>NC_137735.1:83003223-84436620 GCF_963264785.1 Psittacula echo | reverse complement strand
CTGCAGCAAACCTGCTCCAGTATGGGCTTCCCAAGGGGGTCACAGCCTCCTGCAGATATCTGCCTGCTCTGGCATGGGGTCCTCCACAGGCTGCAGGTGGAATCTGCTCCACCGTAGACCTCCACAGGCTGCAGGGGACAGCCTGTCTCACTATGGTCTGCACCATGGGCTGCAGGGAAATCTCTGCTCTAGAGCCTGGAGCACCTCCTGCCCTCCTTGGGGCACTGACCTTTGTGTCTGTAGGGCTGTTTCTCTCTTCCAGTTAATGTTGCACAGGGTTTTTTTATCCTTTCTTAAACACGTTATTCCAGAGGTGCTACCACCATCACTGACGGGCTCTCCTTTGGCCAGTGGCAGGTCCGTCTTGGAGCTGGCTGGAACTGGCTCTGTTGGGCATGGGGGCAGCTTCTGGTGTCTTCTCACAGAAGCCACCCCTGAAGTCCTCTTGCTACACAAACCCAATACACTCTAACTCAAGCTTCTCATTACATTTTCTACACCTTCCTAAAAAAAAATTACCACTGGCAGACTGATATCAACGGTTGATTTCATAATAATAATGATAACAGTTTGTTGTTTCTGGAATGGAGGAGAGATCGCATATATACAACATGTTCGAAAAATGAAGGGATCCCTCCCAACATACACACCTTATCCTGAGTTTGCAAAGTGTCTAGAAAGGGCAGACTCAGAGAATTCTCTTACACCAACATGTATCAAGGTCCTTCAGAGTATAGTGTATTCCCTCACTAGATTGAGTACATCAACACCAGCAACATTAGCGTACAGTTCAGGCACCACCAGCTCAGGCACCTGCAGTACTGCATGATCGTTGCTGTTCTTCATTGCTGTTTGTAGGGACCACATCAGGTCAGCTGGAGAAGGCCGGTTAGTTGCATTCCACTGCCAGCAGGACTTCATGATGCTGTACCTGTAAGATGGAGAAGTACGGAAGCACTGTAATGAGAAGCACCGACACTAAGTTTTACTACAGTCATATTTAAAATGTCTAGAGACCTCCTCTTTTTCTGCTTCATGTAAAGTTCTTTCAATGACCCTCTGAAATATGCAACCACAGAAAATTGTGTGGGGACAAATGCATACAGTTGCTAGCCAGGATGTCAACTGTGAGTAAGGGAAAAGGGAAAAAGATTGCTTGGTATTCCCTTTTGAAACAGCATTATAGAAGAAAAAGCCTCTAAAATTAGAATAAATTATGCCTTCACAAAAGGAAATATAATGCCTTAGATCTTGCTCATGGATGTTTTGTATACTTCAGGGAGAATCCCGCAACTTAGAAGAGAAAGATTACTCCAGAACAGTCCAACACCTTGCAGGAAGCAGTGGAGCAACAAAATGCAAGGGCAGACAAGGGAACAGAAAGAGTAACTTTCGAAAGCAGGAAAGCAAAGGTTTGGCAATCAAGGTTCCATGCAGCAGAATCTAGTAAAGAGATGTGGTAGACATGTGAGAGAAAGTCTCCTCAGCTAATAGACGACTGTTCTGGCTATAGAGATTCTCTGTAAGATCTAGTTTTGTATGTCTCACTTCCATTTAGCTCTGCAGATCTCAAGTTCAATTGTCCATGAAGTAAGTGGCTTACATGGCTTGCTGGCAGCTTGAGGGCTGCTTCATCATGTTCTCTCTCTGAAGGTATGGTAAGATGTCAGAAGGTGGCACCTCAGGATATGGTGGAGCACCTGGAAGGGCAAAAGGAGTAACAGTAGAAAAACTATAATAAGGAAATTGTTGCTGATGGCAGCTTCTTTGTGAGAATACCTTCCTTCCCTACCAAAATCCATCTTTTTTATCCTGCCACAATTCACACTGAAAGGAAGTCTAAAAGGAATTGTCAAAGCTTTGCAAGTTGGAAAAAAGAGAATGCTTATTTAAATGGCACAACTTTACATTCTAAAATTTGAGATTAGGGTCTTCCTAATTTGCTGGTTCCTTACATATTTTTTATCATCATTGTATCTTCTTACCTAACGTAATCATTTCATACAGTAGAATTCCAAAAGACCATCTGCAAGAAAAGAAAACAATGTTAAGTTTCCATTCTAGCTAAATTCTAGCTTAAATGCATACAAACAAATACACACAACCTGCAGAAATGAGAAGAGAAGGTATGAGATATAAAGTGGAGCATTATGCTTAGAGTAGATATGACTTACTGTGAACTTTAGGACATGAAATGATACACAAAGGAGTGAAAGAGATGAAATTCTAGTTCAAAAATTAAATCATACATGTCCGCCTTGATGCTGGGGGGTTTCTTCAGGAGCCGCTCTGGTGCCTGCCACTTGACTGGCACCATCTTTGTGACTGAGTTGGCACCATATGTGTGAGTTTCATAGGCCAGACTGAAACCACAGAGCTTAGCAGTGAAGTTGTAATGAAGGAGGACATTCCTGGCAGCAATGTCACCATGGAACAATTTCTTCTGTTCAAGATAAGCCTGGAAAGTTGGAAAACAAAGAGACCATGATAATTTTAAAAGGAATTTTAATTGATATAAATTTTCACTTAATTTATGCCTGTCTTCTATGCTGTGGAAAGACATGTATGCTCACAAAAATAAATCAAGCATATATGGCTTTTAACAAAGCACATCCTCACTGCTTAGGCCAAGAAGACTCAGGCCACGATGCAGACTTGTGTTGCAATAGGGAAGGCAAAAATGCAGTGAATATGAGCAGACTTACCAGAGCTGCTGCAACCTGCTGTCCAACTTCATATACTTGCCTCTCAGTGAAGTCATAGGGAACACCATCCATTGTCATTACATCCTAGAGACAAAAGAGCAGATCTTGGTTCAAACAAATGCCATAGCTGTAGCATACTGGGGAATGTTTTCTTCTAATCTAATAAAATGAGTACTATCAAATCTTATGCTCCCCCAAGTAATTTCCCAACTGATTATAAATTGACTGAAATATAAGGGTATGTAGACAGGTGATGCTGATGGACGGATGGCGTGCTGGGGAAGACAAGTACATTAGAGACAACTGGTGGGTAATTTGAACAGTGAAGAAGAGATTAATAGATTAGACAGAAATGGGGAGAATGACACTGCAGAATGACAATCCATACAGAAGAATGAAAGATACATAATAAATTACAATGATGAGCAGAAAAGTACATTTATAACATACAAATGGTTAGCTGGTATGAGACTGACAGTCCATCTCTCTTGCTATCCTGCCTCTAACAGTGACCCTACCTGGATGCCAGATGAAAGAAAGAGAATAAGGTAAGCACACAATGTTTTTTCTGTGTCATTTTCCAACCCCCCAACTATTTTCAATGTAAGGATTTCCTGAGATGGTTACAGTTTCAACATATTCTGTAACCTCTGAAAGGCTACCTGCCATGAATGTATTCAGTCTTGTCTTGGACCCATGTAAAGTTTCTGTATCCACAGCAGTCTGCGCCAAGAAATTCCACTAGTCAACTCCCCCCTTCATGAAGAACCACCTCTTTTTTTGTTTTGAACATAACACTTGGTAGCTTTATTTGCTACACCTTGACCTGCTGAACAAGACAATAAGCAATTTCTCTGTATTTAATGTTTCAGATGTAGGTAAATTATTCATACAGTGACATGGCAGAGTTTTGTTCCTATGCCCTTCTTAATAATGCTTAATACTTGGTTTCTTTTCCAGCCTGAGTTAACATTTTCATACAATCAGATCCATGATTTTATTCCTCATCAGCAACGGGCAGATATGAGGCCATCATTACATATGTGAAGCTAAGGTTGCTTTTCTACATGGTTGTAATTTCATTTGTATCTATGCTGAATTTCACCTGTTCTTTTTATTGGCCAGTCTCTCAATCTTGTAAAATCCTGCACTTCCACAGCGTCAGCACTTGCCTTTACTGGCTGGAATCGTCATCTCACTGTCGTCCCATTTTCTAGGTTACTGATACATGCAACAAACAGCACCAGGTCCCATATGAGTGACATCCCTCCAGTGCAAGTATCAACCTTTCACTCATATGCTCTGTTTCCTGGTGTTACAACTGCTCTGCTTTCTTAAAACCATTTGGAGTGAGACATTATTTAAAACTGATTAGAAATTCAGATAGCTGTCTCAACTCTCGCTCTTATTTCAGTGCCTGCTGTATCTTTCAAGAAGCTCCAGTTATCTGTAGGACTATGTCAACTTCTCCAAACTGTATCATATCAATCAAGATATCCACTAATTCCATTCCAGTTCAGACTTGTGCAGAACTTCTTTGGGAGGCAGAAATAGTTTAGACTGATATAGAGGGATGCGTGGAGAGATGAAAAGAATCAACTATGACTTATAGACTATGACTTATGGGTAAATATGTACCTAAGGAATTTGAGAAGATATTCTATCATCACTTCTTTTGACTCACCTTCCGACATGTCCATAGAAATGTCAACAGGTCACCAAGAGAGACATCCTCCATGATCATATAAAGTGGGAGCTGACCTACACAGCATCCAACCAATTCTACCAGGTTCTCATGATGGCCAAGATTTTGATGGAATTTAATCCTTCCCAGGAAATCCTTTACTTTCTGGGGACTAGCCAGGTCTGAAAGAACAAAAACCCCAAACCAAACCAATCAAACAAACAAAGCCAACCTCCTCCCCCCCCAAAAAACCCCACTAAATTACTAAATGGAGGCAGCAAAGAACAGCTTAAAATCAACAGGAACAGCAATCTTCTTTAGTCCTATCAAGACACTCCTACCAAAACAGCTACTCAGACTAGCTAACATGATACTCAACACAGCTTGTTCTTGCCCAGCAGTGACTGCAAGTTCTGTCCAACATCATGTCTTTGATACAGAGATCCTGGCCATGTGCCTTACCTTGTAAAGCTTTCAGTACTACAGTCTTAGTCTTCCCGGGGTACCCAGTTTCCAGCTGTGCTCTGTAGATGCTCCCATAGTGACCATGTTTTATCAGCAGCCAAGTGCCTGGTAAGAGTTTCTCTCTTGGTATCTCCAGTTCTTTCAGAGTCAAGGATGCAGAGTTTAGCAGGCTTTCCACAGACATCTCACTCAGCTGGATGTAGTGGTTCTCTGTTGAGCTGTATTCCTGCTGATTCTTATCATTCACTGACAAAAGCCAATACACATGATGCATAAAACCAGACAGATGAACTCTTGTAGTAGGTGGCAATGCTTGCCCTAGCCTCTTTAATTTTTACCCCACAGTGTTTTGGAAATCAGGACAAAGAACTGTTATTGTATCCTGGCCCTTGAAGAGGAAAGGGAATTTATCTCCAACTGTATTTGATTAAAAGGCAGAATGAGTCTGGAGATCTTTCCTATATTTAACTATGTAAACTTTCTAGGTAAGACACATTTGTACTTGATTCCCTTGTGCTGAAGCAATGACCATTTTATTACCAGCTACCAGTTGTCATAGAAGTGACATGCACATGCTGTTCCACAGGGTGTTATCTTTGTTCTCAATTATTTCCCTTAATATAGGCTGAAAAGGCTTTTTCCTCTACAAAACCAAAATCAATTCAGTACTGGACTTTCATTTCCACATTCAGTTCCACAGAATTTCATTTCTGCAACATGTGTTTTTTGGTACTCACAAACCTTTCCCTAACCCCCCTCCCTCCCAGTCCCTGTTCTATTTCTTGTTGTCTCCACAGGAAGTGGGAGACAGCAGCTTGAGATTTTTCTTAAATGACAGGATAGAAAATGGATTAACTAGGTACTATCTACACCAAAACAGCTGTCATTCATAATTACCCCAGTGAAACTCTCTTTGCAGTAGCATCTAGAAGGCTATTACATAAACACACTTTGCAGGTCTCGAGGTATGTTAGTTACCATAGTGTGTTAAACAGTCTATATGATATGTTGCTTTAAGTTTTCTCAGATCCATCTATATTACAGATTCCACTATTACTACTGCAAGTGGTGTAAATCAGGGTTCTCAGGTTTTTTACTTTTCACTCAATTGCTGAGCACCATTCAGGCTCTTCAGGCCAGACTGACAGGCAGTCGTGCCTGAGCCAGCTTGTGCCCAGGCAGCCGACAAGGCCAACAGCATCCTGGCCTGTATCAGCAATAGCATAGACAGAAGGACCACGGCAGTGATCATCTGCCTGTACTGGGCACTGGTGAGGCCGCACCTCAAATCCTGTGTTCAGTTCTGGGCCCCTCACTGCAAGAGAGATGCTGAGGTGCTGGAGTAGGTCCAGAGAAGGGCAACATTGCTGGTGAAGGGTCTGAAGCACAAGTGTGATGGGGAACAGCTGAGGAACTGAGGGGTTTAGTCTGGAGAAAAGAAGGCTTAGGAGGGACCTTATCACTCTCTACAACTACCTGAAAGGAGGTTGTAGTGAGGTGGGGATCAGTCTCTTCTTCCAGATAACAAGTGACAGGACAAGAGGAAATGGCCTCAAGCTGTGCCAAGGGGAGGTTTAAACTGGATATTAGGAAAAAATTCTTTACAGAGAGGATGCTCAGGCATTGGAACAGGCTGCCCAGGGCAGTGGTGGAGTCACCATCTCTGAAAGTGTTCACAAACTGTGTAGACAAATACCTTAGTGATATGGTTTAGTGGTGGCCTTGGCAGTGCTGGAGAATGGCTGGAACTGATGATCTTAAAGGTCTTTCCAACTTAGTTGATTCTATGATTCTATAAATGCTATTGCCTAATGGCTCAAGCAATAAGGAAATGGGATGGCCTTCTGGCCACTGATAGGAACACTCGCTCCTGTGGTTGAAAAGAAGTTTTTTACCTTGGTGTCCAGATGCTGATGATTGCTCCTGCTTTGCTCGCAAGCCTCGGCAGTGGAGCCAAAGGATCACAGTTAGCATGATGACAAAAACACCCACAAGGAGAACTGGGACAATAATCACTTCAGTCTGATATTCACGCACAACTATCAAAAGAAAACGAAAATGGGAAAATGAGGACTAAGCAGCATTTCCTGATGCACATTGGTGCTGTGTAACAGAACAGTAACAACGTATTTCAGCAACTTTCAATCCCCAAAGTGTATCTATCCTCTGCCTCTTGGAACAGCAACTGAACGCTGTTAGTGCTGCCACCCTATTTTTCAAAGGTGCTGAGTATCTAAACTGCATAAATCCACTGGGACTCCCACACCTGAGGTCTTTTACCTAGATGCTGTAATAGAGAGGCTGGAAATTGTAGCTGTGTGTAAGTATCATCCACTAGTGCAACAGAACTGCTCCTGGCAAAGGGACAGCAGAGAGATGGGAAGGGCTGAATACTGCTATGCCATCACAAATACATGTGCAATTACAGCTTCAGCTCCTTCCATTAAAATTACAGGAAACATTTTAAAGAAAACAAGGTGTGGACATTACAATTAACAAGGATGTTGCAAGTAACTAACTCTCTTATGTCCCCAGATTTGGAGATGATGCTATTTTTGCATAGGCCAAGACCATGCTTCAGTTCCCAAAGATGACAGAAACTCATGAAATCAAAATCTCATGAGACTGGTCCTTAGGGAAGCTGCAGGGAATCTTTAATGACTATGTCTTATTCAAGGCAGAAATACTCTAAAATGGCTAAAATTATGTGAGATGAATCCCACCACAAAGGCTGCATCCCTTTAAAAGTTGCTCCCCTGAGATACAATGCAAGGAAAGTTCAGTGAAATCTTTCTCTGTGGGCTGGGATGCAGGTGGAGGAGTGGAAAGGGTTTGGCCCACTTTCTAGTAAAGCTGGACTTCCTGCTCAGCAAGTGAAAGTTATTACTTAAGGAATCTGGGAATCTTACCACATAGCCTGTCATCGCTGTTGCATTCCAGCAGCATGCGTGTGAATCTTTTTATATCCCCTGCCATGTTCAATTAAGAGCAAGTGGGTCTCCAACTTCTGTCTTCTGCACAGACACAAAGAATATTAATGAAATTTATTGCAAGGAAGGATGATTTATGAAGCAACAAGTAAGCTGAATGTGGAGCTTTCTACTCCTTATGATCAGTGCTTGTGTCAAGAAGCACCACTGGGACTTCGAGGCTTAGAGAATGATACAGGACATCCAGTATCAAATCCTATGAATGGTAGACTGCATGACCAGAGAGAATTTAAGGTTAAGCTTGTTCTAGAGTGCTTCACAAGCAAACAGGTATGCCTAGGCCTAAAGGCTGGCATATGCTCAAAAATTCATAGGGCTCCTTTAACACTGCCAGGCCCACAACTAATCTGAAGCACAACATGTGGAACTCTTCTGCATTTGTACTTAAAAATCCAGAGCCTGTGCAAGCACACACCTTTCTAGCTGTAATTTCTGCTATCACTAATCCCTTAGCATGTGCAATCATACACCTACAAACCCTTCTGATTGTGTAAGTGCATTTGCCATTTGTATAATCCCCTCAGACAGGACTAGACTCACCAGAGTATGACAGTGTCTTTGAGTTGCTCCAGGACTGCAGATAGCTGCAGACCTCTCAAAACACATCCCTGTTGTAGAATTTTAGCTGTTCTGCATTACAGGTGAAGATTATTCTTGTAGAAAATTGTATTTCAGTTCAAATTGGGGTGTGTGTTTTTGTTTATTCTCTGGAGAACATACAAGCATTTCGGACGATGCCCCTCTGGTACACGAAGTATCCTACCTTTACTGAGGACTGAAGTAATAAGATTGGAAGAGGCTCTGTGGTGCTGCACTGATTTACACCAGCAGAGGACCCAGACTACTAGTTCTAAACTAAAAAAAAAAAAAAAAATAAAAAAATCAATATATGGTCAATAGTGATGACTGACAGAAAGGCAAGGCACATACATTTAGTCACTGCTACTTATAAATATTACCAAAAAATTAAGTTTAACAGCTTCCCAAACAGTATAATCTAGAATGTTTTATAAGCATCTGAACTCTTATCCTTTTAAGCATTTTCAGCTGTGAGTTCAAGGCAATTAACCTCAATGGCAAATGTTAATAATAATATATGGCATTCTTACTGGTATGAATATGGCTTTACGGAAGCCAGTGATGGATGAAATATTAAACAGTTTGTTCTCATGCTAAATTGATCGGTGAAATTATGCTTGATCAGTTGCACAACAGAGGTGGCAGAAAGAGGAAAATGGAACATACCTGCACTTTAAGGTATCACAAAAGGTGTATTTCATTTCTTATTTCCTTTGATTCTTTGTATGCTAGCAAATTCACATGGACTCACAGTGTGGCTACAACATGAATCCAGCCAAAGCAGCAATAATACAGCAATAACATCAAGCTTTGCAGGTGCACTCTGAAAGCAAGCACACTAAATCAACCTAACTTGGCTATGACACATACACACGCTTACACAAGAATACACAGGATTAACCATAAAGCCGTTAAGTCCTAGCTTCCTTCACTCTCAGATATGAAATACACATATGAACAGACATGACAGCAGCACAGGAAAGCAGACTTCAGGACCATTAGCCAGCAATCATGTTGTATAATCGGAGTCATAAACAGTCCAAGCTCCATCTTAACACTAGCTAATGGCTTTGCTTTCTACAGATGTTTGGTAGAAATGCACACTTACATTTAAATGACATGCATGCCCAAGTCAGATACAAGCACACACGTACCAACTTGTAGTTACACAGAAACATGCTCATATAATCAGGAAGATCCATGGTAGAAAGCTTTGATGCAGCAATAATGCCTACACTGGTCCCCTGTTCATAAAAAATTATTCCTACCTCCTCCCTTATGTACCTCCCACCAGGGATGCCAGTGGGTGGCACCCCATGTTTCCTAACCGTGCTCAGGGCAGAACTATGGGATCCAGGAATAAAAACATTGGCAACCCCTGGTGCTTTATTTGCACTGGCACTCCCATTTGTTGCTGTTGCTTATGGAGCTGCAGAGGAGTCTAATCAAACTGCAAAAGTTTGATTAGACAAGTCTATTCACATTCTATGCCTCTATCCTCTTGCAGAGCTCCGGAAGCAGGAAAAGAAGTTCCACTTAGAAAAGTAATTCTGAAGTGCCTTTCAGTGCTACTTTACAGGCTGAGGCCAATTTCAGACAAAATTCTCATACTTAGCTCCTTCTGCATCTTACTTGTCTAAGAGTAACTTTATTGCAGTTCTTATGTTTCCATCCTCACAAGCAGAGTGGTAACTCAAAAATCCACATTATATATTTAATAAATATTGATTTTTATTTTTATTTTTTTAAATTTACCAGGGGGGACACATGGAGGTTATGTGGAAGTAACATCTTCAGTGTATAGGTGCATACTCACCACATACCAGAAAGCATATTGGGAGCGCTCAACTACTTATTTTATTATATGAAGACAGTTTTTCCAGTACCAAGCCAGGATAAGGGAGACAAAAGTACCTTATAAGGTTCAAAACCTATACCTCATTGTTATGATTTTCCTTGTCTGTGTGTTATGTTGTGCCAAGACCAGTGCTGTCTATATCATGAGCACAGGAGAAAATATCCTGTATGACTTCAACTTAGAATTAGCATTGAACAATTTGTGCAATCACAAGTAAATGTCAGCTTAGTTATTCTACTGGGTTTTTTATTGCTCTTTTACATACACTGAAATCCACTCACTGGAATTCATTTATCTTTATTGTTTACTTTCAAAATCATACCTGCTTCAATAGTCTGCTCTCCCTGCCTGAGCCTATCTAATCTTTTCAGATCTATCCTGATTTCCTCCTCCTCCAGTTAAAACTCATAATTTTCGTTGTTGACACAAACCTGAAACTTTCCTTTCTCTTGGACATGCACCTTTTTTAGCACATTCTCTGTTGTGCAGCACAACAGTGTGACTTAGTACCTTATTTAAGAAAACCAGCTGGCAGTGCAACACAAAAATCAAACACAATACATAATGACCATAGTACTAAGCCTTTCTTCCCTCAGAATGCCAAGGCTCAAGGTAAGGGTGGTATGTTTCCACTCAGTTTCAGACTCCAAAGCCTTCCTGAAAGACAACTTCCCTTTGACAACAGTGACCAGAAAGCAAATGAGCTTTTCTATAACAAAAGTCCTCAGTAAAAATGACCGAATCATAGAATCCTAGAATGGTTTGGGTTGGAAAGGACCTTAAGATTACCTAGTTCTAATCTCCTGCCGTGGGCAGGAACACCTCACACTAGACCATGTCACCCAAGGCTCTGTCCAACCTGGCCTTGAAAACTATCAGGGATAGAGCATTTACCACTGCTTTGGGCAACCTGCTCCAGTGCCTCACCACCCTCACAGTAAAGAACTTCTTACTTACATCTAACCTGAACCTCCCGTTTATGTTTAAACCCATTACCCCTTGTCCTGTAAGTCCCTGATGAATGGCAGCAACAAGGGGCTGTGAAGGTCTTTGTAAATGAGTTTTGAAAAGATGTCTTTTCTGGATAGAGCTCAGGAGGGAACAGGGTTTCCACTAAACAGATTTTGAGAGATTTGGGAGCTTTTGCTGGGGCAGAGGGAAATAAATGAGCATCAATGCAGATACAGTGCCCTAGATGGCAACGCTCAAAGTTATGCTCAATTAACAATGCTCAGATACTACATAGTTCCAAGCAGACTGCAACAACCATGGCAGTCAAGCCTTTCTTTGACTAATACCTGAATCCAAAGCCCCATGTTCAAGCTAAATATACAGTGAAGGCCATGGTATCTAGAAAGAGCAGAAGCAGCTGCTCTTTTGACAATGATAGGCAAAACCTGAGCAGAAGCTAACCTACAGTCAGCAGCATTTGCAAACTGCCACTAGCAGACTACTTGGTGAACTGCATGTGGTGTGGCAGTTCCATAGCATGGGGACAGTCCCCCATATCTGCCCTACACAATTACAGCTCCTCTGTGCACATTTGCCAGTAGGATGAACACTGGGTGAAAAGGTGGTGTTTGTTTTCCAAGCTGTTCTGCTGCCCTGGCAATTTAGACAAAGCACAGAGGTCAACACAGGGCCAGAAATAAGCATCTGAAAGATGGCAGTTGTGGGGGCTGCTTAAACCAGTTCAGCAAGCCCCAGTACTGAATGTGAATATGGTTTTGTGAATGCAGCTGAGCTGAATTAAGTGCTCACTAATACCAAAAGAAAGGAGTATCTCTTCTCTCTGCTGTCTCCCCACTCCTTGTTTTCATCACAGCTATGCAATTGATAGCATGGTAAGCTGATGCAAACCACTAACCCAGCAGGAAAAACTCATCATTCTTTTGTCATGGTGATTTCCTGGCATTTTAGTGAGTGGTATTAGTTCACCAAGCAATTCAACATGTGCTAGCCAGGCTCAATGAAGTGGCAGGAGCACACATCCAGGAGGAGAAACAGTGAAAATGGGTCTCTCAGCACCCAGGGTGGTGAATGGCTAATTCTTCTAAAGCTGTATTGTGAACTCCTTCCCTGTGTCAGCACAGATCCACAGTTACTGTGTGCCAGTAGAAGCCCTACTATGATTTTTCCAGTCCCCTGCCATTCATTCCCACATGTATACTGTCCCCTTAGTGCTAGCACAAGCATTCACATGGCATCACGGTAAACTGAATTGGGAAGGTGATCTGCCTAAATCATCAATCCTCTCTCACATTTTATGGATTTATATTTCTCATCAGGCTCAATTTATGCTATTTAAAGTGCCAGGACACTTGACAAAAGTCAAGAAGCCTGAGTGACAAACATTGTGGGGAAGACTGAAAAGAAAGAGAAATATAGTCTTACATGTCCATGGAAGATATGGGAACAGACAACTTGAGAATTGCACAAACAGAAACTGCCTTCTGCTTGCTCCTGCCATGTTCAGGAAAATAAAATGTTGTACATATTCATGGCAAATACACAGTTTTGCCAGTGAATATGTCTGACTTGGGAACTAATACTAGTTCCTATCATCAGTACAAATAGGTAAATCCTTGAGTTCCAACTAGCTATTCTGTCTATAGAAACTGCTGATTAAATGACTTAAATATGTTAAAAATAAAGGCTAAGGTTCATTTGGATCTTCACTGGATCTTTTACACTGTGCTGTGAGCTCCTATGCAATTAACATAGCTATTTCTCCAGACTTACTAGCCTGCATTAACGTCACACCACTTTATTATAAAAATATTCTTACAAGCGTTTTTCATGCACTAATTGTGAGGACCAACGGTAATATGACTACAGGCATGTAAAGAACAGCTAAGGAATTACTCACTTCAGTCCTGCGTATTGCCTGGATGATAAAAGACAAAATAAATCCTATAGCCATGACACCTTCTACTTAATTTCTTACAGTGGCAGAACCATACTCTCAAGCTTTTCCTGTGACCATTTCTGTACTGCTTTTATTATTTTCGTTGTATTTTATATGACCTTTGAACATGGCCACCAGTCAAGGCTTAGGCAGCTGTTAATGCACAAGCGCCCTGCCCTGGCTGCAAAGCTGAAAAGGAGGAGAGCTACCAAAGAATTGCTGGAACCAAAACAGCCATGAAACCAGTCAAGCAGTTGTGGATACTGAGAGACAACAGGGAGAAGAAAAGCACCATGGAAAAGCAAACAGCAAAACAGACATTTCTTCCTCTGTAATATCCACCATGTTACTAAAAGCAGCATCCAAAACAAGTAAGAAACAACTCCCACAGGTTTCAAGCCTAACAACTTGATGCCATAAGAACTTATTTCTGCAAAAGCTATGTGTTTGTTAGACTATATATCATAGAATCATAGAATGGTGTGGGTTGAAAAGGAACATGCAATAGGAAGGGATGCCTCACCCTAGACCATGTCACCCAAGGCTCCGTCCAACCTGGCCTTGAATACTGTCAGGCATGGAGCATTTACCACTTCTCTGGGGAGCCTGTTCCAGTGCCTCACCACCTTCACAGTAAAAAACTGCAACCTGAACTTCCCGTTTCAGTTTAAACCCATCATCCCTTGTCCTATCACTGGAGTCCCTGATGAAGAGTCCCTCTCCAGCATCCTTGTAGGCCCCCTTCAGATATTGGAAAGCTGCTATCCTGTCTTTTCTGCCTTCAGAAGACCTTATTGACTATTTCCAACGGCCTGGCAGATCATGACATCTTCGCAAAGTTTCCTTGGCCCACTGAGTTGTATCATCTCTCACTTGGGGGTTACTAAGCAGCACCTCCAACTGCATAGAATGAGAAATTCTGACTGGCCAACACCAGTTGTAACATACCAGGCCATCTCACTTCTGTCCTGAACAAGGATTACTGATAATATCCAGTGGCTTGCTGTACTGGCTGTAATACTGTCTCAGCTATAAAGATGTGGTACTCTAACTCACTTTTGCAAGAGCTGGTAGGTGTAACACCCTGTAAGAAAACAGTATTTCAAAAAATAATGCACAGTGACTCAGTATTTTCTTTTGGCCCAAAATCAGAAGCTGTACCTGAACATAAAACCTAGGCTAGCTGCTACTGAAGCATATTAACGAAGTGAAACAAAATTAGGCTGATCCCTTCTGAAGAGCTAGACCCTGGAGAAAACAGCAAGTAATGAGGTCCGTGCTGCTATTTGAGCACGTGAATTACTTAGGGAAAACTTGGCTCCTTTTCAAGGGAGCATTAAAAACAGGCCAAGTCAGCACTCACTGCTGCATTGAGAAATACGAGTCAGGAGGACTCTGCACTGCTGTGCTTTCATCCTAACAAGGTTAGTCCAAACTGGCACCGTATCAGTGGAGATAGGAAGGCTCTCATGGTGCTAAGTTCTGCTTAGGCTCAGATCATCTAATAAAAATTAATTTATCTGTGCAGCATGAGGAAGTCTGAGTACAGAAGTATGGAATGGTGCAGGAACTGAATGGTGATGAAGACAAAACATGTTTTTTTAATGCAGACACGGACTACTATAGTTTCCAAAAAATTAACATGTATCATGACCACGCTCCCCCTGAATTAAGGCTGTGGAACGTAATTCCTCGCAAGTAATCTGCCAAATAAAAGTTAAAATTATAAAATTTGTGAGGAATATATTAACCTGAAGCCCTCAGTGAGCAGGCTCTTGACAATATGAAAAGTCTAGAGGCCAAACTCTCAATAGCCCACTCTTATCTATGACTTGCTTTTTTGTTGTCAAAATCACACAGTGCTTTGGAAAACACAGGCTGTTCTGTCTCTTTCTTACTGACTTCTAATTTTGGTGGTAACTGCCAGTTCTAAGCCTGGATCAAAACCTAGCACAAACTCAGTGCAGATATTCTGAAAAACTGTGACAGCAAAAGCTGGGACAGGACGTCAACAAAAATGAAGGATTTTTTCAAAGGACCATGCAAACATACAGATCTTGCTGTAAAAAACCACTGTGTGATAAAAATACTGCATGATATTACATTGCTGCACAATGGCTAAGGAAACAGAACATGAATCTGCTTTCAGAAATGCATAGCCATAGGGGAACTGAGCACAAAGCTTTAGCTTCACGATTTACCAACTTTTGGAGGTTTGTGCATTTAACATGGATTTTGTTTGTACACACACACACACAGACATATGCAAACAGGTAAACACATAGAAAAATCTAGATATCTGCACTGCTTTGGATTACATTTAACTTCCTTACAGTCAAGCAACAGCAATGGAAGTCAAATGCTAATTACTTCTGAATCCAGCCTTAGGCATGTATTACTTAACCAAACACTGGTAGATATTTATACTCCAATGCATAGCATCACTCCGCATTGTTTCAGTGAACTGAGACTAATTTTATATGAAACTTATTTCCTTTGTTATTCTTTTCCTGTTCAAAATGTGCCTAAAAGTTATTTTGTTTAAATCAACCTGTGTGCAGAGAACATACCTTTTTTTTTTCAAACCCAAATACCATTACGATCACAGAAATTTATTACTGTAAGTAACTTCAGTGTGATCAGTAAGTACATGCACAGACGTATATATACATACATATACAGACATAGAAACTTTACAGTACAGCTATATCCTAGTTCAGGTCACATTTATGTTAATGAAAGTCTTTTTAAAAAAATAAATACTGATTAGCTAATCTTCCAGCAGTGTTTTCCTTCACTTACCTGAATTACACCACTTCTCTTGCCCTGTGGTAGCCTTTTCCTGAAGCTCACCTGCTGCCGATTCCGTTTCTCTGAGGCCACTCCTGATAATGCTGCCGGTTACCTCGTTGGGCTGTAATTCTTATGACTAAGTTCCTTCCCACTGATTTGTCTACCCCAGACCTGCCCAGCTTCAATTGTTTACTCCTCAGAAGGTCTTCTCAGCTGTCTCCCCAGGCAGAGGAGATGGCTGGAGTGTACGTCCAACACGCTAGCGGGCAGGTAGGCACACACTTGTAGAACGGGTCTGCCTGGCTTCCAGGCACCTGCTGCTCACCTGCTGCTGACAGAGACAGGCAAATCAAAGAGTCCTAGGGCAGGGACCTGGAGCGTCGTTTGAAAGCAAGCAACCACAGAGCAGGAGGGATAGGCTAACATAATAAATAAAAACCATACACTTCACATTACAGGGTCATGTTCAGGAAAAAAAAAAAAAAAGTCTCTCGGAACACAAATCTGTACAAAACCCCTACAACTCCAGACACTGGAAGAGCTTTCAGAGTCCTGTGTTATCAGGAACACAATCTGCAGATGATGAAAAAGAGAAAATAATAATAATATAAATCATGCTACAACAGACAGCAGCAACACAGGCTTGATTCACATTCTGCCTTGCTCATTCAATTCCTCCAGCTTGGTCTGTCCATGCATTCTGTCAGCATTTTCCAGTCCTGCTGTGAGCTCTCCCCTGCCCTTTCCTCCCACCAGTTCAGCCCGGAGCTCCCGCACAGCCCTGGCAATGATCCTCACTTACAAAACCCCTCCTGAGCTCCCTAACCACACTGGATAATATTTTTGAAGTTGCCTTCTGCCCTTTTCTGCTATGATGTCATTAGGGTGACCACTGCACTCTGCTGGTGCCCTCAGTTCTCAGCAGCTCTGAGGTGTAGTCTTCATTGTACCCCAGTTCCTCAACATTTTATTTCTGGGGACTCTCTTCCCACACAAGCTGTGAATGCAAGCCCCAGCTGCTGGTCTGCTTTCCCCTATCACTGAATTAAGAGTTTCAGATTCCTGACTCCTGGTTATATGAGTCTGCACAAGATTATTTGCTTACCTACTTCATACAAGTGAGAGGCAGGTGTATTACAATAGGAAACAATGAGACCCATTGTTGAGAGACAAACTTTGCACAGTCAACACCACAATGCAGGTGGCTTTGGGAAGCTGAAGAAGATGATACATTCTCTGCCAAGATTTTGAGCAAAACTTACCTACTTCTGTTAACACTTTGGTGCTGCATATATTATGTTGTGGGAAAATCTTACTCGCAGTAGAGGCACTAGATTTAGATAGTGAAACATAATTTATCCATAAAAGCGACCACATATCAATGTATTTGTACACTAACATGTCCTTAACATCTCTCTGGGATTATTCTTTCAGCTAGCATTTACTGTCCATATGTGCAAAACTGTGAAAACTAGGAGTGATGTTATTCATTGCTTGATCTCCCTACAGAGACTGGCAGAAGTAGGCAAAATAGCATTAGTGAAACAGCTCTGTGCTGTGGACTTTCATCCCATGAGAATCCAGCAGAGGCATCTTCTAGATAGAGAATTTTCTTGTGTTAGAAAGATCACAACAGTTGCAGAGTTTAGGCTCAGACTGGTTCTGGCTTTTCCTCTTATTCTGGTACTAACTTGCACTGACTTTCAGCAGATTTTTCTCCTTGAAGGAGCAGAGGACCTGTCCTATACATCATTCCCCATTAAAACGTGGCTAAAATGCAAAGGACAGTTTCTCATTTAAATGAGTTCTTTACTGAAATGCGTTACTTTCCACAGGCACCTTCCCCAAGGGTACCTGGGGAACCTATTTGGATTCCTATTTAAAAATATTATAATTGGAAATATTCCTCCTTTTGGGCCTTCCTTCACACTTTCTACAGTCTCCAAACTGTAGAGGAAAGAAGGGGAGGGAAAGGGTTAATATTCAAGATCTGCGTATGCAAAAGTAGCAACCACTGCTGCTTTTAGTTCCTCCAGTCAGTCTCTGCTGTGCTCCCAGTCTGACTGGTTGGAGAAGATATTTTATCAGTTCAGAGTTCAGCCCTCAGACTATATAATCTTCCTCACTGATCCACAAGCCCCTCCTCCAGCAGTCATTCAGTGAGACATTTTGTCTTGTGAAAAATAAACTTTTCCTGTTCTAAGTTTTGTATTGCATGCACATCCACAAAGAAAACACTGCCTGTTTAAATGCCTCTCTCCTCTCTGTTTCTTCCTCAGGCAAGTATGATCAAGCATGCTGAAAGGCAGTAACTGGCAGTCTTACTACCAAAAACATCCTCTCAGTCTCCAAGACAGATATAGCATACTGAGCAATCACCCAAACCACACATAGCTGCTCAGTAGCCTCAAGATGTGTTTTTGGGACTAAGCACCAATTCAACCACAAACTATTCAGTCTTTGTCCTATGTGCTGGGACTGTTGACAAGGGTGCTGCTTTCAGTAGGAAAGCATACCCCAAATAACTGCTGCTGGACCAGAAAAAGATCCCCTTCTTAAATGTCACTGCAGTATTCACTTTTTCTGCAGTAATTTCAAGGTCTCTGACTTACTTTCACATCATAATGTAAGATTTAAACTTGTGGCTTATAGCTGATTACTATAACCAATAGCTAGAATTATAGCTGATAACTCTAACTGACGACTGTAACTGATCTTTGGGTCAACTTGAGCCCATAGAGGTTGAAAGCCTCAGAACCATTTCTTTTGTTTCTGCAAGCCAGCTATAAACCCCCAAATCAGCACAGATGATCTAGAAGTAAAAGGAGATTTCCCATCATTATTCCAAGTCCCTGCTCTGCCTCACAAGCTTTCCCTCTCACGATGGCAGGTCTTCTGGCTTAAGAACAATTAATTTGCCTATTTAGATTTTTCTTTAAAATGGCGGTTCTAGTGTGATTTTCAGTTCATCCCTTCAGTTTCATCCCTTAAAACTTCCAAAGGAATAAAGGCTAGAAGAGGGGAGCATTATATGAAAAGAAATAGAGAATTTAAAAAAAAAAAAAAACCAGCTTTGCCTTAGAAAAATTAAATGACTGAAGGATTATGCATCAATCTTCTTCAGCCAGTTGAAGGTCAAGTAATTTAGAATCACAGAATCATAGAATAGTTAGGGTTGGAAAGGACCTTAAGATCATCTAGTTCCAACCCCCCTGCCATGGGCAGGGACACCTCACACTAAACCATGACACCCAAGGCCTCATCCAACCTGGCCTTGAACACCGCCAAGGATGGAGCACTCACAACCTCCCTGTGCAACTCATTCCAGTGCCTCACCACCCTCACAGTAAAGAATTTCTTCCTTATATCCAGTCTAAACTTCCCCTGTTTAAGTTTGAACCCGTTACCCCTTGTCCTGTCACTACAGTCCCTGATGAAGAGTCCCTCCCCAGCATCCTTGTAGGCCCCCTTCAGATACTGAAAGGCTGCTATGAGGTCTCCACGCAGCCTTCTCTTCTCCAGGCTGAACAGCCCCAACTTTCTCAGCCTGTCTTCATACAGGAGGTGCTCCACTGCCCTGATCATCCTCGTGGCCCTCCTCTGGACTTGTTCCAACAGTTCCATGTCCTTTTTATGTTGAGGACACCAGAACTGCACACAATACTCCAAGTGAGGTCTCACAAGAGCAGAGTAGAGGGGCAGGATCACCTCCTTCAACCTGCTGGTCACACTCCTCTTGATGCAGCCCAGGATACGGTTGGCTTTCTGGGCTGCAAGCACACACTGCCGGCTCATGTTCGTTTTCTCATCGCCCAACACCCCCAAGTCCTTCTCTGCAGGGCTGCTCTGAATCACTTCTCTGCCCAACCTGTAGCTGTGCCTGGGATTGCTCCGACCCAGGTGTAGGACCTTGCACTTGGCATGGTTAAACTTCATCAGGTTGGCATCAGCCCACCTCACAAGTGTGTCAAGGTCCCTCTGGATGGCATCCCTTCCCTCCGGCGTATCAACCGAACCACACAGCTTGGTGTCATCAGCAAACTTGCTGAGGGCGCACTCAATCCCACTGTCCATGTCACCAACAAAGATGTTGAACAAGACCGGTCCCAACACCGATCCCTGAGGGACACCACTCGTTAACAGTCTCCAGCAGGACACTGAGCCATTGACCACAACTCTTTGCATGCAGCCATCCAGCCAGTTCTTTACCCACCGAGTGGTCCACCCATCAAATTGATGTCTCTCCAATTTAGAGACAAGGATATCGTGTGGGACAGTGTTGAAGGCTTTGCACAAGTCCAGGTAGATGACGTCAACTGCTCTGCCCCGTCCATCAGTTCCGTAGCCCCATCATAGAAGGCCACCAAATTGGTCAGGCAGGATTTCCCCTTAGTGAAGCCATGCTGGCTGTCACCAACCGCCTCCTTGTTTTTCATGTGCCTTAGCATGCCTTCCAGGAGAATCTGCTCCAAGATTTTGCCAGGCACAGAGGTGAGACTGACTGGTCTGTAATTCCCCAGGTCATCCATTTTTCCCTTCTTAAAAATGGAGGTTGTATTTCCCTTTTTCCAGGCACCTCCTCTATTTAGGGTTAGGCACTTCTAATAACAGTATTTTCGCTCCACTTTCCTGCCAAATTAGACTTTATGATTCCCAACTCTTAACTCTAAATGGAAAATTCATTTGCACAATTTCATGCAATCATTGGTCTGGACATCCCTCCTTTCCCAAACCAGATGCTCAGGAAAGCCCCTGAAGATTGGTTAGATGCTGTAAGTAGGCTACAGTACTGTTTTCCCCTTTGGTTTCTTCAGAAAATTTTCCAGGCCCAGAAGGTGGGATTCATTCAACACAGGTGAAAACTAAGTTGGGTCACAGCTGCCCTAGATTCTCTGTATTGTTAATACAAGATCATAAGAACTTCTGTAAAGCATTTCAAGTAATAAAATCCTCTCTCCCTGCATTAATGTCACAGATACAAAGGGTACAAAGCTCCTGATTTACAAGTCTTGGACAAATATCAGAAGTTAGATGCCATATGTTTGTGCAAAATTCCATTGTCTTCCTCTTCTCCAAAGAAGTAACTTCCCTGAACAGGAGCTCTTGGGCAGCGTAGCTCGGTAGCTTGGCCACAGCCTCTCCCATATGATGAACTGTTAGACTTTAAGTAAAGTGCAGGATGTATCACAGACATTTAGTTCTATTCTGTCTAGTTCCTGAGTTCCTAGTGCCCTGAGCAACCAACATCCTGAGGACATACTATTCTGTTACTTTTACCTTTTCTCTTTTAGTTTCTTATATTCATTTTGTCAAAGTTATACATTTTCCTTTTAAGTTCCTGCTCTTTGGCACCACATTTTTACACTGTTCACATTTTCCTGTGAGAACTCAACAGCTCCTCTTGGCAAAACCTAGAAGTTGGTGAACAGACCTTTAGTGACCCAAACATCCAGTCTCAGGATGGAATAAATTGCAGGGCTCCACACATAAAGAAGCTGAGGATCCATGTGTCCTCTGGAAAGGATGCCCCCAGAGACTTCAGAACTACACAGTACATATCACCAAGAGTCACACTGTAACATAAAAATACATTTAGGAACTATTCCATTTAATAATATAATTTTTACATCTGTAATTTACCCTCTAAAACATTGCTATGTCCTAATTATAGTAGAGAACAATCACAAATAAACCAAGATATGTTGAAGCAAAATATCTTCCTGTGTGCAGTGTCACTGGAAATGGGTTCTAGCATATTTATTATTATGCAGTTGCAAGGTGGCTGCTAAGCTATTGGAGTTACATGCATAAACACATGATATTTTGCTGCCCAGATTTTCACAGAATAATGAAGCCGTATTAAAAAGCAACGCCACTAGCCCAAAAATCAGCCTCCTAACCACATATACACATGTACAGCAGGGAGGCAGTATCTGGCAGGCGGCTTAAAGGCACAGAATTTAGGATCTGAGGTTACCTAAGAAATGCCTGTGCCACCTCAAACCAAGGGTCCATCAGCCTAGTACCATGCCTCAGCTGGCAGGGAGTGCTCAGGGAAACTATATATATATATACATATATATATGAAAAATTGTAGCAACATAAAATTATATTCCCTTAACAATTTCCTCAGCCTCCAGCAATCTGTGGTTCATGGATTTATCTAGCCAAACATAAGTTTTTCTTTTATGTGCCTTGAAGGATTTGGCTCAACTGCTTTTGAACCCCTACAAAACTTCAGCAACACAAATCACACTGCTCTGTGACAAATTCTGCAGCATTCATAAAACTCGGGTGAACAAACACTTCAGCGTGTTTGGAAGATGGACTGCCATCTTCAAACCAGCTTCTCAGCTGGCAGTGAAATGAGTGGTGATAGCTAAAGATTAATAACTTTCATGCATAATGAGAATGCTGATACACTCAACCACTTAAAAACAAGACTTAAGTTCTTGTTTGTGTGGATGAAAAGGAGAACAAGAAACACCCCAACCCATTTAAGGTGTGGATATTGATCTGTTATGAGGCAAGATTTGGGGCATGAGCAATCTGGCCACTTCCAATGAAAGGGCATCCACAGCTTCTCGGGGCAGCCTGTTCCAGTGCCTCACCACCCACACAGCAATAATTCCTTCCTAATATTTAATCTGAATCCCTAATGCTGTCAGTTTAAAGCCATTCCCCCTTGTCCTGTCACTACAGGCCCTGGTCAGAAGTTTCTCTCCATCCTGAAGGTGAGGAGATGGACCCCCAGAGAAAATAAGCAGAGGCACCAACAAACTTTCAAGCTTTGGCCTCAAGCCGTTAACTTTTGGGTTACTTTCAGCAAAACTCCCAAAACGACAGGCCATCTGGTTACACCACCCTTGTCACTGCTTCAGTTGCCGGCTGCTGGCCGTGACTTGGGGCGTGCAGCAAAGGAGGGTGAGAGGAGGCCTTGCTAACTTCAGTACACGCCGATGGGGCCGCAAGCACGGGTAGCCGTTACCTCCTGCGGTCCAGACTCCGGGGAAGTGCAACTACAGCACCGCGACAATCAGCGGGCGAGGCGCTGCGCAGGAGGCCCGAGCAGCCCCAGAAGTCACGGAGCCAGAAATGCCGGCTGAGGGGCTGCCGTGCCGCTGCCGAGGGCCGGCTGCGGGTGCGCTGGAAGGATGGGGGGTGCAGGACAAGGAGCCACCTCCCCGCTGAGGGAGCAAGCCCTTGCCTTTCCCTTCCTGTCCCTCGGCCACCTAACTCTTCGCCCACATGGTTGCTTTCGTGAAACACAGAATTAATCGAGTTCGTGAGCTCACGGGGCGAGCGGGCGAGAGGACGGACAGGGCAGAGCGGGTGCTTTTTTTGGTGTCCCGTTCCCGCTCGCTCCTGTTGCCACCCCCGCTGGCGACCGGACCTCGGGCCCGGAAGGCGGGGCCCGCTGGGCCCTCGAGCCCGGGAGCTACGTGGGGGTGGCCTGAAGGGCGCCCTCTGGCGGTGCGGTGGGGTGAGGTGCCCTCTGACAAGGCCGGCTCCTTGAGTTGGCTTCGAGCTCGGCCGGGCCATCGGTTCCACACGGTGTTGCCGGTCGGAGACTACAGCGTGCCCGCTCCGTGGTACAGGAAACGGCTTGGGGCTTCTTAAGGTCTCTGGGGTGAAGGGTTTGCCGGCACACAGTTACCTCGTGAAACTGGTTGTGTGAAGAGACCCTTGAAAGCCCAGCACATTGATAAGGCTTGGTGTTGCTTTAAAACGCCATTGCATTGTTACAAACGTGCATTTCTTCTATATTTACCATCAATAAAAAAAACCCAGAAACTGGATACTAATTTGATACATTGCATGTAAAAAAAGAAATTAGACAAAAGCCATGCCTGCTGCGTGAGGTGTCCAGTGACTACAGTGACGCTCTTCTGGCTTCCTCATAGCTTCATCCCATCCACCAGTGGTTTTCAGGAAAGGAAATTAAAGGCAAGGCTGTGTGTCATGTTTTCAATTAATATTACAGAATCATAGAACCACAGAATGGTTTGGATTGGAAAGGACCTTAAGATCATCCAGTTCCAATCCCCTGCTGTGGGCAGGGACACCTCACACTAGACCATGTCACCCAAGGCCCTATCCAACCTGGCCTTGAACACTGCCAGGATGCTTATATGGTAACAGAACTTAGTGTATGTAGTTACCCAGCTGTAGCATGCAAGTGTGAAATACTGTATGCAAATGGGGATTTTGCAACTAACTTTGAAATCAGGAATTGACCTGCGTCAGAGTATTTGGAAGAGAAGCCTGAAGGCAACTGAACAGGGTAACAGATAAAATTTTCTGATGAAGCATTTGACACAGTGATCTTTGTCATTATTCATACCAAAAGTCTTTATCTGGCGCAAACACAGCATATTTGAGTGTAATTCTTTCCACTTCAATTCACTTCAAAATGGAGTGAAAGTAGAATGTAGCATACAGGTGATAACCAGTAACTCCAAGGGCAGATCCTTAATGAATTCACATGTAAATTGAATATTTATATACATACTGGATTTTATTTTTAATTTATTGCAATGTTACTTTCAACTGTGAAAATCAATTCATTTTAAAGTAAAATAAAGCATGAAATTCCTGGTTTCCTTGTAGATGGCCGAATCAGAAGTTCAAGAAGGAAACTATGATAACATGGTAGAGATGGTGGAGGAACTGAAAAGAGATTTAGAAAAACTTCTGGATGAAACGGAAAAACTAACAGGTACAGGTCTTTATTAAGAATTATATGGATTTGTCTACTGGAGGAAAGACATTGAAGATACATTATTTATATTTATTGCTGTAAACTTCCATATGACAGAAATGTAAGTGGAAACAATCACCATCAACTAATGCCCTCATGTTCTTAACTGGGAGAAAGCATGCAAATAATCTAGAAGTTTCAGGTGGCTCAGAACTGAAAATTTATAGGTGATTAAATCTCATGCTCAGTTCAGAGTTGTGGTTGAAAACAGAAATAATACTAAGATACTTAATTTACAGTTATTAAATCATAGTATGTAAGATGAGATTTAAGCCAGAAAAATGGTGGGATACATAATGATCTTGGGTCAGCACATGACACGTTTAATTCCTTAGCTAGAATAAAGACTCCTCTATAGATTTAATCTTAGTCCTGTATGTATGGAAAGGACTGAATATTATTCTGCATGTTCTACAACCATTCTATCAGACACTGTGCAACTAACAATAGATGGAAACTGTTCATTAAACTATTTTGCACTACATGAAGCACAATTCATGAGTGCCAGTGAGAAAACTACAATTTATAGTACAACAAAAGGGAAAGTATGAAATAAGTGCTAAAACTATTTGCTCTGCTTCATGAGATACTTGTTATTTAAAAATCAATTCCATTATTTAGGTTGGTTTTAAAACCTTTTCTCTCTGTGCTGCAGCCTCCTTGATCTTACTCCTTCTCACCTAACGTGAGCCTCCTGACTATAACTGGTCTGGAGATCTGGAGAGAGGATTCTTTGGTTCATTTATTTTAAAACAGTCTGTTGAACATTTCTTTTTGATTGCCTGTTTTGTTGTAATTTTTAGGTAAAATGTCTCTCTCCCTTCTGTAATTTACATCAGTATTACTCGCATTCTGAAGCATTCTGAGACATTTATAAAACAGTAATATTGAGCAGTCTTTTATTTAATCTTGAGTATTTCTGTGGGTAATTTCCACTTTATTATAAAGCAAGCCTTCTCTGACATAGGATCTGAACTGATAAAAATTCATGTTCTTTATTCATTTATTGAATCAGCTATTGCTTTTATTTAGCCAAAAATTCCTGGCTTAGCTTTATTTGTTGGGTTTGCAGTGGGGGCAACCTGGATGGCATTTGACATGGTGGTCATGCGTACCAACCTCGACCTGGCCAACTCCATGAAGCGTTTGGAAGATGCCTTCCTGCGTTGCAAAGAAGAGATAGAGAAGAAATGGCAAGAAGTGCTAATGGAATTTAAAGGTGAAGAGCAAAAAAAAGAGTAAATTGAATTCAGTCATGCTCACAGAACTCCAACCCTTGGAAAATCACTCCAGTCTTATTTGTGGAGGTTTCACAGATACTGTGGGAAATGGATTGGCTTTCACCTTCCTAAGAATGCTTACGTGTATACATCTATGGAAGCATTTTAATAAGATTATACATACATGTATTTATAATTGTTGAAGGTAAAAGGTAACAATGTGTCTATTTTTATCATGCTTATCAGTAATCCTTGTGGTGTGTACACATACACAACTTGCATGCCTTCTGTGTCTTTCTCCCTGGAAGATCATACTCATCAATATCCATGGAATTCCTTGATACCTGAACAAATGACAGGGTGTGTGTTGTGTGTATGCAGACAGGGTGCAGTGAACTGTCTTAGTGATATTGCAACAGCACATGCCTTCCAGGAAAACCGAAGAATTACTTATATTTCCCAATGAAAAACAGGTGAAATTCTAGATCTACAGACAGAGTTAATTCGATGTAGGATTGCCATGTAGATGTTCAGTTAAAGAATTTTATTTTTTAGATAGCTCATCTGTGGTTGTTTCATTTTGCTTCCTTGGATTTTTAACCATTTCTTTGGACTGGCTTTCCCAGCAAGATTGTTCTTCTCAAACCCTCTGAAGGTAGGTAGCATATCTCATTTAGGAGAAAATTGTTCACTATTATAAACTTCCCTGTGTGTGGTGTAGTTTGTGGGATTGCTGCAGAAACCAAACTAACCACATTATATAACATGCTTGTATGTTCCTACTGCCCAATACTAAAAAAGGAAGAAAAGAAGTTGTTTCCTTTTGCAGACAAGGTGTGGATTGAGAGCAGCAGCTTGTGGCTTGCAGTTAATGTATTAACAGAGTATCTGAGAAAGAAGTCAGTTCAAGCTTTGAGAAGGATCTTATCATTAAAATCAGTCTCTTTTAACTAGAAAATAAGCACCATGTAGCAAGTGAGAGCACCTCCATCCCCTTGGAAGAGGCATTTCATTATCTAAATCACATCTAAATTACCTGTCAAAAGATGTTTAGGCTGGATTCTTGATTCAAAGACAGAACATTTACCTCATTGAAGCAAAAAAAAAGTAATTTAACTTTTTTCCCCAAAGCTACCATTTTTTTCTAGAGGTGCAAATGGTAAAGAACATAAACCTCTTGACTTTCCAGAGGATAGGTCTTCATTCCAGCCAAGGTAGGGCAAAATGGCAGAGCAGCATGAGATAACTTAGATTTCAGTTAATCTCTGGAGGATTTTTAATGGCATGTTGTCACTTGGGTACCTTTGACTACATTGTCTTCACTCTTCAATTCTATATTAAAACCAAGTCTTTGAAAATGCACTGTCTTTAACAGCTTGTGTAGGAATCTACTGAATTTTGTGATTTTTGTGTGACTTTCCAGCCATAAAGTGCCACACTTGGATTGACTTGAGATTTTCCAGAAAGCTCAGTTTTCATTCAGGCATTCAAAGCAAGTACCCAGTGTTTTAAAAAAACAAACACCAAATTGTTTGAATCCAGGAATCCCATTTTGATTTGAGAATAGTGCTCAAAAGCAACACTTCCATAAAATGTCTCTTAATTTTATGACAGTAGTGATGCTGAATCCCATTTCCCAGGGTTGGAAGGCTGCAATAAGTCTGTCAGAATACTGTTTCTCCAGAGCAAAGGGTCAGAGTGTAGCTGTAAGGAAAGGAGGCATCTGGTAACATTCTTTACAGTCCTCAAGTCTCATCGTATTACAGTACTTCCTTTCTGAAGTTTGGAAAATGCTTAAAAATGGATACTGTTTTGAAGTAAGGCATTACAGCACCAACAACAGATGGCATTAAGAGCACCTTAACTTTCTCCTCAGAAAAAAGCAGACAAATTATAGGCTGTAAACCATCGAGCATCAACTCAGTCTCAAGGAGAGGTGTTTACACTGAGGTACCATGTCACCCTGCTGTGAAGTAAGAGTGAGTTAGCAGCATGGGTATTATGTATACCTGTAAAGACAGGCTAAGAAAGTTGAGGCTGTTCAGCCTGGAGAAGAGAAGCTGTGTGGAGACCTCACAACAGCCTTCCAGTATTTGAAGGGGGCCTACAAGGATGCTGGAGAGGGACTCTTGTCAGGGACTGTAGCGAGAGGACAAGGGGTAATGGGTTCAAACTTAGAGGAAATTCAGGTTAGATATACATAAGTTCTTTACTGTGAGGGTGGTGAGACACTGGAACAGGCTGCCCAAAGAAGTGGTAAATCCCTAGCAGTGTTCAAGGCCAGGATGGACAGAGCCTTGGGTGACATGGTTTAGTGTTAGGTGTCCCTGCCCACAGGAGGGGGGTTGTAACAGGATGATCTTAAGGTCCTTTCCAACCCAAACCAGTCTATGATTCTAAGATAATATGGCTGGCTGAGTAGGCTGGGTCTGCTTCTTTCTCCCCAACAGTTCCTTCCCAGCTGTATGATGATAAGCAGAGGAGAGTTTGGGATATGCACCAGTGGAGGAACAGTGCACATTCCTTGAAAAACTATACACCAAGATGATTATACTTTTCCATTACTACTGAAATAATTTGTGCATATTTTTGGTTGCTTTTTTTTTTTTTTTTAAATCTGCTTGTGGGAATTGTGAGTTTTGTTTCACACATCTCACCATCTACCACATTTCAGCCCAGCTAGATGCTTTAGATACAGGAGAAAACAGAGAGCCCACATATGAAATTGGGGTGTTTCAGTCAGGGTTTTATATTAATTTCCAGTAAAAACTATATGGAGCAACAGCCCCATCTGGTGCTCACACAACTATAGCAGTAATCCGGATTGCTAGGTTGACATGTCTTAATCCCCAATCACCAAAGCTTTCTGTAATGAAAAGCGTCAGCAGCAGTTTGGCTTTACGTTCACTCTAAGTGAACTCCAGTTTCGTGACCTGAACTTGCACAGCAGTTACTCACAGGTGCTTTCTGTACTGTATTTAAGGCAAAGCATTTTCTACAAAACTGCTACAGAAGCAAGAGAAGTTGGCACCAGTGCACTGTCAATTTGGATGCCAAATACAGCAGTAAGGGACTCTGTTTCCTTAGTAATTCATTCCTTAGCCTCTGCTAAGTAACACTTAATAAGCATGTCACGAATAAGCTAAAATGTCCTGTTGCTTGATTGGTTAGTTTTTCCTCTTGTTATGCAGACCCCTGGACAGGTTCTGGAAGCTGTATTCACCCTGCTTCATTTTTCATGAGTTGATAGGCCAAGTCTTATTTCCATCAAGGAGTGTGTGAAGCTTAGCAAAGAGGTTACAGACTCGACTCTTAGAAACCTACTAAGGGTTGCAGATGCTCTGGTGTTAAACACTGCAGCACTTTTACTGTCATTATCACAACAAAATTTATTGATCTTAGTTGTGAACTTAACCTGTGGGCAAGATGAGAGGGTCTACACCTAAGAGCAAACTGTCTGAGAACCATCAAACTGAGCCACCACCAAACTGAGCTGTCTGGTCTGAACAGCCTGCGACCACATAGCTCAAAGCACATTCCTCTTCTGCATGTGAACAGCTATCTTCCCTCTAAGATAGGACACCTTGTGTGCCTCTACAGCCCCTTTTTTTCTAGCAGCTCAGGTGCTACTGCACTCATCAGAGGTATGTGGATTCTCAACACTTTTTAGAGTTCCTGTTAACAGCTTTTTAGCAAGAAGCAGATAAGACATGGCTAAAAGCCTCCCAAAAAATTCTGATGGGTGAAACTTCCCTTCTCTCCAGTGTAAAACAACTGAAAAGGGGCTGTAGGCATTTCACATGTTCACTTAGACAGCTCAACCCTTGCCAGATTGTGGCCTACAGCTTTGGTTAGATTATTAATATAATTTAGTACCAGTGCTTTCCAATTCTTTACTATTATAGCCCCAATTCAGGTTACCTCAGACAGGCTCAAGAAGAGAATCTGTACTAGCTGTTCTACTTGGCATTGTTTAAAAATCTCACTCCAGATCCTTGCAGCAATTTTTCCCTGATATGCGTATGAAGAGATGATTGAACCTGTAACAGCCTATTTACACATGCTAGTATCAACATAGTGTTCTTTTTGCTGGCATCCTTAGCAGAGAAGCAAAGAGCTTATTGAGAACAAACGGGGTGAACAACATTCCTTCAGTCAGTTCTTTTCCTCCAGAACAAGGACCTTACTACCTAGGCTCTATCACAGCAGGAAAAGTGTCAGGACCTTTTCTGTTTTCATTCTATTAATACTGACTTCTTTTTTAGAGCTCTGCCTCCTCCCTGCTTCTGTATTTACAGTTTTTCAACAGAAACATTATTTTCTCATTTTCTTGTTTCTGATAAACTACTGACTGCTTGCCTGGTTTTCTGTAGGTGCTCTGGATCTGAATCATTGAAATAGGCACATTGGCAGGAAGACTACAGGGGTTTGAAATGCCATGTAATTTTGCACATGGATTGAGTTCTGCTAATTGGAAAACTATCGGTGACTCCTCAGAAAGTCAAATGGTGAATAAAAGGGCCACATGGCATCTTCCCCTTTACAGAAAGCCAGACTAAATAAAGGCATGTAGAGGCACTAGTTAGAGCAGGTACATTTAGTGACTGTTAAAGCTTTTGTGCCACATTTGGGATGCCATCCCAAGATTATGAAATTGCTGGGATTTTACATACAGCTAGTTACATCCACCAGCACCACATTGCACAGAGGATTTTAGAAGAACAAAGGCAAGATTTAGAGGCCCTTAAAAACTGTTAACAGCATTCTGCAAGCCATGGACAAAGTTATGAATATTGTGTGATGCAAGTGAAAATAATTAGCTAGAGCAACACAGAGCAGTAACCACAGAACACAGACCTTCTTAAGCCTCTGGAAGCAAAACAAGCCTATTACAGGTACACTGTACAAAGCATATTTTAACTCTTACCACCTAACTGCTGCTACCTAATATGTTACAACAGTGGAAGGTGGATTTTAACTTGAGGTGCATCTAAAGTTGGGTTCTAGGCTGCTGCTAACTGCTTATCTGACTGCAGGGATAAGCACACATTTAACCCATACTTCGATTTTTTTGAGAGCAGATCTTTCTGTACTATAGACACATACTCTAATGCCAATCATCCTTAAGTAAACCTAAGGACCTGTGTGGTCCCACAAAAATCATTATTTACAAGTCAAAATTAAAGCACTGATGCATTTTGATAATTGGAAACAGGATGAAGCTCTGAACTCAGTGACAACATTCTGCAGATCTTTCCTATCACATTTTAAAACTTTGAGATATTAGAAGTAATTATACATCTCACCATGGTGGTAATAAGTTATCACGACTGATTTTCTGTCCCGTGCATTGTAGTCTAGCTCTAATGCTACAAATGACAGCTGCATCACTCCACTATTGTCAACAGCACAAACTAAGAGTGCAAGCTGCCACTTGTTTGCCATGGCCTCCAAAGCTTTCTCATCTCCTCTATGCTTGAGCAAGGATCTCACTGCTGCTTGGCTTGTGTAGCCATTCCCATCCTCCAAGTTATGTCTGACCACCTCAGAACATGGTTTTTCCAGAATCCCAGCAATGAAGACTAGCTGGTTCTCCGAAAGCCAAACTAGCAGAAAAGATGTCTAAGGCAGTGACTTTGAACTCAGTATCTACAAGCAGCCTTTTTAAAAAGTAGTAAGAAATGAGTGTCAGACTTGCAGTTTTCCACTTTCATTGGAAGTTTCCATAGATCTACATACAAACTGAAGAGTTTGAAAACCACTGTTCTAGAGTTACTTGCGTCATTGCAACTCTTGCTACCCATATCACATGCAAGTTCATGATAGCGTTCTGTGGGGGAGAATCAAGCAATTGCCCCAGCAGGAAACAAGTATGCACATAGCTTTGCCATAAGGGCTCTGAAATCAAATTCTACGTAGCACAGACTTCATTTCCAAAGCTTTCTGAGCTGCAGCATAAAGTCTGTTTCACTTCCAAAGCATTTGCTGAATGGCTTGAAAGGGAAACACAGTACCTGTGGACTGTCCTCCCATGGAAGTGGGTGGGAAGGGCTGCACACAGATATATTGTTCTTCAATGCAGAAGTTTAAAGTATACATACTTCTCTGAATCTATGTCTCATCACTGCAAGACTTATGTTTAAGTGAAAATGCACAAAGGCCTACAGCACTGTCTTCTTCCCTTCCTTATCCTCCTCAAAAGACTACAAGCCACAGGGAATATTTTTGCAGCTACGTAACAGCAGACAGCAGCCTTCACAAAAGCAAAAAGCCTGGGTGCAGTCAAGCAGGCAGAGTATTACGAAAACACTGTAAAATGGTGACGCTGTGAAAGTATAACCCGCTCGAAGTGTAAGCCATTACAAATGCCTAGGAAAGGGAAGAATGCTGGAATGAAAGAATGAACATAGTACAAAAGCAGTGGCTCCAAGTAGGTATAAAAGTATGTTAACTACTCTGCAAATTCAAAATCCTTGTAGCTAAAAGACTTCAAAACAAACCAAACCTACAAACTAAGCACTCATCTAAAGTCATGCTCAAGGTAAACAACCACAGCTTTATTTACCTGGAGAAGCACCAATGTTGCCAACAGAACCATCCCTCACCACTGAGCACCAGTTTTAGATTTTTTTCAGCCAAAGCTCAGCTAACAAGAGAACAAGAGGTCTGGTAAGGAAACAATTTATGCCCAGCCTCAGACAGCCAAAATGTAATTTCAGTGACTATTTTACACTTGCTCAAGCTGAGCCTGTATTTTCATAACCAGGAATTCAAGGATCAAGGAGGCAGTATCAGTCACATGCTTCTGTTTTATGCAAAGATTCTTCTTATCATAAAGGCAGGACTGAAATAACGGAAATAGAACTAGACACTAGAGCACTATTTGCATCTCTTCTTCACTTTCTCCTTTCATAAAATAAAGCCAGCTAGTTATGTGTTTCTATCCCATTGACTTGATAGTGACTACATTTTTGCAGAGATTAAGAAAATTCTCTTTTGCCTGTCAAATCTCACTTTAAGAAAAAAGTCTTTGAACAACTGAAGGCAGCTCAAGTAGTTTATGACTAGCTCTGCAGTAATGTTTCAGTATTTATGACTGTTATACATCTGTTTATATTAGGATGAAACTGCCAAGCTCACCCCAGTCTGCCTGAAATAGATTTAGTACTGAACAAAACTGAAGCCTACTAAGGATTGTCCTGCTTAAGAAATTTTAAAAGGTATATTACTTATGTTTTCCTCACCTTATTAAACTTTATTGTCAGAACAACCATATTCTTAATTTTCCAAGGGAAGGCATTAGAATACCACTGTGTCCACCTCCACATCTTTCCCAGCCTACAGATTGTCAGACTCAGTGCAGCAACTCGCATCTTACAGCAACTCTCGTATCAATGTCTTTTCAGAACTGCTGCGTAAGTGCTGCAATGGCAGGTTGCACTACATAAGCTTGTAGCATATACAACTATGCGTATGTACTCAAGGGAGTCAGAAGCATTCTCTTTCCTGAAGCAAGCCTGCAGCTTTCAACTCGCATCTCGAAAGGTTTCTAGTTCATTGCAAAACCAATCCCTCATGCATCACTAAACCTTCCCCTATGCAAAGGCAACAGGGTGCAAGGGCCATTCCTCACCTTCCCAGGAGCTGGAAATTCAATTATGCACTAAGCTCCCCCTACTTCTCACTTCCTGAGGAGTAACATGAAAAAGTGTGTCTCTAGAGAACCCCTGTATAATTTTTCATTATTAAGAGTATGCAAGAACAGGCAAACTAGAGGAGGCAAGGACAGCAAGTACCTGTCTACATGCACACAGTTACAGTGTGGCTCCAGCCCCAAGGGGTTTTACATGAAGTGTTATTCAGTAAAGGCTGGGTAAAGATTGCATAGCTAAGAACACAAAGATGTTTTAAGAAAAAATATACTATCTAAGGTTTGGATAACAGCAACTGCAAGATGGGAGCGTGAGAAGCAGTGGACTAGAGACTGAAGGACACAACAAGATAGCTGAATACACACACCCGTATTCAACAGCTGGAAGTAGACTGATAACACTTGCAAGGCATCCAAGTTTTCAGGAGGGACATTAGAAAGCCACACACATTTTTAAAGTACCTTGCTCCTTAACAAAGAGGATTTTACCAGTTGTAAACAAGGAAAAGCCGAGAGGCTAGTAAAACATTGTCATTATCTGGAACAGAAGCTTGAATAGAGTGGCAGTTACTAAGCCTACTTTGTCTTTCTGAGCAGAGGAGTCTCAAAGATTGTATTCCACTGTTTAAAGAACACAAAAAGCCTAGAAAACAGATAGGGAAAAACAACATCCCAGCAACCCACTCCAAAGCCCCCAAACTCCTGCCACAACATGGTAACAGAAAAACCCAACCATTAACACCATTTGAGCCAGAAAAGCAGAGAGGACAGCATAGGGTATAGTTCTGTTGCATAAATTCTCTGCAGAAGTTGTTTTGGCTTGAAGTAGATCCACGCAGCCTAGCCATGTCCTTGCACATGTATCCTTCAGCATGGTTTCAGACAAGATTCATCAACACACACTAAACAGGCAGCTCTCATTTTCACATAGAAAGGCTGAAGCAGCAAGATTAAAATCATTAAACTATTTCAAAAGTAAATGTGAAAAACATACTAAACCCAGACTGTTCTGTAGTTGTCACTTTTATTTGTGAGGAACGTCACCCATGCTGTACAGTTTCAAATAGATCTTACAAAGGAAAGCGCAAGTTTCTCCTCCCCCTGTCCTGCAGTGATCAGGACTGGCACAGAAAAAAGAAAAACCTCATCACACCTGGGAGGTTCAGCACCAGCATCCAATTAAAAAAAAAAAAAAAAAAAAAGCAGCTTTTATCTCAATTTCAGTTCTTTGGTTGGGGTTTTTTTTTTTCCCCTCTTTCCCCTTTTCAGTTTGATACCAAAAGAATAATTGAAAAATTCAATACTAGCGAAACAGTGAAATTTAAAACAAAACCACCAAAACCCAGGGTTGTTACTGAAACTGGGGAGGGTGCTCTGTCTAGATCTTGCTCTCTTGTCCTTCCTTCACGCATCTCTTACAGGTGTTCCCTGGGTCTCAGCTGCTGGTACATGTTTAAGTTCCAACGGGTCAAATCTTTGCTTTCGTCATCACTGTTGACAATTTATTGCTTTGTGTGTTTCTTTGGTGTAACTTTTGAGTCGTATTTTAGGACACCTGTTGAAGAGCCAAATTGAAAACAACAGTGCAGTTTAAGTTTCCTCTTCCTGGTGAACAGATGGGATGTCAGGTAGAGAAGGAATTATCACAGAAAGAAAGGATAAGCATGACTAGGATATCCTGTCCATAAGCTGAGAGTACAGTATCTTCCTAAAACAAAACACTACTAACTCATCAGCAGATGCTGTTGCTGTATGGACCAGACACATCTTCCTTGTACTTTGTGACAATTACAGAGGCAAAGGAAACGGAGAGAAAAGCAGCAACTGTTTTTGGTTTGCCTATACAGCATTCTCAGAAGTTATCACAAATATCTAATCACACATAAAGGGATGTAGCCAGAGGCCAAGTCCTACAAGTATACACCATGCTGCTTCAGCTGGAGAACAGGAACCATCTGTATTCCTTACCTGAGGAATGGTAAAGGTGCCTGGGGAGCCGGACTTTAATCAGCACCACCCTGCTCAGTCACTGGACCGGGTTTTTCAGCAGGTGTTTCAGCTACCTTTGTCTGAGACACAATAAATCTTTATTATAGACACAGACTGACCTCCTGATGCTTCCTCTGTTCAGTGGTAGCATAACCCTGGTTTGAAAATAATCAAGGAAGATAAATCCTCTGAAAGTATTAAGTATTACACAGCAGGTTCTGTCAGGGGACTACCTCAAGTATGTACAGAATGAGAAAGTCGCTTGTCATTAAGGCAAAATTTGTGTTTGCCAACAGTTCCCTTAACTAATCTGGTTTAAGCTGTTCAGGAAATGGATCTGGACCTGTCAAATCTATCTTGCACTACATACAGACTGAAGGTTTGAGGGAGCTGGAAAACACAACTGTTTCTCTCCACTTCAGAAACATTTATTACAGTCTGACCTAAATTAAGAACTATTCAGAAGCAATCCCTATCCCACTGCTGACTCCATTTAAGGTAAGCTACTCATTCTCCAAGAAGATCACAAGAAACAGGCCAGATACCTTCAGTTACCAACACTTTAGACTTGACCAGACTCCTTTAGCACACCAGCTCCCACAGGACAGGTCTTGAGCACTCGCCCCATTAAAACCTCAGTCTCTACCACTTTGTGCCAGGAGTGTATTTACCTCTTTCCCATCCTGAGCTGGAGCGTTGGGTGGACGAGGTCGACGCCTGTAGTTGTATGGGCGTCTATATCCACGACGAAGTGGCTGCTGACTCATAGCATTGGCTTCATGATGGTTCTCTTTGTTCTCAGCCTCTCCAGCCACTGGGGCAGGGCGTGGACGCGGGGGCCCTCTGAACAGGGAGAGAAATAGGTGTCAAGTATGAGAGAAGCTCAAGAAGGTTAAACTATCATGATTTTAGCCTGGAAAAAACCTCTCTAACCAAGCACTACCTTTAACAGTTTTGAATGATAGCAAAACAATCCTTTGGAGTTTTGCTGGCATAGAGTTGGAAGGGAAACACAAGCAATCTGGGTGTTTCTTCACTGTTGACACTATAGCAGCATATTCTGTCTATCCTACAATAAAGATGTAGTTCAGTCACTTGAATTGCTGGCTAGGAGAAGAAACAAGCCGGTAGTGGCCACACAGACTGATTCTGCTAAATTAGCCTTGGCATAGCCATACACCAGCCCAGCCCTATTCATGGTACAATCCCCAAGAATCTCAATCCCTCCTGTAAACTGTTCCTAGATCTTTGCTCTTTGCCTTAAGTTGATCCTCTTGATCATGTAAGGAAGTGTAGCATGTATTTCAGTCAGGTGAAATGCAAGAATATTTAATCCCATTTCCAGTATACACAAGCTATGTCCATAAACTGTTAAAATACAGCCAAGAATGACAAAGTCACTGCCTACTGTCTAGTTTCCACTACCTGTCTTAGCTAATCCACAGCTACCTGGTCCCAAAAGCCAGTTTAGCTTTTCCAAAGAAATGCAATATAAAAGCACTAGTGTTACTGGATTTAATGCATGTAAATACAAGCAACACTTATATTAACTCAAACAGAAGCCTTCATTACTCATATAGTATACCTCTTACAGGAAAAAATGCACCAGAAATGCATAAATTCCCATTAGCCACAGGCAAATTACCCAGCTTGTGATTCACTCACAACATGTAAAAGCTCAAGTGCCTCATTGTGCTTGGTATGGTGCTACTCCTGACTACCTAATGCTAATGAAGCTTTTGAGGAATCAGATTTATTCAGCTCAGATGCCTACAAGCAGCAGCATGAGTATTACCCCACTTCCCACAATCCTAGACAAGGACAACTTTAACAGAAGGCTTATAGCTCTAGACCCAGCATCCAGAAGGATGGATCCACCATGCATGGAACAGATAGTCATTACCATCAAGGATAGTCTTGCTATTCCTATGAAATTCAGCTTGTTGCTGCTCTTGCACTGTTATTTACCTCTTGCTTTTTGTTTTCAAACAGAAGTACATATGGAAAAAATGAAGATTACATCATTTCACAGTTCATCTCTCTAAATTCAGTGTTGGAACTTAACCTCTTAAGCTAACTGATGGAAAAACAAGGACAAGATGAGGAGGAGCAAGTGAGTGAATGGCAGGCTAATACAAACCAGCTCCTTGACAGCAGAATCATAGATTCATTTGAGTTCAAAGGCACCTTCAAAGCTCATCTAGTCCAACTCCCCTTCAATGAGCAGGGACACCTTCAACTGGACCATATTGCTCAGTCACACCCAACCTGACCTTGAATGTTACCACCTCTCTGGGCAACCCGGTGTTTCACTACCCTCATTGTAAAAAATATTTTCCCTAAATCTAGTCTAAATCTACCCACTTTTACTATAAAACCATCTCCCCTTGTGTCCTATCACTACAGGCCCTACCAGAAAAGTACCCCACCTTTCGTATAGGCCTCTTTTAAGCACTGAAAGGCCAAAATAAGGTCTTTCTGGAGGCTTCTCTTCTGCAGTCTGAATCACTACAACTCTCTCAGCCTGTCCTCATAAGGAGGGGTGCGCCATCCAGCTGATCATTTTTGTGGCCCATGTCTTTCCTATACTAAGGACTTCATAACTGTACAGAGTGCTCCAGATGAGGTCTTGTCACAGTGGAATAGAGGGGCACAAACACTTCCCTCGACCTGGTGGCCACATTTCTTTTGATGTGGCCCAGGATACATTTGGTTTTCTGGACTGCAAGTGCACACTGCTGGGTCATACCTAGCTTTTCACCCATCAGCACTCCGAAGTCCTTCGCAGCAGGGCTGCTTTCAATCCCTTCATCCCCTAGCCTGTACTGATACTAGGGGTTGCCACAAATCAGATGCAGGATCTTGTACTTGACCTTGTCAAACCTCATGAGGTTCACACGGGTCCAATACTTGAGCTTGTCCAAATCCCTCTGGATGGCATGCCATCCCTCAGGCATGTCAGCTGTACCACTCAGCTTGGTGTCATCTGCAAATTTACTGAGGGTGCATCAATCCCACTGTCCATGTTGTTGATGAAAATATTAAATAGTCCTGGTATCAGTACTGACATCATTCAATCTCCACCAGGACACTGTGTTGTTGGCCACTACCCTCTGGATGTGACCATCCAACCCATTCCTCATCCACTGAAGAGTCCACCCATCAAATCCATAGATCTCCCAGACAAAAGGATGTTGCAGGGGCCCCTGCTACAATGTTTCATGAACAACACCAGTAAAAATAATCTGACTTGTTTTATCACAGAGAATGAGTGACAAGTCACAAGAAGAAAGTGAATGAGCTTTTTCACTTAAAGGAATTCAGTTAAACAAAAAAAAAAAAACAAAACCCCAAAAACCCCCAAAAAACCCAAAACAAAACAAAAACCCACACAAAACCAAACAGACAAAACCACCAAGAAGAAAACCCACAAGTGAGGCAATATCTCAAAAAGCTATGACAGTCAGATGTTGACTATTTCACACTGATATCATTAGTTTTTTTAACTGCACAGAACTCCTCAGCTGTGAAATTGCTCCCTCAGTGTAGAGGCTGGAAGCTGGAGTGGTCATGTCAGAACTAAGGCTGGAAAACAAAGAAAACAATCCTACGCTGGCCAGTTTAAGGTATGACTAACAGATGACTTAGCAACTTCCTTTGTATTTCCCACTGGAAAACATCAGTGTTCATGTGAACTCCAAGAGATCTTAACTAAGAACTTAAGAGTGGCCTAGTGGGTCTTTAAGTGCCCATTTATGCCAGTTCTATGGATCCCCAGGGAAAAATAAGGACAAGGAAACCTACTTCCCAAATAGCATCCAAATCTCCAATTAATTTCCATGCTGGAGATTTCCTGAGCCAGATGGAGTTCACAGTCTTTACAATGGCATTCTTCTCTGGTATTCAACCAGTCTCTCCCAAGCTCATCCAAGTTTTTATCATCCCCAACATCCCATGGCAAAAATCTTCCACTATCTGCTGTATGGACCTAACAACCCAAGTCAGCAAAACTCAAACACGAATCAAATGCAAAACAGAGCCTGGGCTGCATCCACAGAGGTATTAGCCTGTGTAGATCACAAAGCATCCAAGGAATGATGAGCAAAGGAAACTGTACAAACCTGCGATAGCGGGGACGATAGGTAGGATTCCTATGGACTTGTTGATGAAGCTGTCCTCCTTCTGTGACCCCATCCTTGATTTCTCCCTCACCACCCTATAACCAAAAGAAAACAGAAGACAGTCAAAAATGAAGCGTTATCTTACTTCATGGGCAGTATATTAACCATAAAGCCCAAAGATCTGAATCTGAACACAAAACCAGTTTCAGTACAAAAGCACCAACAGATCAAGTAAAAAGAAGCAGCTGATATTCAAAAGGCTTAAATTTGGACAAAGATAAGAGTAGGATAACTAAATATTCACAGGAACTCCCACCAACTAAGTACGTAATAATAACAGGCAGCACCTGACAGAAGTTGAAAAGTATAGAGACACTCACAACCTGAAACAAAAGTCACACTTCTAAGCTTACAACAGCATTATACTACTTCTATCTACTTTGGAATACCAATCTGTCCTGTTTCTATCAGCACCCTTTGTACTAAGTAATTTTACAATTTAATAGACCTGTGATGGATGGTTAGAAGTGTCGCAAACAGCAAGATGACAAATAGCACTACCAGTACTGTATGTGACAACCATGATTCAGATGTCTTGGGATTTGTCTTTTGTGAAGCAAGAAACTAATGCTGCTCCTGCTCTCACTCTCTTAGTCATGTGAGGACTGTCAAAGCATGGAAACAGGAAAACAGAACAGCAAGATATAAAGGGAAGAGAGGGCAGAAAACAAAAACAACCCTGAATATGTTCCAGCATAGTTGCCATTTCTCTTCTCCAGAATTTCTGAGCAAGCACAAGACATCAGTGCTCAGTTCTAGCTCTGCAATGCCAGAAATCCAGAACCAAATACCTACTAGGTCTCCTCTGAGGGACAACGTGCCAGAAGCTAGTAAAGCAGCAACCAACCTAATTGTAGGGAGGGGCATACAACAGTGTTTTTTTTACCAGCCAAAGCTCTCCTGTAGCACTTGACACTCAGCATCACATGCAGAGCTCTTTAAAAGGCAGTATTGGACTGTGCTATTAAAAACATGCAGAAGTTCAAGTCCATTCCTCCCTACAAAGGGCCACATTGGAATCTCAGATAAAAAGGACTATCTCTAGACCTGGTGAAGCATTACTCAAAACCAACGCAAACTTTTTTCTATTTACCTTGAACAGAATGTTGCTATGTCAATATTTTAAATTGGTTTGGTTTAAACAATCAGTTGAAAACAAAACAGTAAAGCAACTGAATTGCTTAGCCTGTAAGTCCTGGCAGTTTTCTACATCTTCTATAGTAGCACAAAAACTCACTTGACACATTACATTACACTGTCAATTGACCTAGGTCTATTGTTCAGAAGTGAAGTATGGCTCCAGGATAAAACTATGCTGTCAGAAGTCACCAGAATGGATGCAGAACAGAACCTGAGCATTGAGATCTTACACTTACTATCAGTAAACTTAGATTTATTTATTAGGAAAGCTACATCTGTACTCCTAAAAAAGCATCACACATCACATCTAGCACACATATAATCCTGTTCGCTCAATCTCCTTCACAGGAACCTTCCAACTCAGTGAAGTTCTTTCTAACAAAGCAACCCTAAAAAGGTTAGAGAACACCTAAAAAGGTACAAAATTTTATTGCTGTCCCCCAAATACAAGTTTCTTTAAGCATTAACTGTTTAATTAAAGCACAATGAGCTTTTTACGCATCTGCTTCCCCAAATTTCTTTCTTTGTTCTTGCATCTCTTCAGTCTAGTTTTGTATAACACAATTAATGCTTTTGGGTCTCCTCTCTACAAGAAACAGCATCAGCCTATAAAACAACTTTTAAACTATTTAGCTTATTTTCTGACTCATTGGTATAGAGGCTTCTTCTATTAGTCATACACACAACATGTACATGAGGGTACTACTAGTTCTCAAGGTTATTCCATGATTCATTCTCTGTTCTAACATTCTGACTACAACTCCACACAATGTCTATGTTGTTAGTGAAGAGCACAGCCTCTTGATTGTATCCACTACAGAAAAGAAGTTTTTGATATGAACAAGTACTTTACTCTGCACAGAACTTCCCAAGCAATCCAGAAGCAGTTCCCACTAGAGCCAAGTGAATACCTCGGATTCCCCAGGATTCTCTTCATTCTTGAGAAAATCACACAGTATGGTCAAAACCAGACTCCGTAAGTCACAAAGTATAGGCACATGTGAACTAGCATGGCAAACAAAGGATAGCATCATTAGTTTACCTCAAACCATGCCAGTAATGAAGGAAGGAAGGAGAAAACAACTCTTACTGCGTTACACAAAGTTGGACTGGATTTGCCAGCTGACATCAATTGAAAGTTCTTGAAATCTAGAAGGCCACCATGTCAAAAAGCCACGTCAATAAATTCAACTTTTTTTTTTTGTTAGTAAATACGGGACTGATGATGTGGGCAGCTGAGCTCTAGGAAAACCTTTCACCTCTGCAGCCTAGAAGACCTTTAAGCACAGCAGGCTTGGGTACATGGAAACCTTTTCCTTCAGATATGCAGCAAGAGCCACCTACAGGTAAGTAAATACCCTTTCAAACACAGCCCAAGAATACCATACCATCAGCAACTCAAACTTGCCTCAGAAGTATCCAGCAGGACAGTTAGCCAGAAAAACCTCCTCAAGTAGAGGGGTACAACCCTTAATGCGTGTACTAATGTGACCATACAGAACAGTGTACACATACTGCTGTGGCTCACAGACATTGCTACCTCTTTTCCCCCTTTACACACATGGGAATGGCAGGGGAAAGAGAAGACCTTGTTAAAAGGTTATCGGAAAGAAGCATCTTTCTAGATACAGTAGACACACAGCTTCAATATGAAGAATGTGTTAAACTGGTGCAAATGAAAGACCTCTGAAAGGAAGTACTGCTAGCCTGAGATGAGGATTCATTCTACTCTCAGCTGATCTACCAAAGCAAGCACACAGAGGATAACAAAAATATCTGCACAAGTTTGAGTGGTTTCACTCACCTACACTAGGACAATTTCAGGGATAGCTCCTGCCCAGCCCTTCACAGTCCCTGCTATAGTCCCTCAATAAAGACAGCTGAGGGAAATTTTAATCTCAGTAGATCAAAAGGAAACAGAAACAAAAAGTGTGGCCAGCAGGACCAGGGCAGTGATCATCCCCCTGTACTGAGCACTGGTGAGGCTGCACCTCAAATCCTATGTTGAGTTCTGGGCCCCTCACTACAAGAGAGACATTGAGGTGCTGGAGCAGGTCCAGAGAAGAGCAACAGAGCTGGTGAAGGGTCTGGAGCACAAGTCTGATGAGGAACAGCTGAGGGAACTGGGGGTGTTTATTCTGGAGAAGAGAAGGCTTAAGGGAGACCTTATCACACTCTACAACTACCTGAAAGGTAGATCAGTATCTTCTCTCAGATAACAAGCAATAGGACAAGAAGAAATGGCCTCAAGCTGCACCAGAGGAGGTTTAGACTGGATATGAGGAACAATTTCTTCACTGAGAGGGTGCTCAGGCATTGGAACAGGCTGCCCAGGGCAGTGGTGTAGTCACCATCTCTGGAAGTGTTCACAAACTGTGGAGATGAGGCCTTCAGAGGTATTGTTTAGTGGTGGCCTTGGCAGTGCTGGGGAACAGTTGGACTTGAGGATCTTAAAGGTCTTTTCCAACCAAGCTGATTCTATTCTCTGATTCTATGACAACGTTTGTTCCATTTGCTCCCTTACTGTCAACTCTGCAGAGCAAGATAAGAAGATGGTTGTGTTGCTTGGGCAGACTTCCACCAGGGCTTTCCTATTGGATCAGTCACCTATTTCTGCAAGTGATGATCACAGACTCAACTATTAAAGAACAGATAATCAAGCCTGGGGTATGTTCCAGTTTGTTGGATTGTTCCAGACACAAATTTAGCATAAGCATAATGTGCATAGGAGTAGTAACTGCTAGAACTACAGCTGTGTAGAGCTCATACTTCTCCCTCTGCAAAAACCTGAAGGGAAGCTGCTTCTGGGAGAGTTGCAGATGTTATGAATAGTGGTGTAGCTAGTCTGAAGAAAAAATAAAAGGCTTTATCTTTACACTGTAGGCATAAGTCTATAAAGGGATGATACATGAAGGTTTCAACTAGATGGTCAGACTACTACCACATTATACAAAAGTGACAAGCTTTTAAACAAATCCCATTTTCCAAGTAGCCCTTTCCAAGTTATGGTTATACTACTTAAGAGTAATATAAATACTTTTCTTTGCTGCAGGTAAAGGGCATGGTGAACCACTTCTGTGTCTTACTCCTTTGTGTTTATTCTTCAACACAAACAGACACTTTGACACCCAAAGGAATGCTTTTAGCACAATTTTACAAAGATATGCCAAGGAAAGGCCTACAGGATACCCAAAAGTAGAAAATATCATTATCAGCATCAACAAAGGAGGAACCCAGATTACTACCTCAGAAAACTCACAACTTTCTTAAACATTAACTGTTTACTATATGGCAGTGCTGAACCTGTAGCAAGACTACTGAGGAGGTGGGATGACCACCACTGCAGAAATTAGACTTACACTTCGAGGTGGTCCACGGCGTCGGCCAAAATAGCCACGGCGATAGCGGCGTCGGTCTGCAGCATAGCGGCTGCCTTCTACAGGGACTCCATCTGGACCAGTGACATTAGCTGCCTCTGCACCCTGAAAGGCCAAAAGAAAGTCAATCAAGATGGTGTGAGAAAATAAGAGCCAGCTACAGGGAGAAGATGAAACAGTTCCAAGCATCAGAGATTCCTTCCTTCCACACAGGGCAAAAGCAAGTTTGTTATCCTCAACCCGTAACCAAGAGTTATCAGAATTAAGACCTTATCAGGCAGGCTGAATTAAGAAGAAAAATAAAGAACTTAAAAGCAAACAAGCAAACCAAAAGGAAAACTAACCACTCAAAAAAAAAAAAAAAAAAAAAAAAACAAACAAAAAAAAAACAAACAACCCAAAACAGAAAACTCAAAAAGCATTTGAGAAAGTAGAAACACAAAAACCTTTAAGGTTCTTACAGTTATTAAGCTACCAGATACCAAGACAAATTCTTCAGGGTAATATATTCCTTAGTTAATGTTTACTGGGCAGGCTGCAAGCTTCAAATGTTCTATGAAATGAAAATTACAGATTCTAGAAGCCCTAGCATATTATAAAGAATTTTTGATACATATCTAAAAGCATTGCTTAATGAAGCCTTTAAATACGGATCTTCCACAGAAAAGCTATATGAATGCCACCCACCCCAGGGATTAACGCATTAGACAAAAAAACCCACCAGATACACAGAATCATAACTGTGTAACTCTTTACTACAGTGATGTTACCTCTGTTGGACTACACCACAAAGTCCCCATTATCTCTTACCTTCTCTCCTTCAACCACATCAAATTCTACAGTCTCTCCATCCCCAACACTACGCAGGTATTTCCGTGGGTTGTTTTTCTTTATTGCTGTCTTTAAAGAAAGAAGATAGAGAAAAAGGTACTATTTCATCTTATCCTACACGTTCGTAGCCCTCTAAATGAGGGAAGGGCAGTATTCTTTCGCTACAGTCGCAACTCTATGCATCAAATCAGTCACCACACCAAGATATTTTAAACATATAAATGCTACTGATCTTCTTACATAAGCTTTACTAGATACAGATTTAATGAGAAACATGAAACTTATGAAATTATTAGATACAGTCTGCTAGTTGAGTATGATCAAAGATGGTCAGAGGGCTGGAGCACCTCTCCTATGAAGACAGGCTTAGAGTGTTCAGCCTGGGGAAGAGAAGGCTCAGAAGGCAGGCCTTAGAGCAGCTCTCAATACTTAAAAGAGGCCTACAGGAAATCTGGAGAGGGGCTTTTTGCAAAGGTATGTAGGCACAGGACAAGGGTAAATGGCTTTAAACTGACAGAGGATAGATTTAGATTAGATCTTTGGAAGTTCCTCCCTGTGATGGTGGTGAGCCACTGATACAGGCTGCCCTGAGAAACTGTGGCTGCCCCATCCCTGGCAGTGTTCCAAGACCAGGCTGGACAGGGCTTGGAGCAACCTGGGCAGGGGTTTGGAACTGGATGAGCTTTAAGGTCCCTTCCAATGTAAACCATTTTGTGACTCTGAGAGATGTCTCCTTTATTCCACAGGCCTTCTGATACACAGTCAAGGTTTACTCCTTTCTCAACACATACAAGTTTACAAACTGGCTGTTGCCTCAGGATCCCCTTTTTCAGCCCCACTAAAGATCCAGATCAGCACATATTTCTGTATGAACAATGTTCACATGCAGTGCCTGATCTCCAACTGCCTGTACCAAGGCAGCTCTAGCAGTGTGTCCCATGCCTTCATTATCACTAGGAGACCTGTACACCATCTATAGAAAACTTAAGAGCAGGAGCATTTTTGTAGATGATGCCATTAACTGTAAGGTATCAGGGCAACTCATAAACTAGAGTAGAATTACTGTAACTTTAGTGTAACATAAATAAGAGTTTTACCTAGGCACTGCAAGAGAGACCCCCAAAAATTAGGCAAGTCCCTGAAGAACACAGGAATAGTACAAGAAGACAGAGTCACCATGACAAACTCCAAAATAATCCAAAGCCAATGTTACTAATAGTAAAATGGTTGAAAACCTCCTCAAAATCCCAGGAACACTCAAACCTCCTGAAGTAATTTTCAGTCTGTCAACTACAGATGCTTTTCACTCTGAGGAGTATTTCTAGGATTCCACAGAAGGCAGTTAGAAGGACAAGCCTACTATCTGTTTGTTAGATAAGGGTACACAAACTGGAAGAGGCCGGGGAGAAGAAACCCAAACAAAAAAAACAAACCACACACACGGAAGCTAATCTAGCAGCCTGCTTTTTACTAAAGTTCTCTTAAAGCGAGCTGGTCTTTAATAACCTAAGTATCCTTTGTTAGCATAAAGGAGGCAGATGCAGATCTAGTACCTAGAAGCATATGACAATACATTTCCTCTGTTTTAAGAAACTGGATGCAGAGCAGAAACAGAATTGTCACATCTGTTTGCAGTTCAACGAAAACAGGCAGAATGAAGACCAGCCTAACTGTTGTCTGTGCATGGCAACTATATTTATTGAGTCAACAACAGCCCAAAAATGTTTTCCCACTGAAGGAAAAAAAATTCTAATCAGTTTGAAGTTGAGCTTGACCAGTTTAGGAAAAGTATTCTCATTGTTGCACAAAGGGGGACTATTCAGCAACAGGCCAGCATGCTCTTCCAGCCCTACATCCAGTCACACCTTTCCCTGTATCCCGCAGTGTCTCTAAAAGGCTTAAGGAAGAATGCAAGCGCATACATATTATTGCTATCAAAGCAAGAATAACCCATGAGATTGTTGGTTTGGGATGGGGGTGAGGGTGTGTTGTTGATACGAGAATGAGCTGCTCAAGCGAGTTCTTTTGGGCACTACTTTAGCAAGCAGAGACTCCCACCATCAGCTGAGACAGCTTTGTCTGCTTTCTGCTGACCTACCAGTGTAACTGCCCCATGTCTAAAAATCAGCTGGAATTGATGCCTTTTCCATAACTGCTGTATACTAATAGTGATTATCTTCACTGTAGAGTAAGGGTTCTATTCTTTCACTACCACTTGCACTAAGAAACTGCCTCAAATTCTTAAGACTTGTGCTCTGCACATGATAGATGTCAACAACCTGTATTTCAGAACTCCTTCGCCTTCCTTCTAAGTGCAGAGGAAAAAAGGACTAGCAGATTATTCAACAGAGGGTGTACTTCAGACTAATGAAGCTTCTCAAACATCCTCCAAGAAGGGTAACAGAAGATGAATTCAATAGGATTCCACACATTCCATTCCAAGTTTATGGATGGAAACTTCAGAAATTCAGGTTTGCAACTGACTAACCTGCCAGCCAGAGATAGAGGCTGCTACACAGCAGGCTGCGGTTTGTTTCATAAAGGCAAACAAAACCAATTTTGAGTAAATCCTAGACTTCAGAACAGAAACTATACAGCTTTACTGCTTACTACTTCAGCTGCAGGTAAACATTGCTGAAATAAGCCTCTAATAAGCCCAAGCTCTAAGCTTGATGAGAAGACTTTTACTCTGTATATCCAGAAGGGAGAGAACCCTATTCTCCCCATTACTGTTTCCTGCAGGCTCCTAGTTCTTTGATTCAAAAGACAGATGTCTTGTGTTAACACAGACAGACCTCAACAATTAAGACAAAGCCTTTCCCTTCCCAAGGGAACACTGATGAACAGCCATGAAAGCCTTCAGAGCTAGTTCAGTATTTTGCTTAGAAGAGTTCTTTCCATATCCTCCTACCCCCATATCATGTGCACATCCAGCATTGCCACAGCAATAGCCAACATTTGTTACACCAGTTACTGTGCGTGACAAATACAATCCAGTGAATTCTGTGCAGCAGAAGACATTATTCCTCCTCACTGCTTGTTGATTAAAACTATGCCTACTTAAGTTGGACTTCTCTGGCTACTGACACTTTTAATGGTGTTAAACTGCAAGATCCTCCTCTCCCTTAGACACAAGCCACCCCACCAGGTGAACTGATCCCTACTGCTCAGAGCACCTCTAACTGACAGAGTGCCCTGCACAGCACCTTGCACAGACCAATCAGACAAGGGTGCAAGCAGGACAGAGAAGGTGAAGAACTGCCCTTCCCCAAAACACTGCTTGGGTCCCCCGCAAGACAAAGGGTTAATTCAAAGCAATCCATGCATGCCCTAAAGAGAAAAGCATTTTAATCTGTACTAGGTTTATAAATAGCATCCAATAGCCAGACACTGAGCGTTAACCCCCCATTCCAATCATGAGATCAGCCTGTTCTCTACCACTGCGGATGTGTGCAGGGGAGGCAGGGAGGAGGCTGGATCCATTCAACTAGGTCAGCCTTATTCTGAAGGGATTAGGTATGTAATCCAGCCCCTCCTGGGAAGAGTGTGGGGAGGAGGGGCAAAACCAGCACTAACCCTGGCAAGGGAGCTCAAAGCAGCAGGACCTTTGGTGAGAGAGGCAAATCCATGGCATAAGCAAACAGCCACAATCAGAAACTCTAGCTATGAGCACATTCACATAAAGGAGCAGCTCGATATGGAAGAGCTGAGGAAAATCCCATTGCAGCCAACCCAGGCCAGAGCTGGAAGCATCTACTTTGCCATAAGGAGCCCACCAAGAGAGTTAATCAGATGCAGGCTTGCATGTAATGTGGTATTTCCGAAATGTCAAGCCAGTTTTGCTCAGCGCTCACTCCAAGAGGATTTCATCCACAGGAGATGGGGAAACGAGTCATCATCCCTCCTTTCCCCACACAGACCAGTTTACATTTAGGTGGATAATTTCTACCGCTGAAGGACAAAACAGTACAGGTAGTACTAGCCTGCTGCTGACCTCCACTGTTTGGGTCTCTGCAGGCAGTCTTCCCAAGCAGAATAACACTGATCCATGTTGCCTGTGTCATAAGCACAACAGCCATTTTCCAGGATATCTTTCCACAGGTCTGAAGGAGATCTTGTTTGTTTTCAAGTTAGTTTCACGGTGCTGCCTACCCAGAACATGTTTCTGTTACTAGAACTTTCCTCACCCTCCTCTGGACATGTTCCCATCAGTGCACAGATGCAGCAGCAGTACTGCCACGCACACAGCTATCAGGGAAGTAGAGAGCCCATTAGAGATCAGTGCATGCATTGAGAACTCTTGATCCCAAGTCCACCAACTGAACCAGGAATACGTACTTGCACATATTTTCCAATACCATCTTTACTCATTAAGGCACTAGACTTAATCCCTTCCAGCTTCATCTAGTTTTGGATAATATATAGTACATATATGCTATACAGTCCCTGACCCAGAGAAGGTTATCACAGGCTATTTAGTCATGATCCCACAGGAACTAAACTAACTCTCAGTGCTGACCAGCATATGCATCAAACATACCCTCATGCTTTGTGACCAACTACGAGTGCAAGATTCCTGGTTACATCTGATGGAAATACTGCCACATACACCTTAAAGGAAAGCTCATTCTTTTAAGGATCACACAGGTCTGCATATATTTCATATGGGACAAGCTCCAGGGGCAGCATTTCATGTACTGGCGAAGTAAAAGTCTCAGACGCAAAACTAGATCTACGCCAACTAGCCAGTTTACATCAGCAGAGAAACAGCATCCTCTGTCTTTTCACTAGTCGCATGCAAGCTGACAGGATAAACACAGAACAGCCTACTGACAGCTCAAGGGAAGTTAACCAATGACAAGCTGCTGAGCAACCTCCCTCTAAACTGACACACTTTGGCACACAGCCTTCCTCCTCCTCTTCCTAAAAGCAGCTGCCTTGTGCAGCAACAGCTGATGGCAACCCAGGCTGGTCAAGAGCCAGACTAGATCACTTTCTCTCCAATACCACAGAGGGCAGACAACAGACCTGCAAACTAAGGGTAGGAAGAAACAGAAGACGAGGAACATGAGGAAATGGAGAGGGAGGGATGGGACACAGACAACAAGTAACAACGTATTTACAAAACAGGAGTCATTTCCCCAGGGGAGGGACAACCAAACAAAACGACACCAAAACAAAAACCCTCCAAAAACCAAACCCTCTAGTGTTTAAATAAGTGCAGACAAAAACCATGAAGTTATAATACCTACTCCTTCAATTATAACTCTAGAGAGAAGAAAACATACCCTAATATTCCTCCCTGAAAACTTCAAAACGCATGTTCAGCAAGGTTGTGCAGCTGTTCCAGGAAGCTGCCTGAAAAACCTATCACAGCACACATCTGAGTACAATTACTGCTGTCTTACCTGATGAACAAACACATCTTCTTTGGTATCATTTCTGTGAACAGAAAGTGAGAAATTGTAAGAGTTTAGACTGAGAGACTTAAATAGAAATCCCTGACTCCACAAGTGAAGTCCTCCTTCCCCCACCCTGTAGTACATCTCCTGGATGCCATACGTTCTGTTAAGTCTACACTACCAAGACCCCGCTCTGATTTTTCAGGGTCATATGCTTGGCAGCAGAAAGGTCTCCCCAGCCTTCAGAAGGGTGAGGGGACAGGGAGGTTCTCTGTAACCTGGCAAGCACTCAGTATTTTGTTTTGACACTGGATGGAGTTAATGACTGGACTGCTCACTTTTAACTATATTCCACCCCCCAAAAAAAAACTTCCACAGGGGCTGCAATATGAGCTGTTATCCCAGAGGTCAAGCAAGACTATCAACAGGACTGGCCACAGCTGTCAAAAGAGCTCTCCTTTCAGTGCTACGCAAAGTAACCATGCACAAGAGATGTCAGGAGAGTCCATTGAAGGGGGACCCAGACATGAATGTGAGGTTGTCAGGATTAGGCCAGCCAGTTCAAGCTTCCACATGCAAAACATGAACATAGGTCTAAGACCTCAATTCCGTGTTCCCATGCAACAGAAAGACCCCATCACTTGTTCTCTCAACTCCTTCTCTGCAGAGGGCACAAAAGGGTTAAAGAGTTTTTGAAAATAATGCATAATCCAAAACTTGTTGCACTGGACTGAACTAACAGCAGAGTTCGGTTTAGGAAGAAAGCTAATAGATTATTACACCATATCCAGCTGAAGACTCTCACATCAACTGCTACAAAAGACTTAAAGAGTACTTTGTCATTCACGCTTTTCTTTAAGCTTACATAACACTGGAGAGTAGTCTCTAGAGACCGGCATTAATACTGTACCAGAACTGGCTTCAAATCCATGAAACAGGCTCTTCTGCCCCCTTCTACACTGTCCAACTCACCAAAACCTATCTGCTGTGTAAGTAGGTTCAAGGACTTGTAGGATAAAATAACTCAACCAGGTATGTCTTTTGCAAGACAAGCATTCCCCATACAGTAGCTTCATTTTTCATAAAGCACACAAGACATTTTAAAGCTTCGCAAACCCACAGAGATTCCAGCCTTAAAAGCCAGAGTTTCCTCCAGTAACTTGGAAGTATGGGTCTTGTGCATCTAAGGTTGGAGTGTGGTCAGTATCACTAATAGCTATTTATTGATGCCATTCAGAGTTTCATTTGTGATCAGAGAAGGACAAAAAACCAAAAGACAATTTCTGTGAATCCAGACATGGAACATCTTCAGTTAGATGGTATTAGAGAATCTCAATGTGTATTTACAGTAGGTATTTTGACCAATCAGTTAACAGTTGAACTTCTATCCAAAAAGTATTTCCCTCATCCTACAACTTTTCTTGCACCTTTAAAAAAAGACAGGCAGTCACGAAAAGCATACAGTCATTAAAGGTGTAGTACAATTAATAATGAGAAACAAGTAACAGACCAAATCTGTAATGGGTTTGACCCTCTGTTTTCTCCTGAGACACACAACCTCTGACAGGGAAGCAGGGGGGGTCCCTGAGACAGAGTCAACTGAATGCCTGGCCAAACCTGGTTATCAACAGCATGAACTTGTTGTAGTCGGGTCTTCAGGTCTCTGCTGCAATTATTAAAAGCATGGCATATTATCTGTACCATGACTCTTAGTCATATTTATACTGTACTATCATAATCTAAACTTACCTGTTGATAAAGCCGTATCCATTTCTGACATTGAACCACTTGACTGTGCCAAGAACTTTGGTGGCTGGAAAGAAAAAGTTAAAGAAGTTACTCTAAAACATAAGAAAGTACAAGAATGTTACAAAAATACTTTCATATGTGCTCCTGAAGTCAAAACCAGACCTAGCCTGTTACCTTAACACTCAAAGCCTGCCTTTATCTCCCACTTCAGTTTATACTAACACAAGATTGTTTTAATATGCTGTTCTTCAGCCAAGAGTTTACCACACAACATCTAGAATGAAGTCCAGTTCCATTTTCAGAATTGGGCATCCATCTCCTTTTTTCATTTCTTACGCCAGAAATGGGCACGGATGCTGAAAATCATCAGTTCTCTTTAGCTTAGTAGCTAGTCATTAAATAGACAGTTGTTTAAAAGTCCTCTCTTTGACTCAGTTACTTTTTCTTTCTTCCTTAGAAACCAGAACTGGCCAACATCACTCTAACTAAACAAGACCCCATAAGAAGTTTCTGGGGCAAGCTTATTTTTGTTTGTGGTGTTTTGGGGGCTTTTTTTTTTTTTTTTTTTGTGTGTGTATGTGTGTTTAATATTTCTACTTTTAGAGATCTTCTGTGATTTACCAGTTACAAACTGACCAACTTTATGTTCCAAGGCTTCTAGGATCAAGACAAGCTCCTGTCTCAACACCAAAACAGCATCTTGCTTAGAAACCAGACTGCAGTGTCTTACAGGACCTGGCGAAACCTGTTCCTCCAAAATACAGGAACATGTGGGAGGAACTCAACAGCGATGGAGGTGGTTCAACCTCTCCTTCCCTCTCAGCAACTGGGTGGAGACCACAAACTTGTACTTTTCAAACCTGTAGGAAAGGGAGACTTTTGGGTCTTAGACTTAATAGATGTTACTTATCACACAGCATGATCACAACTAAGTAATCTACACAGTACTTATTTGAAAAGGGTCTAGTCACCTACAGATGACTGCTTGTCTTGTTAAAAAAAAAACCTCAAACACACTACAAATAGGTACCACCATCTGCTCTACACCTGCATTATTCCCTACACATCCACTAGGAGATGACACAGCCAGACTGTGTCATCTCCTAGTGAGAGTGTGTCATCTCCTGTGAGACCATGGTCTCATGCAGCCTTGGCATTCATATGTAGCCCTCTGACAGACAAGAAAAGCAACCTCTTCCTCCTTCCCCAAACACAGAACTAAAGCAGGAATGTTTGCTGATAGTAGTCCATTGTAGTACTGTTGCTGTTATTGAAGCTAATAACAGGCCATTACTCACTGCACTTTTAGAAGTGAAGGTTTTGATCTTCAATACATTTTTTTAGTAGAAAATGTTTGTATTGAGAATCAGCAAAATCATGTTAAGACTGAAACAGTTACTAAAGGGCTCTACCTAGTACAGCATCCATTCCCAACACTGCTTGTTCACAGAGATTCACTGCCTAGCACTGATTTTTCACACAACAGTCTTGAGCATCAACAGATATAGTTGTGCTTTTATGTTTAGTTTAATGGGGACATCACTACATCCACTTATTGCTACCACACAGGCTACATGCAAGAGCTCACCACACTAAGCTCAACATGGGAGGAAAGGCAGGGGGGAAGGCCCAGAAACAGGTGCCAATGGCACATTCAGGTTTTAGCCTGCTTTAAGAAACAAGGCTAATACCACTGATTCCCCCACCACCATCCTTTCCCTCCCCCACTAAATAGCTATTGAATCTGTTAGCCTGTTTCAATCAGATTAGGAAGAGGGCAAGAAGCCTAGGAAGCCTGACAAAAATCCTCAGAGGAGTAAGAATGCTGGAAGAAGGGAAAATAAAACTCACACTATGTGGCCAGATGGCTGCTGCTAAGCAGATGTCCATGCACACAGCTTCAAAGCAACACTTGCTCCTTTGCACAGGCTGGTAGATATCAGGGGAGTGTCCAACAGATTCCCTAAAACAGTGTTCTGGAGAGATACCATTCCCTACCCACACCAGTCTTAGTCTCCCTCAAGCATCACCTTAAGGGGGAAAAGAACATCAGACACAACAGCATGGCACCCAACATCCACGTGGCCGTGGTGTAGCCATTGTTAACATTGTTAAACCTGAGTTGTCATATCAGGGAGATGAGGAAAGGAGGAGGGCAAGCCTAGAGGAAGCCATAACCAGTTTTACACACGTGTCAGAGAAGGTAGGTGATGTGATCGCTCCTATCCCACCAGCAAGTGAAAGCCCACATATTTCTACAAAATGCTGTACTCTGATGCTATCAGGAGAAGCAACCTATCCATGACAAAATAGCCTTTTCATTAGTTTTGACAGAGAAAGCCAAAGTTTCCTATGACCAAGAGAGTAGAAAGTTGACTAACCTTTATCCTTATTCCTCAGTCAGACATTTGGATGCCCTGGGCAAGCATTAGTTAGACCTTGTGTCTAATGGAATCTTTGTAATTATATTCACTTAAGTCTCTTCTTACAAGACCATTAACACTGACATTTGAGGTGGACTTGAATATAAGTTTATTTTTAATTAGCATTATCAATGATCATTTTCCTTAGAGCTCCTGATAGAAAGCTTGCCCAGCATAAGGCCAGCGTGCAAAACCAACACCATGGCAATTTTCTTTTCCCTGCCAGACTAGGAAAGGCATTTGCGCCTCTGCTTCTCCCCAGCCCCAAGCAATAGCAACAGGTGAACAAGATAAAAACATTACCAAGAGTGGAACAAGCCATGTTAAGGCCAGAAGCAGACAGACACACTAACAGATATGACAGGATGTGCCTTGACTGATTACCAACAAATCTGATAACAGAGCAGGGAAAAACATGAACTGTACCTCCAATTTCTCTTTTGCTTGAATCCCTCCTACCTGAGCTGCAGAGAAATCCTTTACCTGGCTCCTCTGTCTGCTGCAGTAAGACCTCAGTCTTTCCTTTCAGAAGGGAAGATGCTGTCTTTCTTTATGAAGCTCAGGACTCTGCACTAGTAGTCAGCCTCAACTTTGCTCTTACTAAAGTCTTACACAGTTATCAACACTAAATCCCTATTTCCACTGCAGATTGAAGTACTGTTCCTTTCAACAGGTTGATCCTGTTTAATCACAATGGAGAAAAACCACTGCATTAGCTATGCACTAGGCTTGAGCACAGAGATGGCAACTTGACATTATGGCTTACCCTTTACTGATAAAGTAAAAACCGAGAGAAAAACAAAAAACGAAAAAAACCCCACCAATACCTTCCCCCCCAAACCAACCACTAAATCTAGAAGCATCACTATAGCAGGACTCTTGACACATACAGAAGTTGTGCAAAGCCCGAAGGGGAGTCACACAGAGTTTGCCAGCAGCCCCGTCCACGGGGAGATGCCCCAGCAGGGCACGGGGCCCGCAGCAGGTGCCGGGGAGCCCATCAGCATGGCTGCACTTCACTCGCTATCCCCTCCCAGCACCAGAGCATCGGCGGGGAGACGGACCCCGGCTCTTCCGCGGGGCCGGGCGGGCCGGGTGCGCCGCCGCCGCTGCACACAGGTGCTACCGCCCAACTTGGAGCTGGCGTCCCGGACAGGCGCCGCTCGGCCCCCCCGGCCGGGTGGGAAGAGGAGGAGGCACGGCCGCCTCCCCCGAGCGCTGCCTGACTCACAGCCGCGGGGGGAGCCGGCGGGGGGGAAGCCGGGCTGGGCCCCTGGAGGCAGCCATGTGCCGTATGTCCCCCCCGCTCCTGCCGCAGGTGCCCCGGGAAGTTGGGAGCACGGCCCGTCACTCACCCAGCACTTTCTTCTCCGTCTCGGCCGCGGCAGTTGTGGTGGCAGCAGCGGCGGCGGCAGCAGCAGCAGCAGCAGCAGCAGCAGCAGCGCCGGGGGCCGCCTCACCAACAGCCGCGCCCGGCGCGGCGGTGCTGACTGGGCTCTTGGGCTTGACGTCCGGGGCGGCGGGCGACGGCGGCGCAGGGGCTCCGGCCGGAGGAGCGGCGGCTGCAGTCGTGGTGGTGGCCGTGGCGGGTGCCGTGCTGGCGGTGCTGGTCTCCGCCGCCTCGCTCATGGTGGCTGACAGGCGGGCGGTGTATGGCAGGCGGGTGCGCGGCGGGCCGGTCGGCGTCCCTCAGGCCCGCGCTGGGTCTTACTGCCCCCAAAATGGCCCCGCCGAAGTTTTAACACAGTCAGCGGGGGCTGGCGCCGGCACTCGCACCGCCTCATTAGCATTTAAAGGGACCGCGCCGACAGCGAGCGGGACGCGCGGCATGGCATGGCACGGCACGGCATGGCACGGCATGGCACGGCATGGCACGGCATGGCACGGCATGGCACGGCATGGCATGGCATGGCATGGCATGGCATGGCATGGCAATAGATAGGTGAGTGTCTCTGCGGGTATATACGTGGCCGCCTGTGTACACAAGATTGAGTGGACGTGCGTGGGGACGGAGTGGAACCGAGCTCCGCGCCTGCCCGCCCGTGGGCACACACTGGCGTGCCCCTGCCGCCGTGCGCACAGGGGGCTCGGAGCGGCCGAGCTCTCGGTCGGGCCCGCACATACGTGGAGCTGCGGGGCCGGGCGATGATGTTGGTGCGCGGGGACAAGCAGCCGGGTGGGGTGGGTGCAGCAGTGAGCGTCTTGTGGGGGACAGACGCGTGCTGGTGAGCGGGGATGCATTGGCAGCGTCACTGCTGCGCAGGGCACTGATCATCCCCCCGTACTGGGCACTGGTGAGGCCGCACCTCGAATCCTGTGTTCAGTTCTGGGTCCCTCACTACAAGAGAGATATTGAGGTGCTGGAGCGGGTCCAGAGAAGGGCAACGGAGCTGGTGAAGGGTCTGGAGCACAAGTGTGATGGGGAACGGCTGAGGGACCTGGTGTGTGTGTGTGGGGGTGTGTGTGTGTGTGTGTGTGTGTGTGTGTTTAGTCTGGAGAAGAGAAGGCTCTGGGGGAACCTTATCACTCTCTACAACTACCTGAAAGGAGGATGGAGGCAGGAGGTGCCTGGTCTCTGCTCCCAAGCAATAAGCGATATGATAAGAGGAAACAGCCTCAAGCTGCACCAGGGAGGTTCAGACTGGATATTAGGAACAATTCCTTCACTGGAAGGGTGGTCAGGCATTGGAACAGGCTGCCCAGGGCAGTGGTGGAATCACTGTCCCTGGAAGTGTTCACAAACCATGTAGACGAGGCCTCTAGTGATATGGTTTAGTGATGGTCTTGCAGTCTTGGGGCAACAGTTCCACTTTATCTTACAGATCTTTTCCAGCCTCGTTGATTCTATGATTCTTTCCTTGTCACCTTTTCCATGTTCACAGTTTCTTTACTGTAGCACCCTCCGGTTTGTATCCCCCCCTCAACGCCTGGTTTTCACCCCTGCCATCTCACTGCTGCCTCATTTCCTTGACACTGCCCTCACACATCCCTCACCTGCCTTCCTAACTCTTCTTGCTTTTTCCTGTCCTTTCCTCAGTTTTTGTACAGCCTCCCTGTGTGTTTTTCTTTGGCAATGTTTCTGTGCCCTTTTGCAGTCTGCACACTAACACCCATCCTTCTTCCACACTACTACCACATCACTTTTCCTAATTGCCTCTGCCTTGCATCCATGTTTCCATACGAGGTGGATGCCTGAACTGAAGCTTCATGCACCCAATCTTCTCTACTTCCTCAAAGTTTTGCTTTGCTTCTCTGTATACCTGAGCACTCCAGGAGCATGATTCTGTTTGTTTTTCACTTTGTACCCCTCCTAATCTCCTTGTCTTGGCAGTTCCTCAATAGTTCTCACAAGAAGAATAAAGGTCTTTGGAGGGCATCTCTTGCTGAACATTGCTCAGGTAGCAATGCCAACATCAGCTCCAAAGCAGCCCCAGATGAAGTGTTCAATGGGAAAGCACTCCTTAGGATATGATTTAAACGGCATAAGGTCTCACCTGCTGGAGCTCCTCAGAAACTTTGAACCTGGGGTTGATAACTCATAGCATCACAGAATGGTTTAGGTTGGAAGAAACCTTAAAGATCATCTAGTTCCAAGTCCCCAGCCACAGGTTGGAACTAGACCAGGCTGCTCAGTATCAGAGCCAAAAGAAAAAGATGCTACAAAGCTGTAAAGTGGACCCTCACACAACTGTGCACAAGCTATGGCTTAGCTACTTTCTAGACTGATAATGGACCAGAAATTCTGGAATTCAAAATGCTTTTGGAGCATTCAGAAGTATTTCTACCCACACAGGCATCACTGCTCCCAGTTCATTTACTTACACCATTTCCTAAACCCTGGATGGAAATTACTATTACAGTTCTCCTCATCACATTGCACTGGACACATGCAAACCACTATTAAAGATTATTTACATTACTGTTACTAATATGAATACTATGCTAATTTTCTTATTTTAAGCTTTTGTCACTTTGTGTCCTCTTACATTTGCAGGGTATGTGAACATTTCTAGAGGATGCTGATTTGAATGAATTTTGAGAGGAAGTTTTATTATGCTGAGTCAAATGTGTTATCAAAATTCAGACACTGGCATGCAGTTAGGACATCAAATTCATTTTCAATGGCATTGTTAATTAATTTTTCTTCCTCAAGCTAATTTTAGACTTTTACTGAAAAGCCCGTTCAAAAAAAAACCTACAGTGTACAAGCCATTGAAATGTACAGTGTTTGATTCCATTCCTTTGTAGAAAATTGGCAATGTTCTCCTCTTGGGTTTTGTTGGGGGTTTTTTTGCCAATGATTTTAATAATGAGAAAATGTAAGAATTAGAAAGTAGTTTCATTTTTCCTTTTCTTGCTGACAATTGGTAATACATTTCCTTTCAAACTCTTCTCAAAAATTATGTTGGAAAAAATTAAGCCGCCAACTTGGGTAATAAAAGCATGTAAATGTTGCATGTGAAGATTAATTTCTGCATCTCTACATTTGCTGAATACTTCCTAGCAACTACTTGTAAATAACTATTTTATACAGTTTAGAACAGTACAGAGTCACAGATTGGTTGAGATTGGATTGGACCTCTTGAGGCCATCTGGGTCCGACCCCCCTGCTCAAGCAGGCCCACCTACAGCTGGTTGCCCAGGACCATGTCCAGACAGCTTTTGAGTATCTCCAAGGATGGAGACTCCAAACCCTCTCTTTACTGTGAGTTTGCTCTGATGTTCACAGTGAACATTTTGTGTTCCAGTTTGTATCCGTTGCCTCTGGTCTTGTATTCCCTGACCTAATCCTCTTCCACCAAGGGTACATTTTCTTTGCTCCAGAACTTTCCAGGGACCTGGGATTCCTGAAGGCTGGTCTTGCTAGTAAAGACTGAAGCAAAGGTAGATTCAGCACCTCAGCCTTTTCCACATCCCTTGCCACCACGTTCAGATCTCTGGTCTTATTCAGCAGTAGGCTCACATTTTCCCTAGTCTTCCTTTTGTCACCTATTACTTGCAGAAACCCTTTTTGTTGCCTTTGACACCCCTCACCAGATTCAGTTCCACTTGGGCTTTGGCTTTCCTAACCTCATCTCTGTGTGCTTGAACAGGGTGTCTGTATTCTTCCCAAGTTAGGCATCCTTGCTTCCACCCTCTGTATACTTCCTTTTTAAGCTTGAATGGACTTTCCTTTTTGTGGGCCAGGAGTTGCTTCTGCCTGATTTCCTGCTCATCAGGATGGAGAACACTTGAGCTTGGAGGAATTGATTGCTGAATATTGATCAGCTTTCTTGGGCCTATCTTCCCTCCTACAGAGCTGTATCCCATAGGTCTCTCTTGGGCAAACCTTTGAAGAGGCCAGAGTCTGGTCTCTCTGGAGTTGGGAGCTTACATTTTGTCCTGCTCCCTCCTGTCAGGATCTCATGGTTACTGCAGCAAAGGCTGCTTTCAACCTTCATGTTCCCAATGAGCCCTTCCTGGTGGCTGCTGGTGACTCTCCTTCCCACATCATTCTTACTATAAAGCCGTTATTTACCTGGTCAGCCATCCTGCTGGCAAGGATGCCTTTGTCTTGCTTAAATGAAGTGGATCCCATCCCTCCCAAGCAGATGCCGATCCTCAAACGAGGTCTTCTGTCATAGAAACCAAAACCCTTTTGCCAACACCAGCTCCTCAACCAGTTGACACAGAGTTGTCTCCTCTTCCTCCTCACCTCCTTTCCCCTCACCAGCAGGGTTGAGGGGAAACCACATCATTCTGACATTGCAGGAATGCAGGAAATAGCAATCTAATACACTAAGTTGCTCATAACTTAGTCAAAGTGATAGCTTGGACTGAAATTTGTACTTCTTGTTTGAAAAGTTCAGCTAAAGATGCTCAGTCCTGACAGTGACACTTCCCTCATTTGAATTTGGTTTAGGACTTGTCTTTATGAGTTACAGTGACTGTGCTTTTGAGTGGAAAGTTGAAATTTAGCTGTGATAGAGGTACATGTTTTACAGTTCCTATTGGTAGGTGCACAAAAAAGAACCCCTCAAAACTACTAGAAATCAAATTTCACCAAGTAACGAACTTCTGAAAAGATATCTTTAGTACATGGTCAATAGAGAAATGATCTGAAGGTGCCATCTGGAGGTGGGCCAAGCATGCTTCAGTCCTTCCTTGCTGCTTGAGCCCCATGTCTGTCTCTCTGGCACAAGCACCACGAGACACTCCAGCTGGGGACAGCCAAGCAGGTCAGCTTTGCAACTGAAATTCCTCTGTGTGACTGTGGCATCAGTCACCAGTGTTTGGAGAGGACTATCCTGTTGGTGCTCTTCTGTATGCTTCCTGCTGCCCAAGTTGTAACAAGGGCAGGAAGCAGAGTATGGCTGAGGAGCATGAGCTACACCGAAGGCAAGACCAGGGACTGAAACATCCAGGGTGAAGATACTTGTCAGAAGGGGAGAGGCATTGGAACAGGCTGTCCAGGGAGCAGTGGAACCACCATCCCTGGAAGTGTTCAAAATCCATGTAGATGAGGCTCTCAGTGACATGGTTTAGTGGGGTAACAGTTGGACTTGATGATCTTGAAGATCTTTTCTAGGCTAGTTGATTCTATGATTCTAAATACTGAAGGCAGAAGCCAGGAGAAAACGGTGGCTGAAAGAGAGCAGGAAGGCCTGGTGATGGGTGTTTATCCCCCTCTGATACGTACTCCATGTGCTTTGCCTTTTGCTGCTTCAACCCAAGTGGAAGATATTCAAGCTGAAGCCCTGGAGAGCTAGACCTGTTTCTCCCTCAGGTTAGTTAGAGTGGCAAATGGGACCAAAGTGCTATTCCCCAGAATGGGGTTTGTTGCTGTTTTACTTTTGGAAGAGAACTGAAACTCAACAACAAAAGACAGTAAAGATGCAAAGCTAGTCAAGGAAAAGGTAAGAACCACTAGGAATGAGGTTACTTGTGATCTTGAAGTTCAGCCCCCTTAAGCATAGGCACAATTATGTATTTCTTAATTAGATGATATTCATATTCATCTTCCCACAGGATCCTGCCATTTTTCAGCAAATGAGCTGGTTTTCAATAGTCCCTTTCATCCTCCTCACTTGATGTGCAGCTCAAGCTATTATTTATTAATGCATGTTACATAACCCTCAGACTAAATGCATAATTATTAATTCCCTTCTTTCTTCAGGATCCTGTGGGGCTTTTACCTCTATGTACCCATGGATCACAAATACCGACGAATGTGTTTTATCCAGCATCATGTGCAAAGAGCTGGGATTATCATCTGCATTCTGGGAATGGGGAACAAAAGCAGAAAGAGAACTACTCCTTTCAAGTATCTGCTCATTCTGGATAGTTGCCTTGAACACACATGCACTTCTTTTCCAGAAAACCTGCTGTTTTTACAAGTTGGGTAGGATATGGGACACTTGCATGAGCCTGGGACATGTGGCATGGGAGCTATTTTATGGGGCTATTTTATGTTCCTGGCTTCTGGGGATTCCCAAGAGGGACTCTTCACCAGGGACTGTAGCAATAGAACAAGGGGTGATGGGTTCGAACTTAAACAGGGGAAGTTTAGGTTAGATATAAGGAAGAAGTTCTTTACTGTGAGGGTGGTGAGGCACTGGAATGGGTTGCCCAGGGAGGTTGTGAATGCTCCACCCCTGGCAGTGTTCAAGGCCAGGTTGGACAGAGCCTTGGGTGACATGGTCTAGGGTGAGGTGTCCCTGCCCATGGCAGGGGGATTGGAACTGGATGATCTTAAGGCCCTTTCCAACCCAAACCATTCTATGAATTTCTGTTGGTGGACTGACATCTATGAAGTTTTCATCAGATCCCAAGTGTGTCAAAAACTGGGTAGCTGACTAGGCTTAAATATATTACTGTACTACTGTGCAAATATGACTTTTAATGAAGAAACTGAGGAAGGAGTTAAGCATGTGCTTGCCAGAGCTGTTCTTGGGCTCAGTGTCCTGCTTCTTGTTATGTGGCAGAAGTGGGTCAGCCCTCTTCATTCCTATTTTCTGGATGCTCCTTCATATTGTTGCTCCAACCAAGGCTTATTGTGGTGCCTTAGGGGTTAAGGTGACATAACACACATGCACAATAGATGCTGTTATTCTAACAGAGTATGAAGTATAGCTGGAAGGACCTTATCAAGATAAGGAATTAGCTCACTGAGGCACCGAATTGTGTAGTGACAGTTAAACTGGCTTGCTTCCGGATCTTTGTTTATTTACCATAAAAAAGACTGGATGACAGCCAGCTGTTGGCTCTGTAAGAAGGCAAAGGAACAAGATGTCTACATTTGCAAAGGACATTACAAGTTGTAATTTGTGTTATAGTTGCAAACAAGTATACAACGTGGGACCTAAATTTCAACTCAGAAATCCATGCCTCAGCCACAAACACCACACCACAAACCACACATTCAGAAATTCAACTGTACATATAACACAGAGACTACACACAGAGAGAACTATACAACACATCCTTTCTTAGGTCACAGGTGAAGGTGCATTTTCCTGCATTACAAAACAACTCAGATTGGCAGAACACCTTGTCGCCTCCCTGCTTGGTCAAGTAAGACAAGGCAGCAGCCACAAGATACCTCTGTTGAGCCTTGATCATACTAAAGTGGGGATCTGCTCTCAAACCCCAGGCAGGGGCTCAGTGTAAGCAGCTCAGCTCAGTACAGCAGTGAGAAGGATTGAGGTGAGAATGTAATGGAGAGGTGCAGAACACGCTGCACTCCCTAGGGGACATGAGAACAATCTTGTGTTCTCCAGCATCTCTCTTGGAAATGGTCTTTCCCTTGCATTTCAGGGTTATTTCTGAAGTCATGATCATTGACTGCCATAGTAATCTTTTCTAAAGTGATAATCTTCCTATCACTATGGAGAGTACAATTGCAGTAAAGTTTGTGGGAGTACGAGTGGAAAAGTGTAAAAGGAATGTAAACTAGCCTATGACACAGAGTAAATAACACACTCAGAGACGCACGTTGCTGAGGAGTATCTTCTACTTTGTAGAAAGCAAGTTACATAAGTACTATACCAACATTATGAATAATAAGAAGAAAATAATGGATGCAGAGGAATGAGTCTGCCCATGTGAGGAGTATCTACCCATGCGCTTTTAGAAAGTGCATTATATGTAAGTGCTATACCAAGATGAAGAGTGCTATGACATCCACCTATAGTGCTGGGTTCTCCTTTTGCCTCTGAAGGCAAAGGAAAACTGCAGAATTAATAAATTCTTTCTCTGCTCCAAAGTATGCCATCAGCTTTTTTTGTTTCTTGTCCTCAGGGTGTTTCATGGAAAAAATATGTGTCAAAGCAGACTTGGACACTGTGATTCAATTCTTAAGTCTGGGCCTTCCTTTTCTGAAACAAGCTTTCTCCTTTTTCTAGGAGCCTGCTCCCATTAGCTGTGATGTAGCATATGACAGCACATGCCTACAAGGAAAATGGGTTGTGAGACAGTGAAGATAGTCAGTTCAAGGTTTTACCTCAAGTAATTAAAGATTTTTAAAAGTTAAAAGTGGCAAGTGAAGAGGGGAATTGTCTGAGCCAGTGCAAAAGGTTTATAATTAGGAGAGAAAGCACTGGAATAAAGGAAAATTATCCTGGCCTGTGGGATGGGTATCTGCAGGCAGGTGGTAACTCTGTGCTTGCCAGAAGGAATCATGCTGCTAGCTAAGTGGTTCAATACTTTGTTCATAGAAGCAAGCGTGAGACTCTGTGGGGTGGCAAAAATCCCATTTAATTTAAAGCTAAATTGCATTAAAGCAAACCAGAGCTTCAAATAATAGATTGCAGAGAAGAATCCTGCTCTGCCAAGAAGGGAAGTGTCTAAAGTATGATCTGCTACAGTGCCTTTTCAGTAGGCATTTATGGGACCCTGTGAAATGCATATGTTGCAGCCTGAGCTAAAGGTTGTAGGACTCACAACAGCTCCCAGTGGACAGGCAGCCCAAGATAGCAAGACTGCTTTTCTTGGAGGTTGTGTTGCATCAGCATGGAAGAGACTGGATTTGTAGCCTGCTTGCCTTTTTGTTCTGACACTGGGAGCGCCAGTGTGTTCAGGTGGGCTTACCTAATGGTTGCAGGTAAGAGAGGAGAAGAAGAAACCCATCAAAGGCCGACCATAATAAAAGTCCATCCAATCTTGCCTCCCTTTATGATCAGCAAAAATCAAAGCATTAACCTTTTCTGAATGATTTCTGCCTGACTTAATGCCTATCTGACAATTTACAAGAGACTGCAGAGTTTGAACATTACCTGCAGTTTCCTGGAGTAATGAAAATAGCCAATACCCAAATAATGTGATTGCCTGACAGCACATATAAAGAGAGACACACTGCAGGATGCTGTTGTCCAACAAGGCAGTTGCTTTCCTTCATCTGAGAGGGCATCGAGGTGCTTCTTGGAGTCATTTTGCTAGTCCTGGCTGCAGGTAACAAAACTGTTATGCTCTGAGACCAACTCTCAAGAGGTTATTTTGGCCCCTTTTATAAAGCCCTATTTTAAATTAGACTTTGGGAGGGTTGTGGGGTTTTTGTTTGTTTGACTGTTTTTTAAAAAAAGCCTTGCTTCAAAATAACATAATCAACTCCCTTTGTTTTCAAGATGCTGAAAAGCAATACTTGGCTTTTGCTGATTATCTTCTCATTTCTTTAGCCATGGCTTCTCCTTCAGTACGGCCCAAGCTTGCTGTTACACAAGCACTATGTTTCTCAGTTAATCCATCCCCAAAGCGCTCTCTGCGGCACTGCTGTTACACTCCATATGAAGTGCTACATGTCTCATGAGGGTCCCTGCCAACAGAAGCAACTCAGATCTCCTGCCCTAACCTCTGACGGTTTGTGATTATAACCTTTTGGGGGTGAATGCAGCCATCCTTATGAACATGAGGGACATACCCCCTTCACTCCACCCCACTGCTACAAGAAGATGTGAGGCAGTGATGGATTTACTTTCCTCTGAAAACATGATGTATTCGGCATTGTCTGAGGTGGTAAAATGCGAACCAGTTCCTATGAAAACAAATCCTGTTCCCCTGCCCTAAACCCTTTTCCTTGCTTCTTCCCAGGAATATCCAAACTCAGACAAGAATCCTGACAGGACCATTGTCACATGCAGAAAGGCTGCTACATTGCCTCCACCTCCACCTTTTGATCCAAAAAACTAGTGGTAACTCAATATGATTTGTCTGTGCTGAAGTGCTAACAGGGAGTCAAAGAGATTTAAAATGGAAAGGAAGACAAACCCTCTAAGACCAGCATAAATACTGGTTTTATCAAAACTTGTAGCTTTTAACTAAGCAGAGTAAAACAGGTATTATTCAAGGTCCAACAATGAAGCCATTCAGTCAGAGACAGCAGATGGCAGTAAAAGGTGGGGAATAAGGAAGATTAAACGTGGAACTTTGGAACAGCAGGCAGGTTCTCATTTCAGTGCACAGACTTCACTAACCTGGTACCATACTTTGTTTGCAGGTAGGAAGGTATGGTTTCTTGGAGAGCCTTTCTTTTCTTATGCCTCATGCTTTTCTCCGTAGGTTCTGTGGACACGCAGGAAATGCCAATGTATCTGCACAGTAAATTTATGATTTCAGGATTTAACCTCTCAAATAAGTTCCCCTGGAGAAGAGTTGAAAGCAAAATGTCTGTTTTGTTGGTAGGATAAAGTATGACTATCATTTTGCATTCAGCACCCAAGCTGCTGAAAGTCAGCTCCCTCTCACTGAAGGCACTGGTGGGTATGATCCACAACAGCTCATGAAGAAAGGGAAGACAACAGGCAGCTGACATACAGATAGGCAGCTGAAGTAACCAAGAGCTCATTTGTCCACAGTAACGTCTGGTCAGCATTTGGATTAGCAAATTGAATATGGCAAAGAAAAACCATCTGAGGACCTTCACTGAGTGTAGTGATCAAAACTCAGACTGTGCACTTTAATACAAAGCAAAACCTTGTACAGCAGAATACTGTGCAGTCCTGCATTATGTGAGCTGAATGAAACACTCGGCACTGTGGTCTGTACTAGTTGTGATGCCACCCTGCAACAACTGAGCACTTGAAAAGAGGTGATCTTTAAGGTCCCTTCCAGCCCAAACCATTCTATGATTCTGTGATTCCCACCTGGGCATTAGGGGCTATGACTCTCATCTGTCACGCTGAGAGGGGTGCAACATGGGAGCACAAGTCTGCAGAGAGTCCTAGGCTCTGCATCATCACCCTGGCTCTGCATCATCATCACATTATATCCTTAGGAAATATATCAAGCTCCATCCCAAAACTAGTTTGTTCTCCTTTTCGCTCCCATAAATGTCCTCTGATTATCACCTGTAGTATCCCATAGGCTGCACTTTGCTCTAGCAATGACACATACCGTAGTTCTATATATTCAATGAATATAATCGTATTTTGTATTATATAATATGTAAAATATAGAATTGATGCAATTATTCCAACTTAAATTCCTTAAGAAGTCTAAATACAAACATTGTATTTAGTTCACATTGGAAGCAGATTGACACTGCTCATGGAAAATGGCTTCTGACAAGTGAAAAATGAACTCACAGTTCTCAAAATCTAAAACTTTTTCAGCAGATAAAACTTTTCAAAGAAACCTTTGCAATGAAAACCGAAGCATTAATTCCACTGAAAAGTCTTCTCAGGAGACAGCTGCTTAATCACAAGCTATATGTAACACCTGGAGGAAATAGCATCCTCCACTGGGTCACCAGCAGCCACAGGGGCTCCTGGACTTTATATTCTGGGCCTGCCCTGCTGACAGTGTGGAGTCTCTCGTGTCATGGCCCTAGGAGGGTTTAAATTAAACTAACCTCACACACATTGTCTGAGGCTCAACTTAGTTTAGTGGCTTCTGCCCGATACCCTAGAGGGATATGTGTTCCCTGAAGACTCTTCAACAAGGCCCTCTGGTAAATCCCAATTTGTTTGGATTTGCCCTTGAAATGTACTGTTGTTCCTTTTGTTCTGCTTTTCACAACCGTCACCATTTTAGAATCACAGAAAACTTTACGTGGGAAGGAGGTCATCTAGTCCTGCTCCCCGCTTAGAGCAGAGCTGACTTCAAAGTTTGATAAAGTCACTCAGATGTTCTTGTAGAGCTAGGAAATCTAATAAAATCCTGTAACTAGGACAACAGAAAAGCACATGGAATGGCAAAGAAACTTTGTCATGGCAATTTTTTAAGTGAGAGCTGAAGGCGTTCACTGACGCAGTGTTATTAACAGAGTTGTGTGGCCCCTGTTACAGACTATAAAGAAGCAGTGTCAGCTGCACATATGGTATATATAAAGTATGACTATCATTTTGCATCATGCTTATGTAAAACATAGATTGCATTGTATAAAGCAGTAATGCACTGAGATACCCAGACAGGTATTTAATGCCAGTAGTGACTTGTCTGCTGTTTAATGCCATGACGGCTGTTACCAGTTTCTGTTTGTTGTCTGGTGGGAAAGTGACTTTACCTTACCAGGTGCTTTCTGAAGTTAACTTCGGGGATCTTCAGTTCTCTGGAGGAATGTTAAAAGTGAATACCAGATTAAGGTATGAATCACAGGAATCTCTTCTGGAGTTGGGCTGCAAGGATTGCATTTGAATTGGATCTGCCTGGGGATAACTTGACAGTGCTGGGACAAGGATTTTAATTCAGTGGAAAAGTGTAGCCTTAAGGTTGTATAAGTGGCTGGACAGCTGCTGGGAAAGGATATGAAAACCTTCTGGTTTGATCTACATTTATATGTAAGCTGAATAAACACACTTCTTCAATTTCTGTACACACAGAGCCATTCAAGTCTTCTGAGCTCTGCAGCTAGTCGTTTCTGTGGTCCCATGGTAAGGTTAGATTGTTCCTGACTTGGAAAGTGGAATGCAGAAGACAAGGAGCAGAGCTGGAATGGAGAGGTCGAGGAGAGAGCGCAGCAGGGTTGGATATTCTCATCCTTCTATTCCCTGAAGAGGGTGGCATCTGCTTCCCACTGGCACAATCCTCTGGGATCAGTTCCCAAGCCGACCCTCAAGTACAGCAGCAGTAGCAAGCCATGATGCAGCAAGCAAAGGGCCTTGGCTACTGCTGCTCCAGTGCACACAGTAAATGTGTTGTTAGCATCTGAATATAGTAAACGCTTATTTTCCTTGTTTTTACTTTAGTGCTTCTCTGCATTGAGCAGCAAGGCATTGCATTCTTATGGGTGAGGAAAATCTTTACCCAGGGGTACAGCACCATCTCCCAGCATCCAGCATTGCCAGGACACAATTCATGGGTAGCAAGGCTGTTCCTTTAGTGAGCTCCAGCAGGCAGAGTGTGAGCTGGTGAAACAGCCTTTGATGACCAGCTTTAGCCAGGTGCTCCTTGGCTTTCCTTCACAAATCCTACAGACCTTTGGGAAGGATGTTGCTCTCCTGAGGGGGCAAGTCTCCGTATGAATTTATTACATCATGATATTTTCACCAAGATTTAGGCTTTCACTTGGAAAAAGTCTAGAAAAAGTGGTTTCTAAATGTTCTCTCTGAAAAGATGACATGGGAATCCCATGAAGAGCTGTAAGGATAGGTTCAATTGCTTGAACAGAGGCATATACTTTAATTTGGGATGACTTACTGTTTCTGACACAACTCCAAGGGATTGGCAGACATTACACAGGATTTACAGGAGACCTTCTCCCTTCTGGAGGTACTTCTGGAGGCTAGAAGGAAGACCTAGGTGATATAAGATGGCTCTAGATGTTCATGTTTAGGCATCCTACCAGTAAACTCTGTACTGAATGGCTTTTCCGTTCCATCAGGAGAAGGTGTTCAGGACCAAGTTAGCTTATTTCAGAAATGAACAATTAGGCAGTTATCCAGTCCCCAGAAGGCTTTCTGCCAGGCTCTATTGCTGCTTCTAGCCTCTGGCTGGCTTCAACCAGGCAGTACACTGCAGCCAGCCACCTGACCATTGCGCTGTCTCTGGCCACCATGGGGTTCAGATGTCCGCCTAGAAGTCTGGGAGCTGGGCTATGAGCCTGGGCATTTATTGCTCCAGAGCTGAGGTATCTACAGGAACCCCAGTAACTGCTCTGGGGTGTCAAACCCTTTGCTGCAGCCACAACCCAGACCCTTGTACCTGAGCTGAAGACCTAGGGCAGGTAGGAGGTAGAGGGAAAATGAGAAGTCTGGAAACCAGAGGGGAAGGGAAGAGTAGAAATGGCAGAAGAACTTTCCTGCATGTGAGTGCTGTGCAATGATCTGTTTGGTAACTACCACACCCTGCTATGTCCTAGAGCTATTTTTGTCTGATGACACTTCTGTGCTGACTCATCCCAGTACTCAGCTTCTGACACACGCTTATGAACCACCAGGCAAAATATCCACCCATACTCATGCTTTATCTCCAGACCCACTGTTCTGCCTATAATGCAACAGTGCTTTAAAGCATGAAAGCAGCATAACAAGCTTTCCTCTTAACAAGACCCAATGACATGCATGTACCTTGTCATCACAGCACAGTTTTATTATCCTCCAGCTCCTTAGATAATTAGGACATGCTCAAATGTTCTTAAAATTACAACAGTCAGTGTGAATGATACTGTTATTATCTGGAAGAGGTGGACTTCTGTGGCTCAAGCAATACAGCCTTAAACCAGAGCAACAACAGGTCACGGCAGTAAATTCAGGTTCAGGTACTGAGAGTCTGCCCTGGCTGCACCAAAGTACTAGGAACAGCAATTGGGCTGAGAGGAAATAAAATATATCTCACAGAGCTTGAAAATGATTTGGCAAAAGTATCTCACATTCGGTAAAATCATATTCAAACTGTCTTCCCTCTGCCAGGTCTGACAGGGCAGAGTAGTTTCCTCCTGATTCATTCACATTTAAAGAAACCACCGATGGTGGTGGGTTTCCTACCACAGTCTATACACCATAAATTGCCCAGCCTGATGTTCCCAAGTGTCAGAATTGAGCAGAGTTGGTTCAATGGAATCATATTCCCTGAGATACCATTTTGCTTGTGAGTTTTGTTTGGCTTCTTTGGCTGATGGCATCCTTTTTGTCACCAAAGAAACTGCTACAGAATAGCTTCCAATGATAAATCCTTTTAACTCTTATTTCTTTCTGTGACCATTAGCTGGTAGTACCTGCTATCACTGTTATATAGCTTGTTTTATGTGGTCATTCGCATATTCTCTTTGAGCAACTACAGCCTCCATGTATACACAGGAAATTATAGAATCATAGAGTCACAGAATCATAGAATAGTTAAGGTTGGAAAGGACCTTAAGATCATCTAGTTCCAACCCCCCTGACATGGGCAGGGACACCTCACACTAAACCATGTCACCCAAGGCTCTGTCCAACTTGACCTTGAACACCACCAGGGATGGAGCACTCACAACCTCCCTGGGCAACCCATTCCAGTGCCTCACCACCCTTACAGTAAATAACTTCTTCCTTATATCCAATCTAAACTTCCCCTGTTTAAGTTTGAACCCGTTACCCCTTGTCCTGTCACTACAGTCCCTAATGAATAGTCCATCCCCAGCATCCTTATAGGCCCTCTTCAGATACTGGAAGGCTGCTGTGAGGTCTCCACGCACCCTTCTCTTCTCCAGGCTGAACAGGCCCAACTTTCTCAGCCTATCTTCATATGGGAGGTGCTCCAGTCCCCTGATCATCCTCGTGGCCCTCCTCTGGACTTGTTCCAACAGTTCCATGTCCTTTTTATGTTGAGGACACCAGAACTGCACACAATACTGCAAGTGAGGTCTCACAAGAGTAGAGGGGCAGGATCACCTCCTTCGGCCTGCTGGTCATGCTCCTTTTGATACAGCGCAGCACATGGCTGGTTTCTGTGCTGTGAGCACATACTGAAGCCGGCTCATGTTCAGTTTGGCATTGACCAGTACCCCCAAGTCCTTCTCTGCAGGGCTGCTCTGAATCTTTTCTCTGCCCAACCTGTAGCTGTGCCTGGGATTGCCCCAACCCACATGTAGGACCTTGCACTTGATTTGCTGAATTTCATAAGGTTGGCATCAGCCCACCTCACAAGCGTGTTAAGGTCCCTCTGGATGGCATCCCTTCCCTCCAGGGTATCAACTGAACCACACAGCTTGGTGTCATCAGCAAATATGTATAAAAAATAATTGACTGTTTTGCTCCCTGGTCATCTTCTTTGTGACAGATCATCTTTTCAAGTGGTCTCTGAACATCCCAGCCTTGCACTAAATCCCATTTCATATACTTTCTAGCAACTATGATCTCTCTCTACTGAGCGATACTTCTACTGGGCCATATTTCTACTAACTTTCTAGCTAGGATTTTTGATGACATAAGGTTTTTTTCTCTCAGGTAAAGGAAGAAACAAGCAAAACCAGTTAGACCCTTCTGCAACAGGCAGCTTACAATAAGAGGTGAAATTAAAAAGTTGTGTCTGCAATGTGTTAAGTGATGCACCCAGAAGAAAAGTAATTACAATAAGAAGTGAAATCAAGTTGTGAGTCTGCAATGTGTTAAGTGATGCACCCAGAAGAAAAGGAATTACTTGTACCACTTGTCATCCTGCTGATCCACTTTCCTAGCTACCAAACCTTCCACATCCTAGATTAAACCTTCCCAAACGCTCCAACCCTACAATCTAGTCCATCCAAGCTTCTGGACTTGGATGAGTCCTGTGAGTCTTAGGAAAATTTTCTCTTAACATGGATCCTTCACCCTCAGTTCATAAATTCTTTGCCTGGGAATACTTCAGAGATAATCCAATGAGATTAGTACTTAATTCCTGTAGGGCTTCAGAGAAACCTAATAAATTTAATTATGGGCTAAGTAAAACCCTACTCCCAGGTTTTCTCATGACTCATGTTTGATATGTTTAGAGGTCACCACTGACTACACTGCTGTGCCAGCTGAAGATAAAGTGCAATTGGTCTTTTTCACTTCCATTTTTTTCCCTAATCTATTACTGCTCAGCTTCTTTCTTTTGTCTTCACTGACTCCTGCTTCTTAGAACCCAGGAGAAATATAGAAACTAGAGTCAGGTCAAACATATTGCTTACCACCCTTCTCACTTCACATGCCACCACCCTGACATATACAAAAGTGCCACTGGCTGAAGCAGGATCAGACCTACCTTGTAAAATGGCACTTCTCAGACAGAAGACTGCTGAGTATCAATTCCATCTGGCGGTCCAAATTAGAGTAATGAATTGAAATGAGAAGAGATGCTCTTATGAGAAGATCACATTAGAAGTCATCTCCTTGGGAATGATTCCCCGTATTATTTTCAGTTTTAACACTTTTTTTCCCTGGAAATGAAGAGGCTCATTGGATGCAGCCATACCTCTTATCACTGAGAAGCCATCCAGACATTTCACTGTTGAGGCCAGCTAGAAATAGTCTACTTAAAACTCCAAGCAATCAGACATGTTTTTTGCTTCACATGTGCTTTCTTTCATGAGATAACAACAGCATAAAAGAATGGATGCAAAACCAACCAGCAAGAATCTGTTTCCCTTCATTTACCCTTATTCTGAAATGATAATCTTTTGGGAAGCAAAACCATGAATTACTGGTTAAAGAGGTTCAGTCCAGGTCATCAGCATTTCTTGATGTTCTTCACCTTGTGATCACTTTAACAACAGACCTCCTGGCTGCAGCACCAAAGCCTGTGTTTTGGCCTTCTTTATAGCTCCACAGAGGACACCCACGTGGCCTTCCTCACAGGTCTCCCAGATGAATCCCTTTAGGTGGCAAAACTACATGTGGCATTTGAGAGGCTTCTCACCTCAGGACTCTGTCCACCTTTCCATCCTTGCTTCTTCCACAGCGCTCCTACTTCCTCTCTGAAAAGTTCAACCATGTTCTGCGGAGATGGTGGAGAATGAGGAGGAGACCACAAGTGCTATGCAAATGCCCACTACACAGTGTGAGTGAAACCTTACTTGCAATGCATAGTTGCACAGTCCAGAAGGAGCTATATGAGAATGCTCTGGAGATCAGTTTGTCCTCTTAAGCTTCACAGGAAATTAATAAGATGCTCATTTGAAATATAGCTATAGAGAGAAAAAAAAACCCCACCCCACAACCAAAACCAAAGCAAGACAACAAAACTCCCAAACTATTAAAAAACTCTGAATTTAAAGAACATTTTCCAAGTTGCTTGTTTACATGATGTTGTGAATGAACTCATGCAATACCAGCAAACAAGATGACAGCTTTATAGTCACTAGAAACTCTCTTTTGCTCCAAATGATTATAGAACCATTTGCTACTCAGTCACTTCTCTCAGGAGTTGAGGGGAATTTGGCCTGGTTTTTATACAGCTTTTTTGTTTGTTGTTTGTTTGGGGTTTTTTTTGACAGACAAAGACACAGTATATTGTGTTTTTCTTCTGTACATTAGATACCTGTTTAATCAAGCATAAAGTGAGGGTTACTGCTTCACAGCCAAAGGAATGCCAGAGAGGAACTGAAAACTGAGAGTTGAAAACAGTCTAAATTTCTTTAAAATAACCCCAAGCCATTACTGGCCTGTACCAAAAAGCCTTTAGTGGTCTTACAGCTCAAATGCATCTTTACTAACCTGAACTATACTTCTCACATGCTCACATTAGCAATGAGGAAAAGGGTTTGCTGTACCTAAAAGCACTTTTTTCAGTATATGCTTTAAAACATTCAGCTGGACAGCAGATGACAAGAGCTAAGGGCTGTCTCTGAAAAACACCCTCACTTCTGTTCTTGTACTGAAAGTGGAGCATTCAGTTTCTTTGCAAGCACAGTAAGGAGCCTCAGTATTTATGCGAGGTTTCAGCCAGTGGAGGGCAGCAGCAACTGGGCCTTAACACAGCAACAGCTGCTGAAAAATCTTCACAGTTTGCAGTTCAGCTTCCGGAAGATGCTCTGGAATAATGACCATGGTGTACACAAACTCGGCGTTCTTTCCAAAATCTGCTACGTTGGTGTTCACTTTCAGGAAAAACTGCATAAAAAGAGCTACAGTGAAATCAATACCATCAACTAAAGTGATCAAATACTTCAAAAGCAGCATGGCCACTGTTTTACAAAGCAATCAGGGCAAGGCTTAAGGAACGTATTTCAAGAAGGTTCTCACCTAATTTTTTCCTTTCTAGACTATGGGAGGCCAAGCACCCCAGTAAAGTAGAAATAAGCAACATTACTATTTATGGTAATAAGCAATCCTGAAAACAGTTAAAAAGATGTCCAAGCAAACAAAGTAAAAAAAGAATTTATACTGTGGCAAATAGGTTAGAAAACCACAAATAAAATACGGAGGGGGGAGAATTCACAAAAACCTTCCCCATGGGGTAATGGGTTTAAACTTCAACAGGTTAGACATAAGGAAGAAGTTCTTTACTGTGAGGGTGGTGAGGCACTGGCACAGGCTGCCCGAAGAAGTGGTGAATGCTCCATCCCTGGCAGGGTTCAAATGTTGGATAGGGTTTTGAGCAACCTGGTCTAGGGTGAAGTGTCCCTGCCCATGGCAGGCAGTTGTAACAGGGTGATCTTAAGGTCCTTTCCAACCCAAACCACTCCATGATTCTATGAAATTAACTGAAGATTTTCTTTCAGTTTGAAGAGTAAGGAACCCTCCCTGAGGTGCTGTGAGGCCAATTAATAACGCTTCTTTAAAGAAACGTAAAAAAAAAAAAAAGGCAAAAGTGTGGCAAAAATAAAAAAAAGGAACTCTAAGCCTGTATTGTGGAGAAGGTTGGAATATCACAACTGGGGTGCAGCAGAAGACCTGTCTCAAACTGAAATATTAGTTTGCCCAGATCAGCAAGTACCTATGTGGAGTTTGACATGAACCAAGGAACAACAAAAGGTGAAGGAGGATGGGAGCGAGGCACTGGGAGTGAGAATCCCAGCAAGATAAGAAGGAGCTGGAATTTACTGAGTTGATAAATTGAGGACTGTTGGAAAACTTTGAAGGTCAGCTTCTCACACCTGTGCTTAACCAATTATATGTTAGTTGTTAAGGGCCTCACAGATATGTATCCAATCACAATGGGCCAAGTTAGTGAAAACAACTAAGAAATAGTATATGAAGAGTTAGTTTTCTATAATAAATGGCATTGTCTGATCACATTGATCTCCGACTGAGTCCATTTCCGCGACATTAGTTGATGAGATTTTAGTACGATATAAGGAGAAGAGCAAACATAGCTTTTAACAAGGGCAATCATGGTTCATCAATGTGCTGGAACTCTGTATAGGTAAGGGTGATCTGGTTCACATAGTACTTCTGGATGTCTTCAAATGCTTACAAGGAAATCCCTTGGAGTATCCCAAGGAAAAGATAAATGACCTAAAATAGTAGTTTTCTGTATTATTGTCTAGTTAAGAATAAGAAATAAAGAGGAGAAAAAAATTGTTCACTTTCACAAAGGATGAAGATGACTATTTATGTCCTAAAAGGAACTTGGCTATAGCCTGTTGTGTTTTATCTGTTTGTGAATGCTCTTGAAAAGTGGGTACAGGTGAGGATGAAAAATCTACTGATACTGAATTGCTTAGGACCATAACACCAAAAGCAGACTGTGAAGAGTTAAGAAACAGTAAGACAATCAACCAGCATGTATTCTTTATTTAAAAATGCACAGATGCACATCAAGAAAAACAATCATACAGATACGGATTGATCAGCTCTGAACTAGCAGTGGCCAACTAGTTTAGACCAGCAAGATACCAGTCTAAACACACTTGTCTTACAGGGATAGTAAGGGACATTTCTGGTTAGCAGATCTAGTGTATATGAATTCAGAAGGTGGCAGGGCCAAAATAAACAAAAGCAGGGGATTTTTCAGTGTTGTTAAACTAAATTGTCAAACACATAGTCACAGGATGTTGTACAACCGCAAAACTTACATCTACACAAGAGAATTCAGTAAAGTGAAATTCCCTGGAGGATTAGTAGACAGGGATATGCAAATCTTGATATGTAAAGTCACTAATTAATAGATTGCCAAGAGTTGGGTGGTAGGACCACAGGTAGTATCAGTGTATGACTGCCCTGCTCTTATTTTCTTCTTTCCATAGCTGCTTTTGGCCACTAAATGGGAAAGCATACCAACAGGATACGTAGATGTACTCTCTGCCCTTGTACACAGCCTGCTGTAGAGCAAAAGTACATTACCACTAATGAGTATGGGCCAGTTGAGTGACAACACAGCCCTGAATGAGGAATGTCATCACCAGCTCAGATCAGAAAACAGCCCTGTGCAAAAGAGACTTTTTCTAACATTCAAATAAATCCTATCCAAGTTGATGATAGGGAATTTCCAAAGTAGTTTGCCACTCATTTTACAGAAGGAGTGAGACTCGAAGCACATGAAAGCCTGAGTTTTAAAAACACATCACACATACAGGAAGCATTTTTGGTGATCTGCACATTTGAAAACAAAGCCAACAGACTCGTCACAGAACCTGTGACAGCCTTTACTCAGTCACCAGACCAGCACGCCGTCACGTATTAGCATCTTGGTATCTTAAAAGACTTTACTATTTTCTTCCATACTCTGCCTGCATGCCTGTCTATTCTTCTGTTGCTATTCCCATAGAGGATGAGATGCTCTTACAACAGAAACCACCTATTTTTGCAGCCTATAGCCCTAAAGCTCTCTCTTGTGTGTAATCTCTTCTAGTCCTTGCTATCTAGAACAGAAGTTCCTCATCACATAGCTTTCGGCCTAGGATAGCAGTTTGGAATTGGTAGCAAAGAAAGCAAAGCCATACTAGAAAACCAAGTCAGAAGATGGGGCAGTGAAGAAGACAGGTCAGGCAATGTTCTTTAGGGTCCCAATGCATTTAATCTATCTGGGGAGCTGAAGCAATCACTTTTTTGGTGGTGTACAAGAAGCCAATTGTGCTGTATCAACCAGAGCTGTAGCATTCCATCCCCATTCATCTTTGACTTGCCAAGTCAGCCAGGAAAAGAATGATGAGATAGGCTAAAGAACTAAGTAGTTTTCTGAAGGCTATCCTCAGAGCTTTGAAAACCTATTTTTAGTTTGGTTTTGCTAGTTTATTTTATTTCACATCTGGGGCTTTGTATGTATGGTCCATTTTCTTTATTTTCAAGAATCAGCAGAAATATTTTTCCCCCACAACACACTGTTATCATACCTAGCAAGAATGCAGAGAAAGCATCTTTTCCTCCTTGCAGGGAACTTGATGTCTGAGCTCAGCTGAGCAGGCAGGGTTCTCTGTCTCTTGGTCCTCTTGCTAAAGAATAAAATTAAGGCACTACAGCAGGACAGGGCAAACACTAATGCTGATTTACTGCAATCCAGATTCTAATAGTATTAAAACACAAAGAGGATTCAAAGCAAACTTTACGAAAGGATTCCTTCCCTAAAAAAAAAAATAAACCAAAAACCAAAAAACCCTCAGATTTAGTAACTTTAGGAATCAAAAGTTTCTGTGATGGAGCTGAAATTACCAGCTAATGACCAGGTTTCTTCAATCTGTCCATCTCTTTCTATACAGGAACAGAAGAAAACAGGTATCAAATCATGAGGTCCTGAGCAAGCTCTCAACAGTCCCAGTGTGATGTAACACTAAGGGACTGATCCATCTGCTGGGAGACACTAGCGGTAACTGCTAATTCCCGCTTTGATTCACTATCTCAAAACAAAGCTTCTTTTAAAAAAACGTGGAGATAAAATGCAGAGTTATCCAAGTTTGGATGCTTGAAAAAAAAAAGTGTTCACTCAGAATGTTTATCTTTTCCTCTGGCACCTTCCTCGCCATAGACAGATCCATCTGTAACAAGACATTAGAAAGGTCACACTGCTGGACATTGTCCCCCCTACACACACCCAGTGAAGATACCAATACAGCCCCATGTCTTGATCTGCCAAGCAGGGCACAGTGATGTCAAGGAGGCTGGTACAGCTCAGTGTTGAAAGGGAAGCATAAAAATAGGATGTTCTGGAAGAGCCCAGGTTGCCTTTTCACCTAAAAGGGTTTATTACCTAAAAAGGCAGCCATGCAATAAGCAATCCTAGGTAATTCTAATCTACCCAAAGTATCTTATGGCTTTCCTTTCCATCCAAACAAATCATCTTCAGAAGCAGACATAACCCTATGTTTTAAATTTAAGATTTAGATCCAATTCCAGATCTAGACATGTCTGGTCAGCTGTGGCAGGCTAAGCCCAGTCACTAGTGAGCCAGGACCCAGATATGAATAGAAGTAGTAACTTCTGCTCTTCCTCATGCACACAGAACTTCAGCCACTTCTAGTGGTGAGAGATAGTTGCCCCCCTTTTTTTGAGTTAGGCAAAAGAACACTGTCTCTAGATCATAAAGATCTGGGATCTCAAAACTGATCAAGACCCTGAAGAACACAGATAAGGTAACATCTGTATAAAAAGAAGAACAGCATTTTCACTGTAGAGAATCAGGAAAAAAAAAACCAACCCAAACCAAAAAAGACCCAACAAGAACAGAAATAGAAACTCACATGGATGACCAATCACAGATCCTTCATTCAAGCTGATGCTGTGCTCAATTGCTGGCATAAGGAAATGATGTTAAAAAAAACCCAGCAAACAAACCAAAAAGCAAGCAAAAAACCTAAACCAGTAAAGCCAGTTCATTATAATGTATCACTCTACAATTCAGTTGGTCTTTCTGCTTCCAAACTAGGTATGAGGTACCTAAAAGAAAGTGATCCAGAAGGCAGGCAGCCCTGCTAACTGGCACGCTATGTGGACTGTCTGGCACTGGCATACAGGACCTGATGCCTCTTCAATTATGCTGTGTTTGCAGGGAAGAAGGAAGATGCAGCTCTGATGTCCTAAAGTGGTAAAATCACGAATGCTGGGCTTGCTGTGCACTGGCCACATCCCCTGCAATGCACATTTCTTTGGAGATAACCCACATCTTAATTGTTGATGCCTTATGGATGGTTTATCTTGTTCTGAATTTAGATCACTGCAGCCAGAAGGCCTCCATATGTGGTATTAAGACAACCACGTATTACTTCTATCACCAGAATATCTGGGTACATTCATTATGAAATATGGGACTATTTTATTAGGCACTATTGTTTAATACGACAGAAAAAAATACCTGTCTTTGCCATGTTTTTCTCAAACAAGTTACAGGCCTCATGCATATCTTTATCAAGTTATTGAGGCAAAACCTACTGTTTGATGCTCCCTCAGTGTAAAGAAATTTCTGTGGATTAGAAAAAGCCCCCACAATCACAAGCCCCCTCTGCAGCATTCTCATGCTTATAGTTCTTTAGAATGTGCCTAAAATAGATTTGTCACACAGTGTAATAACAACAGAAATGTGACTATTTACAAGCTAAATAAAAATAAATGAAACTTCTTACATGTTCTCTTCTGCACATGTTGCTCAGTGGAGATGATGCTGGGTTCATCTGCAGGAAAAGGGAAATCAGTACTCTATGGAAATAGATATCTCACATCCTTTTCAGCAAAACTCTTTGTATATTGCCATAGCAGCATAGTGTAGGGCTGGCTGTGCTATGCAGAAGAAGTAGAAATAGCAAGCTAGCTGAATTTCCTGTATCCCCTCACAGCAGTATCTGTGTACCTGGTAGCAGCGTACTTGGTAACAAGATTTTTTCATGCAAAGCTAGCTGTTTATTACACATGTGAAACTGTTACTTTTTGCCTTCTTAAGTGTCTACAGGTACTTACTCCTTTTGCTTATGTTTTATACATGTAACTGCTGCAGGCTTGAAGAATTTATGACAAGAGTAAAAATTAGTAAAATACTGGCAATACAGACAAAAATGAACTATGTGCCAGATGAGAAGTGTATCGTGATACTGCTAAACAGGCATTTGGGGTTCTGCTTACATTTATTTCATTTCTACGGTATATTTACAGCTTGAGAAAGGAAATGGGTAAGAAATTAGCTATTACTCTTATTTCCCGTATAACAGGGCATACTAAAAAATAATTACTTTCTGAGACATCCAAGAAGTTTTCTGACTAAAGAGGGAAAGCAGACACAAAGTTTTAGATATTTTTACAATTATGAAAAAGGTCAGAAACAATAAAACCCCTGAGTCCTTCTGCCTCTCATTATACTTCACAAAGGAATGGGCTAAGAAGCCAAATTCAGGCAACAACCATGAAATTTTTCTTCTCCTCTATAGGTTATTACACACTGTAGGAATCTGAGGTATGTGTGAGGAGGGTAACTCTGAGCCTGTTGGCTGAAGACATTTGCAGGCAGAAGGGTAAAAGAAATGGAGCTTCCTGGACATACCAGTCATGTAGTCTTCCTCTGTCATAGAGTCATATTCAGCTACTAAAAGGAAAAAAATAAAAAAAGGGCATATTTTAAAAGGAAAGGATTTCTAAAGACTTTAGAAGAAACCTCAGTCCATGAGAAACACTCCGAAATTCAAGTTTCATTCTGTGGAAGCAGCACTTAAGCCAGATGTAGAAGAGAAAGAGGAAGACAACAGTATCCTGATCTACCCACCTCTTCTCCCCATCACTCCAATCCCTCCTGAAATCCATCCTACCAAAGAAAGAGTATTAAATATTTTACTTGCTAACAAGCAGATTGAAAAGTAATACTGGTAGCAGGAGCTAAAACACTGAGAGTTTCTCAACACATCTGGCCCAGTGCACACATGTTGCATGACAAAATAGGGAAGCTGTGCTACAGCCAGTCTCCTACAGGCATACATCCCACCGGAAAGCACTCACTTCCCACAGCATGCAGAAGAAGCTGTGAGCACACTGGCCAACTGTGAATGTTTTTGGAGATCCAGAACATGAAAAGTTTTGGATTTGTGCTACCCAAGGACAAACGCAATAGCAAGGGCAGGAGAGCCATAGTTAAGGGCCAGATGAGCAAGACTGTGCTGACTGCACAAAACCACAGATGAACGGGACTTCTGCAAAGCTGAAGAGCAACCACTGAAGCATCAAGGCGGTGGAAGAGCTGAATTCAGAGCTATTTTTGTTGGCACGGCAGTTTGCCAAGTCTTACCTATTCCATATGGAAGACTGTGTCTTCTGAAGCGGCTTTTTTATTGAGATTATTGGAAAGAAAGAAGAGAAACAGTGGCTGAGGATGCTGCAGTAAGGGCATCACAGGCACTGAGGGAGGTCACAGCTGGCACAGAAGACAGTGTATGTCAAGACTGGCAGGATACTGGCAGTATCATTAAAGGAGTAAGACTTAACAGGAATAAGGCCTTCAAACTAAGCTCTGAAGAGCATTAACTGGTGACTTGGGTTGAGGTTGTCTTTTCCACAATTTTCTGGTATGAAAACACAGCTTGGGATCCTTAAGCAAAATCTACACATCTTCAACAGTCTGGGTCTTAGTCTGTCTGTGGCCCCTGCAACCTCCCATACAGCCTTTCATGCAGGAATCACAAGGATATGTATCACAGTAACAGGAATTAGGTACTTTAAAAGCAGCATGACTAACTTACTGTATTCACTCCTCCTGCCTCTGCTTCCACTGGTGGTCACTTCCTCTGCAGCAATGAATACAAAAGAGTATATTTAGGCCAGCCATGCTCTACTAGATGCTCTCCCAAAACCCTTAGGTACACATGGACAGCCATGGCTTATGTGCCAAAAGAACAAGGTCAAAACATCTGGGCTACTGGGAAATATGACAACTAGGAGATGCTCTGCTGCATTACTGGTATTGCAGTAGCAATGCCAGTTTGCACAAGCTGTTATGTCTGCATTAAGCTTTGGCTCCTTCTTACAATGCTCCAGAAAATACTCAAGTTTCAGTTGTGATGATTGAATTATCTGAGACAGAGAACTGATCCAAATGGGGGAAAATGCAAAAAGGAAAGCTGGGGTTGCAGCTGATGCTCCAATAATCAAGAGGTTTAAAGAATCAGTCACAGACCATGGTTAACAGGTAGCTCCTTTCTGAAAACAGAAGGGTCTTGTGCAGCATAGCAAAAGACAAAATATAACACGAAAGAAATATTTAAGTTACAAGATGTTCACTGAGCTCATCTCCATTTTGGTCAAAACTGAGTTCAGCTAGACAATAAGAAAACATTACAAACACTACGTATTGCCAGGAATAACTGTTGATTATTGCTATTCTTTTATGTAGGATACCCATCTGCTAAAGAGGCATTTCAGAGTAACATGCCATCTCAGACTGACCTGAAATCACACCAAAAGCCAGAAAGCAAAAACTACTGCAGGGTGGAACTAAAGTGTGTCAGCACAGCAACACAATTAACAAACACCCCTAAAACTGCCCTAGCACATACTGAAATGTATGAAGAAAGCTGTGTGGGGAGCCCTAGGCTGAGCTAGCAGGGGGGCTCAAGGGCAGGAGTGCAAAGCCCTCGTAGATTCGTGTGGAAACAAAATTAAAATAGAAACGATGACTTATTTTAGGATCACTGTACTCAATGATGTGTATATTCTTCACTCTTTAATACCACACTTTAAAAATGAACTCACATACTTTAAGGTAATTATAATTTACTCCTTAGACCATGAGCAAACAGAAGAATGGGCTTACACTTTTTGATAAAAATTCAGTTTGTTTGATACCAAAGTTAAGAAGGGTTTTGTAGGAAAGAAGGATGACACTAATCCATCTGTTGCCTTTCCAGCTGAGGCTTCATTATGAAAAGTGGTATTTAGGAAAGCTAAGTAAAGCAGACAAATTAGTTACATTCTTTCTAGTCTTGTGCACTTGCCAGTGCTAGTCCACAAACAAAGTATGAAAGAGACCCAGGCTTCACAAAAGAAAGACTTCTCCCTATTTTTCTAAAGATTATTTTTAAACGCTTGCAAGCATTTTTGTATATATTCTTATTATTTTTTCCTGACAATTTCTCTAATGTAGTCACTGACAATGAACATTAATAGAGACACAGGTACAGGAAGCTTCTTTTTCTTTTCCTGTGTAGATTTAAAGATTTATTAATTTAGAGATGTATTTGTTTAACATCACTAACACTGGGATCCCATGTTTCTAAGAAATAACGTATTTTATGTGGCAACTCACCAAGTATCTTTGTTCTTCCTTCCTCAGTAAAAGATTGGGTGAAACCTGGTGATACAAAGAAAAAGACTCAAAACTAGTTGGAAACATTTTATTAAAATCACTAAATTTATCTTAATTATATCTATCATACGTTTCATACTGTTTTCATGTGTGGCAAGTACAAATAAAATGAACACAGAAAAAATTTGCTTATGAACATATTTATAAGGAGTTAATTTCTAGTCAAGAAACTCCTTGAATGGGTCTAGGCATGGAGAACAAGGGTTGCTGCAGAATTCAGATTTCTGTGCATCTGTGCTCCTTGTCTGGATATCCACTAGTTCTGTAGTTTGTTACATGGAAAAAGACACTCACCAGTAGTTTCTGTAGTTGTGCCCTCCAGATAAGAAGCTGTTATACCTGAGGACAGTAATTACGAGAATTAAATATCTCCTGTACACTTGGAGGATATGAAAGTTTTAATCTCAACAGCAAACAGCACCTGAGTAACCCAGCACTCTCCACAGTCTTGAAAGGCCTTCAGCTGTGGGTCCCTAAGAGTTATTTTGATCTCTAGCACTCACAGGCTTCATACAGTGATGAGACCATCTGAATTTTCATCACTGCTTCCCAACAACATTTTGGGTCTTCGCACTGGACTTGTGTTATCAGAGAATGGTTCAAGTGGGAAGGGACCTTCAAAGGTCATCTAGTCCAACCTCTCTGCAATGAGCAGGGACATCTTCAACTAGATGAGCTTGCCCAGAACCACATCCAGCCTGGCACATGCAGTACGAAAAGCTCCTGTGCAGCTTTTATCTTAGAAAGAGAACAGGCATTCAGCCATTGCAAGATTTACCTCAACTGAGGAGGAAAGGGAGCACAGCACACAGCCACCACCTACAAGCAAACCCATGAAGATGGCAATGCCAGGGAAGGGTCCCTAGCAAAAACATGGCCTAAGGCCATGGTTTAGAGATGTATTCGTTTAATATCACTAACACTGCGATATTTTAACGGCATTAGCATGCTTCCATGGGATCACGTGTTTCTAGGAAATAATATAATTTAAGTAGAAACTCATCAAGTACCTTAATTATATCTTCCTCAGTAAAAATCTGGGTGAAATACAAGTTTTACACACACACAGATAAAGTCGTTTGGGGAAAGCTGCTCTACCCAAACAAACCCCTTCATGCTGGATGTCCTGCTCGCCCTCGCCTCGCTGCCAGCACACACACACCGAGGAGGCATCCACCCAAACGGCCAGGTGCCCCTTGGGCATGCCGCCCGGGGTCCCGCGGGGCGGTCGCGCCACCTCAGCCCGCCCCGGCCCCCGGTTACCTGGTGCCGCTGTAGGGAAGGCCAGCACTGGGGCCAACCACGCCAGGAGGAGCAGCGCTGCCCCCGCCATGGCCCGCTACGAGAGACCGGTGGGGGAGCTCGGCGGCGCCGCTACTTGAGGAGCAGCGGGGCGGGAAGGGGGGCGGCAGAGAGGGTGCACGCCCGGGGCCATCCAGAAATGCATTCCCGCATTTCACAGGCAGCTGAAATTCCCCTCCTAGGCTGCTCGCTGGTTGCAGAAGCTTAGCCCGGGGGCAGCGATTCCTCCCCCCCAGCTGAAACCGCCTTGCCCGGCTGGTGCTGCCGGAGGGGGCCTCTCCCACCTTACCCTAGGCTTTGGTATTTCCAGTTTCTGCGGCCAGGCCCGAAGAAGCCTAAAAGCACGGATAAGGTTGGTTTGGGATTTGTTTTTGCATGCTGTAAGCTCATCTAACAGAATTTAATACATTGCCTTATAACCCCAGTTTGGGAGGGTGTGTGGAGTTTTCTATATGGGTCTTTTAATAATTCTTTTGCATGTTATTATATTGGCCTGAAATAATACTAGCTTATTATTTCCTAGAGGAAAAAAAAAAAAAGCAGTTGGCCTTAATTACACCACAATTCCAGTCTTCCTCCCCATTTCTTGTAAAGAGCCTGTCCAGATCACCCTGATTTGGGCCTGCTGCCTTTATGAGCAGCCTCATCAAAATCCAGAGTATTGCTCTTAGATATTCTACGACTGCCTTCTCAAACTGTGAACATCTCAGGAGTCACCTGCTGTAGTGTGACTAGACATCCAGAAACAGGTGAGCACCTTCAGAGGACTACCTTCTAATTCACCTCATCAGGAAGGTGGTGTCTTTCTGCCTTGAGGAAAGCAACTGCCAGAATTCAAATGACTTAATTAACAATACGAGACACTAGGGGTGATTGAAATATCTTAATTAAAGGCTGTATATTCTTTAGGATACTCTTTTTCCTGGTGTAGATAGGGTGAGGTGATAGCTGTGTGGTCATAAATACCAGACCTGGGTCCTGGAGGGTTAAGGGGCAGTACTGAGATGTGCACAAGGTCCTATTTCTGATGAAGCAATGTGGGACAGCAATTAAGCCAGTGATTTTTTACAGCTGTGAAAGGTCAGATAATGACTGATGTGGTATCAACACTAGCTGTACAAAGTTGAGCCTTCAGTGTTTGTTAAGAGGTTTCAAACAAGCACAAAGTAAGGATATTTTGACATGATATTAAAAGATCTCAGGCTTGTGATGCCAAAGCCTGGTCTCAATTTCTTTGCTTACCAGAAAGTGTCTCCTCTTCCTGTTCAGTACTCCTATAGTCTTCAAAATACAAGGCCTATCTGCTCAACTCTTAGGAAAAGAAACAACCCAACCTCAGGTGCTGGATTAACCACACAGAAATTCTGAAGCATTTTAATGGAAATCCCAGATAAGGAGGCACTAATAAACAACAGTATCTGCAGAAGAATATGGTTTCAAACTGGAATCTGATAGAGCCTGTCCAAACTCTGTTATGGAATACCACAGAGTGCTTATCACAGCCTGTGTAGGAGGGGCATGGGCTTCAGCCAGTGTGCATGCAAAGAATTAAAAGGTGACCAATCTAGTGTTTCTACATAAGACTGAGCTGTCTCCTTGATGCCCAGCTTTTCTGCCACGTAACTGATGCAATCCCAGAGAAGAAGCAGTGAAAAAAAGAAACTAATTTCCTCTAGGGGAAAAGAAGATGAAATTATGAAGGGAGAATTAAACACAGTGGAAATGCATTGTTTATTAATCCTCAGTGTCCTTCCTCACTGAAACCATTTCTCAGGTACCTAGATCTTGCTTGTCGCTTAGTATCACCTTCTTGTTATGCTTTGTTCCCAGTCACTTATTGTCTCTGTTCTCCTGTGCTTCTGACACGTCAGTGATAACTTTGTGTTATCCACAGCTTGCCCTTTCTTCTGTTGCCCATCTAATATTCCTAACTGCTTGCCTTCCACTTGCTAAGTGTCCAGTCTTATGCTTTTGCCTGCATCTTGGAGTGATTTCTGGCTTTATGGGCTGTGTCTTCATCCTGAAGAGGGTAAGTCTGGGTAAATCTGAAAAAGAAAAGTAGCAAGATCTGTAAAACAGATGTGCCACAAACCAGCTTTTCCACAAAACCTGGTAAATGAAGGGGGTTCTATTACTCTTGCTGTTGCTGCAGGTTCCATCAGGTGATTGGTACATTGTGTATGGATTCCTCAGCTATTCCAAACTTTTCTGACAAGAAATAATGCAATATAAGCTGTGCTCACAGGCTTGCCTTTGCCAGTTTGCTCTTCTGGAAAACACCAGTTACATTTCTGGTGGTTTTGCATTTCTGGGTTTGACAGAGGAAATGTCTTATTTTAGCATTCACAGCAACCTCATGTTGCTGTAGGTTGGGCTCTCTATTTGTTGCCCCGTTCTTAAACACAGCACATTTCATACCGTTGTGCAAGATGTTTCTTTTTCTTGGTGCTGCATGACTATTTCAATCCTAGATAACCACTGAGGTTTAAAATAAGAAGCAAGGGAAGATGAAGAGACTTTTGCATGGGTCTCCACTATCAGGCGAGGGGTCTACGAAATACCCTGACATCACAGGACAAACCTCATCATGCATTTGCTGAAAAGGGAAATTGTAACCCAGGAGAGAACATGCAGACAGATCTGCTCTAACATCAGGGCTGAGATCTATACATCATTGAGGATGCATGTCTGCCATCCTACCTCAACTGCACTTGCTACCATCTCAGGTTGGGTGTTACGGTGTTTCACAAAACACAGCCCCTAAAACTGAAATTGTTATTTGCTGTTTATTCACTGGCTTTCTGTGCAAGCACAATTGAATGAGCATGGAGACCTGATCCTCTGGGAAAAAAGAAAAAAAAACAAACTTGGAGTTACTTGAGGTCTGCATAAAAACTGTGAGGCAGTTTGACCATTGTTATGAGGAAATAGCTAAGAGTCCCTAATAAAAGCACACACTGAAATCAGCTGAGAAATACGTTTTTTTAAACTGAATGTACGTAAGGATATGGCTTCAAGAACATGTTGTACAAGGCAGATTTTTTAAATATGTGGTTTTCACTGAATTGTAGAAATTCTTTCTTAAATTTCCAAGTATTTTCAAATTGTCTCCTGTCTGTACAGCTGGGACTAAGAAAACTAATCACTGTTACACCTAAACACAGAAGGAGGGCTGCAAGCAGGTTAGGACTAATCCAGCTGCTACTGCAACCCCTGTAACTCTCAAGGGTCCAAGAATTACTTCTGCTGAATCAAGCCTTCAAACTCAGGTAATTTTTGAGCCTGCAGTTAGAGACAGCACAGGCAGCCAGGGACAGCAGCTTTGCAGGGACCCAGACCTGGAGTATGGCCAATGGGAGGCCAAAGAAGCACCTAACACTAAAGATACAGAAAGTTTCAGGGAGTTCAGGATGTGGAAGCAAGGCAGAAACCATTTGTTCTTAACTGCACTGATCTTAAGGAATTTGGAAGCTGGATGGACTATCTGTTGATGTAGATTAAAAGATGTTTTAGTCTCGCAGATAGGGAAAAATAATCCTGAAGTTAGATACATAAGGCTCTGAAATGGACTTTCAGGGCAAATGGATCAAGAAAACTGAGCTTCAGCCTTATGCCATGAGTCATGTTCAGAAGCACAGCAAGTTCAGGAACCCCTCTGAAATTTACTAATGAACAAATTGTTTCATTGTTACATTTTAATAATAACTTCCTCATTTTGTGTGTGTGTGATTTTTATCCCAGTAGGTGAAGGCGGCAAAAATGGTATGCAATCTCTGGACAAGAGGCAGCTTCAACACTGTTTTAGTCTTTTCACAACTTGTAGCGTGCCTTGTGTTTGTTATATCATCCAGCAGTGGAGTTTATTTTGGAGAATGATTAATAGCATGGAAAATCTTAAAATATTTTAATTATTGTACATTATCTCTCAGTGGACCCATCCAGTTTGTCTCAGGTGGAAGTAGATTCCTACTCTGATAGCCCTTCCACACTACAGAAAAGCTCCAGGCTTCTTCAGTTAGTGCATGGAAACTTCAGCTGCTTCTCTTGCAAAATCGTATACAGCTCCAAGAACAGGGCTGACTCTGTTATTTTCATTAGTTGTCACCAACTAACAGAAGTCCTGTCATTCAAATTTCTGCTCTCAATGACATGTCTCATCATCATCAGGATCTGAGCACAAGGGCGACTCTCATTCTGTAAACCATCCTCGAGATGACGCACAAAAAGTGGTAGCCTCCAGCCCACCCTATTACAGCTTTGCAGAATCTGTAGGGTGAGCACAGACAAAAGCTGTTGATGATTAATCAGTCTAGACTGTCACTCTGACACACTGAGGAAAGCTATAAAATATGTCCGTTATTACATGATCATGCTTCATGAACATTTTCACTCTAAGAAATTATGAAGAAAATTGTCACAGACATGAGGATTTTAACAAATTCAACAACACTTTTATTAATGCTTTATGTGCTTCTGTTCATCAGGGGAAATGTTGCTCATGTTGTGGATTGAATTTTCCTTTTATATAAATGAAATGTTGGGAAAATGGCTGTTTACTTTCACTGTGGTGCAGAGAGAGGAAAAAAAAGACAAAATGATTGAAAAACATTATTGCACAGTGAAGTTTAGGTATGTATTTCAGACGTAACCTAGATAAATACATTAGGTGCAGAACTGCAATACAAATTATACTTAATAGCATAGATATTTAGGAGATAAGTTGTCACACTGAGTCAAGTTGCAGGATAAAGAGGCAAAGTGTTGTTACTAGCAGTGATCTGTAGCTTGACTCCTCATATCCAGAACTCAGGATGGGCTGATACCAAATCATCAGCTATTAAAAGTAACAGTACATGGGATGTTGTTCTCTGTGTTGCCATATCGCTGAGTAGTGGGATGAGGTCAGATGGATCCAACTGCCAACTAAAGTTGGACCTAGATCTAAGCTGACTTTCATTTTACCAAAGAAATCTCCACTCGGAGACAATTAAAACATTCTGTCTTAATATGATGAACAACTGCACTGCCTGCAGTGGCAATTCAGCATAAATACATTACCTATCTAAAGCACCTGTATTTAATATAAGAAACATAATCAAGGGTAGAACTGATTTTTTTTTCTTCAATAAAAGTAGGATACCAAGAAGAGAATTCAAATAATGTTCTCTGATCCAATCCAGTTTTCTTCACACATGCTGGATGTACCTGCAAAGAACAAAAGCAGAGCTGAACTCAGTGATTAAACATGTAATTGTTTTAATAAGGGGTAATGCCAATGTACAGAGGTCTTCTAGGCTGTGCTGGCTAGAAACTTTCTAATGGAATATTTTTCTGTATTTAAATTCTGATTGATCAGAAAATCCCTCCCAATACTTGTATCAAAGCATTACTAAGTCCTAGAGAATGAAATTCATATCCTGTCTTAGCTTCAGGAAAAGAGTTTCAAGTTTTCATTTAAAAATGTATTTTCTTAGTTCCAGAAAAATACAAAGCACTACAGATACTGTGTTGCTTGTGGTGCACATTCAGGCAGAGTTCCCTTTAGTACACAGAGGCATGGACTCTGTTGGGTGGTCTTACAGGATCCCTCATGACCTTGCCTTTCTGTATTCCAGTAGAGAAATAAAATACAAAAATACAAACCAGTATACAATTTCTCTTTCCTGCATAGCTCTTATCTGGTGTCCTCACAAAATCTCTGGGGTAGCGTATGTATGGCTGAGGAGTGGTTGACTATGGGAACCACCCCTTCTTCACCAAATTCCAACTATCCTAATAAAAAAAGAGTTGAACAGAGGATATATTTGACCTCCCTGTCTATCTTTTGGTCAGTAACTAAAGAAAAGCTGTAAGAAAGTAACAAGAAGAAGCGAAGAAGCAGAATTCACTTACCATGTGATTTCCCACTGTGCCACCAGCCCAGCTGACCATTCGTAAACTAGATTCCACTTCTCCTCCACTAAGGTCCCCATTTGGTTTTCCAGATTCCAAGATACCAGAATCACCATGAGAAACATTCATGCATAAGTGCACACAACATACAAAATGAGGTGATATTTCTCCCCCATAACATTGGTCTCCAATGCTCTGTTCAGATCCTAATTCATTTGGGATCACAGAATGGAGTATAGTGAAATTGTATGATGTTCTGGTTTACTTCATCATCCTCTAGCACACCCCTGGGAGCCAGGGGCATGTGTTGGTTTTCGCACCTTTGTGTCAGAGCTACATTTGGAAAAATTAGAACTAAAAGCACTAGGAGACCACCTGCCTTCCCCCAGTCCCTGAGGAGTACAGTAACATACAAGACAGTGCATTCTTTATTTGCAAAGGAGGATCATCTTGAACTTGCACCTCCAGACACAGGACTAGCATACTGCAATTAGAAAAAAGAAATAAACCAAACTCAGATGTATTGTTGAAGGACATACATACCCACAGAGCTGGTCCCCAGCTTGTTCTCTGTGAAAACAAAGGAAGCTTGTCTGAATGGACCAGAACTGTAATACTCTGATGATACAGCTTTGAAAATATCCTTGGAGTTCAGGCCTAGTCCAGACCACAGGAGTCAGAGGTAGTTTTCTGTTCAGTGCAGACAGAGGGTGACTTAGATTCAAGAAGCAATGCGAGATACATTTGAGACTTCTGCAACATTTTAATACTACCAACTCATTCAGAGAGAAAATGTAGGTTTGATGAGTAAGGCATCTAGGGCTGCCTGATTCTTGTCCATCATTGAACATCTTGTACAGCCTGGTCATGCGGTGTTGCAGTCACTGTATTTGCTGCTTCAGGAATGCAGACAAGCCAATTCTTAGCTTGAAGCAAGAAAGGGTTCTAGGTGAAATCTCTTCTCTGAAATATCAATGAACTTCAAAATGTGCTAAGGTTACCTTGTGTTTGTATCACCACCTTTTCCAATGTTACTGCTATCTTGAATGAAGCCCCCGTGGCAGGCAGAGAGTAGAGAGGAAGAGATCTGAATGTGTTTGAAGAAAGTCCTCCTCCCTAGTGAATCTTACTGTAGCAAAAAGAAAAGACATTTAAGAGTGAACTATTCAAGTCCCCTACCTGTAAGGAAGATTGCCTATATAGACTGGAGAGTCCAGCTGTGCAGATAGGTGGTTAGCTGATTTATTTCAAAGACAGCAGGCTATGATATATTCTGCCATTTAGGAGGAGCTGTGTGAGTTTTACCATTCCAAGACACTGGAAGTCCAGGAAGTGATGGAGTCTTTGGCTTATTTGTGAACAGCAACACATCTTGAGCATGTGCATACCAAATATCCAGTTGCAGTCAAGCAAGGCCTAAGAAAGGTACAAAATGAAGCAGTACAGCTCATGGAAATTTCTCCATGTTCACAGCACAGGTCCTAACCAGATCATCAGTCTCAAGCATTTCTGTTGGAGGACCTGCTAGTACGTGCCATGGCTCCCTTGCTGCCCAAGCACAGTTAGTTGTCTCATATCTTTCATGTGCATGGAAGCAGGACACAACTGGGATCAGATCTCCACTTTGAGGTTCTCCTGCCTGTAAAGATGGCTTTGCGCTAGGATGATTTTCTGCATAGGCAGGTAGAGAGCTTTTTCTAACCAACTTCTCACTTGGTGACTTGATGCCACCTATTAGCCACAACAGAATTTCTGTTGCTTTCCACATAAGTAGACTTTGTTACAATTTCTGTCAGGAATTTATGCAGTGGTGAGAATTGCTAAGCAGAGCCTGAATATTGAGTGTTCTGCTAGCTCAGAATTTGGCTGTCTAGGAAAGAAGGTGTACAGGATTGAAAAGATGAATGATAGTACCTCCTTCTTCAGGTGAGCTCCTGTCCCTCCTATTCCCACACTGCAGCCTTTAAAAAGAGTGTGCTGAATTTCCAAAGAAAATGGTTTGAAGCTACCCCTAGTTTAGGATTTTAGTTGTTCTTTTTACATTTTTATATTTGCCTTCATCAAGGTCCTGAAATGTTTCCTTTAGTCTGTGCAGTTTAATCAAGGTTGTCCTTGTAGTGTCTTGTTTGCATTCTTTTCATTATCTCCTTCAGTCTTTATGCATGCATTACTGTGTCCACAAATAAAAGGGATGGTGCTTATCAGCCAGGTCTGAAAGAATGGCTGAAAGGCCAGAAAAAAAGAGGCCAAGCCAGAACAGCAGGAATGAGTGTCGCTCATAGCCCTGGGATGTGTCTGAAGTCAGAGGGAGAAAGAATGCAATATAAGGAATTGGGGAAGCTCCAGGGAAAAGGAAAGGGAGAAGAAACAAAGGAGAGAGAGAACTCCCTAGCACCAGATTTACCATATAGTCACATATATCACATACAGATTTATCATATAGTCATATATGATTTTTAGATGTCATGTGACATGTGTGATGTCATATATATTGCCAATAGCCATGCAACCTGGTTTAAGGAATTCAGTAACAGATAGGGCATGTTCCTCTCAGGCGGTGTCTAAGAAGGAGTTTTTGAGTAGGAGGGTATGAGCATGAAACAGTTGCAAGGAGAGAGTCATTTTGTTTGCCCATATCCTTAATATTGTTAGGATGAGAAACCATCACAAGCTGTCCCTGAGAGCAACCAGGCTGATGAAGCAGAGAGCTGATCAACTGGTGTGGCTGCACTGGCCAAAAAGTAACTGAAGTCCAAAAGGATCTGCAAGAACCCTCTGCAAACCTGCCTCTGTGTAGCTTTCCGTCTGCCAAGAGCCATCAGCTGGGAAATACTTTCCATTATAGCATTGCTAGTTAGATTACAAACATTGACAAACCCACCCAGATTCAGTGAACACAATTGTATTCTCTGTCTATGGAGCATGAAGCTTAGATTTACGTTTGTTAAACTAGCCGTAAATGCTATAGTGGATTGGCAAAACCATGATATGTTTTGGCTGGTGTCCCAGATTCTCAGTAACCAGCAAAATACCCCAGTCACTTCAGTTTCAGTTAAAACTCCTTATTTTAATAAGAGTACTTTTCAGAGTCACTGGGCAGTACCTGCATGCTTCTTTACCCAGTTGTCTGCACAATTCAAGTGGTTGCCTTTGAGATGCTAGGACCTGCCACTGAAATTCCTGTAGATCTGCCTGCAGCAAGTGGAGATTGGGTTATCTGGTGAGTCCTTGTCTGATTTATAATCAGTGATAATTTGTCACTGGTCCTGAAATGCCTTTCCCTTTGCTGCATTTGCATATGCAGCATTTGGGTAGATGTGTGTTAAGTTTAGCTCCTTGTTCTGAAATAATGACTTCCTGCTTAGTAGGGCCTGTATGCCAGGAATTAATGACTGCTGCTCCACGGTCCTTTTCAATAATCTGCTATTACTGAACAAGTTATGTACGGAAAACCACATCTCTTTAGCTCTTAAAGACTGTGGCTTTTTTCCTGCTTCTAAAGAAAGCTGGAGGTAACTATTTGGACTGGGAACTTCACTGGGTTGTAGGGGTTATCTGGGAGTCTGATGTGAGATATCTATCTTAAGATTCTTCCAGCCAAATCAGATCAAGTTAGTGAATGACAAAAACATGCAGGTCCATTTTAGATCAAAATGTTACTGAATACCTCTTCTTTTCTTATCTTTGTTTTTTAAACACTAGTTTTTCCATGGTATTTGAAGACCTGGATTTATCCTGGAGCATCTGGCAAACAAAAGAATGATCTGAAGAAAAACAACCATGTTCTTCTACTATTCATATGGTGCTCTGCTCCATGGGGCAGGGATTCTGTCTTTAGTACTTACCAGGGCAGCATCCTGCATTATGACAACAGCTCAAAGGTGTTATAGCCATACAAATACTGAATGTTATATTTCTTCTAGTCTAACATAAGAACAACCACCAACATATTAAGTGCTTTACTAGATCTCTTTATTGATTTCTGGTGCATATAAAAAATAATAATTACAGACAAATGCATCTCAACCCTAAGGTGGCTCAGGTCCAGTGCAGGACTGATCTAACTGAAGCTACAGGATTTGGAAAAAAAAACCCAAAAAACAAATACAGAATAAATTACTGCCCCAAGACAGAAACAACATATTGTATCTGTGTGAGAAGCTCTTCTGGGCAACTAGAACAAAATCATTTTGCTCAAGCCAGTGGAGGGATAAGAATGAGACTTCTCTACTAAACAAACACAGTTTCTTGCACTTTCAACACCCCTTTCATAGAAATCCCACTAAAAGCTGTTGGGAGAAGAAAAATCACATCCAAACCTAGGCTTCATAAAAAAGTTCAGTGCAACCTTTCACATTCCCTGTTTTTTCTATGAATTTTTGCACTGGCACATACCTAATCTAAAAGCTTATTTATATTGTAGATTATTGCAAAACCAAGTCAGGTCTGAAATAAAAGTGATGTCTCAAACCGGTCCACATGGTCAGTTGTGTTGTCTAGGCAAGATCCAAATCCAACTTTCAATGCAGCAGCTTGAGCTCATGCCTTGGTGCATGCACCATTATAATTGGATGGTTGCTGGTATTACAGGATTAAGCAAATTCCAAGTAATAATATATGTTTTGTCCATATATGGAGAGATTAGAGGTTTAATGGAGACCCTGGAAGACGTAACTGAAGAGTGATCTGACTGATGGCATGTCTTCTTTCATAAAGGTCTCTTCAGAGAAAATAATGTAAAAATAAACAAGCATTATGTCTTGTTTTGTTGAGGAAACAGAGCCTTCCTCTGCCGAGTTATCTGGAAGTAAGAGAGACAAAAGCCAACAGAAGTAGAGTATCTCACTGAAGTTCAATCTGCTGTGAGTGTCCTACGAGTAAAGAGAGGGCACTCATTTGCCATGAGGACCATGGTAAGGCATGCCATGCCTTGGGATGGAGGCATGGTCATGCAGACATATGACTTGTGAGATGCTCAGTGACAGGGGCACTGGTCCTGGCATGGGATGGGGCATGGTGTCTTCAGCATGGTCAGTGGTGGCTTCCAGAAAGAATGGCCTGGAGGATTAATTAAACATGCTTTGTAGCTCTAAAGGAAGCACTAGGTGTGGATGGGAAGGTTTTCTCTGGAGGGCTGTTCACTGTCATGCCTAATCCAAATCAGACAACTGTTATCTTGGTTTCCTTCAAATTCCAGACTGAACGACACAGGTGGCTTGTCTCCTGTCCCTTCACCAGGTTACTGTCAATCCTGGTTGTCAACCGTAGTGGTTATGGGAATCACCTCCAGCTGCACCCAGCCGTGTGCTTGTTTCTTGTCATGGCAGACCTGAGGCATTATTTCACTCCACAGCTGTGAGACACCTTTGATTAAGTGATTAAATTTCTTGCAGTAAAAGCAGCAGAAACAATACCTACAGTTCTGCTGAAGCTGCTCCATTAATTGCAGCATACACCAGCAGTTAGATGTTATCCAGTGTCACTGTGAATGTCTGGCTGGTTGAATTTGTGATGGTGACTTTAGCATTTGGCTTGGGATGCTTCCTTGCATCTCCTCTGATAAATGCAAACGTATTGTATGAAAACATAAATATAAAAATGGCTTACTCTGTGCATCAGGAAGACGGCAGCATCTGTCTCAGAGGTTGTGACATTTCACTGCCAAGAGGATGACAGTGATGAGCAGAATCACTGCAGTGAAGTATAGGGCGACAGCAACGTAACACCAGTGTGAGTTGTGCAAACAAGTCACTGCCAAAGGAATAAGGGAGAGGGGTCTCACCACAGGCAGAAGCAAGTCAGCTGTTGTTCTTAGCTACGGGAGTATGCAAAATCATTGTAGCTAGGCCTTCAGCAGGAATGTGTTGCACTGTGTGCTATAGATCTATCACCTGTGTGAAGTGAAGAGCACGTTCATGAGGATATTCTCAGTGTGCTGCAAATGCAGCTGAAAACTTTTTGAAGTTTTTTCAGCTAAATGTACCTGTAGAAGCTAAATCTTGCTTTGGAAATTCGTTTCTTAACCAAAAAACAAATGCCTGAAAACTGGAAAGCAGCAGGTCCCAGCATTTTAGACATTAAGTAAAAAAAAATAAAAAATCCCATCACTTTATATATTTATATATGTATATAGGTTTATATGTATGTAAGCCTGTATATATGTATGTTTATATATAAAATCACATCTTCAGGGTCTGAAGAACCCTCTTCCAAGCCAGTCCTAGTTTTTATCATTATAGCTGTTGAGAAGATGCTTAGAAATGTGAGCTGTCACCTTCTGTGGCAGTGGACAGCTTTGCCAACACTGCTGAATGAACACTTTGCCATTCAGTTTGCCTGCAAGCCCTGCACAGCACTGCCAGTGCTTCTCGCTCAGGAATATACCCTGCCTTTCCCTTGGAGAATAGCTTGCAAGGATTATGCTACTATGGGCTATTTTTCTGTTGTTACACAACTGAAGACCCACAAGGAAATCCTGAAGTTCACATACAGGCTTTAACAAAAGGTTTTATGGATAATTTGAAATTCTAGAGACTCTTTCCCCAGATGATTATCCTTTTGAAGCACAACAAAGCAGTACATGTTTATGTAGTCAAATTCCTGCCTCCATCATTTTCTGCTCCAACTGTAATCCTGCCCAGGACCATTGGGTTCTTTTGATCTCCATTCCTTAACACTTTCTAGGCTGATCTGTATGGTAAAAACCCCCAACAATCTAGAATTAGATCAAACACCTGACTTCGGTGATTTTAAAGAGATTTCAGTGAAGAATGGGAAGGGACAAGGCTCACCGATCGCATTTATCCATATACATATCATATAGCTTGTGAAATTCCTTGAACAAAATTCTGAACACCTGGACATACAGACAGCGTAGGCAGAATTAGAGAAAGGAAGGAAGGAAGGGAGAACTGGGATATAAAAAGGCAGCCAACAAACAGGTGGGCTGATAGTGATATATCAAAACAGCATTATTGACAACACTTTTCATGCTGCAGTTCAGTCCTGGTTTCACTGGCATAAAACCAGAGGACATTTAAATGAAAGCAAGATCGGTTTTGCCTTTGTAACATCAGGGCTGAGATCTTCACTTGGCTCGCTCCCTCGTCTGCCCGACTGTTACTTTTAATCAGAAAGACCATCGGAAGCTTTCAGTTTCTTTTTCCTTGTGGTAAGGCCAAATTAAGCCACAAATGGAAACATTTGTTCTCACTAGCATTTTCTGCTAGCATTTCATCTATAAATATCTTAATTGTTCTTATGAATTGCACAAATTTTCTTTCCTTTTCTTCTTCTTTTTCATGAGTTAAAACACATGCCCAATATATTCTTTCACTTTGAAGAATCAAATTTACTTTCAGGATTGGTTACACAGTCTGAGAAAACAGTTTAAGGCATCTTAAGATTTTTACTTAAGAAAGGATAGATGCAATTTATCTTGCCAAATAACTTTTCAAAACCTAATTTTTGCTTTCTAGCTGTTACTTTCTGAAAGTAACTAATTTTCTGTGCTTTAAGTACTATTTCTGACCTGTTCATTCACCCTAATGTATTTGGAAATGAAAAAACAATAGAAATTGTTGCTAAAAAGAGCAGAAGAGTTTGCAAGTGCCTTTACTCCAAAATACATTTTAACTACATGTTCTGAGCATCCCTCAGGAGTGGGAAGCAGGGAAAAATGGATCAAAATCACCTGCAGCAAAGATAGCAAGTGACACTGTCCCATACCTGGAAAAGTGTTGCTGTGTTTTATGTGGGTCTAACTCACTAGAGGCATGTAACGGCAGTTTGTCCTGCTACCAGGTCCTGGACCTCCAGTGGACTACACTGCCTGCATTGTGCATGTTCATTTTCTTCTGGGATCCTTCTGGGATGAACTATCTGGTCCCTTCTTAGAAGAAAGCAAGTCATATTGCCGAGAACCGTTACTTTCCCACAGTGCACTGCCAGATTTTACTCCCTCTTTTATACCCAGAACTGATGTCCAGCAACAGCCCCATTTCCTGTGATCTACATAAGACCCCTTATTATGCTCCCAACAGCATATTGCAATGTTGTCTGTGCTGTGCTTTTAAAAAACCCATGCACTTTGGTGAGGTACAACACAGCCTTTTAAATACAAGCATTTCTGAAACAGAATGCACGGGCAGACAGGTCTCATGGAGCCCAAAGGAGGTAAAGTGGCCAGGGGCTGGTTTGGTCCAGCATGGCTTGCACTAGGCCTGTGGAGGCAAATCTGTCTGCACCAACAGGTCCTGGGGCCACCCTTTGCTCCCAGATGCTGTCCGTATGAGCAGCACAGAAAGAAGCCCAAGGCTCACTTGACTGAGTCTCAGAGGAAAGGGACACCAACCCTGTGGATCCTCACGGCCTTAGCTGGGGCTGAGGCACAGAAAGTTCAGCCTAACAAAAACCTGGGAGCCTGTGACTCCTCTTGCTGACATTGAACACACTGTCACCAGCAGCCATCAGGCACTCACTGGGAAAACCAGCAGCTGGGAAAGGTTTTGAAGGTCTTTTAATTTGCCTAGATCATATCAACATCTCTTTGGGCACCTAGCCCTGTGAAACTCCTCCATTAGATGTAATGGTATACAAAGAGCATAAAACATACTGAGAAAATGTGAAGTGTCCTGCAGTACTGCAGTACCTGTATGTGTAGTCTTGGGTGTGCTGTCAGGTCTGTGCCATTTCACATTCACCTCTGTGTATGTGGTTAGATCACCTGTAAAGATAAAAAGTGCTACAATTAGATAACCTGACCAAAGTCAGCCTTTGCCGTTCTCATTGCATCCAGTACCTTGCAGTACAGCATCAGCCCTCCTCTGAGGCAGTGGGAAGACCAAGCATACACAAGAGAGGCTGTGGTTTTTTGGTTTGTTTTTCCTTTTCCAGATAATATTTTTGTGTCATTGAATGAATGTGACAAAAAGAAGTTAATGCAAATAAGTGGAAAGCATGGAAAAGTTCATGCAAATAAGTGTCCTGCTGTGCAGTTTTCCAAATAAATAACAAAAGTTATTGACTTGTTAAATTTTAGAAAATTAAAAACCCCTTTAAGTGACTGTAGGTTATCACACACTAAACGATTATTAGTTCAGTTTCTTTGTTAGTATTCCATATCTTAGACATGCATGTATACATTCAGTCAATCTGTAAGCAGAAGTCAATCAGTGGCAACTTTTTTGGCTAAATTATTTTTTTCTATTTACTTCTTCCAAGTGAATTCAGATCTTGCACATGGGTACGAAGCACACCTGTTTTCTAATGTGTCTTCTTTTATAAAGAGGAGCACAACTGCTATTGGAACAAAACTATGCATATGCACAGAGCAGAGACAAGCTGCTTTTCAATCACTTCTGAATTAAATAGAATTTATAGCAATTCAGAGTAAACCACCAAATGTAAAATATTATGTAAAATATAAACATACTGTTTTCATTTCATCCACAGACTTTTGTTCCTCAAGTTCATTCTTCCGTGTATTTAAATGAGGTTTTAATTAATCATTGGTAAGCACTACTGCAGACAGAGCACAGATTTTCAGTACAAACCACTAATTCAGCTTTCTCCTCAAAAAGGGGGAAGCTTTTTTGTAGTTAATTCTCAGTCAGAACTTCCTCTCTCCCCTCCCCCATTGCTAGTCACAGTAGACAGAAACTTGTCTGGAGAAGACTTAACAATAAACTTATCTGAATCTTTACTGCTTTGCTTAATTCATGACCATTCTCATTTGTCAGCAGAGGAGGTCCTCTCCTCTGTCAGTGCCCTGGACACATGCTTTCCATGACTAAGAGCCATTTGCAAAGGAAGCTTTCCATCTTTGATGCAGAGCTGGCACCACCACTCAAATTGCAGCAGCCTTCATCCTCCACTGAGTTGTGACACCCATTCCTCTGGGCTTGGGAACCCCCATTTCATATACCAGAATAAGACATGGCTGCCTTTAGACGGATCACATTCAGGCAAAATAAGCCTTAGCTTTTCTATTACTGGGAGACATGCCTTCCAAATGCAAAAGGATTGCCTCTTGCTATGCATGGAGCATGTGGCAGGCACTCTAGCACCTTCTATAGCACTATCTCATATTAGGCTTTCAAATTTGACAGGGCAAAGGTCAATGCACATACCAGGGGCTTCTGGAGATCTCCCCATTACATATCTGGTGGTCAGTCAGTACAAACCCCTCATATGCCCTGGTAACCACCAGCACGGTTGCAACCATTAAAAGAATGTTTTCAGTCGTGTTACAAGAGTTTTACAACCAAGGGAGAGCATTAAAAATGTTGTCAGGGGCAGTTTCCCACAGGAGTGGGATTGCCTGGCAACCTATACATTTCCTGCCCATCCAAGCTTCAACAGGGGAGAGTTTTCATCTGAGAGGCTCTTGGGAGTGCTTAGTCACCTGGGCAGTTTTGCCAACACTAATGCAGGCTGGGCTGGAAAAGTAAGTGGCAACAGGATTTTCAGCAGCAGCCATTTTCCTGAGAAAGCGGGTGGATTTCTGAGGTTGCTTTGCTTTAACATCAAGAGCTAAGCATTGCTCTTCTTATCTTAGGAGGTTTTGTCTATGCTTCTCTGTTATTATGTATGGATGCTTACACTGGCCATCTGCATAACAGAAGAGATCGGTTTCACTATAACTGTAAAAGGAGTGGCCTCTTTTGGCTATTTAGCTCCATGGCCAGTGTTAGATGTAAAGCTCAGTGAAGGCAAAGATGATGTTTAGGTACCTGACCTCTATTAAGAGCTGCATCACATAGACAGTGCTTTCAAATTTATAAACTTAAAGGTACTCCCAGAAGACATCTTGCTGCCCAGAGGGTGTCTGCAGGACTGTTAGCCCAAATCATCACTATTGTACAATTAGAAAAGCTCTTGGGAAAAGGAAGATGACCAGAGATTTAATGAGGTGGTGAACTGCCTAATGTCACAGTTTATTTTCCATCTTGTGATATTAAATCCGCAGATGAACTGTCAGAGTAAGGGGGAGAGGGGAAGCAGTATGCTATGGGACATGCCTGACTGACCCCAGCAGTTTTGGGTAGGTGTGGCAGAGGAAGGAAGGAAGAAAAAGCTATATTTTTATATCAACACTGCCTTGTAGGTTGCCTGCTTTGCATGTTTTGTCTGATTTCCCAAGAGCTGCTTACATCAAATTTGCTTGCTGATAGTGTCTGAAATAAGATGGGTTTTTTTCTTAACAGAAAAATCAAACATTATCCTCTAAAGTGCCATGGGGAACAGGAGCAAATGCAGACGTCAGCAGTGCAAAATGTAGGTCAAGCCCAGAAATGTGGAGATTAAACTCTATCCACCACATCCGTAGCAATCAAGGAAGTAGAAGGGGACCGAAGGAAGAGGAGAAGCAGGGTGCAGACTAGCCAGGGGACAGGCATAGTGGGAATGGGGAAGCAGACCAAACTGAGAGCTATGTAATCAGATAAGACAGCGCAAACACTGAAGTCTCTCCAAAACATGCTCAGAGGCAGGGCAGTATGAAACCCCTTCTCTTTGCTGGCCAAGGCTATTATTCCCGTCTCACAGGATCAACTTTAGCCTTTCCAAGTCTTGCTGTATCAACGATCTAATGTAAAATACGCATGGAGTAAGGAAGACAGCAACTGCTTTTTCAGGCAGGTGGGTGACAGCCAACTTAACTCTCTGAACTCTCTGTAGCACAGAAAATACCAAGCTTTTGCCTGAAGAAAAGCAACCTCCTAAGGACTGTCAAAGCTGCTGAGGTCTACCTTAGGCTTATGAAAAATACTGAATCTAAACCTTTTTTAGTGCCAAGCATTATCAAATCCCTGCCATTCTGAATGCAACATCTTGCTTGCGCAGTAGCCAAGGAGTCAGAGCAGTTAACAGCGTTTGGCAGACAATGAAGGCTACAATTTCCCTTAGCTCATGCTCTTAACTATGAAAGCAATTGAGCACATGTGGAAATTGAAGATATTGTAAAAATATATAATGGAAATTTTTATATATAAGAACACAAAAACATTTTATGATATACATATTTATAGTATATATAATAAATTATATATGCATGTTACACATTTAATATTATATATTCTAGATTACAGATTACATACTATATGTATTGTATATGATAAGTATTATATACTATGTATTTTATATTATATACTATATATTTTATGTTATATTCTATATATGTTTATATATTTCTATAATTATATAGTTGGGGGGGGGTTACTATTGACTTGGAGAAAACTCCAGGAACTCGCCAACAAAGTTTTAAGTTGACAAGCAGGTATTCTTTATTGCGGGGCCAGGAGACACGAGGGATAGCTCCTCCTAACGTGTCTATCCCAGGCATCAACCAGGCTGTGCTTATATTGTCCTTGAATGTACATATTCTTTAGATTATATACATTACATCATACTTTTTAGAGAATGACTCCTGTATGCATACAAAAATGTGGTAGTGGGCTTTCGGACCCCCGGTGGTTATTTCTTCATCACTTTGTTTTAGGATCATTGTCATATCAGTAACCACCAGGTGGTTCTGGCAAAGCTTATCTTAGTAATTTTCTTTTCTCTATAGTGGCTAACAAAGCCTAACGTTCTTGAGGTTACTTATTTACAACCCTATTCTTCAATCAACCCCATTCTTTAATCAACCCCATTCTTCACTATATAACTAGGATACACTGATGCTTTAAAAATTCAATATTATAGTATTTCTTCACGAAAGATATTACAATCAGCTTGTAGAAGAAATTGCTTTAGGATGTTACTGAAGTAAAGCATTTCTTAGGACACCACAAGGGGTGCAAGATTCACAGAAGTAACAAGCATATAGGCATTGCAATTGAAAAGGTTTTTCCAAAAGCTTATGGAGGGGTAAACATCATGTTGTCACACTCTTAAGCACAAGAAACACATTTTGCCTGGAATTTGGTTACTGAATTAGCCTCACAATTGGCCATCATTCTTTTTTTTTAAGCACTCTCTTTCCAAGCTTCTCATCCTGGTGACTTTCACAAATATGTTACTGGGTGAGAGGGCTCTCAGGATCACTTACAACAGCAATTTCTAAGCATAATTCACCGAAGTTCATTATGAAGCTGCATGAAAGCACTTGGGACTATAAAATACAACTGTACATTTAAAGAATAGTTTCAGGTGAGAAAAATTAAAAATATGGAACAGACTTCTATGCTCTCAAGTTTTGAAACATTTTGTACAAATGTTTGGTTCTACTGGACATGTGTGTGCTTTTCTTTAAGTAGTTATGGCATAGTTCTACACTGGGGTAATGGAGTCTGTGCTGGCAATACTGCTTTTTTGCCCTGAACTGATCAGACAATCTAAGGGGCAAACTGAGTTAACACACAAAAGACAAGGAGGTCGTACCTGTACTTTTAGTACTGTGTCCCAAGGAGGAATCTACAAAACTTATTCTTATAGAATAAATTTTGCTTTGCTAACATATTCAGGACACATTTTCCTTTCATCCTGTGACCTCTGAACATTATCATTTACTTATCCCATACTTAATTGTCTTATAACTAGCAAAGATCTATTTATTTATCAGAATTTAAAAAATAAAACTTGGTACTTTGTTTTAAAAACATGTAATATTCCTACTCATATCCATTAATTGGTATATATTGTGGTTTATTTCTTGAAAATAAATTTTTGAAGTAATGCAGTTTTATAGTTGAAGACATCAGAAGGTTACACACAAATTGTAGAAGTAACAATTTTCAAAATTATATAAACCTCTATGGATTCTGATGTGTAGGTTTCTCAACATAGAACTTCTAGAAGAGCAGAGAGAGGCAGAGAGAGAAGAAAAAACAAAGAAAGAAAGAAAGAAAGAAAGAAAGAAAGAAAGAAAGAAAGAAAGAAAGAAAGAAAGAAAGAAAGAAAGAAAGAAAGAAAGGAAGAAAGAAAGGAAGAAAAGAAGAAAGGAAAAGAAGAAAGAGAAAGAAAGAAAAAGAAAGAAAGAAAAGAAGAAAGAGAGAGAGGGAGAAAAAAAGAAAGAGAGAAAGAAAAAGAAATAAATAAAGAAAGAAAGAAGGAAAGAAAAAGAAAGAAGGAAAGAAGGAAAGAAGGAAAGAAAGAAAGAAAGAAAGAAAGAAGGAAAGAAGGAAAGAAGGAAAGAAGGAAAGAAGGAAAGAAAGAAAGAAAGAAAGAAAGAAAGAAAGAAAGAAAGAAAGAAAGAAAGAAAGAAAGAAAGAAAGAAAAAGAAAGGAAGGAGAAAGAGAAAGAAAGAAAGAAAAGAAAAAAGAGAAAAGAAAAGAAAAAAGAGAAAAGAAAAGAAAAGAAAAAAGAAAAGGAAAAGAAAAAAGAAAAAGAACTATCATTTTACAATTTAAAATATTTCTGGTGTTTAGAAAATGAATCAAATTAACATATAAAATGCAAATGTATTGCAGGAGAGAGAAGCCCATTCAGTGCTATCAGTTTACTGTAACTGCCAATGTTTCCAGTAGTCCGTATTAATATCTCCGATGTCTGATCATTAATGTGTTTCAGAAACAGCACATTTCAGCCATACTACTGAAATCCAGAATGGGATTTTAAAGGTCGTTCCTTATTTTTGCTAGAATTCAATATTACTTCTATTAATAAACATGAATTTGCCAAGCAAATAGATTTATAATAAACAGAGATGGACATTAATAGTTACGAAAATGCTTTCAGCATGACTTAGCTTCTTATGAATGCTTCGATTTAAGAGCAAATTAAAGTTTTCAGAATGTGTCACCGAGCAACGGAAAAGTAAGTAATATTAAGATCACCATTTTTTACCTGTATCTGAAGTCTGTGAAGTAAAACGCACTCTTTCCTTGGGCAATACTTCTGCATAAACCACCTCACTTGCCATTTTGAAAAGATGCTTTCAGATCTGCAATCAAAATGGACTCATTAAAGAAGTAGTACCCCATATCACACCCTTTCTGGCCTCACCCCACCCATCATACCACGTTAGGTCAAAAGAAATGTTTAGATATAAGTAAACCGGAAGGAAATGAGACACTTCTTTTTTCTTTTCTTTTCTTTTTTTTTTTTTTAATGTAAATTCTCTCCTTGTAGCTTCGATAAACATTTCTGAATTCTCAGTCACTTCTGTTGGTGCACATTCTACTAAAAACCGCATACCTGCAATTTCTATCAACTTTTTCATAAATTGTGACCTTCACCCCACATATTTTCATTTGGAACCTGAGCTGGCAACACTCTGAGTATGTATATATCCTCCTCAAAGCAACCTGACACTAAAATGTATTTCAACAGAAAACTCAGATCATGATTATTAGATCAGCTTCAGTTTGGGATTATCAGATCACTTCCTCCTAAACTTCATTACTTCAGGGTTGAAATGGGGAAGCAATGATGAGGGGAGGAACAGAGGGAATAACTGACATTGCTGAAATAGCTCATTTCAAGACATTTGAGATAATTTTGTTCTGCAATTTTAATTATTTTTGCATTTATCTCATACTGAATAAAACTGATTTTAAAAGTTGAATTTGAAAGTAAACATTACTACTAGGCCAACCTTCTATTTTCTTCAGATTTTCTTCCAGAGAGAAACTTCTAATTTTGGGGGCTTTATGATAACTTAAAATTATGCCAAAACTTTGAGTTCTTCTCCCAGAAGAATTTCTGCTCTTCAACCAGCTCCAGACTACACACTAATCCTCATATCCCAGAGGCATTATTAAGCTTAGAATTAAACCAGGGATGAGCCTGATGTGTGACTGCTCTGCATGTTGGTCATCAAATCTTCTCATTAAAGGCAAACAACATGGTTGTTTTTTTCTCTTATAGTAGGGGTGTTAGTTCAAGATTAAGTCAATGAAGTTATCATGGTTGTAAGTCAAGAAGTGTAATATTTTGCCCTCTTGGGACCAGCCATGGAGAAACGGTGAACAACACTTTGGCTTTTTCAGCTTAAATCACTGAACTCTTTCAAGAATGGGCTTACATGTTCGTAAATAAAAAGCTCTCTATAACGCCTTCACATTCTAGAGAAGACTTTGATGTGTGATAATTTGCTGTTGCCTGTCTTACCTGCTAAGGCTAAGATCTTTATGCAGCCTTCCAAACCATACTTTGAACAGACAGAGAGGAAAGATTAAGGCAAAGCATATTGACTCTTTTTTTATTCTACTGCAATGATTTGTAGTAGATAAAAACTACTCAGCCATACTGGAAGACTTGGTGAAGACTGTCAAGTTCAAACCATAGAAACAGTGATAACCATAGAGGTGATTTCCCACAAAGGAAAAAAAGGCAGGAAATCAGCCATTTCAGAGACAAAAAGAAGAAACTGAACATCCCTAGACATGACCTATGTATGCTATGGGGCCAGAAAAACAACAGCACTGGGACATAATACAACTACTTTTTGTTTGAAGGATCTTTAGGAAACTGTTGCACATGTGCTTCAGTAGGCATATATACATTTAATCCATGGTATAAATCCATTTAATCCAACTTAACACAGAGCAAGTTCTCAATGTCTTTATCAACAGTGCCAGAAAACAACCTCTCACCCCAGGCCAGGCCTTCTGCTGCCTCCTGGGACTGTATGCATGCCTACACCATTCAAGGACAAATGCTCTGGAGGTACCTCTTGTATTCGCACTGCATATTAATCGGAGTGACTGTATCCTACACGCCTCTCCAGCATGTACCATGCTAACAACTCACCCATGCCATGCACAAACAGTGCTGTGCTACCATGTTCCTTATCTGGGTGCAATACCCTGGCCACGACCACAAGCTTTTCTCAACACTCACAGCAAATACATTACCTCTGCCCTTGATCATGCTCTGTAATAGTGCACTATTGTCTAGGATTGTTGCAATATGTGGTTCATGCAATAGGATGACTGCAGGTAAGTTTGCATTTGACATCGTGCCATCCTTGAGCAACCTGTAGGGAATGGAAGAATTTGATTGCTAAGGGCATTTTTAGTAGCTCTGGCCCATCATGAGCAGTCCAGTTCATGTTAATGATTCAAGACAGTCTTTCTTTTATAGAAAGGAGATTTCTGGCAAGGGGGACAAGAACCATCAGCTTGACCTGCATTATTTTACACACCTGGGAAAACAAGCATGGAGTGTCACACTCAAAGCACCTACCTTGGAGCCAGGTCCTGCCCTTCAGCAGCAGCTTGGGACACTGCAGGAACAGAGGACACACCACCCCCTGGTGCCTCCTTCACCTGGTCTGTCCTGTTGGGAGACATTTCTCTGACCTGTCAGAAGATGCTGGGACCATGGAGGTACCTATTTCTTTCTACTAATTGGAAAGTAAAAGTAAACAGCTTAGATTTAGACACTTACCTATAGGCATCTTAAAGGAGCAGATCTCAGGATTAAAATATTTCTGTCCAAAGGAACACAGAAACATAGAACCATAGAATGGCTTGGGTTGGAAGCAACCTTAAAGATCATATAGTTCCAAGCCCCTCCCAGTTCCAATATCCTTCTCCTTCTAGTTGCAACATCTTCCCCTTTCCGTAGCAGGCAAGAGATGGATGATGCAGATGAAAAAGACATTTGCTTCATGACTTCACAGCCAAGATGTTCTGAGGCAGATTCTTTACTGCAGCAAAATAACACAAGGAAGGGATTTGTATTGGCACTTAGGCACTAAACTGTGCCCTCAGTGTCAGCAATGGAAAGCTAGATGAAAGTTGTTTACTCTAGCATCCAAGGTTTTTGAAGACACCAGGGAAAAGAGAAAAGAGCTCTGGAGGCACAAAAGCCAGCCATGTCTGATCACTGTTTTCCATCCTATGCATTGCCAGTTGCACAGAACTGACAAAATTATTTTCTCAGTGGATTTGGTGGAGAGCGTGTAAAGACTTTTTCTCATGGATTTGGTGGAGTGGACAGGCGTAGTTCCGACCACTAGAAGGGTATTTCAAGGGTTTGCCATCTTACATTAATCCTTTGCATTTTAATAACACAAAAGAGTCACTAGATGTCTCTACTGCACCATAAAAGGAATCAGACATCATATTCCATTTAAACTGAATAACATTTTATATGTTTATATAGCCTTTGTTAAAAAAAGAGTGTGAGTAGCATAACATAACTTGTCAGAGATAGCTAGAGTGTGAAGGAGAAAGAAGCCTGGAAGACAAAAAATGAGTGGATGAGATGGGTATTGGTTACAAATTCACGAAGCACAGAAGACTTAGCTGTAATCTTTTCCTAACTGTGATCAACACAGTAAAGTATTGGAGAGATATTGGGATATAACTGTGCCCCTCTAATAGAACTATAAGCTTCAGCAGTTTGAACCAATCCTGATGGGGAGGATGGGAGTGTGGGAGTTAGTACTGTAGAGAGATGTGCAATATCCATATCCCTTGATTAGTGATGATGGTAGCAGAGATGGAGAAGGGTGTCAAAGTCCACAGAACATATCTCAAGGTCTTTGGCTAAATTGACCATGAATGTGATGTCAGGTGATAGGACTTCAGGGGGGCACAGCAAGCAGCATGCTCACAGGGAAGAGATGTCTTGCTCCAGTATGGTGGATTCTGTGCAGATCACACAGTCCAAACTGATTTTCCTGCCAAAGAGCTCATTACACAAGAACTTTATAACCTAGAAGAGCAAGAGGCAAAGTACCCATCCAGCCCATTTCAACTTTAACTGATGTGGCTAAATAATCCAGGAAAAGTACACAGCAATTATGCATATCTATTTTTAATATATTTATTGTTATCAACTTCTGGATTTGTGGGTTGCTACTCTGAAAGCTTTAAAGGAATCTGCATTCAGCAATTCACCTGTTGGAATTGCATTACAAAATACCTCCTTGCACGATTCTGTTGCTGTGTTCCTGACTGAATTTTGCTTGGGAAGCTCACAGCAGTGGTAAATACTGTGCAAGTTTTCCTTAACAAAAAAAGCTTAAAATGAGAAGAAGTGCACATGGGGCTTTGTTCTTTTAAAACTATATCAATTGGCTATTAGCAATTTGCTGTAATACAGCTACCACTTGAGACTTTAATGTGACCAGGGAAGATGTAGGCAGTAGTCTGGCTCAGCCAAGCGTCCAGATCATCAGGGCAGGTCCGAGGTGAAGCCAGGAAATCAATGGATCGGTTGAGGTGAAACGGGGTCCTGAGCCCCTGCGCTGGCATGTGGGAGGAGGGATCACCTGTGGGGTGACCCTTCAGAGTCAATCAGGCTCATGATGAATTCACAGACTCCCTCATGGTCCTACACAGAGTCTGTGAACTTCACTGTCAAAAAATGTGCCCACCTACAGACAGTAACTAGACATGTGTGTGGAAGCATGTTCCATCGGGTAAACAATGCAGTCTTGGGCCACCACAAACATAAAGCAGAGGAGCAAGGTCAATCAAAAGCAGAGACCCAAAGCATCACAGGGAGCAGTGGCTGGAAGTATTTATTGGCATATTTACACAACAATTTACAGAGACAGCAAAATGAACTTCTCACCTTGCCTGGCACTTCATGCTGACTCTTTCATCTCGACTTTTGACAGCTAGTGAAAAATAGGTCCCTACCCTGTCAATCCTAACCCTGATCACAGGTCCTTACAAGGGGTCCCCTTCTGTTCTTGTGCGTTCTTGGGGAATGACTATGGGGAACAAAGATATACTGGATACTCTGTTCCAGTTCCTCCTCTTGCCTATTTCTTTTCCCCAAAAAAGTACATCTTCTGGGTTAATTCCAAGTGCATTTATAGTGATTTGCAATTTCTTCTTTCCATGTCTTTGAAGATCAATATGCCAAGCTCTTCATCTTCCCTGTGAGCTTCTCTGAGATTAAACATAGTGTTCTGTTTCCAGACTAGGACATTTTCCTACCTTTTAAGCTGGCTTTTCTTCTGGTTCACATTTTTAAAGGCAGTAACCACTCTTCATAAATCATGTATCTTGGGAAGTAGTCATTGTACAGGTATCTGCTGAATTTGAGAGTGACCAAGCAGGAATCAACCACAGATCTTCCAGGTGAGCCTCCCATGCCCCTGTTACTCATTTTCAGGGCATCATTTTAACCCTTTTGTGTCCATCTAGCAATGTTTTTAGGTGCCCTAAAATGTTATGCTTTTTTATTGCAAAGAGTTCCCAAAGAAAATATCCCCTGCCATGTCCCCGAGCAGTTTCAGCAATGAAGCTGCATTACCAAGGCGCAACTTCTGTTCTTTGCCACGGTTGTTGCAGCCCCCAGCCCTCACATTTCTCAGCTGAAGATGGTGTTTGAAAGGCAGGGAAGTTTAGAACCTTTGCCCTCCCTTTGGCCTCTCTTCTAGCATCTCGTGTGGCATTGGCTCTCAAATAATCTACATTCTAGGTTGAGTTACGATGATGAATGCTAAGATTTTACCAGGTAGAAATTTTGTTCTCTCTTTCCCTTTGTAGCTGCAAAACCTGAGGCAGGTCACCATGGAAAGTGTCCTCCTGAACAGTGCCCTAGAGGGTGGATGGGTTTCAAACATAAATCTTCTTTCTTCTCAGAGAAGGAAAAAACTGGACATCTAGTCAGACCTGCACAGAGAATGAATCCATGCTAGCCACTTTTGAAACCCAGGAAGTAATGGGAATGGGAAAAACACCCCAACAACAAACCACAATGCAACTTCTGCATCTCTCTCCTTCAGTTAATTTATTCATTTATTTATTTGTTTATTTTGCATGCCGTTGTTATCCTTTAAATCCTTGTAAAATAAGTAAAAATTGTGAATTCAGGTAGTGGGAAGTACTTTGTCACAGCTAGGTGGCTGCAGTAGCTGCAGGAGCAGTACCAGCTGCTCCACACTGCTTTGGTGCCTGGATTTGATTTTATGAAAAAGTCTTCAGAATGGGTCAGTTTGCCTAGTTTTACTCTTCTGTCCTGGACTGACTGTCATCTTCAAAGCAGGTATGAATCTGTCCAACATCTAGTACAGACAAATAAGTGGATACTTTGGTTTTTATGAGAAACTAAACATTTAAAGCCATTCTTCAGCATAGCAGAAATTGTCCATCTTTGTCTGCTTGCATCTTTAGATACGCCTTTTACAGAGGTGTGCTTATACCAGTCATGGGAGCATATTCCCGCTGCAGCTGGTTTGGACATTTTCTCGTGCTAGTAAGTTTGTTAAAATACTTTGATTTTCCTCTGTTATGGTCCAGTTGCATTTAGTCAGTGAATGCCAGTGACATCTTACTACTGCATGGTACTAAAAGTGTACAGTACTTTTACAGATCTGCGGTCTTTTGGGTCAATGCTAAACTAGTTTAATCAAAAGGTTAGTTGCTATTGAACTGAAGTGTCTGGGAAGAGTGGAGGAGTATAAGGGTGCACTCCTTCCATGTCCATTAGAGGCCATGCTGACAGCTAATAGCTATCTCATGAGATAACATTAACCCATTGCAAGTGCTGTTTCTATTACCTTTCATTATTCTTTGCCATGTTTGCTAAGGGTTGAAAACTTCTGGAGCACTGAACTGTCTTACTTTTTTTTATTTGTACATCCACAGATAAAAATCTTTAAATGTAAATTATGTAAGTAATAATTGGGAAGGGGAGGAGTCCTGATATGTGCATCTGAAATGCAGGAAACACTTGTCTGTACCAGCCTATTTAGACTAAGCTGCTGCATATGTAAGAGCTTGATAAACATATAGACAGACACAAACCAATACATGGTGTTTGGGTACTTTTGTGTGTAGAGAACAGTAATAATTTTCAAGGGTATAGAACTGAACAACTTCCGTGAAGTTTATGATACTATAAGGGTCAATTCAAAGACAGAATTAAGCTTTAAAATATCAGTGAAATGCTTGTGAGTGTTCTAGGTGACAGAGTGACGAACTAGTTCTACTCAAAAGTCAGTGGAGGAATTACGGTGACAGCTCATGTTTACAAACATCCAAAATACCCTTTTTTGTTTTCTTAGCATTCATTAGCCAAGTGTTTGAAAATAGACAGCTGCTGGATTGGGTTGCACAAGAAAGGTGAAACCTTCTCCTGGGAGAATGGCACTGCTTTGCAGAAGGCCTTGTAAGTTCCTTGTGATTGTCTACATGTACTTAAGCAAAAGTAGAATTAAGGTGTAGAGCACAATGTTATTTCTATCAGATTATTTTTTTCTTCTCTGTGATTTATAACTATAACTTTGAAAATGAACTATCCACCATTAGCATCAATGTAGAGAAGTCCCTGATTCAAGAAGGGTTTTTTGGTAGCTTAGCGCAAGAAGACAATGTTCTCGATCATCCCTGTTTACCTTCATTTATGCATGTTTTTCAGTACATGGTACAGACATTTCAATCTCTTCAGATTTTGACAATTTTTGGTTTCCAGTGTTATCCTCTGTGCACATCTTCCTGAAATACACGTTACCTAGCAAATATACATACGTTTTCTAGGGATGAAGGAGAATGAAATGACAGGTATGAGGGTATGATAATTTACAGATGGATTATGCAGCCTCATAAGAAAAATCATATCTGCTTTAGGCCCATCAAATAGCAGTTCCCCTTGTCTTTCTCTTCAGAGCATTTATGACTTCAGTAATTCTACACAGGATATATCCTAAAGTCTTTTGTCTTTCCTTCTGTTATTGTATGATACTTGGTATGGACTGTTCATAGAATCATGCAATACCGTGTGAGTTAAATAGGCTTTTCTAACATGATTCATCACTCACATTGCTTTTAGCAGCTGAAACTACCATATTGCTAGGGACCAAAGTCAACTGGAAACTACTTCAGCAGAAGTCTTGTTTTACAGCAGGTTAAAATAGTTGGCTCAATAGTAGAAATTATTTAACAATCACTGTTTTCTTCCTGTATTTTTTTCAGGTTCCAGATACAGAATCACTCTGAGTGTATCTATTTGGATGGTTTCACTATTTCTGCATCAGCATGCACTTTGCCCAGGTGCTCGATCTGTGTTAAACTTCATACTGACAGTTAAACATCCATTGTGCAGTGGGCCTGCTGTCTCAGACCATCTGGAAGCCTAAATAGGATGGAAGAGGATTTGTGTCAGCTGCCAAAATGTGCTTCTAGGTCTTTGCTGCTTTGGATTTGTGGATCTGAACCTGACTCCCTTCTGATCACTACATTCATGAATAGTGAACTCGGATAAAACTGGAGAAGTGCAGTGGTGGTGCAGTTGGATCAGCATGCAGCAGTCCAGCACCACACACCGTCTTTCCTGCCTGAGACTGTTATAACAGATAGAGCCCAGAATCATGAACTAAAATGACTAAGGGAATAACCATAGAATCATAGAATCAGCAAGACTGGGAAAGACCTTTAAGATCATCAAGTCCAACCATTACCCCAGGACTGCCAAGAGCACCGCTGAACCATATCACTGAGGGGCCTCATCTACCTGCTGTGTAGATATACCTATGTGTATACCTATTAAAAGACAGGAAAGGCGATGGTGGTAAACTGGAATATATTGGAAAGTGTGGGACCTGGTTATGACATAAATTATGTAGAATAAGTGATGTATACTGTCCTGGCACCACTCACCTGGTGCAAAAATTCTACTGCTGGTGGACAGAGGGTAATGTTTACTGGTCACAAAGTGCAGGACTGGGACATGAGAGCTGCCACTTTGCTGGTGCCCCTCTTCTGAAGCTTCCCATGCACTGTTAGCATAATCCTTTGGCTGCTCCATTCCTGGAGTGGGTGTGAGGAGTCTACATTAGCTTCTCACAGTTGTCCTGCGTAGGAGAAATCCCTAGCAGATGAGTGGAGCCAATAGCTGGAGGCAGTAACTTCACTTGCTTTAGTGAGGTCTGCTGGAATTTCTGTTGGAGCTTTCACTTGGCTGGTTACTGAGAAGACATCAGCAGAGGCTGTGCATTTCTCTTCCACTTGCATCTTGCCTGCTACTGATGATAGAGTCATGGAATCATTTAGGTTGGAAGAGTCCCTTAAGATCATCCAGTGCAATGATACATGATGTAGCTTAGAGGGGCAACTGATAGTGGCACAGATTGGTCCTTTGGTTCAGCTGCAGTGTCTGCTACTGGGGTTGGAGTGACTGCAGTGTCTGTTGTGGAGTTGGGGTAGCTGCTGTGCTTGTTGCTGGGGATGGAGCAGCTGCATTGTCTTTTGCTTTGCCATCAGATTCAGAGATATCTTTTTCCTGCTCCTTACAGAACAGGGCATAGGCCAAGCCCCAGCACATTGTGGTGATCTGTCCCTCTCTGGTACTGCCAGGATGACAACACACCTCATTTGAGTGTTCTGCTAATTTTTCTGGATTTCGCACTTTTCAAATGGGTGAAGTTCCAAAGCACTGGAGGGCCCCACTGGCCTAGGAGCTTGCTCATAAAATCCCACACATCCTGCCACTCATGTCCAGCCTTGTGGAAGTTCTCTTGGTGGTGTTCTTAGATAGGTGTTTAACCTTAGACAAGACTCGAACCTGACTCTGCTTAGCTTCCAAGATCAGACGAGTTCGGATGTTCTCAGGGTGGTATGGCCTTAGGTAAAACATATGCAGTATATGCAGCAATATGCAGATTCCCAGCAAAAGGAGAAGCTGGTTTCAAGGGTATTCACAGGATATTCAAAATCTTTAAAATTCCCCTAATCTACTGTAAATAGCCTGGTGGGGGAGTGGAAGGTGTGAGGATGTCCCCTCCATAGGCTGGCCCTCCAAGGGGGAGAAAAAGAGGTGTCATTGTTAACAATTCCTATTACATGCCTCCCAAAGTAGAGAGGTAATGGCCATACCGAGAAAGCATACCAGATCGGTTTTACAATCAATAATTCTATTGTATTACAAGCCATTATCATACAGTACAATGAAACAGGAACCTTAGCCCAGGCCCCAAAGCCAATAAACACTAAACCAGCAAATACTGGCTCCAAGTAAGATATGACATAATGAAACTCCAAACTGAGTGCTGGTTTGGAGTGCAACACCAAGCGCAAAGACCAAGTGCAACAACTCTGAGAGCAAATAAATAAACATTGTGATGAGTGACTCTTAATCCAAAACAATAAATGCTTATCACAAATACGATTAGACACACTCTAGTCAGATCTGTTGTTATTGCAACCCTTTGTGCCTCACGCTGGGTGCCAAAAAGGTTTGTCATGGTTTAAGCCTAGCTGGTAACTCAGAACCACACAGCCGCTTGCTCACTCCCCTCCTTCTCCCCAGGCTCCCTGAGGGATGGGGAGGAGAATGGAAAGAATGTAACTCCCACGGGTTGAGATAAGAACAGTCCAGTAACTAAGGTATAACACGAATCACTGCTGCTGCCACCAATAATAATAATGATAAGGGAAATAACAAGGGGGAAGAATATAAAACTAAAAAGGGAAGGGAAAAAAAATAAACACCAGCTTTCTTTGCTGCTCTTGTACTTATTCACTAGATATACACCCAGTTTCTGCTAGTGTGCTTGTTTGCTTTAGTGTTCTTGTTTAATAAACTGTGCATGCTATACAGCTAGTGTGTGGGTGTTTTGTTGAGTACCCTGCCTGTCAGCAGAATATTGACCCAGGAGTAATCCTGGAGAGAATCCAGCGTTGCTGTGTATATGATGGAGGTGGTAAAGACAGCGCGTGCACCATCTTGGGCACGTGCCTGGTAAGACACAGAGCTGTTTGGAGAGGGGTGATTTGGAGAAGCAGTCAGAGATGGACTGTGTAAAAGAGGAACTTAAAAGAGAAAGACAATGAACATGTGTCTTGGAACAAAGAATTGAAATTATGCTGGCATGAGTGAAAAAAAAAAAAACCACCCCAGTGTTGTTTTCAGAAGCTCGTTGTGGGCACAGACCTGGAGGACTGGGGAGATTCTGATGAGAGCTGTTCTGAAGAGGTGGAGGAACTGGAGGAAAGGAATGTGTGATCTCCAATTAAAACAGAAAGGCAGAAAGGCCCATGAGGCAGCAATCCTTGAACCATGGTCCACACAGCTCCTGGTTGGGACCTCAGCTCAGGGAATTGCACATGAAGGTTTCTAGCAAGATGGGTGAAATGGAAATGGAGTCTTTGTGGAGTCTCTCTGACAGAGGGAGATCGGGTACTGTTCAGTGATGAAGAAGGGGGCGGGTCTGGGATCCAGGGATGTTTGTGAGCAACAGATTTGTAAGCAATCAGACAATAACCTCATGAGGAGTTATTGGGCTGGGGGCTTATTGGACCTCAAGGACAGAGGAGACTCTGTCACTGTGACAATGAAAGGGCTGTTGGAGCTGGACCTCAAGGAGAGAGGAGACCCTGTCACTGTGAAAACAAAAGGGCTGTCAGAGCTACCGAAGGGAGTACAGACAGCTGCTTGCCCTCAAGTGATGTATGAGAGGGCTGCACGGAATACCGATGGCCGCTCCGGTAGGTGCCAGCCACCTCAGGCGCCTCCATAAAGGATCACCAGAGGTTCTGAAAACGCTCTTTCAGTCTCTAAGGGAGGGAATTCCGGCAGCCACTGAGCACCCCCCCCGTGCGCGTCTGGACTCGGGCGGAGACATCACACGATTAGTTACTCCGCTGCGCGACATGTGATGGGCCGGGCCGAGCCGAGGGGCGGTGCGGACGGGAGCGTCTGACAGGGAGCCCCGCTGGGATCTCGGACCGTCCCGGAACAGAGTGGGGTGGGTCGGCCTTACGTTTGTGACAGAAATGACCTTTGGCGAAAAGCGTTCGTGAGAGGGGTACCCCGAGCGGGGCCGCACGGACATCCCGCCGGTCACATCCCAGCACTGCTGCAGGAAGGGCTAAGAGCTCAGGCACACGCAAATGCGACCGCCCTTTCCCTTCCCTACCTCGCCTCCCCCGCGACGGTGTTACTAACCAGTTCGCAGCTTTGTGGGAGGACCCGAAGCAGAAGCAGCGATCTGGGGGTTCGGGATGCCCCCTCGGAAAGGTGAATACTTGCCAATGGTCCGCGGATAAGGAGCCCCATGGACATGTCTCCATGGGGCCGAAGTCTGGAATTTTTAATTGACACGGGGCCCAAATTAATGATTTAAATAAACAACAAATGGAGAAGTTAGGAATTAAATCATCAAGTAAAGCTGTAAATATAGTGGGGGTAGCTGGTGTAGCAAAAAACTTCCTCTTAGCTCAAACTCAACTCTCGCTACCTGGGGAGAAGAGGATGACCCCTGTGAAAGTAGCTCTAAATCCTCACAAGGAAAATATATTAGCAACAAAAGGATCGTGACCAGCAGGTCCAAGGAGGTGATCCTGCCCCTCTACTCTTGTGAGACCTCACTTGGAGTACTTTGTGTAGTTCTGGTGTCCTCAACATAAAAAGGACATGGAACTGTTGGAACAAGTCCAGAGGAGGGCCACGAGGATGATCAGGGGACTGGAGCACCTCCCGTATGAAGACAGGCTGAGAAAGTTGGGGCTGTTCAGCCTGGAGAAGAGAAGGCTGCGTGGAGACCTCATAGCAGCCTTCCAGTATCTGAAGGGGGCCTACAAGGATGCTGGGGAGGGACTGTTCATCAGGGACTGTAGTGACAGGACAAGGGGTAACGGGTTCAAACTTAAACAGGGGAAGTTTAGACTGGATATAAGGAAGAAGTTCTTTACTGTGAGGGTGGTGAGGCACTGGAATGGGTTGCCCAGGGAGGTTGTGAATGCTCCATCCTTGGTGGTGTTCAAGGCCAGGTTGGATGAGGCCTTGGGTGGCATGGTTTAGTGTGAGGTGTCCCTGCCCATGGCAGGGGGGTTGGAACTAGATGATCTTAAGGTCCTTTCCAACCCTAACTATTCTATGATTCTATGATTCTATGATTTGACATACTGGCAGGCAAGCAATTGTATTGACACAATGGCGGGGTTTGGAGGTTTGGATGCAGAGAGGCAGAAGCCCTTCGTGTGAGGTTTTTGCAGGCTGCCCCTGCACCACCACAATCTAGAACAACCTGGGTCTCTCAGTATGGGCTCCCAACTACTCCCAAACCGGGCATATCTGAAGTAATTAAAGACCTAGAGAAGAGACAGTAGAAGTTGTGCACACTCCCCTTATAACTCTCCAGTCTGGCCAATGGTGTTTAGCAATTGATTACAGAAAATTGAATAGCAATACTTCACCACTGACTGCTGCTGTCCTGAGCATAGCCTCTGTAGTGACAGCAATACAGGCTGCTGCCCACCCCTGCATTATGCTTCATCTCCCTGAAGTGTGCAATGGGTGAAGGAGAAGTGGTTTGACCCATGAGTGAGTCTTAAAGAGTATCTAAAATGGAATTGAAAGATAGGAAGAACATGGGAAATTGTTTCTGCTGAATTCAGAACATAAGCTGTAGCAGGCAGCACTGCATTACTGCCAAACGGTAGCATTTGTCCTTTGAGAGCCAAAAGCAAAAGGCAGCCTCCATGTAGTGCAGGGGTGGCCTAGTTTTGAGCCCAGTGCCTTTTCATACTGGATGTGACACACTGCTTGACCACTAATGCGGAAAGGTGTATTGTAAGTTTGCTCGCAGCACCTTTGGGTTTTCATGTTGGCTTGGCTAGCAGAGGCATGTCTATGCACTTCATGTCTCTTTGCTTCCCGATTGCTTGTTCTTGCTCCTCGTTCCACGCCCATGAGTGCCACTGCCTATTCCTGGCAGTCCCAGGGTATCATTTGGAGAGCTGTGTGTGACTGGTCCTTAATTACTGGGTCATCATCCCCGTATTAATGAAAACTATTACCACACATCTTGTAAAGGTGGTTTGGCACTGTTGGGTAAGAGATCCAGCAGAAAATTCTACGCTGCAGCATCATCTCCGTTCCAGCTCTGCCTTGGACAGCGATCAGAGAGCCTCATTCCCCTCTGTGAAGGAGAGTCCTGAGCTATGTGGCAGGCCTCATTCTTGTTTTCCCCTAGGAACTGCTGTTTTTATTTTCTCCTATGCAGCCTCAACAAGGGTCAGAAGGCTTCAACAAAATGGTGTCATCCAGGGTTATAATGAATATACATCTGGCATTCACAGTAGCATGGGGAAACCATGCAGTGGCTGATGTTACTGAGGTGATAAGGGTGTCCTGGTTTCAGCTGTAACAGTTATTCTTCTTCCTAGTAGCTGGTGTAGTGCTGTGTTTTGGCTTTTGTCTGAAAATAATGCTGATAACACACCCATGTTTTAGCTGTTGCTCAGTAGTGCTTGCCCTGATCAAGGACTTTTCAGTCTCCTATGCTCTGCCAGTGAGGAGAGACACGGGACGCTGGGAGGGAGCATAGACAAGACAGCTGACCCAAAGTAGCCAAAGGGGTATTCCATACCACAGCATGTCATGCCCAGCGTATAAACTGGGAGGAGTTGCCCTGGTCAGGCAGGTATTGGTCAGCGGGTGGTGAGCATCACTTTTGTTTTCTGAATTCTTTTCTGTTATTCCCTATGTCGTGGTTTAAGCCACACCGGTGCTATTAGCGTTGTTCTCAGGCAGAGAGTCAAAAACACAGCACGGCACCAGCTACTAAGGAGGAGAAAAATGACTGCTACTGCTGAACCCAGGACACCCTATTGATTTTATTATATTATTATAATATTAGGAGTAGTATTGTTAGTATTATTTATATTTTGCTGCAACTCCTTGCATGTTATTCTTGGTAGGCACAAGCACACAAATGCACATACACACCACAGATATGAATACATACATGGCTGCCACAGAGATCTACAGGGACAGGCAGAGCACTCCCGTGAACACAAAAGGCATCAACAGCCTCCCTCCTTTTTTTCTCCCTGGCTGAGCAGGATAGGGGTCTACTAATGAAAAATATATATGCGTATGTATATCTACAATGTGGTTTCCATCAGCATCTGGGCTGTTGCAAATCAGAGCATTATCAGGTCAGGTAAAACAAATAAATGATGCTCTCCATGGCTTGAATGTGCTACATAAAGATACCTAAATTCCAAAATTAACTTTGGGTCTTAAAGTTCACTTTTGATCCAATTCTTGTTCCAGATCTCACTGGCAGAAAGTAGCTTATCACTCTTATAAGAGAGAAAATATCCAGCTTCCAACATCAGATGAGTTTCAGCATTGGACTGCTGTTGTTACTTAGTAAAAGGAGCTATTAGTCAACCTCTTGCTGCTGTCGTGAATCAGCTGTGGTGCAACCCATTTCTCCTCTAACATCAGGTCTCAACTGCAGGCTGAACAAGAAAGAATATTCTAGTAATGAAAGCATGGAAATAGGGATGTGCTTTACCCTTTATATTTGACACAATCTGTTGAAGATCCAGACTCTTGACTTCACTGTTTCACTTTCCCATTCTGTAGGCTGATTATTTTTTTTCTTTTAGACAACAAAATTAGGATAGCATATTACACTTTGGTGCTTGCATGTCTTATTTAAGTACTTCCCATTGAGGTCGTTGTTGGTTAGTTGCTGTTGGTCACTACCCGACAAGAAGGCCTGCAGAGCTCGAATTCCTCAGTATGATCTGCAGTTTTTCAAGTTGGCAACGGGAGAGAATGACTCCACTAAGGGATGTAAATAGATGCTTCCCACTGCTGCAGAGAAAGCTAACCTTCCTGAATATCACACATTGTGCTCCCATATTTCCTGCTGTAACCAAAGGGCAGTCAAAAGGAGATAACAGAGTCAGTGTATCTATTGCTAAATGTATCCTCTTTAGGGAGGGATCTCTGATAAGACCATTCTAACTATCCTGTGTCCCCCAACTCAAGGTTCTAGAACAGTTTGGAGTGGCTGAATTGCATGCTATGAAACCCAGGTCTTCTCTGTGAACACAGGAGCAACAATAAGGACTTCACTGCAGTCCACAACGTGAAGTGTCACGTGTCCTGAGACGTACAGTGGAGGCATGTGGGGGTGACTGCAAGTGCAAAGCCTACTGACAAAGCAAAAAGGGGTCCAGCCCATCATGACTGTCAGTGGTGCTCCTTGCCATGAATTATCTCCAGAGCTGTACCTAGGTTTCTTCCCGGAAGGAACTGGGTGGTTCATTCCAAAATAGTTCCCTCTGGTGAACTGACAGCCATGCAGAGTGGACAAGCTAGGAACCAGGACACGGGAGCCAAGTGATCTGATAGTGCAGATATGTCCAGAAGATGAGGCGTTAGCTGAAGAGACAAGGATGACCATGTGAGCTGTACCTGTGGCAGTGGTTTTGTGTGAAGGTATACAGAGCTGAAAATGTTGTAAAGCCCTATCCGTGTTTGATAGCATCTAAAGTGCTTCTCCTGGAAAATTCAAGTTCTTCAAGGAGATGACCTGCAGGGTGACCTGGCTGGTTAAAAAACATGAAGTGGACACAAAAGTGATTTGAGCTGCAGTCTGTGGTCCCTGGTTTCTGCAAGAATGACTGGCTGTAAAGGCAGAATGGGGAGGGATGCAAAAACCTTGGTTTTGCTACCTGAAGAGACCCTCTTGAAGGCTCCTCCAGCATCCTAGAGCACAGCTGAGGAACAGCTGAGGGAAATGGGGTTGTTTCAGTCTGAAGAAAGAAGGCTTGGGGGGGGACCTTGTCGCTTTCTACAACTACCTGAAAGGAGGATGGACAGAGGAGGTGGCTGGTCTCTTCTCCAAAGAAACAAGTGACAGGACAAGATGAAACAGCCTCAAGCTGCACCAGGGAGGTTTAGACTGGATATTAGGAACAATTTCTTCCCCAAAAGGGTGCTCAGGCATTGGAACAGGCTGCCCAGGCCAGTGGTGGAATCAACATCCCTGGAAGTGTTCATAAACCGTGTAGACGAGGCACTCAGTGATATGGTTTACTGGTGGCCTTGGCAGTCCTGGAGTAACAGTTGGACTTGATGATCTCAAAGGTCTTGTCCAACCTGGTTGATTCTATGATTCTATGTTCCTGTTGCTTACGTATTAGCTCATCAAACACTGTCTTTTGCAAAATTACAGTGGGTAGCACAGCAGGTGCTTTTAGAAACTTTATGGCAATTGTTTCATATAACCAGTAAGTTTTCAGAAGCCCATAAGCCTTTGTTAGGCAAAATAACACACCTGAAGAATGTCTTGTACTAAATGGAAGCCTTGGGGTTACAAAGCATGTGGTGGAGCCATTACTCATGCATTGCTAAAAAGACTGGGAAAATCAGGTCTTAAAATGCAATGAGGGGTAACATCACTTTATACAATATATATCTCATGTTTTAAACTACTGATTCTCCTGAATCACTGGCAGCTCATAAGACCATATTAACTATTTCTCAGCTTATCCATGAGATCACTGCTCTTTGCAGTGTTTTCAGCTAGAAGTTTAATGATCAAGATGCCTGGTTACCTGCACTTGGTAGTACCCTTGTGTTTATGATTGTTTGGTAGAGGGTCATTGGGCCATGCAGCTGGGGAACTGCTGCTCTTAGGCTCTTGTTCCAACTGATACTATAGAGTGAACAGTGGGAGTCTGTCCTGGCTCATGGTCAACTGCAGTGTCAACCTGAGCGTACCTTGTGAAATGTCTATTGGCAAGGATCCTCACAGTCATCTCAGAGAAGGAAAAGCAGGGATGTTTTTAGGTGCCAAGCTTGGCTTTCCTGTGATTGCGAAACATTAAAGAGTTTAGATGTTTCCAAAAAGGTAAAACAAGGGGATTCCATAAATTGGGAGATTGGGCTAGTTGACTGGGCTAGTCTGAGGGCTGATGTATTGTTCTCTTTAACAGAAAAAAAAAAAACCAAGCCCCAAACCCCAAACCACGCAAAACAAAAAAATTACATGTGAAACCCAAATGACCTCCTCTAACCATAAGGAGTGGGAGGTTATTTAGAATCTGAATATGCAGGTAACTGATTCTTATTCATTTTCTTTGTAATAGAATCTAAAACTGAGATGATGATATTATATTTCAATAAGAAAGGTTAAAAAAACATTCTTCACTATGAGAGTGCTGAGGCCCTGGCAGAGGTTGCCCAGAGAAGCTGTGCCTGCCCCATCTCTGGCAGTGTTCATGGCCAGGTTGGACAGGGCTTGGAGCAACCTGGTCTAGTGGAAGGTGTCCCTGCCCATAGCAGAGGGGTTGGAAGTGAATGAGCTTTTAAGGTCCTGTAGCCCAAACCATTCCGGGATTCTGTGATTCTATGTTTCTTTATTTTAACTAAATTACTGTTTGCCTTTTTTAAAGCCTGGTGCATCAGTCTGCCTATCTCTACCTAACGGAGCAAAACAATATAAATAAGGGAACAAGGAAAATAGTGAAGACAGGAAAACTTTCTACTGAAGGAAAAAATATTTTTACCCTTTAAAAACTCCCTGACACATTTTTCTGTTCTTTGTGATTAACTGAAATACATGTTCATGGTTCCTTATGGCAAAAGTTTGTAATAACCAAATCTTAAATTAAATCAGTATGCCATTGGTTCAAGATTTTGAGCTAATTCGGAATGGCAGCAGTATAATTACTGTATCAGAATTATACTGTTCATAGATTGTTGGCTTTTTTGATTTTTGAGAAATTAAATTTTGATATCAAATTGTTCCTTTAAATATAGCAATATCTAATACTTATTAGATTAACTAGAACAATAGGGAATAATATTTATTGTTTACACTGCTCATGCACTCTTCTTGACCTCATTTTCTACCCTTCTCATTACGTGTATCACAGTATCACAGTATGTTAGAGATTGGAAGGGACCTCAAAAGATCCTCTAGTCCAATCCCCCTGCCAGAGCAGGAACACCTAGATAAGGTTACACAGGAATGTGTCCAGGCGGGTTTTGAATGTCTCCAGAGAAGGAGACTCCACAACCTCCCTGGGCAGCCTGTTCCAGTGTTCTGTCACCCTCACTGAGAAGAAGTTTCTTCTCAAATTTAAGTGGAACCTCTTGTGTTCCAGTTTATACCCATTACCCCTTGTCCTATCATTGTTTGCCACTGAGAAGAGCCTGGCTCCATCCTCGTGACACTCCCCCTTTATATATTTATATACACTAATAAGGTCCCCCCGCAGTCTCCTCTTCTCCAAACTATAGAGACCCAGCTCCCTCAGCCTTTCCTCATAAGGGAGATGCTCCACTCCCTTAATCATCTTAGTTGCCCTGCGCTGGACTCTCTCCAGCAGGTCCCTGTCCTTCTTGAACCGAGGGGCCCAGAACTGGACACAATATTCCAGATGCGGTCTCACCAGGGCAGAGTAGAGGGGAAGGAGGACCTCTCTCGACCTACTGACCACCCCCCTTCTAATACACCCCAGGATGCCATTGGCCTTCTTGGCCACAAGGGCACAGTGTTGGCTCATGTGGATTCTCTGGCAGGCTTCCTGTTCCTGTTACTTATGAAGAAAGACTGGGGGCTTAGTTTTGATTTTCTTTACCAGTCTTTTTTAAATCCTTTTTTTTGTCTTCCTTGGTATGTTTATGTCCTCCTATTTTCATGATTTAGACAAAGCAGGGTTTTTCAAGCATGTCTGTATACATTACACTTTATAGATGAAGAAAAATGGATGGTATTTCAGGTGTTTCATGCCATATGAGGCTGACGTACTTTATTTCTTGTACACAGGACTAAAATATGTTCCAGAAAGATGATGTTGGCAGCATACCAGTTAATTTACTATCAGCCTATCTGTAAAAAGATCTTGCAGGAACTGAACAGTATGCTGTTTGCTCTTCTCAATATAAGTGTTACAATGCTTGATATTAGAATCATAGAATCATAGAATAGTTAGGGTTGGAAAGGACCTTAAGATCATCTAGTTCCAACTCCCTGCCATGGGCAGGGACACCTCACACTAAACCATGTCACCCAAGACTCCATCCAACCTGGCCTTGAACACTGCCAGGAATGGAGCATTCACAACCTCCCTGGGCAACCCATTCCAGTGCCTCACCACCCTCACAGTAAAGAACTTCTTCCTTATATCCAATCTAAACTTCCCCTGTTTAAGTTTGAACCCGTTACCCCTTGTCCTGTCACTACAGTCCCTAATGAAGAGTCCCTCCCCATCACCTTACAAGCCCATCTTTGTTATTACAGAAAATGAGCAATATCGGAAAAATGTTCCATCCGTTCAACGTGAAATGATCCAGCATCCTCTACCAACTGCACTACGAGCTGCTTGTTTATAGCAAATGTTCCGAGAAATACCACTGCTTGCAAACCTAGAAGTTGCAGAGGGGGATATGACTTGGAAGAGAGGAAAGCTGTGTAGGCAAATTCACTGAAAGTATCCAAACTCTGAGACATACACGATACTATTCAAAGATACGTTAGCTTTTTAAAAGAAAATATTTTGTCAGAGTAGGTTTGAATGTGTTGTGGGGAAGAATTTCTCAGATTACAGTAGAATTTCCTGAGAAGATCACAAGCTAGCAAATAGCCTGCAACTGTTGAGGCTATTTGCTTAAGTGAAATGGATGCCAGGGCACTGGCCCCACATCTACCTATTTTAGAGAAAAAAACCAGACAATAAAACAGGTATTGCAGTGTGGGGTGGATTGTTTGTACTTCATCTGAGGTGAGGTCATGACTGAGAAAGTACTTTCAGTCCTTAAGTATTATGCAAATGTCAAGTGGAGCTATAGAAAAGAAACAAGTAATTATGTATTACTCATTCTGGAAAATCCAAGGCTTCACTACTGAAAGGTGCTGTTTCCACTGAACTTCCTGCTGTTTCTCTGACAGAAAGGAAAACAGGCATGATTTAGATCCTGAACCTAAATGATTCTATGATTCTGCATGGCAAATGGACATTCTTTGTTGTGTTTCTTTTCTAGTCTGTGACTGCATCTAGTGTCTAGATTCTGCACATACAGCTATACTGGGCATTTTGGAACAGCCTTGGGAAATCTGAGATGCTCTATGCAAGCTAGCTGGAGTATTGGAGGTAGGCTGGTCACATCATAGAATTCTCTGTTGTGAGTCCAGTGTACATGCAAAACACAGAACTTAGCTGCTCCCAGAAAGTGAGTGGGATTAAGTGATAGTTCAAAACATTGTATGTGTGCCCAGTGTAAAACAGAAGAGGAGGACAGGTGCATTTGATGGGATAAAATGGATTGGCAACTTCATCTTTATTTGATGAAAGAAAACCAACTTATGAAAGCACATTTCCAATGCAATGCATGCCTCTGACTCATCTAAAGAAAGAATGGAGGGAAAAAAATTGTATGCATATATAAGATTTCTTCATAAGAGAATGCAAATGCAGTAACATTCTGAAGTCTTGACTGAATTAGTTGAAGACATCTTGATTCTGTGCTGTTCATGCATGCAACATGACTCTATTTTGAAAACCAAGCATGTATGTGATACTTAAGTCTGTATTTGCATTGCTTTGGTCTTGACATGCATTTGGCACTGTTCCTTATTTCATCAATTTTCTAGCCAAACTGTGATCTCCAATTACATCTTTCATCCTGCCAGCACAAAGCAGAGCTAGTCTAAAGTCAACAGATTAGTTTACATGACATCCGGTATTAATGTACCTTCTGTGTATCTGTCTTCTAACAGCAGCTTAGTGTGACATTTCATTATCTCCCTCATGTTAAATTGTGATCTTTGTGTTTCCAGATGATTAATCCCCTCCTGCTCCTAGCTTCTTTATCAGACAACCCCAAACTACTTCCTTCTCCTTTCTTCCAAAAGCAACTAGAACATTTTTTTCATTGCACCGTGATCTTCTTTAGAAGTAACCCTGACATGATAGTGATGTCCATGAAGATCTGAGCTTACTTTTTTTATCACATTGCTACAATGCAAAAAAGTCCTTTGGGATCAGTAATTTCACTGAAGTAATGAATCCAATAGCTTGTTTCCAGAAAAATGTGTACACTTTAATTAATATGAGCATAATGTCTTCTAACATTTCAGTTTTAAAATGCTTTATCTCTTTTCTTTTCCATGTCTATGTATCAACAAGAAAGCCCTCTTATGCTTATGCTAAAGGCATGCTGCCCTTAAATAAGGATGAACTTCTGGATGAGTTTCATAGAAACATAGAACCATAAAATGGTTTGGGTTGGAAAAGCACCTTAAGATCATCTAGTTCCAACCCAGATGCCTCACACAATGTCGCCTAAGGCTCTGTTCAACCTGGCCTTGAACACTGCCAGGGATGGGGCATTTACCATTTCTTTGGGCAGCCTGTTCCAGTGCCTCACCACCCTCACAGTAAAGAACTTCTTCCTTATATCTAACCTGAACTTTCCCTGTTGAAGTTTGAACCCGTTACCCATTGTCCTATTGCTACAGTCCCTGATGAATAGTCCCTCTCCAGCACCCTTGTAGGCCCCCTTCACATACTGTGAGGCTGCTGTGAGGTCTCCATGCAGCTTCTCTTCTCAAGGCTGAACAGCCCCAACTTTCTTTTTATGACTGCACCAGAGCCTTGGAATTGGATGCTATTTCCTTCTCACTCCTTAATTATTTTTTGCCTGTTATTTAGTACCTGTTAAAGTAAGACATGAGGCATTTCAAAGCTGCAAATACAAACATGTCTGCAACACATTCTTAGCTGTCTTCCACCCTCATTACAATTAATGGAGCAGCTTTCTTCACAATGGGACTGCCCTGTTTGCACACCACCTGCCTGCTGTGCAGAGCTGTCACTTTAGTGTCAGGACATTCTGAAAAGCTTTGTGCAATAGTACAAAGTAACCCACTAACTCAGTAAGAATAGGCAGACTCACTGGGAATAGTGGGAAAACTGTCCTAGGTGTTCCAGCCACACCCAGGGCAATATTTTTTATGTCCTAACTTGGTCAGCAGAAAGCTTCCGGGAAAGATGGGCAGGTAAGGTGGTTAGGCATAGGTAGTTTAGGTCATCATCTATGCTGACGAACAATCACTGTACGGCTGAATCATCAGCAAGAACATATTATATCATGAGGAGTAAAATTGATAAGACTTTGGCTTTCAACAGCCCCACATCCATTTGTACCACATCACTGTAATAGTCCTCATTTCCTTCTCATGCCCCTTACCGTAAAAATAAGTTCAGGTCCACTCTGCATTGCCTAACACCTTTTTCGGTGCTCCTAGCTCTCTTTCATGTCCCTAAATATTCCTACAGTATACTCAGCCTCTTCTTTCCACTCTACCTGTTTGTCTGAGGAAGAGGAAGAGAAAAGGAAATTGCCTATTACTTCCCCTAGGTTACCTGCTTAGGGATTGGCTACCTTATTTTGGGGGGGTTTGGTGGTTTGGTTTTGTTTTGTGGCTTTTTGTTTGTTTGTTTGTTTGTTTTTGTCTTTCTTTTCTTTTGCTATGTAAGCATGAATACAGCCCCTCACTCCTATAGGTTATTTAGTCTTTTGTGTTCAGGCTGTATTAACCAAGAGTGTAGCCAACACGTCAAGGAATCCATTTCTGATCTGTTCAGCAGCTGTAAGACTACAGATGAATTTCTGTGTCTAGATTTGATTCTCCATCCTTCAAAATATTTAAAACATGACTGGACAAGCTTTGAAGCTAGCCCTGCTTAAAAGGAGAGATTGGCCCAAATAATGCCAGGAGATCCCTTTCTATCTGAGTTATTTTATGATTCTATATCTCCATGATTCTGAAACTTCTTCTCAGTCAGATTTACTAAATACAGACAGGGTTGCAAGGTGCGTGGTGGGGGAAGCAAGGATGCGGGGAAAAAGCAGACTGACAGACAGATGAGTGAACAAATGAAGTAATGCTATCAGATTCCTTCTCCTAGAGATATGTTCATCCTGACCACTGGCAAAAAAGTTAAGTCAACTAGCCAACAGCATTCCTTGCTGAATGTTACTATGTGCAGTAAGAAATTCAGATTAGGATCAGAAATTTCCTTCTGTGCCATACTGAATGCAGCTATAGTCTGATGCTGTATGATAACTGCCCAGGCCTCTATGCAGGCATACATTAGCAGTGTGTTATGATTCCTTCTGTTCTGTGAAATGTATCTACAGGAGATCTTCACAGAACAAGGAAACACTGAAACAGTGGCAAATACTAACAGGTTGAAACATTGAGGAACAGCCAATGACGATGATAATCAGAGAGGTAGGCTTCAATAAAGCATTCAGATGGGCAGGAACTGGTTTGTCTTGCAATACGTCACAGCCCTATGTGAAATATGAGAGCTTTCCTAAGCTATTGTTACAGAGTTCAAGGGGTGTGAGAACAGACGGCAGAGAGGAAGATGAATTTATGCAAATTTTATGTAGATATCTTTTGTTAGAACATGACTGAAACCATGGAGGAGGAGCACCATCTCAGACCAGTTTAAAAGCCAGAAGATGGGCTGTCCACTTGAGATCTCTCTCTCTTCTTTCTTCTTCACGGACAGAGATGTGGTCAAGGCTGCTTCTGAGCATTCTGACCTTGAACTGGATTGCCACGGTGTCTTCTGAACTGTAAGAGATCATACATTCTGTGGTTTTATGACAATATATTTTATAATATTTCCCACTAGTTTTTTTCTTCTAGGACACTGCTATATAATGAACTGGATGTTTGAGACCTCGTTTCTGAAATGTATCTGAATTGGAAGTAGATGGAATTGAAGGATGATTTGGAATGATGCTCTCCATCATAAAACTGCTATTAAATCTGATTTGAATGACAGAAACCTAGAACTGGAATAGTTGCAGTCTTAAGTGAATGGGTAAAGTGGAGAGGAGGCTCAGGACTAGACTAGCAAGTGATATTAATGATCAGAATTGATATGATCAGCAGTACAGAGAGAGCAAGTTGTATGAGGAGGTGCTACAGGCCAGATGATGGCTCGTATTAGGGACTATGCTGACTGGCAATCCTAATATTAGTATTAATGTAAGAATGAGTATGAAGTATTAGTATTACACCTGCTGTGCTTATGCAGCACTGTCAATGCTCTCTGCAAACAGTTTTCAGCCACAATATTCAGGAATACACCAACATTAGAGCTTAAATCCCTTTCTCAAAAGTTTTAAAGGAAAACACTGAAAGTCAGAGGGGTTTAGCTTTCTCAGATACACTGTTCATTTCAGTCATTTTACTTTTGGTCTTTGAATATCGTGCAGTCTGAAATGGGCAAGTCAAAATAACAATAAAGGCAATATACGCAAGCAAAGCTGTGGGAGGGAAAAAAAAGAAAAGAAAGGATTAGATTACTAAGAAAAGATTGTGTGATTCATGTTGTGCTGCTGCAGAGCCAACCCATCAATTCTGTCATACCTTGTTGGAAAAGACTAGTTTGGGCAGTGGAGAACCAGCAGCCAGCAACAGAACCTTTGTCAAATCTGACAAATCTGAAGGAATGTTTTTCAGAGGAAGAATCTGGGGAAGGAAGGCTGCCCTAATTACTGACAGCAGTATAACTGAAAAAGTCCAGTAGAAGAAAGAAGCAAAGGGAGCAACACAGGGAGAGTCATGGAAACAGAATGCAGCATCTATATGCATTCTGTTAGACTGGGCATTCTCTGAAATGTCCTGCAGAATGGAAAAGCCAGATGATTTCTTGGTGCATTATGCTCATTGACTTATCAGATGTCAGTTGTTATCCGGAGAGAGAGATTTCTAGGGAAAAAGAAATTAAAAAACTGTTGCAACTGTTAGCTAGTATTTTTATTATTGATCTAGTATTTTTATTATTGATCTTTGTTACTGATCTCAAGAAGAAGCCAAATATTACTTCTCCTTATGGGAGGTTCCAGAGGTTTAAGTGTACATATAGGTCATGGGAGGATAAATGCAGGTGTTGTCAGATGCTTGTCAGGTGTTTAGACACTTGAAGTGATTGGAGTTGTGTAAATACCTGGAACGGAAAGCTGAAGTATCATGCTGGGTAAGAGACTGCATATAATGATGCCAGTCTTTCAGCTCAGAAAGAACTATGAGGGACAAAATATTATCACCTGTAGTTTCTTAGCATATTATTCAAAACTTGTTGAAAGTAATGGAATTCCTTCCAGTTACTTGGAATTGGAATTACTTCCAATCCAAGCAAGCTTTGGATTGTGTCTTTGTTAACACGTATGGCATTTCTGTGGTATTTCCCTCTCCTGTTTGCTCTGACTTTCCTCCGTGACTGAACTGTCTGATCTGGTTTTGCTTTCTTACAGTCAGTATGTACTACTGGTCCCAACAGTAGTGCGGAGTGACTCTCCGCAGACCGCTTGTGTGCAGTTCCACAACCTCAGTGAGCCTCTGTCTCTGAGCATTGTCCTGGAATATGGCAGTATGCGGAATACTCTTTTTGAGAAATCAGTGACAAAGAATGATTTCTTCCAGTGCTGCGAGTTCAAGGTATTTTCTCTTTTGAAACTACTGAAAAGGGTGTAGAAGCTGGAAATACTTCTGAGTGCAGCTCTTCTTGTCAGTGTGGGCAGAAGATGAAGAGTGTGGGCAGGGAATAGGATGAAAAAATAAAAGTGCCTGGAAAGGCTGACAGTATAGACAAGAAAGACATATGGGTTCTGGGGAGAAGCTGGAGAAAGACTTTCCATCTCCATTCACAGAGAGACTAGGAAAAAGCTTTTGATTGCTATCACAGGTCCATGCACCCTATGAGACTGTCAGAATTGCCAAGCTGGAGATTCCAGCTGGGACATGTTCATTCCCTTTCCTGTGACTCTGCAAGATCTGTACAGATATGACAAGCAAGTTCCAAGGCTGGGTCTTCCAGAATGGAGCAGGAGAAAACATGTCAGAACTGAGCTATATTGGCTGGGGCAACCTGCATATAGGCATGAGAGGAAACGCGTAGTACAGGTCATAGCTGAATTGGTGACGGATCATGGGACTTCCACAGCAGAAATTTCCTGAGACTACCTCACTGGCAAAGATAGATCTTCTCATGACTTTGCATAAGCTATTTATGACTCACGTGACAGTCAGTACCTTACTCAAGAACCCTGAGCAACAGGGGACCTCAATATATGTAATTTACCACTTTTCCTCATGGGTTTTCTTTCTCTCCAGGTTCCTCCTGCTACTTCTGACCCTCTAGCATTCATTTCCTTCACTGCCAAAGGCACCACAGTCAACTTGGCTGAGAGAAGATCTGTGGCAATTCAGAATGTGGATAATACTGTCTTCATCCAGACGGACAAACCTATCTACAAACCAGGGCAAAAAGGTGGTTGAGGAGTTTGAGTCAGCTAGTGAACTGAGAAACTGGTTGCAAGGGTGGGTCTAGAATGACAAAGACTTCCTTTTGTGGAATAGAAGCCCACGGACTGCAACAGCGATGATCCATCCCTCAGTGTATAGTTGTCATCTGAGTTTGGACTCATCAAAAGTCAGTGAAAAATAGAACCAAGTCACAAAATCACAATAAATGACTAGACTTCATGTGCTTTTACTGAGTTCATTACATTTACAGGATCTTGAGTTCTGGCAGGTTTACTGAGGTCAGTCACATAAAAAGTGACCTTCAAAATACAGAAAATAATATATTAAGCTTGGAATTAATAAGCATGATATGAAAATAAAAGAAGCATGTAATTTCCTGTCAATAGCTCTTTCTACTTAATTGCTAATCTAATTCAGAGTGCTGATTCCATCATGATATTTAAATGACAGTACTAGCTAAGATAATCAAATCTTTTCTGCTTCTCTAGGGATTCTTTAGTTTGCCTAAGAGCCTGAGTAAACTTTGTGTCAGTTGTATGTTGAAAGTAACTTAACACTGCTAAAGGGTCCTTTTTTGTCCTGCATCTTTTTCAGTGATGTTTCGTGTGGTCAGTTTGAACACTCAGTTCAGACCTGTTCAGGAGACAGTAAGTATAAGTAATGGTCAAGATTTTTCAAGCACCCTCTTGAGATACCTGTTCACTGAGACTCTCTCAATTAGAAGTTGAATAAAAAGGGCCTGGGATAGGCTTCCTGATGTTTCTGGATAAATATTGTAATTCCTTAGCTTCACACTCCATCCTTTCCCTGCCTTTATAGAGAACAAAGGGTCTGAAAGCACTCCTGGAAATCTCTCACAGCACTCAGATTTTGTAGTCACTTTACCTGTCCCACATACATAGAAGAAGACTGGATGTTTTTGTAGGAAAGAGAAATTCACAAACAGGTGGACAGATAACTCTTTAAGTTATCTCTGTAATTAAAGACATGACTTGAAATTATTTCCTTGGCCCAGTGTTCTGTAGCCAGAGGAAACAGTTCACAGCCTTCTTTATGTTCTAGTATTTCTCAGGCTCCACAGCTAATTTCTTGATGTTCTGATTTATTTTTTTTTTCTCCCTTTTTTCCTCCTCCAGTATCCTCGAATCACTGTTGAGGTAAGAGATGCAATATGTTGCTTTGGAAGGACTATGCTTCATCATTCCCCATAGTGTCAGTAGCTGAGGGAGACTCATCCAGAGCACACTATCTAAAGCCAGTGAACTTGAGGTTGAACGGTGACAGTATTCATTATCAAACACTAGAGAAGAAGAAATCAGTACAAATGGAGATGTTAGCTGGAGATGGCATGGGGTTGTTGCTGGGTTTTTCATTAGAATTCAAGTAAGTTTGGTGTAGCATTCTTTTGGTGGGACTAAAGGTGTAGTACTCCCATGGCAGGGGAGTTGGAACTAGATGATCGTAAGGTCCTTTCCAACCCTAACTATTCCATGATTCTGTGACTACAGGAAATGGTCTGATGAAATAGTGTCATTCTCATATAAGAATAGTAACTCCCTGAAATGTCGTGTTCTGCTGGGGAACAGGCTAGCAATGAACCAGTCTTCTACCACATTTCACATTGCACTTTCTAAAGGAGGCCCGCATAATATTCCTGTTTTACAGGAGGAGTTGAGATAAAAAGACTTATGCTAGAAATGCTACAGATAAGAAACTGACTCCTAACCAAGTACTATTCCTAGATGATCTGACATCATCTTGCAGCGTACTTAGTTTCCTGCTAGGGAAAGTCAGAGCACATCATGTGCTTAGGCAATATGCTAGGATACAAAACTGGAAAGAAGGCAAGAAAACAAGAAAAAGGGTACGTCTCTCCCGCTCTCCAGGATCCGGAGCAAAACAAGATCTTCCAGTGGTTGGAGGTCTCATCTAAGCATGGAATAGTCCAGCTCTCCTTTCCACTAGTTCCAGAGCCTATTCTGGGATCCTATCGCATCACTGTGGAGAAAAAGTCAGGTGAAAAAGAGGACCAGTTCTTCACGGTGGAAGAATATGGTAAGCAAAGGCTGTAAACTGCCCTGCACCAGCAGTGAGGCTCACTCTGTGTAACTCAAATAGGAGCTGCTTGTGAAAAGTTTAGGTGCTTTGAATTCTCAGCTTGACACAAAGTCACCATGTGGCTTTGGGATCCACATCCTATGACTCAAGCCTTACATTCCCCATCTGAAAGGAGGAGTCAGGCCTGCCCATTTTTTGTTGGGGTCATCACCATATGAAGAGCAGTAGGCTAAGATATGCAGAGAAATCTGAAGATGTTATCTATCAAGCAGATATGTCATGACAACTACTGGGTTGTTACTCATGCAGCTGGATAGTCAGTGGAAATGCAAGATGAAAAACAGTGGGTACTGGAGGTGCCAAATCTCACGTAATGATCTGCTTACTGTCTGGAATAGACCATATGAAGAAAGTTGTTAGATTTGTTTTGATCTTACAAGTTTTCTCATCTTATAGTGGCAGTTTTTCCTTACTAGTCCCCAGAGTAGGCTCGGACAACTCCCAGTTGTTTGGGTTTTTTGTAAGAGCAGTAAAGCACCTTTCCTGTTTACCCTTCAGAGCTCTTTCATGTCTTCCAGTCTCCTATGTACAGGTTTGTGATAATAAGGCCTTTTTCAGCTATGTTGTCATTATTGCTGGTGACCCAGGACAGAAGATAAGCTGAAAAAAGAGAGTGACAGTGACCTATTTGATTTCACTGTTTCACTCAATCTGTTGCCTTTCTCCTTCAATGGGGCTTGATTGCATAATAACTTTTGTTCTTCAGGGTTTAACTGGTTTAAGACATCAGCATTACTCCCACCTTTCTTTTGAATAAAATGTAAAGCCAGTTAGTGATTTCTCGCAATTCTTACTGCCCCTGTTGTTATGATTATTATTATCCTACAGCCAGCTCCTAGGTAGACTTTTCTTTGAACTATTTCCTATCCCTTCTTGGTGAAAATGCCTTTGCCAGCTGATTTGTTTTTTTTTTTTACTGTCTTCCACACATACACCTGCCTCTGGCATATAACTACTGATCAATCATATTCACATTGCATTTCCAGTGCTGCCAAAATTTGAAGTGACAACCAGTGTGCCGAAGAGGATTTCTTTCTTTGATGAAGAAATTAGGGTGAATGTTTGTGCTTCGTAAGTATCGGAGCTGAGAACAACACATCTGTGCACAGGAAACATGGGACAGAGGATGGTGTGCATGCTGGGAAGCAGGGCCCCTGCTGCTGCTGATTCAATGTATGGGTTACAGCAGTTCCTTTAGCTATGACTTCAATGACATGAAATATAAGTCTCTTCCCACTACACAGCAAAATTAGAACTCACGGAGTTTCTGTGTGTCTGGTAGTTTAAAGATGGCAAGCAGTACATACTTCCTAGCTGTTGTTTTTTATTATTACAGAAAAAGAGAGAAATAGTACTGGGCTGTATGTCATTAAGATTGATGGCTGTGATACAGCCAAAGAGCAGGGTGGCATGAGCTAAATAGGAGAATAAGGATCTTCCTGCAGTATGTCACGCTTTGCATAAGGCACTAACAAGAAAAAACAAGCAGCAGGGAATGAATATCTCAACCTGAATACAGCACCAGTTTCCAGCTTCAGACCTTGAAGAATGACTACAGCAAAACAATGGTAAAATAGTCTTTTTTAACAAGATGCCAGAAACAGCCTAAAAGTACTTGAAGGGAATTCTGCTAGAGCTAACTGGTCCTAATTCCCACCTGCTCTTCTGTCTTGCTATGGGCACTCCTGAGGGGTTTAGAGTCTGCATTACTCTGCAGTCTTTGCATATTTCATGCTAAGTCCACATGATTGGATTCTTGTGTCTTTTCCTCTCCTAGATACACTTACAGCCAACCAGTGCAAGGGAATGTCCGAATCAATGTGTGTCAGCGGCACTTTTATAGTCCACGATGTGAGCAAAACCAGAAAGAAACCTGTGAAGCAGCCACTGGACTGGTATGATACAGGGCAAGACTTTTCTTCCCAGTCAGCTTTACTACCCAACATGTAGCAGAGTATTTGGTGGCCTCATTCATTTCCTGGGGAACACCAGAGGGACAGTCTCAGAGGCATGCTTTTTCTCACTGTCTCACAGGCAGTGCTGAAAGACCATGAAAGTAGTTTTTACTGATGACCTTATTAGGAGACTTTGATTCTTCCCTCAGAAAGAGTCACTAGGAGGAATGGAAGCTTATGAAAATATAAATCTTTAATAATTTCTAAAACACTGGAGATGTGTTCTTACCAAATCTAACCAGCAGACCTATACTGGGAGTCTCTGAGGACACTTAATGCTAAACTAATGATTAATTTCTCCACCAGATCAAAGTGCTCTTGTCAGAGTCCAGGCATCATGCAAGATGGGTTTAAGAAGGAGCATGAGCGTAAGAAAGGACTAGGGGGAATGAGGAGAGGCTTGCAGGTGCAAAGGTAAATGATATTGAAACGATGTAGGAAGGGAGCCAGGGAGTGAGAAGTGTAATGTAGGAAAGGAGCAAGTAGAAAGGAAGACCTGAAGAAGATCTGAGCAGAAACAATGAGGCTCTTCAGAGACCCACTAATACAGTCAGAAGTAATTTTTCCAAACCTTGATAAAAATGGGTTTTCCCTTTGTGTTCTATTTCCAGCTGGGGAAGGATGGCTGTCTCAACACTGTGATCTCCATCAAAACATTCCAGCTTTACCGCAGCTATGCCAGGATGTATACCAGCCTCAATGTAGAAAGCATTGTCACTGAAAATGGGACAGGTAATACCAAGTGAAGGTTGGGAGTAGATGATTAAAGCTAACAGGTGGCACTTTCCGAGAGGAATCTTCTGGATCCTGATCTGTGTAGCAAACAATCACTCTTTTCTGCATAGCCCTGCCTCCAGAGCATCACTGCTCCATGTAGGTTTTCAAAGAAAATAGTTTTCAGGCCAGTCTGATTTCTGTTTCCTCCCCTTTATACTGTCTGTGTCTCACAGGTATCCAGATGAAAAGCAATGACTATGTTGTAGTCAACCAAGAAAATGAAAGAGTGATGTTTAAGAATATGGATTTCTATTACAAGAGGGGAATTCCTTACTATGGTGAGGTAAGTGCCTGGAAGGACACATTTAGATCAAAACTCCCTGAGGTCCAGCATGATGGTCCCTGTGTTGCCCTTGGGCAACAATGGGTATCCCTTGACTCTGTGCTGACAACTTCCCACGATAATGCTGCATAACAATGACTGCTGCATAATTCTCCTGCTACGTTGAATGCTCCTAGAGAAAATAAGAACATGGTATCATACCTACACTGTTAAGGTCTCTCTTCTGCCATACTTAGAGAATACCTAAAAGGTGGATAAGTGAAAGGTCAGATGGGCCTTTAACTTAGTCTGCAAGAAACTACTTCAGCAACAACTATGCCTAAACTGAAGGCAGAATTTTCCCTGTGTTGTATCACACAGTCCCAGGGATGCTTACTTAAAGCAGCAAAGTAAAAGGTGTTGAAGCATATTCTGACTTCTTAGCAGCCTGCACATGAGGAAAAACAGGTACAGAAAGGAGGATGAGCTGTACAGCATCATCCTGATATGAGGTTGGGACAGAGGATATTAACAGGTGCCTAGGAACTGGGAGGTGCTCCTGAGCTCCACAGATTACCTGTGGCCATGAAGTCATCTAATTGCTTTAGGTTTGTTAATCAGTGCTCTCTAGAGAGTATGAACTCTGGAGTCCCTCTGTTTCTCTTTGCTCAGAAAGAGTGAAGAGTTTCATCCACCATCTCTCACTCAATGGTCTTTATCTTACGTGATGGCCCACTGAACTAATGGTCACAGAAGAGAAAAAGTATTTACCATTAAAAGAATTTGTTATATGAGATCATGTATGTATACAGTTCCTTCTCCCACTGTTATATATATTTTGTCTGTACACTGATGGCAATTGCCTGCCTTTGCCTGTCACAGAACTCCTGTTTCTTCAAAATACTGAAGGAGCATTTGCCTCTTAAGTACATATAATTCTTGATTTCTTCTCCCTGCAGTTGTCCTCAGTGCTTAAGTGAGTGTTCTCTGGTAAGCAGAGCATTTCTCATTGTTTTTTTGGTTTTGGTTTTTTTTTTCTGAATCTCTTGGGAATTCTTTATGTTCAGATTGCTGTGACAGATGTGGATGGCAAGCCCATTGCTGGTAGGACTGTCCTCCTGGAGCTCAATGAGGAATATCTAGCCAACTATACCACCAACAAGAATGGCACTGCTGCTTTTTCCATCAACACATCCAACTTCTTTGATCCAAGTTTTAAGTTGGGAGTAAGTAGATACAAGTTTCAGTCTAATTCCTGAAAAAAATACTTCATTGGAGAGAGGGTTTAGAAGCAATCTGGTAAGTGCTGGCAGGATTCTTTCAGATGAAGAAAATAGTCAGTCAGTCTACCAACACCTGAAACTAATATGAAAAAATACCAGTGCCTAAGAACCAGCAGACTGTACCCTAGGAATGTTTGGGCCTCAGTGATTTTCAGCAGCTAGTTGTTATTTCCTTTGCTCAGAAGCTCTTTGTGCAGCCATCTTCCTTCTCTGTGCCCTAGAGGACCTTCATCACAGACTGCCCTGTCTTCCCCACCCAGCCTGGATGCACACCAGCCTCTTTCGCTGCTGCTGCCTGCTTCCCTGCATTTCTGCTGGCAGAGAGAGGCTCATGCTTGTTGCTACCACACAGTCCTCTCATGTTATCATGCCTTTTCTCTGGTGTGATGGGAACTGCTGAGAAAAAGAACAATGCCATTCTAACTCACAATAAATCCAAGCAGTTTATATGACCTGTCCCAAGCCTGCAAGAATCTGAAAAAACATCCCTACTGCAATGTGCCATAGGTGCCCAGATACATTAAGATGTCCAGAAGGTCCCCTGTTCTGGACTGGTGAGGCACAAATTTTTCACACTAGCTCTTGCTTTTGGCTTAAATGGCCCTGGAAATCAGCTTCCCAACAGAATATTTTAGCAGGAAGATGCTTTTGCCTCTCACCTGCATCCTGTTTTTTTATTTTCCATTTTGTTGATTGTTCATATATGATTCCTCTGCATAGGTCAGGCAGGCACCAGATGACTGTGCAGACTTCTTCAACTGGAGGAATGATAATGAGCCCCAAGCCTTATTCTTTGTCCGGCGTTTCTACTCACGGACAAACAGCTTTGTGAAAATTGAGCCAGTGAAGGAGAAGCTCAGCTGTGGCCAACAGCAAATGATCAATGTTCAATATGTCCTGAACAAAGAGAGCTACAGGAATGCTGAGCACACAAGCTTCTACTATGTGGTAAGTGCTACCATGACTCCCATCTCTTTTCTTTCACCTTCTGCTGAACACCATAGAAGGCAGAAATCTCCAGACCAAACAGTGGTTACAGATCACAGCTTGATTTGATGGCTTTTGAAGCCTCTCAGAAGACTACTCAAAATCAGTGATTTCATGGGGGAAGCATGAAGGTGCTTTTGATCCTGTCTCATGAGTTTTTTCTATGCCCAGGTGATGACAAAAGGAAAAATTATTCTCAGTGGCCAGAAGCAAGTGAACATCACTGGTGGTAAGTTCTAGAGTGTGTTACTTCAGAGCACCTTTCTGAGCCCTAGAGCATTAGTAAGTTTTGTAAGAAGGGATGAAAGCAAAGAACTGCAGCTAAATCAGGTACTAGATCTTCAACCCCATCACCGGTCACCACTCACTGTATTGTTTGCTTTTGCCTCAGCATCTAGCCGATGTCCTGTATCGTGATCAAATTTATCTTGCTGGTTGAAAGATAAAAGCCTTTGTTGTGACCAGGCAGAAATAATATAACCTTCTTTTATTTTATTTCTTGACAAGGAATATTTACAGGTTCACAGTTACTCTGTGACATTCTAATCTTCACCGATTAGGAGTTTAAAACTTTTTAAAGTTAGAAAATAAGATGTATCCCGTTTGACATGGATATTTAGCAGTTAAGTGCTTGGATTTCATTGCACTTTCAGAAGTCTTCAAATACCTACAAATGACAATGATCCTACCAATCACAGCAAACTGAACTTCTTTCTTTCATTGTTAAAAACTTATTTTCTTTCAGAACCTGGTCTATATCCAGCATTCAGTACTGGCTTAAGTAAGCCTCACTCCACATACAGGACTTGTTGTTTAGTACTTTCCATCTTTGGTCTCAAGCTTAATTTCCTGGCCTTGTTCTAGTATTTGTCATCCATGTAGATAAAAACTTTGTATTTCTTAGTGTTAAGAGAGCTCTCCCTTATCTCAGGAGATTGGCCCATCTTCTCTTGCGTAGGACATTCTAGGTTTGAAGTCCAAAGGCAGTCGTGCACAGATTTTATTGTCAGATTTCTACTCAGCTCAGATCCCTCTCTGCAAAGCACCCTACTTTCATTACTTTCCAGTTTGTCTCTATTGTCTTGCTAATGGCAGCTGTTTCTCAGCCACTGCAAGATGAATTTTCCAATATCCAACTTTCCTGTTATTTAAAGGTGCTGGTAGGTCATGAATAAGTATATGGCCCTTCCACCAAAGCTGAGTTTTTCTAATCCTTTTTGTTGGCTTCTCATCCCCTGTTCCATGTTCCTTCCACAGCTGCCAGAGGTACATTCTCCATCACACTGACTGTCGCCGAGAACCTTGCCCCCAGTGCCAGACTGTTGCTCTACACAGTGCATCCTCATGGGGAGATAGTGGCTGACAGCACTTGGATACAGAGCGATGTATGCTTCAAAAACAAGGTAAAAGTCTTTGTTTTCTTATCAAGGGCTCTTATCAACTGGCTGTTTAATATGAGAACAGGGAATGACTTCATCAAGAGCCCTGCACTCGGGATGGCTTTTAGGAGTGGAAAAGGTACAGGTGTGCCTGGGAACATGAGGAGCTGTCCCTGGAATTGACATGTATTCTCAGACTCAGGAAAAAAGTTCTGAGTGGAGTGGGGAGAGGGAGGTGATTGGGGTTACAGAGGTTGTGAATTTTCACAGAACAGGGATTCAAAAGGGCCATCTAGCGCCAGGAGCTTTGCCCCACAGAGAACAGAGTGAGTGCTGGTGAAAGGTGAGATTTAGGGCTATGTGCCAAGCTGATTCTCCTAATTTCTATGTGATTGCCTTGGATTTATTAATTTCCAGCTCCAGCTCGAGTTCTCTGAGAAGCAGGGTCTCCCCGGCTCTAAAGTCAGTCTCCACCTTAACGCTGCTGCCAACTCCTACTGTGCCCTGCGAGCTGTAGACCAGAGCGTCCTTCTTCTTCAGCCTGCACGAGAGTTATCTGCCGAGAGAGTAAGCCACATCCCAAGTCCTGTGTTCTTTTGACCTAGGGACATCTACAGTGACATTCTAATTCCTAACCGTCATGTCTCTGCTGCTGTCTGTATTTTCACTTTTCCCTTGCAAACAGGCATCCCAGCGATTAAAAAAAGGTCTATGGCAGTTGTATACCTCAAAGACAGAAATTCATAGTGGAACATTTACTTTTGGAAAGCATGGCCATGTAAGACATATCTCAAGAGTATGTCTAATGTAAATCCTTGAAAGCATAGTTGCATAGTTCCTCCCTGGGGAGTGATTATGTCAAAATTCCATTTTATGACTCAAATAGGCCTTGGGCCCAGAACAAAAGCTGTAGATGTCAGCTAATGTCTTGTTGGACTCCTGCTTCCTGTTTGCATAACTCAGGGACGTAACTCTGTGCGTTTTGCTCAAGTTTACCACACAAAGCTATTGCAGCTCAGAAGGAGTATGGTAGAGTACAGTCCTTCTTATGTATCACCAGCCAAATTGTTTATTCATTTCCAGTTAAGCAACACTAGGCAAAGCCACCACTATGTACAGGATTGTGCAAGGGCCATCATAAGCTTCACATATATGTGCTTTTGCACCTGCCTGGGACCTTCCTTGCATTTATACTATTTGTTCTAACCTCCCAGGTGTACCACCAGCTTGGTGTGAGTGATTTATATGGCTATTACTACAATGGGCTCAACCTGGAAGATGACAAGCCAGAGGCGTGTACCCCGATCAAAACCACCTTTTTTGATGGCTTGTACTATGAACCTGTGAATGTCAGTCGTGATGGTGATGTCTACAGGATTTTCAGGGTATGTGCTTTGTGTGGTTCTTTAAGTGGGAGGTATTCTGGAAGAATTCATGCACATTAGCATTCAACTTTCTCAGGTGGTGTTATAACTACTAAGAGAAGGCATCTGATGCCTGAAACTGCCTAAAGTTTCCAAACTCCCAGTTTCAGCCTTTATATCCCTCCCTCTTCAGGAAGCCTGAAAATCGGTATTAGATAGATTCACTGGGATCCTGCCTATGCTTCAGTGCATATTTCCTAAGCAGGACCATGGCCTTGGCTCATGATCTCAGGCATTCCTAGTAAATATCTGAGTTTGTGCTGTAGGCCACTTGGTTCCTGTTACACTTGCCTCCAACTTCCACTGGCCCTATAGGCTAAGATCTGACATAAGCCTCATCATTACTGATCTTCACAGAACACCAGGTGTCACTGCTCCGTAAGAGAAAGACATAGAGAGTGTAGAGAGAGTTGTGATGTTCAGGTTTGCAAGGGTGGGATGTGAGGAGGGAGGAGAGAGATGAGATATGATAACCCAGATAGGATGCACTGCTGGCTAGTGACATGACTGATTCCTTCACATACAGGATATGGGCCTGAAGGTTTTCACCAACTCTATGGTACGGAAACCAGTTCTGTGCAATGAAGACAGATCAGATATGGAAGATTATCCTGTCTATTTTGACCATGCCGGTGGCTATGGTTCAGGTAAAAGAAGGTTCATGCTATATCTCAGTCCCAGTGTTCCTGCTCCTCAAAACTGTTGCCTTTATAAGATGGCAACCAGCACGTTGAGGGTTGTTTTTGTTTTTTTTTTTGGAATTAGTCTGTGTCAAAGTTTGTTTCTTGTGATTTCTTTCTGACAGTTCTTGCAGTACAGTCAATTCTCTCTTACTTAGGAACTCTGAGGTACCTCCATGCTAAATGACTTTTTGGACATTACAAGTGGGTCCATAGCAAAACTGGAAAGCGAACCTTGGTTCCTAATATCAGCCCTGTAGTTTGACTGTATGGAAAAAAAGTAGTTTTCCAATGGACTGGATATTCAGTTTTAACTACTGAACAGGGTAAAAATGACTGAGTTCTCAGAGAAGTTTGTAAAGCATTAGAACTTTTGGTGACAATGCGGGCTACTGTTTTCTACTGAGCTAGTGATAGAGGGTGGGGAACATGCCTTTCTAACTGGATGATGAGATTCTTCAGTATGAAGTGAAATGAAATGCCTTGTGAAATAGCCAAGTTTTCTAGTATTTCCCATGGGAAAAGGGAGTAGATAAGAAACTACAGCTACGGAACTGATGGACAGGGGCAGAGCAGTTGACGTCATCTACCTGGACTTGTGCAAAGCCTTCAACACTGTCCCACACGATATCCTTGTCTCTAAATTGGAGAGACATCAATTTGATGGGTGGACCACTCGGTGGATAAAGAACTGGCTGGATGGCTGCACGCAAAGAATTGTGGTCAATGGCTCGATGTCCGGCTGGAGACCGGTAACGAGTGGTGTCCCTCAGGGATCGGTGTTGGGACCGGTCTTGTTCAACATCTTTGTCGGTGACATGGACAGTGGGATTGAGTGCGCCCTCAGCCAGTTTGCCAGTGACACCAAGCTGACTCGGTTGATATGCTGGAGGGAAGGGATGCCATCCAGAGGGACCTTGACACGCTTGTGAGGTGGGCTGATGCCAACCTTATGAAGTTTAACCGTGCCAAGTGCAAGGTCCTACCCCTGGGTCGGAGCAATCCCAGGCACAGCTACAGTTTGGGCAGAGAAGAGATTCAGAGCAGCCCTGCAGAGAAGGACTTGGGGGTGTTGGTCGATGAGAAAATGAACATGAGCCGGCTTCAGTGTGCGCTCGCAGCCCAGAAAGCCAACCATATCCTGGGCTGCATCAAAAGGAGCGTGACCAGCAGGTCCAAGGAGGTGATCCTGCCCCTCTACTCTGCTCTTGTGAGACCTCACTTGGAGTATTGTGTGCAGTTCTGGTGTCCTCAACATAAAAAGGACATGGAACTGTTGGTACAAGTCCAGAGGAGGGCCACGAGGATGATCAGGGGACTGGAGCACCTCCCGTATGAAGACAGGCTGAGAAAGTTGGGGCTGTTCAGCCTGGAGAAGAGAAGGCTGCGTGGAGACCTCATAGCAGCCTTCCAGTATCTGAAGGGGGCCTACAAGGATGCTGGGGATGGACTGTTCATCAGGGACTGTAGTGACAGGACAAGGGGTAACGGGTTCAAACTTAAACAGGGGAAGTTTAGACTGGATATAAGGAAGAAATTCTTTACTGTGAGGGTGGTGAGGCACTGGAATGGGTTGCCCAGGGAGGTTGAGAGCTCCATCCTTGGTGGTGTTCTCAAGGCCAGGTTGGATGAGGCCTTGGGTGGCATGGTTTAGTGTGAGGTGTCCTTGCCCATGGCAGGGGGGTTGGAACTAGATGATCTTAAGGTCCTTTCCAACCCTAACTATTCTATGATTGTATTCTATGATTCTAAATTGTTTCTTCACATACCCTGTATCTGTTAGAATTCTCCTTTTTTATGGGAAAAAGAATGGGAAAATGCTCAAACAGGATACTTAGTGTTCATTTATGGTGTTAAGCATACCTGACAGCAGTTCAGATTCTTCTGGCCTGACCTTTCTGTTATCCTTTAACCATAGACAATATTCTAGATGAGTCAAGGGTTCTTTCTGGAGTTAGCACTGTTCGAAAATTCTTCCCTGAGACCTGGATTTGGGATCTGCTTCATACCAAGTAAGTATTTTTATTTTCACTTCTTACAGTGTTTTTTTGAGTTTATACATGTTGCTGAAATGAATTCTGGGCACAAGCCATGGAACATATGTCTGCTTTGTAGATTCGGGTCTCCTTTTCTAATCTTGATCAATGACTGTTGAGATCCCAACCTTGTACACAGTGTTAAACCTACTTGAAGTGTGAATAACATATGTTCTGTGCTCTTTCCCACATCCTTCTGCTGTGGAGAAAGAATAAGGGCTAAAAGTAAAATAAAAGCATTTGTTTTGGAGAGAGCAGGAGCATAACTTTTTGTGTTTCCTCCAATGTTTAATTCAGCAGCAAAAACTCAAGTTATTTGGTTATCTTTCCAGGCTATCACAGCATCTGCAATAAGAATATCTCCATCTTAACAATACATCCAAGGGCTGTTCTAGAATGTTAATCCAAATATATTGGTTCTAATCTGTATGTTTGGGGATTATGGTATTTAAACAAATTGTATTTCTAAATTTAAAAAGCTGAGTATTCTTCCAAGTGCTTTTCAACATGTAGTTCACCAGCACCTTCATCTTTACTTCCAGCTTTATAACTTTTTTAAATATAGAAAGGTATCTTGCAGAAAGTGAGACGAAAACACTTTCATACTAACTCAAGTAAGGAGCTAATTCTGTAATTTGGCTTTAAAATACCAAAGATCACTTCTTATTCTGTTTTTCTTGTTTCCCTCAGTTCCAGAGGAGAGGCAAATGTCTTTTACACCATTCCTGACACCATCACAGAATGGAAAGCGAGCGCATTCTGCGTGCAGGATGATGCTGGCTTTGGCATCTCTTCACCTGTTTCATTGACAGCATTCCAACCATTCTTTGTGGATCTCACCTTGCCATACTCTGTTATTCAAGGGGAAAAATTTAATTTAATAGCCAATGTCTTCAATTACCTCAACAAATGCATCCAGGTATATCAAGTTCCCTTTCACTTCCTGTATGTTTTGTCTGTTTCTCAGACAACCTGGCATTCTCCTGCATAATGCACCAGAAATGCAGAAACAAGTGTCTAACTTATACTTTAGCCTGATACATTACTCTCTCACTCTCTCTCTCTGGACACATGCCTGTGTCATAACCCTAGAAAATGTGGCTGATGATAACTGTGACTGGTCCACAGAAGTACTTGATCCTTATCCCTATATAATTTACTGTTTATTTTTGCTCCTGAAGGAGGAACTGGAACATGGAGTTTGGGTACTGTGCTGTGCAAAACACAATATATGCTAAGTATGTTGCATGTAGCAGTAACTCATAAGATGACTTGACTAATTGGCACAGACACCTTGGTATACTTCTGGGAAACAGTTACTGATAGTGGGCAGAAAAGAAACAGCTTTGACGCTTCCTCAGAGAAGTGCCCTGTCCTTCTGTCCTGGTGCCATCCCACAGATTCAGATGACAGATAGTTTCTCTAGGAGGTCTCCCTTGCTCTGCAGCCTAGCTTTAGGGGCAGCCTACTTCATTTGTAATCTTTCTCCTTCTTTCTTTGTCTCAGATCAGTGCCATACTGGCGAAGTCAAGTGACTACAAGGCAGAAATCCTTTCACCAGAGGGCAACACAGCAAAGGTGTGTGCCAGTGAAAGAAAAACCTATATTTGGGCAGTTAGCCCCACAAAACTCGGTAAGTTTGTCTTTTCATCACATTGATAAATCCCTGTTTGATCTTTCTTCTTCTCTTACTCCTACCTTTTAATGTAGTATCAATAACCCACAGGCAGGCATTTCTGGACAGCTCCATTTATTGCTCCATGAATTTAGCATTGGATCTCTGCTAAAGCTCACTTAGACACACTGAATGAGCAGTGAATTGTTCTGATGTTTTATCTCTTCTGATTTTTGGCACTTAATTTCCTGTCTATTTTAGGACTAACTCTTCACTTCCCACATTATGTATGAAATACTGGCAGAATTTCATGTGCCCGTGATCTTTCAGGTGATGTTTTTGCACCTAAGCAGCTGTATTCAGTAAGAATAAAATTTACTTATAATTTTGGATTGGATTCCCAACAGGCAAAGATGACATTGCTCCTCCCCAATTTTACATCTGTGTCAATTCACACTGCCTTCAAGTCAATAGTGTCTTTTAAAAAAAGCAGTTAGAACAGGATGCATGTATAAGTGCTCCAGAAGTTGAAGTACAAAAATCTTTTAAGTAGCAAAGATTCTTCTCAAAATGAACCACTGATGGACCTTTTCTTTAAAAGCTAGTTTCTAAAATGCTGAAGTCAGTGTGATTCCCTTCGAACTCACTGAGAAAGATGCAAAATTATAGTGGGATAAAAACTGGATATGCAGCGAAATAATATTGCAGAGCTGAAAAAAAAGCTCTTGTTTCTCCCTGATAACTCTGATAATGCATTTTTTTCAAAGTAAAAAAAAAAAGTAAAAAGCTTCTTTGGATTTCTGGTTTGCAGTGATTGAAAGGGTGAAGTGAGCAACACTTCTACAGCTGCTCACTGCAGGGTTGCTCCTCAGTGCTGCAGCAGCACTGAGGCTGCTGCTCACTGTTGTCCCTCAGTTAACAAATTCCTTCAGAAGGAAAGATGCAGCAGAGCTGTAACTATTGCAACACCGCCCTAGGCCAAAGGAAACAATAAGGCTAAGAGAGGTGGAACTGATAGTACTGTATTTTTTTTGGCCAGGATCTTCCCTATTTCATTCCTCATACTAGGACCCCAATCAACCACTCCTTGCCAGTAGTGGACAGACGTGGAACCTCCATGAAATTTGTTTTCACTGAGCTGCCTTCAGAGAGAATACATTTCTCAACAGTTCATCAGCCTAGAAGAGGCAGTGAAAGCTGGGATAGCTGTAGCCATGGAAGATAACTATTTTCTTGGGTTGGTGGGTGGCTTTCCAGGTGAGGTGAAATTCACGATTACTGCTGAGGCCAAACTGAACACTGAAGGTACTGGAAACAGCACATCCCCAGAAGAGGAGACAATTCGCAGGGACACCCTGATTCAAACTCTGCTTGTTGAGGTACAGTAGGAAATCTGAATGTGCTTTCTGCTCTGTGGGAACTGCAATTCCTATAGCTGTGAATTAGAAGCAGTTAGCTAGTGTGAGGAGGCAAATCAGCTGACACAGGTGGAGCTGTGTAGGCTGCTTCACATGAAAAAGTGTAAATCACAACAATCAGTGGCATCCAGTCTTATCCTGCCACTGTCTTCTTCCTGGGATCATATGTCAGAGCGTACATGCTCTGACACCCCACAGATGTCAGTAGAGGTGTAGGCAGAAGGGAGGAGATTCTATACCTTACCTAAAAATGCCTTTAGCCTGTAACTCTAATACTGTAGGGGGGGGTGGAGGGCAGATATAGAAGGACAAAAGTTTATCTTGAGCATCATAAAGCAGAACCCACATAGGATTAGTTGGACAGAGTCCCTCTCATAGGCTGGCAATGTCTATTTTATAACTGCTTTCTAAGAAGGAAGTTGTTCTGGACAGAATGTTGTGTAGAAGAGAGAGGGAGCCATGGATCAAAAGATATTCTAGTGGAGATAGAGTAGGACTGAGTTCAAGGGTTGCACTGTCTGAATAGCCACATGGGCAGACTGCTTTACATCATTAAATTGTCATGGCTTCTTAGTGATGTTCTACATTTTATTTCTCTTCCTGACCAATCACCTGCAATCAAACAGCCTGAAGGCATTAAAAAGGAATTGACTCAGAGCTCCCTCGTCTGTACGAAAGGTAAGGTGAGGTCAGTCACTCATTCCAGGCAGTCAGTGGAACTGCTTCACTGTCTTGCAGGCCTTGTCCTATAAAACCAGAGGCCCTTCCAGAGGAGGAAAGAGGGTTTCAGGATCAAGGTGCTGGGCTACAATTCAGGCTTGTCAGAGATACCTTGCAATAAGTATCTCTGAAAAATACTCATTGGGCAAGTCTCTGCAGCATTTTCTTTACCCAGGCTGCAGATTTTAACAGTCAGTGTAGTAATGCTTACAAAGTAAAGACTTCTAGAAAAAAGATGATTTTAACAATTGTTCTTGTTACATTTTCTCATCAGGCACAACAGTCTCTGAACGAGTGTCTCTCAGCCTGCCAAGAAACCTAGTGCAGGGATCAGCCAGAGCTTATTTTTCCGTCATTGGTAAGTTTAGTACTTAGACTAAAAGCCAATAGTAAATGGCATTTCCCTAGTGCTGCACCAAGTGCCATCATGTATACGTGTGCAAAACTAGTGGGAAGTTCAGGAAAAACTTGATTTTAGAGGAAGTGTTTCCTACTTCACAATTCAGTCATATCAAAAGAGGACAAAATACTCAAATTACTTCAACTTAATATTGCATTTCAGATTATATTATATTAGCATATCCCATTCCCTATAGTAAAACAGTTAATACAGCTGAAAAAGTAGAAAAGGCAGACTTCTTTGAAAAAATTATTTTGATTTCTTGGAAAGAATACATCAGAACTTTGCTGACTGCCTCATTTCAAATTTATGCTTTTGCATAAAGAAAACCACATCAGTTGGTAAGTTCCCACAGAACAAGACTTTCAGGTCCAAATCAACTCTACTAATCACAAGGTCATTATTAAGTCTGACAGTTCTCTTCAGTGACAATTTTATGAGGTTCTGAACTTAGATTGCTTTCCAAATACAGGTTTTTTTCATGCCTGGATCAGTGTGAGGTGTGCTAAGACTGTGCAATACAGCCTCTGTGGCCCATCAGCGTCATACCCCACACATTGTTCTCACTTGTACACACAAAATGAGAAGCAGGTTGTAATGGGCAGAGAAAAATCTAATCCTTTTAAGGACTCATAGGTGTTTCTCAGAACCCATGCCAGCCAGTATTGGTGTATAATGCTGTGTAAAAAAAACATGTTTGAACTGAAATGATTTCTTGTATCTTTCATTCTTCAGGAGACATTTTGGGTACAGCCTTGAGGAACATGGAGAACCTCCTCCATATGCCTTATGGTTGTGGAGAACAGAACATGGCTTTGTTCACACCCAACATCTATGCCCTGGATTATCTGAATAAGACTGGACAGCTGACTGAAGAGATCAGAGTCAAGGGTACTGGATATTTATCTACAGGTGAGAAGGTTTCAGATTCTTCCATTTAATGTTGTGATTGTGTGCATTAAACTCTTAAAGTCTACATGATGAACACTCATATCTGAATTCTAGCACCACATTTATTGCGTTGGAGCATGCAATGACAGCACCCCAAAGAAGCATGTCATACTTCCCGCAGCAAAAGCACCTAGAATTCATAGTAGCTGACATTATTCACCAGACATACATTACTTAGTAGTAATTTAGAAAGTCTTACTGCTTTAGTTGAATGATCAGCAGAACTAGTTCTTTTCTGTGATTAGAAATATGTCTTTTTTTTATTGTGTTTTTAGGGTACCAAAAACAGCTATCATACAAACACCAGGATGGATCCTACAGCTCTTTTGGTAAACGAGATAGGGAAGGGAGTGTATGGTAAGTGATGATGCTTTCTATTTCCCTGGTGCAGGATCCTTAGGCTTTGAAAAATGATCAGTATTAAGTGGTTCTTATTTTTAATAGACCAAATGGATAAAGTTCAATTAATTTGGATTCCCTAGTAAAGGAGAGATTAATAAACCAGAGAGAGTGCAACAAGAGGAGAAGTTGATTTGGGCTACAGTACATAATATTCAAGGGGAGGTTGAAGGAACTGGCTTTGTTCAGCCTGTAGAAGAGGAGAGTAATGGGAAAACTGGGTAAAACTTTCTGCTACCTAGATGGCGACTGTAGAAAAGAAAGACTCTTTTCAGGGGTGGACAGAGTAAGAAAAAGAGTTTGTCCTTACTCAAGTTGCAACAGGGAGAACTCCAACTGAGTAGAAGGAAAAAAACTAGTTTTCCCCAGAAGAAGGGAAGCAGAAGCACTGAGACAGATGCCCATAGAGGATGTGGATATCTATCTCCAGAGATTTTTTCAATGTGATCGAAGAAGGAACTAGGTTGTCCCTAGTTCAAGCAAGTGGTTGGACTGGAGACTTCCAGAAGTACCTTCACACCTAGTTTAATTCATAATTCTATTACTTAAAATTAGAAATTACTATAATGAATCATCAAGCTCTGTCTGTACCCTTATTCTGAAAGAATGGTTTCAAGCACAGTGATGGAGAAACCTCAGGTCAATTTTTAACTATCTTTTTATTTAAACTTACAAAACACTTGTTTCTTTTACCTCAGACATTACAGAGTTCATGTAATGTAATTTTTTGTGCACATGCAGTTGCTGGTAAACCTTCTTGGTCTTGTTCACACCTCACCTGCTTTCTGTTTCTGATTCACCTACAGGCTCACTGCCTTTGTGTACAAGTCATTTGAGCAAGCCAAACGCTACATCTACATTGATGACAAAGTCCAGTCTCAAGCTTTGATCTGGCTGGCAAGCAAGCAGAAGCCAGATGGCTGCTTTGAAAATGCTGGGTCACATTTTAACAATGCTCTGAAGGTAACTGAGAGTAGCATAGTCTCACACTTCCAGTCCTGCCATTGGGACTGATCTGGATCATGTCTTCCAGACACAAGCTTATGACCATACCCTTACTCTTCTTGGTACTATTCTCTTGTGTCTATCACATACAAGCAGGGAATGATTCTTATGTCTGCTATTTACAATGTGATAGAAACAAGTAGAACTGTCTGAGTTAGAAGTCTCAGGGTTTATTTTTACTATTGCATTATGTGTTCAGCAACAGGCTATAATGTGCTTTATTGCATACATGCAAAAGCCAGAAAAACACATGAAATAATTTTTGGCTTTATCCTGAGTGAACTTGATCTTTCTTGTTCCTGTGCACACAGGGATACAGAAATTACTTCTGATCTCAAATCTAACTGGTATCTGAATTAATAACTATGAATTAAATAATATTTTATTTCTTTCTGTGCTGACCATTTCTTTGCTTGTTTTTCCTTCAGGGTGGAGAAGAGGGTGAATACTCACTCACAGCCTACGTTGTAGCAGCATTGCTGGAGGCTGGACAGTCTGCTGTGGTAGGTATTTGATGATGTTATGCTCTATTAGTCCAGTCAGCCAGTTGTCAAACAGTGTGCAAGTCATAGTTCTCACATCTGTATTCTTGAGTAATACTAACTGTTCTTGGTAAATACTGACTGTTTGACATTAGGATCATCTGAGGAAATCTATTTCCAGAACCCTGCAGTTGCCATAAATATTTGATGAGTGTTACAAATCAGTTCCTATGGGTTAACTTGAAAAATCCCTGAGGAATCCAGTTGGTAGTCTATGTAGATGCAAAATCCAGACTGAATTTGCTTACTCCATCCAGAGTCCAGGTCAGGAAGAGAACCAGTGCTCTGTTAGTCCAGCCATGCTGTCTCTAAACAAATAAAGAAAGAAGGCAGTACCATTAGAAGGGCATTTTTTATAGGATACACAATGTGGGCCCTTAAACATGACACGGATCGTGTATATTCTTAGCATGAAGGGTCAGTTATGGCAGCTTAAGCAGTGGTGGAAGTATTTAAAGAGAAGCTGAGACACAAATCCAGGTACCTGACAACCCTATTATGTTTTGCATTATCAGCATCCTGTTGTCCAGAGTGGCATGAACTGTTTGGAGACTGCATTTAGCAATGGAGTCCACAACCTGTATAACCAAGCCCTCTTTGCCTATGCTTATGGCTTAGCTGATGAAGAGAAAAGATACCAATTCTTCCTTGAGAAGCTGGACAAGACAGCTACCAGAGATGGTAAGCACAGTATGGCCATGATACAGGCAATACAGGTGATGGAATGGCCTGTGGTATGATGTAAGCTATTTGAATACAGTTTTCTCGTTCATGCTGCTCACCTCCCATTTCATGCCTGCTCTGCTACTGAATTTATCTCTATGAACTTCTCTGTCTCTCTCTTTTGGCTTCACAAAAGATGGAGTTGTGGCCTGATTTTCTCAGAGTTGTGAAATATGGGGAAAGACCTCTGGAAGTCTCAGTCCAAGGTAGTGGAAGACTGCCTGGTTCCTCCACTAGCCTCTTCTTCTACACACTGAACAAATTCAGTTCCCTTGACTGTGTCATGTGCTCCAGTCTGCTACTGCTTTAGCATCTGCTGTACTGCCTTCGCTTCAACCACTCTTTGACTTATGTAGCCTCCTTTTATTAATTTCTTTTCCATCCCTTTCTGTTTTCAGTCCTGGGACTAAAACTTTTTCAGTTCAGGACACTGATGGCTGAAAAAACTTCAGGGTAAAGGCAGAGAGGGAATTGTATGCCTATCTCTCAAGTGATGCTGTAGTGAATTAACCAGCAAGAGATTTTTCCATGCTTTATACATCCCACTTTTCTGTTTTCAGGTGCTTCAGTTCACTGGCAGAGAGAAAAGAAGCCACCAGCAGAACATTTACCTGTCTTCTATTCCCGTGCCCCTTCTGCTGAGGTTGAAATGACCAGCTATGTGCTCCTGGCTTTGCTCAATAAAGCAAAACTCACTCCAGAAGATTTATCTTACACTTCTCACATTGTGCACTGGCTTGTCAAACAGCAGAACCCATATGGTGGTTTCTCTTCCAGCCAGGTAACAACTGGGTTTGGTTGCCCCAGAACTTGTGTCGTGTCTCCTTAGCTCTTTACAAATTCCCCCTCCATGTGTGAGCGCTGACAAAGCATCAGGGAAATAGGAGCTGTGGTAATCTCATGCGCCATTTTACAGCTGGGTATCTAATTAGGAATCATGTTGTTCTTTTCAGGACACTGTTGTTGCTCTCCAAGCTTTAGCCCAGTATGGATACCTCACCTTCTCTAAAAACAGTCTTAACATAGTCAAAGTCAACTTCATGGAATCTCCCAGTAAGACTTTCCATGTGAATGACAAGAACCGCTTCTTACTGCAGCAGGCTTCCTTACCCGCTATTCCAGGGAATTACAGTGTGGAAGTGAATGGCACTGGCTGTGTCTATCTGCAGGTAAGCAAGCTGGAAACTCAGCACCACCCCTCTGAGAACTAAGCAAGTGGTCCCCCGTACCTCATTCCTCTCTGTACCTCATGCCAAAGCCACAAAAGCCTCTAAGCCTGTGATCATCTTGCACTTCCCATCTCTTTTAGACCACACTGAGATACAACATCCATTTGCCAAAAAAAGTTGCAGGATTTTCCCTCTCCATACGGCCAGCCAATGTGTCTTGCACAAGCAACTTCCTACCAAAGTTTGACCTTGTCATCTCCGCCAGGTAACTTCCTCTTATTGACCAACCCCTTTGCATTCATGGTTTGTTAAGGCATCAAAGGAAGGATTTAAGTACAGGCAGTTAACTGCTACTGCTGTAGGAAGACAAAAAGGATCATTGGGAGCTGAAAATGTAGTTCACTGGCCTCCTTTCCATTTGCAGACCAGACTAACAGAACTTCTCTCATTTTAGTTACACAGGAAACCGCAAAGTCTCCAACATGGCTATTATTGATGTGAAGATGCTCTCGGGTTTTGTTCCTGTAAGGTCTTCCCTGGAAAAGGTAAAGAATGGGAGCAAAGTGAATGGCAAACCCTGAAAACATAGGAAGTAGATAAAAAATAGTCTCTGGTTAGCAAACTGGAGCCCCATGGAAATTCTGCCAAGTCTCTGGGTACAGACTTCTGTCGCATACTCTGTGTATCAGACATGTGGCTGTTCATCTATTGAAGACAAATCTGTTAGGAGCTGCCAAATCCAGTAGCCCAATAGATGTGAGACTGCTGCAGCTTCATATCCCCAGGTACAGCCAACAGCAGTCTGTGTATTCTCAATAGGCAGACATGCACATCACACACATATCTACATACCTACAAGGCTAGCCACACAGATCATCAGAGACAGGAAAGACAGCATTTACACAACTGCAGCACAAATGACCTTATTCTGTTTCCTTTCTTGGGTAACCAGACTGAAAGCTCATTTGTGGGAAAGATAAACATACATATATATATATATATATATGTGAATGTATACGCATGTACATATATGTCATGCAAATATGCAATGTGGGCCCCTCTGATAGCTGACCTTAGATACCCAATCTGCCCAGTATCTGCCCCTGGATTCTTGTTCTACCCAGTTGCTGGCACCTGGCCATACGCACCCCCAAGGCTGCAGCAGCGGTCTAGTGGCAGGACCTAGAGTGCCTCCCAGCACTCACATATATGCATGGTGGGTATCTCCAGTAAACGGCTAACATATCCATAATGTATCTCCAGTAAACAGTAAATATGCAGTCTCTGCAGCAGCTGCGCTTAGCCTCCCAGTTGCCTCATGCAGACACATGCACACACCCAAACAAACACAAAGGAGTCTCTGCCAGCTGATCAAGCCCAATAGCCTGACCAGTTTCTGCTCCCAAGGCCTGGTCCCTCCTGTAGCTGAATCAGATCCTCTGGTATATTCAGTATTTGGCCAAGACTTCAAGTAGTCAAAAAGAAGAATGCAATTCACTGCAGAGTCTGCTTATAGCTTAGTACACTTGTAATCATTCAGCCTTCAGTCCTGAATTCCTTTTTTTGGCTAGAATTGTGTAAGATTCATAACTTTACTTTGAAAGATCTTTCCATTAGGATGTTACACTGGCATGCTATTCCTTTTCATAGGTACTTCGGGAAAAAATAGCTGGTTTTAAAGTTTGGAATATTTTGGGGTTGTGTATTTTTATAGAAAAATAATTTTGCTCATATGCTTTTCTAATTTTTTTTTTTAAACATTTGGGTAATTTTTAAATATACAATGGACTAGCAAGTGAGTCAGCTTGAACTGCAGAAATGTCGCGTAAGTGTAACTTCTCATTGAAATGAGAGCATTCAAGTTAATGCTGAAGTCACATGCACCAAAGCTGACTGGTAAAACTGTTTATCATTGTGGTTGGTTTGCACTCGGCCTGCTGTGAAAATGTTCTACTTGCATTTCTCATTTTGGCCAAGAGATGTCAGAGTGGCACAGGAGGACGATGGCAGCCACTCTAAACGTGTTTTGCTATGGAATAGTTATTTCTAAGTGTCCTTGGCAAGTCTCCTATGTTAACATTGCTATTATTTGCCTTATTTAAAGCTTCAGTACCAGAGTTCTGTTGTGGATCGTGTAGACATCAAGAACAACCATATCTTTTTCTACCTTCAGAAGGTAAGTTTGGGAGGTTTCTCTTTGGTTTCATTAAATTGGAAGTTTAAAACAGGCTCCCAGATTAAAACAAGTATATCTCATTAACAGCAGATTAGCAATATACGTCTTAAAGATGTAAAGGGGTTTCATTCAATCCAACATCAAATCTATATATACAAAGTAGTTCTAGTCTACAGTGAAGCGATAAGCATTTATTGCTTATTGTGAAGAATGCTGTATGATTAAATAGCATTTCTCAAAACATAGCTAAGTTGCAGTCATATTGCAAAAGTTTCCAGTCCACACAATATTCCTCAGTGATGCTTCTCATCAATTAATCTGAGAGTGTTTTACAGGGAGTCCGTATCATCCCCTCCCTTTTAGAGAGATTTATGTATGAAAAGAATAGTTCTTCCACATCAGTGACATTGATAAAGGGAATGAGAGAGGAGAAAGATGAAAATCAAAACACAAGAGATCTTAAAATACCAAGAACGGAAGAAGAGAGGAAGCAAAATTAAATACTAACAGTATCTACCTCTCAAATAGTAATTCTTATTAGTAATTCTTATGGTCTCCAAGAATCTAGTAAGGAAGATTGGAGTCAGTGTTGCGAATTCACAGAGAAGCTGAGATCTTGAGATGTGAAAAGTTTACTCAGCAGGGCACCAGTGATGCAGAAAGTTCTCCAGAGCCCTTGTCCATATCTCCACTCCTATAAAGTGGTCAGTAGGATAAAAACAAGGTCAAAGGGTGAAGAGAGCAGGGATACACAAGAGGAAGTTTGAGAAGCTGAGGAAGCTGAGGCTAGGGGAAAGTTTGGGATATATAGCTGCAAGAGTGTGGACTGAGGAACAGAACCACAGGGGAGGATGGAGATCTTGAGCTCAAAGTGATTTAAGAAAGAAAAGGGAGGAGAAGATTCATAAGGGTGCTGAAGGTGATTTTAGCTGGGAAAAGGCAAGAAAAGAAACGAATGGCAACTTTCAATGACAAGATGAACGCTGATGTGCTGAAAGCTGCAGTAACCAAGGAATGGCTGGGATAATTGGCAATGGAAATAAAAAGAGAAAGAAAGGAGCACACAATTTTAGCAACAAAACTTATTTAGCAACAGCTTTTAAACAATCTGATTTGATACCAAGTTTACAATCTGGAGAGAACTGAGAATGGTACTTTGTCACACAGTCTGACCCAGAAATGCCTTCTTCAACCTTGGCCTCAGGGTAGATACAAGAAGAAAAAGTCTGATACATTTTCTTGTCTTGCCATTTCCAGGTTTCCCAGAAGGAAATAAACTTCTCCTTCAGTGTGGAGCAAAGCCTGCCTGTCTCGGATATCAAACCAGTGCCAGTACATATGTATGATTACTACGAAACAGGTAGGTGACCTTAATAGGCCTGAGCAAAACCAGTGAAATCAAAGTATTGATCTCAGTATTTACAAGGTGTGGACAGTGTGTTTTCCCTTGCTCTCTCTGTGCAAGCCTCTCTTCCCTTTACTGCATTTGCTGCCTTTGTGTCTCAGGAGAGACTAGTGGAGAGCAAGTTAGCAATTCTGCTGGTTTTGATTACTAAATTGCAAAGGTTTTGCAGAGCATAGACAGTTTCTGCCCCCATCTTTTCTTTTTCGTCTGCATTTCAACATAAAGCAGATTAGAAAGTGATATGTCAGGAGTTGTTTTCCTGCAAACTACATACATAAAGAAGTGTGATTCCACTTTATTTCCACAGCCTGAACACTATGGTTGAAATCAATAACTGAAATGTAGCAGTGGCCCTGTCTTTCCTGGTGTGGGTTATCTCATATTTTTGCTTTATATTGCAGTAGAAGGCTGCTGTCAAGGAACTCATCCTTCGTGCAATTTAAATACTTAGGTAGGAATGACAGTTCCACTGAACTCAAAAGGAGTTTAAGCACCTAACTAGAAAGTTAAGTGTCTGACCACCTTTCCCAGTCTGGCCTCATGGGATTAGAGTTGCATCAGACATTACCCAGAACAGGTTTCCCTGTGCTTTTCTCAAGAGTGGCATAACCTTTGGGAACTGCATCCTAACAGATGAGCAGCAGTGTCCAGAGAACTGGCCCTGGAGTGCACGTTCTGCCACCTGATCCACATCTTTCATGGTCTCAGCAATGATGTGTCCTGTCAAGCATAGCCAGAGGAGTGCATTGGATTCTGACTGTGCACCCCTGTAACTGAGTGTCTTGACAACTGGAAGACTACCACAACATCTATCAGATGTTTTCTGGTTCATAATGCATTAATCACAAGTGCACATGAACTGGGGTCAGAATGATTTCTCACTCATAAAAATGTCATCTTCCTTTCTTCTTTCCAGATGAATACGCCCTTGCAGAATACAAATCACCCTGCTCCCCACCTTCCAGCTGAAATTAGATATGTGCCAGAAGAGATAATGGTTCAGAAGGTATCAGACAAGCATTTGTAGAGGAAGGAGAGGATAAGAGATTTGGTTATTTCTGGGAGGGCAATGAAAATCATATAGAAGAATGAGGAATAAGCGAATCCCAAACTGCAGTAGATCAGAATGACCCATTTTGGCCCATACTTCAAAAGAGCTTGGGGTCAGTGTGGATCAGAAACTCCAGATAAAGTGCTTTTCCTAACAAGGGAGGTACTGTGCAATTGTTAAACCTGACCATCCATCTTTTTGAAAACCCATGACACACATTCTGGTGAGAGCTTTGTGTAAGGGTAAACTCCCGAGATGTGTACTCATGGCCATAGATTCCTCTTAAGAAATCCAAGATTAGGAGAATAATCTGCTACTGGTGAATGTTCTGTAGGTTTTACTTGTTTTGGTCTTTCCATTTATCCTGAAGGAAGATTCTGCAGAAATTACTTTGATCCTCACCTTTTTCAGTAACGGACTGAGTGATTTACAGAGGTCAGAATTCTAGTCACAGGGAGACAACTTTTATGCAGTTTTTGCCTCTATTTAGAAAGTTTTTTTCAGATTAACAGCTCATATTTTACTGCTCTTTATAATAAAACCTTCTGATTGTCCATGCTATTTGTCCCAGTCTCCACTCCTTTTATCTAGAACTGGTTGCTGTAAGGTATTTCATAAGATAAAAGTTCGTACCTTGGACATGTCAATCAATGACGACGTAGAATCATAGAATAGTTAGGGTTGGAAAGGACCTTAAGATCATCTAGTTCCAACCCCCCCTGCCATGGGCAGGGACACCTCACACTAAACCAAGGCCTCATCCAACCTGGCCTTGAGCATTGCCAAGGATGGAGCATTCACAACCTCCCTGGGCAACCCATTCCAGTGCCTCACCACCCTCACAGTAAAGAACTTCTTCCTTATATCCAATCTAAACTTCCCCTGTTTAAGTTTGAACCCGTTGCCCCTTGTCCTGTCACTACAATCCCTGATGAACAGTCCATCCCCAGCATCCTTGTAGGACATCCTGACATCAGTGACATCTTGTGGCACAGACAGAGCTGGGCTCCTGGCCTATGTGATGGAAGCTTTCTACCCAGAAACTCCAGAAAAAGTGCATTAGTTCAGCATAACAGTGGGAGAAACTTGAGAGCTGTGACACAGAAACCCTTTGAAAAGGGATTGGGGAGGACGGTGGACCCCATGGACCCCGTGGAGAGAGAAAATTGAGGAGATGTGGGCAGAATGAAACTTGAAGAGAGCCATGAGGAGCTTATGATGGGATGGCAAAGTACAAGAAATTTCCTGTTGTGCTTTCTGCATTTAGTGAACAGGTACAGCAGACATCCACACACACACTGTCATGACCTTTGTCCTGACCAGATCACACTAGTGTAAGGACCACAGAAACCAATCACATGTACATAACAATCTGAGCAGACATCTGCCAATTTAATCATATCACTGGGCTGCTCTCTCTTCAGTCAGTGTTAGACATATTCCTAGTTTTGGAAGAGACTAGCTTATTTATCATAAAAATGGGCTTCTCAAAGCAGATTTTGATACAAATCAATGTGCCTACCGTGAGGCAGACTGCACAATACGAAGTGGTAGCAGAGGAAGAGACTTTTGTATGCTCTGAGACCACTGTTCAGTAGAGTGGTCAAGCTTGCCCTGAGATGGCTAAAGTGAAACTAATCCTATTGCACTGAGGTGTGCAGGAACCTTTGGGTTAAGGGGCAGCCATGAAAGAGACCCACAGGCTCCATGTAATCCCAGAAAGGTACAAAAGAAATTTGGAAGCTGTAGAAGCACATAAAGGATGGCTTAGAAGGGACCTGTGCAGGACATCAAATGAAACCTCATATTCTATGAACCACCCAGTAGAAACTAGAAACTCAAAGCAGGAGACAGTTGCAGAGGAAGAATCTCCACTGTCTTCTCAGAACCTCAGTGCAAGCCTGAGGGATGCAAGCTCTTTAAGATGAGCTACAACTGTGAGCAGTGTATCAAGATGCATGACTCAGGTAACAGAAAACACCCAAACCTGTCCATCAGGTCTGCACTGCAATTGCTTTTTTAGTTCTGAACAATTTACTAAGTATTAGTTCTCCTTGCAGCCAAAAGCAATCATGCATAGGTCCTTCATCACACTGTAAAAGGCACTCATCCAGGAAGTTGCCTAAGGAAAGGCCTATTGGGTGGGAGAGACAAAAAAATTAAGGACATTTTACATGAAAGCTGTAAAAATATAACCTATCATCCCCAAAACAGCTTCTTTCATTCTTTATGTCTTTGGCCAACTTTCACATGTGTTTTGAAAAGAACTCTAAAGTGATTTAGCACCAGGTATTTCTCCTGAGATAAGATCACAGAACCTAAAGCCTGAAGGCTGGCAAAGGCTTACTGACATCACCTCTGTTGCTGCATCTAGGACAATAATCTACCACTTGTTCCTGACCAATAAAAGCACAATGCGAGGGACTGTGCTGAGCTCCCAGCCACACCTTGTGAAGCAATATTTTTCTGCAGGGGACTTTCTCTTCTGAGTCACATACCAACATATACGTATATATAGACATACCTACAGACAAGGAGCCTATTCATCAGTCGGTTACTCCTAGTACAGGTATTTCTTGGCTAGTTGCTCAGAGTTTTCTGCAGGTTCAGACGTGCAGTAGGGTTCCTGTGCTTTGATATCAGTTGGGTTATTACAGCTGTCTTCAGTTTAGTCAAACACAATACCCTTTATTACAAACCCTGCTGTCTCTGTAAGTAAAGGGGTTGTGGGGATGTAAAATAAGACTGATATTGTCTTGGATAGTCCTTGTGAACCAACCTCTTCTCAGGTTACTCTCTCAGATACTATCTAAATTCAAAAATAGTCTGAACTGTGGCATTTCTAGCCAGATGAAAGTCTTCCCTTCTCCTTGGAAATACATTTCTATTTCCTCATATGTCCTCTGAAGCTGACCAAAAATGGCTTAGGGCATGTCCTCACTGTCTCTGCTTGGTCATGCATTAACAGATGCAGATAAAAATTCAAATCCTTCTGCCCAAATCTAGGTGGGTGAGGCATGAAGAAGCTGCAATTTGGAGGTTAACTGGCCTGTTTAGGCATGTCCATAGTCTGCTTCATCACCAGCTACTCTGACTCTTGTGTCAAGTCACCCACAGACGCAGGTCTTCTCTCCAGAAAGACAGGAGACTTCACAAATAATTTCTGTCAAAGACAAACACCATGACCACTGGATAGGCTGAGGCACAAGATGTGTAACAACTCCCAAAACCCTCTTTCTGGGTGCTTTTCATGTGCATTTGGAGAAGGCTTGGGATAGGGTAAGAGATTCTTCACATCAGCTAGCAGAAGAGTATACAGCTTGAGAGTGACATTGGGGTCCAGGCAAAAAAGCATAGTTCAGGAATTTAGCAATGTCAGGACTTAGGATATTTTGGGAAGCAGCTGGGTAGTTGTGTTAAACAGCTGAAGAATAGGGCATAGGATACTATGTCTCTTTATGAATTTTTGTCAATTTAGAACCTGGCTGATGTGAACCAAGTGCCTTAACACCCTCAGGAACCTGACCCCATGCTCTGACATATCCCATCTTTCTAAATACACCACCAGGCATTTGAAAGCTTTGGGCACGTAGCAGCTTTTCATATGGTAGTACTGTGCATGCAGGCAAGCCTGAAAGGACACTTTGATGTGTAAAACAACATTTATGATTACATGTTATGCCGTCAATATTTTTGTGTACTTAATATTTTTTGGGTACTTGGTTGGATTTAAGCTTTGCTTTATTGAAGTACAAGAGTAGTTTCTTCCCTGACAATTTTGGCGGTGATTGATGTGAGTTTCTACCTTTTGAAAGGAGAATGACATTTTGAGAAAAAGATATAATGAAGTGAGTGGCCCTCACCTCCTCCAGTTCTGCTCAAAACCCAGAGGTCCTACCCCCAGCATTTCTGTCCCATCAGAAGTACCCCCTAAGCACAATAACTGACCTAAAGTCACAGTAAAAGCAATGTTTTTATGTTTGCGTGAGACATCGTGGTGGTTTTTGCTGTAGACAGACACATGATAAGGAATTAGCTATGAATCTGAAGGTATTAAGGTGCCAAGCTGTTTTTCAGTGACCCCAAACTCCCCTTGCTCTCCCATTCCTGTCACCAGAAAAGACTGTGTGAGCTTCAAGAGGGATCAATCAGACTAGTTCAATCCACCTTCTTCAGCTGTGTACACTCAGCCTGCTACTAAACAAAAGCCTTTGTTTAATGCCATTTCGGTGAATGGCCAACTGCAAGATTGTTCAGATGGAAACTGATATGAAATGCAGATTCTTTCAAAAGCACAGCATTTAAATTTTACTATAAATGTCAAAAAGACTAGGGTGAGAGGGAGTGGCTGGGACAATGCCAGTGGTATCTAGCAAAATCTGCATTTTATAGCCTACTTTTACCTCTGTAACTCTTTTACATCCAGCACAACCAGTCACCCAATATTTTTTCTCATGGAGCTTGATCATCTGAATTTGCTGATGCAGGAACTCAGGAGTTTGCTTAACCTCAGTGCAAGTCACACAGGTTGAACTATGTCCCACACTCTCAGTTCTTTGAGATTTTAATTTCATACGTTTGCCAGAAGTGAAAATAGAGTTTTGAGATTATTTGGCCTGGGTTCACTGTGGTTTATCTGTATGTATTTCTCTAGCTCATGCAGTAAATTTGAGAAATTTGGCTACTTCTATGTTATGCTGTTTCACATTCTTCCCCCTTACATGTCACTACATAAGAAATTTTACTTATTTATGAGCTCCATAAGAAAGTCTTGATTTTTAAATTATGTAAAAAATTAGTTGTTGCACAGCAGGTTGCAGCAGAAACCTATCACATGCAGTAACAAACATGAATCTCGCTATTGTTCAATCAATCAGTTGTACACTACAATTTCTTTCTTATGTGTTTCATTTCTTGTCCGTACAGCTGAGCCACCCTGCTCTTAGCATTATTTTACCAAAGGGTAACTCCTTCCTGTGGAAAGAACTGGTGAAAGCTTACTTGATGTCATGAAATAAAGAATAGACAAAAGTGGCAGAGCAAGTACAGAAGAAATCTTTAGAAAAGTCACATAAGCCTAAAAGATCACTTTGGGAGTGTGGGAGGGTTCTTACTCTTGATGTTTCTGACAAGTCAATAATAGCCATGTTAATGTCATCCTTCACCACAAGCAGTGGATGCAGCTTTTGGGTCCTACCTTAGCCAGGCAATAAAAAGGCTCAACTACTTTAAGCCTTTTTCCAGTTCTTTGCAGTCTGTGTCATGCAACAATACCCCTGAAGACTTTTTATCCACCTAAAGTATTGGGGAAGGTGTAGTAAATCCTCACTGTTCTTTGAGACTGCAGTAAATACATGAAAACCTGAGCCAAAGGATTTTCTTGTTAAAATTGCCTATGAAAAGATGTAACAATTGACAGGAACTTCAGATACTGAGTTTTCAGGATCACGTGCATCAACGAAAAAAAATGGTAAGGGTTGCCTCTGATCTCCAAAAAGGTGTTTTTATTAGGTGTCAAAACCAGTATGTTTACACTCAATTCTTTAGTTTATAGACAGGCCCTAGTCTTCCGTATGCACATATTTTCTGTAAAAACAATTCCTTGAAATGGTCTGTCTGTTTAAAAGCCTGAATGATAGCCTGATTATATTTAGCAGGAGCCAGGTAAGTCTAGAAAATGCCTCCAACTCAATGGCATCTGCATGAAACCTTCCACACCTTGTGAAAGCCCTTGAGGCTCTGCAGAGCTCATGGCCAATAGATTTGCCCTGCTGAATAGCCTGTCCCAGAGCAAACATATTCAGCATTACTTGCTCTGTTTTACTTTTCTTGATTTCTACAATTTGTCGCCAACAATTAAGGGGCAAGGTTTTTTTCTTTTAACCTTTATTGCTTGCTGTAGTCATCCATCATGACTTTTCTCATTGTTGTCACTTGATGGTTTTCATTCTTGTTGACACTTAGTTTTGTTCAGTGTGAATGCTTGGAGGGGATTCAGTGACTTAGCATTGTTTGAGTTATGCTCCTACTGGTTTTGCCTCAAACAAAGAGCGATGACACAGACTAGCACAATCGGAGACATGATCCTGTAAACAGTGGGAAGAGTGAAATCATACATGCCCCTAGCTTTCATAGTTATGTAACACAGGAAGACTAGGTGAAACTTAGGAAGAAGATATAGAGCACTGCAACTACATTAAATCATTTGCGGTAGATTCTGACTTGTTTCTTGGATGTATGTGACTCTTACCTTTGATTATAAGAAGATGCCAACCCCTACATAGAATCATAGAATGGTTTGAGTTGGAAAGTACCTGAAGATCATCTAGTTCCAACCCCCCTGCCATGGGCAAGAACACCTCACACTAAACCATATTGCCCAAGGCTCTGTCCAACCTGGCCTTGAACACTGCCAGGGATGGAGCATTCACAACTTCCCTGGGCAACCCATTCCAGTGCCTCACCACCCTCACAGTAAAGAACTCCTTCCTTATATCTAACTCAAATCTTCCCTGTTTCAGTTTAAACCCCTCACTCCTTGTCCTATCACTACAGTCCCTGTTGAAGAGTCCTTCTCCAGCATCCATGTAGGCCCCCTTCAGATACTGGAAGGCTGCTATAAGATCTCCACGCAGCTTCTCTTCTCCAGGCTGAACAGTCCCAACTTTCTCAGCCTATCTTCATACGGGAGGTGCTCCAGCCCCCTGATCATCCTTGTGACCTCCTCTGGACTTGCTCCAACAGCTCCATGTCCTGCTTATGTTGAGGACTCTAGGACTGCACACAGTGCTCCAAGTGGGGTCTCAGGAGAGCAGAGTAGAGGGGCAGGATCACCTCCTTTGACCTGTTGGTCACACTTCTTTTGATGCAGCCCAGGATAAAGTTGTTTTCTGGGCTGCGAGCGCACACTGAAGCTGGCTCATGTTCAGTTTGTCATTGACCAACACCCCAAGTCCTTCTCTGCAGGGCTGCTCTGAATCACTTCTCTGCCCAAACTGTAGCTGTGCCTGGGATTGCCCTGAGCCAGGTGTAGGACCTTGCACTTCACATTGTTGAACTTCATGAGGTTGGCATTGGCCACCTCTGAAGCATGTCAAGGTCCCTTTGGATCCCGTCCTTTCCCTCCAACTGCACCGCACAGCTTGGTATCATCGGCAAATTTGCTGAAGGAACACTCAATCCCACTGTTGCCAACAGAAAGTCCACCACATAAAGTGATGGAATTAATTGCCAAAATTATGAAAAAATTCCAGCCTTTTCAATCATTTTAGTAACAAGTGGTCACTGTGTTCTGACGTTAGATGCATTTCTGCATTTCTGAAAACATGCTTCGTGATCTGCAGTCAGTCTGGGATGAAAATTATGAGTAGCAGGCTTGTTACATAATTATTTTCAAACTAATTCCAGGCTTCTGGTGTGATGAGGTTACCTGGACATTTTCCATCTCTTCCAGGAATATAAATTCCTGCCAGTGTCAGTAGAGGGCTCACAAAATAGCTGAAAGAACTCTAAGCCTGTTGGTATATACTGCAAGAAAAAAAGAATTACTGGAAGCCAGAGCAAAAAGGAGCCAGTAGAATCAAGGAGCCATCAAAGTGTTATGTTGAGGCTGAGGCCTTACATGCAGGAGGCTATAAAGAGAGCACATATGGAAGATAGTGTCTAGCTGCTCCTTCATTTTATTTCTGACAGATAAGGACAGAAGATTCACTGTGACTTTATCTTTTTATCTTCACTGTATCTCTAATGAAGCCATGTTAGAGCATTCTGAACCAGAGCAGTTCCTGGGGTACAGCCACCAATGCAGCTGGAGTGCAAAACACACAGACTGTCTGCTCCCCAGGGACTCACCTCATCAGGTCTTTGGTCTCTGTGCCTATCTCTAGTGTCTGGATCCTGCTGAAGCCAGTGTGAATCTTCCTTTCCACCTCCCTGGGTTTTGGTAGAATTCAGAGTCTGCTGAACACAGGACTCTTAGGACCCATGGCTCTGGTGTCACAGCCAGATATGCCATCAAGTTTTGTTCCCAACTGACACACTCTGTCTTAGAAAGACATCAGTTGAGTCACGTTTTCTTACACTGATTGCTATAGTTGGAAGAATGCTTGAGGACCTTAAAACTACCATGAATAAATCTTCCCTTTAACTTCCAGTGTGAGAAAAGGTCACCCATCTGCTTCTACTTCTTCCAGAAGTTCCAGTGGGATCCATCTGCTGCAGTCTGTGGGAATGTAATGGGATAGATTCTGGAGGCTTTCCTCAGAGCTGTGAACAGCCAGGACTCTACCACTGCTTCGCATAATAGCAAAGCACTTGCATTCCCCTCAGGCTAGCAACTGGAGATGACATTAGACATGGATGTGGTGCTCCAGTCACTCCCTCATCTCCATCCAGGGCTGTACAACAGACAGTTTTGCCTAGCACTGTTTGTTTATGACACCGTAAACTTAAAATACACCTAGTTCTTTGCAATGAGGACTTTCTCTGACTTCCCATTTCCCTGAGGCCAGCTTATTTGCCCTGAGCTGGCTCAGAAGTCTCAACTGTTTAGAAATGTAAAAGAAGATAATAAAGAGTGACAGCTCTTCATCAAGGACACATCCTCCAGCTTGTTCTTTACAGTGCTCAGTAGTTCAGTGTAAAGCTGTAGAATATATTATCACTGGAGATGAAGCAGAAACAGCCTTTATGTGTGGAGAATGAATCCAAAAACTTTTCGGGCATAAGGTCAGGGGTTGAAGACACAAACAGGCTCTCCCTGGGGGGCATCCTTAAAGTAGTGCAATTAATATACCAAGTAACACAAGAGCATTGTTGTGCTGCCAAGTAGATAATAATAACAGATAAAGGGAGAGAAAGCTGCAGGCTCTGAATAGCATTTGCATGGCTCCCATAATGTGTCTGGAACAAGTTCAATTTCTGGTATGTCATGGTGGAAAGAAAAAGCTTTTGCACCAATAAAAAAAAAAAAAAGGATTTAGCAGCGAGATGTTGGTCAGTGGTAAAAAGCTCAAAGCGATGCCCTCATACTCACAGAGGGACTATAGCCTCCAATATTTGGTGTTATCAACTATTGCAAGAGACTCCTAAGTCCTCTTTTTCACATTTGAGCCCCAACAACATCATGCCTACACAGACTTCTACATAGACTGTAGAAGTAGCATCAGCTCTTAAACATTTAAGTCTCATTTCTTGGATTTACCTTCTATGAACTCTAGGTTCTCAAAACAGTGTTTTGCCTCCTTGAAGTGACCACACCAAGATCCACACTTCCCTTCTCTGAGCAGCTGGAACAGCCGTACAGCATTTCCCAAAAGAATATGTCCAAGAAATTTCATTTGGCCTAGGTCCTTACCACAAAGGTGTATGTAACCATGTACAAAGAAGTATGTAAAGGCATTACCTTGTCACAGTTCCCTTCCCACAGACAGCCCAACTTGCTGTTCAGAGGCATGATTCAGATCTGTCATGTCAAGAATGGCTGCAGCTCCACAGAAGGACTTTAGAAGTACAATTATGTCAGCAAAGCCTTTATAGGCTCTATAGTCTGATGGCTGAGGTCCCATGGGGAAGCAAAAATCCTGGATGACCCCTCTCAAATCCACAGAACAAGGGCAATCAGCCAGGGAAGGCTACTCCTCTGTAAGCTAGTGGAGAGAAGGAGAGGAAAATGAAGGGAACAAAGTCTCATGCACTTAGAAGTCTGGTGTTACAATGAATATTTGAGGCATTTCTGCAGAATTAAATTAAAAAGCAGGGTTTCTATAAAGCAGAGAAAAGCCACTGCAATATGAAAGCCTGAGACATCTTACTTCTTTCTACATGTGACTGACATAAGTTGTCACCCAAATTTAAAGCAAATGCTTCTATGTACAGAGTGCAGAAGTTATGGCTTAGAAGAGAGGAGGGTTGTGCATAACTGTGAAATAAAGTTAGGATTTTCCTCAGAGTCTGAAAGGTCAGAGAATGGGTTTGTCAGTCTTCAGCATGGTAGAGATGGCTGGTTTAGCCTGCAATGCTTTTCTGGTAGCCAGGAGAGTAAATGCATGGTGTCAGCTTTTGATAGACAAGATGATTTCCACCATGGGAGGTTTAGAGAGGGAGCATGTAGCCAGCCTAATTGTCCCACCAGAGAAAAGGGCTTAACTAGCTATATTTTGGAAACTAGATGCTGAATATTCCCCTCTTGGTACTTCTTGTTAATTATTTCTTTTTCCTCTCTAATAAAAAATCATGGTTTTGTCCTCAACATAAAAAGGACATGGAACTGTTGGAACAAGTCCAGAGGAGGGCCACGAGGATGATCAGGGGACTGGAGCACCTCCCGTATGAAGATAGGCTGAGAAAATTGGGGCTGTTCAGCCTGGAGAAGAGAAGGCTGCGTGGAGACCTCATAGCAGCCTTCCAGTATCTGAAGGGGGCTTACAAGGATGCTGGGGATGGACTGTTCATCAGGGACTGTAGTGACAGGACAAGGGGTAATGGGTTCAAACTTAAACAGGGGAAGTTTAGATTGGATATAAGGAAGAAATTCTTTACTGTGAGGGTGGTGAGGCACTGGAATGGGTTGCCCAGGGAGGTTGTGAGAGCTCCATCCTTGGTGGTGTTCAAGGCCAGGTTGGATGAGGCCTTGAGTGACATGGTTTAGCGTGAGGTGTCCCTGCCCATGGCAGGGGGGTTGGAACTAGATGATCTTAAGGTCCTTTCCAACCCTAACTATTCTATGATTCTATGAGGAATGAACTTACCAAGTACCAAAGATTTTTTCGTGGAGCTTATTCAGATATTTTATTAGTGACCTCTCTACAGTTCAACTCAACCCTTGCTGTTGCCTGTCAAGACCACAAAGAAAGGAGAGTTGAATAACCATTGGTCCTGTCCACACAAGGACAGTAAAACTTCAAAGCATTCCCAAAAGTGCAGAGTAACTTGGTAGCCGAACTGTATCTCTACGGTTATAGCTTAGCCTAAGCTCTGCTGAGTGAGCTGTGTTTAACTAGGAACACCAGCTTCCACTCCCAGGTTTTGCAGGTGCAGTGACAGAAGTCAGTTTCCAGCTTCACTTGCCTTTGACCGGCACATTTGCCACCAAAACTGAACAGCAAAGACAACATTAATTCTTTAGCTCACACAGAGCTTTTCCTGCTCAGACCTCAGCCTCTTCACACAAAAGGATAAAAGTCACAGCTTTGAAAGTAGGTTTTGACTGACCCATCCACACTCCCATGAGTCTCTGGCATGACAGAATCCTTGCAACTGGATGCAAGGATGAAATAATATGCACCCCTCTACACTCCCTCTCTTCCTTCTGCCACACTTTTGTTGAAAGAATTTCCATCATTCATCAAAATCACTGCAAGATGTGACTATTCCTCTAGGGATATACTTATTTTCTTTAATGAACTCGCTATCCTTTTACCTTACAGAGCTGCTAGAGAACTTTGTCAGGGCCCACATCTTAGAACAATGAAAGAAATCTTGCATGCTTGACTGGAGACCCTATTGACCAAGCAGGACTTTACCAGTAGTTACCATTTTCAGCATTGTTCCCCAACCACCTGGGCCAAACCAAGCATTTCGACCTTTACTATGCCTAAACAAATTGTTACAATCCAATCTGCTTAAAGAAGGTTTTATAGGAAGCAGTCATAGTCAAAGTCATGGATCTCTTCAGTGCTTTTCAATTAATTTTTGTAGCTGTAATGACCAAGTTTCTTTGCATTGATCCTCCTTTGAACGCTGAAATTAACTCATTTACAAGAAAAGTGTCAATGTCTACGCCACAAAGACATGGCCACAGGTCTGGCAGACATATCCAAATTGCCAGCTGGGGTGCTGCTGAGAAGGCAATCATGAAATTCCTCAAGTAGGCTTTGCCAGAGGTCATGCCACTACCAACTACAGTGCTCAGCTAGTTAGTTCAAAGTTGTTCTGCTAGGCTGTGCAAATTCTCACAGAATTGCTACTCTTTTCTCCTCCACTGCTCCAGTCAAGTACAAAGAATGGTTGGGTGATGGCAATAAACTGCAAGACTAAGAAGTAGTACCATAATTAAAAGAAATGTGAGCAGCTACAAGTACTGCAAAAGCAAGAAAAAACATGAAGCTCCTGGAATTTTCCTAGAGCCATTTTTTGACTCCCACAGGAAAGAAATGGGGCTCTTTGCAGTTAATAGTGAGTGAAATTTGAGGTCAGGTCATTCCTTGACACAGAAACCTCTGTGACCAGTTCTCAATGAAAAAAAAACCTCAAAAACCAAAAAAACCCCAGTTCAGTAGTATTACTAGAGTTTATCATAATAAGGCAGCTTTTATTTGTAAAGATAAGCTTTTACTGATAGAACATATCTAGTGCCTCTAGTAAACCAAACCACAACTGTAAAGACAAAATTTTTATGGTCTAACTACGCCTGCAGCAGGGCTCTTTAAGTGGCGGAAAACAATCTATACTCAGCTGGTGGGTATAGATTAATAAAGTTAACTAAATCAATCAGCTGCTTCTACTACTGTCAAGGATCCCTGTCGTTGCTCTCCATCTGCAAATACACAGATCTAGCCAAGTTCTGCTACTACTGAGCAAGACTAGCTGAGGTTTGAAGTTATGGCTCAGGTGACATTCAAAATTAGGCTGACAAATGACACATTTTGAGTCAGGAATGCAAGATAATCCATCTGTATACAGATATTTCTCCAGCATTACTTCATAGTTCCTTATATATGCCCAGAAAGTTCAACAAGGTTTTCCAGAATCTCCTGGGAAAGAATCATGGAGCTGGTACAAATCACGACATCCTTGATACCCATCTCTAAGAAATCTCGGTGACAGAGGATTAAGGAGAGACTCTTACATGCCTTCTATGTGGGTATGTGTGGGGAGGAGATTTAGGTTAACTTAGGTGCCAGTCATCTGAATTAATTCTTCTATGAGGAAACAACAGAACCCCAAGTACAGTATCTTGATGTGGTGATGGAGTAGCATCTCTAATTTCTCTGTAGAGCAATATTCAGAAGCTTCTTGCACATATACAGGTGAGTTAAACAAAATGGGTAGGATTTGAAGAGAAAGACGATGCAGTCGGAAAAAAAAAACCACCAAAAACACCCCTCAAAAAACCAAAACAAAACCAAACAACCTAACAAAAACCAGACACTGATGGTATCGTAAATATCTGTCCTGGAAACAACCCTTTTGTTGTGTCAAGTGGAATCTTTTTTGATTTTCCTGTGAAAGACAAATGATTATATGTTATGGCCAAGAAGAAGGAATGACCTCTAGTTTCCTTTATTGTGATAAAGTTTTGTGGCTGTTTTGCATCCAGGGTAGTTGTTTGATTGCAAACATATTAGTCCAGTAACTTCTTTATTCCAGATAATTGCATTTCTTGTGTGCACCTTCTCCATTCTTGTTAGTGGAGACGTTAAATTAGTGCAATAAGCTATTTGGATATAGGATCCATGGGTAATTTTCGTCCTGCACTTGGTTACCATTCAGAAGGCATATATGCACAGAAGATATCATTCCTAGTGCCAGTTCTTGGAAATACTAGGGTGGACTTTCTAACCAAAGCCACAATCTAATTAATATTTGGTCCTAAAAACCTGCTCATTATAATAATAAGTATACACAGCTTCTGTCCTCAGTTTATACAACCTTTAAATGTCACCTAACCCAGTTGCTCTTTTGATTAAACTTTAAAAAGTAGCCTCAGAATGCTTCCTGCTGTATAAGTATGTAGACTGTGATGATTATGAAATTGGCTTGTTTGGGATGAATACTTTATAATGTTGCAATAAATTCATAACTACCTGAAAAATCCAGAAAGAGCAAGAACATGAAATAGTTATCATCTACTTCTTTTACAATGTCAACTCAAGTTCAAGCCTTCATCAGTGGATTTCTCTTTTTGATAGCTCCTGGTCTGGGTATTCCATTGCGGAGAAAATCAATCCTGATCCTTGGTGAAGCTCGTGATCTGTAGAAGCTGGCAGAGAACCTCTTTAATAGAAATGACAGGGAGATGGTCTTTCAGAGCAGAACATCAGACTGTTATGTCTGGTCTGAACAATCACATCATGCCACAGAGAGAGTCTGGGAACTACCTGCTGCTGCCCTGTTCCAGTTTCGTATGGTTTGGCGTTTCAGTGAAAAATTTGAAGACGTAAGTAAAGAAAGCATCAGAGCTGCCCTATGTGGCAGGTGCTACTATCACACACAAGCAAGAAACAAGAAGGGACAGTCACACAATGTATGAGGAGATTAGAGAAAAGCATGCTCCCAAGCAAGTACTCTGCCTTTGAAGCCGTATCTCTCTGGCTTCAGGTCTACAAAATTTAACCATGTTGATAACATACAGAGGTGGGTTGATCCCAGCCAGCAGCCAAGCACCCACCCTGCCTTTCATTGACAGCCCTTTTCAGGGGGATTAGGGGATAAAAGGAGGGCGAAAAGACTCATGGGTTGAGATAAACACAGTTTAATAAAGAAAACAGAAGGTGCACATGAAAAAGAAGAAAAAGAGGAATTTATGCACTGCTTCCCATTGGCAAGCAAATGTCCAGCTACTTAATGAGAAGTAGGGCCTCAGTCCATGTAGTGGTTGCTTCAGAAGACAAACACCGTAACCACAAATGTCCTCACTCCTCCTCCTTTTCCCCAGCTTCTATTGCTGAGCATGATGTTGTATGGTATGGAATATCCCTCTGATCTGCTTGGGTCAGCTGTCTTGGCTATGTCCCCTCCCAATTTCTTGTCCACCCCCAGTGTACTGGCTTTTCGATGAGAGGTGGGCGAGATAGAAAGCCTTGACACCATGCAAGCACTGGTCAGGAATAGGCAAAACACTGGTGAATTATGAACAGTGTTCTAGCCACAAATGCAAAGCACAGCACCATACAGGTGAAGAAACTTGACTTCATAACTTCATTCCAGCCAGATCGGTACCAATATGAACAGGAAAAAATTAATTGCAGTTATCAAACTACTGTTTTCTAGCACTGCTTTGTTTATGGGGAGCAGCACATAGTGTGCTTTATTTTCTCTGGAGAGAACAGGAGAACAAAAGGAGGATGAAAGCAGATTTTTTTTACTCCTGAAGAAAACCAAACAGCTTTCACACAGGTGTGAAAACTAGAAACCTGGGGCACTAACAGATTTACCTGGACCCATCAAATGGCTAATTTCAAACTGAAATTAATCAAACATCAGTAACACTGTAAAGTGGTCAATGGCTAGGGTAAAAATATGTAAGAACTTTTCTGTTTTTAGCTTCTCTATCATTCAGTTTCATCAGTATTCAAAATATCTCTGAAACAAGGGAAAAGCAGGGCCAATACATTATTTTAACCAGAAACAGGTGTCAAAATATAGAAAGTCTACTTCACCCAGACTATCAATCCAGATGATAAAATCCAACAATGGTGGGCAAAACCTTCAAATATTAACCTGTTTTAACAGGCTTATTCTGTTTAGATTTTAGATCATTTAGAATTTAGATAATTTTGTCTTTTTCTGTGCTGTGCCAGGCCTCAGTGCAAAGAGCAAAGCCCCTCATCTTGAAAACAAGACCACTAAAGACATCTTGTGCAGGCATTCAGAGACTGCAGTAGTGTTAATGTCTGAAGACAGTGGGTTTATTTAGCTTGCAGTAGGGTTAGGGGAGGTTCTTGCAAGTAGTAGGATAGGCTAAGATCTCCACCCCTTGCTGCAATTATAAAGGCACTGACATCTAAGGGACGAGTCAGGGAGGAGTTGAAGGGTTGACTCCTTTCCTCTGGAGCACTGGGTGAGAATGTTACAGAACTGTTTAACTAGTAGGCAATGAATTGTTTCTTGGGATGAGAGCTCATCTCTTTCTTGTGTCTCCCAGTGAGAAAAATGTGGCTGAAGTTTCTTTTGGCTATTCTTCTCCTGCATGTAACAGCTGCAAAGGAACCTGAGCCGTAAGAATGATCATATTATTACTAATAGTATTTATGATAAGGCTTTAAGACAGTGCTAAAATTAGTGCCACTAATTTTACTTTAAATAATAAATACTGCCATGACTAATCTTTTATATCTGGAGTGTTAAGTTAAACTGGAATGTAGATGGGAAGTGAATGATTCTCATTTAATGTGAAGCACACCTTCTGCCTTCTGCAGTACTTCTACAGAAGTTGACATGTATGTTCAGAAAGAACAATAGTAGTAGTAACAGCAGTGTACTCTGCTAAAAGCAGGTGAGTCCAGGACTTAAGTAAAGGACAAAAAGACTAGAGATTGGGTCACTGGCAGAGCTGGGATTGGTTGGGAGCCAGAACCCAGGGCTGGGTTGGTTGGGAGCTGGAGGGCAGGAGTGAGGGGCACTGGCAGAGCATCCTGTATTTAATCTAAACTAATCAGTGGGTACAAAATAACAATGCTTTGTATTTCTCTCATCTTGTTGAGACTGTTTCTTCTTTTTTATGATGTAATCACTTTGATGTTTGGATCTCGTAGGCAGTATGTCCTGATGGTGCCTGCTGTTCTCCAAACTGACTCTCCAGGTCAGGTTTGCCTGCAGTTCCTTAACCTCAATGAGACAATATCCATCAGAGTCATCCTAGAATATGGTGCTGTCAACACCACTATTTTTGAGAAAACCATGACCTCAAGTAATGATCTACAGTGCTTCAACTTCACGGTAAATTCATTTTAATTAATGTCCCAGTGGAAAAGAAATGTAAGGTGGAATAAGACTTGTTGAAGAAAAAAGGAAGCAGAGGAGATATATATAGTAACAGACAAGGAGGCATTTTTAATAAACATAAAAAATTAGGCCCCAAAAAAATGATAAAAGGTGATGAAAGTGGTGGAAGTGAAATGTGTGTCTCTTTTTAGGAGTCCAGGCCACAGGTGTAGTTGTTCAATAGGTTCTGGAGCAAATTACTTCAAGACTAACAACCTCCCCTTGTTTTTCTGTTTCCTTACAGATTCCTCCTGTCAGTTCTGCCCCATTGGCTTTCATTTCCTTCTCTGCTAATGGTACCACAGTCAGACTAGAAGAGCGGCGGTCAGTGATGATCTGGAACACAGAAAGCATTGTCTTCGTGCAGACAGACAAACCCATCTATAAACCAGGACAAAGTGGTGAATATCTATTTAGTTTATAAAACATCCCTTAGGAAGCAATTTCTTCAGACAGAATTTCTCTGCATGGTGTTTTCAGTCTGAGCTACAGCCTAGGCAATTTCTTCAGAGTTTCTGTTAAGACCATTACAGGTGTGGAGCTCAGAAAGTCATCTTCAGGATGGCAGGAGATATGGGAGCCCATGGTATCTATAATTTTATTTGCCCTTCCTTTGATGCTGGTCAGCATCAAAGACAGTCTAAAGACCAAGAGTGAAAGTCATTATTTTAAAATCAATTCTATGTCTTTAAAGACAAAATCATGCTACTTACCTTCTGAGTTCTGATGGCTTTGGACTTTATATTGTTGTTTTTCCTCCACTTATCCTATTCCCTTATGCATACTTCTCATCTGGCAATTGAACAGAGCTCCATGTATGCAAAAAACCATTTGTCTTTATCCATTCCTTATTTTACTCCCAGGCTTTAAGGCTTCTAACACACAGCTAGAACACCATAGGAAACACTATGATGATACTTCTTTCCAGAGCTCAACCAGATCATATAGCCCTTAGATTTGAATCAACTATGCTTTACGTAGGGATGAGTTCTAGCTACACAGATATATAGCTTGAAGGAAAGCTTGCCAATCAGAATATGATGCAACCTAGTTGTCCACAAAACGTGGCTTTATTAGCTGTCAAATGTCTTGGTTTTGAGGTGGGGGAAGCAGTAGTCTAAATTAAATTATGGAAAGGTAATGCTTTTTAAGGACATTTTGGAAACGCACATTTATACTTTTCCTTGCTGTTGTGGTTTAATCCCAGCTGACAACTAAGCATTCACCCTTCCTCCCAGTGGGATGAGGGAGAGATTGGGAAAAGTAACATTGAGAAAACACGTGGGTTGAGGTAAAGGCAGCTTAAAGGGATAGAAAAGGAAGAAAATAATAATGATAATCATAATGACAAAAAAATTAATATACAAAACAAGTGATGCACACTACAGTTGCTCACTATTTGCCAAATGATGGCCAGCCTGTTTCTGAGCAGCAGCCCCTGGCCAGCTTCCCCCCTAGTTTATATACTGAACATGATGTCATATGGTATGGCATATCCCTTTGGCCAGTTTGGGTCATTTGGGTCAGCTGTCCCAACTTCTTTTGGCCCTCCAGCCTTCTCACTGGAGTAGTTCTTTGCTCTCCTTTTATTATTCCTTTTGCAAAAAAACCAAAAGAAACCCCCCAAAAAACCCAAACCAAACCAAAAAATCTGTAGAAGATGAGAACAAACTGAACTAAGAGAAATTACACTGCATTAGGAAAAACTGACACCTCATCTACTTCCAGTAATATTTAGAACTTTCTTCTGTTCAAAGCAACAAACCCTGCTTTAGAGATGGGGAAATGAAGAGGAACAAGTTTGCTTGCATCACGCAGATGGTCACTGAAAGAATTATGGCTGTCACTTAAGACTGCCTGACCGCACAGCAGTTGTTATCTGACATTAAGCAAACTTTCATGAATGAATGTGAGAACTTGATACTGGGGAAAAGTCCCTTCAGCAAAGTCTCTGTAGGATTCTTTTACCTTTAGGTGAATTTTATGAGCTGCATCCTGTGTAAGTGGGACTTCTAGAAGATCCAGTGAAACTGGGAGTTCTAATGAATGCAAAACACTGTGCTCAGCCAAATAAACTACAATTAATGCTAACAGCCTGTTCCTTGTCTTTTCAGTGATGTTTCGTGTTGTTGCCCTGGATTTCAATTTTAAACCCGTTCAGGAGATGGTGAGTGACTAGTAACATTCCCCTGTATTTAAAACTGCTTCTCAAATTTTAAGTAAACAGCTGCTGTGGATAAAATAAAATGTTGCAGAGACTAAATGCCAAAGAATTAACTTGAATGCAGTAGGCTGGATTCCTGACACAACACCTTTTGCTATTTCTGGGGAAGAGGCTCAAAATCCCTTCACTTTGTCACAGCAGACATTATTTTAGCTCTGACCAGAAAGCCCATGGTTCAGTCTCCTGCTATTACTGTACAGCAATTGTTGCTTGCAAAATTTGGTAAGTCATCCACCTGCTACTTTGCCCATTTTAGAAATGGTAAATGCAATTGAAAGTTGTTACCACAATTATTTATCTCATCAAAGGCACTCTTCGCATTGCCATCAAGCTGCCTTCATGCTCATAGTGCATAAAGCAAGAAACAGAAGGGTCTTTACTGGCCTCCTGTCATGTGGTTGTAATGCAGAAGACATCAGAGTGTTACCAAAAGAGCCAATATAATAATCAGAGTTAGGATATAAAATTGAAGAAGCCCTAGTCATGGTTTTCATGCATCTCTGTAACTCCACTTACTCAGCTACTCTGGGATTGCACTGAATTCAGTAAGATCAGAAATGCTCTGACATTCTCATTTGATCTCTTTCCTTTATGTAATGTTCTTATTGAAGTAAAACTGCTGTTAAACCGATTAAAGTAAGTGATGAAGATATCTGATCAATGGCATTATACTGATTATTGATTATGCATCTCTCACAGTCACGGTGAAAAATAATTTGTGTTTGTTCAGCCACCTAATCTCTTCTCCCACTTTGTTTATTCCTTTTTCAGTACCCCTTGATTGCAATTCAGGTAAGAATTCTTTCTCTTTGTACTATATTATTCATCTACAAATAAAATCTAGGGCACACATGCTTGCATTGGTTTGTATGTGTCTACATCCAGACAAATCTTGCTCCTGGGTACACTGACAAAAAATTAGCAGAAACTCCATAAAATCCCAGGATTTTGTTTGAACTTTACTAACATGGAAAACATACCTATACTAATTTCAGCAGTCAAAAGTTGTACTGTTCTTATGCCTACTTTTGTCTCCTTCCCACTCCACCGGTTTTCTCAACTTATTTTTGGGTCTATCTTCTCACAAATCAAGTGTTCTGAAAACTATGAACAAATACAAACTGTGGATACAACTCATAGAATCACAGAATCATAAAATGGTTAGGGTTGGAAAGGACCTTAAAATCATTCAGTTCCAACCCCCCGGCCATGGGCAGGGACACCTCACACTAGACCATGTTGCCCAAGGCTCTGCCCAACCTGACCTCGAACACTGTCAGGGATGGAGCATTTACCACGTCTTTGGGCAACCTGTGCCAGCGACTCGCCATCATATTAATTACAGGTTATGTTAGCACTTCAATTGCATTTTGTAAGGATTTTTAAAATAGCAATTGCAGTTCATGTCTAGATAGTATTCTTGCAAGTTTTCATGTTATTCCATGAAGTTTAGTTGTCATTACTTGGTTTGCAGTGGAACATACATATTTGGAGCTCTATGTGTGTTTTTCTGCAGCCAGTGCTTTAAAGAATTCAGGAAAATGGTGTGAGTTTTCTTCAGTCTAACCAGAATAACTCATGCTAAAAGGTAAATGACACCCTAGTGAATACAGAAGAAATGCTTCCTTCCTTCTTCCAGCAGCTGAAAAAAGCTGGGGATGCTAAAGGCTAAGATTTGTGTGGGATAAGCTCAGCTGAAGTGGGAGCACAAAGATTTTCTTTCTCTCCCCTCTTGACGCAAAAATAGAGCAACATGTACTAAGGAGCAGGGAAGAGCAGTATTGTTCAACATCACCTGATGATTGAGACCAATACTTAGGCTAGCAGAGGATGCCTATATCTGAGATCAAGAGATGAGACTCTAGCAACATTAGCAATTAGAGTACCAAGGCATAATTTATCTCAATACCCATGCCTTAAGCAATTTCCCCAATGATTTAAAGCAGCTTGTCCTACTTTCTTTTTTGTTTCTGGCTTTGTGTGCCAGTAGCAGAAGATTTCCAAGGAAAAAAAGAAAAAAAGAAAAGAGTCTATATTGTTTTCCTTCTGCAGGATCCACGAGGCAACAGGATCTTTCAATGGCAAAACGTGACGTCAGAGATGTACATTATCCAAATTGAATTCCCCCTAACTGAAGAGCCTATCCTGGGGAACTACAGAATTATAGTAGCAAAGAAGTCGGGAGATAAAACAAATCACTCATTCATTGTGGAGGAATATGGTAAATGCCACCCGTTGGTTTTGTTTAGAGTAGAAAATATTATTAGATATAAGCCCCTATCAATCAGACCTTTTGACTGCTGAAACTTCAAACAGCTTCCTGGCAAATGGAACTTCAATCATTTGTCATTAAGAACTGGAGAGGGAAAAGGAAAAAAAAAAAAGAACAGCAAAAAGCCAAATAAGAGAAATTAACCGTTTTGCACAGGTTCAGCCAGGAAAATAGTCCACATAACAAATCAATACATTGATTGCAAAACTCGCTATGACAAACTAACCTTCTTCCAGACATGTCTATGAGCTTTCTTGGCCAAAGCTCTGTAAGGTGTCTGGACATCACAGGTTCACCTCAGAAGCTCTGCTTTCTCTTCAAAGCTTTATAGAAATAATTTAGTGAGCTTTTGCAGGTCAGACCACTTGTCAAACATTTTGACACCCCAGTTCTGAAATCCCATTCCCTCTGTGCACTAACACTAGTGATAAATCCTCATTTTCTCCTTCGTTTCAGGAAGGCCTGCAAGTTTGCAATTTGTCAGTGTTGGTTTTTTTCTTTTCATTCTCTGTCCTAGTGTTGCCAAAATTTGATGTCACAGTCTCTGCACCAGAAAGCCTTACAGTTCTGGATTCAGAATTTACCGTGAAAGTCTGTGGAGTGTAAGTACCAGGTGTAGAGTGGTTAGGAAATATGCTGAAAAGCAAGAACTTTCCAAGGACTGGGGAAAGAGACAGGCTTACTCAAGAGACTAAAATAAATAGCGCCTCAGAAGAGGCTGGAAGTTGGTCAGGGTTGACTTGGTGGTTGGAGCTTTTCATTTACTTGTGTGCTCATCTCATTTATTGTAAGAGTATTCTCTTCCAACTGGTGTTTGGTGAGTTGAATAAATCTTTTGAAAGGTCTCTCCTGATAAAGAAGGATATTTTCACTCCCAATAACCCATTTCAGATGGAGACCTTCATACAGCAAAGCGCCACTGAATTCTAGAAGGGGTCTTAGGGTTCCAGCTGTCTTTAACTCCCCCTTCCAAGCTTAGTCCTTCAGAAGGACCTTGCTTACTCTAAGATCTTGTAATATAGAATCCAGGGTTGAAATCCTGATCCTCTTGCAGATATGAGGAGTTTTGCTTTGACTTTATTGTACCTAGAAGCCCAGTCGAATCTGAACAGTGGATACAACAGTCATAATTTGGTTCATAGATATGTCTGTCCATCATGCTTATAGAGGTATTTATTTTTAGGGACAAGGTAGAATTCATTAATATTTCAGCTTCTGAGTTGTATTATCTTTTGTAACAGGAGGAGAGTTAAGAAAAGCCTGTGAAACTATTCCATTCTCTGGCTTCCCAGCTCACTTCTGGTCCTGGATCTATTCCTGCATATGTTAGCTTAAGTCAATTTTTCAAGCATCACTCATGGACCTATTTCCTTTTCCCACAGGTACACTTATGGCCAGCCTGTTGAAGGGAAGGTCCAGCTCAGTGTGTGCAGGAATTTTGATTCACATGGGAGGTGCAAGAAGAGCCCAGTTTGTCAATCATTTACCAAAGATGTATGATACACAATTGTTATTCCTCTTTGTCCTCTTTATTGTTTTCTTGCTTCTCTCCCATTGCTCATCACACTTTTCTTTCTCTCTTTAATCTTCATCTACTCATCTTGCTAGAGACTCTGGGCGCCTCATTTCTCTTCTTGGTTTCATACAAGCCTGAAGGAGGTCTGACATATTTCTTCTTCATGGCTCTGTTTCCCTTCTGAAAAGTGTAGACAGTGATATCTCCATCAGTCCAGTATAAATCATGTTCAAAGTATTCGGAAAAGACTTCACGTGCTAAAGAAGGGTCCTGTATATTGCTGGCATTCTTTGAAAGCTGTGATCCTTGGTGACAGGATTTTTTTATTTCCTATTCCAGCTGAAGACTGGTTGCCTCTCCCAGGTTTTCAGCTCCAACATCTTTGAGCTAAATCGCATTGGTTACATGAGGAATCTTGATGTGAAAGCTGTTGTCACAGAGAAAGGAACAGGTAATACCTTCTAGACAGTCAGAAACTGCAATGGTGGTGTGGTCAAAAGGAGAGTAGAAGATATTCAGCATCTGCCTGATGACTGCAAGAATGTCTTCCTGAAGAAGATCCATTTTTATAAGCACAGTAACCATCTCCAGGCTGAAGCTATATGAAAGACAAAGTGTATCTTCCCTTGGACATTTCTTACAGGCCTGCAACTCACAGCTGCTCAGATTATTTCCATAACTCGGGTGATGAGCAGTATACAGTTTGAGAATGTGGATCGCCACTACAGAAGAGGAATTCCTTACTTTGGACAGGTAAGTAACGGTGTGGAGAGCTTGTATTGAACATGACTGACAGGCAATCACATAACAACAGTAATAGGAACATTTGGGGCACTGTCTGGGGTGGGTGGTGTTTTCTCCGAGTCTCCATTTTGCATACAGTGTGCTATTAGTAATTCCAAATACTGACAAGTATTAATATACTCTGAGTTTAATTTTGTCAGAAATACTTTGCATCAAAACAATCCAATAACTATCACTTTTCTAACTTGCATTTTTAGCTTGATATAAATCACTGCCTCTCCCTTCAGGACTGACCACCATGTGACAGCTAGAGATTAATAAAAACACTGGGGGATAAGGGAAGAGAGTGAGAGGAATTTAAGAAAAAAAACCAAGGAAATAACAACAGTTTCTGTCTTAAAAAAGCTTTTTCATGATTTTAGGTTTTGTGACAAATCCCACATAACTGTCAGTGGTTTAAAGGGTAGGGATAAATCTCTCTCCTTCAGTTCATTTTTTTCAATAATGGAAGGATAGGGGATATCTTACCTATAGCACATAAAGGAGAGAAGATATTGTCTTTCAAGGATTTTTTTTCCCCTCTGGAAGATGTCTGTATAACTTTCTCACTTAGTCCCCACTCCGATCTCCAGATTGCTGTGCACTTTATCACCCCTTACTGAAGGAAGGGGATCAACAGGCACCCGTGGAATAATGCGCCACAGTGAATTCCTCAAACACATGCATTTGTGCACACTAGAGGTTAACCATGCTGAAAGACACCTGGTAGGAGGCTGGGAAGTCACATCTGACACAAAGCTTCTGCTGCTGGCTTCAGACAGCTTCTTTGCTTTTGTGCAACACCCCCCCCCCCCCCCCCCCCGAATGTCATATTAGGGAACTATTCTCAAAGTCCGATACTCATACTTTCTCAAAATGCAGTATATCCCAGTCCCTGTCCTGGTGCCACCACGTAAGATTCATAGCTTTTCCCTGCTTTGTGAAATGTGTGTGCTGGATGTATATTGTGTGCATTTACTTTTGTTGCATTCAGTCCCTCTGAAGTCAATATCACCCTGAATACTGTTAGCTCTCTGTTATTTTTGTTTCAGAGGTCATTCATCTCTGTGCTGTTTCTGGACAGTGAGGATAGGCAGTGTCTTAAGCTTGTAATTAATATATTATTACTTCTGCCATCTTTCTTTGGGAAAAAAACCAAAATGAAACAAAAAAACCCAACTTAAAATGAATATTCAGTTCTAGCAACCCAGAATTTATCTAATGATGCCTGATATCTTTTATTTGTTTGTTTAACACATGAACAGCAGAAACAGTGGGGACAGAATGAGAAAACAGTTTAAAATAAAGAACTGGAGGAAAGGTCTTCAGATACTGAAAGTATCAGCAGCATACTCTCAAGACTAGCAAAGATAAAAATGGAGGAAAAGGAGCATATCTTCAAGCTGGGAATGTGTAGCCAGAGGTGTCTAAACAGGAAAGAGATGAGACATAAGGAGTTCTTGCTCCGCAAAGGACATTATCAATGATGCAGCAGATGCTGAAGAAGCTCCTGCTCCAAACCTCATAAGATAGCTGAAATAGATGCCAGAATGTGAAGAAAGACATTTCAATTCTTAAATATTGCTTTAAAGGGATTAAAAAAAGCAATTCTGTTTGGCAAACAAGGGAGCACAAAACATTAGCATCTACAAACAAATAGATAACATGCTTGAACATGTCTCACATTCTCTTCTACAGATCAAGCTGGTAGACAAAAACAACTCTCCTATTTCCAGTGAGGTTATTCAGCTATTTGTCAATAACAAGAACACAGCCAACTTCACCACTGATGATAATGGCATTGCAGAGTTTAGCATTGACACATCCAAAATGTTTGATCCTGAGATCAGTCTAAAAGTGAGTACCAAACAAGACTGAACAGAGACACAAAGAGAGATGACTGCTCTCAAACTGAACCCTAAAAAGATGGGATGAAGTTTGAATTCTGGTAATAAAAATAAAGCTTTCTCTGGCTTATTTCATATTCTAGAGGTCTCAAAAATTACTATAAAAGCAGTTAGGAAAACACCTGAGTTGTTGCAATGCAATGGCTGTTGCAAGGCTGTAAGACCATTGTGCTGCTGTTCCCTTACCAGTTTGGCTTTAGATGCAATTCTGAAATAGATGCATTCTATCACCTGATCATTCTGATGTCGGTATGTGATGATTTCCCTAGTGACATGTGTTTTGTTTTCCTTTTCTTCCTCACTCCCTCTCCTGCTCAGGCAACTTATAAAACCAGTGACCGGTGCTACTCTGAAGGCTGGATAGAGCCTTCCTACCCCGATGCATTTCTTTCCATCCCACGCTTCTACTCCTGGACTAGCAGTTTTGTGAGGATTGAACCTTTGTGGAAAGATCTGACCTGTGGGCAGAAAAAGATGATCACTGTGCACTACATTTTGAACACAGAGGGATACAAGGGCATAAACACCATAAACTTCTACTACATGGTGAGTGTGAGGTTGTTGCATGGTTTGTTGCATGGTTTGTTTGACTGGACAGCTTTCTGACAGTCCATTCACAGCAATTACAGCAGTGAGTACTCTTCCAGCTTTTGGATTTCTAGCCAGCACAATGATAGAAGCAACTCTGAGGTGGTTTGGCAGAGCTTCCCATCAGGGAAAGTGATCCCCATTTCAGGCCGTGTTACTCTACCTTATAGTAAAGAACCACCTTCATAATGTCTCAAGACAGGGTTCTTGTCCCTTCCCTCCAAGAAGCTCTTTATGGTATTCCTTGCGTACCCCTTCCCTTCATTTTCCTTTTGCTTCCTGACCAGTGAAAAGGGTACCAGCAGTAGCAGCAGCAGTGACAGCATCCAGCATGCCCCAAGGCTGATTTTTAAGCATTTCAAACCATCTCAATGTATGTGCCCTGTCCATGTACATTGAACTCGATTGCTGCTTTCTCCCTCCAACCTCTGTCAACATATAAATGTATTGCTCTTCTCTGAACAGGGCATGGCAAAAGGCAAGATTGTCCTTACAGGGGAAATTAAAGTTAATATCCAACCTGGTAAGTTAAGTTGCCAATCCATGTGTCTGCATTAAAAAACAATAAGAAGGGATGGTTGAACTGAGGACCAAGTCAGGACTTCCTGGATGTATACAGCAGCTCCTGGGAGGGATGCATCGCTCCCATCCATTTGTGTGTGCATGATACTACCACTATCACCTTAAAGTCAGATTAGTCCAGCACCTAGATCATTTGATATGAGTCAAGTAGTGTCCTGCAAAGATCTTCCCGAAGGATAATATAGAGAATGCAAAGTGTCTACCTTAAAAGGCTATTTGAATCTGGCTATATGTTTGAATCCACAATAAATCTGAGCGTGTCTAGATCTAAACCCAGGCATGTCACCTCCTGGCAAATCCAGGATTTTTCAGTTTATTGTCTAAATAGAGATTTCTCCACTGACTGGTACAGTTATATGCCAGTTGAGGATGGCTACTACTACAGTAGGTCTTTGCAGTTCTCTCCTTACTTGTCCCTTTCTCTCTCCTAACAGATCAAAATGGCACTTTCACCATCCCACTTGTGGTCAGTGAGAAAATGGCTCCAGCCATTCGGTTGCTGGTGTACATGTTACACCCTGACAAGGAACTGGTGGCAGACAGTGTCCGGTTTCCAGTTGAGAGGTGTTTCAGAAACAAGGTGAGAGACACTAAGATACAGCAATTCTTACCTGCTGCCAGATAAATACAAATTCTTTGTGTACACATTCATTTTCCAATTTATTTCTTGTTTCTATCCACTTCTCTCAACATTACTGTCTTCATTCCCCTTTTTTCTCTTTGGCCTTGTGTCTCTCCTCTTTCACCACCTCCTGGCCTTATCATCAAATGGTAAAGCCCCTTTGAACATTAAAACCTGCTTTTTAGGAAACCCATACTACTCCCAGATGGTTCGTGCCTCTCTTGAGCTATATTAGCATGCTATTTGGTTTAAGCTGCCTTTTCTTTAGTATAGTGAGCACACTTCAGCCTTATCCCACTTCACAATCTAATCTTTCACACTTTCGTTATTGAAAAATGCAATTTGCAAAAGAATCACACTTTTAGTTTGAATCACTTGAGGTAGACTTTATTGAAGCTATCAGAGGAATTTAAGTGTGCTTCCTGCCTAAGCCCCCATTATAGCAGAGGCCTGGTCAACAGAGGCAGTGGGGACCAAACATCCCTCTACAGGCAGGCTATCTGTGCTTTATCAGAAGAGCCTTCTGCTCTCCTTCTTGCCCTCCATACACACAGACACAGAGCAGCCCTGAGCAGTAGTGATGAGCCATACCAACATCTCTTTGATACAGGTCCAGTTGCAATTCTCTGCAAAGCAGATGCACTCAGCTTCCAACGTCAGTTTAGTCATTGAAGCTGCTGCCAACTCCTTCTGTGCTGTGAGGGCAGTGGATCAGAGTGTGCTGCTTCTGAAGTCTGAGACAGAGCTGTCTGCAGAAACGGTAAGCTGCCCAAACAAACACATTGTCCTTTTTTTTTTCCTCCTCCATTTCAGTGTCTCTCCACTTGAGATTGTTAGACCGTGTTAACATCAGCTGTTTTTTGCATGTGCTGCTCATAAACCATCTGTAATAGGCAATACACAGCTTTTGTTTCTTGGCAGTTGGAAGTCCTCTTTCATGTGGGGTTTAGTTTAACCAGTCTGATAACAACTGTTATTAGCTACACTTCCCAGCTTGGTGTCATCAGCAAACTTGCTGAGGGTACACTGCCTCATCATCCGGATCATTAATGAAGATGCTGAACAGGATTGGATCCAACATTGACCCCTGGGGTACACCTCTAGTTACTGGCCACTAATCATCACCCTCTTGGTCCAGCCGTTCAGCCAGTTTTCAATCCAGGAAACAGCATTGTTTCAAACAGGCTAACATCTCAGCTCTGGCAATCTGCAGCACATGGTGGTGTAATCAGGATTGATCTTTCCATACAAACAAGTTTTGTGTTTCCTTCCCCCTCACAGATATACAGCCTGCATCCTCTGCAAGACTTTCAAGGCTATATCTTCAATGGGCTCAATCTAGAAGATGATCCCAAAGACCCCTGTGTCTCATCTGACAACATCTTTCACAAAGGCTTGTATTACACACCTGTAATGTCTGGATTAGGACCAGATGTATATCAGTTCCTCAGGGTAAATGTCCTGTACATTACTCAGATCTATTCAAGTGAGTTTCCACTTACGTAGCTTTAGATATTTCTGCAAATAATGCTGTTAGTAAAGCTCATACATGACAAACTATCCTCATGGACATCTGTTCTCAATTGATGCTGGTGCCTACTGTGATTTTCCAGCATGCATAACACTCCCACAAGTCTCAGCATAGATGTCTCTGAGCATGTCTCTGCATAGATGTCTCTGGACATGGTGGAAAAACCGTAATGAGAAAGTGAGACTAATGGAATAAACCTCAGCTACAGTATGGTTATGGCTAACACAAAAGTGTTTTTTTTACAGGATATGGGCATAAAATTTTTTACCAACTCAAAGGTTCGGCAACCAGTTGTGTGTACTAGTGAGTCTGTAAGACCTCCACCATATTTATTGAATGCAGGATTCATGGCTTCTACACACCATGTCAAATCATCAGGTAATATAGGTGACAAGAAAGAGATTTTATCTTTCTCCTTAAATGAAGTGGTATTCATGTGACATGGACATGGACAGTACTCATGAATCATATTGGTATTGATATTTAATATTGGTCTAGCACAAAATGAGGTAGCTTAAGATAATGGCCAATACCCACAAATGTCTTTCTGATTCATGTCCAGTTTCATGCTGGAAAGTGTTGTCAAAAAAAGTGTTGAGTGTCACACAAAACTAACACTGTTGCCACTGATTCCCTTCTGACCAGAGCTTGTTTGGAAAGACAGTGCAACAGTGTGGACAGCAAACAGATAGAAGATCCAAGTGACCTGAGTTCTAGCCCTAGGTATCTCGCTCATATTTGGAGACCAAAGGACTTCAAGTCATGTTTTCTTTCTTTGTGATATCAGATTATACCTTACTCAGAGATACATTAGTTAAATTAATCAATATTTGTGCAGCATTACTGATAATCTCAGAGAGATGCTAATCATCCTTCACACTGGCCCATGCATATTAGAATCTGTCCTTTCTATGAGTCTTTGTTACATGACCCAGGTTTCACTAAATTCCCATTATCTCTTACAAGCTGAAATTGCTAGAGAGGAACGTGGGAAGAGGCTTACTCTTGAGACTATTAGGGAATTCTTCCCTGAAACTTGGATTTGGGATATCGTCTTGATCAAGTGAGTACTACTTCTTCCATCTCTTTGCCTTTTTATTCAGACATACTGAATATGTCCCCCGATGTCCTGCAAGGTGGCAATTCCTTGCCACCTCTTCTTTCCTTCTGGCCTGGAAGACCTAGCTTTTTCAATCATCACCTGACAACCTGCCCTCCTCTTTTCCGTGATAAAATTACCCTGTCCCAAAGACATCTATTCTCAAATGTGTGTACCATGAGTCATATTCTCTTCCTAAGAAAATGAACACCTCTATTTAAAATATGGGTCTGTCCTCAAGAATTCTGAGTTTTCTTTCTAAACTCAGGGAAATGATGAGCAGAAGAACTTTCAAATGGGCTTTTCTCAGAAGACTTGGGTGATAAGTTCTGGGGGAACTTGGATGTGGGATTTCTGCAGATGGAGCAGGAATAATGCTAATTTTCAAAACCTATTGCCTTTACTGAGAAGCAAGATGTATGAAATTTAGCCTTTCTAAAGTCATCCTTTATGCATTCCCATCAGCTCTACTGGAAAAGCCAGCATCTCATATACCGTCCCTGACACCATCACTGAATGGAAGGCCAGTGCCTTCTGTGTGGAAGAGTTGGTTGGATTTGGTATGGCTGTGCCTACCACTCTGAAAGCCTTCCAGCCTTTCTTTGTGGACTTGACCTTGCCATACTCTATCATCCGAGGAGAAGATTTCCTGCTTAGAGCAAATATCTTCAACTATCTTGACCACTGCATTCAGGTGGGTACTTCTGCCCACATTCTTAGACCTTACTGCATCTCCAAAGAAGCAGCAGCAAAATGATTAGTATAGGTGACTAGATCTGTCCCTGCCCTTGATTGACATACTGCTCATTGTATCTGACCATAAACTATCCTGACTTGATTTGTCCTCCCAAACCACTACAAAGCAGAGCGAAACCTGTAGACTAGGATGGGTGTATAAGCAACTGTCTCACTATCCATAGAGGAAGGAAGCAAGTGTTTGGCAGAGTATCATTCATCATCCACAGTCATGCAAGCCATCAATGGCTGTAGTGGAGTCTTTTCTTTAGGGATGTATGTGAAAGTGCAAAGAAATGAAGGGCTTGTGCTTACCAAATGATGAGCAGGAATTGGAGAACAGACAAACCCTTCCTCCCTGGGGTGAAAGTTCACAGAAGTACCAAAACAGGGCACACAATAGTCCAGTACTTGCTCTACAGAGTATTTGTCTAGCTAAAGGCTCTATTGCTCCCAGGCACTGGGGGACAGTACTCTCAATATTCAGTACTTTCCCGGCAAATTGGTTCCAGACAACAGTTACACTGTACTTCTGCGTGGAGAAAGCCTACACATGGTTTAAAGGATACCTGAAGAAAGAAAACCAGGGATCTTTTATTTGGCTTCTTGTTTCTTATGCTGTACCTAGGAACTCTGAAAAAAAGAGGCAGATGTGGAGTCTAGATTTCTTCTGCTTGCTGAAATGTTGAAAATCAGCCCTTCAGTCTCACAAGAAGATCACCACCAAAAAAAGTAAAAATCAAGAGAAAATTTAGGAATGTTTTTTATTCCAAACAGTTTGACCTAACAAAACAAAAAAGTTTAGTGTTTTAAACAACCTAGAAAAAAAAATGCAAGCCTCTGTTTTTGAGTCTTTTGTCTCTTAACCTTGTTTTCCAAGTGTTTCAACAATAACAGAAGAACAAACACTGATCAATGGTTTCCTTTGCAAGTTAGTTCAAGACCATTAACACCAGGTCAACTGAATATAACTCAATATCCTGATCAGGAATCAGATGCATGCATAGGATATTAAACATCTCAATGGAGAATGTCATGAGAAGCAACCTGTTAAGGTTACATCTAATGAATGATTCATCCAACACCATCATCTCCGGCCTTAACCTGCTCTACACTATTAACATTGGACTTAAAAAGAGACTAGCTCACCCCCTCTACCAGTAAAGCACGATTTGCCTATGGTACTAAATATTCATCCCATCACATCCCTCTTTCTGTTCTCAGATTAATGTTTCGCTGTCAGATTCCCTTGATTATCAGGCCAAACTCATCTCCCCAGAGGATGATAGATGTGTATGTGCCAAACAAAGAAAGACTTACATCTGGAATATTTCTCCCAAAGAAATCGGTAAGTGTAAATTTATTAATTAAGTGTAAATCGGTAAATTTGAATTTACCCCTTTTTTCTGTCCTGAGATTGATACTAATCAATTTATACCTCACCTGAAAAACCAAATCCTCTTCCACCCTGGAGAACTTGGTCTCCTACTGGTCTTTCCAGCTGTCTGGGCTAAAGACCTCCACAACTGCAGTGTGTTTATCATTCCCATTTTCAGAGATCAGTTCTCTTCCCACTTCTTACCTAGAGTGACTAACCATTCATTACGTTGCACTACTTAACATCTGTAGATATTCTTTACCACATGAAATTTCTCTACTTTAGCCATCATTCTGCATGACAGAGGTCCATTTTTCTTCCTTTCTGCTACTGTTTAAGGTAACGTAGTATTCAGCATTACTGCAGAGACCAAGGATGTTGAACCTTGTGAAGATGATGCACCTAGGAATGGCAGTATTGACTACAGGGATACCCAGATCAGAGCACTGTTGGTTGAGGTACTGCTGACAGCTCTTACTGTCTGCCCTGTACTCCCTTCCATGAGGAAAGAAAAATGCAGCAGAACTGCCGAAAGCAAGTAAAAGCTTTTCAGATTCCCTAAAGAGCTCCTGATTTGGCTCCACCTTCATCTGTCTGGGACAGGGTCTGGCTGTTCAATCTAAGACCAAGTCCACTCCCATCTGATGTCCTCTTCCATGAGGATCAGTGGGTGTTGGTAAGTGCATGTCTCCCTCATGCAGAGGAGAAACTGGAAATGAGGGACTCCATCTGATGGGAACTCCCTTTTAGTAGAAGCTGCATCAAGTATGAACGTGTAAAATGTTGCTTCAGTCCAGATGTCTTGTGATTCAGGAGGTTGGGGTGAAGGGTGGTTCTTCTGTCACTGCATTTCTTCTGCATGCTTTGTTCTCACTCACTGCTTGTGTCTCTTCTTCCCATGGCCATGCAGCCTGAAGGAATCAGAAGGGAAAAGACTCAAAACTACCTGGTGTGTACAAAAGGTAAAGTTCTTATATATTGCTGTCCTGAGAGGAACTGAAGGAAAGCTTGGAGTTTGAAGTGTTGCTGTCCCTCCCCTTTTTCCTGGAGTTGCCCACATGGCAGCTAGTGTGAGTCTCGCAGTTCAGTTCCCTGTCATGAAATTCCTGTGTGATCTGGTGCATATGTCATGTAGACACCATCTGTACTGCAGCCAACAGTGCTGAGATGCTAAAGGAAAGCTGCTGTGAGACTATCAAATTGAGACATCTTTTTGTGCAAAATCTGTCCTGCATTTCATGCACTTCTAGAAACTCAGTTGACTCATGTTTACTGCTGTACTCCATTTGAAGGATAATTATAGCTTGCAGCTTTCCTTTTCTAGTGGGAATGGGAGAGGAAATGTAAAGCTCCTTTCCAGAACATCTCTGGTACTGACAGCAAACAGTTTCTAAGATTTCATGAAAGCTCTGATTAAAAGAGGCACAAAAGCACCCCTGGCCCTCACCAACCAGCTCTCCCCACAGTCCCACTGAAGAAAGCTCCAGAATCCACAGACACTAGAGCCTGTGAGCATCAGCCTTACCCTGCTCAGCTGGTTTCTGTTCAGCAATGACAGTTACTGCACTATTCGGTCTGGTTTTCACAATTTTGTTTTTTCTGTGCTCCCTTCTCTCTTGATGTCCTTGGTGACAGCTGTGAATTTCTATCTACTGCTGTCTCTTGTGTGCAATTTTGCGCTGTGCAATTTCTACCAATTGTGTGCAATTTCAGTGCTATAACCAATGTTTCCATATAAGCAACCACAGATATTGAATATTTTTCTCCACAGATGATGTGGTTATTCAAGATGTTCCTCTAAGTCTACCTACAAATGTGGTGGAAGGATCAGCCAGAGCTTCCTTTTCTGTTGTTGGTAAATACATGATTAATAAAACATGAAAAGAGACAAAATGTAAAAACATGAAGTGAAAGATTTTTCAGGATTCAAAATGTGAGTTTCCACCCATCAGTTGGAAGCTTTTGAGCAAAGAGACTGATTCTCATCTTGGCCAGGAATGTTCTTTGCTGTATCAGAGAAATTAAGATTAAATATCAGTTACACCTTTCTTCACTCTTCTGTTTAGATTTATTACATTTGAATGTTTTGCTATGAAGTAGCATAGTTCTGGGTTATGACCTCAGCCTACATCAGCCATACTCATGCCAGTATGACCTTTTTCCACTCACCCATCTGCACATCTGAGATGCTAATGGAATCTTTTCAGTCTTTTCCCAAAAAGGACTTGGACTTGGTTACGTGACTCACTAGTCATATAATCTCTGCTTTGTAATATTGGTGATTTCAGCTCATTCCAGAAATCTTTCGCTGGGTCTGTGCTATCTCTCCTAAAAATAGCAGTTTAGAAGTTGTCTATGATACATCTACATAACCAGTGTTCCTTTCCAGCACTAGTTGTTACTTCTGCAATACATGGTTCACTGTAGCATTACTGGGCTGTTCCTCTTTCATCCTCTGGAAACAGAAGTTTTCTGAAAGTTCTACTTTTCATTTCTGAGAAGTATCTGCTTGAAGTGGCACTACAATAGATAACATTTCTGATATGGCCAATTTAGACTAAGTAAGGAAAGACAGGGGAAACATTTCTTTGCTGACTGCAAAACAGAACAGAACAAATCACTTGGCATTGAGAGCTTCATGCTTGTTGGAAAGGCTTATGACACGAGCTAGGCTTTCCATGACTGTGCCTACAGAATGGAAATTAGTGTTTGTTTCAGTGGCCATGAGTTGTACTAATCCTCCCTGACATCTCCTCTTCCCCAGGCGACATCATGGGCACTGCCATGCAGAATGTGCACCAGCTCCTCCAGATGCCGTTCGGCTGTGGGGAGCAGAACATGGTCCTGTTTGCACCCAACATCTATGTCTTGGACTATCTGAATAAGATAGGGCAACTGAGTGAGGAGATCAAATCCAAGGCCATAGGATACCTAGTGAGCGGTAAGAGCTTTGTGCTTCCCTTACACTGTATGCTGAAATTCCCATGGAGGCCCAGTGAGCAGAAGCAGCAGCATGGCTATCCTAGTAGTACGGCACTGCTGCTGTAGCACAGCTCAGTGACCCAAGGATCTGCCCTGATCAAGGCACTTGTTATTTTTGCTTTATCTTCTTTTTTTCCTTATCCTATTTTTCTGAGGCTCAGCTGTTATGTTTCCTTCAAGATTCTGCCTTTCAGTCCTTTTCTCCTTTTCCACCCAGCCACAGCGTGTATCCTAATCATGTTAGCTTAGCTAGAGCACAGAGCTGATACAGCTCTGCCTATTCCGTGACTCAGTGTTCCTGCACAAAATGACCCATGCTTCCGTCAAAGCTCCCGCTGGGATTCCCTGCTGGTTGGTAGATATACACTGCCTTTCTACTCTTTCCTACAGTGGTTTCAGGTAAATCTGATAGTAAACAGAACAGGGTTTTGTTTTTAACTCATGGAACACTTCCTCTTCCATATGTCTGCAGGCTACCAGAAGCAGCTATCATACAAACATCCTGATGGGTCCTACAGTATTTTTGGCACCAGAGATAAAGAAGGGAACACCTGGTGAGTGACTGCGAGTAGAAACGGCTCAGAGATGAATTTGCATTGAATTTACATGACTCAGCTGACATTTTGGTTTGGTCTCCTGCTATCTCTCATGAAACCCAATGCACTGCAGTGCTTTGTAGCTAGGATCAGCCCCAGAGTGAGCAGGACACCCTTCCTGTGTCCCATATAGCTAGAACTCCTTTAACTACTGTCTCCTGGAGGAGCACAAAAAGAGAAGGCAAGCCAACAACATACTGGCTGAAGCTCTTCATGCTTATGCGTGAATGGGAGCATGACTTTTTCTGTTCCTACTTCCAATCCTCATCTCACAGCTTCATCTTTCCCTTGCAGGCTCACTGCCTTTGTGTACAAATCATTTGCACAAGCTAGTCACTTCATCTATGTTGATGAAAATGTCCAGGCTCAAACCCTAATGTGGCTGGCAAGCAAGCAGAAGCCAGATGGCTGTTTCCGAAGTGTTGGGACACTCTTCAACAATGCCTTGAAGGTTGTAGAGAATTACATCTTGGTCAAACTTACACTATTTTTAATGTTAAGAACATGCTCTCCCATTACAGTCAAAAATTATACTTTACTCCAATTGTTTGTCCTCTGCCAAGGGCTAACTTTCTGCACTTTACAATGACTATTTTCTGCTCAGTCAGAATCCCCACACTGTACTTTGAGCACCTGAGACAGGGTTACGGGGCAATAAGCTTGAGAGAGTGATGTTTTTTGAGGAGATAGCAACAGGTTTCTCTTGATTTAAAATCTATTTAAGAGCTTCTCACTCATGTCATTCATTGATTATTCCTCTCTCCATGTCTTTTTCAGGGAGGAGTAAATGATGAGCTGTCGCTTTCTGCCTACATCACCATTGCCATGCTAGAAGCTGGTCACTCCAGCTCGGTAAGGAGACCTTCAGGTGCTGCTATTCAGCTGAAATTGGTCCCCAGTGTTGACTTAGCTCCAGCATCTCCTGAAAAATTGTCTAGATAATAAAGAGAGAGAGAGAGAGAGATTGCAGGAAATATAACTGTGCTCGGTATCTGCACTAGTTGCTGTGAATTTCAGGTTAGATATAAGGAAGGTGTTCTTTACTGTGAGGGTGATGGGGCACTGGAACAGGTTGACCAAAGAAGTGGTAAATGCCCCATCCCTGGCAGTGTTCAAGGCCAGGCTGGACAGAGCCTTAGGTGACTATGGTCTAGTGGGAGGCATCCCTGCTCATGGTAGGGGGGTTAGAACTAGATGATCTCAAGGTCCTTTCCAACCCTAACCATTCCATTGATTCTACAATTATCATCGAGGTAAGCAGAAGGAATTAGCTGTGAAAGAAACAGGACAGTCTTCTGTTTATAGGCAATCATCTTTCAGAGCATGCTGAAACACTACTTGATTTTTCTGATGTTTCCTCCAAAATCCCTGCTGCTTATAAAATTCTGCATTCTCTCTGCTGAAGTCACTATACAAACTAAAGTCCCATTCTCATTGCTGTGATAGTGACAAGATAAAGAACAGGTTTAAAAAAAAGAAATGTTTGATCAGGTGAAGACCACTGTCCTGAATTAGACTCATGTGTTTTTACTGGTTTATTTGTTGTTCTCTTTTTATAAAGTATCCTGTAGTCCGAAATGCCTTTTTTTGTCTGGAGGCTGCATCTGAGAAGAATATCAGTGAAGTTTACACTCAGGCACTCATGGCCTATGCTTTCTGCTTAGCTGGAAAGGCAGAAAAATGTGAATCATTCCTCAGAGAGTTGCAGAAATCAGCAAAGGAAGCTGGTGAGTTTCAGCCTATTTGGGAATTTTGAAAGTGGGAAGAGGGAATAGATCTTACTGGTGGTATGTGGTCTAACCTTGACAATAATGAGACCATAGCCACTGGAACCAACCTCCACAAATAATCTATGGAGTTAATTTACAGCACATCTGTTGCTCTGTACAGAGTACTTGTGAGAAAGAGTCCGGGACACAGTATGTCTCTGAGGCAGCATAGAGCAGTGTCACCGACAACCCATTTTGCTTGCTCCTTACACTCTTTTTGTTCAGATGGCTCACAGCACTGGGAGCAAGAGAAGAGGTATCCATCAGAAAAATCTCCCTCCTTCCTTGACCATGCCCCATCAGCTGAAGTTGAGATCACCAGCTATGTGCTGTTGGCATTGCTCTGCAAACCCAATCGGAATCAAGAGGATCTCACAAATGCCTCAGGGATTGTGCAGTGGATCATCAGGCAGCAGAATCCCTATGGAGGTTTCTCTTCCACCCAGGTACCAAAACTCCCTTCCGCTTCCCAACCATCCTAGGAATTGGGGCAGGTTCAGGGTGCCAGTGGGGCTTTGACTACCTAGTCTTATTTCTCCTTTGTATCTGCTGCCTCAAACACAGAGACCAAACCTTTCTCATAGACAGACCAAAATAATTTCCCCCTTTTCTTCTTAACTATGGAAAGGTTAAAAGCCATACAAGAGTAATTTGACCAGCAGCAAATACAGATACTTGTGTTGGGGATGGGCCTAGAAAATACCAATTCCCGGCTCTTATAAGACCATGAAGTGCTCTGTAGGTCCCTAGAAAACATATGCTTCACCACTATGAAAAACTCAATTGCTCAGATTTTGTTCTGAGACCTTTATATGAGTAGAGACATTTCTTCCACCCTAAAACATATATGCCAAAATGAAATGGTTCCTTATATATGAGAACCCTGGAATGATACACAAATTCAGGGTTTCTTTAGCCAGGATAAAGCGACTCTGCTTCATATTGGAACCATGGCTTCGACCTCTCTGCACCGGTCACGCTGTGTAGCTAATTGCTTTTTATTACTTTCTTTTTCTTCAGGACACAGTCATTGCTCTTCAAGCCCTGGCTGCTTATGGTGGGGCCACCTACAGTCCTGTTACGCAAAATGTAGTGAAGATCACTTCTCAAAAGCCATTTGAGAAGGTATTTATTGTCAACAATGCAAACAGGCTCCTGCTGCAACAGACTCCCCTTCCAGAGGTCTCTGGGAAATACAGCCTAGCAGTGAATGGCAGTGGGTGTGTGCTTATGCAAGTAGGTGTCCACTCTCCCCTTCATTGTGCTTCACATCACACATATGATACAGCCGTGTTTTTGATGTTTCTCTCTCTGACTTCACTTTATTTTTCCTAATTATTTGATTGCCATAAACTATTTTAAAACTCTTTTTCCCATCCCACATTCTGACTGCTGTGGAGCCACAGCATGGAAAAAAAGGAGTCCTTTCTGATCAGCAGCTGGTTTCTCTCTGGGAGGTACAAGTACCTTCATTGTTAAAGAGCAGAAGTCTGGTGTGTCTGTCATTGATGTAAACAAGGATCTTCCACATAAAACCAAGGACATTGCCAGGGAACTTCACTACATCTGACACTTGTTCTTTGGAATGCAAAAAAAAACCTTGGCATGCTTGAATAAAATGGCTTTTCCCTTTTCCAGACAGTACTGAGATACAGTATTCACCTTCCGGAGGGGGCCTTTGGATTTTCTCTCTCAGTACAGACATCAAATGCTTCCTGCCCACTGGATCGACCAGGAAAATTTGATATTGTCCTCATAAGCAGGTAACATGCCATCAACAAACCAGCTGCACAGAAGACAAGACATGCAGGAAAGATTGCTGTGTGTATCCAGTTCTGCTTGTAAAGTCAAGAATCATAAAGTGATCAATGTGTTGATGATATCAGTCTGTAAGACACAATGTCCCAAAAGATCTTGTGACAGTAACTGATGGTGGTAGCACATACTTGGCCCCCTCATACTAGGGGCTTGTGCCTCCCTCTGGCTGCATGAGGCCAGAAGGATGGTCCAGTCTGACAGGATCCTCTGTTGTTTCAGTTACACAGGGAAGCGCAGCAGCTCTAACATGCTCATAATAGATGTGACGATGCTCTCTGGCTTTGTTCCTGTAAAGTCTTCCCTGGATAAGGTAAGCTATAGGAGCAAGATTAAATGAGTCGCCCCAGGGGCTGAGAAGACTGGTTCTGATGAAAACAGAAGCCTGGTTAAGAATCATTCACTCACAAACCCTGTGACATGTTTGCATGGCTGCACTTCTCATTACTGGGTGGAGGGAATGCCCTACAGGAAGCTGTGACCACACAGACCTTCCCAGATTAAAAACTAATTCCAGCTTGAGCAGCTGGCAGCTGCAACTGGGAGCTGACACTGCACAGGTAGGGAAAGAGTGGGAAATCTGCCAGACTCTACAACACCAAAGTCAAGCAGTATTCCTCAAATTAACTGTAACGCCTCTCATGCACTCAGGAAGTGCTAAAGTCAAGTGGCAGGAATTGCTTAGTCCTCTCCATCTATATAGCATCCTTTGGTCTCTATCAGCTGCTAGCTCTTGATAGCTGGCTAGAAGAAGAATCCTGCAGCCATGCAGTGGTAGGGTCTGAGGTAGAACTTGTTTTATAATGTTTTAAAAATATATTTATCTCCAATTCATTGTTTTAAAGCTCGTCGACAGTCATACAGTGATGCAAGTAGAAAACAAGAAAAACCATGTTCTCCTTTATCTGGAAAATGTAAGTTCTGATCGCTATTTATTTGATTTTTGCAAAGAGTGCAAACAGCATGTAATAGATGCACCTACAGTATGAATAAATTGTATGTACCGTGTTCCCTCACTCATCAGTTTTCCCCTGTAAAACTTAAGCTGCTTATTCCTCAAACTACATTTAACATCCCAAACTCCCAAATAGTTTCAAACTGATGCCTGCCCAACTAACAACTGTAAGTTAATAAAAAAAAAGTACATAGAAATTAATCAAAATTCCTTCTCCTTTCAGTCAATAGCAGATAAACACCAGAAAAGAGGTCCCTTTGTGTGTATGTCCCCTTGGTGGGCTTGTCATAAACCTCAGTTCTTCCAACAGGACATGAAACACTGCTCTGCTCTGGAAAGATTTTCATTACATCTCTTACGCTAGTATTGACTAACAAAAGTCAATACCCCAGTGATGTACATTGGTTCCGATAAGTTTCTTGATGGCACACAATGCTTATGTCTGAAATTGGTGGGATTGGAATACCAGACTTTATCATTCTTAAGAAATAAGCTTACTCTTTTGGGACCTTTTTTCCCTCTCTGGCAATAGGATGTGTAATAACTTCAGAATCAGGTAATACGAGCAGGATAAGAAAACTATAACTCTTCATTTCAGTTTCACTGTGGAATCTCCAAATGTATTTCAGATAATGGATGTCCCACATGTGTATGTGTGGCATCAGTGGGATTTGGAATACACAATCTATCAGTTAGCACCCTTGTCTGCTCCAGATGGTGTTGTAGAAATAAAAAGACTTATGTGATCCTCGTCCCTCCATTCGCAGATCTCGCAGAAGAAAGGGAAAGAAATCACTTTCTCAGTTGAGCAGGACTTCGTTGTGACCCATCCCAAGCCAGCTCCTGTGCAGATCTATGATTATTATGAAACTGGTAAGTCTCTGATATTAAGCAGTACAAAGTTTGGGGGAGGGACAAGGGACAGCAAAACACTGCATGCATTAAGGGAGGTACAGAACCAGCCCTCCTGGAACCAAGATTTCTCTGAACTCTTATCAGGATCTGGATTTAGTATCAGGGGAGAGACTTATTTCACTTCTGTGATCTTATGCGCAAGGTGATAAGTGGGCATGACAAGAAAGCTACAAAAATTCACATGCCAGAATGAAGGAGATTTCGAGGATCTCTGGTTTAAGTATGTGTGGGGTGTATCTACCTCCACTGAAAAGCACCCAAAGTGATCTGCAGGCTAATAGGAACATTTCTTTCCTTCTTCTCCAGAAGAGTATGCTGTTGCTCAGTATACGTCACCTTGCAAAGAGGCTGTTGCAGAAATAGACTGATGGTTAGAGAAGGTAAGTGAAATCCAGAAAGAAAACCCAAGCAGGTGAGAAGGTAAAGTATAAAGCAGCATGTGCAGCAGGACTGGCACGGTGAAGAGAGCAGTAACTGTTCTTGCAGAAATGGACTCTGCAGTCATCACCAGGCTTTTCAGAGAGCAGCCAGAGACAGTGGCCAGATCCTGTCTTATGCTGTCACAAGTCCTGTCACCACGACACACGCTCAGTGGACTCCAAGGGAAGACCATGTCACTGTTCATGGGAAGAGCTCAACCTCTAGAGTGAAAGTGAAAGTGCAGAATAATGGAGAGACTGGGAAATACCTTCAGAATTTCCTCAAAAGCATACACACTTAGCAAGGAATAATCTCCCTACAGCCATCCTTGAAAGCCTGTCCTGGCTCAACACAGCAGTTATGCTGACAGTTGTCTGCTGAGCAGTTTCTGAGGGATATGGGCACATATCCCATGTAATCCACACAGTTTTCTGCCAGACCTTGGTCCAGCATTTGTCTGTTTTGCACACAAGGGGCTGATTACCCTGTACCTGAAACCATATTGTACATCCTGCTGGTTTGTTCTCATTGAGGTTATTTTCTTTTGGATTTTCCCCTACAGGACCATCATAATTGTTGGACAAGTGGTCAAGCAACCTATTTTCTTCTGTCATTAGTCCTGACAAGGGCCATTTCACCTTACTAATCACAGTGGGAGTCTGACATCGTTTAAGCTAGTGTCTCATTCTCTGTTTCCTTTCATGGCACATCTCTTTAGATCCATGTCATAATCATGTATACCTTTCCATCAATAAACCTCCCTTTTACGTTGGACATTGGCTTTTCTCAGTGTCACAGAACAGACATTTTAATGACAGTCCACATGTTACGTTTGATGGCTGGAGAGGATGAAGAGAGAAACATGTCTGTCCTGCCTTCTCTCCCAGCTATAGCTGATAACCGCTTGCAGCTACTGTAAATATGCAGCATATTCAGTCCCTCCACCTTCCAGAGAGCAGGACCCATTGCTCATGGTTGCTGAAGAGCCTCTCACCTTTACATAGCCCTGCTGGGGTGCTGCCTCTCCCCTGTAACATAAAAGTAGGGCTTTATGTATGGACATCACAGAGTGACTCTGCATCATGCTTAGTAGAAGAGGTTGAAGAAAGGTGCATGTTTCAGTCCAAGCCTGGCAAGCACCTAGTCCCACACCCTTGATCTGCCCCCTGACTGGCTCTCCAGTCCATGAGACTGGCCAGAGTTTGTCTGAAAGAGATGATGAACCTGGATCATGATGCGTTGTCCCAGCCACCAGCAACAAGCTTCCCTGTTTTCCTGCACTCTTGTCATTGCCCACTTTGTTACGCTTAGAATCCTGGTGGTTTCAAACACAAATGCTCTTTGGCTACAGCATGCCAGAGTCGGTGGGTAGGTGGGTGGGTAGGAAGAGCACGATCCAGGTGTTACCAGAGCCCTCTCAGAGGGTACAAAGGGACAGGGAGGCATGGCTAGAAATGAGGGAGCAGAGCAGCATCAGGAGGGCTCAAGAGAGAAGAATGGATGCATCTCCTCTTACACAGAAGCAACAACCTGGCCAGCAGCCTTCACCCACCCCTCCCATAGCTGCAGCTGCATTGCTCACAGGCAGAGGGGTCCAGACCCATGCTGGCTTATCCACAGTGTAGTGGGGCCATCCACCACACAGGAGTGGGGAGAAAAGAACAGAGCTGTCATGGGGCTGAGGGGGAAGTACCAGCCATGCAAGGGCATGAACAAGAATTTAAGCAAAAATGCAAACTGTTCAAATGCTGGGAATAGTATGTTTTTTGAAGGGATCCATTTCATAAGGTAACTTACTAAAATTGTGTGTGGACTTGGTTTTTTCTTTTTTCACAATGAAAATCATGTCAACACAGAATATTCCTCAGAATATTCCTCTTCCCTAATCAATTTCTTTTGCAAAAGGTACTAAATAATTTGAGTCAGTGTTTCTGAGCTGCCGAGGCCTGGCTTGTGAACAAACTTAACGTCTGAGTCTCCACAGGCAGCAGGGTACCCAAATACTCACAGCATCCATTAGCCATGTGTGAGTTTTAGAATTGCTCAGGGCTGGCCATGCAGGATATGCATGATATTGATGTTACAAAAAGCCATTTCATTAAGTTACACAGATGAGGAATTTGTGGGGCATGAAACTGTTTTGGGTAGAGTGCAGATTTCCATGCTAAGTTCCAAAATTAAAACTTCACTGGCAGTAGAAGGGAAGCCAGAAAGGCTGTGAATTTTGCTTTCCTGACACACCCCAAACTGTAGCAACCATCTGGATTTGAATGAGCATCAGACTGGACTGTAGCAAGAGAAATCAGTAGCTACAGCAACAATGCTGAAAAGGAAATCAGCCTGAGTGGATGTGGGTACAGGATGTGCATCTTTCTGGGGGATTTGAGGCCAATCAAGCCAAGGCTTCAGCATCTCACATGGAACTCATAAAAGTCCCCCTGAGGTCTGGCCAAATGTTATTCTGTTCAGCCAAACATCATTTTCTGGGAATAAACAAGGTCCTGAAAAAAAAAGCAAGCTGCATTTTTATCATTCTTTTGGAGTTTTCTTTTCCTCTTAGGCCAAACCTGAACTATTAAAACATCAAGTGCATATTTTCCACTGCAGACTCTTCCTCTGCAGGCTGAAAATGTAATGTTTATTATGTGATTTCATCCTGTAACTCAAAAAGATACTTGCTGCTTGCAGGCAGATCTAATGAACACCCCATGCTTATGTTCTCCCTCCAGATTTTTACATGTAGACCATGGTCTCCCTGACTCCTACTCCCGCAGAGAACAGCAATATTACTTAAACCGCATCCCAATACCTCCCAGATTTCTGGAAACTGTGTGTCTCATTTCAGTTCTAGGTTTTGTGCACCTGAAACTGAGACAAGTATATTAATTGTTGACTGAGCAAGATGGAGACACCCGCTAGGTTGAATGTCGTTTCTTCCTCTGTAATCTGATAATCCTGAGGGGTCAATACAATTCAGTCCTGGAGACTCAGGGAGTGTTCTAGGTCTTAGATGGTCAAAACTACTTTAATTTTTGCAAGATGTACAGGCTAAGCAAATTCTGTTTCCCCAAGTGGTAAATGCTCCATCCCTGGCAGTGTTCAAGGCCAGGTTAGACAAAGCCTTGGGCAACATGGCCTAGTGTGACATATTCCTGCCCATAGCAGGGGGTTGGAACTGGATATCTTAAGGTCCCTTTCAACGCAAACCATTCTATGATTCTGTGACTCTACGAAGTGTGAAAAAGTCAGGCTCACTGATCTGAGAGATGCCTTGAGCTCCTATACACTGGTTTACCGTGCTTGGTATTGCACATCTCAGTTTAAAAAGCTGCCTGAGAACAGAGACAGATACAAGTACCCACTGAAACAGTTGTGCAGGTCCTTGGACTGAGTTAATAATACTATGAGAAATGGGAAATTCAAAACTTTGCTATGGTTGTCTGCCAGTGCCCTTGTGTCCGCTCTGCAGCTTCTGTACATTGCTCTATTAGAAGTACATTAAAAGCTACACTGAAATTCAGCTTCTTGTGAATAAAAAAGAGGTAACAGAGTATAATCACATGAGAATGTCTTGAACTAAATTGCTCTGTCAAGCTTACTTCTCTGTGTTAAAGCCTTCTTTGTAGAGTTTATTTGTGGCATGGCAATTGCTTTGCTGCTCATGTGGAGTTCACACTGAAGGATCTGCTAAGGGCTGATGCAATGGCCTAGTTAAGGAGAAGAGGACTTACAACTGTTATAGAATTACAATGTTCCACACTCATTCTGGAAACTGAATATAAGCTTTTTTTACTGTAGATGTTGTCTCATCCACAATGTGGGCAGCGGGATTCAAAATCTAGAGAAAGATGAGCTGCAGAGTAGCAGCATTCTCTTGCTCAGGTTCCTCAGTTGCTTTAGCCAGCACTCTCATTAGACAAAGGAGTCCTTGGTCCAGGGAATTTGATTGTTTCATCTTTAGACTCAAATCCTCTTCTATCTCTGCAGTGTCACAGGTAGTAGTGCCAAGCTGTTAAACAATGACACAGCAACACCTCAGCCCTATAACTTCTTTTATCTTCCAGATCTTGTTACCTACTTGATGTTCAGGTCTTCTCCTCACCACCCTCCCTCTGTCAAATATGAATTGTGAATTATGACCAACCAAACCACTCATCAGAGAAAACCAGCAATGTGCCAGAAATGTGCGAATTTCTTCCAACAAGAAATGGTGATGTGTTAAAATGCCTGAGGAAACCCCTCAGTCTTGCTTTCTGATCTCTGTGATGGGTTCATTTGCCATCTGCCTGATGGACAATTAGGGAGTACCATGTCTGTAGTCAAATGACCCCCAACGTCTGATTCGTCAGACAGGTGACACAGAAACATGGTCACATCTATGGCACCACTGGCTGAGAAAGGCATAGCGTCGGTTAAGGGCTTCTTGAGCAACATCACTCATGTACTTTTTAATTTTTTGTTCATAGTAACAATGAAAAATGTCCCCAAAAATGTTTCAGGTGGAGAAACAATGTTGTGTCAGCTAGTCCTGTAGCTCAACAGCAAGAGAAAGCTTCTTTCTGCTCAACTTCCTGAAGGGTCGCCTATTGAGGGTCAAGAAAATCCTAAATGCAAAGCATTAAATCAAATACAGGAAAACTTCTTTTTCTTCCTGTTTCTGATCCTCTTGCAAGCGCAGCACCTAGATCTCCTGATGCCTTTTGATCCTGCCCTGGAGTCCTCCACTCCCCTGCCACACCAGTGCTCCTGCTGGACAAACTAGGACCTCTTTTAAGAACACGATTTCAGCAGGGCTCCTGGACCCCATGTTGTCACACTGTGAGTATAACCTAACAGGTGGGAAACTTAAAATGTCTTATCTGTGAGTGATGGCAGGCAAAATATGAGCGAAGCAGGCAGAGGTGGAGGGAGTAAAGGAATCACCATGCTGTGTATTGACAGGGCTCTGTGTGCATGCTGTGAAAGTGCTAACCTTGCACATTTTTTTCTTTGGCTCAGTACCCATGAAGAGGTGAAGGCTGGGTTATCATCAGAGGCAATTGTGTAACCATGCCACGTGTTTTCTGCTTCACTAGAAGTGACCAGCTCTAGGCCCCACTGATTCCACTTTGTCCTTCCTGTCAAGGCAACATGTCCGCACTCACCCAGTGACCCAAGGTCTGTGCCATGATAAAGCTCATCTGGAAAGTCCTGTGCACTGAGTGTGGGATGCACAGCTGGCTCTCTCCTCACTGCTTAAGCAAGGTCTTGTCCTATTCCCTTCCAATCACTTATGTACAGAGCAGGGTATCCCAAAACAGAAGGGAAGTGCAGTGGTATGATGCAGCCAGAGCAAGCTCTGTAGCAGGACACTGTGTAAAAAAGGGTCCTGATAGAATGGCATGGCCTCCATCTGCATTGCAGCATTAAGGCTCATACCCCTTTCCCTGACCTGAAAAGCCAAGCATGCCCTGCCTAACAAGGTGCAATAGAACAAAGCAGAGTTGCAAGGAAGGATTAAACATGACAGTATCTGATTTCCTTCCCTTGTACTCCATTAGGACTTCTTATCTTGCTTCCCTGTAGCATCCTTTGTCTGAAAAACCTGGACAAACACTATCAGCTGAATCCCATCTCCCCTCTGCATGGGGGAAAGATCCGTGTCTTTGAGCACCAAATGACATTTGGCTTAGCTGTGACACAGAGAGGGGCCTTGACTTACCCGATGTTACCCAGTAAGGCAGTAACTGAGCTAGGTGTAAAGCCCTTGCGTCCTGCTTCAGATGAGCCAGCAGGTTCTGTGCCCGAGGCCCCAGCAGTGCCGAGCAAGCTCCCCTCTCAGCATGGCTGGAGGAGCAAGCCTCCCTGCACAGCCACCACAGGAAGCTGGTGTTGCAAGTACAGCGTGGTCCATCCAGCAGATGACACAGACACAGACTTCTGCCGCCTTCTTCTATAAAAGCCATTCAGAGGGGGCAGTGATCTGGGGTTTCACTTTTCTGTAGCCAAAATGAACATAAAATCTAAATAAGAACAGTCTTGGAAACACCCATGCCATGTAAGTACTGTGTTTTTCTCTACTGGTGCTCTTGCTCATGGCCTTGTGCCATGAAGTTTGGATAGTCTCTGGGGATGGCTACACCATGGCAACTCTGGACACCTCTTCTGTTGCTTCATCACCCTCGGAGGGAAGCATTTTTTCCTTCTATCTGCTCAGCATTTCTCTGTATGCCACTGTGCACCTCCGAAGAGCCTGGCTCAACTTCATTCCACCTGCCTTGAACATCAACAGTAGAAGTGCCTTCATGAGATGCCTGTACTGATGTGAGGGGAGAGGGAGTCCAGGCAACAAAATCACAGCTAAAGCTAAACACAAAGTCTATATGCATTACAAAATGTGTTTTTATGTGGTAAAGTTGTATCTGAAGAGTCATATGACTCGAAAAGAGTATAGTTAATTGTGTCAAGTGCTGTTTCCAGATAGATTTGTAAATGTTTTGGCTTTTTGTCTCCCCTTCTTTGGCAACAGTCTGAGTAATACAAATGCATAAATTAAAACAGGTTTTCATTTTTATTACACCAGGAATTATCTTCATTTCTCTGTAATATCCAATATCCAAAATATCTCCGAACATGTGAACAGCTAGTTCATTTTGTATGTATTTTAAAATTATTAGGTAACATTCACTCATTACTTTTAGTAGATTTAATAGTAGGATTTCAATAACTGATCATCCTCTGTGTGTACCATTCATTTTAAGTTTCAGACAGACACACTACAGATTTCTCATGCTGGAAGCTTAACAACCTTGGTTGCAGCATTTTTTGCAACATACAGCGCATGTTTCTTGTAAGTCAAGACCAAGTTTATATGTAAAGGCGATGTCTGTTATAATATAGCTGGGAAAGCTGGATATGCCCTACTTTGTATAGGGCTTACCCTACAAATGGGCTAGCCTTACATCAAATATAGCTATAGGACTATTTATAAATGCCAGCTACCAATTTAGCTTGCAATTTAATCTATGAAGTGCATTAAAATAAGAGTAATTCATTGATGTATTTGCCATGCCTCAATTTACTTATTTGTTCACATGACACCACAGGAATATGTTATATTTGTCAGCTCAGCTCCCTGTGCCTGGGAAAGACAGTTAATCTGCCACCAGGCCGTTTGTCTCTGGTTAAGATCTTCAACAGGCTACTGAAGTGGATAATCTGTATTTACTCTGATATTTTCAGTTTAATTTGAAGTTTGCATTTTATTGCATATCTTTCTTTATATGCATGTTGAAACTTGCAAAATGTTCATATTGTCTGAGGTTTTGTGATAGATGACCTTCTCTTCACTGTGGCCTGTGAAATATTTTGCCACCCCATTTGTCTATCTGTGTGTTGCTGCTACTTCTATTGATTTATACAAGTACTTTTTCTTGTAATGCTTTTTTGTCATTTGAGATAAATTGCATTGGGATTCTTTGCTTTAGATACACGGGCCAGGAAAACTAATATAATTATTCGGAGTTCCTTTAGAATAAAAATACTGATTTTTTTTTTTTTCAGCCTTCAGCTGAGCACCTAACATGTTAACCAGAGTTGTAAATCTAAGTTTTACAGTGATTTTTTTCTCACCAGTCCCCATGCAAAGCTGATGTAGGTACTGAAAAGAGACATTCCCTTTGTTACAGCAGCTCGTTTCTACCAGGGGCTCTTGCGTGAAAGTGCAGGGACCACCTTAGGCACAATACCACTGTTACAAAGAACTGTTTCCTCAGCTTTTTTCTTTTAACACATGCCTCTTATTGAAAGCCAAAGATTGAAGTTAAGTTTATTGTTTTGGTTTGGCTTTAAGAGCTGAACATTGGGTTACAGTCCTTGAAAAGGCAGAACAGGGACATATTAAATAACAGGTGTCTTTCTTGAGATTATTTACCTTTGGTGACAGTGGTTCCAAAATTGCTTAAGATTGCACACAAGGATTCCTGTAGATAAAAGTGTTGGAGTAGTATTAAGGATATTACAACCACCACAGACACCTTTTCTTCCTGCAGTTGCAGAGGCTGGTGAGCCACTGTTAATGGACAATTAGTTGTCATCTATGAACCTGAACTATAGAAACTGAGAAGAAGTCAGAGGAAAATAGACCAGATTTGGGTTAAGGAAATTAATATTGCACATTGAACATCTTATTTTATTTTCATGGGGAAATATGTTTTCTACAGCAGTCCTAAACTTGAAGGTATAGGACACTTCACATTTTTCCATCACTTTTGATAGGCAATGCAGAGAAGACTGTAAGGCTTATAGGAAATTTCAGAATAAGGTTTGGTGTGACTGGAATTTATCAATATTTATGATGGCCTGTATTAATTTATTAATTGCACCTTTTGTGCCCATCAGTGCAGCTGAAAATAGTAAATTTTAAAGTGCTGGTGGAAAGGAACCTGTGAAGGAAATACAGTGAAAAATTAAATGCTCCAGAAAATAATAAAATAAAATAGTCATAATGATACAGGCAAAGTAGAAGTGCTTCCATGGCATCCGTTTCTTATTGACCTGGTGTCTTGCTCCATTTCAATATGATAGTACCTGGAAAGGAAATCCAATGTGTCAGCACATACAACTTGTCAATCACTGTAATCTTTCTGAGATTTATCTGCAAGTAAGGTAATTTCCCAAATGTTCCTTGGAACAAAATAAAGTTTTAGAATAATGTCATAGTTTCAATTTAGAATTGGAAATAAAGAAGTTTCAAAAATCTTCTGTGAAACAGCTGAAAGATACGCTGCCTTTAAAAGTGAGAGTAAACCTATGTAACCATTCACTTTCAAGGAGGATGAACCAAAATTAATTGTTGTCATTTACTATAGAAATCCACTATGCTTGGAGGGTTATAAGAAATTTGATATAGGCATTTTGGCTACATCAACAATTTATTGTGATGTGGCCTAATTCGAATTCTTTATAATTAACCATTAGGTACAATGTTTCACTTAGGTTTTGTAGCAGCTTAATATGGTTAAGCTGAAAGGATTAGTCACTGAAGATAGTAGATAAACACAGATTGCTTGTTGATCTGTCAGGTACACACTGACCTCAGACACATATGAAGTATTATCATAAGAGGAAATCTCTTTCCTGTGGTTAAAATCATGACTGCCAATTCACTGGTCACTGAAGCCATCACTGTGTATGGCAAAGATGTTGCATGCCCTTTTCAGCACTGCTATCTTTTATTAGACCAGTAGCCTTGTTGGAAGAAGTAGCCAGTCTTTCAGACACATAATCTCTCCTTCAGGTCTGAAGAAGCATCCAGAAGCTTTCAAACTAAGTACAAGTTCAGACCACTTGTTCTGAGCTTCGTGAGAGAGGAACCAGCTGAAGCACCAGCTGACTGCCTGAACTAAAGGGCAGTTAGTGCTTGTGGAGCAAACTGGGCATTAGGGAGTCAGACAGCTAGGTGGTTCCTGGGGGATGAAGAAACAGGTATTTTACACCCCATGGATGGTAAATGGCTTAGGGGAAGGAATTAGATGATAGTGAATAGGATCTCCACAGAATCACTGGTTTTGATGACTCCATAGATCTTTTATTTTAGTTTTCCATGCTCATCCTTAAAATGTATTTTGCATGTGCCCATTTGGATTACTTTTTTAGTTTCAGTTTACAGCAGCCTGAATGACAACAGGCAGCTTGGGATGAGTCGTGTTCCAGCAAATGCCCAGGGCACCATTCCTTTGAAAACTGCTATTTTCCACAAGTTACTTACAGAAGTTGAAGATGGGAGTGAGAGGACAGACGATAGGAGGCACTCCTGGAGAAAGCTCTGCTTATTACTTCATAGTTACACAACCACTTTTTTATCAGTATTTCCATCTCGAACTGATAATCTTCTAAATCTTTCGGTTTGTGTGAGTACATGTTCATTCCTCCCCCATATGGCATTGATATAACACTTTCCCCCAGCAGTCACTGCCTGCCTCCTGACTGTTTTCCCAACTTCTGTGGTTTATAAATCATGTTAAATTTTATTCCACAAGAGGCTGTGCCTGATTTTTGAGCATCATCCTGAAACTTCCTTTTATCCCCAGACATCTCTCCTGGGCCTCTGCACTGCTCTTCCCTGTGTTTTTTCCAGCTACTACATCAGAGTCAAAGCACACTGTATAGCTAATATTCAGTCTTAACATTCACTCTTTTTCAAAGCTTACTCTTCAGACAAAGAGCATATAGGGCTGCTTGTGCTGTTGTGATCTAACAAGCTCCCTTGCACAGAACAGAGAACCTCTGCTATTAATGTGGCTTCACAGAGACGGTTTGTGTTGAAGCTTTTTCTCTTCACAAGGATCATAAATCTCTATAGTGTTACTGAGTCCTTCCACTGCACAGGCACTGGAGGGCATGCTGACAGCCCTACAGCTGCAGTTCTGCAGTTTTCTGGGGACTGGTGCAAAGCAGTCACTTAGTTAGGGCTCTCAGGGAGTCCTCATAGTTTGGACTGAGTATTTCTGCTCAATGACATGCTGGAATTTAGTAAACTTCTTTTCTTACCAGATTGAACTTCTGTATAAGATGCTACAAGCAGAGGTTTGCAGAAGACCCAAGTCAAGTGAGCAGCACTGTTTGTGAGTGACTCTTGTTACAAACAAGATTCATGGCAGCACAGATCTGAATCTGGCAAAGGGAAGAAGGAGCCACCTGGAACACCTGAGACATCTGCACTGCTGGTGACACCAAATAACGGAAGATGATCACCATGATGGGGAAGCAAGGATGTCATTCAACAACATGGTGTAATATTTGTGCATAGTCACAGTGGAAGCAGAACTTATTTCCATATCTAGACTAGCACCCCACCCCATTTTGGTTTATATTCCTGACAGATTGCCTAACCCATAGTAGCTTTATTAGCAGCTTTGTCAGCAAACTACTGCAGTATTCTGTTAACATAACATGGGCAGTGTTTCTCTGTGTGGGTTTCATTTTGTTCTTAAAATACCTATAAAGCTGGCTTTGGGCTTCAAAAGATCACCGTACCCCATATTAGAGTGCTGTGATTGGATGCTGCCCAAAGGGAATATTACCTTATGTTGGACAGAGTTTGGGTTAGAAAGGACCTTAATATCATCCAGTTCTAATCCCCTGCCATAGGAAGGAACACCTTCCACTAGACCACGTTGCTCCAAGCCCCATCCAACCTGATCTTGAACACTGCCAGGGATGGGGCAGCCACAGTTTCTCTGGGCAACTTCTGCCGGCACCTCACCACCCTCACAGTGAAGAACTTCTGCCTAATATCTCATGTAAAGCTACCCTAAGAGAAGATAGACTGTATATTATGCTGCCTTGAGATGAACAAAGCTTTCCCCAACACTGGATTTTGGTGGGTTAAAGGAAGCAGTATTTGAATCATTCAAAGATTTCTCATACAAGCAGTATCCAATAAATACCCTTCCCCCACTTGGAAAGTCTCTGGGCAAATACTGTCCCTCTGTTCCAGCTCCTCCTTATTGCCTCTCCCCACTTCCGGATGGGCCCTGGCCCCCAGCCCTTATCTCCTCCAGCCCCTGGGCTGTTTGCAGAAAGCGGTTATAAAAAGGCTGACGGAGCAGAGAGTGGAGCGGAATTACAAGGTGCAGGAAAACAGCAGCACCGGACCACAGTGTATCTGCTTGACTCACCACAACCTGCTCTGCACCATGGGGAAGAATGGGCTGCTCAGCAAACCAAACATCTTCCTCCTTCTCCTCTTCTTCTTTCCTGGAAACAGCTCTCCTACCACAGAACCGTAAGCAACACATGTGCAAGGGGTGGGGGGGAGGTCTTAGTGCAGCTTTTTCCTTCAGTTTTCTTCCTTTCTGTCAAAGAGCGGTGCCAGTTTCTTCCATTGCTGCCTGGCATCCCACTACCAGCCAAGCCCTGAGCTTCCTGAACAGGGAGCTCTGCCAGTGCTCCCCACTCCCACCCTGAACCCCCTGCTTGTCCAGCCCTGGGACACCTACACCTATCCTCTCCCCAGCTTTGCCAGAGCTCACACTCCTGCCTTGTAGCTGCCTGCTAGTCCAGCTCTGGCTCCTCACAGCATCTTTGCCTGAGTATATTCTTGCCTAGAAACCTTTAGGTAGCTAGGGTTTTGTGGACATGATGCTAGAATCCATGTACTGACCTTTCCTGCAGTGTCCTTATTTCAATCCCTGGGTTGTTTCTCCCTGTTTTCTTGTTGCTTTCAAGCCAGTTTGCTCCCCTTTCTCCTGCTTCTTTCAAGCCAGTTTGTTTCCCTTGGCAGCATCAGATGTACTTGTTCCCAAAAGAGGATGTGTGACCTAGATTCTCCTCTTCCGGCACGGAGCCTGGCACTGGCACCCTCCTCTGGGTCATCCACCCCAGGGCTCAGCAGACCAGCAGCATGGCTGCGGCGCCTGCTCTGCTGAGGAGAGAGGAAGCCCAGGAAGGCACAGGCTGGCTGGAGTCTGGCCTCCCCATTCAGCCTCCCCTACCACAAAGGGTTGCTCTGAAGCCTGTAGTCTGGACAGGAACAGCCTCCCTCCTCAGACCCTGCCTGCTGTCACATATTGTGCCTTCTGCTACATTGTGCTGGCAGAAGCACAGTTCTCACCACCACCATTGCAGCTCTTGTAATGCTTGCTACAGGGATTTCATGCCCACAAGCAGCACTTCAGTAGGGCTAGCATCTGTAGCAGGAAGTGCAGCGCTACTGCTGCTGCTTGCTGTGTGGTCAGAGGTGATGTAGTGACCAACTCAGACTGAAGGACCTTTCACTCGTACTGTACCATCAACCCCTCATTCATCTGCCCTGTCTGGATGCTTCTGGGACAGATCAGCCAGCGAAGTCTGCTGTGACGTCAGGCAGAGGTCTCTGGTGTCCCTACAGTGATCTGATGCAATTAATTAATGATTAAATATTTTATTCATACCCGCCCAAGATCAGAGGGAAAGCAAATGAATTGGTCAGACCTCTCCTCCTATGAGCAACATGCTGCTCTTTGTCGCTGACCTGAGCCCCATTTTGGGAGGGGAGAAGGAAGAAAGGCGAAAGGAAGAGGTGGGGAAGAGAGGGGTGTAGTTGGGATCCACAGAATGAAGACAGAAGCCCCGCAGGGAGGCAGTGGAGTCTGAGCAGTCAATTGCTAGGTAGTATGAGGGTAGTGGCTCTGTTTTAAGTGCCGCAGGGTAGATCAAATATTGCGTACAATCCAGAAGGAAAGCCAGCCTTGAACAGAGACAAAATGAGGCTTCCAACTGAGAGTTGCTTACTGTGCTCTGCACAAGTAGGGAGTTTGCTCCTTTGAGCAGCAACAGTTGCTGCTATTTCTGTCTCCAATGTGTCTGGCTGCACAGGAGACAGTTAAGTCTCAGACTACATATTAGAAAAACTTATTCACCAAGTTAGTGCAGCACTGGAACAGGTGACACAGAAAAATGGTGGAAATTCTATCTCTTGAGCCCTTTGCAATGGTCCTGTTACGGGAGAGAAGTTGGGCTTGAGACATCCAGAGGTGCCTTGCAAGCAAAAATTCTATAAGACACTGACAGCAAGATGATCTTTTTTTCTTGCTCCTGGTCTGCGCTGGAAGGATTCAACAGAAGGTATTGCTCCTCTGTTCTGGTACATGGTTGTGCATGCAAGCCATTTCACTATGCAGTGGACATTCCTGGGAACACACTGCATATGATTGGAAAGGCAGGGTCATGATGGCACTTAAATTGGCACGTATGAATTTGGATTGGTGGAGCTGATAAAATTCACTGCCTTCTTTGGCTGGGTGTTTGTTCTAGGAGGTTGCTGAGAGTCAATACACAGACATTAGCCCATCTTAAGCTAGAGTATTACCTTCTCTATATAGACAAACTCATCATTTTTGCGTCAGCCATTTTCTCTGGGTCACCTACTGTTTCTTGATGCTTGCTTCTGACAGAGTTACTGCCTCTGTTGTCAGAACAGTTGGTTGCATGCAGGGAGGCTGCTGAGGTCTCTTTTGGCAGCTCAGATGCTTTTTTGTCCTGGAATGTCTATACATGGGCTTTGTGACCCAAGTTATCTAAAGCTCTCATAGAACTTTAATTCATCTAGCTCTTTTCACCAACACATCCCAAAACAGCTAAAGGGAGGTCTATAAACAGCATAGTTTATATCCTTGTTTTCAAAGGCAGGGAAGCCGGTGTAAGGGGGAAGTCTATGCATTGGCCAAAATTTCAGCAGAACAGTGAACAGGAAGAGGAATGAGGCCAAATTCCCCACAAACTAGGTCATGCTGTCCCTTCGGCAGATGGGATATTACAGTCAAGTTGCCAGTGCAACTGACAGAGGGTAGAGGAAATCAGATTAGGGGAAGCAGGCACAGGGCGAAGCTGTGGTGAGAAGGCTGTGGAGGAAGAGGAGCACTAAAGCAAGCAGGTATTCACAAGCTCTAAGTCACTCCTGGGGTGGCTGAAGCTCCCTACTTTCACTACTTCTGCAACAGCATGACCAGAGTTGCCATCTGGCTTCTCACCACACTTTATCCTGTTGCTTGGTGGTGAGGGAAACAGAGGTACTGCCTGGGCCCCGTGGCCTCCACAACAGCTTTAGGACTTCCCAAAAGCCCAGATCTCAGGCAATAATGTAGCTCTGGATGAGCATAGCTGTGTTTCCCCAGGGCTGGCACCATGTGGCACTTTAGCTTTCTCCATGGAAAAGTATGAGCAGTCCTGACCACAGGTTTTGCCCCATGCATACAGTGATTAATATACCCTGCAGACTGAACTTCCATCAGAACCTTCTGCTTTGGATAGCTTGTATGTTCACAGGGGAAAAAGAATACTAAGCCCATAAAAATGGTCCATCAGACCAGAGGACTACGTTGGCTCTGTATTCTGTCTACATTGGTGGTCAGTTGCAGGTACTGATGGACCTTGATGAGGAGCAAGGCAAGTACTGTGAAAATGAGTTTCCCATCTGCTGAAGACTTATGGAGCTCCTATCAAAAGTTCAAGGTTTTACTGTGGCACATATTACACCTCTGCTGCTATGTTTTCTAGCCAATTCTGGGCAATTAATTTACCCAGGACATTTTTAATAACCTTCATATCAGGAGTAGCTGATTTTCTTGCCCTTAAGAGCCTCATACCAAATTTTATGTAGCTGGTGCTACAGGGCAGGTAACATACGCCTTCGTTACTGGCAGGTGGGGATTAACAGCTTCTTTTAATGGCCTGAACTTGACTGGACATGCAGGTAAGGCCCTAATTATCCAGCTGGATAATATCCAGTTGGCAACTGCTGGATCCTTTTCATCCTCACAAAGGGAAGGACAGTTGGCTGCTGTCTATTGCTTGTGCAGCCTGGGCACACTGCCCTTCTTGGATTCAGGAGCTCAAGAGCCATGGACTGTCCACACCAGAATTGTATATTCGGACTTTACAGCAGCTGGTAGCTTGAAGTTTCTCAGTTTAAATTTGTACGTTAGTGAAAATGTTTCTGCTCCCTTCTGTAAGACAGCTGCTTAGTATTTTCACGTGGTGGTGTTCACTACACATATTGTCACGGGTGATGAACAAACCATATTTTCTTTTGTGCACATCATGACTTTATATCTTTTTGATGTGACATTTTCCAAGCTGAATTCTTAATCTATGCAGTGTCTCCTTTTATGAAAATCATTCCAGATTTCATATCATCATGGCCATCTTTCACTGAATCTTTTCTTCTAAATCCATTTTTTAAATGCATGCCATATGTGAGATGTAGAATTATACAATGACAAAATAGTGTGTTCTGGTTTGTCCTCTTTTCCTTTCTGAATGCTTCCCTACAGTCAATGTGTTACTTATCACTAAGTGAGAATTTTGCAAGAGTGATCAACAGCACCCATGTCTGAGTAGTAATAGCCCACTTACTGGTACAGAGTATACATGATACTATACACACTGCTGGGCTAATTTTTTTCATAGAAAAAAGATCATAGAGTCATAGAATGGTTTGGGTTGGAAAGGACCTTAAGATCATTCAGTCCCAGCCCACCAGCCATGGGACACCTCACACCAGACCATGTTGCCCAAGACTCTGTCCAACTTGGCCTTGAACACTGTCAGGGATGGAGCATTTACCACTTCTCTGGGCAATTTGTGCCAGTGCCTCAGCACCCTCACAGTAAAGAACTTCTTCCTTGTGTCTAACCTGAATTTCCCCTGTTTAAGTTTTAACCCGTTACCCCTTGTCCTATTGCTCCAGTCCCTGAAGAAGAGTCTCTTTTCAGCACTCTTGTAGGTTCTCTCCAGATACTGGAAGGCTGCTATGAGGTCTCCATGCAGCCTTCTCTTCTCCAGGCTGAACAACCCCGATTTTCTCAGCCTGTCTTGCTCCAGCCCTCTGATCACCCTTGTGGCCTCCTCTGGACTTGTTCCAACAGTTCCATGTCCTTTTTATGTTGAGGACACCAGAACACAGTGCTGCAAGTGGGGTCTCATGAGAGCAGAGGAGCAGAGTCACCTCCTTTGACCTGCTGGTCACACTTTTTCTTCCTCTATAGATTATTATCCATTGATTATTTTTGCATTGTGAACAGTTTATTTGCCATTTTTGCTGCACAGGCCCACCATATGACAAAAGTTTTCCACAAATCTGTAGGTCAGTTTCCACAAATATAGAAGTTGTCCAGTTCCCCTGGACAATTATGAGAAAATTGTATTTCCCACATCATTTAGAAGTCTACCAAAAAACAGGGGTCCCAACACAGCCTCCAGAAATTTTCACTGGTTTTGTTCCTGATCTTTTAACTTTTGATAAAAGTTAAAGGTTGTTCTGCTCTTTTTAACCCTTTGTTTCTGATCTTCTAACCAATTAATCAAAGTCAGAATTAAAAATTTGATTTATTAATAAAAACTAGTAAAATTATCCAGTTTATTGTATGCCAGCTTAGTTTAAGGGTCCTTTGTGAGGGACCTTCGTTGACAGCTCTTTGAAGATGCAAGTACATTTGTGTTACAATAAACCACTGCTCTCTGAAGTCCTTTGTGTGCTCATCTTAATAAGGTCTCAAACTGCAAGCACACACATTTTTACTAAGCATGAAAAGGATTTGGAAACCTGGATAGGCAAAGACAGGAGCGATCAGACAAGTGGGTGGTTTTTCTCAACCCTAAACCTGCTGAATTTTCAGCCTTTCAGCTAATGCCTTTGAGTCTCAATAGGAGATTGTGGGATATACAAAAATAATGAACAGCCTGGAACCTTTCACACCATCCTTACTCCCTGCTGTGAAGCTGAACAAAACATGCTTTGTAAAGGACTCTCTATTAGCATAGAAATATTCCTTCCACTGCAAGCATTTTCCTGCTTTTAAGCTAATTAGTTAGGCAGTTTAATACGTATAAACCCAAAATAAAATGAATGCTCATGTGTACATCCACTGCAATTCATAGGTAATGGATTAAGCATGCTGATTTGCTAATTTCTTTTCACTTAGTACTGTTTCTTTGAAACTGTTTCACATTTCTGATCCTCTTGATTCTTGCTTCCCTCTGTTCCTAGGCAGTATATGGTGCTACTGCCCTTTCTGATACACACTGATTCTCCTGAGAAAGTCTGTGTTCAGCTGACCCACCTGAATGAGTCTGTGACGCTGAGTGCCACACTCGAGTATCAGGGGGAAAACAGGAGCCTGATCGATGACGTGGTGTCAGAGAAGGATGTATTCACCTGCATGCCTTTCTCTGTGAGTATCTCGTCTCTGTGGAATGATCCCTTGTGTTTACTGATGTGGCATAGTATATCTAAACAGTCCTGAAATGAGAAATAAGATGTATTGCAATCAGAAATTTTGAAGCTAAGCCAGAAAAAAAAATAAATTTGACATGGAAAATTAACTGTGGTATCCTCATGAGGAATATTTATCCACAATTATCAGATGCTGTGTCCCACATGATATTTCTGTGCATTCAGGTCTTAGAGAGTTTTTTCGGGATCCTTCATCCTAAAACCTCAACAGACAGAACATACCCCATGTTTGTTTGATCTGTGCAAACCTCAGAGGAAAAATAGTGAAGCGTAATGAGAACCATAGATAGCTGGGGAATGGTTAAAGATAGTGAGGTCCATGAGGTCATTTGTCTTCTTCTGGAGCTTATTCATGACTTTCTCCTGTAGAGGGCTGGTTGGTGAGTAATATAAGCAACTGGACCATCACCTAAATAATGAATCTGGGTTGATTTCCATTTTGATAGATTGTAAGATGGAATAAGATCAGATTCAATATTTCTCTAAGGAAAGTATATAAATGAAGGGAAAAGGTTTCTAGTATTGAAAGAAGAGGAAGAAACAAAATGGAGAAAACTCAAGGAAATGGAGATCTACCATTGCAAAAATTCCTGAAAGGAAAATTACTTTCTTGAGACAGAGGAGACAGGCTCTCCAAGTTCATATCAGAAAATCATGTTTTTCTCTTGCTTCTAGCACTGAGCCTTTGTTGTCTGTTTAACCAACTTTCAGACCTAGCTAATACACTATCTTTCAAAGGCTCAGTGAAATGGAATGAATCAGTAAAGCAGTTATCCTCTTCATTTTCCTTAGCTTCCAAAATCCAATGGCACATCAGTCACGTTTCTCACCATAACAGTGAAGGGCGCAACACTACAGTTCAGGAGCCGCAAGTCGGTGCTGGTCAAGAATTCTGAGAGCTTGGTCTTTGTCCAGACAGACAAACCTATCTACAAGCCTGGACAGACAGGTATGGGGAATTGGGTTGGTATTGACTCTGACAGCAGAAAATCTTACAGGCTTCATTTCCTAGAGGCCCCATACTTTTATTATATTTTTCAGACTTCTTGGGGGGAGTTAAAGCACTCAGTAAATCTTATTTCTGTCAGCTGAGATCTAGGGCAGGTGGTACCTTTGTCATTCCTATCCTATATATAAGGAAGAAGTTCTTTACTGTGAGGGTAGTGAGGTGCTGGAACAGGTTACCCAAAGAAGTAGTAAATGCTCCATCCCTGGCAGTGTTCAAGGCCAGGCTGGACAGAGCCTTGGGTGACATGGTCTAGCGTGAGGCGTCCCTGCCTATGGCAGAGGGGTTGGAACTAGATGATCTTAAGATCCTTTCCAACCCTAACTATTCTATGATTCTATGATACTCCACCCTTCAGGCACAACATCTCAGCCAGATCTAGGCACAGGCTCTGATTTATTCTACAGTACTAAAGGCACAAATCTGGGATGACTTAAAAGCATAGTCTCCCTTGGCTGCACCTGAATAGGCAAATCAGGACAGGCACTCGCAAGCGACAATTCAGTTCAGCCAAGATGTGATTATCCTTCTAAATTTATTTGCCTCTCACCATATGTAAGAGAAAGAGCCTGAAGTAATTGCTTCCATTACTTGGACATTTTGGTTCAACCCCTGCTGATCTATGGAATGAATCTGTGCTATAAATCATTGTAAAAGTGAGATTTCCTAGTAATCACTACAAATTTAACAGTCGAATTTCCTTCTTTTCTGTTTCACCCTTAGTTCTATTTCGGATCGTCTCTCTGGACAAAGATTTCCACCCGCTGAATGAGAAGGTAGAGCCATAATTCCTCATTGTTAGCCATGAGGCTTAATTCCCAATTAACACCATCACTATCATCATCCAGAACCACTGAAGACAGCCTCTAACGCATATGATCATTTCTTGATCACACCATCCTTGACCCATTCCATATCATATCCTGGACACGCTCCACCTGTCTCTTGACTGAGAACCATATGCCATTTTTCAAAGGAATATAGCTGTTTAAAACCAGATTTGCAAAGGAATGTATATGGGTAAGCATGTAGGCAGGGATCTCCTTAAGAAAACAAATGGGTGGGACAAGTTTCCATTGAAAATGACAGATGCACAGTTATTTCTGGCAATGGGTGCAACCACAGGCTTAGAGGCAAAGAAAGCAGTACGACAAAAACTGGTTGAAAGGAACTGGTCAGGGGTGTAAATCCACCCTTTAGTGTATTTGGTAATCAGTTCCTCATGCAGACAAGTTCTTTGAAAATTCTAACTTCATCACATTTTCATACTGTGGTGAGACAAAAAGTTGGGGCTTTAAAATATTAAAGAAGAGATTCCCTTAACTATCAAGAACTAACAAAATGGAGCAAATACAGAAAAGGAAGGTCATGAAGGACATAAAGGACATTTTGGAAGGTTGTTCTACTGCCACTAGGTCCAAATCTGGAAATGTCTTCCATCCATGTATGACTGATATTTCTAACACTGATTTTATTTTGTTCTTTCCCCACAGTTTCCATTTGTCTATATTCAGGTGAGTGAGTAACTACCTGTCTATTATTCCAGCAGAACATGCAGGCACAGAGGTAGTAGGCTCCAGCAATTGCATTTTCAGGCTGAGATGCCAGGGAAAAGATATGGGCACATGACCTTTCTCATTGTGTAATGGGAGGCTGGGTAATCTGGTATCAAAGTAAGTTCCACCAATGGTTCTTTGACTAGGGAATGTGCTGTAGGAACAAAACAGTTAATCAGTGCAAGCTATGCTGTGAACAGAATTACACTTGCCTACAGGTCATATCAGAATGGCTTACTCCTCTTCACAAACAGAACTAAGACTTGTGTCTGCCAAGTGTGGCTGTTTGACACAGAACTGTGTTAAACAAATGAGCAAAACTAAAGGAATAATATTCTGTAAGTGGAGGTTCCCTATCTTCCCAAGCATCACCTTTTTGTCTGGTTTGTTTGGGATTTTTTAACTGTTGAACTTCAGTGACAGATAAAAGTTAATAGGGAGGATGTTTCTGTGGAACATACACAGGCTATGCTCCTCTTTTCTACCCTCCTATCGGAGTGCTGTCACTCTTCCTGTCTGCAAACTTCCACAACAGAGCTGCAGATCTGATGGGCCACTGATGGTCTGTGACTATTTTGAGAAAGAAGAGTAAGAGAGCAATGTGGTGTGGGATATAAGGTGGAGGAAAGCGCAGAACTACCTTCTGCTGAGGCTCTCCTATGTGGTTGGAAGACAGGTCCCTTCCCTTTCAATGAGGTGATACATGACTGAGTACAGGGATTTTATGAAAGGAGCAAGAAGAAATAAACCCTATGCACTCCTCCAGAAATACCACATGCCTTTGCCTAACAAGCTTAATAATTTCTTAATCCTTTTTTTTTTTTTTTTGTCTCAGTACCGCAAAAGGCAATAATTTTAAATCATTAGGAAGGCCATGTTGTGTTTTCAGCTCCAGCCTGTAAGGCATGGTGTTTGTCCATGCTGCTTAAACTGATTCATGTAGGGTTTTTTCCCTGTCCTCACCATCATCTCTCCCTTAGTGCTCCTTCTCAGTCCAGCACTGCCCTTTGGCTTTTACAGATGTCTGCAAGGCAGTCTTGTAGAGTGGGAAATGCATCTGGCAGCACACACACCGTATTTCTCTAGGGTATTTTTGCTTCAGCCAGATCAGATCTGCCAGTGCAGTTTACCACATTCTTGCACAAAATTGGACTGGCCCAAAGGAAAGAGTGGCAGGAGTGAAGAAAGGTGACAGCTTAAAGTCAGAAGTGCTAAGGAAAGAAAAGTTCATCAGTCCAAACCCTTAATGTCACTGATTGATTGTAGTCAGCCGCAAAGGTAGAAGTTAGTATGAGCCTATTATTTCTGAGCTATTACCTTGACGCATTGCTTCTGTCATTAAAAAAAAAAAAAAAAAAAGAAAAGAAAATCACAAAATCCTTTCTGAGGAAAACCAAGCAAACTTTCAGGTCTTCCCTATAAATACATCACAGAAATGGCAACAAGTTCACAAGCCCAGCTGAAAATATTTTCTTGAATTCCTCTTCCAAGGAAGCCTGGTGGTGTTCCTCACAGTATGCATTAAGCTATTCAGCAGGGTTGAAACGTGACGATAAAGAGGATTTGGTCAGGTCAGCAGAGTGGGATGCATTTTACTGACTGTACATCTCCTGGTTACTTCTTAGGAAGAAGGCTGCCTCTTCTGCCCCCTGACAAGTGACCTCCAATGGGGGGATGTCATTCACAACGCTTTTCCTCTAATCCCTAAGATAAAATCTCAGTGCAGTAAATGCACACAGTCACATACCTTGAGTCACATATCTATCTAGAGTAAATAGAATCTTGGTGACAGCCAAGATACAATGCAAAGAGCAGGCAGAGGATGAAAGACTGTAAACATTAACAACTCCTGCTAAGGAGCCAGGAAAAGGTGCATCAAACTTCGCAGCACCACTAAGCTGGTTCAGTAACTTCTACAAGAAGTTTGGAGCTGAGCTGATGAATTTGGAACATAGCCAAATTAGCATAGCTCATCGTGGTTTGTGGTGAGCAATATTCAGCTGTAGTAGTGATAAGACTTCAGCTCCAGCATTAGGAGCAGGGAGAAACAAGAAGATAGAGCACGTATAGTGGGATATACTTTTGTCTGTTCCTGTCTCCACTTCCCCACCCCATCCAAAGCTTTGGACTCTTCCATATTTCTCAGTCCTGTAAATCAATCAGATGTCTCATTCAGCAGATTATGCACTGATTCTCAGCCAGTCTCTATTCCAGGCATGGGAAAAAAAATAAAAATGAGCAGGGTGTATAGCAAGTGAAAGAGACCGAAACTTCCCTCTTTTCTCCCTACGCTCCATTTACTCCTGCTATACATCTCTTAATCTTTTTACTTTGCCAGCCCTTCTTTCCCAGCTTCCTGGCTTCATCCTTCATAAGCATGCAGGTATAGCTGAGGGGGAGACAACCCAGGACCTCCAGGGTTAAAAAGCTTTCTTCCATGCTAGTTATGCAGAACTGAGACGTAAGCACTCACAGATCCTTACAGATTATGGAATACTTACAGCCAGGCATTTCCCAGCCAGGATATATATATATATACTAGGCATTCCACTGCTGTTCCTGGGAGCCTCCTGTACTGTCTTGTGACCTTGAGTTATCCTAACCTGCAGGATCCCCAGAGGAACCGTGTATACCAGTGGCAAGAGGTGGAACTAGAGACTGGCCTTACACAGCTCTCCTTCCCCCTCACCTCGGACCCCATCCAAGGCTCCTACAAAATAGTTGTGCAGAAGAGCTTCTCATCCCATGTGGAGCACTCCTTCAGGGTAGAGGAATATGGTAAGGAGACAAGATATGGGCTGCAAATGGGACTGACAGCAATGCCTTATACTGCAACCTCTCAATTTGGAATTTCCTGGGAATGGCAGGGAGAAGGTAGGGACTGAATACACAGGCAATGGTGTTCAGACAGGGTGACCCTGGAGGTCTGAGTATCAGAAGTGATTGCTCTTCTTATGGCATCTCTGCAACCTGCCTGAGGTTGTATTTGCTCATAGTGCTCTTGGGAGTACAGGGTCTAATAAGCTTCCTGTGCAAGGCTCATACCACCAATTTCAGTTGATTCTGTTTTAGTAATTTTTCAATCCAACAGCTTGTTGCAAGCAGCACTAGATATGGAGTAAGAGATGACAGTATTTTGGTAACCCTGTTTTGCCCCTCTCATCGTCTACATCAGTTCTGTTTCTCCACTTGCAGTCCTCTGCCTTTTTCCTCTTCTCCCTTGTTTCTGCAAAAGCTTGGAAAATATGTTTGATAGAAAACTTCAGTTTGAAGAACGCTCTGCAAACATTACAAGAGGATGCAAACAGACTGGTAGCAGAGGCTGAGTAAGGAGAAATGTGCTGCCCCAGGGAGCATTCTAACCCCAAGTTCTGTAATAAAACTCAGGTATTTGTAGAAGTGTACTCGGGCTAGGCTCTGTGTTTGAGGAGACTGCTTGGCATGTGCTCTGCAGGCTCCCCCCAGCTGTACATGGAGCACTAATGACCCAGTACATTGCTCAGAACCTGCTCTTTCTGGAATATGCAAGGTTCAAAACAAAGAAGATTGTCACTGAAATCCATGGAAGCTGGTTTATTTGGCTTTACATCAGGCTTGGTGGCTAGTATGAACATGGTGAATAACTTGAACACAAACCTGGTTATTATAGGCTTCAGCCTGCCATGCTGACAGATGGGCTGTCCCTCCTCCCACAAAGGTCATTCTGAACATCCCCCAGAACCAAAGATGTATGTCACTTTCTTAGCCTTACACTAACCTAATTGTTCTTTAGTTTGTTCTTCAGTCTTATTTCCATGAATCTCCCCTGTTGCTAGCTCCCTGACAGCCTTTTGACAAAATGCGCCCTGGGGTTGAAACATGGTACTTTGCCTCCCATCCTAATGGCGAATGTATGTATACATATGAAATACATATGTATACAAATGAAACTGTATAACCCAGGGTTGCTTTCCAGTTCCTGGACCTGGTTGTGTACCCTCCCTGCTCTTATTTCTTTGCACTGTGAAAAAATCTATCAGATTCACCACCTGGAAGCAGGCCATTGAATGCTTCTGTCCAGTCCTGGACTTGAGTGCTTGAGGGATTAGGTTTGCAGGTTGCAATGTAGGAAAAGGAATGTCATTTAATACTCAGGAGCAAAATATGTCTTTTATTTGCCACCCTTTATATTAGGCTTTATTTCTGCCTTGACCCTTTGAAAATAAAGACCTGAGAGTCTGTATCTAGATTCATGAGAACGGTGTGGATGCGGAGGACAGCTTCACATGCTACATATTACTGAGCTTAACAGTAACAAACTGTTACTGTTGGGATCTCCAGAACAATAACAAACAACCAAGTGAAACAATGATTCAAGCTGTTCCCATGTGGTAAATTACAAACGCTGTGAATGTGCTACAAATTATGGAACAAGATACACAGGACCATAGTGTCCGGAATGGGCATACCTAAGCGATCTACACAGCTGTCTGAGGTCACATGAGCATGGGATGCAAATAAGAGAAGGTAAGGACTACAACCCTCCTTAATTTCCTTTAAATGCAAACAGTGGTGAAGGCTAAGAAAAACTAGTGAAGGTGCAGCAGGGCTGTGTTGAAGACCCCAGAAAGGTGATGGTTCATATTAAGATGATGCTGGCTCTGTGGCTCGGTTGCTGTGTGGTACACAGCTCTCCTTCACTCTTTTCATATCAGACTTTCTCCCATCTAGTGCTACCCAAGTACGAGGTCCTGGTGAAGCTGCCCAAGATGATCACTCTTAAGGACAAGGAGCTTACAGTGTCCGTCTGTGGTCTGTGAGTCACAAGAGAGTAAATCTCTGTCACTTATCCTTCACTCCTCCTTTATGCTGAGGTCTGAAGGACAGCTGGGGAAGGGTTTTCATGCTTTTCCCAGACATCCCATGCAGCTGTGTTCCACTGTATTAATCCTGAGCCTGCTACTTGTCCTGAACAATCAAAGTGAAAGGTCTTCTCTGGGTTTCTTAAAAGATTATGCCAAACAAATCTGCAGCTCTCTCATATCAGTTTACTGTCTTTTTCTGTCTTTGCATTTATTCAGTTAGAGTTTCTCTGCCAACCATGAACCCTCAAATACTCAGAGATGTCAGATCAGACATCATTTAAACAGGTGGTACAAACCCAGGGTTCTCATTTTTAACTCCTAAATTGTTCCTCCAGAGCCCCTGGTTGGTTTTCTACTTCTTCAGTGAACCCTCAGCAGTTTGTGATACAAGAATGCTTCTGGCTCATATAATATTCTACAATGTTTTCCTGCATTGCTGCAGAGAGCTCCCACCTGGAGCAGATTCTAATTGATAATGGAAGAATCTCAACATGGAAATGTAGTCTCTAGAATCATTAAAATATCACATTAGTCAGGCTTCAAGAAGAAATACTAGGAAGTCATCCACAGTGGTCTTTCAGGAGATGTGTCTAAGTATGACTCTGACTGATTAACACTTTGTCATTATAGGTACACTTATGGAAAACCTGTTCCTGGCTTGGTCAATGTCCAAGTGTGCCGGAAATTCTCCCGTTCTGCTTCAAATTGTTACGGAAAAGAAGCAGAAGCTGTGTGTGAAGAATTCACTAGGCAGGTGAGTCCCAGTATTAAAATGAAGGGGTCTTTCTTATGGGTAATGGACAGTGTTGTCTAAAGGAGGTCAAATCTGTAACTGTTGGGAGACAGTAAGACATCAGAGGTAATACTCTGTCTGGGGAAAAGTAGATGTTCTCAGAGGAAGGCATTCTTAAGAGGTGAGTCATTAAACTGGAAACAGAACTGATGAAGAAAACCCCACAGCTGAAACCCTAACCCCACTGAAGCTAATGACAAATCTCCACTTAGCACCTGTGAGGTCCCTGCTATGGATCCCCAAACCGAAAAAAGAACCTGTGAGAGAATTTTGCAACTGTGGGAGGGACTGGCAGGGAGCACGAGCAAAGAAAAGAAAGAAGAAAGCAAGAAGGTGGTATTGTATATGGGTCAAATACAGAAGAAAGGAGAAACACAAAGAACTAAGGTAGGAGAGGGTTAACAAGGAAACCAGTGCATGCCTTGTAGAACTGAGTGTCAAGTACTTCAGAGAATACAGAAAATGTGTGAATGAAACACTTGGAAACAGGCTGTAAACAACTTCTGATCTTGGAGACAACCCTAGAACATAAGGCTGGGATTCCCTGAACAAAAGTTAAGCGTGTTAGGCTTGGAGTATCTGTTCCTGTTCCACAAGGCACCAAATTTGTTCAAAGAATTCCAGTTTTCTCTCCAATCCCCTGTTTAGGCAGATGCTCATGGGTGTATTTCTGGTGTTGTAAGAACCAAGATATTTCAACTCCAGCGCCGGGGATATGAGATGAGCATTGAGGTACAAGGCAAGATCACAGAAGATGGCACAGGTATGTATCACATAAGGATGGCAAAGTGATGGCAGACCATAAGAGGGGAGAGCCTGGCAAAGATAAGGAAGGTGGAGTATAGACAGGTCTATAAATGCTGTTATTATAAATGCTGCTATTCATAATAATCCCTCTTTACTGTGCTCTGCTTCAGGAATAGAGATGACTGGAACAGGCTCCTGTGGAATCACATCCATCATGAGCAAAATCAGCTTTGACCTTCTGGACTCCCAGTACAGACCAGGGATCCCAATCTTTGGGAGGGTAGGGAACTTATGAGACCCTGGACAATGAGTGGCAAAACAAACTCACAAATGCACAATCACCTCAGATGGAATAGCAGTGTGCGCAGATGGCATGGTCCACCTTGCAGAGGAATTACTGATAGTTGGGGCACTCTTAACAGACACATGGCCTTGAGCCTCCTGGCAGTAAGCCTAGTAAAGACTGGAAGGGCCATTGTTCGGACAGATGAGAATAACATCAGAGAGGAGCAAACATGGGCTATTCCACAAGGCAATGTAATCCACGTGCAAAGGGTGACCACAACACAAGTAGACGTAGTGACCTCATCAACAATGGCACAGTCCCACAGCTCCCAAGCAGGCTAAACAAAGTTGAGGAGGTGTAACAGGTTCCACCAACAGTCCAGTGATCACCAGACAATGTGAGGTGATGAGTCAGGGCTGAGCTCAACCAAGGAAGTCCAGTTAGTCAGATGGGAACAACAGGAGAAAGAGCTGGGTGTAGGTCTACCTCCAATGTAGCTTTAGTGAAGGACTGGGGCAAGGCACAAGCCTGAAGGTCCCAAATGAGGTTGGCCAGGGGAATTAAAAACTACTGAAGAACTTAGGGCCTAGATACATAAATTCCTTGGACCAATAAGATTGTTTTACTGAGAATTTTCTCAGTTGCTCCTCAGACAACATAGCACTCACCTCAAACATTTCCACATTCATGTCTTCTGTTCTTCTGTGCAAAGAAACATCCTACTTGGCAAGAAAGAAAAGAGGGAAGAGGTTTTAGGATTTGGGAATTGTTTCCTGATTGTAGTCTAAAACCTGAAATTTGTTTTTGCTGTTAGGTGAAGCTGGTAGATGGCACTGATGCTCCAATTGCCAATGAAACCATCATGATTTCTGTGGATGGAGACAGGTACAAAGGGAATTACACTACAGATGAGCAGGGACAGTCCTGGTTTTCCATAGACACTACCACCTTCACACAAGCCTCCCTGGAAATCCGAGTGAGTGGCAGAGACAGGGCAGGGGGACTGGGGTAAGACTATGCCTTTCTGATCAGCTGGGGAAATAGCTACCCATGGTTTTTCTCTCTTTCTGCTAATCGGAAAATATAGCAAGTTTCTTCGTATGTCACCTCTCTTCTCTCCGTCTCCTGTGCATGTTCTCTACCTTTGTCTTAGAATGGGAAATATAGAACATACCCAGAGTTTTCCTGTGGATTTTCATGTGACTTGTTACGTGGTTTTCGTCAGATATAAACATTTATTCTTCTTTATCAGGCTGATCATAAACCTGAGCTGAACTGCTATGACAGCGACTGGATCACACCTTCGTATGAGCATGCCATGCGTAGAATAAGTCGGTTTTACTCCCCCAGTAAGAGTTTCCTCAAAATTGAGCCAAAGCCTGAGACATTAGGTTGTGGCTCCCCCACAGAGATCCAGGTGCATTACATCTTCACACCAGAGGCCATAGGAGAGCAGAAGAAAATTACCATTTACTATTTGGTAAGAATTATTTGTGCTTACTTTGACCTATGGCTACAGAGAGCATAGTGACATACAGCTATCAGCACTGCTATGTGGTCAGTCCTTAGCCAGTGATGATAGGGAGAGTTTGAAACAGAAAGTGTGACCTGTGGCAGGGGGGTTTAAACACATTTCCATAATGTTTCTCGTGTTGTCTTCAATATACAGACATGGTTAGGGTGTACATGTTTTATTAAGAACATAAGAGAGACATAATGTTGGTGGAGAGAGCACAGTCATGGGCACAGCCATCCAAGGCTCATTTCATAACACTTCATTCCCAGTTTTCCCAACTCCAAATTCTGGTCCATATATGGTCACAGCCCAGAAACCAGCAGCCTACAACAAAGAACAAAGATGAGGAGGAGGAAGGCTGTCTCATACTCAGTTTTGTCCCTTGGTAGTCGTCTGACTACTGAAACTAAAGCAACAGCTCTGACTACCATAACAGAAAAGCCCAATAAGCTTAGAGCGTAGGTTGTATGTCAGAAAAAGTTTGGAACACCACGGTAATTGGAACAGTCTATAATGTGCTGTCACTGAGAACTGTGAATTGGTTCATTTTGAGGGGCAGAAAAGAGACATTAATTCATCTGTGACCAACGATCTGTCAGTTCACTTGGGAGAACAGGAAGAACCAGGTGAATATTCAAATAGAACTTCTTTTTCTCCTAAGTTTGTTTTTCTGGTTATCTCGTTTAATGACTCTAGCAGAAGAGATGAGAGCAGCCTTGGAGAACTAGAAGAAATCAGTGGAACAGACCCTCCTGTTCTGATGGATTTTACAGAACATCGGGGATGGTGGTTAGACTGCCATTACAAAATAAGAGAATAGAACATGTGTTAGAGATGTCCGTATGCTTATTTTCAAGACTCCTAACAACAAATTGAAGCACAAGATTCCTTTTATCCCTATAGCCTGGGAAAGCTGCTTTTAAGAAGATATATATAAAGCATGCAACAAAATAGTGAGGGAACTTATATTTTCATAGGTGTGGATCCCACAGCTTGAAATTAAAATATGGTTCTATGGAATAGATATCCTACATGGAAAGTAATTGTAAAGCCAGGTCTCACCAATGAGGAAACACTGGTCCTCCTAGGAGTGCATATTTTTGCCTCCAAAGACATAGTAAATTCCAGTCTGTCACTTGCTTAGTATTTTCTTGGTTTTGTTCACAGTTAGCAGTGCTATTCATATTCACACTCTACAGTTAATCTAGTGAATGTTCATTTTTCTTCCCTTCAACACCAGTAGCAAAATTACAGAAAGGCTTCTCTGTCACATAGGTGATGGCCAAGGGAGGCATTATATTGGCAGATACCTATGATCTGACTGTGAATCCTGGAAATGGTGAGCAGAACTTTGCATTTTAGCATCTTTGATGAGAATTTGGGGGGTGTATAAAAGCATTTAATGTTTGAATTGAAATGCATTCTCAAAATTAAATCTTCTAAATGAAGTGGCTTGGGTTAGGTTTGTTTTCTCTAGGTTCTGTCAGGTCCTATGTTTTTGACAAGAAAATTTTAGAAAATTCAACAAAAAGTATTCATAATGTTTGATTCTCAAACCAACTTTGCCCTATTCAGACTGCGGATGCTTACCAGTGTTGCGAGACTCATATGTACAGTGAGCAGAAGAGCATGTCTCCTTTTCTCTATCCCTTCTTTTTTTTTTGGTCTTGTGTCACCCTTGTAAGCATGCAAATACACACATCCCTCTATTCTAACCAATAAATTTAATTTTATTCAAGTAAATGTCCAAGAGTTACACATTTCAGTAACTGAGACTGGCTATGATGCATCTTTGAAAGTCTTTTGATGAATGAGACCTGATGGATATTTTGGAAGTGTATGAGAAGGTGCATAAACCGTGGGTATAAACAGTATATGGAAGTAAAAGATCTTGGGTGTTGCATATGCATAGGTAGTTCTGCATCCTCACTAGTAGCAGTGACTAAGCTAACACTCTGGCTAATACCAAGAGATGTTCTGTTACCTTGTCCAGATTGCTCAGGCCCAGCTAGAACAGAGGGGTATTTTCCATGTGGTTCAAGTGACAGTTTGGTGTTCCAGCTAAATGCTTGCTTATCAGTAACTTCAAAAAGTTTTGGCTACTCTGCAACCTTGACTGATGCTGCCTATTACAGCAGTCCTTTATTTCTATGGTTTTTGTAGATGGCATAAGATCTTGGAGTTCAAGAAAAAGAAATAGGTTGGGAACATCAAGAAATTATGCCAGATGTTAACTTGGGAGAATCTAGAAAGCATGTTGAGGCCCACCAAACTCGTTTTGTTTGGCTATTACATGATCACTGTCTGAATGCAGGTGTCTTCAGCAACAGCCATAGACTTTAGTCATATATCAGTATTCCTGCCCCTGCTATCTAAAGATGTTCAGCATGAGTGAACTTATCTGAGGAGGGCAAATGTGTATAGTGGAACTTCTTGTACATTGCTTAGCAGTTTTTCTCTTTGTTAGTTTATGGGACATTTCAGTTGACCTTCCCTGTTGAGGCAGCAATTGCTCCCCTGGCACGAATGCTTGTGTACACCACTTCACCCAGTGGGGAAGTCATTGCCAGTTCAGCAGATTTCCAGGTCGAAAGTTGCCTCCCCAATAAAGTAAGTATAAGCCAGGGTTTATGCAACCCATGTTTGTCTTGTGTCCAGTAGTTCAGTTCTGAGTTCCATGGAGGCAGAATTCACAGCAGGTTCATGAAATGGTCTGACCAGATGGTGACTGAGGACAAGGGATAGAAACTCCAGAATAGGTTACTAAGCCATAACTATAAAAAGTGGAGCAAGACAGAATAAGAAGGCATCGCTGGCCATTATTAATTATATTCATCAAAGCTGAATATATATTGGAATGTCAAGGCACTAGCAGAGCTCAGTTTACAAGGCTGGATGCTTCAGTATAATAGCATCTAACAGCATCTGGAAATGTGTCTGCTTTAACTTCTTTGTGGAATTGCAGGTCAGATTGAGTTTTGTACCCAAGGAAGGTCTTCCTGCCTCTAACACAAGCCTGCAACTCCGTACTTCACCGAGGTCCCTGTGTGCACTCCGTGCTGTGGACAAGAGTGTTCTCCTTATGAAGCCTGAAGATGAGCTCTCTCCCACCTCTGTAAGTCTTAGATATTTCTGTTAATGAGCAAGTATGAGAACCAACAAAGTACCTGTTGACACCACTATAGACATGAGGCCATGTATTTTTATAGCTGCATTTACGACACTTCTTTTTAGAAGCTGGCTTTTATCAGTGGAGTGTTAGGTGGTGTCTGTGTCCCTGTAAGTTCTGACCTGCAACATTTTGCCCTGATTCTTTGTGTTTCCCCAGGTGTATGATCTTCTCCCAGTGAAGGAAATCCATGGTTATAGCTTCAAGGACTACTACCTGGAAGAAGACAACATAAATCCTTGTGTGTCACTTGACAACATATTATTAAATGGATTTGTCTACACACCCATTTCTCCTGATGGTGAAGGTGATGCCTATGACATTCTCAAAGTAAGTGCCAGCCTTTCATATTTCTTTGGTTTTCCTTTTTGGAATTCAGTCTCCTCTTCTCACCTGTTCTGAAAGGCTTTTTAATTAACTTTGCTGTGAGTTTTTTAACTTCTGTATGCAAGACAATAACCAGGCCCAGGCCCTACACCTATGTAGCTCACTGCTGGTACCTGAGTGCTTCTCTGAACCATCAAAACTTTTAAAGGTCTCCTCATTGCTATTAGAGATACCCGCAAATCGACCCAAGTAAGGAAACAGTCCTGAAAGTGACATCTGGTACCATAATATTAGAAACTCTTCCTCAGTCATACATATTCTCTATCTGGTGTAGATAGGTCTTTAATAAAGTGACAGCTACTTTAATAACCCACAAACTGACCTGTACCCATCTAAAGAGTCCTGTGCAAGAATTTTCGGGTACCCGCAATCCAGTGCTTTTCACATGTCATTTTCACCCTGGCAGATGTCCCCCACGATAGACTTGTGGCCTTAGCTTTCCATCTGATCATGCCAGGATTTAGCCTTAGAATGAGTGTAACATGATAAAGCTTCAACATCTGGGTTGAACCAGTCTATCTGGCATTTATATACAAGCCGTTGTTATTCTAATTGATACCAGACTTAGGTACGTCTATTCTTGACATACTAGAAATAGTTTATTTTCAAGTGTGCTTGCATATTTTTTGTTCTTCTTTCTTTTTGTTTACTAGGAATTGGGCTTAAAAGTCTTCACTAGCAGCAAGATCCATAAGCCTGAAATCTGCCAGCATTACCCAGGACACATGATGGAAAGGAGTTACAGTGGTTCTAGTACCTTCTTCATTTTACAACCCCCCCCCCCCCAACTGCCTAAAATTTACGACTTCTATTTCTTTGAATACTAATTACGCCAGGCAGATCAGATTATATTCAGATATGTTGACCTAATTCAGGATCACTCTTTCCTGGACTCAGTCCTGAAAAATGAAACTGATCCACATCTGTCTCCTTATCCCCAGCTGGACAGCTAGTACCTGGGTGGGGCTACGTGTGCTTGGTGACTGCAATGCCAGCCCCTGAAGCAGAAATCCTGTAGGCACTAAAGCAGTCTGACCGCACAAAATAGTGGCTTTTTTCCCCTCAGATATGAGTCCAGCTATGGAAACCTTAAAAAAGGAGTCTCTATTTCTAGGTAGTCACATTCCAGCAATAACTAAAGGAACTACTAGGGCAAAAGCGGGCCAAGACAAATAAGAAGGTGGTACAGTTCTGTGGGCAGAGGCTGAGAAATTTGGCTCTGTTCCCCACAATGCATTCACACGACTAAGAGTCTGGGTAGGTCATGTCACTTCTTTGCAACTTTAATGATTGTGAAGATAGAATAATATTACCTTTTTTATCTGAATAGTTCTGAGATTAGAAAGGTCACATAAAACACTTGCCTATGCCACTTCCGGTCACTGGGTTTCCTGGTGCAGTTTCCCAGCTCCTATTAAAAAATTGTAGCTTTTTGTCTGGTGATAGCTTCTAGCCTTCTATTTATAACAGATCAGATCTTTGGTTTTGAAATGCAGGATTTCTCTTCAAAGCATGGCCTGAGACAGCTGGCTGCTTTGAGAAGATGTTAAAGATTTCTAAGGCTGAAGGAAAGCCTTTCATAAAGCACACCACCATGCAACACTGACAAAGCATCATGGTTCCTTCACTAATGGCCAGAGATGCAAAGACCCATATTAATCTCAAAAGAAGCTTAGATAGAGGAGGGGAAGACTAAGTGTGACTTCTGTGTCTGGTCATGAATATCCATCTATTCTTCAACCAAATTTAATAAACTATATGCAACTGTAATATCTCAAGTCAGTAAGTTCCACATTTGACTCTATATTGCAATAGAAATGTACCCTCAATAACATCATTATACATGGCTCTTTTGGCACTGCTGGGTTTGCTGGCAGTGGGGGAAGAATGCTCAACCCCATCCAATCTCTGTAAGAACAGCAGCAACATTAGGAAAAATTAAATATTGAGATGACAACAGAGAAATACATGTGTTTCCGTTGGCCAAGGTTTCAAAGCTGTTCTTTCAATTTTAAGATTTTAGCTAAGAATAACCACCGCCTGGAAGGAAAATATCCTCCTGATTTAGAACGGAGTCTGACATGTCTTTTTCTTTCTTCCTGTCCTTGAACAAATTTACTCTAGTGACTGCATTGAATCTGCTTGAAGATTTGGCCTATGAAGTAACAGATCATATGGTTGCTGGCAATCCTGTGGAGACCATCCGGAAGTACTTCCCTGAGACATGGATATGGGACATAGTTACAGTGAAGTAAGTGTTTATGGTAATGCAGAGTGTGGTCACTGGGGCAAAACCTCGAGAGATACTTAAGCCTCAATGGTAGTATCAGTATTTCAGTAGGAGAGGTATTTCTAGTAGACAGAGGGATTTTTCAAGGTCACTAAGTATAGGATGCTTTGGGGGGACACGCAAAAGCCAGTGCCTATATGGAGCTGGTCAGGAGTTTGCTGTCAGTAGGTGTTGTTCAGTAGGCTGAGAAAAATGTAGATGATCCCCAGAGTATAACTGAAATCTTGTTCTCTGTCCCTCACCAGCTCTGAGGGAAACGCTGGTCTAGATGTGACCATCCCTGACACCATCACCGAGTGGAAAGCCAATGCATTCTGCATTTCAGCAGACACGGGCTTTGGCCTGTCCCCAACAGTGACCCTCAGAGCCTTCCAGCCCTTCTTTGTAGAGCTCACCGTGCCCTACTCTGTAGTGCGTGGTGAGTCCTTCACGCTGAAAGCCACCGTTTTCAACTACCTGACCACCTGCATCAGGGTAAGACACACGCACAACTTTGCTCAGCCTGACAGCTTTGGGAAGACTACAGTGGGCCATTTATAACATAGTTTCCCCAAGTCAGATGGCTTGTCTCTGACAATAATTTCATGTAGGTGTACTTCCGTAGGTGTTCTTGGTTTATTAAATGAAGGGGAATATGTTTTTCTGACAACGTTTTGAAATCTGCATTTGATTCAGAACCTAAAGCTTTGCTGCTGAGGCCCCCAGCTTTGTCATCACAGGCTGATGTGGTTGTCCTATAGAAATATGAAACTTGGGTTATCCACAGACCACAGAGTCATTGCATACCCACATAGAAACTCTAGGTTCACCAGGGTGAATACCTGTGTTCAGTCTTCAGTCTGATCTCATATAAACATCTCACAAAGTATCACACCATATTTGCTTGAATATGTAGACTGTGTTTTATTGCATCTGCCCCTAAGACACTGAGCAGAGAGAACCATATAGCTTCGCTATTCTTATCTGCATTTTCTTCATCAACAAAAAAGTGGTTAGTCTTTGAGGCTGGGAGGTTAGACAAAGAAAATACCAATCGCCTTTGCTCAGTTGTTTATAAATACGATTTTATTCTGAAAGGAGTGAAGGTGAAACAAGGAGGGGCACTGATCCAGCCATTCCAGTGCACTCTCATTTATTTCCTTGTCTTTCCTGTTTTGTTTACCATTTTCAGGTTCCTTATTCCATTCTCCCTTGTTCCTTACTAGGTTTTGCACTGCTAGAGTTTTACCTCTTCACCTGACTAATCATGAGGGGGATCTTTAATTCATGGCTAAGTTTGTAGTCACTGCTTTACCTTTACTACACAACTTGCCCATGCTCTCCATTTTCCCAGAATCCATTTCCAAGATACACATCCTGTTCTTTGCACTTACCTGCCCCATCTCTTACAATTGTACACACCTCAGTCTTTTTCCACTTTATCACCCAGTTCTTGCTCTGCAATATACATAAGGTTCTCAGTCCCACAGTATAACCAGCTCCGCTACACATACCTATGTATAGCACTGTGTCCTGTACCTCAGCTTCTCTGCAATTCCAGCCTTCATGACACCTCTCTGTACAAATGGCAGGTCAGTGTGTCTCTGGCTGAATCTACTCATTTTCTGGCTACACTAATAGAGAAGCAGGAAGAATCCTACTGCATCTGCATGAACGAAAGGAAAACTGTGGCTTGGGCAGTAACACCAAGATCTCTAGGTAAGAAGAAAATGCTGGGATGAGATATTTGTGGATGGCATCAGATCTCTGGCGTGAGGAGCTAGGTAACTCCAAACCTGTCTGGAAGGATTTTGTCTGTGCCAGAAGTGAGAATTCCAGCCCTGAGGTTGAGACACTACACTAGGATGTGGCATCCAGGTGCTAAACAAACTAAGTTGTATCTATATGCCATCATTTTCTTAACATTTGAATAGAAGTTACAAATTCCCTTAATGTGTGCAAAGCACTCAGACATCCCTGTTATGGAGCTCAGAATGTCTCAGCTTAATGTGTCTGGGTCTGAAATATTTTAGTCAAAGCTTGCTTTCTCTAAAGCCTCACAGAACAAGACTGATTTACAAGACCCGCCCCTCCACTACTCTTCTTCCTGATGGACTAGCGCTTGCGGGAGTGATCATCACAAAGGAGGTGGCCTGCAAGGCTGCAGCTGGATCAAGATAAAACACTGTCTTGAGTTTAGTTCTCCTCTTGGAAAAGCTTCTTTGTAACACACCAGAGTGCTCAGCACAAACACAGACCTCTATGTCCCTGGCACTGCCCAGCAGGGCTGGCTAACTCCTGTCTCCTCCAGGGCAGGTGGAGTTCTCGGTGAGCACTGAGGCCCTGCAGAACAAGCAGCCCTGTGGAAACGCCATCGTGGAGACTCCTGAGAAAGGGAGGAAGGACACGGTCATCAGACAGCTGCTGGTGGAGGTATGTGGGCTGCTGAGTTTGGTGTCATAGAAAAGTAGTAATAATTTCATGCTCCACTGCAACAGTTGTATGAGAGGGGCTTTCTGGTTTAGCCGTGATAGCAGCAATAATGGCTTGTGTGACTCTTGCTCTGCACGCTTTTATAAAAGAAGCATTGATAAATCTCAAAGGCCAATACAGCCCATAACTCCTAATGTTGCCATCTCATACTAAAAGCAGGGTATTACATTACATAGTTGGACAGAAATAATAAGGCAGGCAATAATGGCAGATTTGTCCCAGACATATCATCTGGGAGATAAATGAGAACTCCTTGGTTTTACCTGTAATAAATCACAGGGATAGGTTGTAAATGGAAGACTTGCCAGAAACATTATACATCTGCTCCAGCACACGGCCAGTACTCTGGAATATGGAACAGTCACCACAATCTACTAATATTTCCAAACAAAACTACCATCATTGTTCTGAATTGTTTCTATTACACTCTTAAGAATCTTCAAGCAGTATGAACTAACTACTTCTTTTTTCATTCTTTTGTACTTTTTTTTCCTTAAGTAGTGTTTTGCAATGATAAAACCACAGTTTTTCCCATGATAAATAGCCAGTCATAAAGTTAATCCAAACCAAACAAATAGCAAACCAAGAGTACTAGCTCACAGTTTAGCAAAATCTATATAATATAACATGTCATAGTATTGTCAGTCCTTCGCATGACAGGAAGGAATAATCATATTTAATAAAATTAAGTCAGGAGTAATATAATAATTTAAAACATTGCAACTTCTACTTACATTGCAGACATCCCAATTTTCAGTAAGGCAGAGCTAGGATTCATGTAATACATAACTTCATAATATGTTTTGCTAACCTGAATATAATGATGGAGCAATCCTATCTGTTTGGCTTTTATTTATTTATTTATTTATTCCCTTATTTACAAATGAATTTGAATGTATAGTGCATTTCATGTATCATGGCTTGAATAATGTTAACATTTCAGGAAAACTTCCTAATTTCATATATGCCCTCAGGAAAAAGAGTGTTTATTTTGTTCTTTCAAGTGTATAGTTCTGCTATCCTCAAAATAAAAAGGACATGGTACTGTTTGAATAAGCCCAGAGGAGGCCAAGAGGATGATCAGGGGCTGGAGCACCTCCTGTATGAAGATAGGCTGAGAAAGTTGGGGCTGTTCAGCCTGGAGAAGAGAAGGCTGAGTGGAGACCTCATAGCAGCCTTCCAGTATCTGAAGGGGGCCTACAAGGATGCTGGGGATGGACTCTTCCTTAGGGACTGTAGTGATAGGACAAGGGGTAAGAGGTTAAAACTTAAACAGGGGAAGTTTAGATTGGATATAAAGAAGTTCTTTACTGTGATGGTGGTGAGGCACTGGAATGGGTTGCCCAGGGAAGATGTGAATGCTCCATCCCTGGCAGTGTTCAAGGCCAGGTTGGACAGAGCCTTGGGTGACATAGTTTAGTGCGAGACGTCCCTGCCCATGGCAGGGGGGTTGGAACTGGATGATCTTAAGGTCATTTCCAACCCTAACTATTCTATGATTCTATGATACTGGAAGATAAGAACTGTACAGTCTTTTCTCCCAGGTGTTGTGGGAGTGACAGTAACTGACTGAGCATTAAAATGATTTCTCTTAGGGTGTCTGAGAGATTACTGGTTTTATCCTATTGTACTGAGGTAATTAATCTACAGCAGGCCGTGACTGGATAGAATGGGAGATTAGCATCCAAGGCTGAACAATTAATTAGCAGGAGTGGATACAGTGTAACTTGCTTGGAGTTGCATTGTCCCACACACATGGATGACAACATCCCCTGCAGCAAGCAGTGCATCCAAGGGAGAGAGCAGGGAGTGTGCCAGAACCCATGAGGTGTCCTCTTGCCCCTTGGAAAATCAAGCCTTGCTGAGAGCTAGTTGGGAAACAGGATGTTTTCTCACCCAGGAATTTCTCAACTGGAAAGGAAAATCTTTCAAATAGTTACAGTTACAGTTGTTTTAATCCCTTGTTGAAACGTTCAAAATCAAACAAAACAATGGATTTCTCAGTTGCATTTCATGATGACATACTGAAACACGCAAGAAGATGCTTTTTTGAACTAAACCATTTAGCTCTGTCATAGTTTATCCTAAAAGCTTTCCTTTTTATTTTTATTTTTGTTTTTGCCCTACTCTGTTGATCTAGAAAGGATCTTTTTAATCCTTTCTCTGTCACTACATTGTATTTTCACTGTATGAGAAAGTGAAGGTAATAATACATTGTTTACATACTGGAAAAAGAATTCAGCTAGCAAAAGTTGGGAATTTTTTAAAACAACGGGAACTCTCCTATCTGGAGCAAAAAGGAAAAAAAAAAGATGTGGGGATCCAACTGAAATAAACTGTGACAAAATGTTTTCTGATAAATATTTGACTCCTTAGTTTAACGCAGAATGTTTTCAACCAGCTCAACAGAAAACAGGTTTTCTTTCCCAACTTCAAAAATTAGACTAGAAGTTTTTGAAATAGAAGGATATGATCACTAGTTGACTGTGGCATGTGTTCAAATTCTGGGTGTTGTAACATGTCACTTGCGAGTGCATTGAAGTGCTCTAGTTGGTATCTGTCAAAGCTCTTGCATACATATTCTACTGGTGTCCCAGGCACTCAGCTGTCATCGCAGTGTGAAGTGTTTTTCTAGACTGCGCCAGGGTGGGTAGTACCTTGGAAGACAGAACCCTGTGGCTCTGTTAGCACTGTTGGTACTGTCATGTTGCATGCTATCTGCATCATACCCTGTGAAGTCACAGGGCCTCTCTCAGTAGTAAGAAAGGAAACAACATGTATTAAATTTCATGCTTGTAATTAGCCAATATGTTATAGTCTTCAATTATCCTCAGTTTAGCATATTGAGGAAAAAAACTTTAAGCCATTTGTAAAACTTTTTGGTATAATGAATTTTTACCACAGGAGAATTTATAACATTTTAATTTTCTTAAGGGTCCCTTTTAGGTTGTTTTTTTTTTGTTGTTGTTTCACATATTTTGGGTTTTTTTCTTATCTTTTTCCTCAAGCCGGAAGGGACTGAAGTGGAAACTACCTACAACTCTGTGCTGTGTGCCTCTGGTAAGAGTGTTTTGTTTTCTAAGACTTTCTTTGTGAAGATAGAGACTAAAGATGAAGGGAGATGACAAGGTTTTTGAATCCTCCACTCTGAGAAGAAAGGTGTAGGGATCTGATAAAACTGAATGAACTAGATGTATGTCCAACTAGTAGTGAAAATAATTCTTCCTATAGAAGAATTTATTCATATAGAATTTATTTAAATATAATTTATTTATTATATTATATATATTTATGATATAATTTTTATATTTATTTTATATATATTATATATCATATATTATTTATTATATATATTTATTATATTATTTATTATATATTTATAATTTATTCATATAGAAGAGTTGAGTCTGTAATAGTCCCTGCAATTACAGAGGCAAAAGCATATCTCAGGAACTAAGGCTGGCCAGGTCCCTAAAAGGGAGAGAATATCTGTGATTTAATAGGGTTATTGCTAATGTCTTTCATTCAATAGGTGTAAATCACAAACTGGAACTGCAGTAAGCCAGGCCTCCCAACCAAAGCAGAAAAGGCCAGAAAAATAGGCTAGAAAGGGTATTTGTCAATCAAGGCCTGGCGATGTAGAAGCCCGTGATTGCCTGTGTGTGAGGGCATTGCAGGCCCAACACAAAATTTGCAGGATGGGAAGCTTTCACAGCAAAATTACAGATGAAGGGATTTGTTGAAGGCAGGAAACCCCTGCACAGGGGATGGTGTCTCACCCTCTTACCTGCTACTCAGACATGAAGATATATCTGCAGTTTTAACCAGATTGATCTGTCCTTTTACAGCAGAAAAGTCAGCGTCACAGCCAGTCTCCCTCGTTCTCCCTGAGACTGTGGTGGATGGCTCAGCCAGAGCGTATTTCTCAGTTTTGGGTAAGTAAAGCATTTTCAGAGTGCCACATGCTGTTTTGAAACACTGATATGTTTCTTCAGGCTTTGCTCAGCCCACTGGCAGGCCCTGAACTGTGCTGATTTACACTGGAAATGGTCCCGTTCCCCAGGTGACATCATGGGCACTGCCATGCAGAACCTCCACCAGCTCCTCCAGATGCCGTTTGGCTGTGGGGAGCAGAACATGGTCCTGTTTGCACCCAACATCTACGTGCTGGACTATTTGAACAAGACAGGGCAGCTGAGTGAGGAGGTCAAATCCAAGGCCACTGGATACTTAGTGAGCGGTGAGTGTTTGCTTGTCTGTTGGTTCCTTCCCTTGGCGATTGGATAAAGATACTACTGGCCACTAGCATGTGTGATCTGGGGGAGGCTGCCCTTGTGTGTTCTCTGGAAGGAAACACGGTACTGTGGTAGGTCAGTGCACACAATACAGTATCTATAAGAGAGAATCCTGTGCTCAGGTGGAGGTGCAGGCTGAGAGCAGAGAGCATCCAAACAGGAACATAGAAGATGTCCGGTACTGACAACAACTCAGGAGTTGTCGTTGTAAGAAAAGGGATGTATAAAATACATAAATGAGTCTGTAACCATTCATCATGGTGGCTGCTTATGTAGCTCTCAGACTACATAATCATACATAAATCTTAGGATTAAGATTTTAGAAGTGTCACTCACCTTTGACTAGGCCAGAAATTTGACACACGAGCTAGGTCATGTTGGCAAACATAATACCAGTACATATGGACACAGTGGGTGTCTGCTGACTAACAAGGGACCGGTTTTACTCAGTTATGTCACAGAAAAATTGCACTTACTCCAATGAAAATGACCCTGTTTTCTGCATCTCCATCCTGCGTGGGGCTCACCTTTGTTGAGTTCTGCCTTGGAAACCATTTTCCTATTTCTCTAAAGTCTGGAATACATTTACCTCTCCTCATCAAGTCTAGGCAGAGAGCAGCAATGACCTCAGATACCCAGTTCCCAGATGGTTTAGGGAAGAGGATAGAAGTAGTCAGAGCTTTGTGTTTGCCTGAACTTCCGTGATAACACTGAGCAGTGTACCTCACACTTGTGCCATTAGAAGAGGGATACTGTGTCCTATGTCTCCTACATTTCCTTTGCATGGCTCCCTGAAAAGTACTCTGGCAATTAAAATTTTCTTCCACTCTTTTCAGGGTATCAAAGGCAACTGAAGTACAAACACTGGGATGGTTCTTATAGCACCTTTGGGCCCCATTATGGGCAAGTGGGGAATACCTGGTAAGACTTCAGTACCACTGGCTTTTCATTTCTGCTTTTCATGCCCTCCTTTTCCTAAGTATTCTCTTGTGCCTGATCATTGTGGAGGTAGAAATGGAGGTGGAGATGAAATTACAATCATGACATCATAGGATAATCATGTAGGATAATGGAGGAGGGAAGGATGCTAAGGACGAGGCCTTTTAGGTTTGCAGTGCTGCACTGATAGCTACTTAACCTCCCCTGACACCCTTCTTCAGCTCAAATGAGGATGACCTGAAGGATGCCCTAACTAGTTGTTGTTAGCAGAAGATGCTGGTGAATCTCCAGAGTGCCATTGGCTACCTAGCTGCAGCCCTCAGGGCTATGAATGACAGGCTTCAGCTAGCAATGGTCCATATCTCACTGATTCTCTAAGCTTGCTCTCAGTTTCCAGCCAGCCCACTGTGATCGGGTCCTGTAGCCTTTACTCCATTCCTCCAGAACAGCGATGCCCACATAGGTGCTATGACCTCTGATGGATATAGGGATTGCTCAGGATATCTCAGTTCCCTGTATCACTTTCAGGCTCACAGCCTTTGTCCTCAAGTCCTTTGCCCAGGCCCGGCCTCATATCTTCATAGATGAGAAGCACATCCAGGATGCTTTGGTCTGGCTCAGTCAAAAACAGAAGGAGAACGGCTGTTTCCGCAGTTCTGGCACACTCCTGAACAACGCTATGAAGGTAACGTGTCTACTTTGTCGGCTTCACATGGGCTTTGTCAGGCTAGAACTTGATCAAAAGTCACTCTGGGACCAACAGAGCTATTTCAGCACTTGGGGGTTGGGAGGAGGGGGAATTCTATATGTGAGCTATCACAGAAGCAGGAAGAAGCCAACAGTATCTTCTGAAGGACTTACCATGAGAAGGAGGCTAGGAAGAATTTGTCACTGCAGGATGTAGATACGTACCACAGGGAAAAGGCAGTAGAGCTGTGTGGGATCAACATCTACTTTTCTGATTCCCTGGGATCAACATGTACTTTTGTGATTCCCTGCAGGGTGGAGTGAACGATGAGATCACGCTGACAGCCTACATCACTATTGCATTGCTGGAGATTCCTCTGCCTGTAACTGTATGTGTTTGCACCCCAACCCAAGCCACAGATGGTACTAACCTGCCCTACTAGTGCCCCCCACCCACAGATTATCAGGTCCCTTTGCCTTTGAAGGAAGAAATCCCATGTGAATATTCTTTCCGTTCAAGCCTAGACTGGAATAACACTTTCCCTCCATTTTCCTCCCCTTCCCAATCCTGTCTCCCATATACACAATTCGCTTAATCTTTTTCTGAGTTCTTTTGTGGAGAACCATGTTTTTGCTCCTTTAAAAGAGTACAGCTTGGATTAGCAGAGTTAAATATTATTTAAATCTCTGAAACCAGCCAAATAGGTTTTCTACATGCACAAAAATTTCTTTGTATTTCTTGGAATAGTACGTTCCTGTTGAACCACTTGCGTGGGCCAATTATGTTGACACGACAGCACAAGTCTGTAAAAAAAAAGGTGGAACACTCAGGGATTCAGTCTCATTTTCTCTGCCTCTTCTCTATTGTTTTATGGGAAATTCCCATCCTTAGCGCTTGGGGAATAAGGCACACCTATAGCCAATAAAGTATACCTATAGGGAATAGCAGGTAATCTGTGAAAAGCCTGAGGACTACTTAAAAACAATGTGGGTTTGGTCATTCTGATCCCTGAGTTTGTGATCCCTTCACTGTGAGACAAGGCTGTGGCGCAGCTAAAATCAGGGTGCGAACTGCAGGAGAGGGACTGCTGAGCCATGATGCTGTAATCCCTCCACTCCAGATGTAGTAGGAGCTATTTTGTATTGAATGTTTTTTTGTATATAGTAAGAACTAGCAGAAGGAATTCTTTTGTCAGCAGGGTGACATGAATGACATTAACTTCACCAAAAAAGTATGCTTTCTTTGGTATGTGTTGTGTTTAAAAGGCAAGTTTTCAGGCAGAACTGCAACGGATAACAAGGATGTTTTTCCTCTCCCTGCCTGAGCCTAAAAGTATCACTGAATGTGAAGGGGTTTATCAGAATCTGATTGCAATATGGGTGCATTTCAAGTTAAGCTGCATGAACTCCTGAGGATAGCACAGCCTTTAGGTATTTAATGCTACTTATAAGAATACAGAGTATTTCCGTAAGTAAAATAAGCCATATTAGACCCCACATAAAAAGTTAGTACTGTCGTGAGCGTGTGTATGCCATGTCCTGTCATTAGACTGAAATCCTCCGCAGCACTTGCCTTACAAACATTAGTAAGCATAGGACAATTTAGGGGAGGCACAGACCCAACCAATTTTGCTTTTATTCTTTGCTTTCTCAGAAGCAGCTGAATTGCTTCTCCAGAAGTTATCACAGAAGAATTAACCTTGCCGTAGTCACCCTGTGACGGCAAAGTACAAAGCCACTGAAAAATAGGTCTTTTCTGTCTAAACCATTGATTAAGCTGTGAATGTGCTGTCAGGCTTCAGATCATGGCATGCTTCCCCTGCAGTGTTATTGCCTCAATTTTATAGCAGTTTTGCCATCACAAAAGAGGAATAGGCACGTAACTTGCTGAAAGGTCATGTGGTCACAGTATCTGTTACTTAACACTGTGTAAAGTACACAACTTTTATTTTGCTATAGCAATTGTGCTCTTAAACCATACTTGAGCTGTTGGCTTCCAAAAGACATGCATTGTTGATGTTTACAAGTCAAAAAACATTCTGGAAAATAGAAAAACATATATTTTTTCTTGTGCAGAGAAAGAATTTACCTCCAAACTAGAAGCTACAGTTCCAGCTAAATGATTTTTTTTCAGAAGGACCTGGAAAGGGGTAACTAAGCAATAAAAAGGAAAGGATAGAACAGAGGGTGAAAGCACAGAACAGCCTCAGGGCGGTAGCTAGAGGAGGAAAACAAGTATCCAGTATATCTACAGAAGTATATCAGAGAAGTCCCCATGCCCTGAGACACAATCAGGTCAGTAATTCTTCTCAAGGCAGAAAGATTAGAGCCCTGCTTCACAGTCTTCAGAAACAAAGTGGGGAAAAAACATTAAAACAAGATATATTAAAGAATAGCAGATAACAAGATAATGGTTCCCCATTTGTTCCAGTGGGTATTGGACCTGAAAGGGAAGGGATACACAGTAGTACAATCTTTGTCAGCAGGAGAGTGGGGATGTCAAGGATCCATAGGTATCGTCCAATTCCTATTGTTCTAAGACAGATCCCTGTATGAGCGCTGGCTGCTCCAGCTCAGTCTCTCTGTCCTCCCAGCACTCTGTGGTCCGTAACGCCCTGTTCTGCCTGGAAATGGCAGCAGGTGAGAAAGAAAACCACGTGTACACCAAGGCACTAATGGCATACGCCTTCGCCCTCGCAGGGAAGGAGGAAAAGAGGAAGGCCTTGCTCACCTCACTTGAAAGGGAAGCCGTGAAAAAGGGTGAGTACTTCCTGGTGGGAAATCTCTTTCACTGGCATTACATCATCCCTTGAAGTGTCTGCAAGTGTCTGTCAAGGCCTGGTCACGTTCCTTGGGTTGTTCTGCCTCACAGAGCTTGTCACTCTCAAACCCTGGCTTCTCCACTTCTAAAAGGGAAGGAGTGTCATCATTCTTAGGTCCCTGGTTTCTCCAGGTGCCCAAGTCTGTGTGAACTTGGAGTCTAGGACAAAGAGGTACCCAGCCTGAGGACTGAGCCTCAGCAGTCTCAGCCTAGTTGCAGCAAGCGAGGAGCTGTCTCACCCTTCCCACTTCATCCTATGTGGCAGATGCATGCTGGAGGCTGGAGGCTCTGTCCTCCCAACTGGACTGGCAGCAGGTCAAGAACTCCCTTGCAGTAACTACTACTAATTGCTTGTTGTCTTGTCTCCATGCTCCCTGCCTCCTGTGAAGATGGGTCTGTTCACTGGCAGCGGCCTGGGAAAGAGCCAGAGGTTGTTCTCCCATCCTATCGCTCCCGGGCTCCCTCTGCTGAAGTGGAGATGACGTCCTACGTGCTCCTTGCTCACCTCACCATGCAGCCGGCACCTTCCCAGGAGGAGCTGTCATTCGCAGCTCTCATTGCAAAGTGGATCAGCGCTCAGCAAAACCCCAACGGGGGCTTCTCCTCCACCCAGGTGAGCTGCTTCCTTTCGGCCACCTCACACCTCAGTGTCAGAAGGTGGGAAGTGTCAGAGACCCAGGTGGGAGAACACTAGCGTTTGCCGGGGCTGGCAGCAGCTGTAGCCCTGCAGTATCTCCCTGCATATCTATCATGGTTGCCAGTCTGCCAAGAGGCTAAGAGGCAGGAAGTGCCTCTGGGAATGACTGATGCCTTGATTCATGTCCTGGTTTTCTTGATGCATTGGGGCAGAACGTTAGGGACACAAGGGACATGTGTCTGTCCCTTTGGAGGGGGCTCCCACTGCAATTGGTCTGTGCCTATGAAGTTGCTGCTTCACCCTGTGGCGAGTGATGGAGGCTCTGCAGAGCTCTGTGCCAGGTTGCTCAGGCAATACACAGCTGCTGTGCAGAGGGCAAAGGAAGAGAACAGAAACATGTGAAAGGTGCTCTTTTCCTCTGTCTTTTCTGCTGAAAACTGGAGGAAGTGAAGAATGGAGAGGAGGGTGCCCCCCAGCAGCAAAGGGCAGGCTGCAGGAGGACAGGCTGTGGACGGGCCAATGGCATCCGCCTGGGTGCTGGGACCCATCTCTTTCAGGACACGGTGGTGGCTCTCCAAGCCTTGTCCCTGTACGGAGCTGTCACCTATGCCAAGAGCGGAGCAGCTTCCAAAGTGACCCTGCGATCTGGAGAGGACTTCCAGCAAGATTTCCAAGTGGATCCCAGCAACCGGCTGCTGCTGCAGCGCGTGCCCCTGCCCCGGGTGCCTGGGGAGTACAGCACGGAGGTGTCTGGCGAAGGATGCGTCTACGTGCAGGTGAGGGTGATGTGGGCCTGTGGCGCCCTGGCAGGGCAGCCCCTGGCCAGGCAGGAGCCAGACACAGGGGAGAAGGAACCGGGGGAGAGGAGAAATGGGAGGGAAGGCTCTGGGAGAGGCAAGAGGAGAAGAGCAGAGGTATATAGAGGAGAAAAAGCAAGAGTAAAGGAGGGAAGGATCCTCAGTGTGGGGGAGCTGTGAGAAGGGGAGAAGTGAGGAGGCTGCATGGGCAGGGGATGGTCTCTCTCATGTGTTGAGCACGCACACAGGCTCACTCAGAGCCGTTGGCTCTCCCTTAGACAAGCCTGAGGTACAACGTGCAGCCCTCGCAGGAGGATGCCCCCTTCATGCTTCATGTGTACACATTCCCGGAGACATGTGCAGACTCCAAGGCTCACAAGGTCTTTGACATCGGCATAAATGTCAGGTGAGTCTGTGTTTTGGTCTGAGCCTTCCTGAGAGGCTGTGGGAGCTGGAGGTCTGGTGAGCTGGTCTGGGAGCCCTGGAGGGGCAAGGCATCTTGGGGAAGCAGGGTGGGAAGCAGCTGGGCTGGGATGAGAGGCTACAGAGGAAGGACGTGTCCTGCAGTGGTGGAACTATGTGGGCAGCCCAGGGCTGGGCTACTGAGAGCGTGTGTAGATGGCTGGGAGAGCCTGGCACAGCTGGAGAAGTAGGTGCTGGATTGCCAGGACATGATGGGGTGCCAAGTGCAATGGAAAAGGTGTAAGCGCCTCCAGCTTTGACTTGTGGTGCCCTGTGCCTTTGTTGCTTGCTTCCTTAGTTACACTGGGGAGCGCAATGGCTCCAACATGGTGATTGTGGATGTGAAGATGCTGTCGGGATTTATCCCTGTGAAGTCCTCTGTGAGGAAGGTAGGAGCCTGCTTGTCAAAGAATCCAGCTTCTTATCTTCAAGACACCTTCCAAGTATCTGTAGCAATCTAGAGGGCTTCAGGGTTTGAATCAGCTTGATCTCAGCATTGACATCGGCACACTTGCTTTGTACCTCTGAGGAACGTAGGACGCACATGGTATCTTTCTTCACACATATATGTCCAGGCATCTATTTCCATATTTGAAGGAGTATCTAATTCTTCTCCTGGTGTTTTCTCCCATGTCAGAGAACACTCCAATGCTTCCAGCCTTCTGCTGTGGAAGAGGGCTGATTGAGGGATGCCAGCAGTAGCACTTCCTTCCCACCCTTGAAGTATTTACAGTAGTAGCTTGTAGTAGCTCAAAATACATGCCCTATTTTGACGTGAGACCAAGAGCTGGCAGATCATCAGGTTTGATTTCAGGGACTCAGGAGCTTTCAGATATGTGCAACAACTGTGACAGTCCTGGTGCCTCATTCCAGTTTTGTGTTGAGGAGGTGCAAGAGCATGAGATAGTGGAAACTGTGAGAAGACTTACTGTACAGGGCTTCACACAAGAGTGCTTGCTGAGTCTTTTGGGAGGTACCATCTCTGAGCTTCACTTCTCAGCATCCACCTGCTAAGTTTCCAGTGATGAGGAGAAGCTTATGTGAGTTGAAGAACTGACTAACTTCCCTTCAGATCAGCAACCTCTTCTGTATCTCCTCTTTCCAGCTTTCAAACACCTGGTTTCACCAGATACAACGGACAGAAGTCAGCACAAACCATGTTCTGCTGTACATAGAGCAGGTGAGTACTGACCATGGGCTGCATGGGGCACTCGCCAGCACACTGGTAGCAGCGTGCACAGTGATGGAGAGCGTGCTAGGCATCCCTGTGCTTGTAAACATGAAACCTAAACCTGTCTGCCACTGAGCTTGTCACTCGCTCACAGGAAACACGTCTGTCCCCGCCCTCCGCAGGCTCTCCCTCCACCCGCACACCGCACACAGCCTGGTCCCTGACCTCCCCACCAGCCAGAGCCTCCCGCACTGTGGAGAAAGGCCCCAGGGTTTCCCCTGGCCCCTCAGCCCACAGCCTCCAAACCCGCAGGGTCCAGAGGACAGTGAGGGAGCCTGCAGGCAGTGCGCAGGGATCGGGGAGCCCAGGGCAGTCCGGAGACACCCTGAGCCTCCCCCACTTCCCTTCGCTTCCCTTCCCTTCCCTTCCCCAGCTGAGCAGCGAGACCCTCAGCTTCTCCTTCACGGTGGAGCGGGACATCCCTGTGCAGGGCCTGAAGCCGGCTCAGGTGAAGGTCTACGACTACTACGAGACAGGTGAGTGCAGGGCCGGAGTGCCCGTGGGAGTGAGGACGGGCAGTCGGATGCACGGAGGGGCACAGGGGCTATGGGGACCCACAGGGGCCCCTGGCCTGGGCTCTTTCCCTGCCCTGCACTGCCTGAGCAATCTGAGCACAGGGGGGCCCCGAGGGCTGGAGGCCACAACCCTGCCCTCCCCCCTCTTCTCCTCTCCTCCTGCCCCGGCAGGCCCCAGAGAACACTGTGGGGGTCATGTCTGCTGTGCAGCCGTCCTGCCCCGAGGGACAGGGCAGAGGAAGCATCCCTCCAGCCCTCCCAGGCGGTGGCAGCAGCCTGCTGTGTGGCCTGGGACAAAGGTCTCTCTGGTACCCATCCCTCTGACAGCCCCCTCTTGCCCTTCCCTTCTCTTTTCCAGATGAGTTTGCCACACAGGAGTACAGCGCTCCCTGCGCCACAGGTAAGGTAGCGATAGCCCCACCCTTTGGAGCTCTCTGTATCTCTTTCATTTAATCTTTGGTCTTCCAGCCAATACTTCCCTCTTTCTGCTCAAATTTGGATGAGATTGGCCCAACTCACAGGCACAGATTTTGTATAGAAGTCTGAGAACACAGGAGGCACAATGTTGTTGTCTCATTCAAAACATCCCTGCATTCTCAGAGTGATTTCCATAGTCAGGTTCTGGCTTCAATGAAGGTTGTGTCCTTACTGTTTTGTTAGTGCCCCTTGGACTTTTCAAGTTTCTTTTATCATTCTTGTTGTCTCAGATTTGAGGTATCTTTTGGTCGTTCTTGAAAGCTCCAGCTAGTGTAGCTGTGGGATCATGCTGAGGGGACTTGGTTCTTTCAAACCGCCTGGCACGCTCCTCCCCAAAAGCACTCTGTTTGGGAATCCGGAGCAGTAGAGTAAATCAAGACCAAAAAATAACCAAAAAAGCAGCATGTCATGGTCTGACCTATCATGATCTCATGCCATGCTCCAGAGCCTCCTGCCTAAGCCCAGCATACCTTTTCACTAAAGTTGTAACTTGGTGCTGCTCTCAACCCCTCATTTCCTACTCTAAGCCTGAAGCCGTACCCGTAGCAGGGAGTTCTAATTGCAGAGGAATCCCCCCCAACCCTTGTTATTGAAGAGGTGTTTGGCTCTTACAGGAACTTGGGCTTTTCTCTCTTGTGTGGTGACAGAAAACTGTCCGGGTGGTAAACCTCCACCTGTACACACAGCTACGTTACTCATCTGTGGATCACAGTTCTCCAGTATGGCACACTAGCCTGCTTAGCAACTGTATGTGACAAAGCCCACAGCAGTGCTGGCACATTGCAGCATGCCTTTAAGCAACGTCATTCCCCTTGGATCCCAAGAGATGGCAAGTTTGCCTTTGGTAGCTACTATCTGGAACAACAGCTACCCTGCTGCCCAAGCAGGAGAGGGTTACTTTCAGGCGGAAGGTATTCCTCACGACCCTAGGTGGCCAGCCCTCAGTTTTGGTTTGGAATCTGAACTGGTAGGATGGAGAGGCTATGATTTTTTTTGGGGGGGGGTTCTCTGCAGTTCAAGGCTATGTATTTGGCTTAGGAGCACAGGTAATATAGGTGCTTCTGTGGAAGGCCCTGACCAAGGATACTTCTTCTGTCTTATATGGCGTCTTCCAATATGAAGATTGGCAGATCTGGCTTCCCATCAGCTTCAGCTGTTCGGAATACGGAGCACTGTGACCCTGGGAAGTGATTTTTCACATGTCATGACTGTGTACCTAAAAGCGGAGAAAAAGTTATTTGAACTTGGGGAAGGCAAAATCTTTGTCTCTTGTTGGCGGTAAATGATGACATTTATCCCCTTTTGTGTCTTCTTGTCTTGGAGAAGAGCCTGAACTCCCAAGCTTTTACTCCATACTGCCTTCTAACCTGGACTGTGTCTGTAGGTACAGCCGTGTTCTGCTGATTCTTGATCTACAGCCTTCCTTCATGGAAAAAATTGTGCTTAAGTCCTAAGATAGTGGGAAGGGTTTAGATCTTTGCCTCCATGTCTGTTAAAAGGCAGAGATTTTATCTTTCTTGGAAAGAATGGGAAGTTACTACTTAAGAGGTTCATCCACTGGGCTAGGTGTCCAAAGGTGATCTGTACTGACTAAAAGGCAGATCTCAGTTGCAAAGCTGAAAGCTTCCTTCCCTGCCCTTAATAGTACTGGTGCAGCAGATTTCTTCCACTCTACAGAGAAACAAGAACACTTTAAGAGCATATTTCGTCGTTGAGTAGACATCCTTCCTGCCTGTTTGCACTGTGCTCCTGTGACCACCCCCACTGTGACAAGTCCCACTCTGCTTATCTCTCCCAGTGAGTCAGAAAAAGTCTCAGCTTTCTATCAAACATACATAGTTTTAAAGGTGACATGAGTGTTGAGTGCTATGGATGTCCCTCAACCCAGGTCAAACAGCAACTCACTCTCCTGTACTGTGCTTCACATACAATTCAGCCTTCCCAAACCCACATCTTTCTCTGTCTCAGCCCGAGAAAGGGAACTGGCATATCTCTCTCAACTCCTGTAACCCCTCCATCTTCTTCCATCCTTGCAGAGGAAGCAGACCAGGGCAATGCATGAAGAATACTCCCAGTTGCTGGTACCTGCCTGCCTCACTACCACCACCACCAACTATGGAGTGACAGATGAATAGTGCCTGCAAGGAATGCAAAATGAATTTTACAAACAAATTAACTGTATTCACCAATAATTTTTGAACAGTTTATTCCCAATTCTGTTTCTTCCTGCTCAAACTCCCCTCACAGCTTTAATCTCCCTAGCCTCTTATTTAAAGAGCATCCCATCCAGCCATAGCTGTGTAAAGGGCAATAAGGCTGACAAGTAAGGAAAAAAAAAGATGGAATTAATTAAGTTGGAATCAGCCTTTCTAGTCCATCTCACTGTTATGTACTCTGAGCTTGTCACCTGAGATCCTGTCTATTCTTAAGAACAAATTCTCTGGCTTAGAAAGCATAACCTTGATTGAATTGATTGAACTGATCTCTACAGGTGCCTATCCATGTCTCCCACAAGTAGGCAGCCGACATTGCATGACATTCAGCATCTGTGATGCGCCCCACAAACACCCCTTCCAGGATTGTTCCTTGTTTGTTGAAGTGGGAGGAGATACACAGTCCGCCCTCTTAGATTAGAGTGTGCATGAGGCAGCAGGAAGGATGTGTGCATGGATTACAACTTCGGCTGCTAACTGATAAAGGCCTACTTTTCAGCTGAAGCTTGTGCCTTCTTGTGGAAACTTCGCTATCTTGGGCCTGCTGCTTCTGGGAGATTCCCAAGGAGAAGCTAAGAGCATTTGCCAGTAACCTACCTACCTAATTTCAAATGCACATTTATTTAAAGCATAGAGTTGCTTTGGTGAAACCATCTATAGTCATCTTAGACATCTCCAGGAATGCTTTTCTTGGTTTTGTCCCATTAATTTCTGGTTTTAAGTGGCAGAAAGATCTATGTGACTGTTCATTCTCACAAAATGCTTACTGTTAGGGTACCACAGCTAATCGTGTATCCAAAGTATGCACAGTTAGTTGTTCCATGCATTTATTTTTTTTAGTGTGCCTATCCAGTGTTATTGAGAACAAATAAAGTTCTTCATCTGTTTTCCTAGATATTAATATTATGTGACTTTGTCTCCTGTGGTGTTTGGTGTTTCCTCACTCAAAATCTTTTTGAAACCTCATCTTCAGAGAAGTCTATGGAATGAACTGGATTCAGTGAAAGCTGAGTAAATTTTCTAATCAAGCGTGATTACTAATTGTGTTTTGGTTTTATTTAGAAATAGTAAAACAATGTAATTTCCTACCATGAGGCAATTATTTTTTCCAAGTTCTCAAAGCAACATAGCTGTTGGTTGCTGAATTAAACTGGTTTGATTTTAGACCATTGTGATTGGCCTTTGAAGCATGCCATGAATGTTCCATGGGGATAGGAATTCAATGTTCAGTGTAGTTTCCTACATGGTATGCTGTGGAGGACCTGCAAGTTTGTGACTTTGATTTACAGCTTAGTAAAGCAGAGAGATGTTAAACTGCTTTACAGATACAGGCTAGCCAGGAGGCCCCAGATGACAAATGAGGTGGCTGCCCAGGGGTGACAGTCAGGTGTTGTCTAATTTAAAACCAGGCAGCAGAAAAACATTGTGTTAACTCTTTCCATGGTAGACAGCCATTATTCACGTTTTGTGAATGACTCTAGTAATTTTACAGACTTTTGTATTAAATTATCATGATGGCTATGACTTTGTTTCACATGAGGCAGAAAAAATCAAACACCATAGCCGTGTAGAGCACTCACCAGAAAACAAATTAAAATGAAGAGGCTGTTACCATCCACCTACAGTCTGCTGTGAAAGAGGGTCTGTATTTTTAGCCCTGTGTCTGTATGCACAAATTTGCAGACCTAGCATTCTTTAACCCATCACAGAGGGGAAAAGGATAAAGTCCTCATGGAAAACACAAGGGGTTTGGCTCATAAGGTGGCCAAGTCACAAATGGTGTTCCCCAGGGCTCAGTATTTGGGCCAGTTCTGTTTAATATGTTTATCAATGAACTGGATGAGGGGATCGAGGGCACCCTCAAGAATTTTGCAGATGACACCAAGTTGGGTGGGAGTGTTGATTTGCTGGAGGGCAGGAAGCTCTACAGAAGGATCTGGACAGGCTGGATCGATGGGCTGAGGCCTATTGTATGAGGTTTATCAAGACAAAGTGTCGAGTCCTGCATTTGGGTCATAACAACCCCACGCAACACCACAGGCTTGGGGAAGAATGGCTGGAAATCTGTTCAGCAGAAAGGGACCTGGGGGTGTTGGTCGACAGTCACTTGAACATGAGACAGCATGTGCCCAGGCAGCCAAGGCAGCCAGTAGCATGCTGGTTTGTATCAGAAATACAAGCAGATGCCAAGTGATCGGGAAGTGACCATCCCACTGTAATGGACACTGGTGAGTGAATCCTGTGTTCAGTTCTGGGCCCCTCACTACAAGAGAGATATTGAGGTGCTGGAGCGGGTCCAGAGAAGGGCAACAGAGCTGGTGAAGGGTCTGGAGCACAAGTGTGATGGGGAACATTTGAGGGAACTGGGGTTGTTTAGTCTGGAGAAAAGGAAGATCAGGAGAGACCTCATTGCTCTCTACAGCTACCTGAAAGGAGGTTGCAGCAAGGTGCGTCTCCCAGGTAACAAGTAACAATGAGAAATGACCTCCAGTTGCACCAGGGAAGGATTAGACTGGATGGTAGGAAGAATTTCTTCACCAAAAGGGTTGTCAAGCATTGGAACAGGCTGCCCAGGGAAGCAGTTGAGTCACCATCCCTGGAGGTATTTAAGAGCCTTGTACATGTGGCATTTAGGGACATGGTTTAGTGGTGGCCTTGGCAGTGCTAGGTTAGCAGTTGGGCTCTATGACCTTAGACATCTTTTCCAACCTAACCAATTCTGTGATGCTATGAATGACACCGCTAAGTTTCTAGTCCCCCTCTGACTTCAACTGTTCAGAAACAAGCAGACACTGTCTTCACTGGGAAAGTCCACAGATCTTCACTTCTATCTGGCCTGAGATTGGACAGATTCACACTGTCCTTCCACCTCATAGCAGTGATTTCAAAGGGGTCAAAGGTGATAGTAATCAGAGGCTTATGTCCAAGGATTATCTTGCAGAAAATACTGAGTTTTAGAGGCAGGGAGCCAAAATTCCAGGGCATAATGGACCAGGTAGGATTTCCTCTCTTCCTGGAGAACTGGCGAGTATGGATAAAAACGTCCTCACTGCCAAAATGCCTTTTGGCATTCCTCAGGAGTGGCCAACCACCATCTTTCCATGGGTGGCTCTGGATTTTTATCTCAAGCCATTATACAGTCTGAGCTATGGATAGGACAAGAGACAAGACAGAGTAATAAAAGATAAGGCCAGAGGCATTTGATGAGAATCAAGACTTAATTTATTTATAGTGTTACTTTCTTTTTGCGGTTGAAGTGTTCCCCTCAACAAGATCTTCTGGGAGGAGTGATAGGAGCCGATCCAGCAAGACTCGGACAAGATGTGCTTTTCAGGCATTTCCCTGTTCAGTCCCGGCTGGAGTTGGGAAAAAGACAGAGTGAGATAAGCATCCTGGTGAAGCAGTGTACATCTCTGTGTTCTGGTGGCTATATGACTTCAAGCCCTGTTAAAATCTGGGAAACTGCTTCATCTAAACTGCCTAGTTGCAGACAAATAACAGAATGGGAATGGCTAGGAACGTTCAAGATATCCATGCTACAGAGAGCGGAGGCAGATTTATCCTGAAGATGTATGAGGTATTCTAGTACACATTCTCTCTCAGCACCTAGATTCCCCAAAAGAAGGCAAAAAAATAACCCAGGGCAGAGCTTGAAAGGTTCCTACCAAAGACATGAATAATGTCAAAATTTCACCAAGATGTTTGAAAGATAATTCCTCAATACCCTTCTATATCTGCAGTGTGGCAAATTTGGCCCTGAAAATGACAGAGACACAAAAGGCAGAGTGTGGTGTTCTGCCTCAAGGGAGGTTTCAGTCTTACTTGTACAATGTGATACACACACAGAGGAAAAAACAAGTGCCTCTGTGCAAATGAAGGCAGCAACACTGGCATTCCTTTTCTCGTGAAACAAGACGAAAGCTGTATCCCATCTCAGACAGGACATTAGGTGGCAGCATTGTTTTTCATGTCTGTACTGAGGCATGCCTGGAGACTTGCTGAGAGGATACACAGACTGAGGAAACCAAAGATCTGCAAAAACTCTTACTCGAGACAACCTGCGATAGTCCACGCTGGAACTTCTCAGTTGTTACTGTGCACCTTACCTGTGGCGCAGGGAGCGCTGTACTCCCGTGTGGCAAACTCATCTGGAAAAGAGAAGGGAAGGGCAAGAGGGGGCTGTCAGAGGGATGGGTACCAGAGAGACCTTTGTCCCAGGCCACACAGCAGGCTGCTGCCACCGCCTGGGAGGGCTGGAGGGATGCTTCCTCTGCCCTGTCCCTCGGGGCAGGACGGCTGCACAGCAGACATGACCCCCACAGTGTTCTCTGGGGCCTGCCGGGGCAGGAGGAGAGGAGAAGAGGGGGGAGGGCAGGGTTGTGGCCTCCAGCCCTCGGGGCCCCCCTGTGCTCAGATTGCTCAGGCAGTGCAGGGCAGGGAAAGAGCCCAGGCCAGGGGCCCCTGTGGGTCCCCACAGCCCCTGTGCCCCTCCGTGCATCCGACTGCCCGTCCTCACTCCCACGGGCACTCCGGCCCTGCACTCACCTGTCTCGTAGTAGTCGTAGACCTTCACCTGAGCCGGCTTCAGGCCCTGCACAGGGATGTCCCGCTCCACCGTGAAGGAGAAGCTGAGGGTCTCGCTGCTCAGCTGGGGAAGGGAAGGGAAGCGAAGGGAAGTGGGGGAGGCTCAGGGTGTCTCCGGACTGCCCTGGGCTCCCCGATCCCTGCGCACTGCCTGCAGGCTCCCTCACTGTCCTCTGGACCCTGCGGGTTTGGAGGCTGTGGGCTGAGGGGCCAGGGGAAACCCTGGGGCCTTTCCCCACAGTGCGGGAGGCTCTGGCTGGTGGGGAGGTCAGGGACCAGGCTGTGTGCGGTGTGCGGGTGGAGGGAGAGCCTGCGGAGGCTGGAGGAAAGTACCAATAAGACTGAAGGATCAGCAAAAGTCAATGAGATTCAGTCCTATTATCAGAGCTACGGTAGTTTAGAGTCCCAGATCTTTTGACCTGTGTGGCCAAATTTCTCAATGCCTGCATTTCTGACACATCCTCACCCCAGACAGATTCTCACCTTTTCCACATACACTAGGACATGGTTGGTACTGATCTCTGTGCGTTCAATAAGGGGCTGGCCTCCCAGCTGAAGAAAGAAGATCAAGATGTTACTGCATTGAAGGTGGTCTCTCTGTGCCCTTTGCCCAGCCCTATGGATGGTATGTACTATGGATGAAATATTGGGGTATTCAGGGAACTAAGTCAGCAGCATGGAACAGCCTCCTGGGTCCCCAGGCCTTCCTTTTGCCAGTCTGGCTGAGCAAATATGGCCTGGCTCCAGCAGGAACTGAGCATTGGTTCAAGCACAGTGATAGAATGATTCAATGCAAATCCATTCCTTCTGCTTGCTAGTCCTAGAGGATCTTACAATCACTTTTACTTTCCAGACCATGCATCTGCTCAGCACCTCAAACAGTGACACAAAACCCTAAAAAGTTAAAATGCGAAAAGGTTGTCAAATAAGCAGAGGGACAAAGGAAACAGCACTTCTTATAAATGTCCTGTGCACAGACACGACTTTAGGAACACTACGATAACAATCACCAGACAACAAAACCAAACGAAATCATAAGTCATTAGTCTGTTTTTCCTACATTCCTCACTGTCTCCCATTCTGCTGACCTTACACCAGGTACGAAAAGAGCACTGTTCACAGCAAGTGTGCAGATGTCAATGCTGAGATCAAGCTGATTCAAACCCTGAAGCCCTCTAGATTGCTACAGATACTTGGAAGGTGTCTTGAAGATAAGAAGCTGGATTCTTTGACAAGCAGGCTCCTACCTTCCTCACAGAGGACTTCACAGGGATGAATCCCGACAGCATCTTCACATCCACAATCACCATGTTGGAGCCATTGCGCTCCCCAGTGTAACTAAGGAAGCAAGCAACAAAGGCACAGGGCACCACAAGTCAAAGCTGGAGGCGCTTACACCTTTTCCATTGCACTTGGCACCCCATCATGTCCTGGCAATCCAGCACCTACTTCTCCAGCTGTGCCAGGCTCTCCCAGCCATCTACACACGCTCTCAGTAGCCCAGCCCTGGGCTGCCCACATAGTTCCACCACTGCAGGACACGTCCTTCCTCTGTAGCCTCTCATCCCAGCCCAGCTGCTTCCCACCCTGCTTCCCCAAGATGCCTTGCCCCTCCAGGGCTCCCAGACCAGCTCACCAGACCTCCAGCTCCCACAGCCTCTCAGGAAGGCTCAGACCAAAACACAGACTCACCTGACATTTATGCCGATGTCAAAGACCTTGTGAGCCTTGGAGTCTGCACATGTCTCCGGGAATGTGTACACATGAAGCATGAAGGGGGCATCCTCCTGCGAGGGCTGCACGTTGTACCTCAGGCTTGTCTAAGGGAGAGCCAACGGCTCTGAGTGAGCCTGTGTGCGTGCTCAACACATGAGAGAGACCATCCCCTGCCCATGCAGCTTCCTCACTTCTCCCCTTCTCACAGCTCCCCCACACTGAGGATCCTTCCCTCCTTTACTCTTGCTTTTTCTCCTCTATATACCTCTGCTCTTCTCCTCTTGCCTCTCCCAGAGCCTTCCCTCCCATTTCTCCTCTCCCCCGGTTCCTTCTCCCCTGTGTCTGGCTCCTGCCTGGCCAGGGGCTGCCCTGCCAGGGCGCCACAGGCCCACATCACCCTCACCTGCACGTAGACGCATCCTTCGCCAGACACCTCCGTGCTGTACTCCCCAGGCACCCGGGGCAGGGGCACGCGCTGCAGCAGCAGCCGGTTGCTGGGATCCACTTGGAAATCTTGCTGGAAGTCCTCTCCAGATCGCAGGGTCACTTTGGAAGCTGCTCCGCTCTTGGCATAGGTGACAGCTCCGTACAGGGACAAGGCTTGGAGAGCCACCACCGTGTCCTGAAAGAGATGGGTCCCAGCACCCAGGCGGATGCCATTGGCCCGTCCACAGCCTGTCCTCCTGCAGCCTGCCCTTTGCTGCTGGGGGGCACCCTCCTCTCCATTCTTCACTTCCTCCAGTTTTCAGCAGAAAAGACAGAGGAAAAGAGCACCTTTCACATGTTTCTGTTCTCTTCCTTTGCCCTCTGCACAGCAGCTGTGTATTGCCTGAGCAACCTGGCACAGAGCTCTGCAGAGCCTCCATCACTCGCCACAGGGTGAAGCAGCAACTTCATAGGCACAGACCAATTGCAGTGGGAGCCCCCTCCAAAGGGACAGACACATGTCCCTTGTGTCCCTAACGTTCTGCCCCAATGCATCAAGAAAACCAGGACATGAATCAAGGCATCAGTCATTCCCAGAGGCACTTCCTGCCTCTTAGCCTCTTGGCAGACTGGCAACCATGATAGATATGCAGGGAGATACTGCAGGCCTACAGCTGCTGCCAGCCCCGGCAAACGCTAGTGTTCTCCCACCTGGGTCTCTGACACTTCCCACCTTCTGACACTGAGGTGTGAGGTGGCCAGAAGGAAGCAGCTCACCTGGGTGGAGGAGAAGCCCCCGTTGGGGTTCTGCTGAGCGCTGATCCACTTTGCAATGAGAGCTGCGAATGACAGCTCCTCCTGGGAAGGTGCCGGCTGCATGGTGAGGTGAGCAAGGAGCACGTAGGACGTCATCTCCACTTCAGCAGAGGGAGCCCGGGAGCGATAGGATGGGAGAACAACCTCTGGCTCTTTCCCAGGCCGCTGCCAGTGAACAGACCCATCTTCACAGGAGGCAGGGAGCATGGAGACAAGACAACAAGCAATTAGTAGTAGTTACTGCAAGGGAGTTCTTGACCTGCTGCCAGTCCAGTTGGGAGGACAGAGCCTCCAGCCTCCAGCATGCATCTGCCACATAGGATGAAGTGGGAAGGGTGAGACAGCTCCTCGCTTGCTGCAACTAGGCTGAGACTGCTGAGGCTCAGTCCTCAGGCTGGGTACCTCTTTGTCCTAGACTCCAAGTTCACACAGACTTGGGCACCTGGAGAAACCAGGGACCTAAGAATGATGACACTCCTTCCCTTTTAGAAGTGGAGAAGCCAGGGTTTGAGAGTGACAAGCTCTGTGAGGCAGAACAACCCAAGGAACGTGACCAGGCCTTGACAGACACTTGCAGACACTTCAAGGGATGATGTAATGCCAGTGAAAGAGATTTCCCACCAGGAAGTACTCACCCTTTTTCACGGCTTCCCTTTCAAGTGAGGTGAGCAAGGCCTTCCTCTTTTCCTCCTTCCCTGCGAGGGCGAAGGCGTATGCCATCAGTGCCTTGGTGTACACGTGGTTTTCTTTCTCACCTGCTGCCATTTCCAGGCAGAACAGGGCGTTACGGACCACAGAGTGCTGGGGAGACATAAGCAGTGATTAGTTGGCTTTGGACAAATGAGGTTTTTGCCTTACTAACAGCACAGCATTCCTGTGAACTTTGAGGAGGGGACTACCAGGATGATGTCTAGGAGCATTTATGGTACACACATTTCAGAAATACCCAAATTATCAGCATAAAATGCTTATATCACTAGAGGTTAACAACTAAGTCCTTTTTCCAATCTGGAACAAATTCTGGTGCAAATTAGGGTGCAGCCACGTACAGTTACAGGCAGAGGAATCTCCAGCAATGCAATAGTGATGTATGCCGTCAGCGAGACCTCATTGTCCACTCCACCCTGCAGGGAAACACAGAGTTAGATGCTGACCCCACCTAGCTTCTCATCGTCTATCTTTTCTCCCAATCCAGCAGGAATACTTTATTTTGCATTTTAGACCCTTAGCTTGCCTCCTCCCCATTGCAGCTAATGTGAATGTACCAATACCACTTTAAAAGTGCAGATTAGCCTTCATTTTCCTTCTATTGTGACAATCATACAGAATGGCATTTGGCTTCCTAGTACTTGCCGTTGACTTGGGAATTTCCCATCTGCCTGTATGTTCAAAAAGCTCAAATGGACCCATCTGACTTTTGGTCAAGTTCTATCCTTATAAGGAAAGCCAACGAATTAGACATGTTACCTTCATAGCATTGTTCAGGAGTGTGCCAGAACTGCGGAAACAGCCATTCTCCTTCTGTTTGTATGACAGCCAGACCAAAGCATCCTGGATGTGCTTCTCATCTATGAAGATATGAGGCCGGGCCTGGGCAAAGGACTTGAGGACAAAGGCTGTGAGCCTGAAAGGCAGAAAGCAGTGAAAGGGCTTGAGCAGGCTTATTGTGTGTCTCAGGTGACAGGCCTCACGTGCACATCATATGTCTGGAGAAAGAAAGAATGCCTGGGGAAATATGGGCGAGTTAGTCAGAGAAAATATATATTATATCTTCACCTCTAAAAGTATCTGTCAAAAAAACCTGTTCCCACCTTGATTTCTTGTTCCTCCCTTATATCATAAAATCTTGTGATCCCTTTGTGTTGAAGGACAGTGGTTGTTGATCTGTGTCTAAAAAAATATCTCTTTGGAAAAAGTAGGGAATTGCATGACAGCTAAACATCTGCATAACAGTAATACTCGAAATGACATGGAAGAGTAATTAAGTCCCTGCTAGCTCATGGTCTGGTCTCTAGTGCAGGACTCTTGTCCTAGAAATCCATGCCTCATGGGTTTCCCAGAACTCCACAGTAAAACAAAACAAAACCATGTTAAAAGAGTTTTTGCTAGAGTTGTTACAAGCAGTTATGGAGCAGAAGCAGGCAGGTGTTGGCACGTTGGTTGCCTGTTGGTGCAGTCAACGTGCTGGCACGAGCCATGTACCATTTCAGAAAGTAAAAGTAACAAAAGGTGATGAAGTCTTTCATTCTTACCCTTACCTAAAATTGAAAATGCATGGCAACGATATGCTGGAGTAACTCAAAACTTTGCAGTCAGTCACACTGGCAACACACATGCTTCTCAAGGCTGTCTTTGCTTAGTAACACAAAAGCTCTTGAAAAAAAATACAGCACTGCTCTTGGCTTATCATCTTTTTCACTTATATGGAAACATCTTTCCCAGCAGCCTTCTCAGCAGATGCTAGTCTAGAAGAGCTGCCACTGCAACTCTTCAGCCTTCCTCAGTTGGGATGTGAAATCCCTGCTCCCTTCCTCCCCAGTTTATCTCCATTTCCATTATTCTGACAGACATTCTTGTCTGTCATCGTCCTCAGAGCTGCTGGTGGAAGGATGTGCTTTAGATACATAACTGGATGGTGCAACCTATTTCATCAAGTAGGAGGCAGCACAGGGACCACACCAGATCTGGAAAGTCTGCTGATCTACAACAGCATTTCCAATTTATTGTCATGCAGCATTTATTATAAATGTATAGATGAGAAAGAGAAGCATACAGGGAAGGCATAGGCAACATTGAAATCTCACCAGGTGTTCCCTGGTTGGCCATAACGTGGTCCAAAGGTACTGTAAGAGCCATCTGGGTGCTTGTAGTTCAGCTGCCTCTGATAACCTGCAATGGTGGGTTAAAGCAAGATTCAGATGCCAGAGGAAGTCTGCTGAGGGATGGGAAAACAGAAAAAAAGGTGTATCAGCAAAGGCAGAGAGGATAGGTCAGTCCCATGCTAGTCAATAAGAAGTACTGGTACATCCCCACCTCCATGCACTCCTTCAGGAGGAAGGCAGGACATATTAATAACAACTGACCAGTAACTGTTAGCAGCTCACCTGACAACTGTGCACTCCATTGCAACCCAATTAAGGAGCAGAGAAAAGTGTGTGCAGTGATCAGGTACTCTAATGCTTAAGCAAAAGAAAATAATAAAGGAAAAAGCAGTAGAGGGCCTTCTTGGGCATACAGCAGAGACCATCTATGCATGAAGAAGCTCTCTTTCCACATCTGGCCATCATTTGACAGAACCACTACAGGCAGGATCTGGAAAAAAGCCAAAGCAGAAATAAAACAGACTCTATGTGCTCACCGCTCACTAAGTATCCAGTGGCCTTGGATTTGACCTCCTCACTCAGCTGCCCTGTCTTGTTCAGATAGTCCAGGACGTAGATGTTGGGTGCAAACAGGACCATGTTCTGCTCCCCACAGCCAAATGGCATCTGGAGGAGTTGGTGGAGGTTCTGCATGGCAGTGCCCATGATGTCACCTGGAGAGCAGGAGATTCCAGAGGGGTATTGACAATACTCAGGGCTGGCTATCATAATCAGAGGGAGCTATGGAACAAGAGAAGCAGGAGATTCAGAGAAGAACAAAAGAAAATCTGGATTGATAAAGATCATGGAAGAAAACACAGAACAGTGGATAAAAAGAGGAAAATGAGAGAAAAGTTAGAGTACTGGCAGAGAACCCTGAACAAAACGACATGCAGAAAGGGGAAAGAAAAAGCACAACTGAAAGTGATGAAAGACAGGAGTGAGGTGTGTTGGACAGCAGGAGCAAAAGCAGTGAGGTAGGAGGCCAAAACAGAAGGGCAGGAACACCATGTGGTTCTTCTGCCAGGCTGATCACTCACCCAGCACTGAGAAATATGCTCTTCCTGAGTCTTGTACCACATTTGAGGGTAGCAGAAGGAAAAAATTCTCTTTCACAGGCACTCCTGAAAGAGAAACAAGACCCAGATAGCTTCAGTGCAGTCCCAAGAAATGGAAGGGAAGGGAGCCTCAATGAAACAAGAACACTTCCTATTACAAAGTATTTTACTTCAGTCACTCCATTTTTCCCTGGCTCTAAGGCAATCTCTGTAACAAATCACACCCAGCCATTGTTAGGCATGTAGATTTTGTCCTCACAGTTTTTGCCTGGGCACACTAGAAAATAGAAAATGGCACTTCTAATCCAGTGTCTGCACATAAGAGAATAGGGATGCAAACTTTCATGCTAAACTTTCATGAGTCCTAGCTCATCCTCTGATGCTTAGGTAGGATGGTCCATTCTCTAAGGCTTTCTTCTGTCTTATTTCTCAGGCTTCCAACTGATGGGGCATGTTTTGATTACCTAAAAATATCAGCCTATCTAGAATATGGTAGAGGCAGCATTACCTTCCTCCTCCAGGCATGTCCCACCCATCAAACCACACAGGAACTAATGGAGAGGGTGAGGAGAGCGGGTTTTACCTTTTACACAGAGCACAGAGTTATGGGCCATTTCCTTCTCAACTCCTTCAGGCTTGGATGAGATGAAGGAAAACAAGAGAAGTTAGTGAAACAGGAAATACAGATAAACAGAGGAATCCTTAACAAGGACAAGGGGATACGTGAAAAGCGAGTGAACTGAAGAAGGAGGGGCAGTCACAAACACTCTCTGAAATACAGAGCTCTGAAATAATAATTTAAGCAAGTAAAAGAAATATGATCCTAATAGACTGGTGTTATACATGGAGTAAGGACAGAAAAAGGAGAGGAGAACACTGCAGGACTATCACATTGGTGACCTGCAACTATTGTACACAGTAAAAGACACTTAACATCCTTGTAACAAAAGGACTGCAGCATTACAGCAAGTGCTGTTGTTAGCAAAAGCACACAGTAGCTCTAGAGGGCTGTCCTGAAGAGATGTCTGCAGTGCTATTTATCATAATGCTGCAGATGCCTTAGGAAAAATAAACATGCCAGTTAGTAGTAGAAAGGGAAGATGATAATGTCTGGCAACAAATATACAGATACCATACCACACGGTGTGCAAACATTAGGGGGTTTTATGATACAGAGAAAACCTAAGAACATAGAATCTACCTGCCAGATGAACACACCCAGTATAATAAATTAGCATTTTCCTATACGCAGTACTCCCACATAATAGTTCCTCCTGTACCACATAGCATCAGTGACTCTTATTGCTACAGGAAACAGAGAAGTAGTAAAATTTTAACACATTTTCAATGACTTTTATAAAATCTGGAGTTTTGAGGGGATTTGTCTACAGGCATTGAATTTGCATAGGTGCTTGTGAATCCCCCACCTTCATCCTGGTGACAGACTGTGGTATCAAACCCGAACTGTGTAACATTCTGCTTAAGAGGCAGTTTGCTTGGCCACTCCAGTATCAGAGAGGCAGCATGTGCTGACTGGCAAACCAGTTGATGGTGTCTCACGAGGAGGAGAGAGGCTGTAAATAGGGTGTATTGAAACAGGTGGCAGGTTGGGAAGGATGAATTGGAGTATGAGTCCTGCTACAATAGGGGTTAGGGAAAGTTTAGAGTACTATAAGACACATTGCACAGCATTATTAAGCTGCAGTTTTCATGCAGCCCTGCCGAAGTATAAAGATGATGCATCATATTGCATAGAATCATAGCCCAGCCCAGGTTAGATGTGACCTTGAAAGATCATCTGGTCCAATCTTTCATGGGAAAGGGAGCCTAGATGAGATTATCTAGCATCCTGTCCAATTCCATTACAACATATCCTACAGCCTGTGGGAAAACTCAGTCCTGCCTTCCTGTAGCCCACATACCTCCACCAGCAGCTGTCTGATGACCGTGTCCTTTCTCCCTTTCTCAGGAGTCTCCGCGATGGCGTTTCCACAGGGCTGCTTGTTCTGCAGGGCCTCAGTGCTCACCGAGAACTCCACCTGCCCTGGAGGAGACAGGAGTTAGCCAGCCCTGCTGGGCAGTGCCAGGCAACAGAAGTCACTGCCGCTTCCTGGAGTTTCAACTTGCAGGCTCATTGATCATACCTGGGCTCTGGTTCTTTCTTACAACAACATAGCTGTTTATATCAGAAGCCACCCTGGAGCACATGAGCAGCATTGCCATTGAAAGGTGACCCTTTTCCAGAGCCTAGTACACCACAATGGTGGGATTTACCAGCCTCAAAGCTGTTAAGCGCATTGCTACCCCACATGTACACCACAGCTCCTACCACAGGACATAACAACAACAGTGAAAACAAAGTATGAAGATCCCAAGGGGAATCATCTAATCTCTGGGAAAAATGGAGCTGAGAGAGCATTCCTGCTGGCCAGCCATGTTTCTGGCTTCCAAAGATAGTCTGCATGGGCTATAAGGCTTGATTGTACTGCATGCACTGCCAGACACAGCCTTGGAGTCCAACAGCCTGTGCCTCCCAAATAACACCAGATGAGACAGAGACTTGGCTGCAGTGCTTCCCAGGAAACTACGTTGCTCTTACACCTGATGCTGAATGGGGAGAGCAGCACAGAGAAACCCTTCCTGCAGTTTTCAGCTTACTGAGACCTTTACCTAGAGATCTGGGAGTCACCAGCCAAGCCACGGTTTTCCTCCCATTCTCACAGAGACAATAAGATTCTTCCTCCTTTTCCACCAGAGTAGCCAGGAAATGAGTAGACTGAGCCAGAGTCACACTGATCTGCCAGAGAGAGACACAATCAGGGAACAGTGATCATGGGAGACAGGGAGCTAGGAAGCTATAGCACTAGCTATTTCTGCAGTAGCAAAGGAGTAAAGAGCTGGAGTTGTGGGTTCTGCATTTGGAGTATATAGGAAGAATAACATAAGAATTTTAGGGGTCTAGGGCTATTCAGAGATAAGAGGTGTACAAGAAGGTACACAAGTACAGAGAAGGATTTAAACCTTCCTTACCCTGATGCAGGTGGTCAGGTAGTTGAAAACGGTGGCTTTCAGCGTGAAGGACTCACCACGCACTACAGAGTAGGGCACGGTGAGCTCTACAAAGAAGGGCTGGAAGGCTCTGAGGGTCACTGTTGGGGACAGGCCAAAGCCCGTGTCTGCTGAAGTGCAGAATGCATTGGCTTTCCACTCGGTGATGGTGTCAGGGATGGGTACATCTAGACCAGCATTTCCCTCAGAGCTGGTGAAGGACAGACAGCAAGGAAAAAGAGATTATTTTGATGGCATTTTGGTGACTATCTGTACCCCTTTTTGCCTACTGAACAGTACTGCCTGTGTGAATGTTCGGGCCATCCCATCTTCTTCCAGACCCACAACTACTCCTTGAACAAAACTAATCATGGTTGAAGGTAACTTCATCTCAGAGGATTGCCAAGTGAGCTCTGCAAACAAGGAAGGACTTTTAGGGATTGAAAAGGCTCGGTAAACCTGTGAGAATTCATATTTTCACCTTAAAAAAAACAGTTTTATTAAAAAGGAACTAACCCAAGGTGCTCACCTTATAGGTACTAAAATCCAAATCCAAGTTTCTGGGAAATACTTTCGCACTGTTTCTGTCAGCAGTTCAGGAGTGGCTGATGTGGGATAAAGTCTACCTGCCAGAGAGCCTGAATCTAGTAAGATGGAAAAGAAATCAACTTCTGATAATTCCAAACAAGGGAGATCTACATTATCATCATGCTTTGGTCTGAGAAAGTGGCAATCTATGTGGCAATCAGGAGCTGTGCTGGCAGCAGATGTTTGCTGTGGCTGTAATGAGCACTGGTACCAACAGCAATGAAGTTTTGGGGTCAGAGCCTATCAGCCGGAGGAGCTACCCTTCCATTTTTTCCTGCTGGTCTCCAGTGAATCTCAGAATTTGGGGGGTAGTAATTCATTAAGTTAAAACAAGGATGTTAGAGCAAAGAGTTATTCAAGGCCAGGTTGGACAGAGCCTTGGGTGACATGGTCTAGTGTGAGGCATACCTGCCCATGGCAGGGGGGTTGGAACTAGATGATCTTAAGGTCCTTTCCAAACCTAACCATTCAATGATTCTATGATTCTGTGATTCTACGACCATCTGTGCAAGAAGCCTTTTCCCTTTTGGGTGCCATCTTAATGTGATATCCTTCTTCATCCTACCAGGCCAGCTAGCAATGGAACATCCCGTTGTTGCAGTTTCTTTGTAGGATCACTGTGACTGAGAAAAACACCTCCCTGCCAAATCTATGGCCTACTCAGGAACTAGGCTGAAGATGCTCGAACTAAAACATGCACCTGGAATTTGAGAGCGGCAAAAATAGACTTTCTGACTAAAACAAAAATTTCACATGAAAAAAATTATTCCTAATAAAATATTCTAAATTTGGGGTGAAATTTGGTTAAAAAAAAGCCCAACTTCTGATCTGCCAGTCTTTGAAAGCTACCTGGTTCTTCTGAATTCAAATGTGGAGTTATCAAAGTTTGTCTGTAACCCTTTACAACCCAGCAAAATAGATAAGCCTCACACTCACACAGAAACTGAAATTCAGTACTGCTTCCAAGGATTCAGTTCATAACCCCAGCTCTTGTTTCAGGATTCATCCCAAAATACAGATAGGATCTTAGTCAATATAGGTGTGATGACAAAACCCAATTCCTTTACCGCTTATCCTCATTGCATGCATAGGTGCTCCAGACATGACTGAAGGTGCACCAAAGCCGACTCCTGCAGGCGCGTAGCTCTCAGTGCTGCAATACCAAGGTTTCCTCACCCTGGTATTTGTGAAAACTTTTAAACCCATTCCCTATGAGAGAGAAACCCAACATGGTTTTTTGTTACAGATTCCTGTTTAGGTCTACACAGCAGACCTGTCACTAGCATTTTACTGCCTCAAAAGGGGAAGCTGTTACTGTCTGTGGATTGGACCTTGAGACGGGTGCCTGGGTGGCTCAGAGAGGCCAAGGGATACATCCTTTCTGTTTCTAGGGCACTGATTCTAGCCCAATTCCAGCCTAGGGGTCAGGATGAGCCAGGGAGTAGACACAGTTTTCTCTCCAGAAAGAAATGTCTGTGGCTACGATGAAGCTCAAGGACATACTGATTTATTTGAGGTAATACTAATGGCACAGAATTATTTACCTCCCATTAGAACCTCATTTCAAGTCAGCCTTGAAGCTTTCCCTGTCTGAACAAAACTTTGAGACTGATCCCTTTTCCACCAAGGGGGAGCAAGACTGGCAAGACATGTGAAGCTTATGACTATCACTGAACTTGACTCTGGATAAAAATTAGTGACAGATCATTCAGAAACCCTTCCCTTATTACATTATATTACTTACATCACATCATGTCATAGACGGCCTAAGCATTCTTAGTCCTTCTCCTACTCCACTCTCTAACCATGCAAGAGGGCTATACCTTTAGGATGCTGTAAGCGTCTTCACTCATCTCCACTACTGGAGAATAGGTGATCCCATCCAGAACTATCTTCTTCACAGGTACACAATCCTCCAGGGGATCCTCCAAGAGCACGTCTGAACCATGCTGATAGTCATGCAATTCTGTCACTGGTAGCAAGCTATACACCTAGGCAGAAACAGCCAAGGTGTCAGGCATTTTCAGTATCCACTGTCACAAAACATAACTGAGGTAGTTAGATGCAAGCACCACAACAGTCACACCATCTGCACATACATCCACAATGCCATGGTCCAACCTTGTGGTAGGAACAACAGGAATTTGGGAGTCAGAAAAGAAATCCGGATTTGGAAATACTGCCACTTTTGTTATGGACAGCATGTTACTCTGGTTATTATGGCTCAAATATGTAAAAAAATTACACTGGCCAGCCCATCTGCATTTCTTTGTCCCTGCTCAGGGATTGTCATTTGATGCTTGGCATGAGAGGAACAAATTCTCTTGACACTTTCAGACACTACTCTAAGAAAACTAACCCATGGCTGGAAAGAGTAACTGAAGAATTATTATCAGACACACAACAGTGTTTGTCTCTGGCCAAAAGGAGCACTCACCTTAAAAGAGCTTCCTAATTGCCATCCCTACAGTCACACAAAACCCTTAAGAAACAGCTGTTGCCCAGTTCTCATCTTTTTGCCTTCTGCAGAGGGAGCTGAGAAACAGAATAGGGCAGCTCTCCTAAGTCAGCACTAACAGGAGGGACTGTTCACTGTTTCTACTCCAGCGCTGGGTTAATCTGACCAGGTTCCGACTTAATTCACAGACTAAGCACTTACAGAGCTGGCTGACAGGTCAGCTTCTGGCTTCATGAGGAGAACGCTCTTGTCCACAGCACGGACAGCGCAGAGGGAGTGCGGGGAGGCTCTGAACAGCAAGTGAGCATCAGAGGAAGGCAGGCCTTCAGAAGGAGAGAAGCTTAAGTCCACCTGTAGCCACAGGAAAAGCCATGTTACAGATGCCCTACTCGTGCAGGACTTTTTCCTCCAGTTGAGTGCATCAGTTCCAATCCTACAAAGTGCACATCTGCGCACACACACACCTCCCTCCCTTTGTGCTACTGCAGAGCCAAGCTTCCTTCCTGCAGTGCCAGAGGAATCAGCACTAACAGTTCTTGTCAACTTCAAGTATCACAATTGCACATCAAACTTTTAAGGCAGTTTTGGGGTTTATGACCACTGTGAATGTGATGAGATAATCCCACATTCTGTACTGCACCCAGATCTTGTATGTGGAGAGAAAGCAGGCTTGCAAAGACCTTTCTTAGCAGATTCTTTGGTAACATGAGAAGCAGTAATGCCCTGGAGCAATATTGCAATATCTACTGCCTGCTAATGATTCTGAAGAATAGGCCTGTTGGCTGAGGCCTGTTAAGACTTGTGTGTCTTCCCCAAAACCTAACTTGCATCTCCAACATCTCCCTGTTAACCTCTGGAAGCTCTTGCTAGAAGAAGTTGTCATCACCATCTCACATGACTTTGTAATTAGATGGCTGATTTGCATAAATCTTCCCTCTTCTTAGCAGTACAAACCCTCCTCTAACATGCAATGACCAAAGCATCCTCATAATAAACAGGCTGACTGACAAAGCAGCATCAGCTGCCAGTCTTCCCCATATCCTAACCAGTCCACAGCATGCTTTCTGCTGATACTGTCCACCTCTCCCAGGGTGGACTCATAATTTTGAGAATAGAAACCCAATATTCTTCAGGAAATGGCAGCATAAGGGCTCTAGCAATCTTGCTACTAGGAAAAATGTCTGGAACAGAGATAGCCCGAAGTCTGTCCTATCTGGTCTGACAACAGCTTTGAATTCATTATGCTTTCAGAGAGGAAAGCAGGATCTAAGCATGTAAATCACTTGGCACTTGTCTTGCACCCAGACCTTAATGTAGTACATAGTATGAGCTTTAATATATGACCAAAATTCAGGTGACCAGGCTTCTACAATGATACGAGTCTCAAGAACTCATTTATCTTGGGTTTTAGCAGTGCAAGGGACTGCTTTGGCAGTGTCCCATCCAGTATTCTGAAGTCTCAATAAGAATTTTTGAGGTTGCTCTCTTCTTACAGCTCCTCATACATCAATCTGCTCTTCTACAAAAGGAATTCATGGGGCTATAAGAGAATAATGGTCCACCTGCTTACAAAAAAGGTTTTATTGTTCTGCACTCTTTCAGTCTAACTATTGCTCATGCAGCATCCCGTGCATTGCTCATACAGCACCACTGTGCATTGCTCAGCAGGTTCAGGAGAGGTTTATCTCCATTTACATGCAATAGAAATTAAAATGAAAGGATGAGCTGTACGGAAGTTGAAAGAACTGACGAGTATTAGCTTTGCCCACTGGATTGGGGTTGTGTGAGTTTTATTTTTGCTCTGTGACCTCACACGCAGCCACCTTACTGCTGGAATGAGTTTGTGTGAAATACACGTGTTGCAGTATGACATAAGATATGCATGCCACCCTCCTGCCCCCCTCTTTTTCTTACCCAGGACCATCTGTGAGATCAGTGGATGTAACTAGTTGCCAGGAGGGGTTTTATCAGTGTAGTCCTTGCTAGCACTGTTTTTCCAACAGCTGATCTCCTCCAAGCTAACGCAAACCAATAAGTAGGGTTGTCCAGCGCTAGTAAATCTAAAGAAGCTAGTTTAGCCAAGTCAAATCTAAATAAGTGAACTAGAAGATGATGCAGTCTGATGGCTACTCCCTCAAGAAGTGGACACATACCTTATTCCTGAAACACTTTTCTACATTGAACTTTGCTGAATCAGCGATCAACTCCCTGCTGGGGGAAGTAGTGTAGACAAACATCTGGGCCACTGGAGCAATATCAGCTTGGACAGGCAGCTGTAGCAAGAAGACCCCGTTGGCTAGCGAAAAAAACAAGAGCAAGAAGTTAAGGTACAGGAAACCTGCTTCTCCAGCAGCCACAAGTCTAGGTTTGACTTCATGCCAAATTTTATCCTAGCCTAGATGAAACTCCAGGCCTCCAAGTGGGATGAACGGGTGCTCACAGAGATGTGAAAGTCTCACTATCTAACTGAAAAGGCCCATTTCAAGTCCTGTTTTCCAGTGCATAAGTATGCTGAATTTTGATTCAGCTTCTAAATACAGACCATCAGTCTGTGTCTTCTGAGAGTAGTGGAGCCCCAGAAAAGCAGTGTCAGAAGAAAGACAGCTGACATAGGGAATTAGAGAAAATCTGTGCAAAACCTAAATAAAGGCAGATAAAAGAAAGCTCAAACTCTTCCCATATTTTAGGGGACATGGAGATGTGAATCCCTGCATTTATATAGAAGCAGCCTGAATGCTTGCCACAGTTGTCCTTCCACGAAACTGACAATTTGGCAGAGGATAGGAACTCACCATTTTCCTGGTTCAAATCCAGAATGTGGGTGCCTGTTTGCTGAATGATTCCTTTGGCCATCACCTGAATGGAAGGAGAAACCCTACTGTGACTGAGGTTATGCATAAGACAAACCCTAAAGAGGGGAAACCTGAGAGGAGAGCAGCTGAGCTGTGTGAGACCTCACACCCTGCTCAGCTGCTCTCTGCCTCTCTGTAGCAGTATCCCAGTGCTCACCCAGGCAGCACTGGGACATCTTTACTCTTCTGCTCCTAACCCAGACCCTACTTTCTGTGCGAGAAAACATTTGAAGCATGATGGGAAAGTATTACAAGCCTGTTGCCACAAACCACATTTTTCATCTCCGGTTCCCCTACAACTGCCAGTGGCAACCTCACTATATGGCAGGTGCAAGCTTACCAGGTAGTAAAAGACGATTTTCTTCTGCTCCCCTATGGCCTCTGGAGTAAGGACATAGTGCACCCGTACCTCTGTGGAAGAGCCACAGCTTAATGTCTTGGACTTGGGCTCGATTTTGAGGTAGCTATTACTAGGAGAGTAAAAGCGCTTTAGTTGGAGATAGCCATCTTCATAATATGGAACAACCCAGGAATGGTCATAGCAGTAAGGGTGTATTTTATGAGTTGCCTGGAAAAGGAGAAAACACATACAGATACTCAAACACAGGTGTCAAAATCCATGGCCTCATATTAAAGGTTTGGTATGTTCCATATTTAAGCAAAAAGGCAGTCTACAGGAGAAAACCAACCAACAAACAAAAAAACCCATGAGTTTGGAAGATGCAAGATAGGGTGGTGGTATCCTTAGCAAATTATTGGGAATGATCTCACTCCCAGGAGGCTGGAGATTGTCTCAAACAAGCTGAATCATACCAGTTGTTTGTATCACCTCAAGGGCTCTTTGCACTAATACCTTGCCCTCTCTAATATGTTGGTTTAAAGAGAAAAGAAGCTGACTTTCATTTTTCTTCTCATTATTGGTGCTGGAGAAGGGTTAGTACTGTTCAGTTCAGAGATTATCAGTGCCAAGATCAAGTTAAGGATGCTACAACAAAGCAGTAGAAGTCCCCACCTAAGAATTCAAAACCGAAATTGAACAGAAGTTTAGGAGCTCAGCGAGTCCAGGTTTTGTTACAATTTAAAGCTTTTTCTTAAAAATTAAAGCAAGAGGAAGATAATTCCCATATAGAATGGCTCTACTTCAGCATTTCATGTGCCTTATATGCTTTTATTTCCTCTCTTTCTCACTATACTTGGGAATTCTTGCCTTTTCTTTACCCTGCAAAATTTTGAAAACTTTAAGCACCTGGTGGTAAGTTCTGGATATTTTTTAATGTTTCTAACCTATGACAAGAGAATTGTAGGGAGAAAACATAATTCTAGACAATCTGCCCTATTCCAGGGTGAGATATTACAAAATGTGCATTTTACACACATACTGCATTTACCACTAAAAAGAAGGATGCTCAGCAGCACTTCTTTTTCTCAGATGAACAAACTAATTCTGTATAAGGGAGAGAATTTCTGTGAATAGTTCATACTCTTTTTCTCTTTATGTAAGGAAAAAAAAAAGGGGGAAGAAAAAAAAAGAGAGAAAAAAAAGGAAAAAAAAAAAAAGGAGGAAAAATCAAAATGAGGATCACTTAGAAACTCTGAATGCTAAATTAAACCCTGAGAGATTGCAGATTGCCTCAACTGACCGTAAAAGATATTCAGGTAAGATACTTGGGAAATCATTTAATTGAAAAGACAGCAAAGCACTCCACTGTGCAAGTTAGACACACCTTTGAAACAGATTTGTCTAATTACGGCTGGTGATGCCTTGGAGCAGAATGGATTATTATGATCTTATGATATTACTTCTAATCCTATATTGCTATTGCCAAGCAGAAGTCAAATACTTACAAGCTAAGTGCAAGTTGACACGGTTTGTTGTACAACTATTTCCACCACACTGGTGTCATGGTTGGCACAAACAAACAGGAACAAGAAGCTAAGTGCTTTTGCACTTAATTTCTACCTCCCCTTCCTCCCTTCACCACCTCCTGTGCCTACAGGACTTACCCTAATTCCAACAGAATCAGAGTTTAACTTGGAAGTGTTCAGAGTAAACTGTGCCCTGCCTTCTTCATCTGTTGTGTAGTTGCCTTCCCCAACTCCTTGTAAAGAAATCCTCACAACTTCATTGGCAATTGGAGCACCAGACCCATCCACTAGTTTCACCTGGAAGAGCAAAAACAGTACAGTATAGAAGGAGAGGAATGCCTGTCACCTGAGCAGACTGATAGACCACCAAGCTAAGGATGTTTGGCTCATGTCAGACAAGGAAGCCTCCACCGTGCTTTACAAGTGTATCACCCATTTCTTTCAGAGAGAGCTGCACACCTACTGAATCTCACTTCTTTAGCCCTTTCTTATCTTCACCTCCGGGTCACAGGAGTGGATGTAGAGACTGACATGCACTCACACCCTTAGGGCTCCTATTAAACGGGTGACTTTTACTTGAGTGGAAAGTGGAAGCATGAGGACAGAGGGGTAAGCACAATAAGGTCTGTGCTCTCAGCTGCTGCTCCCCACTTTGAAAGCCTGCAGAGTAGAAAAGACCCACAGGGCATAGCAGCACTGAGGTCCAACGTCTTTGCAGAGCAGGCATGTGTGTCTATCCAGGAGGTTCAGTAGCATGATTGTTTGGCACTCACAGCATTCCATTCTCATGGTTTCCCTACCTGCCCAAAGAAGGGGATTCCAGGTTTGTAGTGGGTGTCTGAATTCTCAAAGGTGATTTTGGTAATGGTGGCTGTGATCTCAGAAAAACTTGTTCCAGTCAACTCCACTCCTGCAGGAACAAAAAAACCCACAACATTTAAGAATTAATTTGCCTCTGCCTGACCAGAATTACTGGTCCAGGCTCCTTTGCTGGACCAGCAATTATACTGATGGTCCTGACCTCTGGGTAGGAAAACTTCAGGATTCCAGAAAAGCAAGAATCTGCTTTTCTCCCTCACTCCTACTTGATGGTCCCCTCTGCTGGTATCTTGTGGGCTTACCACACAGCTCTTTGATTTAGGTGATTCATACCTGTCTCCTCCTCTTTAATCCTAGCCTCCACATGGAGCTTATTCTCATATCCATTTCTCTTGAGCTGGAATAACTTGGTCTTTACCATTTCAGAAATGCAGCCATAGTTGTCTGTCTTCTAGAGAAAAACAAGCAAGACCATTATAGTCTCATTTATATAATGTTCATCCAACTTAATGAATCCACCAGTGTGTTGCTATGAACTGGAAGTGGAGCCGAATAACCTCACAGATCATTCCCCCTGTTGTTTTTATCAAAACTGGAAAAGCACATAAATAACATGGCAAGGAGCATTTTAAAGTACTTTCAAAAACACCAGAGCAAAGAATCTGCAACCTCAAAAATTTTTGTGTATGTGTCTGAAGTTTGAAATTGCAAACACTTGATACAGAAGCATAAGGAATTACTCATGTGTCTACCAGACAGGAAATATTTGTAAGGCATCAGGCACATTAGAACATAGCTGCTACTGAAAATGCACAAGCTGTGTGAGTGATACATAAACCAAAGCCTGCGTATGTGTAGAAAGAAGATGACAACTAGTAAAATATTTCCAAAGCTTGCCACCTCTCTTTCAGCATTTTCATGCACAGGGCAGGTCTCCACAGAAAAAGAAAGACATGTCTGGAAGAAAGGTTAGCCCTGGAGCATTCATATTTTCTTTTAACATAGATAACAGCAGTGGCAGAGACAATTGTGGGGACCATACAGTAACAGACACCAAGGACCACAAGAATGTCTTCTGCTTGCTTTCTTGTCCTGACATACTTCCACAATTGCTGTTACCCCAGCTTCTGTCAATTTAACTTGTACTGTTCCACCTGGCCATGCTCCAAACACCATTCAGGTTTGCTCTTGTAGACTTGTCAGTCTGAAGAATGAAGAAAGTGATTTTTTTTTCTGTCTGTATTAACCACTGCTTTTAAAGCCATACTCCTTTCCTTCTTTAAAACTGCATCACCTTTCTCCTGATTTCTGCTCCTCTTCTGCTTTTAACACCAATTCTGATCCCACAGAGTCTCTAGTGTAAGACAACTCCAACTCTGTTCTCATCACCCATACTTTTTCTATCTCACTTCTCCATTATACTCTACATTTCATCTGACCTTTTTTTTTCCTTCCATCTCTTCCTTCTCTATAAGCTTCTTGCCTTTACACACATCTTTCTTACTACACTGACATTACCCCTATTTCTACCTTCACATTTCACCTTGCACCCAATCTTCTCTCCTTCTTCAAGCTTCCTTAAAATACATGGATCCTCTCTCCTTTTCACACTATGATTGTACATACTGGAGCAAGCCTGTACATGGCTACAAGGCGTGCTAAACAGCCAGTGTGACCAGCAGGTGGAAAGAGGTGATCCTGCCCCTCTCCTCTGCCCTCATGAGACCCCACTTGGAATACTGTATGCAGTTCTGTCCTCAACATAAGAAGGACATGGAGCTGATGAAGCAAGTCCTAAGGAGTACCAAGAGGGTGATCAGGGACTGGAGCCCCTCCCATACAAAGACAGGCTGAGAAAATGGGAGCTGTTCAGCCTGGAGAAGCTGTGTGGAGACCTCATAGTAATCCTCCAGTATCTGAAGGAGGCCTACAAGGATGCTGAAAAGGGATTCTTCATTAGGTACTGTAGCAACAGGACAAGGGGTGACGGATTCAAACTTAAACAGGGGAAGTTCAGGTATATATAAGGAAGAAGTTCTTTACTGAGAGGGTGGTGAAGCACTGGCACAGGTTGCCCAGAGAAGTGGTAAATGCTCCATCCCTGGCAGTGTTCAAGGCCAGGTTGCATAGAGCCTTGGGTGACATGGTTTAGTGTAAGGTGTCCCTGCCCCTGGCAGGGGGGTTAGAACTAGATGATCTTAAGGTCCTTTCCAACCCAAACCATCCTATGATTTTATGAAATAAACCATACTTTCTCCTATCTCTCTGCCCAACAGAGTAATCATGACTCACCTGTTCAGAGAACTCATCACACACTGCTTTAGCCTCTTCACCATAGCAGGTGGTGGCTGGGTGTTTAAACTTCCGGCAGACGCGGAAGCTCACAAGGCCAGGAACAGGCTTCCCAAATGTGTATCTACCAGCAAAGAGGATTGACAGAAAACCAGAGCCATTAGGAATGTAAGAGAGAGGGAGAAAAATTACTAGCTCACCCCCAATGTAGCCAGAACTCTTCCCTAGAGCTGCCTCCAGGATACAGCAGGGTCATCACAGGAAATAAAAAGCAGAAAGAAATTTGGTAATGTTTTAGGATCAAGCTTGGCTACAGAGGCAGGTGCACTGACTACATCCCTGAGAATAACACATAAGTCTTCAGAATTCATTTACCTTAACGCTGATTTAGTTGAGAGGACCCCTCATCTTGGAGAACACGGTGCAAGTACCTACCCCACTGCCCCATTCTGATGAAATGGTTTGTGTATGTATGTGAGCTGGGTCTTCAGCCCAAGCCATGGCTCTTCCTGCAGGATGCATGGAACATTGCTATGTGGAATTGAATGAGGTGGCCCAAAGGTATGAGGGCAGCTGCATCACTTACAGTTTCTCTCAACAATGACAAGCAGAAGCCACAGTTAAAACATCGTTCCCAGATAAAATAAACTGAAGTCCTCTTCCCTTGCACTATAGCTGGTGTGAAACCCTCTATGACTCAAAAAATATGTTAAAAAACCCTCCCAAAAAACTGGAAGAACAATATGTTTCTACATGTTACATACTAAGTGCCCCAAGCAATACTTGTTGCCTTTTGTCAAATGGCAGATGTAGCCTGTTTGGTCCTGGGACCCCAAAATGAATGAGAAATGTGATGAAGTACCATATCGCAGTCTCCCAATTGGACTTTCAGCAGCAGCTGAAGAAAAAACTGAAACCAAGGAGGCCTTGAAAGAATGACACTTACAGACCACAAACTGTCACCTTCAGCTTCTCATCAAGAATGGTGATCACCTTGGGCATTTTCACTGTTACTTCGAATTTTGGCAACACTGCAGCAGAACCAAAGGAAAACAGTCTATGTAGTGGGGAGTAATATACGAACGAGACATGAAGGCTACTCAAAAGCTAGTCTTAAAAATGACCTGAAACTTTTGCATCTAAATTGTCAGATTTTAGAGGTTTCTGTCACCCGCACATCCCACTGAAGTCAGTGAAAACCACAGGCACTGAACCAACCACTGTGCCAGGTAAGAAGACAAGATTATTACACCAGCGATTAAAATACAGCAGCTTCTTAGATAACACATGGATTACCAGTCCCACAGCAGTTGGATACAGTAAAATAAGAGAATTAAGTCAATAAAGGTCTCCCACAAACATATAAAGCTGGGACAGCAGCCTGGTCTCTGAATTTCCAAAGCATGTAGATCTTACTAATCTGCAAAACAGGAAGACTCCATAGCTTCCCCAGTGACTTAGCAGAGGGTGAGATCACATCTAAGCCCAGCTGCAGGAGGGAAAGTGGATGGTGACTCTTTGGGAGAATTAGGAGGCATTTAGGGCACGGAACAGCCTTGCAATTGAAAGAGGTCAAAGGACTTCCAGATTCATCTTTCAGGACTCATGTCAGCTGCATGAGCCAGATCATGTCAGACCACAAAACAAGGAGAGCTGCAGCCTGCTTGCTGGGGTGGGAAGCTATGTTGGTTGCAACCGTCTGCAGGTGTGTATTAGGACACCATTTTCTAGTCAAGCAGAAGGAACTGCACAGGGGTGAGAGCACCAGAGAGAGGTTAAGGCACTAAGGCATCATTCAAGCTACAGGCTTAGCTTATGGGAGAGAAAAGGCAAGTCTGAATTTACAGACAGCCCCAGCCCACACCAAAAGATCAGGACTTTGGGCCTTAGGCAGCAGAAACCCAGACTTATAGCATGACACTTGACAGGGGTGTAGCCAACTAGAGCTTTTTAGGGCTGTAGCCCTAAATCACCTCTGCAAGGAGGTGAGGCTTGTGGCTGACAGCACGTTGCTCCTCCTGATGGGAGCTCTGTTGAGGTGAGCAGTCAGAAGAGCTGCGCTGCATAGCTTGGGGCTTAATGAGGAGTGGATACATGTCGTTCAAGTCCTTCAGTCTTCACTCCTCAGAAAGGGACGATGCTTGAGAGGGGGAGGACACAGAGACATTTTTCCAGCCATGCTGGACATCCTGGTCAGATCTACCACCCTGTTCAATTAAGCTTTCATGCCCCATGGGACTAACCGTTAGGAACTTGAAACTGAAATGACAGTTACCATACTCCTCCACAGAGAAAGGATGCCAAACTGTCTTCCCAGAGGCCTTCTGTACCACCACTCTGTAGGTCCCTTGAATAGGTTCAGAGGTGAGGCTGAAGAACAGCTCGATCAATCCCATGTTTAACTCTGCCTTTGTCCACTGGTATAGACGGTTTTGCTTTGGGTCCTACACAGAATGTGATCACAAGGAGAATGTGAGAACACTGGAAGTCTGCAACCAGAAGGTCCTTTCCAACCCTAACCAGTCTATGATTCTATGATTCAAAGCAGTGAGAGGAGGCCTAGCCCCAGTGTTTTAGGAGGCTGCATAGCAGAAGAGGGGGGCAATACCAAAGTTGTGTGGTGAGCTCAGGGTTGGACAATAGAAGGAGCTGTAAGCTGAGCCCAGAGTACGTTTGCCGCCATAAGAGTTAAAACTGTGTGCATTCACATTAATGAAATGGACCTGCTTAATTCACAAACCAGACAAGAATCATCTTGAAGCAATTGGTCAAGCAATTTTGGCCAGGCTGAGTGAAATATATGTGAATGTGAATTGAATGTTTGTACATACCTCAATATACACCAGCGGAAACTAGAAAAAGAAGAAAGGAAACAGCACGTTTAGACAGAGTGCAAGCAACACAGTCAAATGACCACGGCTATGACCATGTTTCAAAGAACAAGCTGATCACCCAATGGGATAAGGAAAAATGTTCCTGGTATGGAGAAACAGATGATTTTGAGATACATCAAGAGTGGGGACAATCCCTTGTCTCCATCAGAAAAGTAAGCTGACATTACTAACTCTGGATGATCTGCAATGCTAATAAGAGCAGGTGAGCACTCTAATAATGGCAGCCTTGCTCATTGCTGATGTGCTTACACCAGCACCATTCATCACCAGTTTGTCAGACCTTTCCAAGAATGCAGAGGGCACCTTTACACAGAAATTTGAAGAACAGACCCTGTTAAGATCTGAGGTAACCCAGGAATTACACCATTATCTCAATGTACTGACAGCCCTTCTTTCCTCCCTTTCCCTGCATAGATGACTTAATGCCAAATAACTAGAGAAAAGGAAGTATTATCCTTACCATCTCGTTCAAGGGACGGAAGTCTTTATCCAGAGAAACAATTCTGAACAGGACTGATGGAGAAAGGCAGACAGTGAGGTTCCACAGTGCAGTCACCAACCAAAAAGCACCAGTTGCAAAAACAAATGGTACAACAGAGAACAGAGCTGTTCTCTTCTGAAGAAATTCCATTTGTTAGAAAGCTAAGACATACTAGAAAGTTAGTCATGTAAGAAATTACATTAATAAGAGGATGTTAAGAGCAAGTCCAAGGCAGTGTGAACATCTTGCTGATCATGGACTATAATCTCATTAATTCGGACCAAGGTTAAATTTAAGTTGTCTTTATCTACTTTGCAAAGACACATTTTTACACTGGAATTCACATAGGTCTTCTAATTTTGTCACAACTAGACTGGCTTTTTAGGAAAGATGAACGCAAGCAAATTATTTCAGCACTTGGTTGCAAGTTTCTGTTGGCTCTGGATGGATAGAGAACTCAGTGCCTCTTTTAGGACATTCATTTCTGTCCAGGACAAATTTAGGAGATCAGTGGCCCAGAAGAAATAAATGGCTTATATAGTTCTCTTCACTAAGCATTAAAAATATAAGCCTTAGCCATGAGGTTGCCCTTCCGATCCCCACTGAAAGCAGAGGATATTTGGCCAGCACAATCCAACAGTTTTAATGCAAATTTTTGTTTCAAATGCAAATATCCAGCCCTTCCCTGGTACCTGTCTGTCCAGGCTTGTAGACGGGTTTGTCTGTCTGGATGAAGACCAAGCTCTCATAATTCTTGACCAACACTGATTTGCGGTTCCTGAACTGCAGTGTTGCACCCTTCACCATTACAGTGAGAAACGCGACTGATGACCAGCTATTTGATTTTGGAAGCTGGAGAGAAAGAAGGCAAGTATGTTACAGACCACCTTTAAAGACTGAAACTGGCCTTCATGAGAGATCTAATATAATCCTGATGGACACAGCACAGAGGTGAGGGGAACTATAATCATCAGGAACAAGAGACCAATCTTTACTTGTCCCATATCCTTACTCATTCCTACTTCTGTGAAGTGATTGTGCAACGACTGTGCAGCAAAAGAACTCCCAAATCTTCTGCACAATATTAAGAAATTCTTACTGCCCTAACCAAAACCCTTCTACCCTTTTCCTTTTGACATTCACAGGGGCAATGGAATAATCCCCAGTCTCTTTCAGATAATGCCCCTAGTCCTTGCAGAACATTTCCCTTTTTGAACCAGACATGCCAGATCTCTCTGCATCTCTCTTCAACTGACAAAGTTCAGTCTTCAGCCTATATCTGACACAGGTGCCGAGTTCAGTATCCTGCAGACCAGTTCTTCACCCTTCAGGCTAAAGACGTAATCGATGCTCTGAGCCATATGACCAACTTTCCTAGTTGTCCTAGTTGTTATAGTCCCTAGGGCTATCACTTACATTAAGCTATGAATTTCCTGCTTCCCTCTCTTTTTTAGACACAGGCAATCACAGCAATATGTTCTTACATTAATTCAGTGTACATATCCACAAGGAAAAAAAATATCTGAGGTCCAAAAGCTTTACCCCAATTTGAAGTTACTTGAGTGATAATCTGTGGCTGTTGAAGGATGATGTGGAGAGCCATTTGAAGAAGCTGTTCACCACTTCTTTCTCCTGGCCTCTTATCCTCCTGTTCTAGAGAAGGGCTGCGTTTCCAGGATTTGGCATTTCCCAATCAGGGAGCATGTTAAAGAGATCTCAGCAGTGAGAGGGTGTTGAGAATGGACATTAACATGAACAAGAGGGAAGCAAATACTTACACAGTGTTACTCTGGTCTTTGCCCTTAGAGTTTACCTTTGGCATAAGAGACCAGCCAACAAGGATGAGATACTCACAGAGAAAGGGATGCAGGTGAATACATCCTTCTCTGACACCACGTCATCAATCAAGCTCCTGTTTTCCCCTTGATACTCGAGTGTGGCACTCAGTGTCACAGACTCATTCAGGTGGGTCAGCTGAACACAGACTTTCTCAGGAGAATCAGTGTGGATCAGAAAGGGCAGCAACACCGTATACTGCCTAGGAACAGATGAGAAGGACAGGTCAGAAGAACCAGGAACAGGCAAAAAGAGCTGTACAGAAAGAACAAATAAACCAATCTGATATAACAGCCTTCAAAGTACAGGGAGTAAGGTGCATTTTCTAGGAGCATAATAAGGTTTCCAGCATGTCTGTAAAGGAGGGAAAAGCAGGCCAGTCTCAAAAGTAAAATACCACAGGAAATCCTCAATGCAAATGTCTGGAAGGGATGTGTTTTTCCAGGTTCTGGCACAACAGCAGCATTTCCTCCTGGGACCCTGAATAATGCCAGTGTGGAAAAGTCAACTGCCACCTTTGCTAGACACCATCAGTAGGATCCAGGAGCCACATGACTTGCAGTACCCAGTGAAGAAACGCCATTGAGTACACACTGCAAACTGCAGATTTACTCTCATTCCTCTCAGACACCCAGAACTGCCACAGAGTGGTGCCAGACCTTAAGCAAAACAACTGGAGCATATTTCAGGTTTCCAGGGAAGGAAGTCCTCTGTCTCAGCCCAAGCTGGGGAACCCTGCTCAGTCCTATACAGCCTCACTCTCAGCGGAGGAACCTGCTTGTAGTATCCCCGTGCCCAGAACCGCATCTGGGAACCCAACCTGACTCACCTAATGGCAACAGTGCTCCCTTTTGGGTGGGCAAGGACTGGCCTCTGATGGCCCCTGGGCAGCAAGTAGCTGGGAGAAGAGCTTAACACCTCAGCAGTAAGGTAGGGCATCCCTTTTAGTGGTAGGGGAGGCTCTGACATCTTTATATCCATCATATGCTTATCCTGCATTTGATGAAAGCACTGCAGCACAGCCTTGCTGTGCTGGGAGGAAAAGACATTGCTGAAAAGACATTGCCAAAATCCAGAGAAGAAAGTTTCTGGGAAATCAGGATCCCCTCGTGCACTGCTCCTGCCACACATGTACACGCATGAACACAACACATTCCCTTCACATGCAAACGGGGAGAAAGGGGATGAAGAAGGGATGCAGCACAATATACCCTCACAGACTTTAGCAGTCACAGTATGACAGTGCCACATAACCATGAGTGAGAAGGGAATTTTCATTCCATTGGCTGAGCTGAAAAATGTGAATTAAAAAATAAAGCCATTTCTGGTCAGGCCAGATCTGTTATTACCGACCAAAAAATCACTCCCGTCTCCCGGGCATTCAACCTGGGAGAAGGGCAGTTCAACCCAAAACGAAACCTTTCAACGCCTTTTCAAAAAAGTCTGTCTCTGAGAATGTGTAAACAGTTATAAAAAGTTGCCTTTCAAAAGAACCACTTTTGTTCCGAAAATTTTGTTGTAACCCTGTCAATCCATCAGCTCACTGCAGCTGCAAAGGTATTCCATAGACATTCTCCTCTTTATTTTTTCCTTTTTCTTTTCTAAAGTTTTACTGATATCTCAATTTCACAGACTGCTTTGAGTCCCCCTGAAGCAGTAGAGTTGCTGTTTGCAGAAGACACTTCACCCAGCCCTGGTGTCTTTATTCCTGGGTGAAGGAAATTAAGATGATAAGAGGCAAAGCAACAGACAGAGGAATACAACCCGGGGCCTCCTGCCTGCCCAGAGACCCCCCTGCATATGTGTAGCTTACGGCTCTGTGGCAGGCGAGGCGTCTCCAGGAAGGAAGAAGAGGAGAAGGAGGACGACACTTGGTTTGATGAGCAGCCCGTCTCTCCCCATGGTGCAGAGCAGGTTGTGGTGAGTCAAGCAGACACCCAGCCTGGTCCAGTGCTGCCTGTACTCCCTCTCCGCTCTCCGGGTCAACCCCTTTATACTCTCCTCTGCAAACAGCCCAGGGGCTGGAGGAGATAAGGGCTGGGGGCCAGGGCCCATCCGGAAATAGGGAGAGGCAGCAACAAGGAGGAGCTGGAACCAGCAGCTTTGAGTCTGGGCCGGCAGCCAGGTGCTGGGGGGAGAGGGAGGGGAGCTGCTCAGCAAGCTGGAGCTGTCTCTTGTTTGGGGCAGGGCAGCCGGCAGAGGGGGAAAGGCCGTAGCCAAAAACAAGAGGCACTAACAGCAGAGTATAAGGGGAAGGCCTCCATTTCTGGCAGGGCTTCCTGTATGGAGCTGGCCGCAGCGCTGGTTATGGAGGCTGCTGGAGGAGCTCTTCAAACTGGGAGCAGGAGGCTGAGCTAGGGTTTGGGAAACAAGAGTGGTGTGCTAACCCCCACTTCCAGGCAAGATCTGAAAACAGAATGCAAACACTGAAAACCTTCCCCCTCCACCCAACCTGTGTCCTTGTGCTCCCTGTTCCTGGTCCCACCAGCGCTAATGCCAGGAAAACGGTGCCAGAGAGTTTCTGGACAATTAAGTTGTCTAAGATAATCTGGCCTTCACCCGGACAGAAACAGGGACAGTGACATGATGGAAGCTGCCAAAGTTCATCCCATTAACAGAACGTAACACATTAACCAGTTCCCCACAGCAGCAGCTGCCTCCACACAGCAGAACAGACGTGGCCTGTGTCTTGCTTTCCTCGTACTGGCTCTTGTTCCAGCCAAGTTATTGGCACATCTCATTCAAAGTACTGCTGTTTGGAGGAGTCCTTACCGGTTTCATCATGTGGAAATCCATATAATGCACTACTATGATAGGCAATGCTGTATCATAGGGGGAAACTTCTTTTTGACCACTGTCTTTACTGTCTTTATCTTAGTCTGCAGCAGAAGGATCAATAGTTCTGGTAATTATTACCCTTGCAAGCGGCAGTAGAATCCTTGTCTTACATACAGTCCTAACACAAACTCCAAAGAATAGAGGTCTATGTTAGAGGATGTAAACCATAAATTTCAGATTGAAAGGGATGCAGAATGAAATTATTATCTGTCTGTACCTTCCCCTCTTCTATTACTGTCTTCATCAGAGGTTTGGTAAGCTCAGGAATTTTGGAGTTAAGAAATCCAAGTGCAATCTGATAACAAACCTTCATCACAGACCTCATTCTGCCCTGCTGTGACCTGCATGGGAAAGCGGAGGATCGTAGTGCATGTCCTTGGGGACTGTACAAAAGACAGCCCAGGCTTATAATTTGCCTTCTCCATCTGATGCCTAAAGATTGCTCTGCCTGCCCAAAAGAAATTCAACACAGGAAGATATGCCTTATCCACAGAGAAGAGGATTTGTACATGGGGTGGTCAAAGTGCTTTTGAAGATGATACTTCACATTGGTTTGAATGGGTTGGGAGCCAGACTCATCGAACACAAACCTTTTGGGGAAGAGATGCAGACCTGACACTGCAGAAGAAAAGAGGGCTACCCTTTTTTGCAAATAGCCAAACAGCCCACACCACTTCCAAGTCAGCTCCTGATCATTAAGACCTTGGTCAAAAATGTGCTACGTAGCCAAAAACTGAAGATAAATGTTTTCAGTCAATTGAGGGGGAAAGATTTTAAAGGCTTGAGAATCCCAGTGGGTACCAATTAATGTGCCCAGGTACTGAACTGACACAAGTTGCTTGGCCTCTCCCATTTCCAATAGCAACCTGGGGCCCCAGCGGCCTAATTTCAATAGACCATGTGATTCAGATTGTAGGAGGTGGCACAGAAAAGGCAGTGGCAATGAATTTTCCCTCTCTCTCCTGCCATTTCTATCGGCTGTGACTATAGCTGAGAAGGCAAATAGGCTTTCTAGAGCTTTTTGGCTAGATCTGAAGTGGTTAACTCTGGGCCTCTCAACAAAACTCCTGCAAGGTGTTGGCCTATCCATGAGGAAAGTGTGTCTTAGTATTATCATTCCTGGATTTCTCTTAGTGAATCTTAAGTTCTGTTATTTGGCATAGTGCAAAGGGACAGTTGGTGCCCCAACTGTGCAAAATGAGCATTAAGTATCCTTGCATCTGAACCAAGAATCCTGATGCATTAATTTTTTAGCAATATAGAAGTGCTGGTTGGAAGGGAGCTCTGAAAGTTACCTAGTGCATCCTTTCACTTAAAGCAGGCCTGCTGCCAATGTGGTCAGGTGTGACTTTGTCAAATAAAATCTTGAAAATTTCTGTGTACGGAGAACCTACCATTTCTTCAGTGATTCATCCCAGTGTTGCACTAATCTCTGGTGAAGACATCTTTTGTCATGTCAAGTCTGAACTCCACAAGCTGCAGTTGCAGCCATTGCCCCAGCTTATATCTTCTACCCCTACCAAGAAAGGTCATGTTCCAACATCCTTGTAACTGCTTTTCAGGTATTCATAGGCAGTTATTTAACCACTCCAGCCTCCTCTCGGTCAGACTAAACAAGCCCAGCTCCCCCATCACTCCCATTGGGTCATGTGCTCCATACTCTGACTGATTTGGTAGTTCTTCGTTACACCCTCTCCAGTTGCTCCACATTCCTCTTCAACTGGGGACCAGCAGGCCAGACACAGTCCAAGTGCAGCCTCATAAATGTCATGGAGAATGAGGGTTGTAAGTTAACTTCACCTGCTAGCCATGCTCCTCCAGTATTCATTCATTGCTGCATACAGAGTTCATCCAAACAGAAATTAATTCCAAGAAAATTAGTATATAGAAATCAGCTCTATTGACATGCTCTAGACAGAAGATCAAAAGCTCTGCCAAAGATATTAGTTCAACTGATTTTCATGTAAATGAATATATTTTCTTCAGATCCCTTTAGTATTGTAAAAACTTGAACCCAGAGAAGCCCCAAGTACATTGTTGAAAGTAAAATCTGCAGTTGAAAATCCTTTCCCTTCAAAGAACAGTCAACTTTTGAGACACCCTCATGTATTTACTTACTTTACATTTCCTGAGCATCTCTTTGGGATGCGATTGAGAGGCCATGTTCGAAGAGCTAAAAATTAAAAGTCTAGTATGCACTGCACTGTAAAATCCTAGGAGAGGCAAAATTTTTGCACTATTCACAAGGTAAACTTGGCAAGCTCAGAGACATGGTTACCTCACCTGAGCACACCACGGTAACATGAGAAGCTGCACCTTCAGTGGGGTTCTCTGGTAAAGTCACTTCTAGGTTTCCTTCTGTAGACGCTACCACCATTTTGACAAAGCAGGCAGTTTCCAGCAATATTTCAGAGGGCCTGGCAACTTTCTAGGAGTCAATGACAGCACCCTTTTTTGACAGTTGACTGGTCCAGAGGAGGCCACGAGGATGATCGGGGCTGGAGCACCTCCCATACAAAGACAGTCTGAGAAAATTGGGACTGCTAGGCCTGGAGAAGAGAAGCTGCGTGGAGACCTCATAGCAGCCTTCCAGTATCTGAAGGGGGCCTACAAGGACGCTGGAGATGGACTCTTCATCAGAGACTGCCATGATAGGACAAGGGGTGATGGGTTTAAACTGAAACAGGGGAAGTTCAGGTTAGATATAAGGAAGCTCTTTATTGTAAGGGTGCTTGGGTTCAGCTGTAGCATCTTTTTTCTCCTTCTTAGTAGCTAGTGCAGTGCTGTGTTTTCAACTTTAGTTTGAGATCAATGCTGATAACACAATGACGTTTTTAGTTGTTGGTATGTAATGCTTACCCCGAACAAGGACTTTTCAGTCTCATGCTTTGCCAGTGAGGAGGGGCACAAGAAGCTGGGAGGAAGCACAGTCAGGATATCTGACTCAAAGAAGCCCAAGGGGTATTCCATAGCACAGCACATCATGCCTAGCATATAGACTGGGAAGAGTTATCTGGAAGACCCAGATCGCTGCTTGGGTTGGCGGGTGGTGAGCAATTGTACTGCTCATCACTTGTGTTTATTATTTACTTTTCCTTTTCCCCTTTTATTTTATATTCTCTCCCCTTGTTATTTCCTTTATCATTATTAGCAATAGCAGTAGTATATTACAGGTATATTATTGTATTATACCTATATACAGTTACTGGACTGTTCTTATCTCAACCCATGGGATTTACATTCTTTTGATTCTCTTCCCCATCCCTCTGGAAGCAGGGGTGGAAGAAGAGGGGGGAGTGAGCAAGCGGCTGCATGGTTCTGAGTTACTGGCTGGGCTTAAACCACGACAGAGGGTGATGGGGCACTGGAACAGGTTGCCAAAAGAAGTGATAAATGCTCCATCCCTGGCAGTGTTCAAGGGCAGTCTGGACAGAGCCTTAAGGCAACATGGTCTAGTATGAGGTGTCCCTGCCCATAGCAGAGGGGTTGGAACTAGGTGATCTTAAGGTCCTTTCCAACACAAACCATTCTATGATTCTATGACTCTGGCATATACAAAATGACTCACCCGAAGTAACCCAATCTGAGATGAAAACTCAAAGGTTTTAGCTCCTAGTAAACTGCTTAAAATACTGTGCTTGTTTCTCGCAGTTTCCCCAAGTCCAACTGTTGCAGGCATGGTTACTGAAAAGTAGTCCCACTCTTGCTGGGTGCATTCCTACCTGAAGGCCCTAGCTCAGTAAACTCTAGATGAAGCTCAGCAGACATCCGCTTAGTTAAGTATGCTAAGGTCTGCAGTTTTGTCTTCATCTGCCCTGATACTTTCATGTGTTACATCCTCTACAAATGTCAAGCCTCACATGCCAGGGATATGCAATTGAAGGCATTTCGTAAATGGCAGGTGAGGAATTTGCTGTTGCATTGCAACAAATGGATTGCTCAAAACTGCATTAAAGCTCAAAACTGCATTAAACTGCATAAGCTGAAAAAACCATTAAGCTGCTTCTTTCAACCAGGTCATGGAAGGACAATTTCAATTATTTGAAAAGAAAATTGCTGGGCAGAAACAGCAATTTTCTGTAATTTCACAGTTGGTTTTAGTGTTTGTTTACAAGTGGCATCAATCCCAATAACAATCACTTCCAACTTATTTGCAGTCCTCCTCGTGAACCCCTGATCTAGTGTTTTCAGATTAAACCTCCGGTGCTTGGGTCAATTAGTTTTTCCCTCATCCTTCTCCACCACACACCATGCTGCCTTAGTTCTTTCCTCTCATTATCTCTTAATTTCTGTATGTCCTCCACACCTGTCACCTCAGTCTCAGCTCTGCAGACCTGTCCTTCTTACCCATCCACATCCTTCTACCCAACGTGCTTCCTTGTCCTGACCTTTAGCATATCCCTCACAGAATTATAAAGTAGTTGTGATTGGCAGGGACCTCTTGAGGCCATCTGAGTCCAACCCCCCTGCTCAAGCTGGCTGCCCAGGACCATGTCCAGACAGCTTTTGACTATTTCCAAAGATGGAGACCCCCACAACCTCTCTGGTGGACCTGCACTAGTGCTCAGTCACCCTCACAGTAAAAAAGTGTTCCCTGATGTTCAGAGGGAATCTCCTGTGTTCCAGTTTGTGCCCATTGCCCCTGGTCCTGTCACTGGGCACCACTGAACAGTGCCTGGCTCTTTGTAGCCTCCCTTCAGATGCATTATATATATATGTGTGTGTGTATATATATAATATATATACATACATATATACATATACATATACACACACACACTATATATATACACTAATAAGATCTCTCCTCAGCTTTCTTTTCTGCCTCAGAAAGAGCTGTCTCAACATCTCCTCATAGGAAAGATGTTCCGGTCCTTTCATCATCTTTGTGGCCCTTCATTGGACTCCCCAATATATCCATGCCTCTTTTGTACCGAGGATTCCAGAACTGGACCCAGTACTCAAGTGTGCGGCCTTCCCAGTGCTGAGTAGAGGAGAAGGATCACCTCTGTCATACCTCCCTCAATCTGCTGGCACTACTCTGTCTAGTGCAACCCAAGACACCATTTGTCCCCTTTGCAGCAAAAGCACATTACTGGCTCATGTTCAACTTGGTGTTCACTAGGACACCCAGGTCCTTTTCTGCAAAACTTCCTTCCATCTGAGTCACCCCCAGCATGTACCAGTGCATCATCAAGCAGTCCTGTCAGAGTTACTGCTCTGACGGCATCAGACTATAAACTGCAAATCCAGACCAAGGCTAAATTGATAATAGTAAATTGGAATATAGTATACTGGCGTAAGTAGAATAAATTGGAAATTAATAACATTTGTCTTCCTTTGTTGGAACAAAATCTCTGGCTGGAAAAAAGAGTTAGAGTTTTCAAGTGTATGGAAATGCAACCTACTGTCCCACCCTTAATGTTCACTGTGGTTTTATGCTGTTCACACTCTTAGTCTGTCTCTGCTCTATTTGAACTGAAAGCTCCTTGTAGCAAGGATTTGTCCACTGCTTCCCCTCTCTGCAGTTATGAAACTGCAGAAGGAGGGAGAGAAACATGTTCTTGGTCGATCCAATAATAACACATGATTAACTGTGTTCCTTTGACTCTAGAAGTTCCAGCCTCTTGACTCATTTGGTTGAAGTTGGCCTATAAAGCATGGAGTGCAGCTGGTTCCTTCCAACAGAGAAAAGTAATGACATGGGTGCATACTTTTGGTCCAACGCAGTACTCGCAGTTTATTTTCACTGCTGGATTTACAGAACTTGTAGTCTCATTTCTTCTCTCCTACTCATAATACTGGAATGCAAAAGGAGAGGCTGCCACTGGTAGAAGCCTGTTTATATGTTTCCAGCACTGGAAACCAGGCTTCATTTTCCCAGTCCTGCTAGCACCAGACAATGGAGATGCAGGGAATGGAAATGAAATCTGACGCTCAGGAATGGAGGAATGGCCAGCTCACCCTCAGAGAGCTGAAGACCCAGCATCTGTTGTGACAAAAATTTTGTTTGCCCTTATAGGACACACAAGGCAAAGACTAGGCCAGGGAGTATGTTCCAGGTCTCATCTGGTCATAAACAGCAGTAAGCCAACACATGTTGATTGAGAATGGATCTACTGCTGATGATAACTCACCATTATGGGCAACAAACCCGTCCCTGCAAAACACCTTTGTGAGGGTGTGAAAGAGGCAAATCCTTGGTCTTGTGTAGACCTTTGGTTTGCAGGACAATGATCCACTTGTACCATTGAGGACACGGTTATGAGATGAAAATGCACATGGGATTTATCTAAGAGACTTCTCACAGATCCATGGAGCAGCAAATTCACAGCTGGAGGCCTGGAAGTGATCTTTCATCAGGACAGCACAACGTTGCACAGGGCTGTTAGAGAGGATGCTGCAAGAGACACGGAACAAAAATGAGACTGAGAGAAAATGCTGAGATATCTCCAGGAGGTGAGAAAGAAACAACATCTGATTTTGGAGGGTGGAGCCCAGAGGAAGTGAAAGAACCCAACCTCCAAAGGACAGCTGTTACAAAACAATATGTGCACCCAGAAAACCGTAAAACCCTGGAGATCACACATCTAAGTAAGTTTGCCACTGTGGAACTGAAATCATAACCAAACATGGACATGATGCCCTGACAGCGAAAGTGGTACCCACCATCATGAGAATGGCAGTGCTGAGAGTTTCATGGAAAGATCATAATCTCCACGGAGTTTGTAAGAAGAGAAAGCTGGATGTAAGAAGGGAACTAAACCAAGTTCTTAGAGTACCAACCTACTGACAGTGATCTTGAGAGAGTTTTCTCACTGGAGAAGTGTTAGACACTAACTAGTTTCCTTCACTGCCATAAAAGGGAAAGGGCCAGACAAAGTCACTGGACCAAATCATAATGTTTTCCCTCACGCAGAATGCTGAGTTTTGTCCAAGACTGAGCCAAAATTAAGGTTCTGACTTGGGCTGGCACCAGTAAAGCAGGAAAGGGCTGGGCCCTCGCACCCAGTGACACCATCACTGGCAGAATGGGTGCAAAGTGGCTAAATCCAGTTAAGTCAAGATGGACCATATGGTTTTCTGACTGAGCAACTGGGTGAGCAGTACAGGCAAACGATCGCTGATCTGAGCAGCTGGATGGAAGTAGAGAGTGAGATACTAACATTAGCCCTGCTTTTCACATGTACAATAACAGCCTTTACAAGGTGCAGGGCAGTAAAAAGTAGACCCTTTTGAGTTCAGTGCCATACATGTGACAATAAAATCTGCCCAGGAGGAAAGCTACTGAAATCTGACGCAGAAACTCTGGGCATTTTGGAACACCAGGCAATCTGAATTAGCACTGTTTTTAAAACACAATGAAACTCACTTGCTGCCATTGAATATAGAGCCATCTTCCCAAATCCATCCAGAGCCTGTGCTGTTCCTCAGTCCAATCCAGAAACATTCTGGTTGAATACTCTTGAACAGCTCCTAGAAATGGTGATGAATTACAAAGTGACTAATGAAAGGCAGGCTGAAAAAGGAGGTAAAGATATGTAAATAGAACAGAGAGCAAGACTTGCCTGACTATTTCATAAATGGCTGACAATATCGCTTCTCCACACCACCTAATCAGGAAGATCAGCCCAGCAAATCATGACTGGAATAAAAACTATGCGTACACTCACAAGGAAGTAAGAGTGCTTTCAAGTGTCCTAGACAGATTCTTCAAAGGCCATTTCTCAGGGCAACATATGTGAGCCAACTGCACCCCAGTTTCCTGAAGTATCCTACACTTTATGTAGGAGCATATGCTTATTAGTATTGATGCTTTACCATACAGCTAGCTAGCAAGCTAATACAGAGTATTAGCAATTAAAGGTAAAATCAGGTCAGGGCAGGATGTGCAGGAACTGGCAGATCTGCCTAAAACCCCAGGACCAATGCTCTTTACATTTTACACAAACATTCCTCCTACGTGTTTTCAATATTCATTTCCTTTTGCCTAACCTTTAACTCCTGCTTACTGTTTAAAGGTGAAGCCTGCAACCGAAACTCAGCCCTGAAGTAAATCCCCTCCTTAAAAATAAAAAGGGATAAAAACAAAAGAGAGAACCTTGTTCACATTTGTAAAGGAACTAAACAACAGCAACCTTTCAGTGTATGGCTGGCATCCATTCTTCCATCTTTATCTCCTGCTGCCATAAACAAAGCCTCACAGCAGACATCTTCACACAGAAGCATTAACAAAGTGGTAAACTTGGTAAAGTGATGGGAATAGGAGTAACTTGAGGAATGCTTGATTGTTGCTGGTGGTTTGGAGGTGACTGCTTCCCTGATGAAGGGAAGCTGAACTAGCTAGGAGAGTCTTGCTAACATAAGGAAGTCTGAGCAGGGACAATGGGTAACACTCTAGTAGCAGAGACAGCAGTACGAAAGCAGCTGGACCAGGGAGGCTTTCTTCACGGAGAGAAATGGGTAATGTGGGGAAGACAGGTATTTCCCAAGGAATCAGGATTTGCTTAAGCAAGCATGAGAGGCTGGTACATAGTTCCAGTTGAGCAGAAACATGGCTTTGTAAGCTCCCACAGAACACCATACAATGCAACTTCTGTCCAGGGGCTGGAAACTGTCCACGTTCAGTGGACCTGAGCTAATAAGTCCTGGCTTGCACAAAACCAATCAGGTACTTCTGCTCTACTTAGGCAGATGTGCCTCACCTTCCCAGTGATCAGCTTTACCCATTTCTTCTGTGGTCATACATGCCACTGCCCTCAGTGAGCACCTACTAGAAAATGAGCAGTGTTAACAGACGGTTTCTGATTCCAGCAGCATAAGAATGCTTTTGGCAGAGAGGGGAAGTAAGCACTGAAAACAGACTGAGAAAGAAATATCTATGCACAGACAGTGGCAAAGGTCGCTAAGCAGGAGGAGCTGGAGTGGCTGCAGGGAAGAAAGGCATCATTTTTGCAGAGGGAGGATCTCTGGAGAGTGCGGCTGTACTGGTTTGTAGGCAATGAGTACAGTGACTGCACAGTCTTTTCCTGTAATCATTTGTAACACCCGTGCTGGGGATAGAAGGGAGGTGGAGAGGGATGGTGGAGAAGGCTGTCTCCTAACATCCTTTATACAGCGACCATCACCTCTCCATTTTGCTGCTTTGCCTGCTGAGAACATCTAAGGTGTACACTGAAACTGGAAGTGCTCTATAACATCACAGTCGTAAATCTTTCGTCTCCTTTAAAGACAAAACATTGCCAGATTGACAGTACTGCTTGGATGTCAGTCGCTGAGGTATCTGCAAGGAAACTGAAGGTCCTCAGAGAATAAGAAAACCATTACCATTTCCCAAGTATCACTGATCACTAGGAGATGAGCTCCCTGTGCCCCGCAGGACTGCCGGCTGGAATGCCAGTCCTTCTTCTGCTTGGAGAAGGAGTAGCAGCTCCCTCTGTAGGCGACCCACTGCTCAGGGCAGCGTGGCTGGGAGTTACCTGTAAAGAATCAAAGTACCAGCTTTTCTCTACCATTAACCAACAGAAAGACAATTGTCAGCAAGGATCTGCTGAAAAGCAGCTCTTCTGGATATCTGCAGTGCAGACAACACAAGTGAGGAAAAGCATCTAAAAATAACAGTGTGTGAACACTGAACTTCAGATCTTCTCTGCAATTTCCAGGTATTTGTACAAGTCACATGCACTCTGATGCTGGTGCAACACTGCCCGCTTCTCCCCCGCCCCAATGCCACCGGGTTTCCTCTGAACTGCTCAAGGTACCTAAGAACCAAAATTGGCTATCTGAAAGCAGACAGCATTCTAGGTGTGCAAAAAGTAAGGGGAAAAAATGACATCATTCTGTGGGTAAAGTGTGATCATCACACTTAAGTTGAACGAATTTTAAGCAACAAACAGTAGGTTCTTCCACATAGTCTGGCACCTTCTGCATGCATGCAGAAGTGTTACAGACCTTGTATCTTTAATCTGTAGTATACCACTGTAATTGCTGCAGACAAGTCTACAGAAAACTTTCAGTATCTTTCACTGTTCTTTGCAACAGGATCTGAAATGGGTTGCCTGGGGTCTGCATAAGGAGTATATTCTTCACAATATTCTGGATAGGCAGTTGGTACCTAAGGCTAGTAGAAACCTAGAATGGCTTCTGGTTTAACCCCACATATGGAATTCAGGATCTGAGCTCCTGTGTTTAGATGAATCTGTGGTCTTTGCTGATGGTTGCTTATCCTCAGCACCCCTTTGTGCACTTACTCATCTTCCATATCAAAGCAATCGCTAGGGAGATGCTCAGGATCCCAAAGCCTATAGCCAAGCCTGGCACAACTTCTGGCCACAGACAGGGAGCTGTAAAAGAGACAAGAAACCATAGTAAACAGGAGCAACATGAAAACTGACAGTGGTTTTACACAGTTTGCTTGTGCCCTGGGCATTTCCATGAGGAACTGAACTACTTAGAGACTGCTGTCTGTCTGCACTCTGCACATCACTGCCATCACTATCCCTGCCCACCTCCCTGGGAGCTCCTCACACCCCTGCCCACTGGACCAGGGCCTCATTTCCGCTGGGCTAGAAGCCATCATTCCTTGCCTGAGCTTCCCAGGAGGTTTATGTGTCTGAGCTTCCCAGGAGGTTTATGTGTCTGAGCTTCCCAGGAGGTTTATGTGTTTGCAGGTCAGCCACATCTCAGCCCCCACCTGTTTTATTAATCTTAATATGAGAGCTACAGACAACAGCACTTTCTAAAAAGCAATAGATGTGCAGCTAATGATTACTGATGTCGAGGAACCCAGGATTTCTCTGTGCTTCTCCCTTAAGCTTATCTACCACATCCTGCTCTTCTTGTGCTCCAGAACCTTCTATCCAAGTACAGCAACAAAGTCCCTGGTGAAGCTTACAAAATCTGAGGTGCTTCTCTCTCAGTCATGTCACAAGACCCAAAGAAACATATTTGCACTCCCAAAAAACGCTAGGAGTCTAAGGAATAAGATGGACAAAGGGGAAGGCTATCTTTAACCAAAGACACTACCACAGCAAGTATATCTAAAACTTGGTGGAAGAAGGGCTGTGAGCAGCATGCCATAGCAATAGCATAGGAAATACACAGGGAAGACAGATTGGGGTGTTCTCTCAAGCCAAATTAGAGTCAAATTAAGTTAAATAACTAACTGCATCAAGAAATAATAGTAACAGCATCCCCACAGACCAGGCAAATACTACTAAATGCACAGGGTTGGAATTATATTATGGGCTGCCAGACAAGGATGGTGATAGCACTCATGAACCAGAAAAAAAAAGCACAACCAAAAACCAACAGAGCAACTCTGAGGGAAGCCCAATGATGACAGATATCAATTGATCTCATTAAATTATGCAAATTCCATGTCAGGGCATGATGCTGAGACTGAATGCTTAGACACCGTCAACAGGCACCTCACAGAGCGGAGAGCCAAGAACCACAGAAAGCAAAGCAGCTCGTGACTGCCCTGAGTGGTGCTCAGGCCACCCTGCTCACCACGGCTCCATCCAGCAGCTTCTCTACCACAGTGAACACACATGCACTGAGATTCAACAGAGCCAAAATCCAGAAATAATAACAAAAAGGCACTGCGGTATAATGATTTCAGAATAGAAAACTACAGGAAAATGAGGACGTTTGTCAGAGATTTATCAGAAGGAATGGCTAAAAGAATAACATAGTTGCAAGCAGTAAAAGTGAAGACTTTCATTAGGGCCTCTTGGTGGAGGCTAAAAACACATGCACATCACGTATCAAGAATATTGTGGGAAGGACAAAGAAAGCCAGTGCTAAAACAGAAGGGGAAAGGACTTAACTTAAAAACAAGAATGAATCCTTTAAGCACTGGAAGCTTTGTCCAAATACAGAAACTAGACCAGGTCAATAAATTAATACAAATTAATCTAGTTTAACCTTAGAGTGTTCACCACTTTTAAGACCAGTTTCTGTTTTATAGTAATATGATCTTAGAATGGTTTGCAGGCTCACCTGGTTTTAACTGGTTTTAAGACCAGTTTCCCGATTATAGCAATATATTTAGACCCGCAGGTTTGGCTAAAAGAAGTTTCTAAGGTAACAAGGGAGAGCACGAAAGAGCTTCCCTGTGACATTCTTCTGGTAGAAAGATGTTTTCTAAGGTAAAGGTTTTGGCGCGCTTCCTGAAGCTTGCAGGATCTACTTGTAATTAAAAAATAGCAGCTTTACTTTTTTTATCGTTATTCCAGAACAAAACCCCATCTCTTTTCAGTTGCAAAATACAGACGACTTTTCAGCCACAACCTACTCCTCAGCTTCATGCAAGAGGACAATGGGAGAACTGAAGGACTTGAACTCTGTTCCTCTTGTAAAGTCACCTTTGTGTCTCTGATGACCTGGGTTTTGCCATCCGATTGAGCCTTCAGAGAATGCAGATAGGCAGAGGTTAAGAGGTAGGGTGGAGCTGTTTCTCTGCAGATTACAACTGAAAACTAAGCAAAAGAGGATAAATATCTGTTGAGACATAATTCTTTGTTCTGAGATCACATTTATGAGGATTTGCACTTCTGTTTTCCTTCCTCTCTTGCCTCTCAAAGAAGCTATTTCCTTCATCCTCCAGACAGCTGATCCTGATTTTAGGGAAAACTACTTCCAGGGATGACAGTCAGTGAAAGGGTTAATCTTTAAATGCCAGCACTGGGCACTGAAGCTGGTGCCTCCTGGCAATGAACAGAGCAGTTCACCCTCTATTGTTTCAAACCAATTGCAGAAAAAAAGGAAATGACTGAACTCAGCATCAAAACAAAATCCCAGGGCACCTCCACATCCAGAGCAATGGGAGAGTTCACTTCAGTCCTTAAAAGTGAAAAAATATGCCACTAGATAATTTGGGGAGGAAAAATGTGAAGTGGGAAAATCATATTGAAGTATTTGAGGAGAATTTAAGCCTCACTTGAACTTTAGTGATCAATCCAGGAAAGTGGAATTAAAAAGTCCATAAATCAAGATTTTTACTCCTTATGGAAGGGAGACCCTGCACTTCCCCCTTTTTAAAACAGGTTCAGGGGATTGTGCTTGATCCTCATCCCCAGGACTACATGTGAAGCTCTTCTAGAAGAGGATCAGAGAAGTATCTGAGATAAATTCAAAACAGAAGAGAGAAAACTGGATAGAGCATCCAGAAATATTTCCATGTAGTTGTCTGAGGAACTGTAGAAAAGTCTCCCCAATGGAAGGGAGAGGGAACCTTTTACCTTATGTAAATATCCAGTGTTATAACTTTCTAACATACAGAGCACCATGCTAGGTCTCCCAGTGCTCTGGAGAAGTGACTGTGCTAGGCTGCAAGCAACATGACCCAATATTTTTAGGTTTGGGAATCCAAATTCAGTTCAAAAACTGAAAACTGTTGGCATTTTGTAATTCAAGTCTTCTAGGACAGTCTGAAGGATATCTTTGAACTGCCCCCAATAGCTCACTCCCCTCAGCTCCTGCCTACGTCAGTATGGGAGTAGCATGACTACCTAGGGCAAAGGAGGAGAATTTGAGAAACAAGGATCCTGTCCTTGGCTACAGCACAGACCTGGTTATTGCTGTCACTACAAGGGTGCCACACAGGCTAACATTGTCTTAAGTGACTGCTAGACTGACATTTTGGTAGTGTGGCATATCTAAAGCTCTCTGGAAGCCAAACAGAAGACAACCAAAACAACTCTTCATTTTCAAGGAGTCCACAAGTGCCAAAAAGAGTTGGTTTGACCAGAAGACTGATCTGTACACCTGTGATATACTTGTAATACTGCATCACAGGGATGACTTGGTAGCAAATGCATGCATTTGAAAACAGAGATGAAATACCTGAGAGCATATCTCTCAAAAATAATGGAGGCAGGGACAGAGTTGAAAATAAAGATCTTCTAAAGAAAGGTATTTAAACTGTGCTCCCTAGGGACTCCTCACACGAAGAAGAGAGCTGGGAAATAATCAAATAATAAGTACAGAGAGTGTGTTAAAAGATCAGCTTCCTTATTTTATGCCCTAAGACTTCAGCTCAAAAAGATGAGGGTACATGAAGAAATTTGGAGAGGAGGAATATTAAGAACAAAACTGTAAAACATCTCAAGATGGCATTGGGTAATCTCCACCTCCAAGAGGGTGGGAGTGAACACAAATGGCAGAGAATGAAGGGATGCCCCTGTGTCTTCTGATGCAACAGAAAACACCATTTCTGATGCATGCAAAAGCAAGATTGCCTTCTAAGCAAATGGAGTGTGATTACCAGATAGGAACCTGGATTTCTGTGCTGGTTTTGTTTCCATAGTGCAACAAGTGACCAGGCAGCACTAACAATTACAGATATATGCAGTCATTCTGATCAGGGCATAGAATCTAGTATCCCACAGTGAGAGCCCCCTTGGTAATAACAACTTCGAAAAAAAGCTGAGGTAAAACATTAGTGTTGCAGCTAATGCAACACAACTTGTCTAAAGCACACAGGCGTTTAGAGGAAAAGCAATCAGCTCATGGGAAGGAGACACAAGGAATGATCACCAATGCAAAATCTCACTCTTCTAAGGCGGTATTTCTCAACTAAGGCAGAGAAATTGCTCAGTGTGACATTTGCAAGGCCTGAGCTGGGGGAATGGAGTGGAAATAAGGAAAGAGAAAATAGAAGGAAAGCACTAAGAAAATCTTCCTGATAGTAAAAGGCCCTGCAGAACTGGCTCAAGGCAAATGCTGAAAATTTGCTCACTGGCGGGTATGTAAAACCAGAACAGAGAAAACAGAGGAAAAAATGTATCACAGAAGAATCCTGCCGAGCCTCACCTCACGGGAGAGAGCCTGGATGATCTCATATGCCTTCTCTGTCTCTGATCTCTGATTAGCATACGCCTCTAATTTATCTGTACTCACATCTTGCCTGCCCTTCAAAGAACTATTGATGACAATCTCTTCTTGCTGACAAGCAGACAACTTCAAAACTGCAAACCTTTTTTGGAGAAAAGGATGCCTAGGTTGAACATCCTGGAGTAGCCACCGAAAGGGGACTGACAGAGAAAGGGAGGGAAAACAATGGAGGGGCTCTGATCCATTGGCTTTTGTCACATTAAAATACTCATGGTAGTTTTAGAACCAAAGCAAGAGCACCATAAGCAGGCACTCAAAATCGGCGGCCAGCTCGGAGTGTAGATCTTGCTTTTGCTCAATATAAAGTCCTTTGTTGACCTACCTCATGCAGCTTCCTTACCTTTTTTTTCTCGTGCAGCACTGGTCCTAGGCAGAGGAGTCTGAGAGAATCTGACAGACGTATAAATTATTTCCTCATTCTCTTCAGCTGCAGAAGTTTCTGATCTGCTTCCCTCCATGCCAAAGCAAAGACTGCGTATGACAAGATGTTTTGATCGACAAGATGTTGAGTGACAAGGCTCAACACCCGTAAAACAGGAAACCTGAGGCTACATTCAGAAGACAAGAAATGTGAATATGCAACCTCTATTTTCAGCTGCTCAAAGTAACCCAATCTACAACAGAATGGAAAGCAGTGGAAGTGTAACAACTTCAATTTCCTAACCTGATCATGGATGTCTTACGACCAGCCGTTAGTGGGAAGAAGTGATTAACCATGAAGTTCATGGGTATTCTAATTGTTGACAGTTCAAGAAGCTGTGATGACACTGCTGCAGTGACTGTGACAATGTGTGGTGCTCTGCAGAGCTCCTTCTCAGGACAGAAGCAGGCTGATAGCAAGACACAAGATTAAAAAGGTGAATAGCAAGAGTACAAGGTGAAAAACCACATAAGCAATGGCTACAGCAAACTGGCAGCCCAACTGCTGTCAAAAAGGAAGTAAAGTTGGACAGCATGAGTTTTAGAAGGAAGCCTTGTGAGCTTTGGACACTTCTGCTGGGAACTCTGTCTACACCCAGCACCCAGTGTGAATGTGCTCGAGGCACAGGCAGGCACTGAGAGCTGGCATCCCTCCAGATCCTCTGATTCAACATCTCAACAGTATGAGAGAGACATGGACATACTGGAGTCTAGCAATGGGTGACAAAGACTAGAGTGACAGGTAACAGGACTGGAACGTCAATCTTATGAGGAAAGGCTGAGAGAACTGGGACTGTCTAGTCTGGAGATGTTTTGAGGAGGATTTTGTTCATGTATATAAATACCTGAAGGGAGGGCACAAGAAGAGATAGACTCTTTCCAGTGGTACCCAGTGACAAGACAAAAGGCAATGGGCACAAACTGAAACACAGAAGGGTCCCTCTGAACATCAGGAAACACATTTTTACTGTGAGGGTGATTGGACACTGGCACAGGCTTCATGGACAGTTGTCTGGACACGGCCCTGGGCAACTGGCTATAGATGGCCCAGCTTGAGCAGGGCATTGAACCAGGTGACCTTGAGAGGAACCTTCCAAACTCATTCATCCTATGACTCTGTGGCCAGCAATAACAGGAAGGGCTAGCCTCCTTCTGAAGGAGCTGTTGTGGTTTAAACCCAGCTGGCAACTAAGTACCATGCAGCTGCTCATTCACCCTCCTCCTCCCACAGTGGGGTAGGAGGAGAATTGGGAAAAAGGTAAAACCCAGGGGTTGAGATAAGAACAGTTTAATAATACAATATAATAATAATAATAATAATAAAATACTAATAAATACTAATACTGAAAAGGGAAATAACGAGAGAGAGAAAACTAAAAAGAAAAATAACCAGGAGTGATGCACAAAACAGTTGCTCACCACCAGCAGACCAATACCCAACCAGACCCAAGCAGTGATTGGTCCCTTCCAGTTTATACACTGGGCATGACGTGCTGTGGTATGGAATACCCCTTTGGCTAGTTTGGGTCAGGTGTCCTGTCTCTGCTTCCTCCTGGTTTCCCATGCCCATCCTTATTGACGGAGCCTGAGACTGGTAAGTCCTTGATCAGGGTAAGTGCTACTGAGCAACAACTAAAACATCAGAGTGTTTTCAGCATTAATCTCAGACTAAAGCCAAACCACAGCACTGCACCAGCTACTGGGAGGAAAATCAACTCTATCCCAGCCAAAACCAGGACAGTAGTAAAGGCTGACCATTGGTATCATTCAAGCTGTGCCTAGGGAAATTTAGACTGGATATTAGGAAAAATTTCTCCCCTGAAAGGACCGTCAAACACTGGAGCAGGCTGCCCAAGGGAAGTGGCTGAGCCGCCATCCCTGGAGGTATTTGAGAGTCATGTATCTGTCCCCTCAAACAAGTGCCTTCTCTAGCATGTTGACAAGTTCACTAAATCCAGCATTTTTTTCTTGATGAAAAGATGCAACAGCCTCAGAGCTCTGGCAAACAACATCTGTCACGTGGAGATGAACCAAGGAGGACCTGCTCTTGCAGGGGGGTTGGACTAGATGATCTTTTGAGGTCCCTTCCAACTCTTGGGATTCTGTGATTCTGTGACCGAGGACACAAAGCAGTTTTATGAGGAGTGGTCTCCCTTGCTTGGCAGTGCACAGTGGGGAGCAGCCATGTTCTGCTGCTGCCTTCGACAGGGGAAGATCCGGTAATGGCTGGCTGCCGCTGGGAAGCCCGCCTTTTCACCGGTCTGCACAAGTCAGCGCGGGAGCCCGGCGAGCAGCTCCAGAGCCCTGCGGGCCCCGTGACTCCCACGCTGTCGCTCCGCAGGCTGCAGCCACATGTCCCGGCGCTTCACGGCGAGGGGCAGGGCGAGCGGCGAGCCGTGCTTCCCCGCCGTTGGGCGAGCGGCTCCCGCCTCCAGCTGCGCTCTGCACTGGCTGCCGGGTGGGGGGCTCGCCGCCGGACGCGACTGAACTTCCCTCTGCGGACCTTCATCGGTCATTGGAAGAGAAGCGAGCGGAGGCGGGATCTCCGCGCCTTTTCTCACCCCCCCATTTGATGGAGAAGAAGAGGTGGGCTCCAGCACCGCCCCGTCATAGGCTGGAGCGGGCCTTAGGAGCCGCCCCTTTCCACCGCCGCTCTTCATTCGCTGAGGAACCGCCAGTGAGCGCGGCGATCCCGCGGCACTCGGGTTCCTACTGGCGGAGAGTGCCAGTTCCGCCACGCCCTTCCTGCTTCCGGTTGGTGGGGTGGGCCAGGGGAGCCGGCGGGGGCCACGGGGGAAGCCGGTGCAGCCCGGCGCTGTCCGCGCCTGCGGTTCTCGGGCCGTCCCGGCACCCCCGGCGGCGCAGCATGGGATGCCCTTGAGCGGCTGATCGCTCTTCCCTAGGGGCGGCCTTGCCCGTGCCCGTGCCTGTGCGAGGTGGGGGGAGGCCGGGCGGGGCCGGGCCGGCAGCAGGTGGGTGCGGCGGCGCGGGGTCGGCGGGTTGGGCTACGGCGGCGGACGGGAGGGGGAGGGCGGGGGATGGCACCGAGGCTCCTGGAGCCGCCGCGGGGCTGAAACAGCGCCCTGACCAGGGCGGGCGGCGCCGTCCCAGCGGCGGGCACGGCTCAGGCAGCGGTAACCGGTCAGGGGAGCAGCGCCGCCGCATCCGTCCCTTTTTACTTCAGGCTGAGTGCGAGGGAAGCGTTTGCCAGCGCTGTGACCGGCGCAGCCGCGGCTAGTGCCAAGGGCAGGGTTCTGCTTTTAGGCTTACGAGACGAATCACGAGTTCCTCAGGCTTCCTCATTTCAGCGTAACTAACCTTGTCCTCTGTGACCTCCGTGGCGATCGGAGAGCTGGCTGGGTAGTAGTAGCCCTGCAGGAGCTGGGGGCTCACTGTTAGGTGCTGCAGACAGGCTGTTTCTCAGGCAGGTGCTGTCTGCTGCGGCCATGTGTTTGCTCATTTGCGGGTCTGTCAACCCTCAGCATCTGGAGCTTTACTGAAGTCTGCAGTGGGAGAAGCTGAGGGAAATCTGTTGCATCACTGTGGTTGGCTGGTGCAATCACTGAACGTTTCATATGTGATTTTTAGTGTGAGCTGGAGGCCAAATTTCTAGATTTCATTAGTGTCTTCATTACTGCATCTTCCATGGGATGTCTCAGTGTCCTCCTTCCCTTCTTCCCCTGTATAAACAGAATAAAACTGTACTGTGAAGTTGCAGCTTATAGTTATTAAACTTTCAGATTCTCAGCTAAAGTAGTAGTAAAAAGGTATCATAATTATGATTATTAAGACTAAGGCACTTGAACAAACAGATCCCGACTAATCGCAGTGGCTCTTCCCTCCAAGCTCTTCACAAAGAGCTGCTAAGATTAGAGGCCTGGTTAATCATTTTCTGCTGACTGGTTTCTCAGTGCAGTGCAGTAACCAACAATAGCTTGTGCCTGAAACTTACTCCAGCGGTCAGCCTGCTGGGCTTAACAGCAAAACTTGTTGTGGTCCTGAGGCAAAATTGAGCAGAGAATCCCAAAATCGGCCCAGTGAACAGCTTGGCTACACAAGTGATTGAGATTTAGTTTCTGGGACCTGTTTCTAGATTCTGACTTCTTTTTGCAGTCAGGACTGTGGGAGTGGCCAGTCATTGACCCTGTGACCCTAAAGTTAGTTTGCAGGGGGCTAAACCAGTTAATCCTCTGTGTTCTCTGTGATGTGCATGCCCAGGATGTCATCACCTTGCCATACCTCTGCGGTGCTGGTAGTTTTTATGGCCCTTGCTGTTGTGGGGGCTGAACAGTCAAAAGAGAGGAGCTGCGATGTGATCGGTGATGAAAGCAGCGAGTCGCAAATGGAAAGAGCCCTGCTGAAGAAACTGGAGCCCCTGAGCCCATTGAGGTACAGTACAACAACCTGGAGCTGTGCAGTGGCTCCCTGAGGCCAACAGGAGAGGAGGACTTGGGGCCAGACTGCAGAATGGGCTTCCCTGTTACTATGGGTGGTGACTGGCCTCCAGGTCTCAAATGTCTACTGCTCTGGGCCTTGTTCCTTGTAATCCTGTGAGCTGTCTGTTCTGTCCTCCCCCTGCTCAGGTTTAACGTGACTGTGGAGAAGGGCAAAACAGAAAACTACGTCTACCATTTCAGAGTGTGCAGGGAGGTCAACAGCACTTTACACGATTTTGGTGGCCTGGTGCAAACAGATAGACAGAATGGGAAGACCACAGTGATAGGAAGAATCAATGAAACCCAGGTCTTCAATGGAAGTAAGAGTCCGCTCAATATTTGTCTTACTCAGGATCTGCCTTTTGTCTCCTGATCTGAATTTGCAGCGTGTATTGTTTCTCTTTTGGCAGGTGACTGGATCATGCTGATTTATAAAGGAGGTGATTCATATGGCAGGCACTGCAGTGGTGAGAAGAGAAGAGCTGTGATAATGATTTCTTGCAAGCAGGGAGTTACAGCAGTAAGTGACACATGAGGTGGGAGAGGAGCAGGAGGCTGCCAGACAGATGGTTGATAAGCAGAAGGGCTTTGAGGAGGCAGCAAGGTTTTCTTCTGTCCTCCAGTGTCTGTTGTGTAGCTGCACTAACAGTGATAAAAGTGTTTTCTGGTGAAGTTCAGCATGCCTGGGCACATTTTCACATGACTTCACTTTTCCCAAATTGCAGAGTTCATTCAGCATTATTTCAGAAGAGCGGGAAAAGGAGCAGGAGTGTTTCTACCTCTTTGAGATGGACAGCAGTGTGGCTTGTCCAGCTGAAGATTCCCACCTCAGTGTTGGCTCCATTTTACTGATCACGTGAGTCATTGGAAGAGCTGCTCGTGTCTAGGCCATAATCCCCAGTGCCATTTAGAAACACACCAAATACTGCACTAAACTGGGTAATTGTAGTGTACCTGCCCACAGCCACCACTGGATGTTACTATTCTTCTGAACAAAAGATCTTGCTCAGGGCATGATAGTGTCCTCAACATAAGAAGGACATGCAGCTGTTGGAGCAAGTCCAGAGGAGGCCACCGGGATGATCAGGGGCTGGAGGACCTCCCGTACAAAGACAGGCTGAGAAAGTTGGGGCTGTTCAGCCTGGAGGAGAGAAGGCTGCGTGGAGACCTCATAGCAGCCTTCCAGTATCTGAAGGGGGCCTACAAGGATGCTGGAGAGGGACTCTTCATCAGGGACTGTAGTGACAGGACAAGGGGTGATGGATTTAAACTGAAACAGTGAAAGTTCAGGTTAGATATAAAGAAGAAGTTCTTTACTGTGAGGGTGGTGAGGCACTGGCACAGGTTGCCCAGAGAAGTGATGAATGCTCCATCCCTGGCAGTGTTGAAGGCCAGGTTGGACAGAGCCTTGGGTGACATGGTCTAGGGTGAGGTGTCCCTGCCCATGGCAGGGGGGTTGGAACTCCATGCTCTTACAACCTTAACTATTCTGTGATGCTGCAGAGCTGCTTTGTTCCCTGTCAACATCCTCCTTCATATTTTAGACAAGAGCATGGAAGATACTACTTCATAAAACCGTACAACAGCTCTTTGCCAGAGTTGGGAATGCAGACCAGCTTGACTCATTTCCTCTGTGCTTATTAGAGGCACTACTTTATGTAATGCTGCTGAAAGATTATACCAGCAGATCAGTAATTTGGGGGCCTTTTCTGGCCTCTGTTTACAGCTTTGTTACTGAGTGGTGGTCAGCTACTTGCTTCAATACCAATTTGAAGGTGGCTCAATTTCCTCAGCTTTGACTTTTAATTATACCCTCCAGGTTTGCTTCACTGATTGCAGTCTACATCATTGGTGGGTTCCTTTACCAGCGCCTTGTAGTGGGAGCAAAGGGCATGGAGCAGTTTCCTCACTTTGCCTTCTGGCAAGACCTGGGCAACTTGGTAGCGGTGAGTAAAAATCCCCATATATTCCCAGCCAGGTTCATATATCAGGACAGGAGAAAATGGCATCTGCCTTGCCGTTGTGGCCTGTGTTCTCAGGTAGACATACCACCAGGGTAGTGTACCTTGAAGCAGAAGAAAAGAATGTGTTTTATTTTTCTGAAGTACTCTATTTTTTAATTATTGCCAAGACTGATTAGCTGCCAGTATCCTGCAATTACAACGTAACAGACTGAAATACATGCTCAGTCGAGGTTAACACTTTCCAGCTAGGGACTCTGAAATGTTATGTCCAACTACCTGAAACACTTCCTTGGGCAGTGCCATTGATCAGCCCAGCATTGCTGCATGCTGTTTGTCAGTATGCCTAGAGCTTTCAGGACCAAGTAGGATGTTTGTAATGTGTGCTTCTCTTGTCAAGATAAATTTTGGGGACCTGTCCCATACAGCATAAGACAACAGAGAAATGGCAGCAGCTGCTTTGCTTTGGGTGCCGAGTCAATTGCCTGCAGTCTGATTCTGCTACAATATCCTGTGTTGCAGGATGGCTGTGACTTTGTCTGCAGATCCAAGCCTCGAAACACACCAGCCGCATACCGCGGGGTGGGTGACGACCAGCTGGGTGAGGAGTCGGAGGAGAGGGATGACCACTTGCTACCAATGTGATCAGCTTTCAACACTGAGTTCTTTTCTCCCCATCTCCCCAGTTTAGCTGGGCATCTCCCAGCCAGTTCTCCTTCTCTCACTCTGATTTTCTTTACACTTTGCTTTTGCTGTCTCTGATGCGCCAAGTCCCATGGATGCCTCTGGGTGCGAACAGAACTGGTCCGTGGTGGCATGTTTTGTTAATATGATGCTGGTTTAGGTTTTTAAAAATGCAGCAGAGCTGAGGGGAGAAAGTGCTGAGAGTTGAGAGAGGATGGCAAGAAAGCAATTCGAGTGTTCATCATGGGAGAGAAATCACCAAAAGATAAAAAGAACCATGGGTGGGTGCAGAAAGAGGAAGGAGGCCATGGGTTAAAACAGCTGAGACTGCAGGAGGGATCTTTTGTGTCTTCCCTCTCACCCCTAAGGTTTACAGGATCTGTAAGACACTGGAATTCCTTTTCTTTGAATGCATTTTCAGTTTTTCTAGCTTTTGCACTGCTTCTGCCAGCATAACCTGCAGCATGCTCTATGCCAGACTCTTTGGGGGTGGAGGAGGCATTGGCACCTCTGCAGTATTTTCTTTTTCTTAATGGCAGTATGTTGAAGAGTACACACCAGTTTCTTTCAACAGGTATAAAGGGATGCATGCCATCCTAATTGAGAAGAGGCAATGCTAAAAAGAGTTAAATAGTCTCATGAATTTCCAGTTCAGTCACAATATTGTCTTGGCTTTCTCAAATCATTGAGAAGCAAAAGGAAATAATGTGCTGCTAAGTAAAGGGAACATTTGCTGAAACTCACATGAAGGCACAATGAAACAGGTAGCTGCCACTCAAGTTCTAAGCTTCCTGAGGTGACTGCCCACACAGCTCAGTCACTGTCAGCATTGTGATTACATGCTCTCCAAAAGTTCCTTGTTTGGCAGAGGGTTTTCCCAGGAGGCTACCAGAATATAAAAAAGAAACCATAGAAGCCAAGGATAAGAATGCTCTAGTGTAATAAAAATCTGCGTAAGGGACTCTTGCACTGCCAGTGTCAGCTTTCATAAATCATTGTCCCTCAAACATGGTACAGATGGTACTTAGATACTGCTGCTGGCTGGGAGTGAGAGAGACCTCTTCCTGGGGCCCTGGTGAAAAGCAGATACAGCCAAGTTGCAGGACTTCAGGAACTTGGCACCTTGATTCTTAATTGCTTTTTATTTCAGGAGCTATACTCTTTAAGTGATCCCATTCTGCCCTATTCTAGACTGGCACGAACTGCCCTCAGTCTTGAGGGCAGAGACTGTGAATAAGCAAGCCACTACTGTTAACAGCAGAATACAGACAAGGTTTATATATCTGTAATACTGGCAAAGCAGTCTGAATGGTGACATTGAGGGGAAAGGGGTTGCCCTGCTTTCTTACTGGGTTTGGAGTGGGCAAACAGCTCCTGCTTTCTTTGACTTTTGTTACAGTCTCAATCTTCCTTATAACATGGGAAAAATAGGAAGTCACTAAGTCTGTTATTACTGGTTTTCATGGTGGTGTTTAAGGTAATTTTTTTTGTACAAAACACAAATTTCAAAAATAAAATTAAAAAAAAAAACCAAACCCAAAGCTGGTGAAGTGTTGTGCTGCTGTAACAAGAGCTTTCTGTAGTACCAGAGCATCTTTCTTACCCAAAGGTGAAGGGTCCTTAGTGGGTGGTGCCTTGTGCCTGAACTACTCTTTCCCAGAACAGGTCTCTTCTTGTTAGTACATGATTTTTTGCTGCCACCTCGTAGGGCTTAAGAGGGAGTGGTATACACTGCTTTAGAAGCTCAGGTAGGTAAGGGATGGGAAAAGGTTCCTATGCTCTGTATCTTTCTGCAACAATAAAAAGAGAAATTAACTTTTAGCAAGCCAGACCTGCAAAGCCTGAACAAGGTTTGTTTTGTGGTTTTTTTATTAAGAACATTGTATATGAAATGAAACCTCATTTGACTGAAATAAAATCCAGTCCTCAGAAGCAGTAGTACTGCAGGCAGGTTAGCTGCCTGCCTACCCTGCCACGGGTCAAACTGAATTGGATTTTTATCACACCCAGCCTGCTAAGGATAAAATACTTCAAGGACAGCCTTCCTCAGCTGATTGGTGTTAAGAGATTCTAACATCCCTCTTCCCTACCCCCAAATTATATCAGACCAAATAGTGTTATCAGAGTGCAGCTTCTTTTGGGCCTATTTTCATTCAAGAAGCCTCAGAAGTTCTCTTTCACACGAACAAAGGCATTATTAGAGTGAGATTCAACAGTACACTTAAGACTAGAAAGCTGCTGCCACATTTTATCCATCTTCTAAGCCATTTCTCTCCTCTCTAAGATGGGTCAATAAAGAGCCAATTCCAAACATCTGTAGTGTTTTCCTACCTATACTATTAGGCCTCCCATGTAACCACAGCGTTCCTGCAGCCATAGGTGCTTTCCATACAGAGTGTCTGTTTCACTCAATTATTCATGTGAAACTTCTGCAATCAGAAAAGCTGAGACACATGGTTTATAAAACCATGTTGCTTGCAGGTATTTAGCTCTAAGGGGCACTTACCTCTTCATGCTTTGTGTAATTTCTTTTGGGTTTTTGCCTATTTTGTTTGAAGAAGAGGTGCTTCTTAAAGAGAACTCTGCCCAGATTCTCACCTTTGGCAACCTGGTTACAAAACTAAAGAATACCACATTTGGTCCTTACAAACAAATCCCAAACCTGGAGGGGCTAAAAGAGAGAGACTCAGCCTGTAACATAATTCTACCCCTTAGAAGGCAGAAGTAGCATTAAAGGATTAGCATTCAGTTGTTGGAAGGTTGGTTGTTCGTTTTAACTGAGAAGTATTTGTCCAGCAACAACAACAAAAGAGCCTGAGGCAGGTGATACAATCCTGCCAGCTTAAAATTTGTCCCAGAAACTCTCCTGAGGATAATGAAGACAGACACAAAAATAATACAAACTGGTAAGAGAACACAAAAAAACCCCAAACAAAACAAAAACCCAGCCCATTGTATGAAGAGCCTTGGCGCTTCTGGAGACTGCTTTGGACCTGCAAATTATGCCCTAGCACGACAGGGAGATGAACCTAGTGCCTAATGTAAGACAATCCCCCTTCCCTTCGATTTTCCAACCACCTTGTTCGGAAGTACTCAGGATAAATCCTCCTCTGGTTCAGAGAGGAGCATCTGGAGTGAACAGCTGCTACAACACTTTGTCTTCATTCTGCATCACTACAGGAGACAGTAAAGCTTTGGCAGCTCCTATTGCCACAGGCCTTCAAGTTTGGTATGCATGCTGGAATGGCTATTAAACCCAGTTCATGAGCAGCCTAGATTTTTTTTTAACACTGGAAGAGAAGCAGCCCCTTTTATTCAAATTCGTGTTTGTCCACCTCTGTCACTTGGACTTTACTAGTTCCCCTTCCTAAATGCCCCAAGCACAGCTGCTCCCAAAGCCCATGTGGGGCCAGCTCTTCCTATGCCTCAAGTTCTGGCACAGTGAGATTCAAAACTAAAATATAGCAGACCTTCTGTAACAAAAAGAGGTCAGCACGGTTCCCTTTGAGAAGTCTGCTAAGACAGAAAGAAGTCCCCTTCACGTCTTTATGTGTTATACAGGAGAGGCATATTAAAAATCAGGAAGAACGGGTGATGTTTCAAGGCCCCAGGAGGGAGTTCTCCCCATTGTAGCACCATTAAAAAGACCAAGATATGGGCATGTTAACTGTCCACAGCAGTTACAGTCAGCTAAATTCCTTCTCATTCTTGAATGCAAGACCACAGGGGGCTTTCCCATTCTTCCCTGCCCCAGCAGGATGCTCCAAAGCTGGCAGCTGCCGTGGGGTCAAAGCAAGAGTGAGACCTACGGCTTCAGAGCTGTTAGGTCTCCTTGAGGACATTGATCTTGGCACAGATCTTGAGAGCTGGTCCCAGCTTGATGTTCATGGCACTCATGAGGTGTTCCTCCTTCAGAAGCAACAGGGCCTGGCCATCTATTTCCTGTGACCGAAACTCCTCAGCAATCTCCTGGCACCCTGCGAAACCAAAAGAAAACAGCACTGAGAAAAGATGTTCCCTGGGCACTCCCCTCATCCCCACTCTTGGGCCTCAGGCAGGTACAGAAAGCAAGCTAGGAACATAACCAATTCCCCTTCCCACTTCAGTCCACAGTCTGCCTGAAGACACAGGCTACTTGAGAAGTACATCTGTATGATCCACTCCCATTCAGAAACCTGTACAGAAGTATAATAACAGCACTAGGCACCACTGACACCACCTTCTTTCCAGAAAGAGACCCAACAAATATCCCCATGCTACTGAATCACAGGAGTGCAGGAGGGGATCTTAACTTCACCTTGCAGTGATGCAATGAACTCATACACTTCCTCCACACTCCAACGACTGGGATTGCTAGACAGGAAGACTGGGTTGATGCCATGTAGATCTGGGGTAGGTGGGGCCATGCTAGAATTTGCCAGGTCCCTCTCTCCATGACTGGCCCTTACTGACAGTGGTCCTGGAGATGTAGGGGACAAAGCTTCATCATAGCTGGAGTTATCAGAGCCTCGACTTGAGTCTTCCTGGCCCTACAAGCCCAGAGGAAAGAAAGAAAACAAAAGGTGTTTTGTAGGAAATTCAAAATTACTACATGCAAAACAAGACATTGGGAACAGCAGAAGTTGTCCCAGCAGTCTGGGTCACTGTCTCAGGTTGCTGGTCAGGGCAGCCGACACATGAGCTCAGCGATGTCAGAAATGGGAGACTTGACTCCCGCCTCCCTTCTTCTCCCTTCTCCCCATCCCTCCCCAGTCAATTCCTCTTCCTCACATGAGCACTGAAGCTCAATCAATTTTCTCTAATCTGACTAAAATCATTCATGTGGAAGAATGGTTAATTGAACAGGAAAAAGAAGATGGTTTCCTACCAAAGCTGATCTCATTCACTGAGACCTCCAAGACACACACGGGAGTGAACACAGAGTGAACAGAACAAGTACAAATGTGAATCCACTTTCTGTAGTTGACAAGCAATTAGAACAGCTCACTGTGCCTCATGTAATGACTGTGTTAATGTGTACTTGGCACAACCTTTATGTCTACATCACTGTGAGAAAGCAGTGCATCCAGCAGTGACAACTTTATACCGAGACCTGCCTTGACTATGTCCTTACCCTGTGGCGCTTGCCCTGGATCTTTGTTCGCGCGATGTCAGAGCTGCTGCGTCGCGGGCCCCGTCGGCGCACACGGGCATAGTTGGCTTCCTGGAATTCCTTCATCTTCTTCCTTTGCAGCCGAAACTGATGACTGCAGCTGACATTGTACCTTGAATAAGTAGAAGCAGAGCAGCAGTTAGGGAACAGCAACGATCTAAACCTACTGCTTTTCCTTGCTCTAGATGGGGATGAATCTCCTCTTTACCATCAAGTTCTGTTCCTCCTCCTCCTTCTAAGACTTACCCTTGGAAGGAACCAGTCCAGACTTCTGACTCAAGCAATATTTGGACAGCAGAGTCTTGATCTAACATCTGAAGGGTCAATTAAGTCATTCCCCTAAGGGAAAAAAGACCCATAAAAAGCACTCTGCTATCAATAGGAGGCAGCAATGACTAGTCATAACTTCTCCCCAGCTTTTTCTTTCCCAATGCTCCCTTACGCTTTTGTCTAGTACGAATGCAGCAGACAGCTACCAATACGCATTTGTTTACTCAGTCAAATCTATATTTGACTGAAGAGTGGTTTTTCAGAGTCCCAGAACTTCCCCCATTCCAACTTCATTTTCTGAGCAAGTCAGAAACCCTGCTTACACTCAACACCACATCCACCTCTCCAGACCTAGAAGCGCTCACAGTCACTGAGTCCTAAAAGATCTGTGGCCAGTGCATCCCATGGAGGGAGGATAGGATGTACTGAAGTGTTGTATGCTACCTGGAAAAAGGGCACACACCCAATTCTGAAGAATGGATAGTCAGAGAAAAGGAAGATACTGTCTTACCTTTTAGCACAGGTCACGGAACAAAATCTTTTGGAGCCACGGAACTGGGTTGCTGGGGCATACTTCCCACAGTATTCACACTTGAGCAAGTTTGACTTCTTATCAAGCTCTAGTGAGACAGAGATACACACCAGTTGATGGTAATACGGTATCAGAGTGCAGAAACTTCCAGTAACAGTAGCTGGCCTCCTGATGCTGAGACTCACCCATAGAAGCACTGTCCCCTCCCGGAGAATTGCTGGACAGGTTTTCACTCTGGCCAGAAGGAGCCTCTCCCTGAAGTGGTTTCTCAGATTCTTTCAGCAGCTGAGAACAACCCACCTGGACAGGAAGAGAAAGAGCTGGGCCAATCAGTAAAGGATTCTCTGTGCCCACCACCCTCTACAAGGTACATGCTGCTCACACGTTATTACAGCTCAGAAGAATCCCTCTGTCCACTAGGGGAGGAGAGATGCTAAACAAAGTTATTACTCCTTCCTGACTTACCAGGCTGGCTGTTCATTCAAAGATCACTAGGTACTATCTGTCTTGAACATCCTACAATTCCAGGTAACTGCATTTCCCTTCCACTTGCTGCTTGTTTAAAGTACAGTGCATCTTTCCCTTACTAAAAGTCCAAAAGAACCACCTTCTTGCAATTCGTACATGATTGCTTTGGGGACTACTGGAGAAAGCAGTTCCCATCACACTCGTTTTACTTCTTCCAACCTGTCCGCTTTAATGCCAACACTTACTGCCTTGCATTGTGCATGACACCTCCCTCCTTTCCCTTCCTCTTCACTGTTTGTGTCTCAAGACTAAAAATGCTTTAATTGGAACGTGGGGAAAGAAACTCCTGTCCAAAGACTGAAGTCCACCACTCTCCTTCCCCCACAGCAGAGAATCCTTACCGGAAAGGGCTCTGCTCCTTCTTGGATGACAAAGCCTTCAATGATGTGTGTAAGGATCTGGGGCTTCACGATGGCTTGGGGGGGTTTGGAGTCTCCCACCTGACGTGACACCATTGCTAGGTTTGGGGCGGGAGCAGAGGGGGGCGTGGCTGATGCTCCTTCACTTGAAGTGGCATTTGGGGTTGCAGTGGCAGCAGAATCGGATTTATCTGTAAAATTAACAGCCACAAGTCTGTTACTTTTGCTCCTACTTTTGCACTGCTTCAGGTGGAATACAAGATTAGATCATTAATACTTGCAAGTACAGCTCTCATTTGTACCTCACCTCCAAGGCCACTCTTCTCCTCCATGTTTTTGGGGCTGTCTGTCACAGGAGAGGACCTGGCAGGCAGGAGTGCAGTGACACTGGGTGACTCCTCCTCCTCCTCCGACTCCGCCTTGCGCTTTACTGCCAAGGTCTGAGATTTGCCCTGCGTGAATAAACAAAGAGGAACACATAAGCAGAGAGAGGAGCTCCAAAGCCAAGAACAAGATAACCCAAAGGCAAAAGGAAGATCCATCCTGCTCCACTGTACTTCATTTCCAGTGTGACTCCTTCTCATAGAGATGCCTCTAGCTCCCTCACAGTACATAGTTAGGAGCATTTGCCTAGCAAGGAGTAAAACTTCGGAAGACTCACTACCAAAACACTGTGTGAACCTCAAAGGATTATTCCAGAAAGAAAGAAATGGGATAGCAGTCACCCAGCAGTTTCTCAACAGGCTTGTGGCTAAATCAGATCAGTTTCAAAGGAGAGTCAAAAGAGTAGGGGGCACATGTTGGGTGAGAGTAGAATCTCTACAAGACAGACAAATCCTGTCACACCTTCCTTAAGAAACAGCCCATTTAGAAACAGTCTCAACAACTGGCTAAGGATATCTGAGCTGTACAAGTACTGTTGTCCCAGGGAGTTAGACAGGCCCTAGCTGGACAATTCAAAGCAGCATGGATGAGGCCTGCGGTACATGAGCAATCTTTGTTTTCCTCTGCACAGCTAGTTGCTAGGGAATCCTCTGAGGTCTAGAGTTGGTGGCTGGTACCACACGCCACGGGGTCTCTGACCTGGAGGTATCCACACACCTAGTGAGGAGAAGGGAGTTCAGTCACAGCCCACTCAGCTTTCATCTCTCTCCTGAGACAAAAGAAGCCAGTTATTGTTTGTAGTGGGTTTATGTGGCAAGGTTTTGGCAGCACAGGGCTGCAGGGGTGGCTTCTGTGAGAAGACACCAGAAGCTTCCCCCATGCCCGACACAGCCAGCTCCAGTCGTCTCCAAGATGGACCCACTGCTGGCCAAAGCTGAGCCCATCAGTGATGGTGGTAGCACCTCTGAGATAATGTGTTTAAGAAAGAGTAAAAAACTGTGTTCAACAGCAGCTGGGAGAAAGGAGTGAAAATATGTGAGAGAAGCAGCTCTGCAGACAGCAAGGTCAGTGCAGAAGGAGGGAGGAGGTGCTCCACACTCTAGAGCAGATTCCCCTACAGCCCATGGTGGTGCAGACCACGGTGAGACAGGCTGTGCCTCAGCAGCCCATGGAGGTCCATGGTGCAGCAGATACACCTGCAGCCCGCAGAGGACCCAACACTGGAGCAGAGGGATGCCTGAAAGAGGCTATGACCTCATGGGAAGCCCACACTGGAGCAGGCTCCTGGGAGGACCTGTGGTCCTGTGGAGAGAGGAGCCCTCGCTGGAGCAAGTTTACTGCAGGACTTGTGGTCCCCTGTGGGATCCACACTGGAACAGTCTGCGCCTGAAGGGCTGCACCTCATGGAAAGAACCCATGCTGGAGCAGTCTTTTCCTGAAGGGCTGCACTCACGGAAGAGACATACACTGCAACAGCCTGTTCCTGAAGGACTGCACCCCATGGAAGGGACCTACGCTGAAGCAATTTGTGAAGACCAAACTGAAGCAATTGTATGAAGGACCAATGCTGGAGAAGTTCTTAAAGGATTATCCCATGTGAGGGATCCCCATGCTGTAGCAAGGGAAAAGCATGAGGAAAAATGAGCAGCAGAGACAAACTGTTTTGAACTGACCACAAGCCCCATTCTCCACCCTGCACTGCTCAGGGGGAGGAAGTAAGAGGGGCTGGGAGCAAAGTTAAGCCTGTGAAGAAGAGGGAGAGACGTTTAATTTGCCTTTATTTCTCATTACTCTACTCTGATTAATTTGCAATAGATTAAATTGATTTGCCTAAATCAAGTTTGTCTTGCCCATGATGCTAATTGGTAAGTGAACTCCCTGCCCTTATCTCAACCTACAAGCTTTTCATCCTATTTTTCTCTGCCTGTCCTGTTGCGAAAGAGTGATGGAGCAGCTTGGCAGTCACCCAGCAGCCAGCCATGGTCAACCCACCACATTGTTAAGCGTGATCTTTAGCATGCAATGTGGACACATACCACAACTGGGTCAGGGTCTGAGTCTCACCTATTTACTTCATGCATGTCTTTGAATGACAACATGGAAGATAAATGCTTGTAGTCAGTAACCCCAACGGTTAGGTTGGAATTAAGGGTTTTCAAGGGAAAAAAGTCTCCATGTCCCTTTACCCAAACCCTCTTACCCATCCCACTGACCTGGGCCGTGACTGGTGTCCTAGGAATGAACAAAGAGAATCCATATGCTATTCTCCTCAAAGGTAGCACTTACTGGCAATTGGACAGACTGCATGTAGAATGCTGCTGGCATCTGAGCCACAACTGGAGAGGAGGCTGGGCTCTTCACCATGTGGGCTGTGCCTTGAACTTGTGCCAAATTCACCCCTGTGGTGAGAGGGGGAGCTTCCTGTGAGGATGCTGGAGCTGAAGATGACGAAGGGGAAGCAGCAAGGGCTTGGGAAACAGGCTGGACCACGGCGGGCATTCCCCGGGACGTCGGCACTGCTGCAGCAATCTGAGCCAAACCCAATGCTTGGGCTTGGCCTGAGCCCTGCTGCCGAGTACCCACCACCTGCACTGGGATGTGTGGTGGAGGTTGCTGTGCCGCTGACATTTTGGCAGGCCCAAGCTGAGGTGGCTTGATGGGAGTGACCAGAGATTTGGACTGGATTGGAACAGGTGACTTGGTGGCTGGCTGGCAAGGACTGTCCTGCTGGAGCTGCACAGGCTGTGGCTGGGACTGCAACATAGGTTGCACCACAAGGGTCTGAGCCTGCTGCTGGTTTTGAGGTGGAGCCTGCTGCTGTGGAGGTTGAGCTTGCTGCTGCTGCTGGGCCAGAGATGGTGCTTGTTGTTGCTGCTGTTGGGCCAGCTGAAGATGGGTAGCTGTGTGGAGGAGCTGGGACTGACGGTGCTGGAACTGCTGCTGGTGGTGAATGGCGATCTGCTGCTGGATCACCACCTGCTTCTGCAGGTGGATCTGCTGCTGCTGTTGGATCAACGAGTGTGGCTGTATCTGTGTGTATGTGGCTGTACAAACAGAATGGTGGAAGAAAAGGAGAGCACACAAGTTATCAGTAGTGCAGCTGGGAACTACAACAACAGAAGAAAAAACAAACCCACAAAAGGCAGGCAGCCACTGCACTGGCTTGTCACTAAACTCCAAAATGACCGACAGCTAATTGGCAAAGGACATTAAGGACAAAATCAACTTCTTTTGCTAATGCAGAGGGATAATCCCTAGAGACAAGCCTCCAGGAGTCCAGGGGCTAGGAGGTGTCTAGGACAAGGTGTCACCACTGTGCTGTCAAATGGCACTCTTGAAAAAGCCCACAAGAAGGAAGAGGTCTGCACTTACCCGAGCTGATGAGTGTCTGGCTGGGTGCTGGTGTAGCGGTCCTGGTCAGGTTCATGCCCACTGTTTGCTGTCCACCACTGTCTGTTTCACCCTTCTTTGTGGCTGCACTCTCTGCCTCTGTCTGGCTTCCCTGGCTAACAGTCACAGCCTGGGCAGCTGCCACTGGTAACGGCTGAACCACCCCTGTGCCTTTCCTTTGGCAACTGCCAGCAGTGCCTGCTGAGGAGGTCTGGCTCAAGCCCGTTGAGGTCTGGCTCCCACCGCTTGCCACCACACCCCCAGAGACACCATTGCTGCCCACTGCCCCCTGGCTCAAGTTGAGGGACTGGCCTGAGCTGCCAGAGGAGGCCTGAGCCACTGCCAAAGTCTGGCCCGTGCTGGTGGCCTGTGGTAAGCCCGAAGCCTGGGAGCTTCCTGGCAGAGCTGCCTTCTGAGCAGAGCCTTGGAGCTGGGCATTGGTAGCTGAGGTCTGCTGGCTCCTCACAGCCAAGTTCTGCACCTAAAAACACATATACAAAACAGAATCTGTTTGCTTTACATGTTACCTGCTGGAAGCTTGGTGGAGAACGCGACCCACTCTACTGAGATGCAGGCTAAGCTGGTGCTTCAAATCTCATGTGGAGACCTGGCTAACACTGCAGAGCAAAGCTCCGGCATGGGCCTCTCCAGGAAGCACATTATACTCAATTTCATCCTACCCCATCTCTGATGGAAGTTAAAGATCTCGTGGCACTTTCTGAACAGCACATGAGGACACTGCCATTCTCCAAGGCACGGGAATGCTCTCAGACCTGCTTGTCATGCCTTTGCATTGGCAGGACCCAGTTTAGCACAGCTCTAGAAGTGCTGAGATACCCTTTTAATGACCAGTCACTCCTTTTCAAATTTTGTGCCACCTGCCTTCTCCTCCTGTGCAGAGCTTTCCACTCAGCAGGCCCACAGATCTACTCAGCCCTGCAGCCCTTCTGTTTCACCAGTTCCTCTGCATTCTGGTGCTGCCATCCTCTGTATTTACTCCTCCTGCAGCATTATCTTCAATTTTGTTCATGGCTGACTTCCATTCCAAAAAAGTGCTCCAGGCAAGAAAAATATGAAGTAATGGTAATTCCTAAGAATGACTGGGATAGGACAAGAAAAATGGGAAGCCATGGCAGCTCCCTTACCTAGAGAATGACTTGAACATGAATGCAGGAGCTAAGACCTTGTGGCCTGTTTGGTCTTTTGCATCTTTACGACAACAAATAACTGTGTGAAGGAATACTACCAGTGGCAAAGACTCTCCATTACAGAATAACTGAAAGATAGACATAGAACTCAACAATTCTTTTCACACAAGGACAACTGAGAAACTGTGAAGCCTATAGCTCACCCTAGAAATTCATCCAATCTCTGGAGGCAAAAAACAAACATAAAAAAAAAGGTGGCAAGGGAACGGAATCTCCTGCCTGGACAGGGGACACAGTCTGGGGATAAAATAGAGCTAATCTGCCATACAGGGATGGCTGGAGACAAAGACCAGAGTGTGGGGTGATGGAGAGCAGGGGAAGGGGAGAACTCTGGGAGCGGGTGTCACTGACCTGGTCTGTGTCTGCATGGACCCCAGGAGACTGTGTGGGTGGTACCTCCTGCTGCACAGCGGCCACAGCCCCGTTGGGCATCAAGATGAGTTGGGAAGCAAGAGGCACATTGCGGCCCAAGGTTCGGTTTACCTGCAACAGGTTCCCCAGCTGTGGCTGTTGAGGGAAGGTCAGGTGATGCGGAATGAAAGGAACGGATGAGAAGAGAGAAAAAGACAGCGACCCACAAGCAAAGAGATTACAAAGCAACACCGGGCTGCAATGTCACACATTGCAAAACCCCCAACCCTCCCTGTGCTGTAACACTGAACATAACCCTCAGAAGCAGGAAACTGGGAACTGCTTCCTTATGAAAACAACCCCTTGTCTATCAAATGTGGGCTCAGACCAACTCACACAGAGTGGCCAAGGCTGGCTAAAAGAATGGGGTGTAACTGAATTTTCAGGTATGTATCTGGGACTGGTTGAGAAACAGTGATTAAAAAAAACATACATCCAAGATCAGGGTTGCTTTAAAAGAAAGGGATTACAATCTGTATCTAAAGTTAACTGAGACACAGAAAAAATATTTCAAGTAAGTAACCAAACCCTAGACTGACTATATTGTCAAGCCTAATGTTTTCTGTTTTATTAGCACTTCAAAGTGATTAAAAGGATGACATATTTCGTCAGGTTGATTTATGTTTCTAGACTTACCTGAATTCTGATTTATGTCCCTGAGCTCAGCAGTACTAGAAGAGAGTAATTTACGATTTATCTTTTCCAGCACTGAACCAGAAGAGTAGCTTTGAACTATATTCAAGTCTGGGACATACATTTCACATTTACACTCTAGTGAGAAGTGCCATGGGATCTTTAACGTCTATGCAGAGCAGAGACATAGTTCTTAATCTGACCTGAGCCATAGAATACAGTGGTCATCTATCCTCAAAAACTGAGCCCGGAGTCAAACTTAGGGAAGCTGTTATCCCTGAAACCACACCTGAATTTAAAATATAGTGCATCATCCCTAAAGATAGTTAGTCAAAAGGTGTTTGTAATCCCCAGCAGTGAAAAACTGAAGAGGTTAGGAAGTTGGGTTCATGGTCAGGACATATTTTGGGTACATATCTCTTACCCGAAGATACATCTGGGCCTGTGACTGGTTGAGGGGTGGTGAGGTGGTGTTCCCAAGGAGCACAGATTGTGTCAGGGTTGTGGCGCTGGGGGAACTCACACTCTGTGACCGACTGATTAGCTGAGCAGCTGATGTGGTGGCTAGGTTGATCTTAAAACAGAGAAAAGCCCCAAATTACATATGAAGAGATGGAGGCAAAGAAGTACAGATTCACTTTTACAGCCAGAACAGACATTTTACAGTTTTTTTCCTGTAACCCACAGGGAACCAAGAAGGAAAAAGTTCTTGTCTTAGAGCACTTGTCTTAGAGACTAAGCAATACGAACTAGCCAAAGCCTTCAATGCTAACCTCATTTGTATGCTGAGCCTGAGAATCATTGTTAGCATGCAAATGCAATAAAAGAACCAAAAGAAATACATTATTTTCTCCAGCCTCTCAAATAAAGGAAAAAACTCACAAAATAATCTCTACCCTACCAACTCACCTACCCTCTAAACAAATCCCAGTTTCTCAACACTCACAACAGGACCAAACTTCCTCTCATTTCTCATTCAGGAAACTACTGCTTAGCCCAAGAAAAAGAGGATTCACTTTCAAGATGCTCATGACTTCTTCGAAGTCCTGATCCTTTTCTAATATGTGACAATCCATTCCCAAAGCCTCAGCAGAGAGTGTCCACCTTTCCAGCTAAGAGGCTTCTCCCACTCAGAAACTTTCTCTGGTTTCCTCAACCTTCACCAATGATAGCATCCCAACTCCTCAAAGCTGCATGCATCTTGTAGATTCCCAGCATTCTTAGCTTAGCTGTGTTTCCCTGGCTGACTGCCTTCCTAAAAGGCAAAGACAAGAAAGAACAAGGCAGGGGGTGGGACGGAACAATTACTTACAGAGGCTTGTGTGGTGGTGGTCTGTTGTGGGGTGCTGGTGTTGGGGGAGCTGGCCTGTCTACTGGCTGCAATTGTAGCCTGCAAGAGAGATTGACAGAGAAATGAGTATCTGGAACAAACTTTTCAATCCAGCCCAAATAATTGGTTTTGCCGAAACACCTAGTCACATCATCATCTTCTCCCATTCCTGAGAAGAGGAGAACAATCTAACCACTACAAATCTCTGCCATGTCCTACAAATAAGGTGCAGCAACTCAGCAAGGTACCTCTTCCCCAACCAGTTCAGTCCTATACACTACTCAAGGCAGTGGACAACTGATCCTTACAGTGCATGTCCTTCCACCCAGGGAACATACCCTGCTGTTGCCCCAGCTTGCCATGCTACACACTGCAAGCCTCATCCTGATGCTACAATTCCCTGTTAACACCCAGACATTCCCCTCAATATTAGCCGTTTGCTCCGCTGGTTCTGCAGTTTATCACAGTGCTGCGACAGCACTCCAAGTAACAAATTTCACCTTACAGCACATATTGTTTGTGAAGAAATGTAAATACTGTTCATTTTTTGGGGAGGGGTTACCCCTCTATGATCCCACAGGAATTCCACTGTACAGTTTAGTTAGGTTCATAACTAAGATTTGTGTGAAACTGGTGGAGGATTTTATTCCCACTATTCTATAAAACTGCAGGTAGGGATTTTGAGAACAACTAAATCCTGGACTAACAGCTAAGGTGCACTTCTACTGAGATATTGTTACAGAGACAGAACTGTATTCACATCAGATATAATCCATCTTCAACTGATGATAAAGTCTGGCAGGTGAGCAAAGTTGCTAAAGAAGAAATAAAAATTGCTCAACAATTATGCATCATATCTTGATTTGTATAAACATATCCTAAAGAAACACTGTCTTGGCTGGACAAGATCTACCCTAGATCACTCTTACAAGTAACTGGTAAAGAAAACATGGGCTATTAAGTTTCAAGACAGAAAATTCAGAGGATACTGCCTGAAATTTAATGCACACAAGACCATGTTTATTCTCAGAGAAGTAACAATCCACTGTTAACTTTAATATGATTTTTAAACACCACTGCATCCATTTCTGATTTAACTATCCATCTTTTTATTTAAAGGTGGTGCAGGGGCTAGTCACAGGCCTCTGGAGTACAAGTTTCCTGATGGGGATGCCAATTTTTACCTTCCCCTGCTCTGAACCTGAAATCCAAATGAATCTTTGCATCAGGCTTCCAGTTTACTAGCTGTCTGCATTAGCTTTTACCAATGTGTTTAGGGACCCATTGTCTCACCGTGGATCAGGATGACTCCAGTGCACAAGTTACTGTATGAAGGGAGAATATCTGGATCTTCCTCAGAAAACAATCCTTTTGACCCCTGGCAACTCACCTGCTGGACAGCAGCCAGGCTGTGAAGCTGGGCACTGTTAAGCTGCTGCTGGAGCATAAACTGATGAAAGTACTGGGCTGCATTGGGCTGTCTCTGAAGTGCCTGCAGGGCCTGGGGAAAGAGGAAAACCCAATTGTCAAAAATAGCATGCCCCTGAAATGTGATTAGAAAGAGCAATGAAGAAATAAGTAACAAGCATGAGACCATCCCTAAACCCCCTGAAAAAGCAAAGTCACTAGATTAGCACAGGAAAATACATAATATAGCTACAAATTTTGTAACAGACTGAATCACAGCTATATTCCAGGACAGCAGGAAGCACACTTGCAAGACTTCAATAAACTCCAAGGAATTTGGAGGTGTGCATGCTCAAGAAGGGTGACAAGTGTTCCAGTATAGTATGTATATGGAGGATATACACTACATAGAGAAACTGTGGTGATAAATTGAATGACTTGCTCCAAACCAGCAGGGTAAAAATCACTATTGGATCTCGATAGGGATTAAATCTAAGAGGCTGGACACTGGAATAATATCCAATAAAACATGACACACAGTATCAGGGCACAGGATCTAAACATTCAACCTAGCACAGGAATCCCTAAATCTGAAAACATGACAGCCCTTCAAGCATACTCCCACCTTGACTCATGACAACTCAAAGGAAAACACAAGGGCTCACCACCACCTTCCAATGACACACATGCCAGCCCAGAACATGACCACACCTCACCTGTACTGCCTGTCGTTCATAGAGAGACATCTGCGATATCTGAGGACGGGCACTTCCTCCAGAACTGGAGCTCCCGCTGGTGGAGCTGGAGTTCTGCTCACTTTCGGTCTCCATAGTGACAGAATCCCAGGAGCTTGGGACGAGACAGACTCCAGATCTACATCGAGAGAATTGGAAACTAATTCAGGCTAGAGAAAGAACCAAACCATAGTTCACTGAATTACACAGCTTTTTAACTGGAATATCCCAGTACCGGGCTCCTTGCACAGCTTTGCTACATCACAGGGGATGGGAGATGCCAGAGTTCTGAAATCACCCAGAAATTATACTCAGTTTAAATCTTTTATTACTGCAGTCAGAAATGGAACACACACATTCTCATATTTTTATTGCCACAGTACAGTTGGAAGCTGCAGCATTCTGAACTCTTAAAAAGGCAGCAAACTGAAAGAGCAGCTGCAGATCATTTAGACAATCATTTGGCAGCAGACCTGATTGCCTCTCCTTCAAGAAGCCAGTTAACTGAGGCCAGTTGCTTCCAGTCTCCCACTGCACTTTAGCAACTTCTGATCCTCTCTTCCTCCAGTCCCATAGAGGCATAATTATCCCAGAACTCTACTGCCCTACTGCAGATATACTGAGTCAGTCTCTCCCTTCTTCCAGTTTAGCACCCAGCCCTGGACCATTTCTTTATTTCTCTGATCACACAGACTTTCCAGCTACCTGTTGTTCTTGACAGATCGTAATTTGAGTATTAGACTGGAAGCTGATATCTGTGATGGCAAGGTGCTTTCAGGAGAAATGGAGTCAGAAGCAGAGTGGATGAAGAGTTCACTGGCAACACTTGTGTGGGGAAAGCTGCTAAAGACATCATGCAAAGCCAGAGACCTTCCAGTAGCAGCAAAATGCACTGCAGTGAACCATAGGACTGAGAAAGGACTGGAAAAGGCTTTCATCAGCCAAGAGGAAGAAAAGCAAGACTGAAGAGAGCACTTAGGAAGTGACACCTTGGGATGATCAGGGAGTTTTCTGCAACAAGAAATACAGACTACACAGGGGGAGTAACAGCAGAAGAAGAATCAGAAAAGTGCAACAGTGGCTATTCAACAGAATTCCACTGGAAAAAAAGTGACTTTTTAGAAGGATACAATTCCATGTCAGATTAAAAAAAAAAAAGGGAAAAAAAAGGTTTCCGATAGTCTCAATATCACTGATAGCCTATTTGTTTCCAAAAACCAGCTGGCTCCCCGTGACATATCTGAGAGACCTCTAAATAACACCCTCTAAATGAGCTTCCAGAATCCCACATCACCAGCACAGCCTCTGTATCCAAGACCTTTTCAAGCCCAGATTCTGAAGTTCACAGCCTTCCCCAAGCACAACTTTTTCCAGGTGCATAAGCAAACAGACCAGTACAGCAGAAAAGAAGGAATAACAGTAGTCTCGACCAGACAAGTTTTTAAATTCTGGAATGGTGTTAAGGGCAGCAGATGACTTTAAAGTAGGGCAGTTCTACAGTTCCCTGATTTTGCCAGTTTTCCTCTGCAGAGTAAACGCTTTCCAAACCTGCTTCTCAAAATCTGGAACATTCTATCACTGACAAGCAGATACCTGCTGCTCCAGCCCTGTTTTCCCCATGCATCTTTACCTATGCCCTCAAGTCCAGCAGGCATCTCCCTGCTAATCCAACACTGGCTTCCTGCACTGCTTCAGCAGTGGCCATCAGTAATTGTGCCCTGCAGTCATCATCTCAACTGAGACACATGCCCTCCTAACTGGCCACTGCTGTCTTCAGGCACAAGCTATTACAGCTGGAAACAAAGCTCTGGAGAAGACAATTGCCTCAGAGATCTTCCCCAGGGGGCAGCACCACAAAAAGTAAATGAAAAGGAGGAAGAGAATACAGACTTTCTGAAAGAAAGAAACAGTGATAGATAAATGAAGTACTTCAAATGGGGTTAAAATGCAAGTCACATTGACGCTACACACACTGCAGCAAGAGATATGGTAGCTCAGTTACTATTAGGAGACAATTTCTGTTCCCTTGGCCATGCTCAACCTCCCTGTGCAGGTCCCTCCCAGCATTTACCTCACTGCTGGTGCTCACGAGATCAACTTGTTAACTTCGCAGAAAACCTACTCTAAACAACACTTCCTGCCAGATCAGTTGAATTAGTTTACTTGTGATGCTACAAGTGCCAGTGAGAGAGAAGAGAAGGTAACTAAGAAGGTTCAGCTTAGCTGTAACACACACCCCGACCCTCAACAGTTGCATCTGAAGGAGAAAGCTAGCTCTGCTCCAATCTCTGTTTCCTCAGTAAACAGCACCATTGAGTGTTAAGATTAACAGCAAATTTGAGAGTTCCACGTTGATCTAGATTTTAAAATCAGGTCCAAGCACAAGAAAATCCTACTGAAACACCTTTGGGATGAGAGGCATCAAAAAAATTTGGTTTATGTGTAGGCAGAGCAGCTCCATGTTAGTGCAATGTGATCCAAACACAGGCTATTCCCACACAAAATAGCAAGGATTAAACCCTCCCCGCTCCTCCAAGTGCATCTTCTAGCACCCTCTTCTTACAAAAAGCTAGTGATTGTTATCAGATCAGTTGACTAAGCTAGCTGCTCCTCGAGCTGGATAACCTACTAAAAATGATTAAACCGTGGGTTTTCCAAACTATTTGAGTTAAACAACTCACCTTGAAAACGTAATGAGCAGTTCCCAAGGGAAATAAAGAAGAAAAAACCGAACAAACCCAACAACATAAAACCCCCACATAATAACAACGTGACCATTACTGGAAATTAACCTTTGAACAAATGCTACAACTGCACCCCTATTAGGCAGACAAGGAAGGATACAAAGGCCTATTAAGACCATGGCATGAATAACATGGGAATCGGCAGGGAAGACCACAGGAAAAAGAATGGGAAGGAGAAGGGAGAAAACTAGCTCCGGGAGCCGTACAAGCATGAGAACATGGGCCAGTCCAGAGCCTAACCCCCAGTGCTGGCCTCAGCACACACCACGGGCTGCCCATCTACAAGTTCTTGACCTCTCTCAAGTGCAAGAGCAGAAGAGTCAGGTCAAGCATCTACTCCAGTCACTGAACACTATTGTAGAAGGCAGAAAAGTTCTACTCGCTCATCTCATCTATTCCCCCCGGCCCATAACTGCTGCCTGCAGAACATCTTCTAACCTTATAACTGGTTTTGTTGCCTCATCTTTAAGAAGGTAAGTTAGGGAACAAGCAAGATTTGCACAGGTTTGTCCACAGGTTTTGGAGGAATAACGTTAGCAACCAGGAGACTATAGTCCACTTCTCACTCTCTTACTGTTGCTTTCTACAACACAGCCTCCAAACTACGCAAGTAAAGGCGTGAAACTGCCTGGACACGCCGACTCTGCTCTGGGATGCTCTGGAAGCAAGCGGCAGTCGCTGCAACTCCCAAGCACCGCAGGACCTGCTCCTTACCCGCTGTACGCGCGCCGCCACCCGCCTTTCCCCACCGAGTGCCCCAGGCATCCGGGAGCAGGGCGAGGGACGGGACACAGACACGGGGGTCAGCGCGGCGGCAGCACCCCAGGCCGCCGGCAACTCCGGCAGCAAAGTTAAGCCGACAGCGAGCGTGCAGACGCCCTGCCCGCCACACGTATGTGCCGTGCACGCAGCCCGCCGCGGCGGGAGGCGGGGACCCGCCGCAGGATGCCCGCCGCGGGGAGCCAAAGAAAGGCGCGTGTTTGACGCCCGGCCACCGTCAGGGGGAGCGGCGGCTGCCCGGGAGGCGAGCGCACGGCTACGAAGGGGAGCTGCTCCTGGCCGCCGCTCCCGGGGCCGGCCCGCGTTAGACAATGGCTGCTCCACCGCCGCTGTCAACTTCCAGCCCGCCCCGGCCCCCAGGGGAACTCTCCCCGCCGCGCCCCGAGCCCGGCCTCACCTGCAGCAGCAGCAGCCACCGCCGCGGCGCGGCACTGCCCCGCTCCGCACCGCTCCCGCACCAGCGGCACCGCCCCCCGCCCCAGGGACCCGCGCTGCCGGCGCTACCGGAGCCGCGGGGCCGCCGCCTGACACGCCCCCCGCGCGCGGGCAGCAGACCGGGCCCCGGCGGGGCGGGGCGGGGCGGTGCCCGGGGGGCCCCGTTGTTGGGGAGGGCGGGGCCGGGGGCGTTACCTCTCGGCGGTCCCCGGCGGGCCCGGCCCGGCCGCAGCCTCGCAGGGTCAGCCCTGGGCGGGGCGGGGCCTGGCGCGGCCGCGCGGGGCGGAGCCAGGGTCCGCCCCTCCCCCCTTTTATTGCTTTTTTTTTCTCTTTTTTTCTCTTTTTTCCTCTTTTTTCTTTTTAAACCTCGGCCTCTGGGGCTCCCGCCGCTCCGTCACTTCCTCCTTCGAGGCGCTTCCGGGCACGTGATCCCTACCCCGGGCGCCGCTTGCCGTTGCCCTGGTGACGGCAGCCGGTGGGGGTGGAGGGGGTGTTGATGGAGAACCGCGGGTTCAAGGCCCGTCGGTGCCTGGGTAGGGGTAGGGGCCTTGCTTGGGACCGAGGCCCTCCCCGCTCCCCTGCTTGGCCCTGCCGGGGGTTGGGGTCAGTAGCTGGCTGCGGCCTCCTCCCGCGCCTGCAGGGCAACGGGAGCGAGGCATGAGGATGGAATTAGAGAACCAACTCTGTTGGAAAAGAGCTTTAAGGTCATCAAGTCCAACTTCCAGCACTGCCAAGGCCACCACTAAACCTTATTACTGACGACCTCGTATACACGGTTTGTGAATACTTCCAGCGATGGTGACTCCACCACTGCCCTGGGCAGCCTGTTCCAGTGCCTGAGTACCCCTCGATGAAGAAATGTTTCCTGATAAATGTGGTAATCCTGAGCTGTGATAATCCTCACAGCCTGGCTGTACAGCCGGTGCAGAGCAGCTGCCCTCTGTGCTGGGACATCTTCTGCCATCAGGCTTTCTGGTTAGCCTCATTAAACGTTAGTTTTATGTAGGCTGTAAAATGCTTTCTGTGTACCTGGGACAAGATTTGCTGGACACAGTGGTAGTAACGGTGCCTAGGAAGTTTTCTGTCCAGGTCACGTAGAGCACATGCAGAGATGCATGTTGGTAACCTGTGTAAACAGGGTGAAGAAACTGCAGTGCTGGAGCTTGTTGACTTTTGGAAGAGAAGCTGCACTGTGCAGGCAGCTGGGCCGTGCTTCCCTTGATTACTCTCAAAAACAAGTTTCACCAGGCACTCTTATGCTAAGCCAGGCAACTGACAGAAGAACTGATGCTTTTTGAGAGTTGTTATTGTTATTTTTAAACAATAGTGTTGTTAAAACACTATTGTCAGCACAACCGTTTCTAGGAAAACAATGAATACCCCATTGGGTTGGAGCAGTGGCTCAGCTTGATGAGGGCTGGTGAGTTTCCTTTAAAGATGACAGCTCAAGTACCAAGGATGAGTGGGAAGGAGCAAAAAGCAAGCAGAAACAAAATCATGCTCCATCTATGTGTACAAAGTGCAGAAGCTCGAGCATTGCTGAGGCTATGAGCATCAAAACTGCTACTGCGAATGACATGTTTGAGCTTCATGTGGCAATAACATTGCGTCTGGCTCAGTAATTAAAGTGCTGGACTATCCATGCACAGAAGATCCAGTCCCATTGACTTAGAGTCACAGGACAACATTTGCTGCTGTCTGAACTACTATAGAGGGTTTGGACTGTTACCGGCTCTAAATGCTGGGGATTCTTTTTTAATTCAGGTGGCAAACTGGCTGATTTTCTTACCAAAAAAATAAAAGCTATAGAAGATATTTAAGGCTATTCAAAATAAAAGGCCAGATAGTGATTAAAGGAACAATTACAAAGCAGGGAGCCTAGCCAATGTAATCCCTGTGAATCAACCACTCCTAAAACCCTCAACGACTGGATCAACGACTAAGCCATTTGTCCCTGTTGTAAAACCCAATGAAGGCAATTCAAGGGAGGAAACTCTGGAATCTATGCAAATGAGAGGAACTACTGCAGTAAAGAGGCTTTAAGACTTACTGGGGGGTGCTTGAGGGGGGCGATGTGTGTGGAGAGATGTTGGAATCGATAGAATTTGAGGATTTACAAGACTACGCTAGTGTGTTTTGGTGAGAACCACAGGCAGGAAAATGGAGGGATCAAGGTGGATCAGAGGCAAACAATGTGGCAAAATGGAGATGTGAAACAAAGTAAGAAGTTCCCACTCATCTCCGTGGGCCCAGGAAGGAAGGAAGGAAGGCTCTGGATTTTTGAGTCCACCAGATATAGATGCCTTTAATACTTTTCAGGCAGAGCAAGTGCATCTGGCCAGTACCTACAGTCCATTCCCCTTGTCCTACTCCCACATCCAAGCATGGCAGTAAGGATGGTGGAGGCATGATCACAACCTATTTCCTTTGGTATAGACTGGTTTTTCATTAGTTTGTCTATGAGCTTTCTGAACCTGCTGATATTATTGGCTCCCATAACTCCTGTAACAGTAGGTTCTTATAGTGTAAAGTACCTTTTTTATGTGTTTTAAAACATGCTTCCAGTCTGCCATGGAAAGATTTCCATTCACTTTATGCATCACCTTCATTATTTTTGTAAATCTCAGTCCCTCACCAAATGGTGGAATCCCGGCCTTTTTAGTATTTCCTGATGAAGCACTTTTCCATCCCATAATTGTTGTCACTTGAGGCTCCTGCTATAATTTGTGAGTCTGGCTTATAGGGTCTGGTTGGAATCCTGTCAAGGGTTATGCCTAAATATAAGCCAGGAATCATTCCATAGGTAGTACTGCTTACTTGCATTTTAGGTGCAGATCTCAGCAAGAAGCAGCTCATTTTCATTTCAATTATATTTTTTCCTTTCCAGTCCATTTCAACAAAGGGGGTTTGCTGGAGAAACGGCATCTTGAGAAGCAACCCGCGGAGCGATGGTGACACTCAGTGGCCCTGCAGGAAAAGTGCACGTTCTGGGTTTGCGGTTTTTCTAATTCAGCAGCAGGAAGATACTGGTACCGAATGAAGCTCATACACGCGTGAGTAAACATCACGGCTTAGCACAGCTGCATCCTGTGCCACACAGATGCATATAGTACAAGCATATAAAAACATCTACCCTAACGTGTCTGCATTTGCCTTTTTTCTACACCATGGAGGTGTAAGGGGAGCAGAAATCTGATTCAGACTGACCTCCAAGCCTGGGATGTCTTCGTGTTCAGAGAACAGCGTGACATTATTCCCAGTTTACTGGGACATGTAAGTGCAATTTATCCCACTTACTGCAATAACTGCAGTGTACTTCTTACAGGTTGCCCAGGTTTCTTTTGATATACACCTTCCCTCACATAGACACCAGCCCATCCACAGCCTCACCACATCACTGAATCTCTTCAACAACCTCCTGCTAGCCCTGGCCTGTCTGGCCAATCACCATCTCCAGAAGGAAGAAGACAGGCAGGAGATCGTCAAAGCAACCCTAGTGTCTAGTTGCCATTCTGTCCCATCTCTGGGCAAAAGTTCATCTGACTCTGCTAGTTTCTAAGTTCACTGACCTCTGCAGCCTCGCATTTCAGACAGGTCTTTACATACCACTACCTCTCCCACATCCCTGCCTTACATGCTATTTCCTTCATGACTGGTCTTAGTGTGAATCTGCTTCCTATCATTACAAGGCTTCTCCAAGTTTGCAAGCTCAGAAAGTAGAGAGGATGCAACCATATGTCTCCTCATCTTTGTTTTCCATCCCTTTCCTTTTCCTTTCCTTTTCCATTTCCTTTCTTGGAATGGAAGATGTTTCCTATGGATGTCACCAAGGACAGAGAGCACCTTTCTACAGTCAACAGAACTGAACAAGCATCAGATTGCCCACCCAGCACAGACTAGCCACTTACTGCATTGCCTAATGTTTGCTCCAAGATGTGAAGACCTCACTGACTTCTACTGTACATTTGTCTCTTAAGGAAGCTTGCCCATACAGCAGCTCTTTTTCAGCCCTCTGTTTTGTCAGCTTCCTCAGCTCATCCCATATGCAGCTGAACAACATCGATCTCATTTGAAACTGTAGCCCAGAAATATCTGTGTTCACATTTCACACACTTGATTTCCTTACTTACCTAACCTGTGCAGATACAAGGTGGCAAGACTGCCTATCATCAGAGTCTTGATGGGACTCTTTCTATTTAGATCTAATTTCATGGCCATCTGATGATATAAACTATAAAACAGACCCTTGACACATGTCCATTTAGAGGCAGGAGACACTTGCTCATGGGCACACTGAGCACACTGGCTTACAGGCTTCAGTTTTTATTTGTAACCCCACTATCTGAACCACATTCAACAAGATTAGAGGACCTTGCTCACAAAGCTCCTTCAGTCCAGCCCAAATACCCAAGGAAGAAACTTGCCAGGAAGGCAACTGGGAGATTGTAGGGCGCACTTTGTCCTTTCCTGTCCATTGGCAGAGCATCATTGAACAGTACCTATTGACTCCCAAGAGGTCTTGGGAAGCAGCAATGCTATGGGAACACTCCTTGGAGGCCTCTTCCAGTTCCTTTATATTTTTGCTTGAACTCAGCCCTGTCCTCTTTTTCATATCAGTTGTCCACAGAATCACTTGGTTCTTCAGGTTTTCTGGATGGGCCATCTGAGTTAATGTCTTAATATGATAGGACTGGGCGTTGCCAGAGTCTAAACAAGCACAGCCACCAAGGCTGCTGAATAACTCATCCAGACAGTCTGGGCATGGGTAGCTGAAATGGGAAAACTGAATTCAGTTTTAAGGGAAGTGGTCATGCAAGTCAAGTGTCCAAGACAGGGAGAGGATTATCTTCAAAGAAAACAGGGAGGGCCTGTTACGGTCACACTACATTTTTAACAAAAAGAAGTGGAGTGCGAAAGAAAGTGTACCACAAATCACACATAGAGACTGTTTACAGAAAAAGATGAACATTGAGTAGTGGTGCATGATATAAAAGATGATAGTAAAGAAGGTGTAGTTAGGACTCAACTTACAGTACACAAACAAAGCAAACAAAAAAGGGGACCATTACAATTCAGAAGGAGAGGTGAGAGTGAAAAGGTCACCAGCTGCATAAAGATACAATATGAGTGAAAAAATCCTTTGGCTGAAGGGGACACAGAGAAATATAAAGCAACAAGTGAAGTAAGAGAAAACAAAAACAACAGAAAACAAGAGGAAGAGTAAGCAGGGATCTTGCACAGATGGGAAAGAGGCATATAATCCAGTTAGTTCAAGGAGGGAAAGACAGATTTGCCAACCATTAAGGTGAAGAGAGAAGAAATACAGGAGTGGACAGAATGCTTGGGCAGGCAGGGAATTTTGAAAGAGGCATGGACTGTTTTGAGAACAAGTGTTTGGGACAAGCTGCTCTGACAGCAGTTTAGGCAGGCCATGTGAGCAATGGGGACTGGGACTTGGAGTTACAGTGTGGGCAGTAGAGGAGCAGGGCAGTGTGAAGGGGAAGTGGAGAACCAGGAATAATTACCTGCATGTAGGCATTGACAAGAAACACTACTGGGCAGAGAGTGTTCCAGGAGCAGGGGCTGGGCTGGAGCCTTTATGGGAGTGCTAGCAGGTCTCAGAGCGGAAGACACTCTGAGCAAGACAGTATCCTTGGTGCAGGTAATAGAGGGAAGCAGAAAAGGTGCTATGTGAAGACAGGAGGGAGGGAATTGAAGGAAGAAGGCTTGCAAGGTGGTGGTGAAGGCACAGACACTAAGACCAGGCAGAGGTCTTAGGGCAGCTTGGCAACCAGGGCTCTGAGAGGAGGGGACTGGCCACATTGGCAGGGGGTGGGGAAGGCAGGGGTTTGCCTTTCCCATGAGTTCCCCAACACCTAGAGCTGCATCTCAATGTCTCTACTAACCCAATAGGGTCCTGTCTCCTTTCCCCATCCTATGTCCCTACATTCCCCCTCTCCTCCCCACTTCTCATTGCCACCCCTTTGCTGCAGGATCCCCACTTCCAAGAGAGAGGGAGAGAGGGACTGTGTAAGGTTTGTTCCTGTGTCAGGCCACAACAGCCAGGTAAAGGGAATTTCCACTGCTGGGGTTTGAGTGCTTTGGGGGGTTTTGTTGAGGTTTTGTTTTTAGTTGCTGATTGGTTTACATGGCTCTGTTCAGAGCCCTTAAAGTATTATCAAGGTATGTCCTATTCTTTCTCAGCCTGTGATGCTGCCATCACCCTCTTTCACAGCCAGATTACATAGTGAGGTTTTGGTCCTTTTTGGTTACTAAGGCCATTTTCCCATGTGCTGGAGTTGGAGGGTGAAGAGGGAATTCACTCACACTGTGATTTTTAGGCACCAGCAGTAAAGGTAGTGGGCAAGCCCCCTAAGAAGCAGAAGAGGTGAATTTGCAGGTGCAATCAACTGCATACAGGATCCCGATATCTTTTTTCTGCTGTCTCCATCTGAGTTCAGGTCCACAGCTACAGCAACCCTACAGCTGGGATGTGGATGAAAAGATCTCTGCCTGCCTCTGCTACTAGTCCTAGCTAGACTATGTCAGCCCTAAGGGCTCTTCTGCAGCTCCTGATCTATTTTAAACATATAGTGTCATTTTTTCATCTTCCAGGCTCATATCTCCTGGGCACCATTTGCTGCTCAGCCTGTGTCTCAAGGGAAGAGCATCCTTTACCAGCCCTGGCTCCAGGAGCACGCCCACAGTGCAAGATCTCTAATGCCATCCAGGTACTGCGCCAGTCTTGGCACTACAAGTTGGTGACACACAGCAATCATTTATACAAGTGTTAGTCTTACCCTATATCCATAGTATATGCACATGACCTTAATCTGCTAGCTTTCTGAGGTTGTCTTAGCTAGCTGCTTGATCCCCTCCTGCAAGACAGGTATATAGAGAAAACTGTAAGGACAACAATACCCATTTTCCATGTCACCAGGAAGGTAAAATTGCCATAACCTGAGGAAGATCATGGACAGTTCACTACATGTAACATCTATTAATGTCTTTTCTTTTCATTAAATTCCTACAGTAATGTTAGCTTTGCATGTCCTGCATGCACACAGCATCCATCACTGCCTCGTATTGCTATTTCTTTTTATGACAGATAACTGCTATTTCTTTTTATGACAGGTAACTGAATCACTAAAAGGAGATTACAAACGTTTGCTTGCTTCCAAAAAAAAAAAAAAAAAAAAAGAAGCACAGGACATAAAAAAACTGCCCCACAAACACATCCAGATCTAACCCTTCTTTTATATGGCTTGGCAGACTTGCTTTTAAAATAGTAGGCATTGAAAGAAAATCCTTGAGTCCTTGATCTAATGGAAATGGAATCTGAAAGTGATATCTGCAGGATCACGTGCTTTTACAGCTTTTAAAATACTCCTGCTTGACATAAGAAATGGAAACAAACAAGAGGCCACACAATATACCGTGAATGTGGAAGGATTGTTATTTCAGTCTTATGGCCTCCCTTCATAAGGTACTGTTATGCAGTTCTTTTCTGCCTGTTCCTACTCTTCAGTTATGACATAAAGATGATTCAAAAGGCCATGTAGTGAACCAGATGAGGGTTAGAAATGTGGGTTTTTGCTTCAAGTTTGGTTGTAGACAAACTGTTCTGTTAACTCTATTGAGAAGGTAGCCCAGAGAGGGGACTCAGGAAAGAGAAGAAGAATAAAGCGACTATGATGACCAAAAGCAAAGTATGCAACTATGACCTAAGTAATGTTTCTCTTTTTTTCAGGCATTAAAATCTTCATCAGCTGTCAAGTCACTGCCTTATCTCCATATTCCACATACTTTATTTCACTTGATCCCAAATTACTGTGTATTAAGCCAGGTTTTGCATGGAAACTTAGGATCAAAAAAAACAGGGTCCATCCAACACAGTAGAGAGCCAGGTCAATGAAGTTTTCCTTATGGAAGCGGATAACTCAGATTATTGGTTGCAGAGTCAGGGCATTCTAGTAGGAACCTTCTTTGAGATATCTATGGAAAGAAAGAGCAAGAAAAGACAAAGTGCCTGGTGAACTTTTAGGAAGTTGTCTAAGAGCTAAGAGAACTTAGACGATGACATCTTTCTGTCATTGAAATAGGTATTTCCAGTTGCATTCATATTTGAGATGCTGTAAGAACTGCACATGTGGAGAGTGTATGGAAATGCAATAAAAATAGATCTTTTTAACCTTCCATGATATGCTAAGGCCTTGGTCTGCATTGAGATTATACCTGGGCTAGAAGCTATGCCCACAACTAGTACAGTAGATTCCAATTCAATCTGCAGTCCAAGAAGGCTCTACAGGACCTGATGGAATTAAATACAGAGCAGAGGTGGGGTGCTTTGCTTGCTTACCACCAGTCCCCTACTTTGTGTCAGCTGTTTCCACCTTGGAAGCTTGTTAAGACTAACCTGAACTGCAAGGGAAAACATACTCTCTTGCTGTGTGGTCATCTGTAGAAACAAAAGAGAAAGAGCAGTGAGCTGCAGAACTGCATTGTAGGGTAGTGCCAGGCTTCTTACTCTTTAACACAACCATCACACTACCTTTATATTTTTTTACCCTTCACACTGTGAATGCAGAACAGAAAAATATCTACACTGGGTCAGACCAGTGGTCTGTTGTTCCAGCATACCTCCCATACAGCTGTAAAAGACCCCTGTATGCATTGTGATGCCTTCTAATACAAAGACATTTTTGTAAGTAGAGACCCTTTCATTAGTGTGTCCCAATAGCCTTGCTTTTTCATGGATAATTAGTATTCTCATGTGAGATATCAATTTTTAAAATGTATGTACTAAACACAAAAATTCTTGTACAGGATGGAATAGTAAAGAGAGCAGGCGCCAATATTTAGCTCTGTAAATGCTGGATTAAGAAGCCTCATCGTCTTCTTGATATGGTGTGGAAAGGGGAACAAGAATAGAATTCAGTATACAGCATGTAGGCCTTTGGTACTGCTTTCTGAATCTTCAGTGATAGTTTTTCCATTTTGTTCTCAAATTATAAAAAAAAAAAAAAAAAAAAAAAAAAAATTCTTAATGTTCCATCTGCTGTTTTGGCTCATACTGAGAGACTCAAAATAACTCCAGGATCTCTCTTCTTTGTGCTGGTAGTTCATTTAGAGCTTTAAAGGGTAAGAAATTATTTTCCTATTACCCTCTCAGTACGCAATGGATAGTAGGATTTTCACACATGAAAAGCACAGAACTAAATTCTGCCTTCTGGTGGATCAGGGTGGCAGCATGTAACACTGATTTTAAATAAATTTCTAAGTATTTTCAAGAGTGCCAAGGAGCTGGAGGAAACATCCTAAATTGACAGAGAAGCTTTCTTTCTACAGAGATATAGCTTGAAGCTAGAGGAAGTGAAAAAACACAGTCATTTTGAACACATACGCACCACAACATAATCATAGTGCCAGGCAGTCTCATCTCAAGAACAGAAAAGCAATTGATTCTGTTTCTTGAATGTCAGAGTTTAATACAGAGGAAACCCAAGTTTGGAGTTGCAGGAAAAAGTGCACCAGAATAAGGGAGATAGGGAATAAGGGACATAGACAGAACTGTGTTTGAATGGGGGTATAATAGTTACTCTTTGCTTATGTCACTGGAATCTCACCTGGCTTATAGTAGTCATAGACATACACTGTTGCCGCTTTCAGGTTCTGAACTTCAACATCTTGTTCCACTGAGATGTTAAACTTCAAAGAAGTCTTACCCAACTGGAGAGAAGAATTGGAATTAGCAGAAATCCACTGGCCATCTCAAAGTCATCTATATACCAACTTTATTCCCTATGCATCAGAGATTTCTTTTTCTATCTTTCCAGGTTCTTGAACCCTCTTCCTTTTCTGCCAAAATTTTAACATGCTTGACCAGCCTAGAGATTTGCATTTCTGATCTCTGAGAGTCCTGTACAAAGTACTGCAGTTGCTATTACCTAAATAGGCAGCTCCCTGTGGTCTTTCTCTTACCTCTTCCAAGTAGATTGTGACTTTGTCTGGTTTTACCTCTGTCTTTTTTGCCAGAGGTATCTTCTCCAGCTGCATAGGAAGACAAGAGATGAGCTTGGTTAGCACCAGGTCATTGGCCTTCCCTGTTGTCTCACACCAAGTTTAGTATTTGTCAGTGAACCACTGCTGACCAAAGCATTCAGCCTAGTCAGGGGAAGACCTGCGTAACCCAGCTATAATGGTACTAAGGTTGCTGTGAGTGCACAAAGTCTCAGGAAGATTTTTTTCACATATGGAACAGCTGTCCTTGAGCCATGTTCCTACTTTCAGCACTTGCAGCAAAGGGAAATAGGGATAATAGGAGGGTATGATATATCTCCCTGGTTATCTCCTGGAACACTGGAGCATGCAATTGAACAACTGTTCAGGATCCAACACCACTTTATCAAGTATCCCTACAAATGGTTCTGGCAATGGCAAAAGGTCTCAGTGCACCCCTAGACGACTCTAACTAGGTGCTTTCCAGTTCCTCTCTAACCTCTCACTGCATATGTGATGCTCACTACTGAACATGGAAAACTGCACTATCAGTTCCACAAGTGGAAAAATTGCCTTGTGAAATAGCCCACTGTATCTGCACTTTCTTAGTTTAATTAATTTGTAGCAAGATAAGTAGATACCATTCTCCAGCAGTTCTTAAATGTTTGGATATTTCTGGCCCAGCTACATCAGAAAAACATATTTTCATATCTTCAGGGAAGGCCAAAGGCAAAAGTCTTACCGCTTTCACAGAGCTCTTCGCAGGAATGAACCCTGACAGCATCTCCACCACTACCAGGGCCATGTTACTGGTCTCACGGTCCCCTACGTAACTGAAAAGGGCAGGAGAGAAGCACATTAGATGTGGAAGGCATCACAGCATGTCTAGGAGATCCTAACGAACACTTCCAAAATCTGGCCTGCTCTACGGTGATGTGAAAGCTCATCAGAATGTCTAATTGATAGGAGAAAAGGACAAAAATTTGCCCCCATCTACTTGCTCATTATTAAAACAGATTGTGCAGCGAATGTGTTATGTTTAATGTGTTATGGCTTCATGCTCTCTGCAACATGGAGATGTTACTTTCAAGACAGTAGGGTATGGAGAATATGGACCAAGACATTCATCCTAGACAGATGCAGGCAAGTGAAGTAAGGATGGGGACTGGAATTGTTGCTATCTGGTTCCAGCAGAGGTTCACGCTACAGGAGAACGCACCTCAGGGCTGATTCAACCCAGGCTGCCAAGTGCCCCTCAGGGAGGGAACTCTGGCTCTTGTGAACAATGCCATCTCAGCTGCTAGTGCTCTTGGACTGTTGAGCTGTTCTATGCTGACTGAAATAGTTGCTGTGGCATTGCAAATGCATTCCCTTGCTTCTCCAGGCCTCAGTTCACAATCTCTTTGGGATCTATGGAGAAGAGGGTCTTCCCCTGTGTCTTTGTTTCCAGAGACAGGAGGTTTCTAGGCGGGGGTTGATCATGTCACTGGGCTCCACTGAAGAAAGACCTTCAAGGAATCTCATACCTGACAGACACATGGATGTCAAGCTGTTTCCTGACACCATCATATTCTCTCGGTACTGTTTCCACATCTAGAATGAAGACTTCTTCTGTTTCTGGTGGTGGGATGTTATAGGACAAAGTGGTCTGGTGGGGAAGAAAATATCTCTGTGAAGTACCCAGGAGCTTCCCTGTGTAAGCTAAAGGACTACCTGTGCCTCCAGCTTTTAAGGAATCGGTAACCAGTGGCTAACACAGTTAGCCCCAGATGTGCTTTCTGTTCAGATGTGCTGTTTAGCACACAGCATCAGGTACATCTGCCAAGTGTAACCCTCAGCATGGAGGCTTAGCTATCTGTGATCCAAGGCCTCATTCAGTACAAAAATGTCTCAGTCTTACTGAAAAAAAAAAAAAAATCATTAAGGTGTGAGAAAGTACATTAGCTAAAACATTGCCTGCAAGGAGAAAGAAATATGACTGTTAACTGTTGACATGGGAATAGTTATCAGTTCCAGGTCTCAAGAGGAAAAATACTGACAAAACAAGTATAAAACCTGAAAAAAAGAAAGAGCAAAGAATCAGAAGAAGACAATTCAGCAAGAGGGTTGATCACACTCCAAAGAGCAGCATAGGCCAATCTTCCTCCATCTGCCTGGTGCCTGACTGGTCAGCAGTATTCATCAGATGTCTTATGCTTATTAACTATAGTCAAGTCTAGCCAAGCAGTACGAGTCCTAGTTACTTCCTACGTGCATTAACAATAAATTATTGTTGTGTCCTCTTGTCTATACACTGCTTGCGGATTCTCTGAACAGAAGAGATGGCTGAACAGAAGTGACACAGTGAGGGAAGTTTTCATAGGGAGTGACTTGACTTCTTTGCTGCATGAGTGGCTCATAAGCAGACTACTGTCAAAGCTGCCAGAAAAATAATATGGACCAGTTGTGTTGGTGTACTGAGATAAGAAGACCTTGGTCCTACATCTCTCCTTATCTCTGTGTGTGATAACAATCCAAAGAATATTGAGTCAGAAGATATACAGTGCTCAGCTCCTGAAGCAATGACATCAGCAGCATATGTTCAATATAGAAGCAGGTACTATTCTGCATCCCATCACTCCTTACTTCAGATCTACTAGTCTCTTTACAATGACAGGACTCTATAGCATGGGGCAGCAAAGCTGAGACATTTCTGAGATGAAGATACCACAGATGGTTACAATAAAACCATGTCAACAGAGTATACCTGAGCTCCTTCAAGCTCGACATGATTCTGCCTAGAAAACCAAATTCTACTCAGAATCTGAGGCTATAGTGTCTCCTTAGAGCCAAACCTCACTTGAATCCCCCCTGCTCTGGCAGGGGGATTGGACTAGATGATCTTTTGAGGTCCCTTCCAATCTCTAGCATACTGTGATACTGTGATACTGTGAATAGTCAGTGGCAAAACCTTACAGTTCTTTTCCTTGTATATACGCACCTGTACATAAACACAGCCGCTGTCAGTTGCTTGTACTGTGTACATCCCTGGGACTGCAAGGAGAGATGTCTGATGCAGGACCAACTTGTTGTTCCTGTGCACATGGAACTCCAATGGATAAGTCTCCTTGCCTTTCACTGTCACCTTTACGTCTTTGATCTCCTGAGGAATCAGGGCTGCATACTGAGCGAGAGCCTGCAGGCTAACAACTGTGTCCGGAAGGTAGAGAGAGAGTCACTTTGCTGTGGAACCATGCAGTACAAGATGCAGCACAGTAGCTCAGGCACTGAGGGGAGAACAACACTCCTCATGGCCCCGATTCACACTCTGACACAGGTGGGGTCTATGCCATTAAGTGCGTAGGTAGTGTCTATGCCACAGGCAGCTGGATTACTTTCTGTTACCTGGAAAGGGTGGCTTCTGAGCCCTGGGGTTAGCAGTCCCAGGCTCTGGGTAATCTCAATTACACCACACAGAAAAAGTGTTTCCCCTGGCATTCCCCTTCCCAAGCAGGCTTATGTATGCTCATCTGCAAAGGAACGATCTAGAGTGATGTACACATGAGAGGTGTGCACACCACTCCAGGCATAGTATCTCTCTCCTTCCCCCATGACTTCCTCCAACTTGTTACCTGTGTGGAAGCAAATCCACCAAAGGCATTTCTTTTTCCACTGAGCCAGTGCACAATCTTGCTTACTGAGGCTTCATTGAATGCCAAGTCTGGTTTGGAGACATGAGCCAGGAGGATGTACGCTACTGTCTCAATCATAGAAGAAGAAGATTCTTCACTACTGGAATGTGATGTCAGGAGTTCTGCTGATTGGGGGAAAAACATGTGGAAGAGAAGAACTTATGAACATCAACTTCTCCTGCCCTAGTATCCTTCAAGGACTGGCAGTTTCCTGTATACCATTGGAAATACATGTGCCTTTCCAGGGCACCTCAGAGTGCAGAAGCCAATCACTTGTGTTGCTTTTGTGCTCTGAAGGGACAGCTTTCTATAACAGGCTCTACTTTTTTCCTTTGAAAGCACAGAGAGATCCAGGCCCTAAATCCTCAAAGAGTTCCTCCAGAAAACAATTTTCCTAGAGACTATTGACTCTGAACAGAGGCTTTTTGCTTACAGTACAGTCCTAGTCTTACTGATCTCTGTGTATTGTGTATATTCAAAGCTATGTACTCAAACTTTCACATTTTTGCTGTTTCTGCATTTCCCTAGGACTGTATAAGAGGGTCTCCCATGCTGAAAAGCTGCAGGATTCATTTTCAGTAATTTGTATCTATTGTGCAAGAATTGGTCACTCTTTGAAGAAGAATTGCTGATGGGCTACCAGAGGAGCAAAACTACCCAACTCACTTTGTTGGCATCTATGCAGTGCATAGGCTAGGACAATTTAAGCTAGAGCTGGTCTCTCACTTATGGTCTAAGCTTATAGGCATTGAATACGTCTGAGTCCAGTCAAATGTTTTGCTGTAGTGATGATAGGGAGCTAACCAAAATTCAGCTAAGAATTTAGCTTGAGTGTAGGTATCTCCTGCAAAGGTACAACTATGAAACCTTGAAATGCTTTTAAATTCCAAATCAGTTTTCAGAACAAACCTTCACTTTTGAAATAGAACCACAAAATCACTTGTTTGCCCAAAACTAGCATAAAGACTTTAGAGTTTAGCTCAGGGCTAAACAAGGACTCCCCATCTATGGACTGGTATAACTTCATTATGCTTATCAGAATGGAAGGGTTTTGCATGAAGGATTTGTTATTTACTACTCCCAAGGTGGTGTAAGCAGAACAAGTTTTAAATGAAGTGGTAGAAGGTTTCTTGAAGATGCAGCTACAGCTGACCTACAGATTAACCTTGAGTCTTTAAAAAGCATTGAACTCCTTTTTAAGATCCAACTGTAATCCTGCTAGTGAGGCTAATACAGAAAGGTATCTCTAGCCAGCAGAAGATAAACCTCTGAGGCAGAGATTCTCCAGCAGGCAAACTGCAGTCACATCCTCAGACTCAGCAGGCAGAACACAGATACATTTAAACATGTAGGACACCTTTTCCACTCTTACAACTCCACTGCTCTTGTCAAGTCATTGCTAACTATTAACAGTGGAAACAAAAGCCAAAGAAAACTATGACTTGACCCACATTAAAGAGACAAAAGGAAGAACCAAGATCAGCAGCACAGCAATAAATCTGTATCCACCCAAGGGCCCTGAGCTGAGTAAAGCAGCAATGGGGAAGCAGTCAGAAAGCACTGCAAATTCTGCATGTAAATGCTCTGACCAGCAGATGAATAGACATGGTGAACCAAGTTTCCTTTGTAAGATCTCTTGCACTACAGATGAATTGCTGAAGAACGGTGGGAGCCCCACAACTCAAGTGAGTCCTTTGACAGCACAAATTGAGCATGGATCACTTCTGCTGTTTTCAATTAGAAATTGTTCCTGGGTCTGAGAAAATTAGAGGCTCTCACAGCTTCAAGAGATTAACATTTTCTGACACAAAAGCCAATCTGAGAGTAGTTAAATTTTACAAATCACTGCAATTAAATCCTACAGATAACAGGCTTTAAACACAGTCATTGCCTCTAGAACCCAAAATCTTCTAAACAGCAACCTACCGGTTTCCTTCTCTAGCATATGCAGGAGCTGCTCTCTCATCTCCGTATCCTGACTCAGTGTGAAGACATAAGCCATCAAAGCCTTGACATAAAGGCTTGTTTTATCAAGCGTTACATTCTTGAGGCAACGTAAGGCATTATCCAGCATGGTGGCCTGAGAAAGGAATTCCAACTCAGTGAATTTCCTCTGACAAAAAAAAAGTTGTTGTGAAAATATATCCCCAACCCTCAAGCATCCCAGCTACATCTTTGATGTATTTCAGTGCTAGCATCTCTCCCAGGACTGTGGAATGTGAAGCAGAGTGGACAAAGCAGCACTCACTGAGGGTGGAAAACAAAGATCTGACTGGACATACCACTGGGAGGGGGATTGTCAATATACTTGAGAACCCAGCTGTAGGAAGTGTCTGGTAACACGCTGGCTCAGAACAGTCAGAGCTGCATTGTATGGGCCTCAGTTCCTGAGGGGGTACAACGTTGTTCTCAGGACTGTACCAGGAATGATGGAATATCAGCTTATCATAGCGAGAAGAGTCTGCTCTTGGGCTGAAGATCATTGCTTTTATTTCAGGTCTGAAGGAGAGGGGTTGCATATCTGAAAGGTGGTCTTCTTTTTATCCTTTGGCTATATTGGTCGGTTTAATGAAAACTATTGCATCTCCCTGCAAGCCCTGAGCCATTTTCAGAGGCAATTTTTTCCCCTGAGATCAGTTGGGAATGGCACATGCTCTGCTTTGCTGCAAGTCAGGCCTTTAATATTAAGAACTCCTTTCCAAGTTAACAATTTCCTATTGAGCTTATTGTGTACAAAGGTGGGACATGGCAGAACTTTTCACCGACTCAAGCTGGGTACTCCTGAAACCATAGACCTGGGGAGGACGCTGCCAAGCCCTGCAAGAGTTTGGATGTGACTTACATTCTTCTCCAGATGGAGCTCCACCAGTGCAGCAGCAATATAGGCTGTTAATGAGATTGTATCATCCACACCACCCTGCAAGTCACACAGACTAACATTAGAAAAGAGCAAAACCAATCACTGACTGCTTGTCATTGTATAGCCACTGAAACTGCCTACGGATGGTGTATCTGAGAGAGGACAGTAGCATGCCTCAGAGAATTCCTGGACATATGGGGACTGAAGGAAAGCACTCCAGGCTCACTCACTGAATATAATGAAAATCTGGTGCTGAGAGCAGCCTCAGAGCCATATTATTCATCCAGCCAAGGCATGCCTTCTCAAAGAAAGGCATGAAACAGACTATTAATCTATTTATTTTCTTAAATATGTTACAACTAGACTCATGAACAAAGTGTTTATGATGCAGGATTTGCATACAAGAAGCAATGCAAGTTTACATACAGTTCAGCTGACTGTAAGAAGCTACAGGTTAATATGGGTAAACAGGCTCACAGGAGCCTATTTTCCCATCAGAAGACATTTGTTCTTGGGGAAGTTCTGCTTGTATGCTCAGACATGAGACACGAAAACATCTAAAATGAGAAGGGGAATTTGGGCGGAGCTGCTGAAAAGCATTGTTCATACTGAACAGAAGAAACTTTGAACTGTAAGGGGAGAGGAGAGACAAAACTATTCCAAAAAGTTCTGTTCAAATAGAAAGCCCAAGCTGAGAAATTAATGAAAATCAGACAAGGATGGGCAGTCTATACGTACACTCGGTTTGGGGTTTTTTTTATATAGCATCCAAATTTTAGGGAAAAAAGTGTAACCCTTTGCTAAAATAGCAGACTCTTTTCTTTCATGAACCTGCCTTGTATTTAATATGGGTGGCCTTGCAATCTTACCTTTACAATGACAATGAACCCAATTCATGTTTACCAAAAGCTTGGTGCATTTGCAGCTACACTGCAGGGATCGTTTTGGGGATGTCAGGCTCGAGAAGTCATACTTTTTGGGAGGTGGAGAACAGCTGTGTTTTCAGATAATCTCATATTAGAGCACATAGTCAGGACTATCTGGAGTGTATTGGGAGTCATAAGGCATGAGAAGAGGGAGAATGCAGCCAGGGTATTCTAGACAAGCACTAAAATATAAAACTATTTCTTCCCATGCCCTTGAAGTGCTCTGGCACAATTGGCCATGCTGCCTTTTGACTAAAGTAAAAATGAAGAAATCCTAGCAGCGATCCTATGAAGTATTCTGCAAGGATACCAGAGAGGGACTCTTCATCAGGGACTGTAGTGCTAGGACAAGGGGTGATGGATTTAAACTTCAACAGTGGAAGTTCAGGTTAGATATAAGGAAGAAGTTCTTTACTCTGAGGCTGGTGAGGCACTGGAACAGGCTGCCCAAAGGAGTGGTAAATGCGCCATCCTTGGCAGTAGTCAAAGCTAGGTTGGACAGAGACTTGGTGGCATGTTCTAGCGTGAGGTGTCCCTGCCAATGGCAGGGGGGTTGGAACTGGATTATCTGAAGGTCCTTTCCAACCCTAACCATTCTATGATTCCATGATTAAAATTTCACCTGGAGGAAATGCCTGTGGTTTTAGACCACGCTTTTTCGTTCTGCTCTTGGATGCTGCCTTGGCTGTGCTAGGCCATGGGCACATTGTTTTGTGCTACTGTGCCCAGAGAAAGAGCCTGGGGAAGCAACCCTGTGCCTCACATTGTGCTTCTCCTGCTCTCACTCCCATGTCTGGCAGCCATACCTTCAAGTCATTGTTGAAGAGCTTTCCCACACTCTGGAAGCAGCCACTGGGCAGCTGGTGCTTCTGCAGCCAGAGCAGAGCACTGTGCATATGATCCTTATTGATGTAGATGTGAGAGCTGGCTTGTCCAAAGGACCTGGCTACAAAAGCTGTCAGCCTGTGAGCAGAGCACAAAGGAATCCCATGTCACAGCCAGGAGCTGATCCAACAAGGATAATGGGTTTCAGATGACAGTAACAACTCTGGTCACTCACCATGTGTTGCCCTGGTTGTCACCTTTCCCAAAGGCACTGTATGAGCCATCATCATGTTTGTAGAGCAGCTGACGCTGGTAACCTATGAAGATGAATGCCAGCACATGACTTTCAGTGTGAGGGCCTGTAGCATCTCAGACTGTATCTGGCTGTGGGAAGAAAGCTCCACAGCAAGAGACTTCACCAGGTCCTACAGTCAGAGACATTGAGGCAAACTTCCCACCCCACAATTCCCCATGCACCCCACACCAGCATGACAAGAAGCAGTCGCAGAGCACCGCTGAAGTGTGGCATGCAGCTGCTTTACATGACTAGAGCTGTTACATGGAAGTACTGTGGGTATTTGCCTGCTGGTTTGCAGAACGGTGACATGCTTTGCCACCTCATGTCTGCCCACGCCCCAGGGAACCTTCATGGGTACCATGCTGTGAACAAATTAGATGTAGGAGTTAGGAGTGAGAAGGAAGGCTTTTCCTAGAGAGGACAAATATGATATCCAGTTTGTTTTTCAGTACTTCTTCTATCCCTGTTGGGACTCAAGAAAGCACTATTTTGTTTTCAGAGAAAGCTCTGAGGGCAAAACACTACCTGCATCTGTTGGCTCTTCCTCTACCCTCCACAGGGCGTCATTGGCTACCCTCCATCTTGCTCCTCTGCTGCTGCCAGTCTCTTGGGTAGGTCCCTCTCTCCTAAATATCTGACCCACTTGCAGTACAAGAGAGAAAGGGGGAAGGAGAGGAAATAAAACCCTATAACCCTACCCATGGGAGGCTGCTAAGCTTGCAACATAGCAGGGTAAGGAGACTGGCAGCCTGAAATGTGAGGCACTTTGCAAAATGGGACACACGCTGGCACTGTATTAAGTTCAGATTAACCTGGACAGAGCTGACATGCCCCCACAATATGTGTCCTAAAACATGGGGAAACACTAAACTACCAAACTCCTATCTATTCCCAAAGGCCATTTTTTCTTACAGTTAATAACAGCTGATGCCATTTCCACAAGGGACTTCCATCTGCCTTGGACTGGTAAGAGAACAAACCACAGGCATCACATAATGATGGAAATCATTAACTACCTACACCCTTCACTAAAAAGCAGGGTTAGTACCTCAATAACAGTGAGAGACAGAAGTTCTGCTTCTTCAGAAGCACACTTTTCTTTCCATGAGACATATCCTTCTCTGTAATACCTTTCTTTGTCACAGCTCTGGCAGTGCTTCCACTTCTCCCTGCACCTCTATCAGACCAGTGGCCCAGACTCTTGATTTATAGCACCTTCGTTTTGGAGCAGAGGAACAAAGGACAGTGTTTACCTGTTTTCAGGAATTTCAGTGCTTTATCTTCAATTTCTGGGACCAGTTGTTTAGTCTTATTCAAGTACTGGAGTATGAAGATGTTCGGTGCAAACTGAACCATGTTTTGTTCACCACAGCCAAAGGGCATCCTTAGCAGCTGGTCTAAATTTTGAAGTGCTGGGCCCATGATGTCCCCTTAGGTTTGAGGTGGAGGGGCAGGAGAAAGGAAAAGCAGAGACATTCAGCAGAATGGAATGAAAGGATTACTGCCTTCTCTAAACTCTACTGGGATTCTGGTAAAAAGCCAGCCGCGGAATTAGCAGAGATGATGATTTCTGCTGACCTCTCCTAGATTAGTCCAGCACAGAAAGGGAAGACATCATGGTTCTGGGAGGAGGGAGGGTATAGGAAACTTGAGGGGTTCTGAGGAAAGGTGATGAGAGCTTTCATTCCTGAGTGGGTATTAAGGAGGGAGAAGAATTACAGCAGCAAACTAGGTGGAAATCTGCCAGGACAGTTTTGTTTCACTTAGGTGGATGGCAGTGACATGTCAGAGAAGACACCCCATTTTGTGCCTTCTCGAGCCACTTTGGGAATAACCCAGGATAATTGCTTATGAGAGGTATAAATACTGAAAAAGATTACTTGATCCACATTTCTGAGGCCAGCAGTACATCCCTTACAGCTTATGTCATGAGGAACTGGGTTGATGCATCATTAAGTGCCAGCTCTTCCCACTGGGGACCCAAGAGCAGGAAAAGTCTATCTCACCAATCACAGAGAAAGTGGCTCGTCCAGATCCCTCCAGCACTTCTGCAGGCAGAGTCAGGGAGAACTCTTCAGAGACAGTATTATCTGAGGAAGGCAGAACCCAGAAATTTATCCCATGGAAGAAGTATCACACACAAGTGCAACATCCCAAGGAGACGCAGGTGAGGCTCAGTGTGACACTGTGCCACAACAGCTGAGTCTTGCAAACAAATGCCTCAATACAGGAAACTTTGCTAGACATGGACAAACTATAGTTGTTGTTCTCTCAGACAGAGATGGTACCACCAGTGGTTGCCCTCTGACAATTCCCCCACCTCTGGGTATTTGCAGTAGCCCTCTCCTTTCAATCTTGTTCTCATGATCAGTAACAGTCAGGGATTTTTGTCCCATACCTGCAGCACAAAGAAAGGCGTTCTGGGTCTTCTCTTGTAGGATACCTCCTGGCTGCAGATGGAGAAAGAGTAGTTCAGATAGAGAAGGCAGGAAAGGAAGCCACCATGGCTCAGCATGCCTGTCTGCTTCCAAAGACAGACTAAACATCCTCTTAGCATTTTGCTAACTGCTTCAGGGAATGACCCACTGTCCCTAGGTGTACTCCACCCTGAGATGAGACTTACCTTCACCAGCAGAGGTTTTATTACTGTGTCTCTCTCTCCTTGTAAAGGTGTCACAGTAACCCTGTTATCACACAGATTGTGTGAATCTTCTGCCACGCTGCTCACGGTGACATTCACTTTGCCTGCAGGGAGCACAGGGGCACATTGCTGAGCACTTGCAGCAGACAGCTGTATGTACAAGCTTTGGGATCAAACATGCAGAGGTAGGTGAATTCCACCCTTCCTCCCACTTAGCTGCCATACGTCCCTCTGCTAAACCTCACCCAGCCTGGTGGCTGTCACGTTCCACATGAAGGTTTTTGCTTCGTTGGCGCAGAGGCAGCTGATGAACTGGCAGCCTGGACAGGCACCCACCTGCAGTTCTGGGGTCTCTGTGAGTGCGGTGCGCACCTGAGTGTAGTGGGGTGTACAAGCACACGTTGGCATAGGGTTAGTGACAGACAGTACATGAAGGAACAAACACCTTGGTTCATGCAGTGAGAGGTGGTGCTTTGTGGCCCAGACGCCAGTACCTAGGGCTTCTGAGAAGGTCATAGCTTACTTTTGGCCTCAAGTTTTTGTTTTGACAGAGGCCATGTAATTGGGGGAATTCTCACCTGGATACAGTCCTTGAGATAGTTAAAGACAGTGGCTTTTAGGCTGAAAGTCTCTCCTTGGATCACAGAGTATGGCAGTGACAGATCCACAAAGAAAGGCTGGAAGACCCTAAGAGTGGTCAGAGGTGACAACCCAAAGCCAGTATCAGCAACACAGAAAGTGTTGGCATTCCATTCTGTGATGGTGTCAGGTATAGCAACTTGGAGAGACACTTGCCCATCATCCCTAGAGCATGAAGAGGAAGAGGAGAACTTGCTCAGAAGCAGTCAGAAATCTCCAGGGGTCTCTCTGGGGAAGGCAGGTAGAAGCTGTTACCAACCCAACAGAGACCAAATCCCAAATCCAGGTCTCTGGGAAAAGTGTCCGTGGTTTTGGCTTCTTGTCTTGAGAACGAGGTGCAGAATCACCATGGACAACGTGGCTTTCTACTGGAAAGCAAGTGATACCTCAGAAAAAAGCATATGTATCTACAGGCGAAATTAGTTCTTCATTCACAGGCAATCTAACACAAACTGTAAATGCTTTGTGACACACAAAGAGTGGACGTTTCAACAAGAGGGTTGGTGTTTCAGTGGGAGTCTGACACAGATTATGTACTTTTCGGGGAATGCAGCTTTAGGGAGGCAGAACTGGATGGAGTTTAGCCTTAGACTCAGTCTGACAGATTTAGCAAGACTGGTCTGGATTCAGGGGAGACAGCATCATCAGATGGAGTGGCACTCTCTTAGTCTGTGAAAGAGCTATGGAAAGAGCATAGTACATTTTCTGTACTGTAGGGTCAGGCAATAAAGCACAGGGATTTGAACTTTTGTCTGTGATTTATAAATCAGGTTCATTGAACTGGACACAGGCTTTATTCCTCCCATATACAAACAAGAAACACAGCAGGGTTGAAGTCAGCTGCTTCAGCTGCAGGCTGGCTGGAACTGAGAAAGGAGAGCCCCCTCCAGTCAAGGAGATGGACATATCTGATTCCTTACCAGCAACATTGTCTTTTCGAGAATACATCTTTTTCTCAAAGCCTGGTTGCATACAAGAAACTGGTTTCTTGATTCTAGTATTGGTTAATATTTTCATGCGCAATATCTGAGAAAATAGTGAAAAGAGTAAATCAGTGATGAATAAAAGGGAACAAGGAATGTTTACAATATGTCATGATAGTAGGTATCATAAGTGGGCTGGTGTAGCTGAAACAGTTTAAAACTATGCTTGTTTAAATACGTATGCATAAAATTACAGGCTCAGACTTTAGGCAGTGCATGAGGAATGGAAACCAACTTATGAGGAACACTAGAGCAAATTCTTACTTCTCATAAATTTCAGTTAGATCTGTCCTTCATATGCCTGACCCTAACAATGAGACAGAGTCAAATACCATATATCCCATGAAAAAAGCCTAAGAAAAAAAAAAAAAAGCAAGCTTTAAATTGCTGCAGAGTTTTAGAATGGAAAGATCTAACTGTTCACACATAACCATTCTTATACAAGAAAGGAAAGAGGGAGTGAGCAGCTGCGTGGTTCTGAGTTACTGACTGGGCTTAAACCAGGACAAGAAGTCAGTAACAGTTCTGGCTTAGAAAACTGATGGGCAACTTGGTCACAACTTAGTTTGGATCCTGATTTTGTCTGAATGAAACTCAGTCTTTTAGGGCCTATGCTTCACATGGTGGCCATATTGAATTGAATGCACACTCATGGGCATGGGCTGAGAAAAAGATGTCATCACACCAAAGGAAGGTATTTCATCCTGTAAGCAATCCTTGCTTTGATTTAATGGTCTGCAAATCACTGAGAACTCTTCTACTTTCTTGAAGTACTAAACTGTTTCACGAATAGTAGGAGCCCTCGCCCTTTCTGCAGAGGCTGTATATGCCTGTAGACTTAGTCATAAGTTACAAGACAGTCATCTGTTACAGGATCACTAATAATTGGAATAGGGGGGTCTCCTTTAATTAGCATCTGATATAGTGTAGGACTAAGCATGTAAAAGACAGTACAGTACCATGCCTCTGGGGGGAATCAGGGTCTGTATTTGCAAGGTAGAGTTTCGTCAGCCTGAGAAGCCTATGCAACTCGGACCCCATTTTGGCTTGTTTTCAGTGTGGCTTCTCCTGTTTTGAGGTGCTTTTACTTGCATATATTTCTCTAAACAGCATTCTGGCAGAAGCAGCACTTCCTCTTTGCTTTTGTTTAGCAGACATTTTGTATATCTTTTTTTCTGGCTATTGTACTTGTTAGCTGATTAGCTTATTTTGTCATTTGTCTTGATGGCTAGCTCGAAAGCCAAATTGTGAAGGACTTGTTTTTATTAAAAATGCTTTGAGGAGAGGTAAGAAGAGATTTAATGAAACAAAGTAAGCACTTTGCAAGTAAAGTAATAGCCAAGCAGCAATCCGTCAAAATATAGTGAGGTGGTCAGGTCTTACTGGCATTTCTTGCGACTCACCCTTTGTAGCTATGGTAGCCTAAAGTAGATTTGTTCATTTTTATACTTCTGTAATCAGGCAGAATCCACTGTGATTACTCATAAGTTTCATCTTTCCCCATAGTCCCCAAATGAGTGAAGCTACACTGAACAACAAGGTACAAATGACTTGTAGCAATCAAAGTTGGGGTAGCTGAAGTTTGCAAACAGTGAATTCTTTCAGGCATTCAGGATGGCATATTGGCAACCTCCGGCTCAGGAAAGTTTAAGGTTTAGTGGAAGTGTGAACACTCACTTTAAACAAATTAAAGACATCAGCATCACTTTGGTACCACGGTGCTCCCATCCGAGTCTTTTTGTGGACACTGGACTTCTGGGGCAGACAAGGGTATGCCTCGAAGTCTTCCAAGTGATAAGGGAACCCTCGTTCTCCAATTGTAAAGCTGTCATCAAAGACCTTCTCATACAACTGCAATGGAAAAATAGAGGTCTTCATGAGGAACTGGCCAACCAGCATGTGTATGGGTCAACTATGTGGATTGTAGACCTCTGTTATACTTTCTGAAGCTCTGCAGTTGAGGAAGTTCACACTGGCCCAGCTTAAACTAAAGGACATTAAGCTCAAGGAGTGGATGTTGGCAAGTAGCTTCCAATCTGCAAGACTTTTACCTCTGACAGTTCAAGTCTTTTAACTCTAGGGTACAAGATTAGGATAAAACCACATGATTCGGTTTGAACACCTGAACATTGGCACACCTGACTTACATATTTAATGATTACTACTTTATATGCCTGTTAGTAGAAGATGCAAACGAAGATGCACTGGAACAGCATTCCTGTAAAATAGAACACTAGATCACACTATAGGTCCTATTTACTGGTGTAGCAAGTCCCCCTGGATTTGGTAAGTCTTCTTTGTAGCAGTCTGGCCTGCTGTAACTTAGCTTACCACTTTGCATGAGGTATACACATATGTATTATCTCTGCTATATATACATTGTGGGATTATGTTGTGACTTTCAATTCTTCCAGTGTTTTTGTTCTAAGTTTTAAATTCATTCCTCTGAAATACACAGCTGCTTTAAGGTAAGTTCATTCAATCCTTCTAGATTCTCACACCTGGGTGTGGACAAAATCTTGACCACTGTTCATCAGCCACTGCATGCTCTGCATGCTGTCCCCTCGCTACTGTTTTCTAAAGAACTGCTCAGGTGCTCAGCCTGATCCATCATGCAGTTACCATCCAGCAATATTTGAGGCAGAGGGATAGGAGGACCCTATTGAGGCAAAACTCCATTTCAAAGGTTTAGCCTGGTGAAAGATGGAATAGCAGAGAGACAGCTGCTAAGCACTCTCTGTCCAAGTGGAAAGCACCAGCATCTCTTTGAAGTTGCTCTTCCTGCCTACCCCTGCAGTATCATGCAGCATCCACCACTCTCCAGGCAGAGGCCCAAAGTTCAGGGCTGGTGCACAAGGAACTTGATTGCTACATAACTGCTCAGAAGAGGCTGAGGACAGGGAATGCAAGGGCAGCCACCTAACACTGCAACCGTGTCCTGGGATGGACTACAGGCTTTTTTTTGCCAATGCATGGAAAGAGAAGGCAGGCAGATACTAGGGGGTTGGTGACAGAGGCTGCACTCACTGTGTTTGCTGTTAGGGTATTATTGTTCTTCAGGAGGACACCCTTGTCAACAGCTTTGACAGAGCACAAGGACCCTGGAGCAGCCTTCAGGTTCAGATTGACTTTTGATCCTGGGACTTCTTCCTTGTGTGAGAATTCCAGTGAGACCTGGAAAAGAAGAGAGTCAGGGAGCTTAGCATTGGAGTGTGGGACCTTGTGACTATTAGATGTCTGGGGAGCAAAGGGGAAGACAGAGAATAAGGTAGGGAAGTGGGCTGAGATGCTGAAACAACCCTCCTGGAAATCCATTGGGAAGGTTACAGGGGCTGCAGTGTGTACAGCTCAGCCAGACTTCCCCTGCTACCCTCTGATCCAGAGCTACCACAGGATCAGAATCAGGCAGACTTCTCTATTAGGGAGAACACAGCGGACAGTGTGTTCCCATTTCAGTCATGAAGAATGGGGAAAGAAAACAGAGCTTAAGAGAGCCTGGTTAACTCTTTGGGAAAGGCTTTCCAGTTGGTGTTGGGAAGAAGGAGGTTACATGTTGTATTTCCCAGCCAGAAATACTGGGCATCTGGTTTGGCATATACACACCTTATGCCTCTTGGCTGAGATAGAACAGGACCAGGAATCGAAACAGGCTACAGCACATCAGTTGTGCTATCTCACTCCTTGTGTTTCTACTCACCTTGTGTCTAAAGCATTTTTCTACTTGAAACTCTTCCACATCAGCTACCACCTCTCCATCCAAAAAGACTGCATACAGTAGAAGCTGGATGTCAGGCAGGAAGTCATTGCCAACAGTCAGAGTCAATGAGAAGGAGCCCTGCAGATCTGCACAAGATAGCAGCAAGAGAGGCAAAGAATTCAGTGAATCAGCTTATTAAGGCTGCACAGAAAATAAGACTCAAAAGAGGCATTAATAATTTCTACCTGCAGATAAGGACATCCCACACAGATGCTATCATAGATTAAACCTAGTTTGGCTCAACTTTAGCAACAATATTCCTCTTCCCTAATGCATAGATAATAGATAAACAGGCAAGCCACACAAATTTTATATTTTCTCCATAGCTAGCAGCAAAGTTATAAGGTTCAATAGTAGATGAATTAGACAAGGCAGGAGAACGACAGTTGCCTAGAAGGACACTGAACTCATATGAAAGGAGATTGTGTTGGTTTAATGAAGTGGAACCACTAAGATCTCATTTCAGTAATTCCCATCTATGGATAAGAATAAGACCTGAAGAGATTGTCACTGGAGAGAGGTCACAGTTTTCTAGGGTGTGTTATGATGCATTTAACTTCATGTGTTTCTACTCACTCTCATGTTGGTTGATTGGCACCTGCTTCTCTCCACTGAAAAGGATCTTGCCTTTAGCTATCACCTGAAGAGCAAAGAAAAGAGTCTTTCAACGGTCTGAATTCTGACAGCATGATGAAAGTGGGAGAAGAGCAAGAGAAGAGAGAAGGATGTCTGACAGATGTCAGAAGCTCTTCTGGCAGGGCATCACCTGAAGAGCATTGCAGCAGAGATGGAGATAGCATAGCTGTGAAGAGAACTTGAGAGGTGTTGGTTAGAAAATGAGAAGACATGACTCCTTTCAAAGCCAGAGGTATGTTTGAAGCTAAGAGCAGCTGCAGTGAACTCCGATTTTCACATTACCAGGATACAGTACTTTTGACAGTATGAATGAGCCCTGATACTAATGACGTCACAGCCAGGCTGTAGTCACACTTGCTTTGGACTCACTTTCTTGAAAGTGGACTTCAAGATAACATGATAACAGCCTTTTGGAGTGCATCAAGGGCCTGTGCAGTTTCAGGCCTTCTCCTGTAAATATACAGGAGGAGGTCAGCTGCCCCAGAGATTGCCTCAGACACAGATGGAATTCTGGGGCATACCTACAGGGCAGAAACCAGGATAGCCCTCCACTGCCACCCATGTGAATGTAGGGTTAATAGCAGGTATCCCCTCACTCAGACTTATGTCAAGGCACTTCTAACACAGCAAAGCAGCTGGGGGCTAGGAGCAGGTCTAGGAACTGGAAAACAGGAGGAGGTTTGGGCAGAACAGAACTCACAAACAGACTTATACTGGCCTGGGAGTACCTTATTCTTTCCTGTCAGTAAGTATGTGTTGTGCGAAAAAGGTAAAACGCCAATAAGCATGATCTTGCCCTGAGATTCAGCTGTCTTTTGTGCTCACCAAGTAGTAGAAATCAATGTGGTCTACTTCAGAGCCAAGTTTATTTGGGTCAAGGATATAATCCACTTGGACTTCCTGCTCCTGATCACAGGCCATCATATCATTCCTGGCCTTGATCTCAAGGAAGCTGTTGCTTTCAGAGTAGAAAGGTTTCAACCAGTGGAAGCTATCTTCAACTTCCGTGTAGGTTTCAGAAGAATCTTGCTCATCTTCATTTCCAAGGCTGTAGGTACCCTTCAGCACACAAACCACAAGTTGGCAATCAGTATCAAGTGATACAAGGAAGTATGTATGCCCTCTGAAAACACTAAGTTATTACCTGACCTGATGGCAGACCACACATCTATAAGCTTAAAATATTCTTCTGTTTAAATGTCATTTTAAAGTCTGAGTCTTTCTCTTATGAAGTTTCAGTAGATTTTCCCACAATCTCATTTATCTTCCTTTATCTTTCCATGAGGACACACCCCACACCAGACTTTAACCCCAGTACAGCACCCGTGCTTTCAAATTATGTTTCTAGTGAGATGCCCTGAAGCACAACAGGCACCAAAAAAGCCTTTGTATGATTAAGCTCCAATTCTGCAGATACTTCAGGGCTCTCTGGACAATATCCATGGGTCTAGGAACAAGAACTAGAGCCTGTCCTCAGTCTCCCTCGTCAGAGAAATCTACTTAGATTACAGATCCTCAGATCACCAAATCCTGCCCAACCAAAATTAGGGAACCTCACCCTGAATAGAAGGGGGTCTATGCGAAAAACATCTGGAACAATAGTTCCAATCTCTGAGAAATGAATGGCAACAGGAGATTATAGTACTTGGGAATTATCCCATATCAGCTGCAGGAATGCAGTTAGTGGGAAGATGGGTGTACCACCAGGCTGGTAACAATGAGCTCCAGGTGTAGGAGCAGAAGTTATGAGGAGAAGCAGCCAAGTACTTCAAAGTTTGTTGAAGGGAGGTCAAAAGCAGCTACTTGCCAAGCTCAGCCTGAACAAGGTATGCACTGCTACAGAGAAAAAGCACCCACTAGAAGTGGAGTTCAACAGAGACAGTTGTGCTGAGCCACCTCCCGCATGTCCCAGGGTAGAGAAAGGGGAGGTTTCCTTCGAGGAAGTATTCAAATTAGCAGATGTTTTTAGCAGAGTCAAGGGAAGGTGAGGTGGGATACAGAAGTTTAGGATCGCGATTCAGCTCAGGACAGCAGATCACCTTTGGTGACCATTTGTCTGAAATGTTGCAGCACAGCCTCCAGTTTCCCTGGGGAGATAGCACTGGAGAGTAATTCAAGATGCTTCTACAGATACAGCCAAATGAGATTAGGAGCAAGAGGAGAGTGCTACAAAACCCTCAGATTTATTCTATTTTCTATCCCTTTCCTCAGTCTATCATCACTTTATCCTTCTTTTTCTATGGCAAATGCTCACCCTCAGAGAAACCATTGTGCTGTTCCAGCTGGTGGTATCCAGTGAGAAGTGGGCTTCCCCATTCTCATCTGTGATGAATGTCAGGTGTGTCTCCTCATCATTGACATCAACTATTAGGTAGACTGTGTCATTTCTGAGGGGAGACTTGTCACTGTGGCAAAGCATCTGCAAAGAAGGGGAGGAAGTTAATACCCCATGGTGCCACATTCTGAGCCACTGAGCACTGAGCCAGTGCTTAATATTGTTTCTATCACTGATCTTTCTCAGGCCTTCTAGCTTCCAGACAGGTTGGAAGGATTCAAATAAAAGTGCAATAAATACACAAAACCAACAATATGCAGCTGTTCAAGACTAGAAATAAAACGTAGTGCACCCAAATGAAGCTCCTAGATATTTTGGGGAAAAGGTGATCCTGAGCTTTTTCATGGACAGCACTGCAGGACCCTTGACAATCAGAAAGAGTCTTGTCTTCAGCAACTTAACTGACTGTTCCTTGCCCTTCTTCATGCTGAGGTTAGTACTGGCTCAGGTAAGAGTGTTTCTAGCCCCAGTGGGACAGCAGTCCTAGCATCATCCAGGGGACCATGAGTCAGAAAGAGTGTCTAAAGCGATACACAAGGCATTAGTGATTTCTGCCAAGGTACCATGAGCATTTGTCTGAAGAGAATGTTGTTTCCCTACTGATGCCACTCCCATCCCATATGTCTTTTATTGCACAGACTAGTTTCAGGAGCTACTCTTGAGGAATCCTCCAGAGACTGCAGCTGGCCCCAGAATTCCCATCCAGGAAATAAACTAGGTTAGGATAGGGAGAAGAAATTGCTTCTACAGGAGGCTTCACTCATGTTTGCATGGTACCTGCAGAGCAGCACTTAACTTTCCTGGAGATAGTTGTTTTCTGTCTACAGAAGATTAGATCTATGATGTATTCTCAGGAGGGAAGGGATCCATGGGTGTTACCTTCCCTGTGTATGGTAGTCCACGTTTGTAGAATAAATGGAGATTGATAAACTCTATAGACTTCATTCTTGTCACAATAGGAATTCTAGCAATTTCCATAGTCTCTGCTCCTGGGTGGAGAAATGAGAAATATGTTAAACCCTAGCAGTGCTCTTAGGGAAGCAGAAGACAGGAAGATGCTTCAACATTACTTACAACATCTACAGCTTCTAAATTTAGGACAGAAAATTCATTCTTCCAGGATGTAATTCCCTCAACCTTTCTGGGCCCCCTGCTTCATGACATGACACACTGTACCCTTTAAGTGCTTAATTCTCTTTATTGAAAATAGATGACTGTTTAGTTATATGCAGCTACATGGTAGATACCTAAAAGTGGCCTGAAGGACCCCACTCACAGTGTGGCAGTTTGAACAGCGGACACCTCCAATGGCCAGAGCTAGGTGCACATTAACACTGATACTGAAAACCTACCTCCTTATAGTCAATACTGTGTCAGACTAAAAGGGAGCAGAATGGCATTCCTTACAGCAGGAGTGTGCCTAATCAGCCCTACCTCAGGCTTAGGAAAATAGGGGGTAAAAGAGAGTGAGTAGGGACTACCTGTCAAGATGGTACACTACAATTAGCAAGAACTACAAGGACTTATTGCGGGCTTTTCCATGGCTAGTGGGCACTTCTCAATTGGCTGAAGAACACTTTGGTGTCCAGTCAACCACTAAAAAGTTATATATGTGGTAGTGGAGATGAAGGGTGGAGAGGATCAGGAAATCTCATAATAAGAGATGGAAGAGGTACTGGAATAGAGACCGTCGTCATGCCACAGGACTTGGGAACCCTCAAGTTACTTTTCTGAAAATGAATTCAACTGCCACAGAAAGGCTAAAAACAAGTTGCTTTCAAGGAACAGAACACGTCACAGAGTCTCCAGTACCTGTTCCGTCTTCCACCATTTTTCCTATTGCAATTATGTGGCTGTCAGTTTTATTTATTTCCAGAGTCTCTGTCTTCACTGTAAAAGTAGTGCAGCCATTCTTGTTTGTCTGCAGAAAGAGAGATATGAACAGAGAGAAAGAGCATGGTGTGGAGGAAGACAAGCTGTCCCATAGATGCTGGACAATCCAAAAGAAGTGTTTCCAAATACTTGTGAAATAAACGTAAGTTCAAAAACCCATTATGGATACCTTAGCCAGAGAAGAAAAGCAACATGCTTGGATTAAACAGTCACCCAAAAAAGTGGCAGAAAAAAATGCTTCAGGCAAATCACATAAGGGTTAATTATGCCACAGACAAACTCAGGAGACTGGATTAAGCCTTGATCCTGCAGCTGAACGAGTGTGGGTGTCTCTACCTGAGCTAAAGGTAACTTTCTTCCTGAAACTATGCAGCGCTGATGAACTAAGCCTGGCAGTGTGGCTTTCCAGTCAAGACTATCTCTGTGACACGGCCATGTTAAACAGACTGCAAGAGCTTTGCCAGACATTAAAGCAGAGGCTGGGTACTGCCAGTCTGCCAGAGAGGGGAGGTGGATAAACTATTCCTAGTTGTGCCTAGTGAAGCTTCCACAGAACCTTGCAGGGCCTCTTACATGTAAGAGAGAGCTGGCATTCAGTTGGTGTTTTGCACAGCTAAGACTGTACAGCATTCCAGCTGGAGATATTTTGCTGCTGGATGCATTTTAAAAGATGCCGAGATCCATCTGGATTTTTCTATTCTGGCTTGTTGCTGGCTGGTCTGACATTTAGAAATATTTTCTTGTGACTTTCAGGCTGAAAGAGCTGCATCTGAAAGCCATGGGTAAAACCAAGCATGGAGCTTAACCACAAGCATATCAGGAACACAAATGTGCAGATAGTGTAATCAACACTGGACATAATCTCAGAAAGGATACTAGCAAATTTAAGATGATCCATTAACTCCATCGATACAACAAGAAACAGGGCATTAGCCACAGATCATTTGATGCTCTGATACTGGTGTTTATTGGCGGGAATGATCACAGGACTGAATAGACCAGTGATCTGATTGTATACAGTATGATACTGTCCCATGGGGAAAGGCACTAGATGTCATTACTTACATGGATCTTACACCTTCTCCTGAAACACTGAGTCAGATATGGACAGCTAGAGCAGTAATTTGAGTCACAGGAAGAGGAATCAATGGTCTGATCAGGTTTAGCAAGTGGAAAGGCACCAGACTAAACATTGGTGCACATCAGATATGTCTTGGGGCACGTTAAGGGGACAGACATACATGCCCAGCAGGTAATACTTTCCACTCTCCTATTTGTTCACCTACCCTGCTGTTTTGTTTCCTCTTCTCAGCAGAAGTTGATAAATCTTCTTGCAGGAACTGGGATAATATGATAAAATTAATTTCTATTTTCCCTTGAACAGGCTTCCCATAGGTATACCTGTGTCAAAGAGGAGAAACATTCACCAGAAAACTGGCCACTTCAGCAGAAATATTGATCCCACCGTTATCTGGGGGAAGTGGAGCCTGAGAGAACTTTGTACCATGTTTGCTCAGGAACCTCAGCTCATCCCTTAAAATCAGTTTGCATCCCTCTCCACCCACTATACCCAACATCCTTGGTGTCTTTCACAGTAAACGACCAGGTGCAAGAATGAGCCCATTTCAGAGAGTGATCTGTATCCCTCAACACAGGATAATACAAGGATATTATACTGGAAGGCCATTTGTCAGCTATGGGCAATCTGGAGGTGACTATGGAGTCAAAGACCAGAGGTCACAATGATACCATGTACTCACTTGCCACAGACCTTCAGCTGAAATTCCTCATTCGCTGTAGTGATAAATGGAGGGTGCTCAATCTTTATTTGAAATTTTTTCAGCACTGCATAGAAGAGAGGAAGATAAGGATAGAGGAAAAAAAGCAATACTGAGTATGGGCACTGCAAGTTTGGTTATAGCTGCAGTCCAGATAAGGGGAAAGACATTAATGTCCCCATCACCATGCTGCAATAGCTGTTACTGCCTTCAGCGACACCACCCTCTACTTGCTGCTATAATTGCACATGGGCCTACTTTCTACTCTAGCTCAGTCAAGCAAAAACATTTTAAATGGCACAGGGTTTCATCCATACCTACATTACTGTAACTAAATGGGACTAGTACATGATGACTTTTCCTATTATAGCAGCTGACTGGAGCAGATAGTAAACCTAGCTTAGAAGAGGGTTACAAAGAGCAGCAGAAAGTGCTCATCATAGGGCCCAGCCACAGCTAGAATAAGATGTCAGACCACAGCCTTTCCTTTGTAACCTATGCGATTGCAGAACCCCCAGCCCATCACAGATGTGTGCACAGACCTCAGTCTGCTGTTCTCCCAAGGCAAAAGGTCTGATGAACATAGCCACATTGCCGTGCTCTCTTCTTCATCTACCCACACTGCTTTCCCCTCACCTCTGTTGTCAAGTCTTACCATATTCTTCAACACTGAAGGTTTTTTTAGCCATGTCTTGTTGCACTGAGATGGTATACTTCCCAAGGGGTACTTCAGAGGCCAGGGGAAAAGACAGATCCACAATGCCATGTCTTGATTTAACATTCAGCCATTCAGCAATACGGTTATGCTCAGGATCCTGTTTGGGAAAGGATGTTCACAGCCACCAAGTCACACTGGGAGGAACCTGGCAGGTCCAGCCATACTGAGGCACAAGAAGGTATTACGAGGGCTTACCCTTGCTGCAGTAGAGAGGATGCCAGAGCATCAGGAGAGATTCCTCCTCACCCCTTCAGTATCCTTTTACTGAACTTTTGAATTGGAAAGGCTGCCAAGAACTGCAAAGCTACTAGGAAACGGTAATGCCATAACACTGTGATCTGTGCTGCATCTACTGATCACTTAGCCTTGTGCTTTGTGCTCTGTGCAGACAAGGTGTTCGGCAAAGGTTTTCATTACTCTCCCGCCTCTAGCTCAATTGTGTGCATCACAGAGGTGCTGGTTTCAATCAAGAAACCAGGCTGAGCAGGTAGAAAAGACTTCAGCTGAACCTGAACCATAACCATAACCATAACCTTGTGAGGTTACAATTGTGGCACAACTCCTGGACAGTCCAGGAGTGAAAAAGCAGAAGAAACAGTAGAAAAGACAGACATCCCCCTTTGGCCAATTCCTTGTCACTTACCTGCAGCCATATCTGGGAATACTGTAAAATCAAGAGAAACACAAGTTCAGTTTTATACAGAGCAAAACACATCCATGTGAATCAGTATTAACAACACTGCTGACACAGGGCCCGACCAGAAATTTCCACTCTATGCAGACCCCACACTAGGTCTCCTTCTCCCTCTGTGCAGGCTTGCACTGTAGTCTTTCTCCAAGGGACCAGTGGATGAGTGGCTTCCCTTCAAAGATAATTTGTTCCTATGGTTTAACAGTCATGAAGAGAGATGTCTCTTTCATGAGCCTCTCAATGTGTCTCATGCTGAGGCTCCTACTTCTAGAAAAGCACAAGGTGATACTCACATCATTTTTAATGACCTTAAGGTCCTCATTGAGGTTCACAATTCGAAATCTCACTGTAGATAAAAAGAAAAGGATAGTAAAGCATTCTGGCTGCAATATGCACAAATCTGCTTCTCATTTTCTGTGCTCCAGTATTCATGTCTCTCTGTTTACCTCAGAGGTATTCAGGTTTTTCCCCAGACAGCCCTCCCCAGCATCTCCCAACCAAGAGAACTCTGGGAGGTTTACATGCAGCTGTGGGCTATAGAAGCTCACTGCCTTTACCTGGAAAGACTACAGTGATGTGTTGAAGAGTGGGGTTGGTTTGTCTGCAGACTGTTCATATTGTAAAGACTGTGAAGTAACTATTTGTATTTCTAGAGCTTGGCTTAACCTAAATATTATTAACAGTCTTCAAAAAAACAGTAAAAGGTTGTCCAATGTCCTGGACAGTTCTGGCTTTTCTTTTATGTCTCACTAGAGATACTTTACCAAAACAACACCTGGGAGCAGCAGGCTGGGCATTTGGTGCAGCACCACTTGCAGAGGAACATCCTGACTCATTTTGTTCCTTGAAACATTTGATAGTAGACATCTGCTTTCTTCCATCTCCAACAAGTTTAACTTGCTGCACTCAGTGAAACCTTCTCCCCAGATGCGGCTGTTACCTTGACCCTTCCCCCTCCATTTTCACATGCCACTTTTTTGCCTTACCTGTTTCTCCAGGTTTGTATAAGTCCTTATCTGTCTCTACTAGAATTACAGTCTTCTGAGGCTTGACCAGAACCTTCTTGCGACCCTCAAAGAACACATTTTCCCCACTGCGGATCAGGACATGGAGAAAAACCACCTTCTCTGGCTGTCAGGTTAAAAAAACCAAACTGCCTGAGACTACAAGCAGCTTGAAGGAGAAACGAAGTCACCTGTCCTACAAAATTTTCCAGCTTCCCTCTTCTTCTTTTCCCTCCTTTGATTTAGCTCTCCCTTTTCCCTACTCTTAGTCTTCTCTGTGCTCCCCAGCTTCCTCATTCTCTTTTTATTGCCTTTCTCCTTGTCATGTTTGCCTCTTCCCACGTTTCTTTCTCCCCTTTACTATCTTTCCTACCCTCCTTCTCCAACATAAATATGGCTCAGATGCAGGAGAGGCTGAAGCTTTCTAGTTGGTAAGAGGAGAGGCAGCCAAGAGACATGTCTTACATGTGACGTGGAGCCATCTCTTTTCCTCGGAATGAATTCCGGCACCTAGGTTGATTGATACAAGAAATGGAAAACAAATTCATCAGAGACTTTGCATCTTATCCCAGATGTGACACATCACCTCAATGTTAAAAAATCTCTGAACTTCAAAGTCCTAATTCCACTGTATGACTCTGTCTCTAACACACTTGACATTATAGGGAAAAGAAACGGCTACTGCCTGTCTCTTGTTCATAAATCTAAGAATGAACCAACTGACATGTCATTCTCCCACTTCACATAAAGGTGAGATTTTTATAAAACCAAGAAAAACCATAGGGAATCTGGAGCTGACCAAGACAGTAACAAGAGATGAGACGGTGATCAGGCAAAAATGGGACAGTATCAGAAAGACCAAGCTCACCAGAAGAAAGGTTCTTTTTGCTAATGACAGATAGCTTTCTAGAGTCATTGGCTTTCTAGAGCCAGGACTTGCTTTTTCCTAAGGCCTGGCACCAAACACTTAGTTAATCATTGTCTTATTGATGCAAGAACCAGAAGTGACTACAGTGATTCTTCGAGTTCTGCTGAATATGCCGGACATTCAGGGCACAGGCACAGTGACTTTGTGCAGTGCTGAGGCAGACAGGGGCAGTTAATAAAGTGCCAGCACCAGCTACATCTCCATGGCTCTCCAGAAATGTAACTGAAGATCCTGCAGTTGTGCCCCAGCCTCAGTGTGTCTAGTTAGACACACTAGAGCAGCAATATTGCAATGACAGGAACTCAAGCCCCCCAAGAAATACCCAGATTGCTGGGTGAAATTCAGTTAATTCAGTGGGTTCAGTCCCATTAGCACCCATCACAGCTAACTTAAAGCAAGCTCAGCGTCTGTGCAGGCTACAACTATACCTTACTATATAGATGCAGCTTTAGAGCAGAATGGTCCTTTTGGAGCTGGATGTGCAGGCTTCTGAGGAAGTGAGGATGAAAAGAATGTGTTCCCAATGCACTGACTTGCACTGTGATATGAGAGCATTTCTAGGGGCTAAACACTAAGTACATTGAAACTCAGTGTTTTCCAACAGGCTTAAAGTAGGATGAAATTGGCTGATATAGATCAAAAGAATAGGGTTTCATCTACACATGAAAGATTTCCCACTTTGCTAGGCTCCAGGACACTGCTACATTTTGCATGGCAATATATTTAACCTGCTTGCAAGCCATGGCAAAGCAAAGGACAGTGTACCCAGAGACCCACAGAAGTGCTGGGCTCATGTCTGAAGTGAAGGTGAGAGAACCCACTGCCAAATCAGCTGCCACAGCTACACTCACCTGGAAGGCAATGCACTGGAAAGTGCCTGGCTTCTCTACATCCCGTTCCACCAATGTGTGGTTCTGGGTTGACACCTGCAAGGTGATAGCCAGATGGACAGCCTCAGTCAGGGAGCTGAAGTGAATGCAGAGCTTCTCCTCTTGGGAATAGTGAATAACAGCAGGGAACACCACCATAAAATGACTAGAAGAGAACAGATGATGTTCAAAAACAATTCAGAGGATGAGGTGGACAGGCCAGAATCCATCTCTGCTGCTTTCAGGAAGAGGTAGACCAAGGGTCAGAAATACCTTGAGGCCTGCAGCCAAGAAACTACAGTGCAGCTCCCTTTACAGAAAGAAGCAGCATGCCAAATGTGGAACTAGAATGTTCCTGATATCTGCCTGCTACCACCTTGCCATCAGCCAGGATGCAGCTGCCCAGTGTAGAGTATTCCAATTGCAAGTACAAAGAGCAAGGCTGTGTGAAGAATGAAGCCAAAGACTCAGTGTCTTGGGCATAAAGCTTCAGCCCTCCCACCAAATTTCACTCCCACCAGCACAGGATGAACAGAGGCAAAACTTGTGCCTCCTGTAGCTTTGCAGTGTGTGCAGTGCAGTGCCTGCCAAGCAAACTCCAGGGACTTCACCTGCAATAGTGCTTGATGCCCAGCACGCCAGTGGGACTCAGCAGGAGCTGCTTCTGCTCAGCCTCCCCGAGAACAGGGCCCCACTGTTCAGCTCTGTGATGCTAAACAGTGCAACACCTTAGCACCACCCTTCAATGACAGTCCCTTCCACCAAGCCCCCCAAAATCAAAAGGAGATAATCTCACGGTTCCAGGTTTGCTGCAGCTGCAACTGGGAAAAGAGTCAGGGCTAAAAGGAGCATTGGTGCTCCCATGGCTTGGGTTGGGACAGACAGCTCACAAGATCCACACAGGAAGAGTGCCTGTACTGGTGGGTTGGAGCAATCCTAAATATCCCCTCACATGCTCCTAAGTCCAAAAAGGGGGGGAGCTGATATATGGAGCTCATATGTCTTCCAGGCTAATGACATTAGCTAATATTTACTTGCCTCCACCAGCAGCAGAGTGAAGGCCAAACAGCACAGTTCTTCACCCACATCTGCATTCAGATGGTTTTCGAGGCCATGGGGTGCCCTAGCATGGGGACATGTGGGGTGGCTGACCTCTAACCCAGGCTGAAGGGGACGAGAAAAACTCGTCAGCCATGGCTAGTCTGGATCCTGGATGTTAGCATCCATTGAGAGCCAAAACTGCACCTCAGCTACAGTCCTCAGCTTCTGAAAAGCATCTTCAGTACTCTCTGCATCATTAGAGAGCTTCCTCACATCCAGTATTTACTCAGAACTTGGAGTAAAGACCTTCCAATTCACCTCTGTTCCCTGCATCAATTCCTTTGTCCAGCCATCCATCCCAGCTATGCCTGATTCTCCTGGGTTCAGAACCTTTCCCAGGGCTGCTCCAGCCACCCACTGCCAATTCCTCTCATAGCTCCAATATAAGGCGTTTCCAAATAAAGCAAGGTGTTTTAAGTCCCCACATATTTTAGCAAATCTCCACTTTACATCGCCTCAAGCCAGATGTCCAGTCTCCTGCCAGCTTCCTCCAGCCATAACATAGTTCTACACTGTCACCACCACTCATGGACTCTTCTGAGGTACTGCAGCCTTGTATCTCGTTTTCCTGGGTGGCAGCAGTGAAGTGAAGAGGGCTTGGATGTATTTGCCCTCCGGTTATAACCCCATTTGAAGGTGGATGTCCTCATCCTGCCCTGGCCTTAGCTGAGTTTTGGTAGAGCATAATCAAAGGTACAATACAGGCTGAATTTACCATCCACTCACTCTTTGCTCCCAGCTGAAGCAAAACCCTGGATTTACTTTGGCACAGTCGCTGTATGTGTGCTTAGCATTCACCTTCCTAGTGCACAGTCCAATGTAACTAGCCTTTAACCTGGCAGAGATATTGCAGATAATCTGCAAGATTAAAGCACTGTATGTCACTGATCTGGGAGTGCACTTCATTCTCCGAAATCAACAGGCTTTTGAGTCCAAGCCTAAGTTAGCAGGACAAAAAACAACCAGGGTCCTGTTTGATTTCAGAAACACTCCCCATGGCTCTGCATTTCTGAGTGGCCATCAAGTCAGCTGGGTCTGAAGTTAAATGGCAACAGATAGACAACAAAAAGAGTTATATGCTAAAGTGCTTCCCTTCTTCCAGGAAGGAATGAGAGCACTGGCAGAACATAGCCCTGGGCTTCAAAGCCCTGGGCTGGGCTGGGTGGAGGCTGCAGGGCAGGAGTGAAATTTCAGTAAGAAGGAAATAATACATAAAAAAAGTAGCTCTGCAGAAGAAAACCCTGAAGCGAAATCCACTGCAAAGAATGAATTTGTCCCAGGGTGTTTCCATTGAAATTCCAGTAAAGACACCTTTATAAAAACTGGGCCCTTGTACCAAATACAGTAACTGAGCACTCTTGCTGCCATCAGCTGTGCTGCGCAAGGCAGAGCAAGATGTCTCACAGACAAATACCAACAAACCTTAGTAAGCCTTGAGGCCTTTGGTGTGTAGGCAACAAACAGCGTCTCCACCCCTTCCACCCGCCCACATCCCAGCCCCAGCCATGCGCAGCATGATTTCCACTTCCTTGGTTTCGAAGCCAAGGGAGAGACAAACACCCTGTCAGGGCAGGAGCTGCGTAGTCCTTCAGCTCTGGATGAAGGAATACAGCAGAAGCAGGGGTGAATGAGGGACAGAGGAGAGGCTAAGCTTTCCGTGGAGGGATTTGACCTGCAATCAGCTATGTGGAGCATCACTTTCCTGTGGGGCATCATCCTTCTCCTGCCTAGCACAGCTGGAATGCCTGCAACACTGTAAGAACCTCAGCTGCTTTGCATATCCACTCTGGTCTGTGGGGAATCCTGGGTGAGGTGGCGGTGTGACAGGAACAGGGCAAAAGTCTTAAAACCAGGAGTGTTTTTCCACAGAGGTATAATATCTTATACTGCCAGGGTTTCACTTGGTTCTCACACATCCTTCCCCCCACACTTCCTCTACTCCTTGGCTCTCCTTTTAGTGCTGTTGATGTAGACCATGTATTTCTGCAAGGACTCAGGCAGAGCAACTCTGCCAGCTTCCTGCATGCGACCTGCCAGCATCTTACATCTCCTACCGTGCACCAGATTCTACTTCCTTTTGGGTTATGCTTTTTTTTCCCAGGGCCATAGGCCACCGTTTAAATCATTAGCAGACAAAGCTGGGTGCCTTTACAAACAGGGCAAACATGAGCCCAAGGTAGCTAGTAGGAATGCTCTTCAGAAAGCAGTGTCTTTGTTCTGGCTTGGCTGGCTCCCTCCATGCCTTTTCTCAGACTCTGGCAAGGACAATTCCCAGTACTGCTTCTCCTCATATACTTTATCAGGAATGCAGCTCCTGTTCCAGCAGGCACTGCTGTGATATGCTGGCTTGTGAGCTTGCTCTTGCTTTTTGAAGGCCTTTGCTTTTGCAGCCATGGCATAAATGCAAACAGAAAGATGGCTGTGCTCAAACAGCAGATGTTATGGTGGAAAATATGTCACTGAGCTGTAGCTGGTTCCCTCCTGCCATGTCTAGTTTTAAAACTCTTTTCCAGCAGGCGTACAGCCTCTTCCTCTAGGACATGCCCATAGGCTGACACACCTCCCTCTCAAATGGTGCTTTACTGCTACCTGTACCCCACTGTTGCCTTCAGCATGAATCTTTGCTTAATGGAAATACTGCTTGCTTGAAAAGGCTGTCTACTGTCCTTCCTTGTATACCAGTGTCTTTTGTAGCTTTGTGAGAAAGTAATCCAGCCTGCCTCTCAGGGTCCTTGAATGACAGCCTCTGAGATGCTGTCTCATACTCTTATAGCTCAAAAGTCAAGGGCAAGGCATGAATTATCAAAGGGGTCTAAGAAAATGTTCCACAGTAAAGGGTCATTAGGAGTAAGGGAGGTATGGGAGGTTCAAGCTGTGTGTTTTTAGTGCTCATCCCATCCTTTGGCTCAGTGACGGGGGGAAATGCTGTGAATCAGCTAGAAGTAGGAAAATCAAAATGGCATCTGTTATCAGAACCCCTCATACTAGCAGCAGACAAGCTGCTCAAGGCAGCTTGACAGCGCTCAAGTGTGAAAGCACTGAAGGCTCCTGGCCAGCAGGACCCTGACTCCCTCTTGCCAGGGTGCTGAGCTCTAGCTAAGAACTGCCAGCAGGTCACATCCCTGCCTCCTCCGGTTCTGGCCTTTCCATGCCCTGTCCTCCTGCCCAGACAACACGAACAGCTCCTTGGTGTTATATCCATGGACACAGCTAGAGAGTAGCTGTAGGTGTGAGATTTGACAGAAGAGAGCAAGGAGGACAGGAGTCTGAAGAAAAGGTGCTCAGGAGACTCTCTCTCTGGGACACAAAGCAGGGACACGGGGCTCCCACATGCATGGCATTGGTTCTGACCCCAAAGAGTAGCTGATGGGAGGGAAAGCAAACTGATGGTGATACGTAGTGTCAGCTGAAGTCTCAGGAAGCCTGCAATGTGGACAAGCTCTGATGATGATCCCTTGGGTGATGTGGTAAGGTCTCTTCCCCTGATTTTGACATTTAGTTTTGGAAGCAGTGACTTTATCTTTTTACATGTGCAATGCAGCATGTAATGCAGACTCAGTGTTAATGGCTGAAGTACCTATGAGGAGAACGGTGTGGTCTTGTTCCACTGGTATCATGATAGTGGAGCAAAGAGACCAAAAGTCTTATTAGGAAGTACCCAGATCCTACTGTCAATCCTGTCCTCCTAGAAAATCAGTTTCATTTAACATTTTTTCTTCTTTTTTTAAATAGAAATTATGCTGTGGCTGTACCATCTCAGCTCTACTACCCCTTCTCAGAGACAGTGTGCCTCCAGCTCAGCAGAAAGCAAGCAGTCCCCATCCATGTGACAGTAACCTTGCAAAGCAAAGCTGGGAATGAGACTCTGATCGCTCAGTCCATCTCTCATCTCACCTTCTTTCACTGCACAAACTTCCAGGTGAGGAAGATATTTTCAAGGGTTGTCATTAGGATGAATAGTGCATGAGTTCTTCTCTTGTTGGGCAGGAAGGCAAGAATTACATCTTCCCATGGGGACATCTTAATTGGGCACTGAATCTTCTGCTTCAGCCTGTATAGGTCTGCCAGTGTCCTTCTTGCTGTGTAGCCCCACTGAAGCGTCACTCTTCTAGAAAACATTCTAAAAAGTACTGTGAAGTCTTTCAGGGCAAGGAGAACTGGAGCAATATAGAAGCAGTATCATAATCATTATTGTAAAACCCTGGGGATTCGTGAATGGGATCCACCCTGAAAGATGTTTACAACTCCACCTGCAGGTCCCTCCTCCTGTTGGAAATCCTGATGAAGTGGCTTTTATTATTATCACAGTCCTGGAGGACAACTCAGAGTTTCAGAAGAAACAGAAAGTCCTAATCAAGCACACATACAAGAGGACATTTATCCAGACAGACAAACCTGTGTACAAACCTGGACAGATTGGTATGGACAGAATGCCACATCTTGCAACAGAAAGGGCAGTCCCTAGGCCATAAAATATGCAATAGCCTCTAGTGCTTGGAGCGGGGCCTGCTCTGCAAGGGAGATGGGTCACGGGCTTCATCTTCCTTCTGGGCTTTGAGGGATTTGGGGATACCTCTCTCCTATGTCAGCATGGGGCATGTTTTCTCCAGTACTAGCCCTACTCACACAGCATGCCAGTATGACCCAGGCTTGTGTGTCTTGGCTGACATGTGAGAAAGGTTCAAGACAACAATGTGTTATATTTGTGATTGCTCCAGTCAAAGCCACAACAGCCTGTCAGTGCTGTTGCTCCCTCTCTTTCCCACAGACTTCCTCAGACAAGGATCTTGGTTCTGCAGACCCCATCACTGCCCTATAGCACAGCTCAAGTCACTGCAGGGTACAGCTGTTTGTCCCATGTTTCTCCACCCTTTCTGCTGGCCTGACCTTCACTGCAGGCAAGACTGAGTGCCCACTGCAGGTCCATTGTCCAGTAAAATGCTGTTTCTCACCAACACAGCCAGCCCATGCTACCTCTCCTACCACTGTTCTTTTCCTAGCAGGCTGCCAGCTCAGAGCAAGGCTTTGAGCATAGGCCCAGGAGTGGAGGTCTCTAGCTGCTGCCCACACCCTCTCAGTGAAGCACATGGCACATCTTTCTTAGCCATCCATTCTTATTAACAAACCTGATTTCATTTCAGCCAGTCCTGTTTTTCTTTTGCTCTATAGTCAAGTTGCGAATTGTAACCTTGGATCAGAACTTCATTGCCAGCAATGAAACGGTAAGTCAAGAAAGGAGAAACCTTAATAAGTCTGAAAATGCTATAGCTTGCCTCCCTGACTTGTGGGTCAGTGCTTGTCCCAGCTAGGTGATCCATCTGTGGACGGTTAGTCGCAGTGTTGCTTTTGCTGCTTACAAATAGCATTGGGTACCACCTGCAATGCAGGATTTGCTCATGATGCTGGGTAATGAACAGACCCTGGGAATTAGGAAAGGCTCATGGATAGCTCGGGGATGAAAGATGCCAGGGATGTGGATGACAACTCACCTGAAAGCAACCCGCCAGTAACTGTTGTTTCCTCCCCACAGCACCGCCTGGTGGAACTGAAGGTAAAGCACCTGCTTTATTGAAAGTGGTGAGCTCTTGTCACCTTGGCGAAGGCGCAGGTTTGGAGATGATGGTGGGGAAATATGGATGCAGAAAGCCAGTTACTTCAGAATGAATGAGAACAGTCCTCGATTTCTTGCCCTTCCTTCCTTTAGTATCCACACTGGTTTGGCAGTGCAGTGTCACGATACTGATCGCACAGGGGCCCTGCAGTAAATGATGGGTGCCAATGAAAACCAGTCTTCTAGAGTGATCACAGAACATTTAGTCCCTTCAGCCCATGAACTGAAGATTTTTTAAAATCCTAAAGTTTATTTAAGGAGACTTTTATATTTAACATACAGAATATAAAAGTTTGGGCAGTTAGTGTTGTGGCTACACAGCTAGAGAAACTTCCTAAGCACCTTCCAGGATCACGTTATTAAACTCTGTTAGTTTAGTTTCAATATTACAGATAAAATATGGGCCACAGTCACCCAAGCTGGAGAAAGATACCTGAAAGTGGTGGGGAATTTGGAACCCCTCTGTAACCCCTGCAGACAGCTCACAGTTCCAATTACTACACAGTTTCAGTTGGCAGTAGCTAATGCACATTTGCATGCCACACTCACCAAGCAATCAACACGTGGTTCCTGAGTCACCTATGCAATGCTTTATGCCAGTTTATGCAAGTGTAGTGCTCTGATACAGCTTCACCTTTTCAAACATCAGTTCCCACTTGTTCCATATGTTTAAAGCACCCATCAGCTCACTGCTAAGTCCTTCCTGGCTGGGTGGTGTGACCACAGAAGAGTTCTGCATCTTGCCCTCCCAAGAACTATCAGTGGAAGGACACTGTCTATCATGGACTGATGGTGATAGTCAACAAAGCCTCCAAATGCCCTTGCATCCCAGGTCTTTAGATCCTACTTTCTATAATGGCCTCATGATCACCTGCTTGAAGTCCTCGACTCATTTCCCCAGACTTTCCTGGGGATTCAAGACGTCAGACTCCCCAGTAATCATTCCCAAGTAGCTCACACCTTAGACAGCATGTGTGTTCAGGATTGACCCTCTCCACAGTAACCTGGGGGCGATACCATCTCAGATCACCACAGCGGGCTCTAAGAGGGACCACCTCTATCTCTTAGTGAAACAGACAGGCAGTAAACCACAGTTTTTCAGCAGCCAGTGAGATAGTGGTGCCACCAGAGAGCAATAATATGGTAGACTGACTGTCAGTGAGACAAGCAAAAAAGCCCTATCCCCTGAGCTTGGACTTGCCTGAGCACTGTGGCTGTGGCATAGACCTGGGCTCTCAGGACAAGAGGATATGGGCTCAGACCATGCTGTGACATTTCTTTTTGCACTGGGAAATAACTGCTCTCTACTACTGCCTATGCAGGACCCCAAAGGTAACCGAATTGCACAGTGGCTGAATGTTACACCTGTGGGAGGCATTGTGGATCTGTCCTTCCCTCTGGCTGCGGAAGCACAGGTTGGAGAGTACACCATCAAAATGCCTGACCGCACACATACCTTCAGGGTAGAAGAGTATGGTAAGGATCTGAGAGAGCAGCAGAGAAAGATGTATTGCTTCCAGCCCTCTTCTCTCACACAGAGTTGAATGGGCCATGCAGCTGTGAACAGCTGTGCTATAGTTCTGCTAGCAGCTGAGAAGTCCAACTGCCTGCCAGTAGGCATAATCACTGACTTTCACTCATACCCATTGGCTTTCTCTTCTCCCATGTCCTGAGAATGGACTGAGGCACCATCCCATAGCTGTGCTCTGGGAAAGAAACTATGGCTGTCTATTCCCACCACACTCTCCTGACTGGTCTGCTGGTGCACTGCTACCAGGCCCTATGCTGGTAATCAAGGAATGAAAGGAGAGAGTTATTTTCTGTGAACAACAGAACAGGATTAGGTGAGGTGGACTGTGAACTGGCTGAAGGAGAGAAGCCAGAGAGTTGTAGTCTATGGGGCGGAGTCTAGTTGGAGGCCTGTATCTAGTGGAGTGCCTCAAGGGTCAGTATTGGGACCAGTATTATTTAATATATTCATCAATGATTTAGATGAGGGAATTGAGTGTACTGTCAGCAAGTTTGCTGATGACACTAAGCTGGGAGGAGTGGCTGACACGCCAGAAGGCTGTGCTGCCATCCAGCGGGACCTGGACAGGCTGGAGAGTTGGGCAGGGAGAAACTTGATGAAATATAACAAGGGAAAGTGTAGAGTCCTGCATCTGGGCAGGAACAACCCCAGGTTCCAATATAGGTTGGGGAACGACCTGTTAGAGAGTAGTGTAGGGGAGAGGGACCTGGGGGTCCTAGTGGACGGCAGGATGACCATGAGCCAACACTGTGCCCTTGTGGCCAAGAAAGCCAATGGCATCCTGGGGTGTATTAGAAGGGGGGTGGTCAGTAGGTCGAGAGAGGTCCTCCTTCCCCTCTACTCTGCCCTGGTGAGACCGCACCTGGAATATTGTGTCCAGTTCTGGGCCCCTCAGTTCAAGAAGGACAGGGACCTGCTGGAGAGAGTCCAGCGCAGGGCAACTAAGATGATTAAGGGAGTGGAGCATCTCCCTTATGAGGAAAGGCTGAGGGAGCTGGGTCTCTATAGTTTGGAGAAGAGGAGACTGAGGGGTGACCTTATTAGTGTATATAAATATATAAAGGGGAAGTGTCATGAGGATGGAGCCAGGCTCTTCTCAGTGGCAAACTATGATAGGACAAGGGGTAATGGGTACAAACTGGAACACAAGAGGTTCCACTTAAACTTGAGAAGAAACTTCTTCTCAGTGAGGGTGACAGAACACTGGAACAGGCTGCCCAGGGGGGTTGTGGAGTCTCCTTCTCTGGAGACATTCAAAACCAGCCTGGACACATTCCTGTGTAACCTCATCTAGGTGTTCCTGCTCCGGCAGGGGGGTTGGACTAGATGATCTTTTGAGGTCCCTTCCAATCTCTAGCATACTGTGTGTGAAGAACAAATGAGCTCTCTCTATTCTCAATGAATTATATTTCTCTTGTTTTCACGCAGTGCTGCCCAAGTTCAGTATCTCCATCCAGATGCCTCAGGTGGTCACCATCTTGGAGGAGAACTTCCATCTCCGCATCTGTGGCATGTGAGCTGACTAATTGTAGCAGAAGGTGCATTCTTACTGGTTTGGAAACTGCACAGTTATCAATAACTGAGCTCAAAGTGATCGCTACCAACCCTAGCCCCACACCAAAGTCTGTTACCCTTGACATCCTTTGCCAAGGAATTCTTCTGGACTCTCACCTTTCTCTGTGTCTATCTCCCTACTTCTTGATCTGTGAGTTTGAAAGTGTGGCAGTGGGTCACAGTATCACAGTATGCAGGTCCCTTCAGTGGGGCATGTCCTCTACAATACATTACCTCTGCTGCAATGATTAGTGCCAGTGTGGAATGAACAATGACTCAACTTTTGGCTGGCACTATGTCCCCTCGCACTGCCTGATGGGACTAGTGTTGATTTGGAGAGACCTCACCCACCACTGCCTTCTATCTCAATCTGATTAAGTCTTTAATACTTTACTGTGAGGGTGGTGAGGCACTGGAACAGGCTGCCCAAGGAAGTTGTTAATACTCCATCTCTGACAGTGTTCAAGGCCAGGTTGAATGGGGTCAGCCTGGTCTAGTGGAAGGTGTTCCTGCCCATGGCAGGGGGGTTGGAACTGGAGGAGCCTGAAGATCCCTTCCAATGCAAATCATTCTATGATTTTATGATTCTAAGTCATTTTAACTTCTTGGCATCTGCTGAGCTCATGAACCATGAAAATACTGGAGGCTGCTGGGTTGCATAGCTGCAAACCGCAGGCTAAAGCTGACATTATTCACCATGAGCCAGTGTTTCTGTATGTGAGTGTAAGTCTTCTCTGCTATGTTTTCCAGGTACACATATGGGAAACCAGTCCAGGGAAGTGTGAAGGCTGTGGTGTGCCGTAAACTTTTCTGCTATAATCGGAAATCTTCCAAAGCCAAGCGCAGTATTTGCAAGGATTACATTGGTGAGGTGAGCACATGGGACATCCACTCCTGTTGCAAAAGTAGGTAAAAAGAAGGAAGAATACTAAAGGAAGGATTGAAACAGACATCAGTTATTGAAGCAGCACACTCTTTGCTTGGGGATGAATGACTGATATGTCCAGTGTAGCAATCTTAGTGATTTCTCTGACTGCACTCAAAGGAGAAAGCATCTGTAGGAAAGCTAACTATTGTAGATTTGACTATAAGACAGGTATTGCAACAGGGCAATAAAAAATAAAAACACTGTCCACATCAATTCACTTCTACTGGATGCTTTTTAGCACCCCTTTTTAATCTGTATAAATGCCTATGTGCTGTTTCCCAGAAACAGCAGTTTGGAGACAAAGAAATCACTTCTTCCATCTAAGCAAGCAATTGCAGTTCAGCACAGACTTTACTCATTCATCTCTAGGGTTGAATTAATGTATCTAGATTTGTTTACGTATTTTTAAGTAACCCAGGCCACATCTTAAAGCTAAATCCTGCCTTAGCAGAAATCATGTCAGTGAGAAATCACAACTCATGTTTGCTACTGGCACATGAGTGAGCATGTGAAAGATGAGATGTGTGAAACAGCGATCTCCTATTAGTGACTATTCCACAGAAAAGAAGTATTTTTAATACCAGCATGGGTGTTGTTCCTTTAACTCAAATGTCTTAGTCATGTACTTTTAGATTTCTGGGCCTTGGGTTTGACCTGCACTGCAGAAGCGATTAGTGCGTGATTGTTTAACAGATACGATTTCACTTTCTCAGACAAACGAGGATGGCTGCTTTGCCACTGATGTGAATATTAAGATTTACCACCAGAAGCGCGATGATAGTTATGATTTCAACCTAGAAGTTGTGGCTTTTCTGAAAGAAAGTGGAACAGGTAACAAATCCAGATTCTACACATTATGGAAAATATTTTAGTTTACACTCATACAACATGCTTGTCTTTGGGTTGTCATCTGTAAGACTTCTTATGGATCCTTGTTCTTCCCATCAAATGACTGGAGCTTTTTGCACTGGCTGTCATGGGGGCAAGTGTTCAGAGGGTTGTGTCTTCCCTGGAGCACCATGGCAGCATGGATATTCTCATGTACAATGCCACCCAAGTCTGACTCACACAGGACATGTGAGTTCTCCCAGTTGCAGGACGGGCTTTACTAGTATGCTTGCTTCTCCACAAGCTGTTGTGGCCAGGACAGCTCTGACAGTCACCTTGGTTTAGCAGAGATGAACAAGAGCTGCTTTTTCTCATCACATAGAAATGTGCACAGAAATGGGAAAGGCCAGGTTCTTTTGTTCTTAACCCATACTTTAGGGAGGCCCATTGGAATGAGGAGATACTCAGAGCAACCAGTGATAACCAACAGACCCTGATTTTGTACTTTTAATAGCTCCTCATCAGATTTATCTCCACATCCCAGATAGGGAGATGAAGGTACTTGTCTAGAGCTCCTGTTAAATATCCCATCCTGTAAGGTTTTCTTTCTTATGGACTTCCACAAACCCTTACAAGAAAATGTTTTGCAGCCCTTTGCTGAAAGCAGTGACGCACATTTACTTAGCAAGCAACTGCAGTGATTTCAGATAAGCATCACATAGCAAGACAGCAGACTATAAACTAATGTGGTAAAGGCAAGGAAAAATATTGCCTTCTAGTGACACTGCTATGAGAATGGGAGGAGAATGGGAGTTGACAATTATTAGTGAGACCATCTTAAATAAAGTCAGAAAGAGCATTTGAGAACTGTCTGGCAGAGACCTCCTGGTAGACTGCTGTCTTTCTAGCAGGCCAGAATATAGGGACACTGTTGCTGTGTATGTATGTCTCTCTGTGTTAAACGACTCCCAAAGTTACATGGAGAAACTACAACCCCGCACCTCAGTCCATCAAATCTTGCTGCCTTTGCTCAGATGCACGATACTCACCTGCCTGCACCTCTTGGCTTTCCTAGGGGTGGAGTTCAACACCACTGAAAACTGCAAGATCACTTTTGATGTCACAACCCTACAATTCTTGGGGACAAGTTACTACTATCAGCAGGGAGCTCCCTACTATGGAAATGTAAGTGAACAGGGCAGAAACATGGAAAGCCCAGTAGCTGGGCCTAAGTGGGTGGCAGGTACAGAAGTACTGAGGTGACCCCTTGCTCTGAGCTGCCTAAAGTTGCTAGCACAGTCCTCTGTCCCAGCCTCTCCTTCGACACCTCTACTAAGAGGTAACCCAAAGGTGTGACCACAGGATGGCTGCTGCATTAAATGGGGAAGGTTTGGAGGGTTCACCCTGAGAGTCCCTTTGCAGAGAGGGGAACTGAGGCTTCTACTGGGAGGTAGATTTTCAGTCCTGAGACCTCCAATTCTCTGACAGTTCTCTTCATTGTTACAGCTAGAACTCAAAAGTGCCAATGGGACACACCTGAAGAACAAGGAGGTGATTCTTACAGTGTCCTATGGTAGCAGGAAGCAGACCAAGACCTACTTCACAGATGACACTGGGATGGCCTCTTTCATCTTAGAGACATCAGCATGGGATAACAGCAGTAAAGTTCTGCTACAGGTTAAGCCGAATAATTACGCTGGATTTGGCTAGCACTAAGCAATGTATCCCTCAGATCTATGTCATTGTCCCAGTATAGCCAGGGAGATGGAGGCGTGGAGTAGGGAAATAACAGATCTAGGGCAAGAGGAATAGCCCATATCAGAGCCAGTGTTCTGGCCGCTAGTGCCACGCTGAGAAGTCAGAAGATATCATGGGAGGTGGGGCAGGGGATAGAGGCTCCAAGAAGCTGTGACTGAGGTCCACCTACATTGGACCTCTGTCTGAGGGTGGAAAGGGCTTTGTGGGGCTTTTAATGCCCATCCTATCTAAACTTCAAGATCAAGGCACTTCAAGGGAAGCCCTATCTCTATTAGAATGCATGGAGTACCTTAGATGGTGGTTCTTGACCTTGCTGGAAGCCCAGAGTGGCTACACTGGTAGCAGCAGCTTTGCAGTTCAGGCTGCAAGCCCTAGTAGTTTATAGCTCACGTCCTCCCGTTTAGGTGCTAGTTATCCCAGAGCATGATGGAATGGGCAGTGTAAAACTTCTCAGAATGGTGCTGACTGAGCTTGGCTTAGATTGATACAGACACATTATCCTGAGAGAGTTCAGAGCCCACTTTCCAGTCACTCTTGGTTTTGGCATACGGAAAGCTGTAAGAAATCTTCAGACATTGAGCCATCTTTTCTGTGCCACAGGCAAAGACCCAGATGGAGGACTTAAACAGCCGGAATGTGAAAGTGTCTTATGGCACTGCATCCCTCACCCTGAGGGCCTTCTACTCTTCCAGCCAAAGCTCTGTGAGAATCCAGCCAGTGCAGGCAATGCTGCCCTGCGGAGCCGTGCAACAGATCCCTGTGAGCTATCGCATCCTAGCCTCCGAGTTGGGGAATGGGGCTGACAGAGCAGACTTCTACCACCTGGTGAGTGCAGGGCAGTGCCAGCAACCAGTAAGGGTCTCTGTCAGCACAGAGCCCTTTGCTGGCCGAGGGACATGGAGCAGAGGCACTATTAACCCTTTGCTCTGTTCATTGCCCTTTAGGTTTTGGCCAGAGGATCCCTCGTGCATCATGGCCAAACAACAGTACTTCTTGATTCACCACTAGGTAAGAGCACCTAAATACCAGGAATGGATTAAGGAAACAGGATAGAAATAGACTAAACACAACTGGAAAGCCTTTCCAGCCTAAATGGGGAAGGAGAGAAAAGAGACCAACAGGAAACAACAGATCGGGCACAAAAGATCAAGAGGATCAGATCTGATCGGATGATGACATTTTTAGAGTTTAGCTGCCAAACAGGAATTATCAGACACCTCCAAGAAAACTTACAGAATCTTTTTGCTGGACTCAGGTGGAAAGTAATCTCTCTTCCAAGTGCACAATGTTGCCAAGATCCTTCATGTCTTAAGGTCACTGCTACAGAATGGCACTAATCTACATCCTGGTCTACCTGTGGCCTCCACAGAAGCAAGGCAGAATAATTTTTATCCAAGTAACTGTATAGAAGTATTCTAGAGGATAAGCATATTGCTGCTGTAATCTGTGGAGACAGACTTCCTTGCCTCTTCCTACACTTTTTCTATTTTTCCTCTTCCTTCAGACCAGTACAGTGGGGCTTTCAATGTCACTCTGCCCATTGACCTCATTTCACCCATGGCTACCCTCTTTGTTTACACTGCCTTCCCTGAGGGACGAGTGGCAGCTGACACCTTCAGTCTGAAGGTCTCCAAGTGCTTCAGGAACCATGTAAGTGGTGCACAAAACGTAAGACTGGAGGGTAGCTAATGAATGGCAAAAGATGTCAGCAGAATCCAGAAGCCATGATCTCCTCAATGAATTCAGTCCCTCTTCTGTTTCAGGTGAAGCTTGGCTTCTCAGACTCTGTGGCTCTCCCAGGATCAGCTGTCCATCTCCATTTGCAGGCTGCACCAGGCTCCCTTTGTAGCATCCGTGCTGTAGACCAGAGCATCCTTCTCCTGAGGCCAGAGGCTGAGCTATCCAGGGATAGTGTGAGTCACTTTGGTGCTGAGCTTTGCTAATATTGGAGAGATGCAGTCACTGGTTAATAAGGCACAGTGGATATACCAACAAGTACCTGAATAGGATCAGGACATGGCTTAATTAAAACAATGAAGGCCAACATCAAACAACAGCCAGAATTTCCAGCCTCTACAGAGGGATCTAATGGAATAACTCCTTGTCATGCCCAAGTACAGCCCAAAGCCATGTCCTTGTTAAACTTAGAGCGCTTTGCCACAGTGGCAACCAGATGGCAAGAGTCTTCCATTTCCCGAACCAGTTCATTTCAGGACCCTTGAATTGCATGTTGACACTGTCTTCGTGGATCCAGGATGTGCCTTCAGTCAGACAAGAAGCTATCTACTGATAGCTTGTAGAGAAGCTATCCTCTTTATGTGCAATCTATAAGCTAGAAGCAGCCACAGCTATGCAGCCATACCCCAGAGGTGCTCATGGTCATCTCTGGTGCTGTGCATCTGAAACTTGCGGAGGCTCTCCATGAAGCTCAGAAACCTTTGGGGCTGGGCTTTTGTGGCAGGCTGGATCCAAGCTCTGCCTCTGCGGTAACAAAAAGTCTCTGGATAGAAATTAAAACGTTCCCACCCCACGCACTGACCTGTACTGTTTTCATCCTCTTTTACAGGTGTACCATATGTTCAGCTATTCTCAGGAGCACCCCACCACTCTCACAGACTCTTATAGTGACTACTGTACTATCCACAAAAGCCCAGGAACAATCGGGTCCCCTCAGACCACCCTTCCACCAGGAACAATGTCACCATTCATGTACAACAGATACTCTTATGCAGTGTCCCAGCCAGATATTTATGAACTTCTGAAGGTAAATCTAATTTCCATAACAGGTGATATATCAGAGCTGAGCTCTTGTGGATCCCAGGTCAGTGCTGGGTAGATTCACAGATTGTCTTTCCTGTAAACGCTGGCAAGTTCAGGTTCTGAATTTGCCAAGCTTCTGAACTAAGAGATTTCCATGCTCCCAGCTTGATTAATTCCTCTTGTTCAGGCAGATCCATAGAACTCCTTTATCCCAAGCTCAAGACTCTCAGACTGTCTAGGGTTTGGAAGGATAGGGGAGTATCATCCCGAGACAGAGGAAAGTGGAGGTTGGAAAAGAAAAGCACCTGAGAGAAAAGGGGGGTATGGGGATTCTGCATTCTCTCCCTGTATAAATTTGCATGTCAGGCTCAGGTGTAACAACGCAGGGAGGCTGATAGGCTGGGAGGTGGGGGCAGAGACAGACCCTCAGATACACCACCCCCTCCACTGAAATCTATCTTCTCTTCTTCCCCTTCTTTCCTCCAGAATTCAGGTCTAACATTTTTAACCAGCCTTAAAATCAAGTCTCCAATTGAGTGCCGCACTCAGACCACTTTCTACTACGACTACATGTGTACATCTTGATTTATCCTGTTTCTTTGGAAATCAAGGGTAACATACAGGCTGCACAAGGGCAGCTGAACATGCAGTGTGCTGAGGAACTGGGGATGGCTTCCAGAGATGAGTGGGAGGTTGCACAGGAGATGTAAGGAGAAAGGTCCTGATGTGTGTGTGTCCAGTGCACTGGAGGGGCAGAGGAGTGGCTGCATAAGAAGAACCTGCTTGGAAGCTTCTGCTGGCAGGGAGGAAGATGCTATGTTCAAGGGGGGAAATGAGGCAGCTGTCTAAGGGAGGAACATCTGTTTGTAAGACTGGGAAAGGTCTTGCTAGAAACCAAAGAATGAGCCAAGATTGGCACTGGGCAGTATCTAGGCCTTTCTTCAGGGGCTGACAGTAAAAGTGTGAGCAGGTAGAGTTCCTCATGGGGGAGCACACATATGCTGGAATCCACATGGTCACCTGGGTTATCTCATGGAAGACAGTAGTGAAGAAGGTTGAGGGCACCTTGGAGAGGACAAGGGGGATCGGAGTGGGAGTGGGAAGGATGGAGATCTGAGCTTTTCCCAGCTGAGTTCTACCCTGATTTCACAGTTGCTCTCCCTTTGAATGAACGCTTGTGTTCCCAATAGCTTATGGCGAGCTGCCAGACTTGGACAACTTCGATCCAGATACTGATGCTGCAGTTGAACGTGCAGAGTCAGAGCACGTTGAGCTGGGTAGCGAGGCAGAGCCAGTACGTACCTGGTTTCCAGAGACATTCATCTGGACTCTGGTTCCCATCAAGTGAGTAATTATGGGCTACATCGCATGGATCCAGACCTACCAGCCACAGCAGAGAGGGAATGGGCAGGAGCAGAGCCAGGACATTGTTGCCTTCTGTGCCCACAAAGAAAAGTGAGGTGTGGAGAAGTGGATAAGGACAATGGTTCAGTTCCTGGCTCTGCTTGAGATTTTTCAGATGATCCTGGGGTTAAAATCACAGACTCTTGTAAGATGTAAGAGGCCTCCAAATATCTGTAGTGCAACATCCTGCACTTGTTCCACCAGAACCCCCACCTCTTTTTCTGCAAGGTTGTTTACTAGCCAGTCACTGCCTAGCCTGTACTGTTGCATGGTATTATTCCATTCCAGATACAGAATTTATCCATTTTCAAGACCATTTTTCCAGCTTGTCAAGGTTCCTCTTACTTACAACCTTTTCCTGCAGCATATAGAATCATAGAATCATAGAATAGTTAGGGTTGGAAAGGACCTTAAGATCATCTAGTTCCAACCCCCCTGCCATGGGCAGGGACACCTCACACTAAACCGTGTCACCCAATGCTCTGTCCAACCTGGCCTTGAACACTGCTAGGGATGGAGCATTCACAACCTTCCTGGGCAACCCATTCCAGTGCCTCACCACCCTCACAGTAAAGAACTTCTTCCTTATATCCAGTCTAAACTTCCCCTTTTTACGTTTCAACCCATTACCCCTTGTCTTATCACTACAGTCCTTAATGAAGGATCCCTCCCCACCATCCTTATAGGCCCTCTTCAGATACTGGAAGATATCAGATATCAGGAACCCCTCCCCAACAAGGTATAGTCTGCTAATACATAGAAAGCTTAATCTGCTAATCTTGCTGAGGATGACCTCTTTCCTATTATCTAGGTCATTAATAAAGTCATTAAGCAGTACTGGCCCAAGTATTAGTCCCTGAAGGATGCCACAGGTAAACAGCCACCAGCTGGACTTTGTGTCACCAATAACTACCCTTTGTCCAAATGGTTGAGTGAATTTTCTGCTTACCTTATCATCCACTTGGCCAGTCCACACTAATGTGGCTCCAAGGATGCTAAGGGAGACTGTGTCAAAGACTTTTCAAAAGTCAAGTTACACAGCATCCATTGTTCTCCCCTTATTCACATATCTCAACTTTCTTAATTCTCCCATGTGCCAAAATAGGATCTCTACCTCTGCATCTCATCTGGCTGGATTTTGGCCATTTCAGGGAGGGGACTGTCTTCTGTTTTGTGTATACAGATCTGTAAGTGACACCTATAATGGTGACTGCTGTGCTGTGGTTGGGAGCTTGGGTGGTAGTGTGGTAGGAGTGTCATGTGGTAGGAGTGTCATATGGTAGTCCCTAGCATAGGCTGGGTGTATAACATGGACCCCTGGGAGGCCTGTTTGCCCACGCTAAACAAGAGCTGGAGATGCAACACTGCAATTTTGGTTTGCGTTTGCCTCTCAGTCCTTCCTTGCCCACTTATTTGCTATCCTTCCCGCATCTCTGTCCTACTTCCTAGGAGTCCCTACACCTTCACAAGCACTTCTAGTTCATAGTCATAGTCCTTCTGCATTTGTCTTCCTAAGAGAAATTTTACAGGGATGGGACAACCCCTTCCACTCTGTTTTCTCCGCAGTGATTCAGGGACTGCTGAGCTAGCTGTCACAGTACCTGACAGTATCACAGACTGGAGAGCCATGACCTTCTGCACCTCAGGGAGCCATGGGTTTGGAATCTCAGAAACCACCAGCCTGCGGAGCTTCAAGCCCTTCTTTGTGGAACCCACCTTGCCCTACTCTGTCTTTCGGGGAGAGTCATTTCCCCTGAAAGTCAAAGTCTTCAGCTACCTGAAGCAATGCATGGTGGTGAGTGGATGGTTTCAGGGCTGGGGGATGTGTGGTAACAGTACTTCACTGATAGAGACAAGGGGCTGCCTCCTCAGGCATTCAGCAAAACCACCAAGGAAGCCCTTCACAAAGCTCCATGCAGAGCCATCTCTGTCCAGCTTATCCCTTTCCATAAGCTCAATCCTACAGTACTGCTGGTGTCACACAGATATTGCAACAGGGCAAACATCGCGCTCACTCTGGGCTTCTGGGTTTGACTGATATTTGTATCAGGAGCTGAAAGGAAAAGCTTTGTAACCTGAATTCCCTTTTGCTTCACCTCTAGCTCCAGCTTAGCCTGAAGGAGTCCATGGACTTTGAATTTGTGCATGCAAATGTCAAGTTCACTATTTGTCTGTGTCCTGACTTGGCAAAAACATTTTTCTGGGATGTAAAGGCTACAAAATTAGGTAAGGGAATAAGGGGGTGGGAGGTCCTGGCAGAGCTGCTTGAGGAAACCAGAGCTGAGCTGGGAATGAGAGTGATCTTTATGCAAAGCATGAGTGATCAGCCTCAGGCTGAGCAAACTGAATGTAGGCATGGATGTGCCAACTGGCCTTTTGATGTTTTGTTCTGCAGGGAAGGTGAATTTCACTGTCACTGCTGAGGTGATGGAGCAGGAAGATGTTTGCACTGAGAGTGTAGCTGTTGTGCCAGAGTCCGGAGGGAAGGACACAGTGGTTAAACACCTGCTGGTGAAGGTCAGAGCATGATTCCTGGTGAGGTCAGAAATGAGTCAGGCTCAAAATGGCCCAGTGAGTGGCTGTGGGAAGGAAGAGTCAGCTTGGCAGGGAGTCACATTTCTCAGAGAGGCAGGTCAAGGAGCGATTCTAAGGGTAGTTTGGGTTGGTTCATGGGCTGAGGACCTCATTCGATGGGACAGAGACATCAGAACTGCTTGCTAGAAAGGCAATGGGGGCAAAGGCCATGTAGCAGCTCAGAACTGCTTCCCAATGAAATTCTGCTGACAGAATGCGTATACCTGCTATCTGTGTGAAGCCCGTTGCATGGAAAAGGGGCTTGCAAGAAGCTGGGGTGCTGTGCAGTTGGTATCTCGTTTTACTGCTCTCCCTTCTGACCTGACCAGCCTGTTCCCCACCAGGCAGAGGGGCTGCTGGAGGAAAAGACCCACACCTCACTCCTGTGCCCTAAAGGTAGGTGCAGGTACCCCAGAGACCCAGACTGCGTTACCACTGGGGCTGTACATGTGCACAGAGCAAGGAGAGTGATCACAAACAGTGTGGTGTCTGAACAACTTGAGGACTATCTCGAGGTGCATGGGGAGGGGAAAGTCAAGGGATTTGGAGCTTTTATGGGGAGGCAAAGCCATTCAGCTCTAGCCAGTACTACAAGCTTATGGCAGCACCAAGCCACTGCCTAACCACATCACAGTCATCCATCAGTGGGTGGCCTGATCTCTGATCTCTGTGCCATCCTCTCTTTTGAATTTCACCAGCTAACTAGGTGATCCCAGCCTTGTTTCCATCATCTCCTGGGGATGCCTATGGGTCTGCCGTCTCCTTCCTTCCTGTTGTTCTGATACTTTTGCCATTTGCAGGAACTTCAGCTTCAGAGACAATCACTTTCACTATGCCAGAGAACATGGTCCTTGGGTCAGAGAGAGCCCACATCACTTTCTTAGGTGAGATTTAGGGCAATCTTGGAAAGTAAGATTTTTCCCTGAAGTAGCCTTTTCTTTTGGTGCCACCATGTTTGCTTTAGCAAACAGTAATAAGAGGGACTGCGTACAGTGAGATGTGATATTGGTCACCTATGTCTTCCATAGAAGTATCCCATCTCTCTCATACAAGTGACACTGGGCCAGATAGCCCTATGTGTAACATAAATTATATTATAACGTCTAGATGTTAACATCTATAACATATATTAGAATATATAGGTTATATTATAACATAGAATATCACCCAGCTGAGGGAAAGATACCATATCACTGTTCCTGCAGGGCTCTTTAGGCATTAAAGTCACCTTAGTGTGAGCAGAGGCGAACTGAGACCAGTCTTAGCAGGTTATCTGGAGAATTAGTGAGACCAGAAAATTTTTACATACAAGAATATGTAACGCTTCCAAAGCTGTGGTTCTGCCTTACAGGTGATATTCTGGGGACAGCACTGGACAACATAGATGAGCTCCTCCAGATGTCCAGTGGCTGTGGTGAGCAGAATATGGTTCATTTTGCCCCCAATGTTTTTATCACACGATACCTTGAAGAAACAGGACAACTGACTCCAGAAATCAAACAGAAGGCAATTGGCTATCTGGAAAGCGGTGAGTGGATTTCTGCTCATGTTGCATAAATAAGCTGGTGATATCCACTACAGTAGGTTGTGCAGGGGCATCTCAGCAGAGGCTTGGTGCTGAACAGGATTTGTGCAAACCTGTCACTTGTCTAACACGATGGGAATTACAACAGTGTAAATGAGGCTACTGTGTCTTAGCTGAGCAAGGGGTACACAGCACTGATAGAATCATTAGGATTGGAAAGGACCTTAGGATCATCTAGTTCCAACCCCCCTGCCATGGACAGGGACACCTCACACTAGATCATGTCACCCAAGGCTCTGTCCAACCTGGCCTTGAACACTGCCAAGAATGGGGCATTTACCACTTCTTTGGACAGCCTCTTCTAGTGCCTCAGCAACCTCACAGTAAAGAACTTCCTCCTTATATCTAACCTGAACTTCCCCTGTTTGAATTTGAACCCATCACTACAGTCCCTGATGAAGAGTCCCTCCCCAGCATCCTTGTAGGCCCCCTTCAGATACTGGAAGGCTGCTCTGAGGTCTCTGTGCAGCCTTCTCTTCTCCAGGCTGAACAGCCCCAACTTTCTCAGCCTATCTTCATACGGGAGGTGCTCCAGTCCCCTGATCATCCTCGTGGCCCTCCTCTGGACTTGTTCCAACAGTTCCATGTCCTTTTTATGTTGAGGACACCAGAACTGCACACAATACTCCAAGTGAGGTCTCAGGAGAGCAGAGTAGAGGGTCAGGATCACCTCCTTGGACCTGCTGGTCACGCAACTTTTGATGCAGCCCAGGATGCGGTTGGCTTTCTGGGCTGCGAGCGCACACTGAAGCTGGCTCATGTTCATTTTCTCATCGACCAACACCTCCAAGTCCTTCTCTGCGGGGCTGCTCTGGATCACTCCTCTGAAAGCCTTTTGCTGAATTTCTCAGAGACAATGTTCTTTATAATGACCAGCAGGATTGGCAGGGAAGGTTGTCACCTTGAGGACATGATAGATACAGAGTATCTTCACTACCCCCAGCCTTTCCCCACAGGATATCAGCGGCAGCTCCTGTACAAGCATGCAGATGGCTCTTACAGTGCCTTTGGGGAAGGAAGTGAGCCAGGGAACACATGGTAAGCAGAAATATCCAGACACAGCTGAGGAACAACATCTTGACCTGGTCAGGCTCCAGATGGTTTGGATTTTGGTCTGGGGAAACTGAGGGTGTCTGGAGGTGTGGCATCTGGAACAAAAACTGCTCCTGAGGCTTTTTGGAAGATAACCATGCCGATGAACTGCCTGGAGGTATTCCCGTTCGATTGTGTGTGCTTGAGCACCCCAACTGAGACTGATTCTGAAAACTTGGCTGCAAAGACACCTTCTTTCCATGTTTTCCAGAGTGCTTTGTGCCCAAGAAGGATTGGGAAAGGGGCTGACTGAGCTCACCAAGTATCAGCCTTCCAGGCTTTAAATCACACAAGTTCACCCTCTTACAATTGGCAGTGTTCTGGGGGAAGCACTGAACTGCTAGTGATTTTTTTGTCTCTTGCTTCAAATGGATCTAAGCCCAAGCTTCAACAGCATCTACCTCATGTGCACTGCTGCCAGTTCTCCATCTGCACAGAGGCTCTAGCCTGCTGGTATTTCTCCGGGAATGACATAGTGGAAGACACAGAGACTCCTGTCTCCTAGTGGAGATGGGCATCAGTGACTGGTTCAATTTGATTTTCTTCTCTCTCCCTTGGCTCTAGGCTTACTGCTCTTGTCCTCAAGACCTTCAGCCAAGCCCAGGACTTCATCCACATAGATGAGCAGAATATAAAAGATGCTGCCAATTCCCTGATTAGAAGTCAGACTCCATCTGGCTGCTTCAAGAGTGTGGGGAAGCTCTTCAACAATGGTCTGATGGTATGACATGTTCCGGTTGTTCATTAGATGCCTCAGAGTTCCTTCACTTTCTGGCCCAACTTGAGTACCGAGAACAAATGAATGCTACTGCAACAAGGAGGCTCTGATGTGCCCAAGGTCACCCTTAGGTGACACTCAGAGATGTGCTTAGTCATGGTGGCACCTTTTCAGGCTATGAAGGATGGAGGTTTGCATTTGATGATACATGTGTGGGACCTGATGCAGTGCCCTATCCTAGCCCCATCTCAGCTAATACATGCCTCAAAAAAAGTTTTCAAGCTCTGTATTATTCCCTTTGTAAACTGGTTTAGTTTCCATTCCTATTATTGAGCTGCCATTTCTTCTTTCAGTCTGAGTTCCTTCTTGTACGGAGAGAGTTAGAAATTGAATGAATGGAAGACTGATGATAGCCACTTATGTGAGATTCATCTTGCCAGAGATGTGCCCTATGCACTCATAAACACAGCGTAGTGCATACACAGGCACACTCAGAGAACTCAGAGAAAGTTGTGGAGCCACCAGCAGTTCAGTGAACAGAACCTCAGATAATTAATCCTCTGAGCAAAGAGAGCGGGACCTTTCACTTTCCCTTGTGAAAGATACCTTTCCTTTCGCTCCTCCATATCCCTGCCACTGTCCTGGCCCCCATGTGAGGTGCCAGCTTGCACAGGGTTGTGGGAACGTCACTTTTCCTTGGCACTGAAATCTGCTACTGAAAATCTTTTCCAGGGGAGAGGAAAGGGGGATGTGTTCAACAGAGGGTGGGAATCATCTACCCAGAGGAGCTTGGGTACTGTGGCTGAGAAAGGCTCTGGTAAGCGGGACCTACAAGAGTAGACACCAGCCCTGGCACTTCCTTACCAGGAGGAATAGGACCAACACCATTGCCTGCACTGGCTCTTGCTTGGGAGGCAGAAGACACTGTAAAATGACTGTTCTCACAGCAGCCCTCCTCTTTTCTGTTTTGTCATGGCTGCAGGGTGCTGTGGAGGAAGGACTGGGGCTGAGCTCTGCAATCATCACAGCTCTCATACACTCAGGGATGCCACGCTCTGTGAGTATCAGCAGCAGGGATGGGCTGTGTGTGCAGCCTCTCAGCAGGCAGTGCACCAGTGCTCTGCCTTTGTGTGCACATGGGCACGCTACCAGTTTTTTCCCCATGTGACCTGTCTTTGTTTCCATGCTCCTTTGCACATGCCAATGCTGCATTCCCTCCCCATACATACTGCCAGTAACCGGTGTGCTTTCAATTGTATTCTAGGACCCAGTTGTGTGGAAAGCTCTGAAATGTATAAAGGACCTGGTCAATGCTGATACTGACAGTTCCAACCTCTATAGCCTGGCACTAGCTGCAAATGCCTTTGCAGTAGCAGGTGATAAAGCCCTCAGGCAGAAAATCCTCAGAAGATTGGATAAGGCTGCCATAACATCAGGTATCAAAGACTGTGGGGCAGTTGAGAGGGCCATTGGCATAACTGTGTGGAGATCCCAGGGCTGAACAACCAAGGGAACAGAGGGCAGGAGTGGAGGGCCCTGGCAGAGCTCTGTGGGGAGCCCGAGGCTTGGACAGCCAAGCTGTCACAGGCTATATCCGCACTGTGAGACAGACTTTCTTTATAGATGATCTCACAGTCCTGGTCTCCCAGTCGTGTCTAAACTGGGGAGCTTCATGGATGTTACAGAGCTTCTTCCCAGACTGCAGACCTATGTTTTACTGGGAAAAGCAGGGTGTGGGGGTCAAATGGGGCAATATGCAGGCATATCTTGTGCAAGTGTTCACTCAGTGCATAGGCACAAAGGCTGAGTAGGACTCCAAGATCATTAGATACAGCTACACACTCCATAAGTGTTCCCACTCCACCTTTAGATGACCAGATATTCTGGAGTCAACAGTCCAAACAGGAAGAAGGCTCTCTCTATTGGTATCAGGCTCCATCTGTTGATGTGGAATTGACATCTAGTATCCTCATGGCTCACCTTTCAAAGTCAAGTTTGTCTTCAGAGGAAATCAGAAAGGCATCCCAGATTGTGTCTTGGCTCACAAAGCAGCAAAACCCTTATGGAGGCTTTGCTTCAACCCAGGTAATCCACTTAAGCCATCATCATCAGAGAACCTGCAACAGCAGGCTATGGTTTGAAAGCTATGGGTTCTAGCACAGCCCATAGAAAAAAAAAAAAGAAAAAGAAAGAAAGAAAGAAAGAAAGAAAGAAAGAAAGAAAGAAAGAAAGAAAGAAAGAAAGAAAGAAAGAAAGAAAGAAAGAAAGAAAGAAAGAAAGAAAGAAAGAAAGAAAGAAAGAAAGAAAGAAAGAAAGAAAGAAAGAAAGAAAGAAAGAAAGAAAGAAAGAGAGAAAGAGAGAAAGAAAGAGAGAAAGAAAGAAAGAGAGAAAGGAAAGAAAGAAAGAAAGAAAGAAAGAGAGAAAGAGAGAAAGAGAGAAAGAGAGAAAGAGAGAAAGAGAGAAAGAGAGAAAGAAAGAGAGAAAGAAAGAAAGAAAGAAAGAAAGAAAGAAAGAAAGAAAGAAAGAAAGAAAGAAAGAAAGGAAAGAAAGAAAGAAAGAGAAAGAAAGAAAGAAAGAGAAAGAAAGAGAAAGAAAGAGAAAGAAAGAAAGGAAGAAAGAAAGAAAGAAAGAGAGAAAGAAAGAAAGAGAGAAAGAAAGAAAGAAAGAAAGAAAGAAAGAAAGAAAGAAAGAAAGAAAGAAAGAAAGAAAGAAAAGAAAGAAAGAAAGAAAAAAAGATACATGGATTTACAGCTCTTGAAGTTCGGAAAAGGTGAATATTTGTATTCCTTTGAGCTAATCCCATACTAAAATCCCAAGGGGAAAGCTCAATCCTTATTGTGCTGTAGCTGCAGTATAAGGGAGGGAAAGGCATGAAAAGGAAGCAGGGATCCTATTTTGCTCAATGTGTGTTTCTTTCCTCAGGACACGGTGGTTGCTCTGGAAGCCCTAGCCCTGTATGCAACCAAGACCTTCAGGAAGGATGGCCCTGATCTTCAAGTTTCTCTCTCCTCTGAGGGTTTCAACCAGAACATCCGAGTAGACAACACCAATCGCCTCCTGCTGCAGACAGTGGAGCTGCCAGCCATTCCCCAAGACTACTCTGTGCATGTGCAGGGCCACGGGTGCCTCTTCCTGCAGGTGAGCCCAGCCAAGTAGAAAAGGTCTGTCTGAGGAAAAGCTTTGAAAGCCAGGGGCTTGTTGCCATCTTGCCACTTAGCCAACACTGAAAACAGACTGCTGCAGTGACTTGCAGAAATCTGGGCTTCAAGGCTCATAGGAGTAGCTGGGATCCAAGGGAAAGGAATAGCAATTCCCCAAATGAAATCCGGATCAGATTTCAGTCACCTTTCCTCCAAGAAGTCGAGTGAACACCACCAGGGCCAGTGTACACGCAGGACCTCCACTTCCACCACTTCACATCTCTCGCTTACACCAATGAAAGACAGCAAACAGCAGCCAAACACTAGACAAAGATACTCTCCAGCAAAAAAACCCACCCTGTTGCTCTCTGCCAACTAGCTTCTTTCTGTCCTTGCAGGCCATTCTGCGGTACCACATCCCTCCAGTGAGGCGTGATGTCACCTTTGCTGTGTCTGTGCAGACAGAGTGCACTGCACCCAACATCACCCAGTTCCCTGTCACCATTCACGCTCGGTAGGAGACACTCAGTTGACCCTTGCCTTCCCTGTGCTAAGAGGCTTCTGGCACCACACCAGTCTCTTGGTGGCCAGGACTCCCCTTCACTCATGAGGTCTAAGTGCTAAGATGTCCCTGTTCATTTAACCATGCTCTCCTCAGCTGGGTGAAAGGTACAAGGCCCCAGAGGAGTGGCTCAGGCTACAGTCCTATCTCATGATCATGCCAGTCACCACAAGTTCTCCCAAGGTCTATGGGTCTCACCCCTTTCCAGGATTAGGTCTCAAAACACTAGTGATGTGAAAGTCCTGTGGGACTGGCTGCTTAATTAATTAAGTCTTCCCTTCTCTGCTCCTGGTTGATGGCCACATCACTCTCCTCTGCTGTACCTTTGCCTTGTCCCTGACTTGGGACAAAATTACCAAGAGAGCAGGTGGAGGATGTGATATTCCCTGACGTGCCTAGAGAAGGTAACTCCAGAAGCCTTCCAAAGGATTTATTGTCCTTGGCTCAGAGTAACTAAAAGAGAAATCAGAGGAAGCACAAAGATTTATTACAGTACAGACAGAGGTATGCTTAACAAGAGAAACACTGGAAGGAAAGCCAGGCTCTTTCACCTGGGTACCAAAACTGGGCAGAGTATCTGGAGATCATGGCTCAGAAAGTAACATTAGTGCTGTCCCCTGGGTTCCTGCTGCAGCTACACAGGGAACCGTGTGTCCACCAACATGGTCTTGATCCAAGTGGAGCTGCTGTCAGGATACAGCCCCGTGGCAGGTTCACTGGAAGAGGTGAGACCGTGAGTTTGTGCCCAGCTGGGATGGGAATAGTGATGGATGTCCATCATGAAGGATTGCATGCAGAACTGTGATCATTCCTGTGGGCAGGAAAACACAGTTGTCTTCTTCCCAAGAAATCTTTACACCCAAAGTCTTTTCCAGGCTGCACCTTGCCTTCCTCTACCCCATGGGCTCCTTTGGCTATGTGAACATTTTGCCCATGCTCTCACAAATATCCCTGAATGGTTTTCCTTTTTGCTAGAGTCTTTCTGACATTTCTCCTCTCCCCCCTATTTTCAGCTAAAGAAAATGCCTTTAGTGAAGAAAGTTGAAAGCAAAGCTGACCAAGTCATTCTCTACCTGGAGGAAGTAAGTGGAATTTAGGCTAACATCATCATTAAAAGGACTAAAGACTGGTAGACAACTTTTAGCTTACTCTTGTATCTGGGTTCCATTAGTATTTTAAGATTCCAAAGCTGTTGTTCCTACATGCCAGCCACATTTGCTGACATGGAGAACTCTGTTTTGTCAGCCTGCAGTAGTTCAGCTGTACAGCCTGTACGCATGACCACTTGAGTGAAATGAGACTATCTCTGATGTTAAGAGTATAGCTGTTGGCACTGTTCAGACACTGTTGAAAGTCCATATACAGTGTCTGATCAGGACTGGAGGAGTAGTAGGAGGATCCATACAGCAAATTCAAGCAAGCCTGAATTTGTAGAAAGCCCTTAAGGAGCCTGAATGTAGTAGAGAGCATCCAAGATTGCTCATGGAGTTTGCCAAGATCATTCAAAATTAAACCAGATGGTTGTGTGAACAGCAGTGCTCGCTCCAGAGTCCCGTTAATCCACAGATTAACAACCATTCCAGCCTTTCTCTAGGTACAGCACCAGAAACAAGACCTGGCACGAATTTTAAAACTTCAGAATTTCCAAGAACACTCTACATTTCTGTGATTCTTCATCACCAGCTGTCAACAAGCTGAGCTAAGCTAGCCTCATAGTAAGAAGGTTATTGTCATGTGGATGCATTAGGCTTACAGAGATGCTGCTTTCATTATATCTACAGCACAGAGGAAAATGGCAGCACAGCGGAAGATTTCAGTTCAGGCTGCCAGGTAGCACAAAGTGGAACAGAATCAACAGCAGGTCATGTAACTACTATCATCCAGCAGTTGTTCATCCACACATTGCATTTGTCTGGTTAATGATGAAGGTTGTGGGAGACTGGAGAGCGAGAGCTGATGTAATGGAGCCGTGTATAAGAAAGTAGCCAGTCAGGCAAGATGCATGAAGGAGCTTGGAGCAGAGCTCAATGTGAGGAACTTGGGATTGGTTGGGAACACATTTAGATACCTAATGCACACTGAGTCTGTGGGTTTGATGTCTCATGAGCTGAGTGATCAAAAATGGGAGATGACCACAACATATGAAGTAAAATATGTTTCTAAGGTGGACTGGAAAGCAGAAGGAGCAGGTAGAAGGAATTGTCTTACAGGGCTCTGGTTCTGGCAGTAATCTTTGCATCTCTTGGTCTTAGCTGACTAGGCAGCCTCACACCTACACTTTGATGGTGCAGCAGGACATGCAAGTGAAAGATCGTAAGCCAGCTAGTATCAAGGTCTACGATTACTACATGCCAGGTAAGCTCTGATGCCGTACTGCAGAAACCACCCAAATGTACCACTGCAAAGAGACTCTGAAGTTGTCAAGTCTCAAACAGTTCCATCCCTGACATCTATTTTATCTAACTGCCCCTTAGAAGCTCTCTAGTGATGGACTTGAAACCTCTTGGGTTTCAAAATGGTAAATCCCTCTTTCTCTGGTCCCAGAACCTGCAAGGCTGAAGTTAGCATGCAGATCCACTTAAGGTCTAACACTCCCACAAGAGGGGAGCAAGAAGCTCAGACACAGGCTTTTGTATGCTCATTTTGCGGGAGGCAGCAAAGGCAGAGGGACCATAGTGAGAAGATGGCTTAGAAAAGTGAGGGCCCCTTTAGAAAAATGACACTGAAAATAATTAGTCCTCTGTTTTCTGGGGTCCCTAGCGGGACAAATACTAGGGATTCCTATTGCCTCAGAAAGCGAGGAAACCATTACTATAATGGAGCTCTTTGGGACTTAGAAAAGTTCACAAGCACCATGACTTGGGTGAATCCAGAATAACTGAACATAGAGTCTTTGACACAAACCAGTGGTTTCATGTGTCACAGTAGAAGGCAGTCATGGCCTGTTAGCTCAGGGAACATCTTCCCTAGAAAACAGAGGCACAATGCTGAGTTGCTTTAGTGGGTTTTTGGCAAGTGTATCTCACCAGCACTTTTTTCTCCTCTTACAGAAGAAACTACGGTGATGAGCTACAGTGCTCCGTGTGAGTGAGGTGAGGGACCAACACCTCTTTTGTCATCACAGGCATGGCCCTGAAGAGTATGGAGAGGGAGGGAGATGCAGGAAGGACCCTCAGTCAAGAAACTCACCAGACTGCATGTTCAGGGTAGAAAGTGATTAGCAATGCTAAGTTAGAGTGAGTTCCTCTATCTCAGTGGTTAAACTGAGGGAAAGGGAGAATTGAAGTGCAAAGTTTGACGTTGGAGATGTATTACAGAAAACAAGGGCTGCCTGTCCTGAGTCCTACACCAGCCCTGGCCTTTTGCATCAAATATACATTCCTCAAGTCAACAGAGTTCCTTTTCCTGGCACTTTCCCTGCAGCTCCAGAGCTCTCCGGCCCTATCTATGCACACACCACATTCACCTTTACTGCAAGAACTGAGTCCTTTTCAGTGTCAAGCCCTTCGTAGCCTCAGCCTGGCTTCTGATCCATGCTAGAGAATGGATACCTCTCCCTCCTCTTTCCAGGCTGGGCAAAGGCAAAACTTGAACTTGACCAGTGCCTGCTCCTGTTCTAAACTTTACTTACACCTGTGTGCTTCTTTGCCCACAGCCCATGAGATGGAGAAATACACCTACTTCACAAATTACCTATGGAGGTACACAGCCCTGCCCTGGGATGCCTGCCACAAGCCCCACACTCTTAGTGGAGATTCTGTCATAGGCTTTGTGTGGGTAGAGTCAGAGCAAGCCCTGTCCTCAACAGCCTGGCAGTTCCATTTGGTCAGGAAATGCAAAAACCCCCATGAGTTCCAACGGTTAATCTTTATATTTCAGGAACACACTTTTTCTTGTCCTTTGTCATCTTCACAGGAACTGGAACCCACCCATCCTCTTGCAGTCTCCATTCATCAGTCATTTATCAGCCCTGGCAACAGCCACTGCATGGAGACGAGAAGCAAAGAGAAAATGCTTGAAATTTCCTGCTTAACAGTTAGTTTCTGAAAGGCTAAGACTGTACCTGGCATCTTATTAAAAGTCAGGAGACTCGAACTGCCTGATTGAGTGATTATTCAGGTTTACTGCTTTTTTCCCAAACCAGTAAAATTGCATTTAAAAGCATCTGGGAAAAAAGGCTTCTTCACCTCTGCTCTGTGTGTGCACATACACCTGCAAAATTCTGCCCCTCCACTAGCGGACTAGGGGATAGAGAATGCACCAAAGCGGAGCTGGCACCTGAGGAAGGAGATCACCATCACACAAGTTGGAGCTGAAGGCAAGGGAGGGCTGGCTCCCATGTTCAACAGTTCCTTTGGCCAGAAGTTGCATTAGTGACCTTTATCAAGAGCAATTGGCAAGGCTGTACTGTTGAAGAGAGGTGAGGGGCTAGAATCTCAGTGTACTGCATTACTATCTGGAGACTTCTTCAAAGAGCTGATAGCACAGGAGCTTGCAGGAAGGGCACAGGAGATACAGCTGTCACATCATGTTCACTTGCATCTTGTACTCCAAAGCTGCCTGAGTCCTACTGCAGGAAGTATTAGGAGAAACCATAAGAAGCATGAGGAGAGAGCAATAGAGGAGGTAGGTAGAAGGTTCGTACATTGGCAATGGCAGAAGTGGTATCTTCATGGACTAAGCCTGCGGTCTATCAACAACTGGCACAATGGTGGCAAGGTTAGGGGACATGCTTACTTTAATTCTTCCTCCCAGCTGTGTACCAGATAAGTGACACACACAAACCCTCGACCCAACCCAGGTCCTCACAGTGCAGGCACAACTGCTGGACTGTTGTGATCCCTCAGCCCATCCACTAAGGAGCAGAACCCACATAAGCTCAACTTTAATGAAGGCTGTATCCCAGCTGGGACACTTCCTCCCATTCAGTGCCCAAACTGGAATATTGGGCAAGGGCACTAGTCACGGCATGGCAGTTCCTCTCCTTTCCTTTATCGTAAGTATGGGAGTTTCTCTACCCTTTTCTGAGGCACCATGTGCGATTGTGGGGACAGAAATTAAGACAAATAAGGAAGGCATAAACCAGTCCTTCAATGGCTATCACCAGGCTGTGGAATGTGCCTTGTCTCGGCTAGTAGTGAGGGTGACTCTCTAGGCAGGTCCCTAAGCAGCACTGTCTGTGGGATGGTGTCAGGATGCAGCAATGTACTTTATCAAGATTCTGTCTTATCCTTATCGAAGGGACTTCTCCAGACCTGTCCTGGCTTCAGGCTACTACTAACAAGCCATGCCCCTTTTAGCAGCTGGGTATGTCACCTCACAAGACAGTTACATCTTCCCAGTTTCAGCTTGCTCCTTGGGCAATGAATAGAGTGGGGGGGTTGAGGGAATGGAGCCGTGCTTCGGTCTGAGGGCCTTCATTAGCACAGGTTGCTATGGCTTTGCATTCTCACTGCATGCGATGCTTCCTTCCTCACTCTCATTTTCATAGAATTATAGGATGGTTTGGGTTGGAAAGGACCATAAAATCATCCAGTTCCAAACCCCCTGGCATGGGGAGGGACACTTCACACTAGACCATGTCACCCAAGGCTCTGTCCAATCTGGCCTTGAAAAGAGATGATGGCCCTGTCTCCGCATTCCATGAGAGCCTACCAGCTGCCTCTGGCTGCAAAACAGCCCCAGCACCAGCTCCACACACCTAGCCACAGGCATCAGCCAGCTTTTCTTTCTAGCTGGATGCATGCTCCCCACTGATTACCATCCCCCTTCCCTTTTTCGATTGCTTACATTCCCCATGTTCCACCCTTCTGATGCCCTGCGTCACACAGGCACTTGCTGCCTACCTCAACTACAGACAGCACCGTAGTCAGCCAAGGCTTGCTCCTCTGCAAAAGGAAATAAGGAAGTCGATTACACACACATGCATGCACACAGAAAAGAGTGCACAACATCTTTTCCCAGACAGAAAACTAAGAACCCAGCTCCCAAACCCCAAAGTAGGAGGGAATCGGCAACTCACCTGGCTGGTAGTAATCGTAGACTTTGATGATGGCTGGTTTCAGGTTCTTCATCTGAATTACTTGTTCCAGTTGCAGAATGAAAGTCTGAGATTCATCGTTGAGCTTGTGGAGGTGGAAAGATATTAGCAAGGAAGGGGAGAAAGAAGTATCACACAGTATCACAGTATGTTAGAGATTGGAAGGGACCTCAAAAGATCATCTAGTCCAATCCCCCTGCCAGAGCAGGAACACCTAAATAAGGTTACACAGGAATGTGTCCAGGCGGGTTTTGAATGTCTCCAGAGAAGGAGACTCCACAACCCCCCTGGGCAGCCTGTTCCAGTGTTCCGTCACCCTCACTGAGAAGAAGCTTCTTCTCAAGTTTAAGTGGAACCTCTTGTGTTCCAGTTTATACCCATTACCCCTTGTCCTATCATAGTTTGCCACTGAGAAGAGCCTGGCTCCATCCTCGTGACACTCACCCTTTATATATTTATATACACTAATAAGGTCCCCCCGCAGTCTCCTCTTCTCCAAACTATAGAGACCCAGCTCCCTCAGCCTTTCCTCATAAGGGAGATGCTCCACTCCCTTAATCATCTTAGTTGCCCTGCGCTGGACTCTCTCCAGCAGGTCCCTGTCCTTCTTGAACTGAGGGGCCCAGAACTGGACACAATATTCCAGGTGCGGTCTCACCAGGGCAGAGTAGAGGGGAAGGAGGACCTCTCTCGACCTACTGACCACCCCCCTTCTAATACACCCCAGGATGCCATTGGCTTTCTTGGCCACAAGGGCACAGTGTTGGCTCATGGTCATCCTGCCATCCACTAGGACCCCCAGGTCCCTCTCCCCTACACTGCTCTCTAACAGGTCGTTCCCCAACCTATATTGGAACCTGGGGTTGTTCCTGCCCAGATGCAGGACTCTACACTTTCCCTTGTTATATTTCATCAAGTTATTCCCTGCCCAACTCTCCAGCCTGTCCAGGTCTCTCTGGATGGCAGCACAGCCTTCTGGCGTGTCAGCCACTCCTCCCAGCTTAGTGTCATCAGCAAACTTGCTGACAGTACACTCAATTCCCTCATCTAAATCATTGATGAATATATTAAATAATACTGGTCCCAGTACTGACCCTTGAGGCACTCCACTAGATACAGGCCTCCAACTGGACTCCGCCCCATAGACTACAACTCTCTGGCTTCTGTCCTTCAGCCAGTTCGCAGTCCACCTCACCACCTGATCATCCAGGCCACACTTCCTCAGTTTAGCTATGAGGATGCTGTGGGAGACTGTGTCAAATGCTTTGCTGAAGTCAAGGTAGACCACGTCCACCGCTCTGCCATCATCCATCCACAATGTTATTTCCTCATAAAAGGCTATGAGGTTGGTCAAGCATGACTTCCCCTTGGTAAAGCCATGTTGACTGCCCCTCATAACCCTCTTATCCTTGACATGTCTTAAGATGGCATCAAGGATAAGGTGTTCCATCACTTTCCCAGGGATGGAGGTGAGGCTAACTGGTCTATAGTTACCCGGGTCCTCCTTCTTGCCCTTTTTGAAGACTGGAGTGACATTTGCTTTCCTCCAGTCCTCAGGCACCTCTCCCGTTTCCCAAGACTTGGTAAAGATGATGGAGAGTGGTCTAGCAATGACTTCCGCCAGTTCCCTCAGCACCCGCGGGTGCATCCCATCTGGACCCATGGATTTATGGATGTCCAGATTGCTCAACTGGTCCCTAACCCATTCCTCGTCGACTAAGGCAAACTGCTCCAGTGACCTGACTTCATCTGAGGTCTCAGGAGTACAGGGCTCTTCAGGACTGCCTTCAGCAGAGTAGACAGAGACAAAGAAGGCATTCAATAACTCTGCCATCTCTGTATCTTCTGTCACCAGGGCACCCATCCCGTTCACCAGTGGGCCAACCTTGCCTCTGGTGTTAGTTTTATCAGCTATGTATTTGAAAAAGCTCTTTCTGTTGTCCTTGACCCCTCTCGCCAGATTTAATTCTAAGGAGGCCTTAGCCATCCTAGCTGCCTTCCTACATCCTCTAGCAGCAGCCTTATATTCCTCCCGAGTGGCCAGCCCCTCTTTCCATGACCTATAAACTCTCCTCTTCCACTTGAGCATACCCAGCAGTTCCTTATTCAGCCACGCAGGTCTCCTGGCCCTCTTCCTTGACTTCCTACGTGTCAGGATGCTCTGCTCTTGAGCTTGGAATAAGCAATTCTTGAATGCCAACCAACTATCTTGGGCCCCTTTACCTTCAAGCAGCCTTGCCCATGGGATTTCCCCTAGCAACTGCTTGAAAAGGCCAAAGTTTGCCCTGCTAAAGTCCAGGGTTGCAATTCTACTTGCTATTGTACTGGCCCTACCACACAAGATCCTGAATTCCACCATCTCGTGGTCACTGCAACCAAGGCAGCCCTCAACCTTTACTGCTTCGACCAGACCCTCCTTGTTAGTGAGGATGAGATCCAGCAGCGCTCCTCTCCTGGTTGGCTGATCCACCATTTGCATGAGGAAGTTATCATCCATACACTGGAGGAACCTCCTGGACTGTGGCTGGGTTGCTGAGTAGTCCTTCCAGCAAACATCAGGGAAATTAAAATCCCCCACGACAACCACGTCCTGTGACTGTGAGGCTGCTCTCAGCTGCTTGTAGAAGGCCTCGTCAACTTCCTCACCCTGATCTGGTGGCCTGTAACAGACACCCACAACAGTATCACCCCTGCCAGCCTGCCCCTTAATTCTCACCCACAGACTCTCAACTCGCTCATCCCCTGTTCCTGGACAGAACTCAGTACATTGCAGCTGCTCTCGCACATAAAGAGCAACCCCACCACCCCGCCTGGCTGGCCTGTCTTTCCTGAAAAGGACATAGCCCTCCATGAGTATATTCCAGTCATGCGAGCTGTCCCACCACGTCTCTGTAATTGCCACCAGATCATAATCTCCTGACTTAACACAGGTCTCCAACTCCTCCTGCTTATTTCCCATGCTGCACGCATTGGGGTTGCATCTTCATCTTCCCTAGCTTGAATGCTTTCCTGCACTAAATATTTCTAAACCATTACAGATTCTGAATTTCAGAAATGAGTGTGGATAAGGAATAGCAAATGCTTACACAATGACAATGAAATTGGGCAAGCTTCCTCCATCCACAGTTCTACCAGTGCTCTTTTTCCATGCCTAGCCCAGCCTCAGGCTTCTCACACAGCTCTTTGTCCTCTGGCCTCTTGCACTTGCTCTGCCAAACCAAATGGTTTTGTTCCCACTTACCTTGTCCAAATAAACGTAGACCACATCAGCTTTCACTTCTATTTTCTTAACAACGGCTCTGCGCTCCAGCTGGGATGGAAAACATTAACACAAAGAAATTTGTGAGCACTTTCTTTATGGCTTCCTGACCTGGGGGACCTACTGCTGTATTGAGAGGATGGTGTGGGGTCTGCGTGGAACTGTGTCTTTCTCACAGATAAGGGCTTTAGTGGTTACATATTTGGTAGTCCCTCCTGGATACCCCTTGAGAGAATCTCAGGGCTGACCTCTGCTGCCACTGCTCAGTTCAAGGAATCTCCCACTCTGGGGACAAAAGGCTGTGTGGATAGTACATAGGACTGATACGTTGGTCAGCAAAGACGTGCAGATCCCAGAAAAGATTCTTGTTAGCTCATCTCACTTACTGCTAGACTGCTCTGAAAAACCTGCCTGGGGACTGTGCACATAATTCATCTTTCAATTTTATGGCTTAATTAGGGGGGCATGAAAATCTTTTGGGCTATAGTTGGAGTTTCTGTAAGAAATCTTGTCTTAAAATTTCTGGCAAAAAAATCCCAGTGTTTAGCACACCCAGCAGTACATTGTTCCTGGCTGAAGTTAGAATAATGTCAGTGAGAGAAGCTGAACCACCTCTGATCTCCTGTAGCTAACTTTTGTGAGGCCTGTACAGAAACCAGAAGTTTTGGTTCAGTTACAACAACAAAAGGTCTCTGCTAATTTAGTTACCTTATGGCCTGAAATTAATAGCTCCCAACAGAAGCAAGCAAATGGGACCCTCCAAAGTCCTTACCAGCATCCTGGAACTGGGAACCAGGATGAATCCAGACAGCAGGGAGACCTCCAGGATCACCATGTTGGACGTGACCCTGCTTCCAATGTAGCTGGAGAAGAAGAAACAGTCAGAGGGTCTGGCTCTGTGAGAATAGTGCCCCTCGAGTCCTCCTTCCAGGAGGTAGCCAGCACCTTCGTTTCCTACCCCTTCCACCTACAAAATTCACACTCTGCCCCAACTGCCAGGTCCCTCCATTGGAGCCCTGAGGCTTTCCTGGTTGCTGTCCCCAAGCACAGGGGGGTTTGCTGGAGGAGGAAACCCTTGGGGTCACCTGGTAAGGATGTGGATGGTGAGGACACGTGCGTTGGCCTGGCTGCAGTTGGTCAGCTCTGTGTTGACGCGCAGAGTGAAGGTCACAGCAGCCCGTTGGGGAGGCTCGTGGTACCTCAGCACTGTCTGTAGGGTGAGGATCAGGATGGGAGAAGACAGGCCAGGCATGATCTCATGCAGGGAGAGAAGGCAGAGTCCTCCACCTCTCCTCTTTCCCACACTCATCCCATCACCTCACCTGAGCAAAGACACAGCTACTGCCGTGGACCTGCACCAAGAACTGCCCCGGGACCTCTGCCAGTGCTGCCTGCTGCACCAGCAGCCTCTTCTGGCGACTGACTTGGAAAGTCTTCCCAAAGCCCCTCTGAGACTTCACCCTCACAAGTGCCTGTCCTGAGGTGCTGAACATTCTTGCTGCATATTTAGCTAAGGCTTGCAGGCCAACGACTGTGTCCTAGAAAGGGAGAGACAGTCAACCTTCTGGAAGCATCAGCTCTAGTGAAGCTGACTTGGAGCAGGAAGACTCAAGAGGATTTTCCCTGACAGCCTCAGGTGCAAAAGTATATCAACCCACAAGGAGCTACTTGTTACCTGGGTGGAGGCAAAGCCCCCATAGGCATTCTGTTGACTGGTCAGCCATGCCACAATACCAGCCGCAACTGTCATGTCCCCTGCATGCACCCGTGGCTTAGAGAGGTACGCCAGGAGCACATAGGCTGTCAACTCTATGTCCACTGACTGAGTACCAGGCCAGAATTCTGTGGAAGCCGGAGAGCTTGGCTTGGGACTCCAGTGGATTTGTCCTCCTGCAGAACAAAGAGAAGCATGCAGGCTATCTGGAGAGGAATATAATTGGTTGGATTCACAGGAAACAAAACCCAGAGTGCTTTCAGGGCTCCTTCAGCTTGTTGCCTGTACTGAGCTCAGCATCGTTTTCTTCAGTGTATTCTCCTGGGCTTCATCTGGTCTTAGCTCACAGATTCTTACCTCCTGTCTCAAGAGGGCCTTGGAATCTTCACACTGAGAAAACTCTTCCTGATAAATCACCCTCTCAGCTTGTGAAAACACCTACTGTACTCTCAGTCACAGTGCAGTTACTACTCAAATATGTACAAATCCATACGTAATTTTTAACCACTCTAGCTTAACCACACATTACTCCAGATCCCAGCAGGTGAATAAGAAGCATTACCCCAAAAAGCAGTCAGCACCTGATTTGATGGCCTGCTCCTCCAGTTTGTACAGCAGCTCCTGGGTTGTCTCATAGTCCCCAGCCAGGGCAAAGGCATAGGCCAGCAGGGCTTCTGTGTAGATGTTGGTGATGTTATGAACTGCCTGCTGCAGGCAGCGGAGGGTAGCCTGCATCAGCTTGCCCTGCATTGGGAGAAAAGACACATGCCAAACTCTGACAGGGGCAAAAAAGGAGCAGGGGTGCTCATTCCAGGGAGCCAGGTTATGTCTTCCTGATGTAGTTCCAGAGAAACACATTCAGTTGCACAGTCACTTGAGGAAACAATCAGTGAGGCCCAATGTGTGCTGGGAGCCCTAGCCACCAAACACTATTGCACCATACCAGTTTTACAGCGCTGTCTCTTTTGAGGAAGGACTCGACAGTTTGTCCAAATGTTAGCTCTCTCACAGCAGTTCCCTACCTGTTCCTGGCCTGGAGATTGACAGCATTATGGGCTGAGCAGTGCCTAGGCATGGAAGTGTACAGGAGAGCAGGAGCAGCAGGAGCGTGCTCACCTTCAGCGGCAGACCCAGCTCCAGCAGTGCTGCAGCGACATATGCCCCGAGGGAAATCTCATCATCCACGCTGCCCTGTGAAGGGAATGCACCTTTCATCCTAAGTAGTGTTTGGCAGCAACTCCACAGGAGGATAAGCATTCCTTTCACATTCCCAGCCCCATAACCTGCTCTCTTTAAGGCTGGTTGCACAGGTTGCAGGAGAGACTTTCCAGCATCCTTTGGGATCACACTATCTTTTCCTGTCACAACATCCATCCAGCCATTTCCCAGCTGTGCTGCCTGGCTTGGCCCTCATTTACCTTCAGGGAGGAGTGAAAGAGGCTCCCTTTGGTGGCAAAGCAGCCACTGGGAAGCTGGTTTTTCTCTAGCCAGCGTATGGCATCCTGGACGTTCCTGTCATCTACATAGATGTATTTTCTGGCTTGGCTGAAACTCTTGACTACAAAAGCTGTCAGCCTGGGAAGAGGACAAGTTGCAAGAGAAAGACAAACACAAAAAAGGCAAAGATAAAGTCAAAGGCCTCCTGGTGCATGTCCCTGAAGTTAACACTGACATAGTGGTGTGCAAAACCAGTCATTTCTGTACAGAAAGGCAAGCTTAAAGTGGAAATGGTCCACAGTCCCTGCAGCCTGACTCCACAAATGTACTATGCATGCACTTTACTCAGTCATTTCACAGGTGAAAAACCTCTTGCCCCTTCCACTTCTATCTGTTGCACTTTGTCTCCCTCAAATACCTCAAGACAATTGTGAATTCCCCATTTTCTTCCTCCCTTCTTTTCTCTATTTCTCCCAGCCCAGACACCACAGGGTCAACCTGGGCCAAAGCAGACCTTTCAAACTCTCCCAAGCAATTTCCTCCCTGGGGAGATAGTTTCTTATTGCTCTTCCCTGATCTACCGCTGGTCAGGATGTACCTTGGCTGCCAGAACACCACCAGCAGTACATGGGTCTGTGGGGCAACAGCATGGCCACAGAGATGAAAAGGGACCTCCTACTCCCTACATCTTTGCTGTTCCATTTTCCCAGAAACTCCGCAGGCCTGCCTCACTGCTTTTTCAAGTGGCTCAAGTCTCCAAGTCTGTCTCCCTGCCAGAGAGTTCCTGGGGTCTCCATCCAAAAGAAGAAGCACACATCCTAACAGCATTCCCAGGCACATTAGCTGCTCTGGCCCACACAGCTAAAATCGGGAGTGAGGGATATTGGCAGTGCTTACCAAGTGTTCCCTTCCCCATCCTGCTGTCCAAAGACACTGTAGGACCCATCTCTGTGCCTATAAAGAAGCTGCATCTGGTACCCTAGGGAATGGGAACAATGATTAGTACAACACAGTAACACAGAGGGGCCAGCATTGACTAAATGAGTGCAAGCGTAAGAGCTATGGGTAGATTGGACACTGGGGAAGGCAGAGGAGCAGGGTGAGTCTGTTGTACTTGCCATTGCGCAGGAATCCTGTTGCCCTCTCCTTGATCTCAAGGGTCAGCTGCCTCGTCTTCTCCAAGTACTGTAGCACATAGACAATGGGAGCAAAGAGCACCATGTTCTGCTCCCCACAGCCATGGGGCAACTGCACCAGGTGGTCCATGTTCTGCAGTGCCGTCCCCATGAGGTCACCTATACAAGGGTATGAGAAACAAAGCAAGTGTAAGTATGATTTGAGGTGTTTCTCAGCCAGGTAGTGGATAATTATCTCAGCACATGGGGAAAACACTGGAGAGAGGATGAAAGAGGAGTGAACAAGAGAGTGCAGGATGAAGAGTGGTGACTGTTTTGCGGTTTCCCAGTCTTGCATCATGGTGCAGGATGACCACACTATGGAGTTTCTGAGGAACTTTCTCTTTGCAGTCTGAAGGGCTTCAACCATAACGAGTACATACCCAGGCTATGAGCAGAGCTGCAGTTGCTCAGTGTGCATCACACAGACAGACAAATATTAAAGCACTTAGGGAAAGGTGGAAATTTCCCATGTTTCTGGGTCTTTAGCCAGCCCTGTTCTACCTGGCCATATGTCAAGAGTCAAAATGTCAGTAAGTTAGCAGGGGTGCTAGTCAGATGGTGTGAAGGTGTCTGTATGTCCTCCAGCCAGCCAGAAAACGTTAGTATTCAGTTTATTCCTTTGAGGTTCTATTGCACAATATCCATGGCTATTTATGCCAGGCCTAGCTTCATATCAATTCTGGTATGGGGGCAAATGAGCCCAGTGCAATAAGAGTTTTGAATGGTAGGTATGTCTGGTCCCATAGCCTCTCCAAAGTGTTATTTTGCAACTTAGTAATGCTGAAAATGAATTCTTCTCTCCAGAAGCTTTAGTTGTAGCAGCAAAGCTTAACAGGAAGACAAGATGGTTATGAGCTTTGCTGATTATATTTATGGAGTATTAGGCAAGTTCCCGAAGTCCCATCAAAAATAAAGACCTAGGATCTCTGCTCCAAAGTTCCAGCTAGACAAATAAGGATTATTCTCTTCTGCAGTTTACTTTTGTCATGAAATCCTAAGTGCTAATCCAAAAATCTGAAAGCCTGGTGTTGGCAAACCTTGCAGAGAATAAACACAGCATCCTCTTTGGAGCAATTTCATGTCAGATGGATCCCTTGACACCACCACCAAGCTAAGCCTTGCTCATCTGTAACAGCAGCCAGTGAGCCCACAGCAGGAATCACTTACCTGAGATGGAAATCGAAGCCCTGGTAGATCCTTTTACTACATTTTCAGGGAGGTGAATGGACACAGGTTCTTCAGCCATGTTTCCTGAAAAAAAACCAACGTGTGTAGCATGAAAAAATCAAGCCAAATCCATCTAACTAAAGGACAATACTGGCACAGATAAATGGGACACTGCCTACATCCTGCTCACACTGACTGCTCCCCACAGTCTGTCCCAGTCATCACAAAAACCTCTACTGCCTGGAAACTTCTCAGATTCGAAGAGAAGTGAGAGCTGCTGGGCAGCCCGAGGGCTCATTGAGCTTCACAACCCAATTTGCTGGGCTCCACAAGAAGCACAACTGGTCATCACTCAGCAGCTAAGCTGAGTCTCATCCTGGGGAGACTTTCAATGATGCAGGGATAGGGTGGGAGGGTTGGAGCAGCTCTCACTGGTGACTGTGAAGCCCAGGAATATCCAATGGGTGCAGTATGGGAAGGAGATGACAGCAGGATTTTGCCACCTATACTCAGTGGCAAATTCAGTAGGACAGCACATGTAGAAGTAATATTTGTTGTTCTTTCTTGTCTAAAAGGAAGCAAAATTTGCTATGTGGAAAATTATTTGAGAATTGTTCGATCAGACCTCCCGCAGTTTAGTTCTATTCTCAGTTCTGGTTATTTCGGGCTGCAGAACCCATTCAGGCTGTCCACATACCTCCTCTCGGGCACAGAAGGGAGCTGAAAGACTTCTCCACTAACACACCTTCTGGCTGCCAGGGCAGGAGCATGAACGTCAGACAGGAGAAACAAGAAGACATATGAAATTCCCAAAATTTCAGAGCAAGTTCAAGTCTCAATTCAGTGGTTAGTCCCCAGGCTGTCAGGAGCTCCATCCTCCTCACCTTTGGCAGGCCTGCACTGCCAAAGCCTCACTGCTCAAGAGAGCAAGAGCAAGCCTGAGGGATGGGGCTTTCTGGTCAGTGAGCATATATAAAAGCTCATGTTCAATGGTTGATTGAGCAGTGAAACACAGGGAGAAACACAGACATGATGTATGAATGTAGCTCAAGAAGGAGTACCATAAGAAGGGAATAGGCTTGGCTAGTCCTGGAAAGAACAAGGCAAACAGAGCCCCAGCCTTGGCATGCTAATGCTGGCCAAAAAATGAGGAGAGAAATCCATTTAGGTGAGTTCAGCCTCCCTTCCCCCAGGGGCAGAGCTACCCAGACAGAGAAGCAAGCCTGCTCTCATACTGACCCGGACCAGCAAGTGTTTGACCAGTGCATGCCTCCGCTTCAGGGTAGATGGCAAGGGCTTCTTGCCCCCACAGCGCAGCATGGTGTCCAGTACCTCTATCCTCACTGTGATATTCAAAGTCCCTAGCAAATAAATTGAATAGAGCCTGTTTCTTACACCTGTGGCCAATTAGAGTCAACTTGCGTTAACTGGGAGTGGTGTGAGATGCTTGGGGTAGCTGGTCTTCACAGCTTCAGCCATTTGGCCGGTAAAGGTGAGCCAGCCAGTACCAATGGCTTTTTCAGACACCCCAAGCATGAGGGAACTAGGTCACCTAACTAACAGGTGACTTCATTACACTACAATATGACTGGAACAACAAAAGTTCCAAAAGACCATTGGATCTCATTGTACCCTTCTTATTGCATCTGAAGCACAGCACCAGCAATACAATGTTCCCACACACACATTCATGCAGTCCCTTCCTCCCCAGCTGGTCTTGCAGCCCTCTCCTTGAGAGTTTTCCATGCCACCTATTTAGTTCCTGCCCTCTCTGGTGAGCCTGTCTAAGGAGAGAGAAAGAAAGCAGATATAATGGATCACATGTTTGAGCCACTAAGAACAAACTTTGGGATGCAAGTGATGCAAGGCTCTGCCAGCTTCCCTGCACCTCCCACTCCCCCTCACTTCAGTTTTAGGGCTCTCCATCACCAATCCCATTTTCACAGCCATACCCAGCTGCACTGCTGTCACATTCCACAGAAAGGTCTTGGACTCCTCTGCGCACAGACACTCCTTATCCCTGCAGGTCCGGCATGGCTCTACCTGGAAGTCTGAGGATTTAGCCAGGGCCACACTGATCTAAGGGAATGACAGATGCAAATGAGTAACTGGGCAACTCAGGAGACAGCTTGGCACAACGCGCTCCACAACTGGATGGCATGGGAGATCTGCCCCACAGGGGCACACACCTGCATGCACTGCTGTAGGTAGTTGAAGACGGTAGCTTTCAGCATAAAGGTCTCTCCTCGGATGATGGAATACGGCAGTGGCACATCCACAAAGAAGGGCTGGACTGTTCTGAGGCTCGCGGTCGGGGCAAGGCCAAACCCCCTCCCAGCCAAGCAGAATGTTTTGACTTTCCATGCTGCAGCAGCAGCAGGTGCTGTGACCAGGACAGTCCTGCTGCCATTGGAGCTGAGAGGGAAAGAGCACTTGCATGAAGAAATTCATCCCATTCCACTGGAATGAGGAGGGCTCATGGCCCTGGGTGAGGGGGGTTATGCTGATCCTCATGCTTGGATCAACCTCTGCTAAATCACCAATGACTTATGTTCCAGTGGCTCACAGCAAGGCAGCTCTGAGCAGTTTGTTCCCTAGAGTCACTTAAACCCTGCCTAAATGACATCAGCAATGCCTTTATACTCTTCTGAGCAAGACACTACCCAAGCATTCCAGCTGCATGCACTCACTCAGCAGCATGGTGTCAGTCAACAGCATGACATCTGGAAAGCAGCAGCACCGTATTCTCCTGAGTGCTGATTCATCAGTCTTAGTCTAAGTACTGTGAACAAGGGCTACAGATTTATCTGGTGCACCCACCAAATTGAGAGGTTAGTAGAGTGCACCCAGTGGCAGTTGGTGGTTTGGTCTGAAAAAGTATTGCTCTTCCCTAAACTTGTGTAAGCTTCAGTGCTGCACCTCAAAGTCTACTAGTCCTTCAGTCTGATGCACTACAAAAAACTCACATGCAGACCTCTCTTTACACCTATGGCTGGGCTTTTGCACAAAGGCAAGTCAGCCAAGACTCAGTATCAAAGGGATCACCCTTCTGACCATTTGTAAAGTCGTACATCACTTACCCAACAGAGAACAGGTTCCAGATCCAAGTTTCAGGGAAATAGTGGTGAAGCCTTCCATGGGCTGTAAATTCGGGTTGTTCCTTAGTGATTCTTTGGTCTTCTGCAGGAAGTCCCCCTGAATGAAAGAGCAAGGAGTCCCACCAAAGTGGGAGAAGTGAACCCTGCCAATGGCAGACAGCCTAGCACAATGGCAAGAGGCAAAGCAAGCAGTAAAAGAGACATGGGAAGGGTCTGGCAGAGGAAAAAAAAGGGAGCGGGATTATGTGGTAAAAGAGGGAAAATAGGAAGGGAAAAGAGAGTGAAAACAGGAGAATCATCTTGCAGTGAGCTGGCTGCAAGTTTTCCAAGACTTGGTTAGGCAAAGCCCCTTGCTGACCTGACCCAGAATTGGTGCTAAAGAGACAAGGGACCATCAGAGAGCCATTTTAACTGACACTTTTGTAATTCTGTGAATAACAATACTGTTTGCTGGTCTGCAGAATACTCACAACCCTCTGCAGGCAATGATTACAATATCAGCAGGTGTGTAAGCCATCTTAGTATGATTACCTACTACAAACTCAGACACAGAGGAAGGAAGTGACTGTCCCTGCAGATGCAGGTGGGGAAGGACACACAGCCTTTGACGTAGTCACTTAGAAACAGATACTGGCCCATACTTGGGTTTGTCTGTGCCAGGAAAGGAATGCCATCTTTCAGTGTCATGTTCTTCAGAACCCTTTTTGTATGGACTGGGTCATTCCTGCTGAGGCTGGTGGACTGGGCAGCAGGAATGCTGCTCCAACAGGAGCTGTAGCATCACTCCTGCTACTCTTCAGAGAGCCAAACTTCACCAGCAAACCCCAGAGTGCTCTTCCATCTGGGTGATCACATGTCCCAGGTAGGCTGAAAGAACAGCTCACCCATGGTTGGCTTCCTATCCGCCCGGTGAAAGCACTGAGACGGCTTCTTGACTACAAGGTTTGAAAAGATCTTCAGCCCCATGCTCTGTTAGGAAAAGAAGGAGGACAAGGGAGGCAGTAATACATCTGTGAGGAGGAGGTCACGAAACCACCAACTCTCTTCTGGGGAACACTCAGATGTCTTGTTCATCTCAACTCATTTCCAGTGGCAAGGGCACAGAAAAGAGGTGCCAGCGTCCTGCCCCATCCTCTAATGCGTGCTGGAGGGAATAGCTGGATGAAATCCTCATTCAGCTCCCAGGGCTGTGACATGGGCCTGTCCACAAACACAAGAGATGTCTCTATGATGTGCAAGAGCCTCCTAGGGTGCATCTCTATCACTAAATACAAGAGAACAGGGTCTGATCCCCAGGTCCAAGGCCAAATGACACTGCCTGTGTTGCGTCCATGCTGCTTAAGGCTAGTCCTTTCTAGAGGAGATGATACGCCTTCAAGACAACAAGAGATCTGCCTGAGAACATCCCAAACAAATAGGGCCAGAGAGCAGGCTAACAACGAAGCCATGTCAGCTGTCTGTGATCTAATGCTTGGGTCACTCCCTGTCTCTCTTTTCTCTAATACTTTAAACAAACAATACACAGCCCAGGACCTAACTCCCAAGCCAGAAAGCTGGGGTTTACTGGTCCAGGATTTTGCTTTCTGCATCTGTGGAGGGGAATACTCATAATGGGATTGTACATGAGCTGTCAGTACAGACAGCAGGGGCTGTCTGAAGAAGGCAAGGCCTTCTCAGATGGATGGGGGAGAAAGATAGATGCCCGTAATTTCAGCAGCTCTGGGAAGAATCACAAGATGGTTACCCGGAAGAGGTTAAAGATGTCAGGCTGAAAGGAATGCTGTGTCTTCCCCCCTAGCAGAGATGATGTGGATTGGGGCTGAACACAGCGATCTGAATGCTCTTCTACTTGGGCAGGGTATCCATGTCGGTAGGCAGTAGGGAACAAACCATAGACCTAGGGAAAATCACAGTCAGGCAGGAATTAGGCAAGGAGCAGATACTTCCAGATGCTGCACTATACCTTCCCTTAGAATATATATCTGTTCCTGGCCATCTCCCAGGCAAACCGCACTTTCTCCTCCATGCAAAGTCCTCTCCATCCAGTAGCCTCTGGCTCCCCCTGCCACAGCCCCTGCCCACCTCCCCCAGCTCATCCATCACCCCTGCTTTTCGTCTGGTTTCACAGACACTCACCATTTGGCTTGTCAGCTCGCTCTCTGGTCTCACAAGGAACATGTTTTCATCCACTGCCTGTACTGCACACAGGGAGCCAGGGGCTGCCTGCAGCCGGAGCTGCACTGTTGACCCTGGGTGGGCTTCTTTAGCTGTGAAATCCACCTGGACCTTGACCAACAAACCAAGAAAGGAAATGTGAACAAGAGAGAAAGGGGAGTAAAGAGACTGACAGAGAGGTGGCACAGACAGAAAAAGGGAGACTGGCTGGAGTCTGCTCTGCTCAGCCACTGCTAGGAACAGAAGCCACTGCTGAACCTTTCCTGGTCCCTGATCACTGTGCTGCATTCATCGCCTTTCTCTCTTCTCCCCAGTTCTCTCTTTGAAGGATCTGAGGGTCTTGTTCCCTCAGGCCTGCTGGCTGCTTCTTGTCAGCTTTCCCCCAGACGCGGGAGTGAGTCTTACCTTGTTTTCAAAGCACAAGGAAACATCAAAACGGATGCTGTCAGCTGTTACCCCTCCATTGGGGAAGATAGCATACACCACTAAGGAAGGTGATGGAGTCAAGTCAGCAGTGAAGGTCAAAGGGATGGAGAAGGAGCCCTTCAACACTAAGGAAGGAAAAGCAAAGTGCTTTCATCACAGCCCCACCAAGATCTCCTTCTGCCCTTCTCCTTTTTCCTGCTTCATAATCCCACAATGTCAAACCAATTCCGCCTGCTGCTCTGTCTGCCCTCTCCCTTCATTTCTGATCCCATGTGCCCTGTCTTCCCACAGTTCCTCCCAGTCCCTCTTCCCATCATTTAGCCTCTCATTCTGCCTTTTAGGCCTCTTCCAGCTGACACAATTGCTTCCACAGTCGTCGTGTCCCCCCCCCCCGCCCTTTTCATGACCTACAGATTCAGGGAATTTGGGAGACACCCTGGCAACTCTCACTGTACGACGTAGAATTGTCCAGCTACCGCAGACTTACTGTTCAGCTTCCCAACCTGGATAGTCCTCTGGCCCCTGACAACAATTCCAGCCTTCCCCGTGACCTGTGGGAGGAGGGACTTGTAATGAGCCCATTGCTGTTTGCCACTGGAGCACAGTCACACTCACCATGTGCATTTTGCTCTCCTAAGCAACCTCAGAAATAAACCGGGGATCCGATCCAACCCCCACCTCAGAACCAGCAGATTTATAGACATCACAGTGTGGGAGGAGAAGCTTTAACATGTGATATTCTGGTCTGGTCTGTCCAGTTAGGACAATGGATGGGTAGTGGGTTCACTGGACATAAGTGAGAGACAGTTAAGGTGTTGCCCTTCTAGAAGGCAGGTCTCCAGACTGGACCAAAAGCCATTTCCACTGAGCATCTGTTTGATACCCAGAGTGAAAAAGTGATGCCCTATCCAGTTTTAAAGGGAGAAGATTTTGACAGCAGAATCTGCAGCCTTGATGGAGGCTAAGTGTGTAAAGGGCTGCAAAAGCAGAAGCCTTCTCCCACCCATGGAGGTGACTGGGACCCTGATACCAGGACCTCCAGGCTGAGCTATACAGGGTGTAATGCTCACCCAGCTCTCCAAGAACAAGTTCTTCCTGTCATTCCTCCAGTGATGACCTAAGTTACATCCTCATTTCACTGGTGTCTGGTTGCATTAGTGCAGCTTTTCCCCCCAGGTTCTCTATTACTCACATAATATACAAAACCTATGCGGCTGGTGTTTTCTCCCAGGTCATCCCGACTAAGCATGAAGGTCACCTGGACATTCTGCTTCAGCCCGCAGGGCAGTGTTTCTGTGAGTGGGTGTATGTCCAGGAAGCTCTTGGTTGTGACATGGAAGGGCTGCAGGTGATGGAAAGCATTTGTGTAACTGACATCTGTTTTTCGAGGCGTGTGTGAGAGATCATCTAGTGTGAACCTTCCCTGAAAGGCGACCAGAAACACACAGAAATCAAGAGCTTAATGACAGCTTCAGTGCTTTAATGTCATCAGCTTGATTTGGGAAAGGCTGTTGCTTGGTGCCTTCCCGCTGGCTCTGCCCAGGCCTGAGCTGGAAGGGGGCTGCAGGGCAGGAGTGGGGAGCACCAGCAGAGCTCAAGATTTCTCACTTTCCCATAAACAGAGGTGGGATTTACCTCCAAAGAGACTGATGAGCTGTTCCAAGCAGTTGTGTCTAGGTTGAACGATGCTGTTCCACTTCCATCGGTGATGTACGTTTTGATAAGCCGACGCCTCATGAACTTTATCACAAGATAAACTTTTCTGTTTTTCATACTATTTCCATAGTGATCCTGAAGCTTTATCTGGTGACAGCACAGTGAGGCAGAAAACCCAAAGTCAGATATTTCTTCCAGTGTCATACCCAAAACCTTCCTCCCTCTAGCAAACATAGAGCCTCCTGAGTAGGTGGCCTTAACTTCAGTCTGGCCTCAAGAAGACTGTGGAGAGCACAGGAGACATATAAAACTCCCTTATTTCTAAAGTTAAGGTGAGAGTGATTAAAACCTGTCCACTCCAAAAGGTGCCTGTGGCTAGAGCATGAGCAGCTCATGATGAGGCATCCTTGCAACCCAGCATCCCTGTTGAGACATCACTTATTCCTCTCAGCAGAAGCTGGAGAGGTAAACACATCAGGGAATCTGAAATGCAGAAACTGGAGCTGCACTGTCAAGTACTGTGACACACTGCAAGGTAAAACACTCTGTCTGGGGAATAGGAAATGTTTTGGGTCAGTAAAATCTCCTAGACACTAAATTCCTTGGCAAATGATGGTAGGGAAGAAGATTGGGGAAAAAAAAGTCACCTTCCCTTTATAGGGTACTCCAGGGATGTAATATGCATTTGGTGTCTCAAACACTGCCCTTGCAGCTGTCCTGGAGATGAGGATTTGGCTGGAGGTGTTGATCTGCACCCCTGTTGGAACACAGAGTGCAACGAAAGCAGGATCAGTACTGGAGGTGACTACTGCACCCTAATTTAATCTCAATTTGTTATTCCCAGCCCCTCCAAGCAGAGTGTCGCAAACTTCCTTCCCCAACAGCAGCACCCTTCAAGGTTTGAAGCCTGTTCCTCTGGTAGCTCCTTTAGTGGTCCCCAAGCCCCTTTCTGGCCTCACGGACCACACTCCCAACCACACCTCACCCACCTGCTGCTCACTGAGCAGCTCTGTAGGCACAGCAAGTTCCTTGGGCAGGACTACTCTAGTGTCCTGTGATGACTACTCTCCACTCAGCAGCGGTGGAAGAGAGGCAGAGGTGCGCCCATCCTGACCATCACACCCCTAGAATGGTCTCTTGCACCCTTGCACCTCCTCTGCTGAGCTCGTGGGTACCTGTGCCTGTCTCCATGAGAGAGGCTTCTGCATAGAGCTTGCCATCTTCCTCACCGGGAGCCAGGTTGAAGACTGACATGCTTACAGGAGGCATGAAGCACCCCTTGCTCGCAGTCTGCAATAGGAAGTGGTAGATATTATTTGGGACTGGGGAGAAGGGAAGGAGTCATATGTACAAGGTACTTCCATCATAACTGTGGACTGCAACAATAATGCGGACGCACATATAGATACGGTTCACATTTTAAATTCTGTATTTTCTATTTTATATGCATGAATACGTGCAATTCATATTGGAGTAATATAAACCAAAACACACATCACAGTTTTATCACAGTTACAATGCTGGCAACTTTCCAGCTTTAGTAGAAAACTGAATACTGGACTAACTGGCTCACAGAGCAAAGTTATGAGAATTTTAATAGATATAGCTAGAAGTGCAGAATCAAATGAAAATTCAAAGTAGTTAATCATTTCCAAAGCTGGGAGATTACAACTACAGTAATGAGTCATAATGACAAAGCATGAAAAAATGACAAAGCATGAAAAGTTTTCAACTATATATGTGCAAGGGATAAGCCCAACTATGAACTACTTTGTTAGGAATGGAAAGACGTAATAGGATAAGTATCAAAGTACACAATGTGTAAATAGACAAAAAGAGAAAACAAAATATAAAAGCTATTGTGTGATTTGGCTATAGAATTAACCATGTCTCCACCATACATTAGTGTCCTTGTGCAGCTCCAGGATAGGTTCCCCTTAATGCAGTGATTTTGCAACTAAAAAAGCTCGCTCTATTTCTGGCAAGTTACACTTCTTTCCAGAAAAGAAAACTCCGTATCTCTCTGTGAGATTCCTCTTTTCCAAGCCTTATCATTAATGAAATTACAGAGAAGAATTTCTGGGAGGTAAAGGTGTCTCTGCTGGTCTGGGCAACAATTGCATTATTTGAATGAAAACATTTACTTACTAGTGTACCTATACATTACAGAGGTTGGCAAATGTTCCCTACATAGCAGTTCATTCTGTTTACTTTACCAGTTGACACTTAGTCCTGTGTGGAGCTCCTTCACTACCCATGTATCTTCCTGGATTTTACTCACCAGACCGCTGTATTCCCTACAGATGTCCTTGCTGGAATTGAGAAGACGCCTCCTTGCCTTCTGGCACAAAGTGACCCGCACAGTCCCTTGCACTGCTTTCCCATAGCTGTACCTGCAAGGAGAAAATGAGGGGAGCTGCTGAGCAGATGAGCTGTGTTTTTTGCTCCACATAGGTGGCCTTCCTGATGGAGGTCTTAATACAGGTAGCATGCAGGCAGGCATAAATGAAAATACAGTACACTGTCTGGTCAGGGAGTGTAACAGCACAACGCTGTGTCCAAGAGAGGCAGAAACAAAGCACAGACAGGAAAGGACCCATCCTCTCCAAAGGTCTCCCACTTTTGGTTGCTTGCTTCCTGGAGCTGCAGATAAACACAGAGAGCTGACCTGAGCTGATGTGCCCACACAGTGCAGAGCACAGTGAAGAAGCCAGCTCAGGTGTGAAAGCAGCAGAAAACAGCACCAGCAAATAGTATGGCAGTAATGAAGCCCAGAGTGACCTCAGACTTGCCTCACCATGGGCTTATCTTATGATCTGGACTCTTGTTTCCACCATCAGACCTGCTTTGCTGTTGTTTGCTAGGTACAGAAGTGTGTCCTTGTCAGTGCACACATCTCCCCTTCCTGCCTTGCTACTTTTCCTTGCTTTGACTCCTCTCTGGCTTTCCCTTTGGAGCAATACCCCTGACAGTATCAGTCATGATACCCACCATGGGGATGCAGAGTGCTGTACTGTGCTTCTACTAGAGTTTCATATGGTCTAATTTTAAATGCCCTGATTAATGAGAAATTATGTCACATCAGCAGCTAAGGCATACCAAAAGTCTCTGGACTACCAGCCCCAGTTGAGCTCACCTCCTTTATCTGTCTTCAAAGTGCTTTCCAGATCATTCTCCTTCCTCCTTCATGCTTATGCCATCTGAGATCATGCTTTCCTTCACACCCTCATCTGCTCACTTTTGCTAATGGCTGTATAACTAGAGAAACCCACCTGCTGCTTCTAAGAAGGTAGATCAGCAGTGTGTGAGAGGGAACAGCATAACCTTCTAAAGAAACACCAGTTCATGCTCCTTTACCTCAGCAGATCAGTCCCATATCAGATACATGTTTTTCCCCACATAAGGTCTCTCGAGGCCGGACAGAGACAGCTTCCAGAGCTTGCCTAGAACTAGTCTCCCTATAGCTGGATGGTCTTTCCCAAGTGTAGCTCATGTACCACTTCCCTAAGGAAGAACCCATCAGTTTGACTCTTCCAGTATTTGGGATTCTTCAGAAGGAATGACTCTGTTTGGATCTTCTTGATGGATTCAAGAGAAAGGAGACACACAGAAAGACAGACGCAGTTTAGATGATCTCTTTCTTTTCCCCTGAACATCCCCCTTACCTGCCACACACACGCAGTGGGAAAGTTCTGTCTGTAGCATAAATCTGAGTTGGTCCCTCAAAGAAGACATCAAACTTTTGCAACACTGGAACAAAAATCACAGAGTTACTCTGTTGAAGGCTACAGACTACATAGACATGGGATGACAAAAGGGAAGATTGTGTTTCTGTAAGGCTGGGTTCCCATGAAATAACATGTTCATGAGGTAAAAGAAAGACTAACAAACAACAGGAAAACCAAAGAAAGAATCCCCTTCCCCCCCCCCCCCCCCCCCCACATATGAACAGTCTTGCAGAGGTCTTTCTTTAGTGTATTCTCGCTTTGTGCCAGCCTAGTTGTTAGCAGATACCTTCTCCAGGAACCTCCAGCACAATCTCCCATGTGTACATTTCTGATGTTGCCCACTCTATAGATTGTGTTTAATCCTAGCTTTCAGACAGTAAATAACAGTTTACAGTGTTTGGCTATATATTGTTACACAGACAGAAACATGCGAATTTTCCCACCCTATTTTTTGTTCTCCACACCCCATCTTACCACGTTCCACCACCTTAAAGGTACTGGACACTTTCGAGTTCACCACACTGATGGTGTAGGTTCCCAGAGAGAGTTCATCAGCTAGCTGGAAAGAGAGATCTGCGATGCCCTGTTTTGGTCTCACATCCAGCCACTGGCCAATCCGATTTTGGTTTGGGTCCTGCAGTCCAAGGGAAGAAAAGAAGAGGCAGTCATCAGGGTTCAGAGGCTTTCACTGATTCCTGCTGTTTTTTTCCCAGATGGTGCTGAAGTGACCTAAGTGCTGAAGCACAAACTGGAGAGGTGAACCCAACCCACCCAGGATTATTCTACTCTGTACTGACATTGATAAAGAGGTTATGAAAGGTCCTGATATTTAGACTCTCCAGTCTTATATAAAGATGAAGTGTAAGAGTTAGCTGAAGCCTGGGCATTCCTGAATGTAGAAATGGATGGAAGTTGATCCATTTAGATTGTCAATGCTTGTTAACAAGAAGAATGTGACAGAGTATGCATGTGCATGTGTATACACAGACCCTAAGAAAAGGAGCTTGACTCAGTAAGACAGTGGCATAGGTATTATCCACACTGAAGTACCTCTCCTCATAATACCTGAGGAGTCTGAAGCACCCACCTGGACTTCCACCACAGAGTACTGCAAAGCAAACAGACAGCAATGTGAGACACTGGCATGACAAAGCAACTTTCATATCAACTTATCTTACCCAGCCAGCCCATACGCTATGACAACATCACAAGTCCCAAACATTACAATAGAAGCAGCTCAATCCTACCGAAACCAGGAGAATGAATTTGAAGTAGTAAGGAAAAGATGCAACATTTATGTTGCTGTTCTTTGGATTTGCTTTTTGATCCCTGAATGTTTAAGATGCACTTTGATAGGAACTCTACAGCTGTGAAAGCTAGAATTTGTTATTTGAAAAAGAAGAAAAATGGAGAGACTCACAAATATTATCATCCCAAGTTCACAAATATTAAAAGGCACTCATTTTGTAACATAAATCACAAAAATTAGTAAAACCTGCATCACCTGTAGGAAGAATAAACCCCACATTTTCCTGTAAAATCTCTGGCCTAGGAGGTGAGACTTGGAGATGTGAATTACTGATGACTGCAGCTGACAGTAACAGGGAGGGACAACGAAGGACATACTTCAGCCCCTCGAGGCCTATTAATTCTCTGATTTTTCTTATATCACTGCAGCTATCAGGAAGCAGCAGTGGTGAAGGACATGACTTGGGAGCACATGGCATAAGGAGGCAGGAGCAGGGGCTTGGGAGAGTAATATGTCTGTGAACAGAAGGCCACATGTTATTCACAACATTCATCATCCTAAGTTTCCACGCAAGTTATCACAGGCAGCTCTTTTTTCATTGAAACAAAACCAAAGTGCAGGTTAACTATTTTCACAGTGTGAATCTAATGCTGATGCTGGAAAAAAACCCAGCACCCGTGTTCTTTTCAACCCATCTAATTTACAATGTATTATAGCTTTAAATGCTGCAGTGCACATAAGCCTCATAATAGCTTTGGTTAAACATGAACTCTCTTGAATTTTCATCACAGCATTTTGCTAATGCTAATTTAGTTATACTCATGCATAGACACTGAATATTCATGGTCAAATGTCAACCAATTTTGGGCATGGAAACAAATGCATTGCTTGCTCTGTTCTCTAACTAATATAAGAGATAAGCCTTATATCTTATCTCTTTTATTAGAAAGGAGAATGTGATCCTAGGCCCTCATCAATAGCCTGAAAAAAGATGAAATGAAGTCAGCAATAAAGAAGCTGGGAGGACCTCTCCCTTTATCTCAGCCTTGAAGGACCTGATCCGACTTTCTGCTCATGTGTACCCTTCAGTATTTATTTGTCATGGTATGAATTCCTTAAACTGCTTGAGGACAGAGGAGTGTGAAATAGCCACAGCTTCTGGCTGCAGGTATAATTGCTTCCCGTAGGAAGATCCTAGTCTTGCGGTTTCCTGGCTAACACATATGCAAGCCTCTGGCAACTTCTCACTCCCTTGACACAGGGAGCATGAGCTGCTGACAGCAAGAACCCAGTATGATTTGGTCATACTGTTTTCTCTCTTTTCCTTTTTTATGATCACTTCGTGTATATCCTTCCCTGCATCCGTTTTCTTCAGATTGTGCAGATGCATCACAGCTTGCTTCTGACCCTCCTGCCACCCTCAGGTGCAACACACTCCACACAGCGCTGAGCTTCCCAGTGCTGCGGAAGGGGAGCTTTATGTCTGGCCAAGTCTGTGTACAACCTGTCTGGTAACTGCACCCTTGGCCAGCAGCCCACAGATGTGCCCAGGAGCCCTGGAGGAAGGAAGGAGGGCCAGGTTCATGCAGCTCCAGAGCTGCCCTGTACTAACTCAGCTAGCAGGGGGTGCTGGCGCACTCCCCACCAGCAGCACCAACCCTCCCACCAGCCAGCAGCTGTCCCACGAGAGCGACAGCACAGCCGATGGCAAACGGGTGCTGCTATCCCCACTTTAGTAGAGGATTGGCGTTGGCTGCTCTGGTGCTGCAGGCATTGGTACTGTCTCAGTCTCATGGTGTGAGGCTGGCAGAGGAGGCAGAACTGGCAGAGGGAGCCCAGAGACTTCTCACCTCCACTTAGACAGGCTTTACCTTCTTGTTAACAGGAGAAAAGTCTTGGGTCAATGTCACGATCCGGAATTTCACTGAAAGGAGAAAATGGAGCACATTACAGAGACTGGGTGCGTCCAGGAACACACTTGCCCTGCAATTGCCTTTCCCCAGAATCACATCTCCTCACACAGCTCTACCAGCAGCCCCACACCTGCCCTGCAGCCCCCCTTACTCTTTTCTCAGCCCTGCACACCACCTCTTCCCCCAGATGTGTAGCAGGAGCACAGCAGCCGGCCTCGCGTCTTTCCCACAGGCTACATCTGGGTTCCCTTCATCTGCAGCGTGAGCACACCAGTCCTACCTGGCCCTGGCTGAGAAGACCATATTCGGGTTTGCTCCCTCTTGAGCCAGCTCTGCTCCTAGAGCATGTGAGACCGACCTTTCCAGTCCCCTCCCACCCCTAAATCATGGTGCACAGGTACATCTCTCCAGACAGCAGTAGATGCCTTTCCCCTCTGTAGCCATGGAGGCCACATGACACAGTGCACTCTGCTCAGGGGAAACTGGGGACAAAGTCCAGGCAGGTCAAGGCAGGGAAACTGTCAGGGTGCTCCATGCAGTGCTCACCTGTCTGTCCTGGGTTATAGACAGCTTTATCCATCTGGATGAAGGTGCCTGTGCCAGCCCTATGGATCAGGACTTGCTTCTCTTCATTTACACTGAAGTAGTGGCCATTGGAGAAGCGCAGATGGACAGTGCCCACCTCTTGGTTGCCTGCAGGCTGGGGGACCTAAGGACACGAAGGAGGAGCCGCTAGGTTAGCAGGCAGTAGGATAGAACAAGATGGCATCAGAGCAGTGCTCTTCTCCCTGCTCCTGCTGCACAGTGAGGCCAGCCTCTTCCCAGTCATGCTCTGAAGGCCAGCACAGGATGTCCCCTCAGTGGCTGAGCGCTCTGCCTATGGAAGCATATGGGACAGACATTAGAAATGAGGGAAAGAGAACCCGTTCTGGCACAGAAATTGTGTCTGCCCCTTCACAGGGCTGCTACTAGAATCTGCATGGAGTGAGATGGAGAAGACTCAACCCATGGGAAGAGAAGATTTGTGTTGATAAGAAATCCATTTCCTAGAGTGTGCGGGTCACAGAGGCTGAAATTCACTCTTATTCATTTAGAATAGTGAAGAAGAAATAATAGAAAATAAGGTTTGTGGGTTTGACAGATCAGAAAGGCTGGTACTGAGCTTGTGTGTGCATTCTCCCATGTATTTCCCAGTCTTCCAGCACATTTCTGAGCCCTAAAGAGAAGCTTGGAGTGAAGTAGACATGATGGGAGGCTGTCTAAGATGAAAGCTCTGGCTTTCCCTGCATCCCAGTTCACAAATGACACCCTGTGACAGTGCATCCTTCTCAGAGGAGAGCCAAAAGAGCACACTGGAAGCTGCCAGTTAGAGGTCACTGCCAAGAATGATCCTGACCTGAAATCTGAAGCACTCAAAGATCCAGTTGTTCCGGACAACCTTGCGGTAGAGGCTGAGGTTGCCAGATGGGTGCACAAGAGTTAAGGCCACACGAATAGGCTTCTCCACTCCACGGAGGTCCAAGCACACCCTCTGGGAAGAGGGGTAGGGCAGTGCAGCTGGAACAATAATCAGGTACCTCCTGCAGTGAAGAAATAAAGCATCGCATCCTGGGAGTAATCTCACCCACTCTTGGCACTAATACTCTATGGTCTGAGGAAGCAGGAGGGTTTATCACCTCCCTGGAGGAAGTGGTGCTGCTCTGCTGGAGTGAGAGGGACAGATTAACAATGAGAGTGTGAACCTCTCACAGTTAGTTTCAGGTGACCTGAAAACTCAAAATGGGATGTAGCTCTGTCAGTGTCACCTCCAGCACTGTGAAACAGGACATGGGGTGTCCCCCCGCACTCTTGGGGAAACCTCGGGGTTTGGTGGGAGTACCCCTCAAGGACCTTGGGGTGTCACCTCGGTGGTGTCTGCCATGGCGGGTGACCCCCCTGTGTTTTGGGATGCCCCTCCACCCCATCACCCCAGGGCAGGCAGCAGCTACTGCCCCAATTGTGCAGCCAAGTCATATTTAGGTGTTCCCATTACACATGGAAAACAGAAAAGTATTTGCCCTTCTTGCTTTGAGATGGCTCCTCAACTACCTTGGCAGCAGACTGCTGCCTGCTTGATCATCCCCAGCCCTGCAGCCCTTTCCCTTTGCCCTTCGCTTTACCCTACACCTTTCCCTTCAGCCCACCTCAGACTGCAGTCCCTCACTCTTCTTATTCCCATCACCAGTCCTCACCTAGTTCTCGTACATGGTGATATCCATGAGAGAGGTTCTCACTTTCAGGAGGATCCTGAAAGCCTTGTGGCATGCCCCATACCACCCCATGCCTATCCCCTTCGGGAGATGACTCACAGGGTCTCACACTCTCCCCCTGCTATCCTGCACCCCCTCAGCATCACAGCTACCGGTGACCAGATTCTTAAATGGCACTTACGGTTGTGCCACTATCCCCAGGATGTAGAGCAGGCAGCTCAGGAGGAAGGGAGTCCACATTTTCATGGGAGACCCTCAGAGAGGTGGTTCCTCTGGAGGGACAGTCAGGAGGGAAGGCAGGGTGCAGCTTCTCTCCTTCCAAGGTCTCTAGGCCACCTGCTGCTGTTGCTGTTTCTCCCAGGAAGCAGACAGGAAGCCCCAAAGTTTCCTTCCTTCTCCTCATTCCTGTGTTTATAGTGCTGCAGGCACAGGGTTGTACCACTCAAGATGTTCCCCAGCCAATCCAAGCCTTTTTGGACTCCAGCCTCTCTGCTCTCCTACTCTCCTGTGGATGGGCAAGTATCATCCAGCCAAATTTGCTTTTTATTTTACCAAGCAACAACATGTTTCCTCTTCACTGCACTGACCCAGCTCCCGGTGCCAGTTGCAGCCCCAGTCCCATTGTTCTGCCTCCAGCTGGATTGTCCCACAACCTCTTGGTCCATGCACTCAGCTGGAGCTCACAGTGAATTCTTGCGGTCACTCTGTTCCCAAGCTTTTGGCATCTGTAGCTCCCAAGGCAGGCCTCAGTCTTGAACTGGAGACAAGGCTTTGTACCATATATATGTATGTATATAAGTATATCATGAATAGTGCCCTGGTCCTTTGCAGGGTGCTGCCTTCACTCAGGAGGAGAGCACAGAGAGCAGATTGAGCTGGAGATCTCACCTTATCTCTGCCTTACAGGTATTTCACCTTGAATAGGAAATGCAACAGCTGCATTTCACTCCAGCTACATCATGCCATCCCCTATGGTCCAGTTCAGGGCCAATCTATGCATGCACTCGTAGAATCAGCTTGCTTGGAAAAGACCTCTAAGATTGTCGGGTCCAAGCATTACCCCAGGACTGCCACATCCACCACTAAATCATGTCACCATAAAGAACACTGTCCTTTACTGTCTTGGTGTTTCTAAGGCATCTCATTTGGGAGCTTCTTTCTGCATGCTAGTTTTATACCTGTTAGTCTACTGATTATACTGCACTTTTCCCTGTGCATCTTTCCATAATTGAAAAGAAAAACTGGTTCTTGAAACTACTAATTCTTAAAATAAGGAAGATCTATTTTATTGTAATGGCCATTTCATATCAAAATGAGCCACTAATTTATCCTTCAGTACCAAACTGAGCTCTTTAATATGTAGGGCCTGGTAATATTTCCCTTTTCTTTAGGAAAGACTGCTGCATAACAAGGAAACTAGTTTGAGGCTTTGTTTTACATCACCAAACACATTGTGGGGAGACACAACTCCTCTCTCTCCTTTTTTTCCTGCCCCTGAGCTTTGTCCAGCTCAGAGCTGCTGGTGCCAATGGCTGAGAAAAACATGTAAATGCACCTGAATAAACAAGTGAACAGGAACCGGAGAAAGAAAATGAATCAATGCCAGACACTAAGCTGCCCTTCGTTTCTTTCCATGAGTTTCAGAAAGTACAGGCAGTGCCTGCTGAACAATCCCATCTGACATTTGTTTGTTCATGGTAGATCCACAGAAGTTCCAGGGGACAGCCAGATCCCTCACAACAGCACAAGAGGCTCACAATAGCAAAGGTATTGAGAGTCCTGGCTCTTACTGACTCCAGCAGCTGTTCTGTGAGAGTGGGCACAGAAACACCTTTGAAGGTCCAGACTTAGCACTGACTGGAAACCTACATCTTGAGCAATCAACCCAAGCAGAAAGAAATACATGTTTGAGCAGCAAAAAACAAAGTCACAGGTTTGGTGTGCATGATTCATCTAACTCAGCCCCATCTCCGTCGCTATCACAATGACCAGCTCTTGGTGGCCAGGAGGCACTCAGGCTCCTGCACCCACTGGAACCCACTGGTACCACATGGTACCTGGCTGGTCTCTTGTGCTGAGATCTTTCCCCAGCCGCAGACCCATTGATCACCTGGCCCAGAGACAGGCAAGAGGTATGCAAGGAGTTGAGACTAGATTTGTGTCCCTGAAGGCAGGCTGTCTTCGGTGCTCAAGCAGCGGGGCCAATCCCAAGCTAGATGGACACCACCAGGACTTCAGGTTGAATCACCCCAACCTCTCAATTTTGAGAAGGGTAAACAAATGAGTGTGATGTTTGACACCTCCCACTCTAAGCAGAGAGGGACAAGTTTAGGCCAGAGAAAACAATGTTTTGTACAAAAGTGGCTTTTCCCCCAGTCTTTAAATTCTTCTGGAAGACAGCCCCTTCCCTCCTGACGCTCTCTAGCAGTCAGACACCATGGGTTCTATAGTTTAAATCCAAGAAAGAACACTTTGAAGGACCTAGAAGAGATGTTAAGAAAGTGGGCATAGAAATTGCAATCGATATAGACCAAACATGTCACAATATAGAACAAATTATGTGCAGTTTTTACACATACACATATAAGTGTGCAGGTTTTGTGTGCAAACAAGCTCCTCCTCAGTGGGCTCATGCATGGGATCAGTAGGAGCAGGCAGAGTACATGTGTGTGTATGACCACTGCAGCAGTTGCTTTCCCAATAAACCTCTGTTCCAGGGACTTCTATCATACCTATTATCTGTGTTTTGCTAAGATAGGAATACTGTGGCATTGGCTGTGGTAAGTGTGATTCTTCCCTCTCTGCAAGAGTCCAAGCTCTAACCAATGGTCCAATAAGTACCAATAACAGGTGCTGGCCTTTACTACCTCCAGTTCTGCTTTTTGATACCAGCAAGGACAGACATTGCCAGAGGTAAAAGCAAGGAGGGAGGAGACATGAGCAAGAAAAGCTGCAGTATCTGCAAAGGGGTTTTTACATGAAAATAAAGCATTCTGGCAGAAATCCTGCTCTGCAGAGTTGGGCTCTGCATTGGTCTTGGACCACAGCTGAGGAAACTGAATAAGGAGAGAAGGAAAAAGCACCTGTTTAAACAAAGGTGCAGAAGGAGGGAGAAAGTGACTCCTGGGATGAAGCCAACCTCAGCACAACCACTTCTGTCACTGCAGAAGGCACAGGTAACACCTAATGGCTGTGCTGAATTTGTGCATTCATCCTGGCCCTGCTACCTGCACATGAAACAACAGCGCAGGCTTTGAGCAGCCTGCCTAGCTGGCAGAGATTATGGATTATGGAGGGTGGTCACTCCTAACCAGAAGAACTTGCAGTGCTTGTGCCTCTGCCTCACAGGGGCTACCCTGGAACTCCAAAACCGAAATTTAAGCACACTTTCCAAATCCCTCCCTTAAACCCAACACAAATCCCAGCCTTCGGCAGGGTCTGCTCTGAAGAACTTTCAAGGCTGTAGCCAAATACAGACCCCCCACACCCCACACCTCCCTCACAGACCTCTCACTCCTAAACCTGACTTTGTGCTTAGCCATTGCACTCTCACAGCAGCCCTAGTGAGGGTCTGTGGAGACCTACTGGTCTGTACGAGCGCTGCCAAGTTTGAAGATCCCAGATCATGAGCTGGAATTCCTTAAATCATGGAGTTTGAAGGAATGATAAATGTTGCACTTTCACATACGCTTTGTTGTTGAATTGCCTTTGCATCTCCTTGTCATGTAACAAAGACCCTATTCACTCTACAACAGCTCACTAGGGGGGAGGGTTCAACTCCCGGGCACTTGCCTGACAACTCATGCTTGAATTGTCCTGTGCAATATCCAGCTTCACAGGAGGAGCAAAACCTAGAATTACTCCCCTTCCTCTTCCTATTCTAGGCCAGAAGCTAATCTGTGATATATACAGCAGGGTATATTTACTTTACATCCATGTAAAGTGCAGAATCAGTCAAGACCTTATTGCTCAGATGCATCTGTGTGCAATAGAGGATGCTTAGCGGGATCAATCTCCATGCAAGGCTAGGAGTCCTTATCCCATACTGATGGCTGCAACAATGCTCTGGAGGGAAACCCAGTGCTGGAAGAAATAAATGCCAGGTACATGGTTCGGATACACTCTCTCCATAAGAGTTCACTTCTGCTCTCTCCTCCAAGGTAATCCTCTGTCACAAGAATCCAAACACGCACCACAGCAGCCAGATTTGTGCTTTATATTTTATTTTATATCTTTACAAGCAAGAAAATCCCTCAATTAAAGCAATCAGAATTAATCAGACACCCCAAAGAATTCACCAGAAAATGGCTGTCAGGATGAGCAGCATGGCTTGGCTGAAGTTAGTCCTGAAATCCAGTTTGAGATCTGTCCCAGCACCAATATCCCAAGCCCACCGAAATGTGATTTCCCATCTCACATCTTCCACTAGTGGGATCCCTGTGGGCTGAAAGTGAACAGTAAGGGAGCAGAAGAAGCCCTTGGAGAAATGAAAGCAGAAGAGGGAGTAACCCAGAGAGCAAATAATATGGCCCAAATTATTAACTCCAGGATGCTAACAGCGAGGGAGTCCAGGGGGTCTCTAAGGACTCTGAGGGAAAGGGTTTGTGTGGTTTGATCTAGTGTCCTTGTTTTACCTCCCCAGAAAGAGGGACTCTGCGTACCCAGACAGAGTAAGGTGAAACTGGTACCATGAATTCTGCTTGAAAGTTCGTCTGGAACAGTGCAAACCATCTATGAAAGTCCCAGAAAATGCACACTACAGATCCTTCCCAGCATGGACACAGTGTTAACCACTTCACGTCCTCCCCACAGGGCAACCCAGCAAAAAGTACATTACAGAGTCCAGAAAAGCAAGGGCAGAGACTAAAGTCCCTGGAGGCCCTAGATACAGTCCTAGATGAAGGGAACACGCTGAATCAGAGATGCACAGGGCCCCTGTGGGACAGAGACAGTGGCTGGGTTGCAGAAGAAACATCACAAGGCTGCTAGCTCTGTGTGGGGGCTGAGGAAGGGACTCACACCTACCTCAAATGCAGGAGATATTATAATCAGCCAGGGCCTGATCCTCTGCAACAAGACAGATCTAAGTTATCCTTACACAGACAAGTGCAAACACCCAGACAGTCCTGGAAGCCCATCATTCCACACTGACCTGGATGGTAGTAGTCATAGACTCTGACATAGCCTGGCTTCAAGTTGGTCACTCCAATCTCCCGCTCCAGATGCAGGACATAGGTCTCAGACTTGTGGCTCAGCTGGTGAAGAAGAGCAAAGGAAAGTTCACTTATGAGCTGTTCTTTTTATTCCTCACCCAAATTTGATCCTACTGATAGGCATCATTTTGATCCTACTCTGTAGAGTCAAAATGACTCTTGAAAATCCTGCTCTGCTAGTCCAACCCTGGATTCCCCACACAACTCTACAACTGCCCCCCACTCCTGCAGCTTCTCTAGTAGCAGACACATACCTTGTCCAAGTAGATGGCAACACCTCCTTGTGTTTGCTCAGTTCTTCTCACAGAGTGCCAGTGCTGCAGCTAGGACAGGAGAGCAGAGGAAGCAATTTAGTTGAGTCTTTTAAAAGCAAGTGTGAGACATCCCAACAAGGTTTAGGTAAGCTTGAGTGGGCAGATTCTCATTCACTCACTCCCAAATTTAGTTTGGACTCTTGCCTCTTCAGGCTGATCTCCCTGCAGGGCCAATCAGCTCCTGCAAAACTCAAGGAAGGCAACCTAGGTTACGTAGCTGTCAAGGATATGCTGAGTGAATTGGGCCAGAAGGATCACTATCCTCAAAGCACAGAGAGCTGACACTATGTTCATGTTTGCTGTGAGGCAGAGGACAAGGGATGGCGAGATTCCTCAAGAGAGAGACAGGCTACACCTTCCTATGCAACCTCCCCCTCTCCCTGGGCATATGGTCCCATTGACACCCCATCACCATCCTGATTCCAGGCTTCTTACAGACATCCCAGATCCTGGAGCCAGGATGAATCCAGACAGTAGGGACACCTCCACAATCACCATGTTGGAAATGGACCTCTTCCCAGTGTACCTGGGATCAAAAAGAGAGTCACTCACAGATTCCCCTTCCCTTCACCACCATACCCACATACACACATACATGTGTGCAGGACCCTGAGCCAGGAGCCCAGCCAGGACCAAGCAAGGCAGTCGTTTCTCCCTGTCACAGCAGGCAGGTGATGTCTGCACAGCTCTGAGCATCCCCGATTTGAGGTGACAACTTGCACTCTTTTCCCTAGCAAGAGCCAAAGCCCTCAGAAACAGTTCCCCATCCCCAGAGACACTTGTATCTTTCCTTCCCCGTGTTCCATCTGGACCTTCCACTGAAACTGCCTGGTGCCCCCACTGCAGTCAAGAAGCACCCCTCAGTTCTCCCACCATGCATGGCTTTCCTTCCCAATTGGAGTGATGTCTTTAGAGTCACCTGACATTGACATAGACAGTAACAGAGTGTATATCATCCTCAGTGCAATTGTCTGGCTCAGTTTTCACTCGCAAGGCAAAGGATGTGGAGACCTGTGGGGATGGCGTGTTGTACCTCAGCACCATCTGCAGGGAGACACCAAAAGACAGAATAAGACATGGATAATTAATTCAATATCATCTATCATACTTTTTTTTTACTGACTACTTTAATCCCCAAGATATGGGCCCCAGGCAGTGAATGGATAAACCATTCACAGTGAACACACTCATCCCAGTACCCAAAATAAAGGCCACTCAGATTGGAAGCTTTCCATGACCCATCCATCTGGGGGCTCCCTTCTCCTTGAGACTGTGCAAGTCAGGCACACGTTAGCACAACCACTGACAGAGCACTTCCACCCTCCAATACTTGAAAGCCATGGAAGCATCACTGTCCTCACATTTGGACACAGTCCTCCAGCAGACAGGTTCATTGCACTGGCAACAGGCTGGGGTTAAAGCACAGTTAATGTATGTTTCCTTGCAGAGAGCTGCAACGGAGAGTTTTGGTTTTGATAAGGTTTGTCCCAGCAGGGTCTGTGGGAGCCTACCTGGGTAAAGACACAACAGCTGCCTTGGGCCTGCACTGAGAACTTGCCCGGGACTTCTGTCAGTGCTGCCTCCTGCACTGACAGGCGGTTCTGGTAGGAGACCTGGAACTTCCTTCCAAAGCCTCTCTGGGACCTCACCCTCACTTCCGCAACCCCTTTTGTGCTGTACGTCAGCGCTGCATACTTAGCCAAGGCCTGCAGGGCGACTATCGTGTCCTGAAAATGAAGGAACAATTACATTTGCAGCTCTGAGACCCAAAGAAACTTGATCTCACTGTCCTGAGGACCTCCATATACAAGAGTTCCCCTCCTCAAAGCATTTGCACTTGCAAATATTGTGCATACACTGTACAGAGATTCTTTATCAAGCAACATCCCCTTCCCAGGCCACAAATTACCTGTGTTGAGGCAAACCCTCCGTAGGCATTCTGCTGCCTGGTGAGCCAGGCCACTATGCCAGAGGCTGTGGTGAGATCTGACCCTGTGACATTTGGCTTGGAGAGCAGGGCCAGGAGGACATAGGCTGTCAACTCCACATCCACAGACAGTGGCTGTGACCAAGGGCTGGTGCTGGGTCTGGGCTTGGATGAGGTCTGACTCCAGTGGATCTGCCCATCTGGGAAAGGAAAGCAATAGACGACATTGAGGGATGTCAGCAAAGAAATCCTGAGGCTTCCGAGGCACAGCGGCTTGTGTCTGCAAAGACAATCAAGTAAATTGCTCTTGACTGGGTCATCATGGCACTGAGTCAATTTGCAATCCCATGTATTTTGCAATATCTAATACTCCATATTACATACCAAGGTGATATGCAAAAACTAATATGCCAATAATCTGCATACACATTACCCCACACGCATCTGAGCTCTCCATTGCCCTGTTTGCCAGTCCACTAGCTACTTGATACTAGCTAGCTACCCACTCGCTAGTCCTGGGGGTCCAGGACTAACAAGAAGTGGGACAGCTTGCCAGCTTGCTTCCCTCTCTGGCCCTTTGCAGTCCTGCATAAGAAGCCCACTTCCCCCAGAGCCCAACCTACACTTCAGGTACCAGAAACGTGTGAGGGATTCGAAGAAAATCAGCCCGCACACCACAGCTGTGCCAGCACATACCTTGAGTTCAGAGACCAGCTGCCTCAAAACTCTCTTTGGTGAAGCACCTAGAGGGCAAGGCTACAGTCCTTCCGGGCTGCATGTAACCAAGGGCTCAGAAAGGTCACTCATCCTTTCTCTGATGTCCACCTGGCACTGAGGTTCCCATACCTGCTCTGATTGCCTTTTGATCAAGTGTATCAAGTAGCTCTTGCACGCGTTGAGAGTCCTTAGCCAGGGCAAAGGTGTAGGCCAGCAGGGCCTGAGTGTAAGTGCTGGCAGCTTTGGGTAGGGAAGGAGCAATGCAGCCAAGAGCCTTGTGCACCACTGTACTCTACAGGAAAGAGTTTCCTGGGTGTTAGTCACATCGAACATATGTGAGGCAGGCAAACACTGAGACACAAGCAGAAGGATGCACTAGCATATGCAGACACAGAAAGTACCCCAAACATTCACCCAGGTATCCCTGTGCTTGAGCCTGCCCTCTTCCCTTTGTATCAGTGCAGCACCAGTAAGGACTGTTCTCCAGCCCCTGGTGTGACATGCTTGACAGACCCCTTCTCTGAGCTGGTTATTGTCTTTAGTAGTGCTCTCTCAATGAAATGAATGCCATTTCTGCTGGAATAACACCATCACATCTTACTTTCCAAGTCCAAACACAAGAGCAAAAGCTCACCATTGTAAATGCTTACACACAACACACTGACCAAGATTACTGTGTTCAGTTCACCTCCACAGGGCCTTACAGCATCACTGGGATTTCCAGTTTCCCCCAGAACACCAACTGCTCTTGGCAAGAAGCAGCAAATCCACTGGTCTCAGCAGCATTGTATTCCAGCATTTAGCTATGCTATTCCAAACATGAGCCAAAGGCTTGCAGTGGTTGCTGTCCCAAAAGGCCCCAGGGTCCAACTGCTGCTTTTTGGTTGCTGTCTCTTGCTAAAGCCCAGCAGAAGCACCATAAGCTAAGCTTCCATCATTTCAGTAAGTCCTACTTTTCTGTTATTACTTTGCCCACAAGCGTCTTGAAGAAGGCCTGCCTCAGCGACACCACTAAGCTCTTCAGGATTCAAATCTTGATGCAAAAGCATGGCAAAGAATCCCAATATTTACCTCTGGTGTCTCTCCTGCCTCCAAGTACGCAGCAGTGATGTAGGCAGCCAAGGGTATTTCCCCATCCACACCTCCCTACAAAAAGCATAAACATCCAAAAAGCTGGAAAAGTTAATACCCAAAGACCTGAAGCTTTTCAGCAAAGGTCCCACCTATTCCTGGCTTGCTCCCACACAAGAAAGCAGAACAACACAGGAAAGTGAACTCAACTATTATCAGTACACTCAGCAAGAACTGTTCTGAGTCCTTTGAGGTGCTCTGGCTCCTACCTTCATGGCTGTGTGGAAAAGCTGGCCCACATTTCTGAAGCAACCATTGGGAAGCTGGTGAAACTCCAGCCAGGTAAGAGCAGCTTGGATGGTCCTGTTGTCCAGGAAAATGTATGGCTTGGCTTGGACAAAGCATTTAACCACAAATGCGGTCAGCCTGGTTGGGGAGAGAACACAAAAAAAGGCATAAGAAAGGGAAGAGATAAGCAGAAAGAGATGGAGTGAATGAAAGAGAGGGAAGAATGAGTGGAAAGAAAGAACCTAAGCAGAAGTTGAGGAAAAACAAAAAAAAAGTGGGAGCTTTAATCTGGTGGGTCTCTCCTCACCTATTGTTGTGCTATTCCTAATTTGCTGCTCCAAGGACAGTTTATCCTCAGGAGAGCTGCATACCCCTGGGGAGCTCCTAGCCCACAAAATGTCTGCAACACTTTGGGTTCAACAGGATGGAATGGATTCAACAGTGGAAGCAGACAACTGCCCACCTCCAGGCTGTCAGACAGCAGGTAGACAGCTAGGAGAGAGACCAGGGCTTACCAAGTATTACCGTACTCATCCTTGGTGCCAAATTCACTGTAGGAACCATCAGGGTGCTGATACTGCAGCTGTATCTGGTACCCTGGAAAGCGGGATAGGACATGAGTGCTCAGAATGGTATTTGCAATGAAATCACTGTGAAGGGAATGGGATAGTTGAGTGCTCTGAGTGGAAGGGGAGTAGTCACCCAGGACTACTGGTAGATTGGACACTGGGGAAAGCAGAGGAGCAGGGTGGGTCTGTTGTACTTGCCATTGCGCAGGAATCCTGTTGCCCTCTCCTTGATCTCAAGGGTCAGCTGCCTCGTCTTCTCCAAGTACTGTAGCACATAGACAATGGGAGCAAACAGCACCATGTTCTGCTCCCCACAGCCATGGGGCAACTGCACCAGGTGGTCCATGTTCTGCAGTGCCATCCCCATGAGGTCACCTGAAACAGAGCATAGGCACCTCACCACCTCCAGGACAGGAGGCTTGAGGATTCACCTCCTCATACCTGAGGCCCATTCTCAGCAGTGCACCCAGCACAATAGCCCCAGCACAGCAGTGTGGGGGCAACTCTGTCCACCCAGTTTATCAGTTACACTGTGCCCTCCATATGGACAGTACACATTGCCATCCCATAAACAGAACACTCTCTCCCTTGCTGAATGTTTTAGGTTATCAGGAATTAGGAAACACAGCTGCACACATGGGGAGAATAAGGCACTGAAGCCTTGGAAACCTTAGAAAGCGTACGGAGGTTTTCTAAACTCAGAGATTTGGGATTTTAGCGAATTCCTTACCAGTAACCAAGACAGTGGCTCTGACTGAACCTTCAATCACATCTAGAGGCAACATCAGGGACACAGACTCCTGTGCTGGATTCCCTGACACCGATGGAGTGTGGGGAGGACAAAAAGAAATGCATTCTGATGAAACAGCCTTCAAAATCCCCAGAAACTGTTCAAGACTGTCCTGTGCTAACACCCCATTTCCCATCACAGGGGTTGCAGATCACCTCAAAAACCCTGTCCCATTCCACCTCCAGCTTCATCCACCTCATGATGCCTGCACTGTCCTAACAGCCTTCCCGCTAAAGAGGATGAGAGGATTTTCTCTTGGAAACCCCCTGTGGTCAAAGCCACCTGCTTTTCTCTATAGAAGTTACTCCACCTCACTTCAGATTTCAGTTGCAGGCATGTCTTCTCAATGTGCCTTGTGCTCTCAAAATCTGCTAATGGCCCCCTCATACACCATCATACACAACAGTCCTAAGTCATGTCCTCCAGCCTTGCCATCTTCAGTAGTCTCATTACTACAGGTGAAAAAGGCCTCAAGCCTGTCACATTACTGTCAGGGATGTTGATGCTAGAAGATGGGACCTCCCCACATCCTTATCCAGGGGAAGCCCTAGATGGCAATTAGAGCATGCTTCTGCAGCTTGGTCATGATGACAAGAGAAAATATTCCAACAAGTAGAAAGATGCAGGAAATGGTTAGGCAGGAAGCAGGTGATGAGCAGGGTGAAAGAAGAAAAAAATCTCTACCTTTTTCAGGACACAGGATGGAGCTGTGAGCCTTTTCTACCAACACTCCCTCTGGCTGTTGGAGCACATAGATGTTGCATTATAATGAGCACACAGGAGAGAAACAGGATTACAAGTGGATTAGAAAGAGATATGGACAAAATCCTGTTTCAGGCTGGAGAGTCAGCTGGAGTAACATCACTATCATATAAAACCGCAAATTATCGCAAATAGTTTTCTTTTCAGATAAGAAAACAGCGTGTGTTTTCAGAATATTATAACTGCTGAATGTCTGTGAAACTGATATTGTAAGAATCAGCAGAGAACTCAGGAATGACGACATACAAGAGTGCACATACTTGAAGTTTTCCATGGTATGAAGTGGAGGATACATCTTTACTTCCCACATTCATCAGCCCTCATCGTTGGGCCCAGCTCAGGCCCTGAGATTCTAATTACACACCTTGAGCAGCAAGTGGTGACTCCCAAAATTAACTCACACAAAATCTGGGAATTGCACAAAGCCCACTTTTAGGTCTAGGTAACAGAACAGCTTGTCTGACCCGGACTAGAAGGAGTTTGGTGATCGTGTCTTTCTGTCCTTGGTTTGGGACAAATGGTGTCTCTTCGCCACAGAGTTCTTTGGTGGCCACAGCCTCTGTGCTGAGAGTGATGTTCATGAGCCCTGAAAATAACAATTAGGTGCATAAAACATCTTTTGAGAAAGCACTTCCCATTAACATAACAGAAATCACCTGTTTACAATGAAAAACTAATCAGAGCCCTGTATGGTTCTGTACCTCCTAGCACAGACTTGTGAGTAATGATGACCTTAGGATGACTGCAAATGAGTACTCTGGTTAACGGGGCAAATAACTCCTCACTCAATCTCAGCTCTTACAAAACATCCCTACTTTGGTCCCATCTCTTCCCACTTCCACCACCCCATCTTGCTGTTCTTCTCACCTAATTGCTCTGCTGTGACACTCCAGTGAAAGGTCTTAGCTTCACCAGCACATAAGCAACTGCTGTAGACACAGCCTTTGCATGGCTCTAGCTGGAGGTGTGCAAACTCCTTCAGGGTCACTTGAATCTGAAGGGGCAGAAGGGATGGCAGTGGTACCAAGATAAACATCACAGGCCATAGATTTCAGCCATCTCCTACCCAGCCATACCCTGCTTTTCTTGCAGAGGCTATCAGGGCTCACCTACCTTCATGCATCGCTGCAGGTAGTTGAAGACTGTGGCCTTCAAGATGAAGGTCTCACCCTGGATCACCGAAGATGGCAGTGCAAGATCTACAAGGAAAGGCTTGAAAACAAGCAGACTGGTGGTTGGAGCAAGCCCAAAGCCATTAGGTCCTGTGCAGAACATCCCTGCTCTCCATTCTGTGATGGCATCAGGCACAGTGACAGTGACACTCTTGTTCCTATTGGGACTGAAATGCAACAGAAATGCAACAGAAACATTTAACTGAATCTTGCTGGATGCAGCACCAGGTGGCCTGGTCTGCACCCTTCTGCCAGTGCACCCTCATCCCCTAACCTCAGTCCCCCAATATCTGCTGAACTTGTAGCCCTTGTGGGTCCTCAGAGAAGAATGGAACCACTGTCTCAGATGTTTATATCAACAGAACATTTTTGACAATAGGTTATGTGGCTGCAAGATCCATCAGTCACACTCAGTGCTTTTCTCGGGCAGCACTTGCCCTTTGCACATCTAAAAATGGTTTACAGAAGTCAGCAGTTTTATTCTTCTTGGCCTAGGGATGGAGAACCAGACACGTGAAAAGCAACAGGACTGGCTCAACATCAATAGAACTCAGCAGAAGAGACAGACCCAGCCATTCACCTTCCTGTGAAAGACTGACAGCTTGAAGCCCAACATGAAGACAGGGCAGAGACTTGCCTTGTGCCCACATCACAACTTCTCAGAGCTGCAGACTGTTCTGTGGCTGCTATCACAGCAGACATCTAAACAGCCCTAGCTAAAGCAAATGATATTATTTGACTCCAGTAACTCGAGACTTTCACTTTTGCCAGCCACATACAAGAAGGCAACACATACAATATCACCGTTGGTGACTCAGATTAGGCTAGTGGACAAACCACACAGCAGATATCTGCTGCTAGGGAGAGAAGAGATTAAGTAGCTGGAAGGACAGTGGAGATGGGAGAGGGCAGATGTGGGGGCATCTGCCCTGAGCAGACTCCAGTCTCCAGACACCAGACAAGGATTTCCTAAAGTTGGAGATGAAAAGTCTCCAAAAGCTCCCTCAGCAGACCTTGTGCTCTCACTGAACCGCACAGGACACAACTCCCTGTCTTGTGAAGGACTTCTTTGGAAATCAGCTTCCCCTGCATCCCAGGATACATCCTGTGAGCAGAGTTTGGGAAATGCAGACCACAGAGATAAACAAGTAGCGTGTAGGCAGTAAATAAAGCTGTTTTGCTGCACCACAACTGCTTTCCTATCTTCCTGCGTCAGCCACCTCCCATGGATGGACAATACTTCTGTATGATCATCTAGTAAAGGAAAGCGTATATGATGTAGACTCCTATGAGAAATGGCCTGACAGATATGAACCCCATGACATGTCCTAAGGAATTTTCCTCAGCAGCTTATGATCTAAACTGCTGCCATTCCCAGTCACACTAAGCTACCCAGACTAGATCCCCACAGCTCAGCTTACTCACCCCAGAGAATACATGTCCCACATCCAGGTTTTGAGAAGATGCTTGTCTACTTTCTCTTCAGATGAAGAAACAGGTGGAAACATATTGGGCTTATAGGTAGATGTTGTCAGATGCTCTGCTGGAAACAACAAAGCCCCAGTCACCGCAGGGTCTTCAGGCCCTGGTTTAGAGCAGAGCAGCTCAGGCTGCAGTTAATGCAATCAGCTCAAGAAACACAGTACTTGAACAGAAGGTTCTATCCCAGATTTTAAAATCTCTTGCTCCATTTCAAATGTCAGATGTACTTGGGCCTTACTTGTACTTGTAGGCACCATGGGAAAGGCAACCATTCCTTCACCTCAGCAATCAGACCTAGGATCCAGACAGCCCACCAACGTTTCAGAGCCAGAAGCTGTGAGCCCCAGGCAGCCTCACAGTAGCACAACAGGTTTAGAGCCAGGGAATGCTCTTTCTCCTCCATTTGCAGTTACAGCAAGTTCTGACTCTCAGCTCAAACCCAGGACTGCTTTCACCTGAAAGACTAAGCATCCCCTGTAAGAAGGAACAGTTGGCAAATGCTTACTGTTATGTGATTCATGGGTCTGACCAAACATCAACATGGGCCTGGAAGTAAACATTCTTTTTTCCTGCAGCATAGTTGTTGATGGAGTGGTTGGACACACTCTGGGTTTCCTGATATTGGTGTTGGATATAATCTTCAACCCCATTTCCTGTAAGAAAAAAGAACTGATGCACCAGAAGCTTGTATTTTCCTCTCTGCCCTCCACCCTGTACCTCTTTTTTGCCTTCATGCATGGGGGTCTTGGCTGTCTTCTGGCTTGGGAAAGTATTCTCTTGCTTCATTTTAAGAAGGAATTACTGAAATCCTCAGCAATGGGCAAATGAGTTCTTCAGAGATAGTACATCTGGCCTGAGTCAGCCAAAGTTATTCTTGTTCAAACATGGTTATTTAGCTGCTATGCCTTCTTAGCCTGCCGAGCACAATTGCTCATGCTACAGAGATCAGACCAACTATGTGAAATTCAGTTAAAGTAACCAATACCTTGGCATCCTGAATCACACAATGAAAGTGCAGTAACCACACAGTTTCTTCTCAATCAACATTTCAAGTTGTTTATTCAAATAACAACTTAGTTACAAGGGCCTAAACTGGACCTGTTCCCTGTGCTGTCTGTAACAGCATCCCTAGGATATTGGTAAAGTCAGGGGGCCACATTTCCCTCAGTTCATAAATTATCCCAGCCCACCAAATCAACCATTTTTACCCTGAATGCTGTAAACACATCATGCTCATCAGAATTTGGGAACCTGCATGACTGATCATCTTCAGACACTTGGCGAGGATACCTGGAGTTATGATCAGATGGGAACAGCCTATAGATCTGAGAAAGCAAGGAAAAGGAGGAAAAAAATCAGCACAGATAAAATCTGGCGTTCCCTTCCTGTCATACTTCCAAGGCCTGCTTGAATTGCTCCTGGCTACTGTGCGTGAGCACACGCCAGAAAGCTCAGGCTTACTGTCACTCTTCTGACAGAGCCAAGACAACCCGCTGAACTGAACACGAGGCAGAACAACAGACGCTGATTTACCACTGGTGCACCAAGTGATGTTCAACTTTTCTTAACACTTGCCCACTAACCCTTATCCGTGCCACACTGAGAGTGCTGATGATCCCAAATGCTCAAAGCTCTTCCCAGAGTGGGAGATAAGCTCTGCCCAGATGCAATGACCTGTCAGTCCCCTTTCCTCCCTGTTTCCCTCCTTCATGTCAGCACAAGGGAAGGGAAGAATTAAGAGCAGGCTCACTCACCAAAGAGCGGCTGAGCTCTTTTCCTGTCTTCAGCCCAAGGACACTTTGATCCACAGCCCAGATGGCACACGTGGACCCAGGAGATGCCTGCAGGTGGAGACCAACCTCTGAATCAGGAAGAGTCTCCGGTGTTGAGAAGGCCAGCTCCACCTGGATGGGAAGAATGCAGGCAAAACCCAAGTGACATTTCTGCAGCTGGCCATGCTACCAATTCCTGAGCAGGGAAGGCACCTACATGATGAGAGTTTCCAAGGACTTCCCTTGGATGGAAACCCAAGGCATGTCCCAAGGACCCCCCAAAGGTATTTAAAATGTCATCATGTTGAGATTCTAACAGGAAGGGTGGCAGAGGGGGAACCATCAATGTACTGGAGATATTCCTGCATCAGCATTCTCACACAGCATCCTCTTTACCCAGAAAACCAGCCAGCCATGATCACACACCTTACACAGCTGTCTTTCTGCTCCTTTTGAAGCCCAGATCTAAAATAAGCTTAGTCCTTACCTCCGGGTTCTTTAAGAGGTTAGTCTCAGTTTCCCAAGCGCTCTTCACATACTTGTGCACAGCACGTACTTGCTCCATACATTACAGCACACTTCATCACTCATGCACTGCAATTCATGTGACAGCATCATGTGTAGTATCAGTCACACACAGCTACATATATTATGTATCCCTCAGTCTCTTCTTTGCAGCTGACACATTCACTCTCACACATTTAGCCATGGACACAAATCCTACCTTATTTCTGAAACACATGGAGACACTGAACACGGCAGAATCGGCAATGATTTTTCCATTAGGGAAGATAACATAAACAACAAGTCTTGGAGCTGGTGCAAAGATCCAGCTGAAGGTAAGAGGAATGGAGAAGAAGCCTTTCAGCACTAGATGGAGGAGAGGGAAGAAGAGAAAGTAGTCTTATAAGTAAAAATGGACTCTGATCAGGTTTTGCCATTTTGCATGTATCTGTTTAATTCCTTTCTTCAAGTCTTTCAAGGGACAAGGAGATTTCTGGAGACCACTGAAATATTCAGCACATCTCTGGATCTGTTATTCAAGACCAGCAAAAGACTCTTCCTGGTTCTGTTTATTGCCTCAAGGAAATTAAACAACAGTTTTGGAGTTCAAGCTTAGTTCCACAATGAGTGAGAGGCTCAGATATCTTTTGAAGTCTCCCATAACCAAGCACATCCCATCCCATCACCAACAAAGTGGCGACTTATACCCCAAAGCACCTATAATTTAGGTTTTAAAAAAAAAGAACTAGAGAAGCAGGCAACAGTGAGTCAAAATGTGGCATCCTAACGACTCAGATTACTTGCAGACAACTGCAAATTAAAGCAGAAGAGGTTGGGTAGAGGTTTTATAGAGGGTAAGGCTATAGTTCCATGCTATTTGTAGGGGCAGCAAAAGGAGATTTTGAGAATTAAGGCAAAGGAGGATGAGCCTATGAGCTGGGAAATGCTGAGTATTGTTCACTTGCTACCAAGCAGAAGGAAACCTGAAAGCTGGAAAGGCATGCTACTCTGATGCAACAGAAAAGTGGTGAGCCAACTCTAAACTGCCAAGAGGCTTATGCCACATATTCAGCTAAGATGAGCTGACACAGACCACTGGTGCTTGTAGACATGAAACAGGGGAGTGCACTTACATCTTGGCAGTCCAACCCAAACAGTCTTCTGACCTGCATGGACTATCCTTCTTCTCCCTGTGACCTAGGGAAGGTAGAGAAAGGGAAGAAAATGCCAGTCACGTAGTCATTGCGATTACTACGCAGATTAAGGTAGCCCTGAAACTGGAGATTAAACAGGGGCAGAGGAAGGGATATGAGCTTTACTTGCTCTCAGGTAGCAGGGAGAGCTCAGGGGATCAAGAGACTTGGGGGAGAACAGGTAAGGCAAATATCTGCCCTGCACCTGTGCAGAGCCTGAAAGAAAGGTGCTGCCTTTCTTGCTATTACTGCAGCCCTGGATTGAAACCAGGATCCAGCCCCATGATGGCTGGATGAGCTGCCTGTCTTGGGCTGAGCCAGATCTATCAAATACCAGGCTCAAATCTGTAGAAGAGCCTGATCTTGTACCTTGAACCATCACCCACTAGCAGTTCCCCAGAAACTCACAAAGTAGGAGAAGATGACACGCTTGGGCCCATGTTCCAGGTCCTCCTGGTAAATTCTGAAGTCCACCTGGATGGCCTGCATTTCACCACAAGGCACTGGTTTTGGCACACGGACAATAGAGAGAAAACTCCTGCTGGTGCTGTAGAACGGACGTATGAAGTAAGAGGCTCGCTGGTAACTCAAATCAACTGTCCCAGGCTCTCGATCCAAATCTTGATGCAGGACACTTGCCTGGTGAGACAAAATACCAAAAACCAAACGGTTAATCTCCCTGGTTAAGCAAGTCAGCTGCAAATCACTCTCACTGGAACTTGGTAAGAGACTCAGATCAAGTCTGAGCAACACCATAGCACAGGTCTGTATGTTGAGAGTTCATGTGGAAAGCAATTGGGATCAATAGAATAAGCTCTCAGGAGGAGAAAAAATCCAGAACACACTGAGGTGCTTCAGATTTGAACTACTGAAACCTTCAAGAAGGAACAAGGGAAGTGTCTGTGGAGCAATAAATAGCTCCGAGACACATTCGTACCCCTGCCAACAGAGCCTTCCTCACTTACCTCCAGTGCAGCTGAGGTGCTGTTCCAAAGAGTTGTATTCAGGCTAAATGAAGCTGTCCCACAGTCCCCAGTGATGTACTTCTGCTTAAATTGCTGCTTTCCATAGCTTACTATGAGGAGGACATTTTTGTTCTTCAGCGCCTTGCCTTGGTAGTTGATGACTTTAATCTGAGAACCGTGGTGAGCAAGAGAAGTGCAGAAGAGTCTAATCAGTGGACAGAATGTCTTGCTACTCGAAAGACAGCAAAGTCACCCTTTCAAGTCACTAACAATATTATCAACACTGCAACTGGTCACCTCCTATTATCATTTGCAGTACCATGTTCATTCACCCCCATGCTCTCTACCCCTTCACAGCAGAAGGCCTCCCACCTGCTGAAATTCCAGATGCTTGGGTTTTCACCCCAAATTTGAATAGCTGCTGCTCCTCCAGGCTTATTTGGAAATGATAGTCTTGGGTGTTATTCTCACTTCTGACAATTCAAGAGTTCTGTCTCTGCACATCATCCATGTCCTCCCAAGCCCCCAGCTGGAGGTGAGGTCAGAAAAGACACTAGATAACAGTCCCTGTGAAGGCATTGCTCATGCTCTCACCTCCAAAAGACTGTAACTAGGAATTACCTTGCCCCTGTATATCTCTCCAGAGTGGTAGTAAGAATTCACATCATCAAACAAGGCCATCCCGCCAATCTTGGAGATGAGTAACTTGTGGGAAGCATTGACGTGTGTCTCTGAATGACAGCAGTGAGACAGAAACTGTAAGGGAGGGAGCAAGGAAGCCAAGCACCCCTCAGCAACTTCCCTTCAGAGTGACCCACTGATAATACTGATGCACATGTTCAACTCCACATACATTCCATACCAGAGATCTGGGTATTTAGTCTTCTTCCTACTTCTAGACCTTAGAGAGGTCCCCCAAGCTTCACCACCTGAGACCAGATGCACTCAGAGTGAGTTTGTTATGCCATTAGGAACTGCTGGCTCTGTATTTGTAAGGTCAGACAGCAGGCCCCAACGGGCTCAGAAAGCTCAAAGCCCTTGCTAGCCTGAAAGTCCTCAGTGTTCTTGGTAAAATTAGTGCATCTTCACATGCCTCTTCCCAGCCACCAGAGAAGTTTCCAGTTACCTGTGCCGTCCTCTATCAGCAAGGCCTCTGCAACTATGCTGTCCTGATAGTACCTGAAGTCTCGACTGAAGGAGGACAGGCTCACATGTGTGAAGAAGCAACCAGTCTCATCTGTCTGGAAGTACAGAGAGAGGAAAAGGCACTGGGTAGCATTACTATTATTTCAGCCTTGCCTTACCCTGAGCACAAATGTGTGAATGCTGCTCAGCTCCTGCTACACATCTCACCTGGTTGTTAAATGCCTGACAGAGATCTGGTTTTGAAGCGCTGGGCAGGAATGGGGCTATCTTCTGACAAAGGTTCACATGAACCATCCCATGAACAGCTTTCCCATAAGCATATCTGTTTGGAGGAGAAGGGAAGGAAGAGGCAGTCACATGTAGTGAGAGAACACAAGGCTTGCTTTGCAGAGCACTTATTCGGAGACACAGAGGCCCACAGACCACTTACTCACAGGTATATTCACAATATAGCACAAGAGTGGCAGCCACACAGCAGGCTCAGGAGCCCTGACCCGGTAAGCAGGGTCAGTCTAGGGCACTGCAGTGATGGGAAATCACGGGCTATGTGATACAGCTAATGCCAAACTAACCTATTCTGGGACACCAGAGTGTTTTAGTTGCTAACTCAGCACAGAGCTCTGCACTTTACATCAGCATCAACCCGGGATATGCTGAAGGCATGCATCATCTCATGAGCAGAAACACAGGTGATTAATAAAATGCCTTTCATTAAGAAAGCACCTTTACACGAGGCACCTAGTGCTGTCCTTGGACTCTACCTGGGACAATTCCTTTTTGCCTCTCTCTAGTTTCTGTTAAAGCATAATCTGGAAAAGCTTCCTTCATTTCCCTTTTCTTCTTCAGGGAGATGAACACCAAACGTCTGACACATTCTGCCCCACAGATGGCTGCTTGTCAAAGGGTAAGTTGCTCCACCATGTTTTTGGTATAGAGACTTGTGGAGTGCCTTTAGAAAAGGGATGTCAGAGTACCAGAAGTTATAGGAATGTTTTGTGTGCAACAGAGCGCAAAGAGCTGCCATGGAAAATTCTGGCTTCCTGCAATTGAAGTGTAGTAAATTTCCCCAGAGCTCCCCATGGTGACTTAACCATCTTGTGCCCATCAGGCCAGAAAACAACATAGGGACATCCCTCCAAGCAGAGTCCTCACCTGCCACATACCCGGAGTGGGAAAGTTTTATCTAGTGCATAAATCTGACTTGGTGCCTCAAAGATCACTTCAAATTTTGGCAGCACTGGAAAGAAAAAACAGAACTGTAGGAAACACTGGCCAGGCACAACCTTTGCAGAGAATCAACATGAAGGTAAGACCATGGTGGAATAAGAGCCAGGAAATGGAGGAAGGTCACAAGAAGGGGAAAGGAAGATATCCCTTGTTTCTTTAACAGATTTGTGTGTACCTTTGTGTGATCTCAATTTATCTGGCACAGAGATCTGGAATCAGCTGTGTCAAAGACCTGTGGTCATACACAACACTCCTCCCAATCACTGACCCAAGGTCCCAGAGTGATCCCTCTCTCCTGAGCCTCTGCTCAGACTCTTTTCCATGACAGATACCATTACTTTTCTCATTTGCTGTCAGGATGATTATCATGAAATAAGCACCCAGCTTCCTGGATCAAGAGTACAAGGTCCTCTCTGCAGCTCAGACATGTCCTCCACATGCTCATACCATATTCCTGGACGGAGAAGCTGCCATAAGCTTTCGCGCTGGTGACATTGATGACATATGTCCCCAGCAAAGGCTCATCACTTAGCTGGAAAGACAGATCTGCAATGCCGTCTTGGGGGACCACATTCAGCCACTGCTCTATCCGGTTGTCCTTAGGGTCCTACACCCACAAGAAAGGAAGAAACAATAGTTTCAGCATCTCACTGATCCACAGCCCATAGAAAACGAGCTTCAGGATTTCAGCACTGCACACTACCAGGTTCTATACGTAAGGAATGAGGTTTGGTATAGGCTAGTCAAAACATTTCGAAGACAATATAATGCTCCCAGCATATGCCTCCCTACACTTATCTAAATCCTGATCCCAAGGAAAGATTCTTCACAGTTCCAACTTTTTCCATAAAGGTCAAAGTTGATCTGTCTACACTTGTGCAAGAACAACTCAGATTTCTGCTGAAGTAAGTAGGAGCATAACTTCAAGTAAGTGCATAAGAATAAAAAGAGTTAGTGTAAGAAATCTTGAAGTTCTACTATTCTACTCGGAGGCCTCAAAAATCTACCAGGAACTGAATGTGAATAGCTCAGTAAAATGGCTGTCATCAACATTACCATGACACCAGATTTCAGCATCACTCACCTGGAGAAACAGCGAAATCTGGAGGGGGGAAAGGCAAAAACCATTAGAAAACAGAAACACATGCCAGGAACACACACAAGGTACTTTGGGTGCAAATCCCTCTCTGATGGATGTGCAACTAGTGATTTGGAAATTTAGAGCACTGACAACAATATAAAGTAAAATAAACATCACCAGAAAGGAGAAATATCAGGTGAATCCATTACGGTGAGGTCTGGAGAAAGTGAAAAGCCAATCTGGAGGTCATCAGCACTTGCTAATGACTTCCTGGCAGAGCCCTCCATGGAGAAAACTCACTGCCCAAACAGACCTACTCTGGCTCAGCTGCAGCCTTCAGGGGTTACACAGATATACGATCATTTAGTTTGAAAGGAACCTCTGGAGGTCAGATAGTCCAACAGCCTGCTGAAGCATGTCTTCTTAGAGCAGATTGCTCATAGGCTCCTCCAGCTGAGTTCTGAACATCTCCACAGATGAAAATGCTTTCTCTGGACACCTTTTTCAAAATCTGATCATCGTCACAATGAAAATGTATTTCCTAATTTCTAATCTAATTTTCCATGTTTCAATTCATAGGAGCCACTCCCCACCACATATCCAGGAAAACCTGACTTCAAAATTATTCCCTTCCCATGACCCCATCACATCAGGAATTGCTCTTATGCTTGTATGTAAGATGAGCAAGAGACATGTACAGCTCTGTCATCTTTCTGAGTTACCAGCTTTTACTTGAGTTACTGTTCTCCTCTGGACACTCATCAAGCCTGGACCACAGACAAATGTGGAAGAGCTGGAAATTTGGCAGATGAGCAGAGTAGAAAGGAAGTAGAATCCACACATGGAACAAGGCAGCCTTTTCCACAGCAGCCCAGGGCTGGCTTACCGAATCATTGAGCACCATGAATTCCTCATCCAGAGTCACTATGCGGAATCTCACTGAAGGCAAAGAAATCAAGGAATATATTTGTCAGACCTCAGTTCTCCCATGCAGACCCCTGCTCTGTCTGTTTCCCCAGGTCCTGTCTCCATGATATACACATCTGTGGTAACATCTGACATGGATATACCCACATGTAAGATACCATAGAAATTACCTACTGCCTCCTGCAACTTCACAGTCACCACAAGCTGGACATTATAGCCACTGAACACATCACTCAATGGGAGACTGTTGAGCGATGTTTTCAATTATCTCAAAGCCTTCTGCTAGGGCTGTCTGTGAATTTCAGGCAATCACAGGCTTTCCATATAGTGTTACCAGTAAAAAGCCTAGGGCCCACAGCTGCTCCCTTTTGCAGCTCTCACCTGTCTGCCCTGGTTGATAGACGGGCTTGTCTGTTTGGATGAAGGTGCCACTTCTGGTCTTGGAGATCAGAACCTTTTCCTTCTCCTCAATACTGACCCCTTTGCCCGTGATGATCAGTTTGACAGTGGCAACCTCCTCTGTGCCATCAGCTGGAGGTGTAACCTATACAGAGAGAGCACACAGCTCCCAGGTAATCTGGGAGCCCTGAGCAGAAACTCAGAGTAAAGTGGAATAAACTAACCAGTTCCTCTCCACCTGTCCCAGGACATCCCCTCCAGTATCTAGATCCAGATCACATCGAGATCTCACTTAGACCTACAAGACAGCAGGAGGCCCAGCATGCCATGGAACCTGACCTTTTTTTGCCTCTGGTTAAGGAATTTTGCCTCCAGTGACCAGCAGGTGCCTTACACCTCTGAGTCTTCAAACCTGGTCAGGAGGATGGGCAGATGCCAGAAAGGTGGGAAACAGTAGCAGAGAATCAAAGGAGAGCAATAAAGCTGTAGCAGAGCCTCAAATGATGGGCCTTCAGAACTAGCATGTACTAGCAAGTAAGAAAGCCAGGTTAGAAAAGATAACCGGAAGGTGTTCCTGTCTCCAGCAGCCAAAGACCCCAGCAGCCTCAGCAGAGAATGTATTGTATAATAGAAGAGATGCTGTTTAGGCATATCTGCCTTATCCTAAATCTTTGCTAAATTCTCACCAACAATGAATAAACTCTAAGCTGATGCTTAAAAATAACAAGCACATCAGTTTCCATCCAACTGCTCTTCAGGAGCTCCTAAGAGCTGAGTTGCTGCCTGACTCCAGGTCCTACAGAAACCGCAGGATGTCAGGCAAAGCACCATTTCCCCAGGCTTTAGCTGTGAAGCTGCACAGGTCTTTTAGAGATGAGCTAAAGCTCCTTCATCTAGTCTGGGATGGAAGAGAAGGCACAGATGAGTTCTTTTTATATACCCAGAAGCGCAGTAGATTTTAACACATGTAACTGCAATTTAACAACTGATTCAGAAGGGAAATTCAGTGCTGACCAGCAGATACTCCGTTTGGCTTCGCATCCCTAGGCACCATCCACTCCCCCTCCTAGCAGACTCACTCCAAGGCAAAGTAGACCCTGTCCATGTCATCCCTTGTTAGGGAGTAACGTGAGGGATTTACAGTTCCAGAAGGGAAAATCAGTGATGGCATTTGCTCACCCAGAACTTAGTGCACATAAAAGCCTTCTTCTTCTGGACGGTTTCTTGCATTAAGAGCTCACGTCCTGTAGAGCGCTCCAGGACCAGATTCACTTGAAGCTTTTCTTCATAACAGGTGATATGGAGGCAGGCAACTTGGGTGGACGGGTAGTGGAGATCTGCAGGGATCACCACCAGATAACGTCTGGGAAAGGGAAAGAAGGCATCAAAGGTGGCACCAGGTTGAGGGCTCAGAGACATGAAGAGCTTCTCTGGAGTGTCCCACTACTGCAGAACTCAGCAATGTGCCGTGGCTTCAGTCAATATTGAAAAGAACCGTGAACCCAGCAAAGTGATGACTTCACTCATAACCTGGGAAATAGTTTCTGCTTGATTATCTGAACTACAGCCCTATATATTCCAGTTATCTCCTGAACTCCCAAAACTATTCCTTGCAGTCTTCAAAAGAAGTGGCCTCATAACCTTGCAGTCTAGACACCAGGGATTTGTTCTGGCATGGCAACTGAAGAAGCAAATATCCCTGGGTCTAAGGTCTTACATGGAAGCCCCCCAAAAAGGTGGCTTGCATTTAACTCACAGTAGCCAATCCTAATGCATTGGAGGTTAGGTAAAAGAGTCAGCTACCCTTTGGGGTGCTCTGTGATAGAGCAGGAAGCATGAAAGCTGATGGCAAGGAACGTGGTCCATCTACCTAGACCGACGCCTTCATGAAAGAGACCAAAACATAAGTTCCGCATCACTCACAGTTCGTGAAAAGCAGCTGCAACATGGAACAGAAGGCTCAGGAGGATGCCTATCCTCATCCTGGGGCTCTTGCTCCAGTGGCCCTCTTCCTCTGAAATCACTGAGGCCGTTTTTAGGGAGGCAATTGCTTTCTAGCACAGCCTAAAGAAGAGATGGTGTCAGGGAGGAGCCAGCCTCTCCCCACCTCTTCCCTTCTCCTGAGATTATAGCAGGCAGCAGTAGGGATGGGTGTACTGTGCCAAGTCCCCCTTAGCCAATAGCAGCCACTTTGGCTGCCACCCACTGGTTTAGAACATCCCCTCCTGCAAGGCTGCCATGGAGACATCTGACCAAATAGATTTTTCATGGTAAAAAACCAGCAAGAACTTTGCAGATCAGTGACCCAGGCCAGGTCCTGATCACTTGTCACTTGTGTCCCTTTGTTTCAGCTGGAGATGGATTGATTGGCTTGAGAATGGGAGCAAAACCTTGCATGTGCCTAAGGAAGCACTGCAGCAACACTAACACCAGCCAGCAACCATACTGAGCCAATGACTTTGCCTTTTCCTTCCCTGAATACAGGGAGGGAAATGGAAGTACATACTGGTCAACAGATCTCTCTACCAGCTCCCTGCAACACCCATCAGCAATGGCACCATCTGCAAGGCGAGGGCCTCAGGAACTGGTTCCAGTTCCTCATTGTTCATGTCTGGGTGCGAAAGGTCTAAGACACAGTCTTCTGGTTCTGTTTTTGAATTTGAGGGTTGGGTTAAAATCCACACATTAAAACATGTGGGACGTTTTCTAGCACAGATGACGATGTGCACAGAAGGGTGGACAACTGTGCTGTTTAACCAGCATGGCCTCCTGTAAAGCATGGTCACCATGTAAACTGCCTGTTGTGGGTGGTACTCAGATTGCATGAATTCTCAAAGTACATCCAAGACTTGTGTGAGACAGCATTGGTCAGCCCAGGCTGCAATGTACCAGGGACTGCCCTAATAATACAGATAGCTACAGTTCTGTGCCTGGAAATACTTCCCTGCACTGTTTAATAGTGCTAACGCAGCCTAAGCTTTCCATATCTGGGTCCCAACACGGTGCTACTCAAGCAGGCAGTTGGGATCTCTTTGGCAAAGCCAGGTTCCAGGATGTCCAGAAATTCCCCAGAAATCTCTGTTCCCAAGGTTCTCCATACTCTTTTTCCAGATGGGGCTGAGAAGACCAAGTCCTCTCTCAACTCTGTCACTGGGCCACTGTAGAACAAGCATGCATCATAGGGGCTATACATTATGCACAGGAGTTGTTGGTGCTGGCACCGCCTTTGTCTCAAGTGCCAGCAGTTTCACAGCTTAACTGATGGAGATAACTGGCCAGAGGCCAGATATCCCAACTGATTTCAGAAACCAGCACTAAGTTGATCTAAATCATTGTTAGGCTACCAGGAAAGGAAGGCTGGATACCTCTTCTTACGACAGATGCTTTCTTGTGTCTTTGTGAAGGAAGGTCACGTTACTGAGAATGGCAGGCAAACTTTTTGTCTAAAACCTAAGATTGTCCCACAGCAAGCTCCAGCCACCTCATAAATGGTCATAAATGGATAAACTGCGGCCAGAGAGGTGCAGCTGCTGGCACCGCTGACAGGAGTTGCACCCACCGGTGCCAGCACTGTGGAAATCTCTCTGACCCTGTCCCACCGTGCTCCTCCTGTGGTGTTTGCCCAGGTGCGTTCTCTATTCCTTGCTTGGCTTTGGCAAACCTCACTCTTGCTCACAGGAACATACACCTGAAGGATCTGCTGTGGGTAGCTAGGGTCTGGCGGTCGGAAGATATCGCACTGTACGGAAAGATAGGGGGCAACAATCTGCATTGAAGGCAGCGACTGACAGCTGCACAGGTGTCATAGAGCTGAACACAGCCTCTGAACCAGAGAAAGCACAGCAAAGCTGTGCCCAGTTTCTGGTTCTGCAGTTTCTTTCTCTGCATGGACTCAGAGGACGCCTTTGTGCTGAGCCAAGAGATCCATGGCCGGTTAAGGGATGTACCCCCTCCTGAAAACAAACCGTTCAGGTGGAGCAAAGGACATAATACATACTAACAACACAAGACAATATAGACACCTGCTCTCCACAGATAACTTGAATCAAAATGAAAAGGAAGAAGAGGAGACTTCATAAAGGTCACACCTGTGGGCATGGAACACAGTTTCAATGGTTCAGAGTGAGGACCAGGAGTGATGGCATCTTGGAAATCACTCCAATGTTTTAATATTGTTGATGGAAACAAGAAGTCGATACTATCAGCGTTTTGTATGAGGAGAGTAGTAATGTCTGCAGAGCACTTTGACAGGAGACTATGCAGAGAGGAGGAAGTCACCGGTTTCTTGAAAGAATCACATGTGTTAGAGACCCTGCAGCACAGAATAATTCATCAGAGCAACCGAACCATTCTTCATTCCCCTCTAGATGTTCATCACCGGCTTCATACAGGCTTAGGGCCCCCTCCATTGTTGCCTTTTTTCCTTTCCCATTACAAACTCCATGCTACTAACCACTGACATTTCCAGCTCGCCTCTTACACATACATACACACGCACACTCTGTAGCTACTGTGTAGCATCTTTGAAGGCAATGAGATTTGATATCCTTGTGTTTTCATAGTGAAGTAGTTTTGCATTAAGGGTGTTTCACAGTCCATACAGGGTTCATAAAGATCTGTGAGGCCATGTTTCTGCAACCTGACCAACATCCAGAACATGGTGGAATCCCCCTGAAGAATCTCTCCATAATGCCAAGGTAGATTAGACTGCTGCACTCACTTTCTGATGCCTTAACAGCAGAATTTGTCCACTGCACCAAAGCCAAGCAAGAAATTGAGAACACACCTGGACAAACACAGCAGAAGGAGCAGGAACTGACTGGGTCAGAAAGCTTGAAAGCAACATAGTGTAAACTGTTCTATGCCTTTCTCAGTGCTTGGCTTCTACACTGCGATCATTCACAGAACTGCAAATCTGCTGCAGTTTTTGCCCAGAAATCTAGTGCAAGCCTTTAGCTTGTAGGCTTCAAATTTGCTACTTGGAATTGAGCTTTAGAGAATTACAGAACTATGCCCAAGGGAGTTTGGAAACCTTTACATGGATCTCTCTGCAAAGAACAGGTGTGAATCATGAAAACTGCAGCTTTGCATGCTTCTCACAAACAACTAGTGCAGCTTTCTACCTAACACTCCAACAATCCACACAACCCACTGAAAGAGCCTATTATCTTCTGAACCTTCTTGGCCAACACACAAACTCTTAGTTCTGGCTTCATCTTTCCTATTCATCCCACTGAACTGAGAAAGTCTTACCAGCACTCCAGGCACTGTGTTTTATTTGAATCACAGCATCCCAAGCTGTAAATTCAAATCTAGCCATTAAGTAGATAAGCACTCTTGAAAGTTGAAAACTGTTTACAAGTTGGTAAACTGGCTCAGTCAAAACCACAGAGACTTCCAGATCTGAATGCTGTGGCTTAGGAATCATCTCTAGCGTTAACAAGTCAAAGCCCAAACAAGAACCTAGTGGTAAAGCTTGGGGTCCTAGGTAAAGCAAGTTCCATCAGAATAATTGTGGTGAAGCTTCAACTATATGTAATATATTTGTGGACCTATTTGTCAGGTCTTAACGTGAGATTCTTGATTTTGACAAAGCCACTTTCTCAAGGAAGTTGCAACTTTGATTACACCCAGGAACAACTTCTTGGTGGAAGGACCAAACAAAACTCATTTTGTATGGATGTAGTTCTAGTAAACGGACCTGAGACATCACAGTAGCTTTTAGAAGAGGTGATCTTTGTGGAATAGCTTGAACATTGCCAGAGGTGGGCAGAAGGCTACACTCAAAGTGAGGATATTCCCTAAAAACCTTCCAACTATGCCTTTTCTATTTAATGTAGAACTGAGCATACAACTGGAGATGAAGCATGCACCAAGCAACAGAGGTCTGCCCTACATGAAGAAAGGGACAGGGAAGATATCTTCCTTTTGAGGAAAGACACCAGAGATTCTTCTTCCTCTGGCAATCCCTTCTCTTCCTTTCCTCTGCTGTCTTCTTTGAGCACCCTTCCTTTGCTGAGCTGTAAAGGATAGTACACAGTAAGCAGCTGGCCAGTTCACAGATGAGCACAGCTATGGTTCCCAGGCACTTTGAGGGAAAGGAGCACAGGATATAAGGAAGGAGAGGTGGGAGAGACAAAGTCCTAAAGAGTTCATCATCAGCCTTACGCTGAAGCTTCCCCTTTCTGTGAAGCCATGGCTCACAGAGTTCCCATCCACAGCACAGGTGGGCCAAAGGAGGTTTAGATTGGATATTAGGAAAAAATTCTTCACCAAAAGGGCTGTCAAGCACTGGAACAGGCTGCCCAGGGAAGTGGCTGAGTCACCATCCCTGGAGGTATTTAGAAGACATGTAGACACAGTCATGGTTTAGTGGTGGACTTGGCAGTGTTAGGTTTATGGTTGAACTTGATGATATTAAGGGTCTTTCCCAATCTAAATGATTCTACAGGTCTTTCTTCTAAAGGGTTCCTGAACTTGCTTCTAAGGAGGAGTGAAACCATGACAAGTGCAAGGTCCTACACCTGAGCTGGAGCAATCCCAGGCACAGCTACAGGTTGGGCAGAGAAGAGATTCAGAGCAGCCCTGCAGAGAAGGACTTGGGGGTCTTGGTCGATGAGAAAATGAACATGAGCTGGCTTCAGTGTGCGCTCGCAGCCCAGAAAGCCAACCGCATCCTGGGCTGCATCAAAAGGAGCGCGACCAGCAGGTCGAAGGAGGTGATCCTGCCCCTCTACTCTGCTCTCGTGAGACCTCACTTGGAGTATTGTGTGCATTTCTGGTGTCCTCAACATAAAAAGGACATGGAACTGTTGGAACAAGTCCAGAGGAGGGCCATGAGGATGATCAGGGGACTGGAGCACCTCCCGTATGAAGATAGGCTGAGAAAGTTGGGGCTGTTCAGCCTGGAGAAGAGAAGGCTGCGTGGAGACCTCTTAGCAGCCTTTCAATATCTGAAGGGGGCCTATAAGGATGCTGGGGATGGACTATTCATCAGGGACTGTAGTGACAGGACAAGGGGTAACGGGTTCAAACTTAAACCGGGGAAGTTTAGATTGGCTATAAGGAAGAAGTTCTTTACTGTGAGGGTGGTGAGGCACTTGAATGGACTGCCCAGGGAAGTTGTGAATGCTCATTTCTTGGCAGTGTTCAAGGCCAGGTTGGACAGAGCCTTGGGTGACATGGTTTAGTGGGAGGTGTCCCTGCCCATGGCAGGGGGGTTGGAACTAGATGATCTTAAGGCCCTTTCCAACCCTAACTATTCTATGATTCTATGATTCTATGAAACAGTCACTTCTCGTACCCTGCTTGTCACATAGAACAGCAGGATTATTCAGAGAAATACCTATCAAGAGGTATCCCTTGTTGCTACTTATTATTCCCTCTCTTAGTACGTAAACACAAACACAGCCCCTTGCCAAAATTTACACTTGACCTGGAGAGACACTACTGAGCAACGGCAGGCCTCCTGGCTGCACGTCCTTGGCCATGGAGAAGAGCTGCCCCACATTTGCACAGCTGCCATTTTCCCACTGCTTCCCAGCCATTTGGATGACCTTGTCACGTATGAAGATGTACTGTCTGGTTGCCAGGAATCATTTGGTCACAGAGGCTGTTAGCCTAGGAGAGAGAGTCTCAGACAATAGAACAGGCTACCAACCGTTGGATCTACATAAGTAGTGAGAGAATTTAGGAAGACCTGTTCTTTACTGTACTGTTTACCAGAGGCTGTCTTGCACATGACCTTCTCAAAATCCAGTGGAGGATCCATTGCTAAGTTGGAACAGGAGTTCCCTCTGGAAGCCTTGGTGGGAGAGAAATATGAATGAAAAATGTTCCACAAGCAACAACTACTTTCCCTCATATTGTATTTCTGAAAAAGGAACCATGTAGCAACGGAACAAGGTAGCTCAGTACTGTGGTTAACGGTGTAACGGGTCTGATGAACCTCTCTACAAGCATCCCACAGCTTTAATCTTCAGTTCTTCTGTCAGCTGTCCCATCGTCCCCTGGTACTGCAGCACACACATGATGGGGGCAAACAACACCATGTTCTGCTCCCCACAGCCACCACCACCTGTCTGGGGTGCACAACCAGGCAGTCGAGGTTCTCCAGTGATGTCACCTGGGCATCAAAGATATAAGACAAGTCAAGGGCAAAGCTCTGATATTCAGCCAAATGGGGTTTGCTTCCTTAACATCACTACTTATCTCTGCCTGCTTTCCACCACAAATCCTCTCAATATTTGTTCAGTCACGTAAATTACCCCATTTACCACCATCTGCAAGCCTCCACTGGGCTTCATCCATTTCTGCTCATGTCATTCACCCCCTTCAGCATTTTCTCATACATGCAAAATGCAGCCATGTCAGTAACACCTTAGTTTAATAAATTAAGGAGCTGGTATAGAATGAAATTATTGTTCAGCCCCGCCTTCAAATAATCTCTACTTGATTGATTTCAAAACATTGATCTTTAAAGGTCTCTTCCAAACCAAACTGTTCTGTGATTCTATGAATAGCTTGTAGTAACCTACCTTTAGAAAGCTGGAGAAGTCAGCTGGCTGATTAAACCACAACGAAAGATATCTTCTATGGTCTGGGGGCAGAGGATCAATGACATGTATCAGAGATGACTTGACTCTTGGTACAGAGCAGTCAATGTCCTCATTGACTTCATAGGGATAACCTCCATTTTAGGAGGAAAACATAGAATTCACCTGCATAATCACACAAAATGGCCAAGAAAACTGAACAGAAAGCTCACAATGCAAACAAGACATGATAGACTGCTACCCAACCATCACCCCACATATTTCTCTCTCCATTCTTAAACTTTTTAAGTACCAAAAACCCACCACATACTGTAACCCTCTAAAATCCCAACAGGTCAGCCTTTAATCACAAACATAATACATGTTAAAATGTAGAATTTGTGTCATCTAATCATGGTTCAGCAGACTTACTGAAGGTTTCGAAGTCTGTCAAAGATGGAGTGTTTGCATCTTTTCCCTGAGAACAATTCTTTTAGCTATTAACTAAAGAAAAGGGAGACCAGATTTCATATCTCCCACTGAAGGGAAGCACGCTGTTTAAGATCAGCAGTGGTCTGTGCTGTAGAGCAGCTACATAGCCAGCCAGTCAGTAGATGGGTACTGGTTAGTCAGAGAGCAAACAAATAGTTCTCGACCAACAAAAACCTGCATTGCCTTCTTGCCAGAAGTGCAGAAACACAGGAAAAGGGGGTTATAAGGGTTAGAAAGCTGGGAATACATAAAGAGGGAAGGGTACAATGAAGGAGAAAAGCGTAGACAAACAGGACACAAACCCCTAAGAAGTCGCGCTTTCTTGAATTTCACTGTTTATTTAACAGCTTGGCTTAAAAATAGGCCTGTTTAAAGTCATAACAGACATCCTGAGTCCTGAATACCCTTCGAGAATACAGTCAAGTAATTAAAGTAAAAAAATTAATAAAGTCCTATGTGTTTCCTACAATGTTTTAAAGGTAGACCACTGAGCAAGTGTAAGTCATTGGTGAATGTCCAGAAAACTGTTTACAAAGGTGTTCAGCCAGGTTTTGACAAGAGCAGTCTGTTCATGTCTCTACAGAGTATTTCCTTTTATTTCTGTTTATTCACCTGGCTCAACGTAATGACTGGCTTATTCAAACTGAAAGAGCCTTCGGGGACTGAAAAAGCATGGAAATTGCTTTTGCACGCCATATCCGCAAATAGGAACTAGTTGTAAGGAGCTAAGCTCTGTGATTTCTGAAACACTGAGGAACACAGTGACCAGAAAAAGAAAATATGAAAAAAATCAATCAGTTAATTATTTTTTGAGAGATAAATCTTGCTTTGTTTAAATTGAATCCATGCAAATGTCAAATATGTTTAGACAAGCTCACTTTCCATTAATCAGAACCAGCTAAGGTGGCTTTATGTAATGACAAATTTTAAGTGCTGGGGGATTTGTGCATTAATTGAATTCCAGCTTCCATCAAGCTATACTGGAATGAATTGAGAATCAAAACCTGATCCTTATCTTGTTATATTCTCATCATGAAAAACTGATAAAAGTGAAGACACTAAAGCATTAACCTGGCACAGTCAATTAAACACGCACAGCCATAGCACTTTTGGATAGCAAAAGTAGGTTTAATAGGCAACATAGACAATATTTGATCAGCGTATACTGGTGACCACCCCAAAAGAAGATGAAATAGTTTAAAAACAGACTTATTTGTCTGTTTGTATTTAAGTATTTAAGTAAATAATTTATAGCACTTCAGTTTGTACCAGTTGACCTCAGAAACACCACAGTTCTGACCCCAGCTCTTTTCCCAGTACAGGGGCCTGCTGTCCAGTCATCAGCTCAGCTCCTTCTACAACTCAACATCTTTTTGTGTCTTTCCTCCCTCCCTATCCTTGCTGCCTCGCTGCCTCTGGGTGACTCCCCAGTAGATTACTACTGCCCAGCAAACATCTTGCCAACCTAGATAAGTCAACCACTGCCAACTGCAGACACACAGTGTAGCAGCTCCACCAGTGAGTACTAGAAGAAAGAACAAATTTCTCATTAGCTCCTTGAAACCTGCCTTTGCAGTACAGTGATGGCATAAGGGCTCAGGACCAGTTACCGTAGCCATCAAACCCTCACAGTCATGAGGATTTAGCTCACCATTCACAAACCTCAGGATTAAAAAAAACCAGTTAAAGACCATTTCCCCCAGATTTGCAGCCTGCAGAAGGTACCCAATACCCACAATGGGGAAGTCAGCTCAAACTCCTTGCTTTCATTTTGCTCGCAGACACTTCGTGGACTTCCGTGTCGATCTCAAGCTATTTTCTAGGGGCTCACTTGATTTCCTGGAGTGGTTCTTTGGGTTGAAAGGAGCTGAGCTGGAGTGCAGTAGCGCAAGTTGAGGGGCTGTCAGTCCTTCAAAGTCACCCAGCTCCAGGTTAAAACACCGTCCCAGCTGGGTTATCTTCAGGGATAGGTCTATAGAATTGATCTGAGGCTTTACAAGGGTTTGATTATGAATTCCTGTTGCTGCTTAGGAATGCTGGATTTGCTTCTAAAGAATAAAATACTAAAGGGCAAGACTAAAAGCAGAGCTGCACCCGTATGTAAGCCCAATCTAAGCATCCACTTTACATTTCCTCATACTATCCCCCCCCATACTTTCTCCTTTACATTCCTCACCTCATCTTTCAATGGGATGAAAATGCTGCAAAGAGTGACAATTTGAAACTGTACTGCAATGGAAAAAAGCAAAGGAAATGCTTGTGAGCATAACCTTCAGGCACAGAGTCAGCCCACTCCAACCCCTACCCAGCTCATACTCCAGGATCAGAGGTGTCCTTTCAGGGCAATCCTGTAGGCATCATGCTTTAGTTTTCAGAAGATCTGAGGGTGTAACAGGGCCCTGATGATACAGACTACGAAACACACAAAAAGGGTATGAAGGGTATGAGAATATGAGCCTAAGAGAAATGCTGAAGGAGGAAAGGAGGTGCACATAGTCCCTAAGAGATGAACTTAATAACCATCTGAAAGAGATGAGACTGGATTTGTGTGCAGGAAGCAGCTGAAGTGTCCCCTTTACTTCACATTATCTTTCAAAGCATAGTAATGATTCAAGAAATAGTAACAGCTTTGTCTTCCAAAATGCACAAAAGACATATGGCCTTGCAAAAAGATGGCAATCAAACATTGATTTCAGTAATTACATTTTTTTCACCTTCATGAGAATGTAGGGGTGTCATTTTCCAGTAATTAAAATTAAGCCATGCTTTCAGTGTAGTTTGAGTGTTTTGTTACTGGAGAAACTATTCTGAATAGCCCAGGGATTGTAAAAAAAAACATACAAAAACCACCCCAAAAAACCCCACCAAACCCCCAAAATCCCAATTTCTCCACCCCTCCCCCCAGTTACATACTAACTACGTATTTGTAGGTAGTACATCTGGATTTGATGAAACAAGGAAGATGTGGTGCTGGTCAACCTGATCTAGTTGACATCCCTGCTCACTGCAGGGGGGTTGGACTAGATAACCTTTGAAGGTCTCTTCCAACCCAAACCATTCCATGATTCTATGGTCTTCAGGCAAAGATTATGTGAACATCTTGAATACAATAAACAAGTATAACACGATGGTTTCTGATAGATGACAGACAGTTGCCAGGTGAATTCCAGCACAAATGTACTGCTCACAGTGTTCTGGGTGAAGGCCTCAGGCACTGTACCAGTGCTCCAAGAGAGGCAGTTAACTCAATTAACTCTAGAGATCTGCAAGGAAAGGTTCATAAATGCCCTCTGTAAGAGATGTCCTCTTGCCCCCACACCCTTGCCATATCCTCACAGCACTGCACATTGCCAGGCTACCATCACACACTGTCCCTCAACCTGCTTCCCATGTGAACAGGTCAGCTGGAGAAGTTTTAGCTTCAGTTACAGGTTTCAAAAGCCAAGTTCTCCCAACCCAAAGGTGATGACTTGAAGATGAGTATCTTCCAAACATCTGCCTTAGAGGAAGATGTAAGGAAATGCAAGACACAGCCTGCTGCTTGACATGGGTTGAATTTTTGAGTATCATCACTCTCAAGCCAGGATACAAACTCGACAAGCAAAAGGTAGAACGAAGTTTCTGACAAATGGGAAATCCATGAATCTCCCTGGAGGATTTACATCATTTTTAAAAGCAAGAGTTCCAGAACTACTGCAGACAAAATCTGTGATGTTGTTTCCAATTTCCCAGGGCTTTCCCAGTATGTGCAGGGCTATGTGGCGCAGTGACAGACCTCTTGGCCTTGCATGCTCAGTCTCCAGCCTCTCCAGGTGATCTTTACTCTGAAACTGCTCAGACCCACTGTAATGATCATAGGGAGAGAGTGGAAAAAAGGCTACTTGTGCTTAACACCTAGTCTCCACAAACTAAAACACCCAGAAAAAAGGGATGAAAAAGGACACACAGACCTTTCTCAGAGAGCATTAGTATACACATACCTTCCATCAGCTATCGATGGAAGGCATAGAATATCATTACTGTCATGGTATTCTTAACTGGCATCATTGTCATCTCTTGTTGTCTAAAATCTTAACATTCCTAAGGACAGGTAATTTTTTGACTAGTCTTCCGTAATTCAGAGAATCTAAATTCATTGCTTTTCATTAAATGAAATTTGCCTGAAAGTAGCTATTGATAATTTTACAGTTCCATTTTTATTAGGACTTAGTAACTACAAAGGCATACTTGGATATTTCAGACAACAGATTTGGAAGACAGACAAATCTGAAGGCAAACCATTTATTTGCCTCAAAGCAGAACGAGATCAGCTGCAGACAAGAAACATCCCCAAGAAACTACTTCCACACTTTCTGGAGTGAAGGAATGTGACTAACACAGTTGTGCCCTACAGGCAAACATGTCCCCTTTACACAAGGGCTGAGCAGTTTCTGTTTCAGAAAGGATTACCCAGTAAGATCCAATAATCATGGCTGCATTTTCTGCTTTTGAGCAAACCTGGGGTTCAGTCTGCACATGTAATAACCACAGGGTGTATTTGCACACATGCAGACCATACAAAACCTGCCCCTTAGATAAGATACTGCTGGCCAGAAGTGACTTGAGAACCCAGTAACTAAAACACCAAAACCCACCACCTTAAAAGCAAGGAAATTCCTAAGTCTTGATCATCATTAAACTCTAGCACCATTTTTTTTTTTTAATATATATAAACGTGGGATGATGTTTCATGGCTCTGAATGGAGTACTTTGATGGGAAAGACTGGCATATAGCTTGCCTTTGTAAGCTGGAATAATAGCCACCAAAAAGTCACCTTTGTTAATAAATCATAGACTGCAAAATAAAATAGTGGTTCAAACAATGATTTTGTCAAGTGTTGAAACACCTGATGTCCTACAGTGATGAAATCTTCCTGGCTAGACAATAAAGGTTTGGTGTGAGAAACTGGATTCATATTGTACTTCTAAGGGCAAGCTGATATTGCTGTCAAATGTACCTCTCTCATGCTGTAAAATAGGTTCTAACAATGGCAAACACTCCAAACAAGGTGAAAGTGAAGATTGTCAAAGATGATTTCTTTTCAGCTTTGAAAAGTATTTCCACTTAAAGCGTACGTTCTGGCACAGAAAAACTTTGCAGCAGCATCCTCTAGGTACCTGTAAAACAGTCTGTTTCCATCCATGTCATTCAGATACGGTCCACATCATGAGCTGAGGAATACCCATCCTGACAGAAATGTAATTCTAAATTCTACAACATACGACAGTTTGGGATAGTAGTGCTGACTCCTGGTGATTCCGTGGACAGAGAAGACAAAAACCAGAGCTGCCAGGGTTAAGCTGAAATCAATACCATTATCCGAGCACTGTCTTGTCTACTCTTTCTCTGGACTCCACAAATTCTAAGAGATAGTATGTATCAGCTGAAAAAACCTCTGAAGTATTTGCCATCAATAATTAGCTACTGTACTTCTGAGAACAAGAGGAAGATAATCTGCATTGTCTTTGGGCATAAAGAGATCCGCCTCAGGGATAAATGTCCATAGAATACTTGGGGTACTACAGGCAGCTTTAGAATCCACTTTGAAAAACATTTTAAATTAATCTCAGGCTGTATTGTTACTGAATTTAATAGAATCAAACCCTTTCAACAGAAGGAATGTCTTAGATAACCTCAAGCTGATGATCAAAATATACCCGCAGAAAACATTTGTGGCAAACAGACTCTCTTGCTCAGATGGTCTGCTACCTACTGGCCCTCTCTGCAGTGAATTTACTTGATTTATGATGTTCAGTTCTCAAGACATGTTAGCTTCCTAACAAATATGACTTCATTCCCCTTGTTTGCTTAAGGCTGTCAGATAGCCCAGGCTCCGACACAAAATGTCACTTTTCCAAATCCAATGAAGATTCGCACAACAGCCATAACAGCTTTCAGTCCTCAAACACCCATGTGAAGTCTGAAAATCGGTTTTGATCATACTCTGTGCATCAGAAAATTACATGACTGGGGGATTAGTAGGCTCTAGTGCCCTTTGTAGGTAAACATTTTCTGTTCTTTCCATTACAGAAAGGATAAGGAAGATTTCCAGACTTATCAGCAGACTGGCACTGTTAATATTGTGACTTCACTGACATCTAAAACTGTCTGAAGTTTTACCAAGCAAACTGTCACAAATATGCAAGCTGCTAGATATCCCAAAGGACTGCTGTTTCAATTTCTGATGAACCTGGATTAGCTTACAACTGCTGTTCTCTGAAATCTTTCAGATGGCTGAGAAAGAAGGGTCTTTGTGATTCTGACATCCAAGACCCCAAGGTCTTAGACTGTCTCTACAGTCTCTTCTCCCTAGAGAAGAGTAGTAAGTCAGAGATTGCTCATCCAAGGACTACGTACCGTTTCTGATACCACATCCTTGTTCTTAATTCGTAATAACTTCTATGGCTGTTTCAGCTGTTATCTCAACTAGCAATAGACCACTCGGAAAACACACTCTGTTGAGAAAGGCAAAAGGAATCTACCATGAGCAATGAACCCAAACAGCCAATGCAATACGTGTTACACCAAAGAAAGTGTGACTCTAACCTACTGAGGATATTCTAAGAGGACTTCACTCACACAAAGAAAGTATCCTCATCCTAGTATACAGAGTCAGAACTTCTCTAAGTTCCTCTTTCTTGGGTACCAAGTGTGAAATTTCTTCTCTCTATGCAGTTGTAGACTCAACAGATAGACTTTCACAAGTTTTTCCCACCCCATTTGCCTATATCTTGATGGCACAAGTACTGTAAAAGTAAGAAATAGAGATGAAAGTTCTCAGCACCCTGAAAGGGAGTAACACTTCCACTATCAGGCAATTCTGGAATGAGAGGCCATGGCTACCACACTTGGTGCTGAGTTTAGTGTTGCTGGTCCACACAATAGAATCATAGAATAGTTAGGGTTGGAAAGGACCTTAAGATCATCTAGTTCCAACCCCCCTGCCATGGGCAGGGACACCTCACACTAAACCATGCCACCCAAGGCCTCATCCAACCTGGCCTTGAACACCGCCAAGGATGGAGCACTCACAACCTCCCTGGGCAACCCATTCCAGTGCCTCACCACCCTCTCAGTAAAGAATTTCTTCCTTATATCCAATCTAAACTTCCCCTGTTTAAGTTTGAACCCGTTACCCATTGTCTTGTCACTACAGTCCCTGATGAATAGTCCATCCCCAGCATCCTTGTAGGCCCTCTTCAGATACTGGAAGGCTGCTATGAGGTCTCCACGCAGCCTTCTCTTCTCCAAGCTGAACAGCCCCAACTTTCTCAGCCTGTCTTCATACGGGACTCTAGTCCTATTAAGACAGATACCAAGATGCTCAACACAGCATATTCTGTTTGTAAAGGAACTTTAGGAGACAAGCACTGGCTTTCATCCCCTTAACTTTATCCCCTTGAACATCACAGACATTAGATATGACTCTTGCTAGATCTACTCTACAATTTCATCTAAGTCATACACACATATTGAATACATCTTCTAGCATGGAAGCTGTAAGTGCTCAAACCTGGACTGTACTTAAAACCACCACAGTATTCCAAAAAGCTTTGAAAGAGCTTTGTACAGATTTTTGCAGCTACAATTTTCTCTTCTGAGTACAACACAATCATGTGAAGAAAAGCTACAGCTTTTAAATTTGCATATACAAAGCAGCTCTAAAAAACGTCACTATTATATGCGTGAAAATCTAAATAATAAAAACAAGGTAGGGAAAAATATATTTTAAAACTCCTTATAAACAACTTGAAAAAAGATTTTATGTGACGTATAATGTAGTATTTTTATATGGGGGTATCATGATTATTAACTATTGCTACTTGTAAGAAAGATGTGAAGGACAGTTTTAGCTTCTACTTAGGCAAACATACACACATGTGCATAAACTGTGCCCGAGTTTCAGGAAATCAGTTCTATTACTCTCTTGCAAATCTCTACACCTCAGTTCCTAAATGACCCAAAGCCTTAGTTTCAATTTTTATTTTTTTTTTTGATCTATAGCAGTTTTACAAACGGAAACTGGACTTAAAAATGGCAAAAATGCACTTAAAACCAGTGCTACTTTTCTTTTTTCATCTTAGCATGCAGTGCAACAAATGTTCAGATTAATTTTATACATTTCCATGTAACTTGGATTAATCGTGCCAAGGAGCAATGTGCCTTTTCAAAAATACTGTTAGTTTGACGGTTACCAAAGTGTTACTAATTCCCTCAGATTAATAAAAATAGAAACCACTGAAAATTGTCACTTCACCTCTTCAGTCTAACACCCCACCCCAACAAAAATACCACACTCGAAAATTGGCAAGTGACTTTAGTCCAATGTTCTGCTCAAAGCAGAGCCAACTTTACATCTAGACCAGGCCACTTGCCAGCACTATTGCTGTTTCTGTCTTAATTTTTATTAATATGCTATATTTGATCACAGACAAAGGCAGTTTAAATGTTTCCTGGGACTACAAGGAGGCAGTAACTTCGGAAGCTTGGCTTTGAGAAAAAACAAGTCCGCAGTATTAACCACATGCCAGCAGAGGGAAACACAGCCTCAAGAAAACTAACTCACCCTCTTAAAGATGATTTTTATTCATCACATCCATTGAAATGGACTGATTTATCCAGGGATAGATTAGAGCCTTTGTTCTCTTGTATTTACTATGTACACTGACAGAAATAAATAAAGTGATCTCTGCTTTGATTTCTGTTACTATATGACTTGGACATCTCAGGCTTGATTTTTTCAAGGTTGTGTTTCCTACTCCATAAAGTTAATGGGTGCAAGGTGCACTTGGCAAAATATGATTCAAACCCAGTTAGAAGTGACTTCTGGAAGTTGGAATGAATTCACATCTTTCACCTTGGAAACTTCAACCACCAGTCACTGCAGCACTCGGTGCTTGCGGCAAAACCACTTCTGGAAAAAGAAACAGGATGAACAGGCATGATCAGCATGCTCTAAGAGCACTTCTCACACACCACTTCAATGTGTTTCTTTCCCAAATACTGACGACCCACTCCCTTTCTATACAAAAGAAGTGCAGTATTAGGCTAGGCTTTGTCAGAAGCTCAGTGACAGAACCGGGAAGCATACAGTCAAAGCAGAGGACAACGTTGGAAGGACACAGGAAAACAGCATACCAATAATTGGTTAACATGTTGCTGCCTTAAAGAGGTGTGTTCAGACAGCATGTATCCAAAACACTGGGAGGGCTTCCAAACCTAATAGGGAACGTAGGATTGTAGAAAGAGCTCCCAAGAGTGGGACTGCACACAAGCATGAATTTCATCTCTTTGAAAGCCCTTCGCTACTCTGGCCTTGCAACATCTCCTTCCAAACCCCTCCAAACCAGCCACCATCTCATACGCACTGTTCTAGCTCCTAAGGGTTACATCTGTTAAAGTACACCTATGAAAACATAAAAGATGCTGAACTCCTCTAGGCAACCAAAGCAAATACACACACTCCGACCTGCCTGCCAACTCTATATGAACAAAACAATGCACCACAGTGTGCTTCGCTCCAAGGGACGCTGACTGCAGTGATATTAAACACTAGTCATTTGGGCTTAAGGGACATTTAATTAAAATGCAATGGCCATGATGAGTAATCTTGCATGACTTGGCTGCCTTAAGAACACATTCTTTTCTTTCCACTCGCCACATTCACAGTCATCTGCAGCCTCATCTTAGAAGTTCTGAGCATCTTTTTTCTCCGAAGTCAGGAGGCACCGATAAAAGTAAGCATTTCAAGTCATTTCAACAGAGCATCACAATTGCATTCCCCTGACTCTTACTGTACTCCAGTCCCTACCATGTGGAAGAGCTCAATGCTGCAGCACACAGAGACTTGACGTGACTTTTGGTCATCAAAAGTGGGTCTGCAGAGTATCCTTAATGTTAAATTCGTGTGACTGCATCCTCACTTTTGTTGCTACCATCTTCAGCTGTATGCAGTTCACTGGGAGCACCCCTATGTTACAAAGAAACTGTGGCAACTGATCCTGGTTAGGCAAGTCTCACTACCCTTCCTGTCAGTATGCTGGCCACATCAGTTGCTCAAGAACAGACACTGAGAGTTTCTACCTGAAAATGTGGTTATGACTCTGGCAGTAATTCCACATATGAGGGTGAAAAGCAGGATGAATGCAAAGTGTAAGAGTTGGCCAACGTAAAGAATCTTGGTAGCTTTTAATATCTTTGCATCCAATGGACCCTACAGCAGAATGGCTAGCTGCTGCTGCATCACAGGGATGTTACAACTATTCATTACTGACATGCTGTTTCCTTACATCCTTCCACCTTGTCATCATCTTTGACTGTATGCCTTCCAGAGTAGGCTCACCTTTTTGTACAGTCTAGAATAACACACATTCAATGCCACTTTCATCTCAGTAAGTCCCTAAACTTCCAAGGAAATACAGCTAACTCAGCTGGTGTAAAAAATCCAGCAAGAGCTCCATACGAGTACTGATGCAAAACAGTCTTGCACAAAGAGACATTAAACACAACCCATTGAAACAGGAGAAATATATAATATTCATGATATAATTCAGTGCTCCCCCCACCTTTTAGGCAAGGTCACAGTCACAAAGATTTCTGAAATGAATGGCCAGTCTTGTAAGAAGTGCCACAAGAATTTAGCTCGGTTGCAAAAAAGAACCTGCGACAGTTAAAAACTGCTGACCTTCGAAATTAAAGCAAAAAAGCCACCTAACATCATTTTGTAAAAGCGTATCTCACCACAGCAATGGGAGGAACAGAGTTTAGAGAAGAAATCAACTTTAGGAACCCCTCTTATCCTTCTGCTACTATGTCATCACAACGTGAAGCAGTCAGCTGCATCTAACTAAGGCCATACTGCTTTAATGTCTCCCATGCAGGCAAACTGATTTGATGTGACAGCTGATGAAATCAGAACCAGGAGTGTTGCAACATGAGGTTATGCATGCTCACTTGAAAAAATCTGGAAACTTAGGTACTGAAAATACTCCTTCTTTCCTTCCCTCTAGTGGGCCTCTTCTCCCATTTCAGGGTTTTCCTGTTCCAGAATGAAGCCTCATAACTGGGCTGCAATTTTGCATTTCCATTCCCTGCTCACAACTTCAGCTGCTTTCAAAATATGTGAGCTATTACTAAGATTGGGTGAAGAAGAAAGATCACCAAGTCCAAGCCATCAGAGCATTCAGGCTACAGCAAATGCTTTGAATGATTCTGTGAAGAAGTTCCTTCCTTGGAGTCTTGCAAACAGGACCACCAAACGCTGTACAATGTGCTGTTACGGAGAGGACCAAGGAGATACTCTTCTTGCCTACAACTCTTCTTGCCAGAAGGCTGGAAAAATAGGACTAGAAAAAAAACCGGACTACAAAAGGGCTAGCAAACCACTGAGGTTGCTCCTTTCTTTCCCAAAAACCCCAAGCTCTTCATCTTGCCTCTCCACCACCACAGATGTGACCTCTAGTCCATTAGTGACCTATCACAGCTGGAAGAGATTCTGCCCCCTTCTTCCCCATTTCCTCCTGACTTAATTTCATGTTTTTACAGAGACAAACATTGTTGCCACTAAACAGATGAACATGGATGGATACCAGAGATGCTAGAAAGCAGCATCCCAACCTTTTCTCTTGGAAGCTCATCTCTATATTCTTCTGTATCTCTTCATCCTAGATCTTAAGGGCTGTCGGGAGTAAGCAGCAAGTAATATCACCAAGCATACAGCTCTGACAGTGGCTGTATGCTCTCTCTAGGAAGGTAAAGACAGGCAGAACTAGGAGGATTTTCTCCTTCATTACAAATCTTCAGAAGCACTGTCAAAAAAATGTTTGGGTTTTTTTGTTTGTTTGTTTGTTTTATTTTAAATATATGAAAGACTTTTACTTTTCAGGCTGAAGTAAAATATGGAACAATTGTAACTCCATCTCTGACAGAAACTCTTTCTAGTGTGTTTCACATGATTTTGGAGACCAGTATTACTCATCTCTCTTTCATGCACTGGGATAGTAGATCCACAGTGGATCAGAGCAAACATGCAGGAGACCAAGGAACTTGTCTAAATCTCTGTACCAGGCATTTGCAAAGAAAAAAGAACTCAGCAGTACTGACACAGCAACCACTGATTTCACCAGCTGGCAAGGACAAGTGCTGTTTATCCCAACCACTGCAGCACGCCAATGTCCAAGATAAAGTGCATGAGTCAATAAACAATGTAGGGCTTAGATTATTAACCAGTGCTTTGCTTATTAGCCTATGCAGCAGCAGCTAAATTAGGGGGGTGGGGGGAGGAGGGGGCACAGAGGGGCACAGCCTTTCTCCCATGGATTCCATCCTTAAGGCTTTTGAGGTGACTTTGTCACTGCACTGCATGCTCTCTCTTCTCAACATTACCATCTCTGCAGATGAAGCCCCCCAAAGTAACATGCTGGAAAAATGCTGAAGTGATGACAACATAGGATGAGAGAGTCAGAGATGACGTGATGTCTAGTTCCAAGCTGATGCCTAGATTTTGCAGACCACCTAGAGGTAAACATACAGTGATAAACCATGTTTTCAGACAGAGAAAGAGCAGGTTGGAGAAGCAATCAAGGCGGTAAAGAATAAGGAAAGTGACCCAGAAAAATACAAAGATAGTGGTCAAAACCCAGCTGTCTGCTTACTTCATGCACAACTGGGAATGCAGGCCAGCCAAGTTGCAGAGGTTTTCCAGATCTTATACTAAGCAAAATTACAACCTCTCTCTCAGTTTGGCCTCAGTACAGATATACTCCACCCAAAAATCTCATTATACTAAGCAAAGCAGAGTGTGTTAAGTACTCTAGTTCTGTAGCCAGCACAAAAGCACAATTCTAATAGAAAAATGCAGAAATGCAAAAAGAACTATTTATACCAGGTTTCCCCAACCATCACAGCACAGGTCAGATTTATCACTACAGACCTTTAGTTGTGTCTTCATGGTACTGTACAAATAATAAGATCAAAATACGTCATGATGAATATCCAATTACTATTTAATTATTTATACTTGGTAATCATATTCAAAGCACAAAATTTAATGTAGCAAAGAAAAAGCAAAGTAAAGCTTCACGTTACTAATACCTTCTTGACCACAGCTCTTGAAGCTTTTAAGTAAGGTACATAAGAAATAAATTTCAAGGAGACCAATCCCTTCATGAAAGATAGCTATATGAGTGCAACAGCCAGGGACCTACTGATCTTATTACTGCAGTTTGCTGAGTCTCACTCACTGAGACAATACAGTAAAACCAGATACCTCTATTTTCATTAACTTCTTTTAATTTCTGTTTAACTTCTATGTGTTTTGGGCTGTGAAGTACAAAATGAAACTGTATAGTAACAAAACCAGTCTTTTGCCCCCTAAAAATGCAAGTCACACTTTTAGAGTAATACACACAAACATCAAAGAACAATTACCTATAACAGACACTGAAAAAGAAATACTGTTAAGCTACTATATGTGTGCCTGGGATAACGACAAGAATAAGCAGGAGCAGTCATTAAGAGCAGAACCAACAGCAGGTTTTTTGCTATGACAAGCAGGCAGGAGCATTTGGAAAGGGATAAAAAAAAGGGAGGTGGGAAGGCATCCTGGACTATGAAGGCAGGAGAAGCAAATCTGTGAACCTGAGGCAGAACAGGGACAACATTTCTGAAATCCATAAAAGAGAACATAAAACATAAAGGGGGGCAAGAACTAGCTTAGCAAGATGGGATATATGAAACTAAGAAGCCTTTTAGAAGATTCTCAGCCATTCTACTTTATTAAATATTAAGGAAATATAAAGGATAGTAATTAAATTTAAACACTAAATATAAAGGAAAGTGACAGAAAAGGACTTGTGCAGGCATGAGCATACTCATTAAGTATACTCATAAGTACTGAACCACAAGAGACAAAATGGCCACAAGACTGCAGAGGCAGATGTTTCACCTGTTACAGAGGTACTACGGTGTTACCAGAGACATGGTCTGGCACACATATTTGTGAAACGAACTGCTGCTATTGGAGCCAGTTTCCACTGACATGTAAAAGAACTACACAAGCACACAGAAAACAGAAATATCCATACCACCATATGGAATCTTCATCAGTTGCAGCCCTCACTCTTCCACAGGTTTCAGAGAACAAGTTCCTGTACTATTCGTCGTAGTATTAGAGAATGGAGAACCTATTACTCTAGAAGACATGCCTCCATGCAAGGAACTCCATTTCGTATCTGAGCCATCAGAACTGCTTACAGCTTGATAGGTGATGTCTCAGCTCCACCTTGCACAATCTCTCTCTCCCTTTTTGATACCTCTCCAGAAATATCAGACTATTAAATTGTCTTTCCCATTGATGCAATACACTGGTGGTTCAGTCATCATGTCAACGATAGTCATGTAAGTGCTTATAAAAATCAAACAATGGCCTCACTCTTGCTAAAATCTTGGTCTAAAGAGCACCTTGAAACCAATTCCTACATTCATCTTCTATCCAAGGGCACCTCCTACACGAAGTGTATTATACTAATTTTTACTCAAACTGTGCTAGCTTTCACCCTGGTATCATGTAATTTAACTTTAAAATATGTCAAGATTGAAAGTCCAAGGGCATAATACCCTTTCATCTCCTTATGGTCCCTCTTGCAATTACCAAGTAGCTTAAGGTTTTACAACTGACTCTCCGTTTTCCACTTCAATTTCACCAATTCTTTGTCTTTATAACACACATTATCACAGCCCTCTGAAAGATTTAGCCAGGATTTCAAGGACAGAAGGAAAAAACTACGAAGAAACTGAACATTCTACCTTGTTAAGAGAGGTTTACTGATAACATACCAGCTCAGTATCTTGCTTCCCTTTTTGCTTTAATTTTTGTAACACAAATTTCAAGTAAGCACATTATGGAAATATCATCAGTATATGTCTAACTCTTTACGGTGTTTCGACTAACAACAAACCAACAGATATGCAAAAGATCCATAAGCTATGGTTTTAAACATGAGCTTTCTTCAGAAACAACATACAGTAAGAATTTACATGACCATGTCTGTAACAAACCCTGCCACTGTGGCCTCAAAATCCAAAGGCACATTACAGAATCATAGAATGGTCAGGTCTGGAAAGGACCTTAAGATCATCTAGTTCCAAACCCCTTGCCATGGGCAGGGACACCTCACACTAGACCATGTCACCCAAGGCTCTGTTCAACCTGGCCTTGAACACCACTTCTTTGGGCAACATGTGCCAATGCCTCACCATTATCCGATAGTTTAATAAATCTCTGATATGTTGAGAACTGCAGTTCTGTTTCTTTCTAGCAATTTCCAAAGCTATCAGTATGGCATGATCAGTACAGTATGTTTTTCTTTTTTTTTCACAACTCAGGAGACCTGCTTTCAGTGAGTTAGGTGAATTCATAACTGGTAAAACAGAAGCCCTTATGTGGAGCTTCCAAGGCATCTGGGAAAATTATTCATGTCAATATAAAGCATTTTAGAACTCCTAGGAATGAAAAAAAAAAAAGAAAAAAGTTCAACAGGTTTTACTTTTCTGGCTTAGCTGCAGCTTTGATACAAAATCAACAGATTTCTGAAGTTAACCAGCACTTCAAGAAAGGGGAATTGGCACAGAAGATACCAAAATGAACCTCACACTCTCAAGAATTAGAATTAAATTGTTTTATTCATTTCTCCACGTTAGCAGGACAGTGTTTATTATGACTGTTAACCCCAAGTGTGGACATGATCCCATTCCACATTGCTACTGGTGTATCCTTTCTTCATTTCATTGTGAAGGGGGTGTTATCAAGAGATAAGTGTCTCCGTAAAAGAGAAGAGGAGACCTCCTGTGGTGTAGAAAAACCTAGAGAAACAAACCATTGAAGAAGTTAGTCTTTTTTCACAAAATATTAATATCAGAAATTCGAGCAGACATCATTAGAAAACGATCTCTGTAACTGGCATCTATCTAGTTTCCTGGATAGCATTACACATGCACGAAGGACTGAGCCATAGGTATCAAACGCCTGACCTTTGAAAAGACCCTTCCAGGTCAAGGAGTGAGAGACGCAGTGAAGACTGTTCTAAAGTCCAGTTCCTGTTACCTTTCCTGTGGGTAAAGGAGTTCAATCTCCACAACTGTTGGTCCAACATCTTTCTCAAGCATTAAATTCATAGAATCATAGAATAGTTAGGGTTGGAAAGGACCTTAAGATCACCTAGTTCCAACCCCCCTGCTACAGCCAGGGACACCTCCCACTAAACCATGCCACCCAAGGCCTCATCCAACCTGGCCTTGAACACCGCCAAGGGTGGAGCATTCACAACCTCCCTGGGCAACCCATTCCAGTGCCTCACCACCCTCACAGTAAAGAACTTCTTCCTTATATCCAATTCCTGTGGAAATATTTCATGTGGAGAAAAACTGTGTAAAAGTTTAGCAAAGTCAAACTACAGTCTCTTTCTGCCTAATTCTCTCACTGGTAAAGCTTCAGTATTTGCCATCCAGTAAACAAACATTTCCATTTGGGCATGGACAAGCCCAAATCACATTACATTTGCACTACTCCTCCCATACGCTGTTGTAAAGATTGAATGGGGGAATAACCATAAGATTTGTGTTGTTTCAGTTGGCCTTGTGTTTGTTAGGTGGATGAGAAAATATATCAATATGAGAAGCATACCAAGTTTCCCTCTGACACTCACAAAACACTATACAATTTTTAGTCTTAATACACTTAATAGTTTTAATCTTAATACCACTGAACAGACAGAATCCAGAGAATAAACACTAGCAGATGGCGCTTTGCAGAGTAGTAGTGAGAAAAAGAAACTACACACGTGCCCTTGGGATAACCATACTTCTTGTAAACACAAGATACGAATTATTTGCAGTTGCACAAACAGTCAATGTGGCATCCCCATTTCTCATCATGGTATAACTTTAACAGCCACCCTGACTCCTGGCCTCCCATTAGACTGATAAGACAGAACTGTAAGATACCTGTTTATATAGTTACTGCTTTGTCTTCTCTCTCGCAGCACCTTACTGTTTAGTCCATTTAGCACTGTATACAGTTTTCCTCCATATCTCTCCAGTTCCTTTCCCCCCAAAATTAAAGTATTTTATGACACAGACACACTAAGCATCAAGGGAGGTCAGTAGTATCACTGCTTCCACAATAAACAGGAAATCTCCTTAGAAAAAATGTGTAACTGGCCAAAGAGACAGCAACAACTGAGTTACTGGCAAATATAATACAGATTTTTTTTCCTCCCTCTCTAGAAACAAATGCTATTTTGTACAAGAGGGATCATCCCAGTAAATTCTAGATATTAACGTATGTCCTTGAAAAATTATGAATGTGACAAATTCGGTTTTTTTCTGATTTTTTTTTTTTCAATAAGGTACTGTAATCAAATGACCTCTAATAAAACTTGGTTTCCTCTCCACACCTCAATTACAGTGCAATTTCTCTAAGACAGAAATTCAGTCATGATATGGAAAACTGTAAATATACTACAATAAACCACAGATTAACATAATAGAATACCTGTAGTCAGGAAAATGAAAAGCATTACATGATAAGGGAAATTTAAAGATTCACTGTTGATCAAAAGCAACTGCACTTTCTAGTGACAGCTATATAGGTTACTGCTGACAAAGACTTCTGCTACTACTGCATAGAATCATAGAATAGTTAGGGTTGGAAAGGACCTTAAGGTCATCTAGTTCCAACCCCCCCTGCCATGAGCAGGGACACCTCACACTAAACCATGTCACCCAAGGCTCTGTCCAACCTGGCCTTGAACAACACCAAGGATGGGGCATTCACAACCTCCCTGGGCAACCCATTCCAGTGCCTCACCACCATCACAGTAAAGAACTTCTTCTTTATATCCAGTCTAAACTTCCCCGGTTTAAGTTTGAACCCCTTACCCCTTGTCCTGTCACTACAGTCCCTGATGAACAGTCCATCCCCAGCATCCTTGTAGGCCCCCTTCAGATACTGGAAGGCTGCTATGAGGTCTCCACGCAGCCTTCTCTTCTCCAGGCTGAACAGCCCCAACTTTCTCAGCCTATCTTCATATGGGAGGTGCTCCAGTCCCCTGATCATCCTCGTGGCCCTCCTCTGGACTTGTTCCAACAGTTCCATGTCCTTTTTATGTTGAGGACACCAGAACTGTACACAATACTCCAAGTGAGGTCTCAGGAGAGCAGAGTAGAGGGGCAGGATCACCTCCTTCGACCTGCTGGTCATGCTCCTCTTGATGCAGCCCAGGATGCGGTTGGCTTTCTGGGCTGCGAGCGCACACTGAAGCTGGCTCATGTTCATTTTCTCATCGACCAACACCCCCAAGTCCTTCTCCGCAGGGCTGCTCTGAATCTCTTCTCTGCCCAACCTGTAGCTGTGCTTGGGATTGCTCCGACCCAGGTGTAGGACCTTGCACTTGTCATGGTTAAACTTCATAAGGTTGGCATCAGCCCACCTTACAAGAGTGTCAAAGTCCCTCTGGGTGGCATCCCTTCCCTCCAGCGTATCAACCGAACCACACAGCTTGGTGTCATCCGCAAACCTGCTTAGGGTGCACTCAATCCTGCTGTCCCTGCCACAGACGAAGATGTTGAACAAGACCGGTCCCAGCACCGATCCCTGAGGGATTTAGAGACAAGGATGTCATGTGGGACAGTGTCGAACGCTTTGCACAAGTCCAGGTAGATGACGTCAACTGCTCTGCCCCTGTCCATCAGTTTCGTAGCCCCATCATAGAAGGCCACCAAATTGGTCAGACAGGATTTCCCCTTAGTGAAGCCATGCTGGCTGTCACCAACCACCTCCTTGTTTTTCATGTGCCTTAGCATGCCCTTCCAGGAGAATCTGCCCCAAGATTTTGCCAGGCACAGAGGTGAGACTGACTGGTCTGTAATTCCCCGGGTCATCCATTTTCCCCTTCTTGAAAATGGGGTTATATTTCCCTTTATCCAGTCGTCGGGAACTTCACCTGACTGCCATGATTTTTCAAATATGATGGCCAGTGGCTTAGCAACTTCATTCACCAGCTCCTTCTGGACCTGCAGATGGATTTCATCAGGTCCCATGGACTTGTGTACGTTTAGGTTTTTAAGATGGTCTCAAACCAGATCCTCTCCTACAGTGGGCCTAGGGTCTTCATTCTCACAGTCCCTGCGTCCGCCTTCCAAGACTTGGGTGGTGCAGTCAGAGCCTTTGCCAGTGAAGACCGAGGCAAAGTAGTCATTAAGAACCTATATATTGCAATAAATGCAGTCCAGAAAAACCTGTGGTAGACTGCAACTCTCTGTCCTCATCTGACCAAGGCCAAGATCAGCACAGCTGATTATTCTTCTTTAAAGAGCATTCCACACCCCTGTTTGACCGACCTCAGCCCTATGCACCAGAGACATTTCAGCAGCCTACACTTTTTTATTAGTAAGATACATCTACAGAAGCACATCAAAGAGTTCTGAAAGCAAAAGAAAAGGCAACAAAAGACACAATTCACTGTCTGAAACTTTCAAAGCCCTTTCTCGGCTGTCTCAGTGTCTCCTTTAACTACAAGACAGACCAAAAAGCCTTCTCCCCAGCAACATCAATGAGTATTCAACTGACACCACACTACAACTAGTTGTGTAGTTCTTACTCGTTTTGACTGCTTTCCCTTAACCATTCTGCTTCCTATAGAAATGGACAACAGAACGACATATTTAACTCCCAAAACACATTTTCCTCCTTCCAAACAAAAGAACCCCTCTATTACACCAAGACAGAGTACTATCTGCAGTTGCATATGGCAAACTGCCTCCGAATAAAAAAAGCATACAGAAATTCACATAAATCTTTTATGAGCCCTTCCCCCACGCACACTTGGCAGAGCTTTAATACACTGACATATCACTATGCACACTCTGTATAGTCTAGTAACACTTGTAGTGTTTCTCCATGGAACAAAAAGGGGATGCAGAAATACTGTGAAGATGCCTTGCCTAAGTACAGTGTGAATGTTAACTCTTCTACCAGCCTAACCCATAATTCCGTTTTCAGACAGCATGAGGAACCTATCCGTTCCTCCTTTCACACACATACCACCCCTTGCCTGCCTGTAAAAGTCTATGGCAAGAATGGAAAATATTCTGTTTTCTTCAAATCTCTACCACAGAAGAAAACAGTATGCTTTGCTATGTCACATCTATTAGAAAATAAAATACCCTTTTGTATTGACAGCCATGTGAAAACATGGAGGATCTGGGACAGTACTATAAATTCCTGCTTGTTGTACACCCAAAATATCTTTTCTTAACAGATGACTAAGTCACTAGAATGGTCCCCTTGCTCATTAAAAAGGCTTACATACATTTTTATAGCTCTATTCTTTACTATGCTGAGAAGCAAAAGTTTCAGATATATCTGGGCAAATAAACCCATGTTCAGGGTCAGATGACCACCCTTCTTCCCAAGTATTGCTGTCATCTAAATTCAGTGCAGTTAACACTTTTAATCCACATGAACAACCATTCTATTCAGCAAGTGCTATGGTTAGTTTCCAGATCAACAGTTCTGTATCAGCTTTTAGCTCTCCTTCTTGATAACCAGTCTCCAAAGCCTAGCGTGCCTAGCACATATTATATACAGAAAGTGGTGAGATTCCTCCTTGCAACAAAAAGCTGGGAATGCTCAAGATCAGCAAAAGCTGGTTTATTGCCTCATCTTCATCTCTCCTAACAGACCAACATATGCTTCAGACTCCCTTGCCTCTACCACCAGAATTCACTTTCTCACGCATCTCCAGTCTGATTGGATTTAAAAAACTTTCTCTATGAGCTTCATCTCACACATAGACTTTGCTCATCATTATATTTAACAAGATTCCTTTCAAACCTCCATCGAAAATATTTTTTTCATTTTGCACATTTGATTCCATTCACTTTGCAGGAACTAGGCTCTGGGATTTCCAGCCTGTGTTCCACATACTTTTGAAGGCTGTATGAGAAGTGAGAAGCTATTGAGAAAAGTACACCAGCTGTTCATAGTCCTCAGTGATATCTGATGCGCACTGAAGACTATTTAGTTGCCTGGATATCAGTAACTCAGATCCAGCTTAGTTCCCATACCTAGGAGTCATTCCTGATTTCAATGTGACTACTAATTCTTTGATGAGGCCTAGCTCAGTGGTCTCAAAAGTAGAGGGCACTTTCCCTGGGGCAGGCTGCAAGACAATACATGAGGCTGCAAGAAGAAAATATTTTTTGCACCAAATACAACAAAATAAATGTTTAAATAGTGTTCATATCATCTTTACCTCATCCTGTTTTGATTTCTGGGTTTGTGTATATTTTATAATGTACACCGTAGTACATGTATATAGCTTATAAATAGACACGTATCAGGGTGCAAGCTTCAAATGCTTTTTACTGATATGGATCTTTTAGAGACAACTGGTCTAGATAACTGAAGAGGTGGTTAAAACAACTAGCTGTTAACCACTAACTCAGAAACACCATAGAATTTACATTTCCCACTTTTCAAAAAAGAACAGTAACTGTTGGTGCTTTGAGCATTTTTTTCCACCTTGAGATATATAAATCACAGAATCAGCTTGCTTGGAAAAGACCTTTAAGATCATCAAGACCAAGCATTACCCCAGCAATGCCAAATCCACCACTAAATCATGTCGCTACAGAGAACATTGTCCTTTACTATCATGGTGTTTCTAAGGCATCTACGATTTAATCTATATGGTGCTCTATAAATACCATTACACTGTAATTAATATTCACATAAGATTCACAGAAAAGAATAATGAATCTGGTGTTTGGCTTTTCCTGGTTTAGAGCTTTCACTTATCATTTTCAGGTTGGAAATGACAGCATTTTGTTGTCTGAGAAAATTCTGCACTTTGTTTCTGTATCAGTATCTGATTTTCTCATTACACAGAAATCTTTAGACATTATGTGGAAACAAATTTTTCTAAGTTTTCTGTAAAGACATTTGAGCATCTCAATGACTAAGTCCTTAAATCATTTTCATTATATTGTAATGAGCTAATGACTGGTGCAAACCTAAGAATCAATTTATCTCCTTTACTTACCAGTTCAGATTTACTGGTATGACTAGTTAAACTAACCAATAAAAAAAAAAGGGGGAAAAAGTCTCCTCAAAGAGGCTTTTCATATACAGAAAACTTCGTAACAGAATTTTGAAAAATTGATTTAGACTTCCTTGAGTAGGTTACTTGCTCCCTACCCAACAAAGTTAACAGTGATTTAAGAATACAAGTTAGGCCTGATGCAAAACCTATTTATGTGTTATAGCTGAATCCCCTGTGGTTGTCTCTAAACCTAAAGTAACCACCATGTATCACATGAAAATATTCGGTTCTTAAAGTGTCATTACACCACGCAGCTGCTTGCTCATTGTGCTTACAAATGCCTATTATATGCATTTGTAAACTATACTCCCTGCACAAAAATAATGCATATTGACAATACCAGGACAGAAGTTCTTCACACTCAAAGGGGTACAAGGCTTTAGATCTGAAGGAACCAACATTTGATGTGAAATGTAAATTTATATATACAGACATGTAACTTCAGTTATCACTAAGAAGCACTATGGTGAAACACTCAATACGAGAAGTATGAGAATCACCCAAAAAGTAGCATTACATAGGAGACAGGCAAAAAAGAAAGTAGCAAAAAAAACAGATGGGCTCTCAGCCTATGAGGCTGACCACTGGCTGACAGTAAGGATGCTTTTTAGCTTCATAAAATGAAATTCCATACGTAAAGACTTTATAATCTTCCTCATTTATTCCCTGGTTTTTAAATCATGTTAAAACAAACATGTGACCGATGGCATAACTATGACTGATCTTTCTGTGAGACAGAGAAATGGATGGACTAGATAAATTCTTTCCAGCCTTATTTTCCAGTACTCCTTTAGATGTGGCCATTTTTGTAAAGCTTGTTTTTTCAAGGCATATACTATGCCTTATAGAGGCAGTGGGAAAACAGGAACATTGAATCAAAGATCAGAATTAGGACATCAGGTAACCAAACACCAACTCAGCTAGATTAACGTGTGTACTGTACTACAGCTAGTCTTTTGATCATGAGAATTCTTGAAATTAGACTCACCATTCAAAGGGGCAGTTCAGGGACTCTGCCTCTCTCTTCCATTCCCCTTACTTGAGTTAGCATTTTGCAATCCATTTCTCCCCGTACTGGAGGTTTCTCAGGTCAGTCACATGAGTTTCTTCTTCTGCTGCTGCCACCTACCAGTTTTATTACTCTGTTGCAGCAGAAGGGCATATAGAAGAAGTTCTTGTTCAGCATGCACATAATCATCATCTACACCATCTAAGATGTCATGGCTTATTCAAGTTCTACAACATTTCCCCCATACACCAGGCAAAGCACTGGGCACAACCAAGATCAACACAAGGCTTTGAAAGCCACTACATAAAGAGGAAAACTACCTTACAACCAACATTAAATATTAAGTTAGTAAATCAGGTTAAGAGATGCAAAACTGTGAGCCAACATCAATTTGTTCACAAATCTGAGGAAAAGAAATTCTTTTTTTTTAGACATTGTTACAAACCTACAAATCTCTTCCCCAAAGACACCCAACATGCCTGAAAGTGTTACACCCGTGTCCTATAGCAGCTGTTGCACAAAAATATACACAAATAAAGGAATAGGCCTGCCCAGTGCTGAGACGCAAGAAGTGGGTGTGTCTGAAAGGAAAAAGCATTGGAAACGTAAGTAAAACAGGTCTGTAAAATCATCTCGCAAGTAAAATTAAAGACACAAAATTATACACCCAATTATACCAGTGCAATTGGACAGCACTCCACTGGCTTTCCCAGAGCAATTCCAGGACTATCTCAGTGTAACTGAGAGCAAAATTTGGCTCTAAAATTATTTCCTCCCACTTTAATTTGAAGCTGCAATTTATGGTACTGCTGATAAACCTTGCTGTGTTTCAGGATAATATAAATTGAGAATATGAAAAGGAGACTATTATGATATAGAAGAGTTCTTAATGTACACAGGCAAAAAAATCTGAAACAAGTGCTAATTCTTTACAGATGTCATGGGAAATAAAATACTGCACCAGGAAACTTGGAAGCCTGAATATAGGCTCATATTCTTCCACTTGGTATTCCAACTGTCTGATATTTACCTCTGAGTAAAATATAGATTCTCCTCCTTAAACAAAGTAAAAATGTATTAAGTTCCCAGCACTTCTAAGTAATTTGAGATTAAGGGAGCGAGTTGCCAGAATAAGATAAGATGTACAAGTACTTGGAAGAGCAGTAAGGGCAACACAGAATGTGTCACGCCATCCTCCACAAAGAGAAATAATCAGCCCCACCGTCTTTTTCTTTGGCACACGTGTTCTCCCATCTGTCCTCCTCATAGGTTCCTGCTCTGCTGAATTTTAATAGAGTAAATGTTCTTAGTACTATTTCTTCACACCTATCAACTCCTAATTGATGCACTTATATTTTACATTCACTTGCCAAATGGAAAGCATCCCATCTTTCAAAAACCTAAGCCAAAATAGTACACTTGGAGGCAAACTACCCTGGAACTGATAAAGAGGAGGTGGAATGAACATATTACAAAACCATCCTGCACATATACTTACTTATATGAGGGGACTCACTTTTTTTTCACCTGAGTAAAGCAAAGGACAATGACAGTTTTCTTAAAGATCAACATGTTTAAGGACAGGAAATAAAGAAGAAATGTAGAATTCTCTCTAAATATCACTGTTAAAGAAATCATTCAAGAAGTTTCACCAAAACGAACTGATGGGATGAAAGGAAGGCAGACAAGTTAAACTTACGAAGGTTACATAAGAGCAGAAAAGAGCCAATTTACCTGACAACAGGTCGGTTTTGGATGTCACCAAACTGCTGCATTTACCATTTTACCCGCTTGCATTACTGGGGGGAAAAGTTTAGGAAGGAACATTCTCAAGGACTTTTCATAAGTTCTCACTCTCGCCATCAGAAAGGGGAGAAGGGAAGGTTTTCTCTGGATTGTTTGACTTTTTTTGGCTCCTGAAAAGTTTTGCAAAGAACAGTAACAAAAGTGTGAACTGTTAGAACACATTTCTGTAAAAAAAAGGAGAATAAGTCACACAAAGCAGAGCAACAGCGAATCTCACCCAAAGTCCGCGCATCTAGTTTGTGTCATCAGTTTAAGCAAACAAACAAAACAAAAATTTTTCAACTCAAACTGGAAATATGAGAGGCCTGGAGGCTTCCAACAGCAGGCCAAGATCCACCATCGGAACGCTCCAGAAGTTACTCACAAAGGTTAATAAAGACTTAAAGAAATAAAACAAAGGAAAAGGCAGCAAAACATCTGGTTATAAATCCTGCAGTGTTCAGTTTAAAGCAATTCCTAGAACAGTGAAAAAAACAAAAATGGGGAAAAAAAAAAAAAAAAAAAAATTAAATAAAGACAGTAGCAACAGAAGTTACCTGTCCGAGCACCTACTATTCCATAGAGAGAACAGGAGTGGGTCGTGTGTCTCACACCAGCCATAAAGCCCATAAACCTTCTCAAAAAGAGTGAGCCATGAGAAAGATCCTGTACATACAATTTGCTTTTAAAGTCTCTCTAAGCCCTTAAGGTCCCTTATATATTTAACTGACAGATTTTTGCAATAATGGGGAGAAAAGATTTAGCAAACGTCACTGGTTTCACTTGTTGCGTTTTGAAGTCCAGCATAACATCTGAAGAAGTATCTCCTTTGCGTCTGACATACACAGATGTTCCAGAGGTTATTTCCTGAGTAAGTACCACGCACAAAAGATAGCACACCAAGTGGGAGAAAATGCTCCAAAAGCAATCATCAGGTCAAAGCAAAAACATTAACAGTCTATATATGCATCAACCATTGACACTGTGTTATGGACAAGGTGTTGACATTTCAAGAGAAGATTTTACAGAACACATTAAAGCATTAAATACAAGGCGTAAGATACAATCCGTACATTGACAGAGCAAGACACCAATTATAAACATTGTAACTTCAACAGAAGAAAATCTCCAGTGTTACAAAGAACAGGATTTCATCAGATGTAGTTTAAGAAACTTAATTCTTGAAAACAAAGAGTTTCTAACTGGCTCTTTCCAACATTAAAACACACAAAGCCAGCAGCATCACCATCAGCTGCATTAGCACTACTGTAATCCAGCACTACGTTGACCACTTTTCCAGCACATGCTTTCTAAACCCACATATGGAGATAGTGTTACTGCAACTGTATGAAAACTTAGCAGCTGTTTTTCAGCATATGGAACTGAAGGAAATACAGGGTATAAAACTGACATCCGTAAACTTAACCTTCACTGGGAAACACTGCGCAGTTACCACAGGCTAGATTTGCTGGCGGTTTTTTTCGTCCTTTAAGTAAAAACAAGACACTCCACTCTCACCCTCAGCCCACTCCATACATTTCACTGTTTCAGGAGCAATGGGTAAGTAGGGAGTGAACACGTAAGACGAGTGTATTCCTTTGTACCAATGAACCCTCAAGCAAGGTTTTCATGTATCATCAATACCCAGTGTCCAAACCAACATACATGTTTAAAATCCTGTCTCCCTCCCTGACCACTGTATATGGACCTATCTCCAAACTAGCAGCGGAACCATCAAACACAGAGGAGCACCTTATCCCAAGGGAGCCAAACTGGAAATCTCTCAGTCCACTGTTTGTCTTTCAAACAAACCTGGTGTTTACTTCACAAATTTTACTACTGGGAGGTGTAACCTGGACATTCTGAAAGGCTGACAGAAAGATGAAGTTCCTGTGAGCCACAAAATATTATGGACAGTCAAAAAACAGTCCAGAATGTTCAGTTACCAGCTCTTTCCTCTAAAAGAAGTTTCCTGTGACAGGAATACAGAGATTCCACTATACCAACTAGTATGTGTTTACTCGCTGCTGTTACTACACACGTGCTCAATGCACGCCACAGCTGAAAAGGACTGACCCTATCAGGCTCTTGAGGAGTGCAGTCACCTACACATAAGCCGAAAAAACACAAAAGAAATGGGAAAAAAAAAAAAAAAAAAAAAAAAAAAAAACCAAAAAATTCCCAACACCACACCACCACCCAAATTCTCCTTAGATAAACAAGCAAGGGGAGAAGAGCCTCTGGAAGAGACACTTTACTGCTCAGTGACTAGAAAATTCTATTTCTTTCATGTTCTGTGGTTCTGCAACTCTTCATGAAAGTTAAGAGACCTTTATACTCTGCAGGTGTAACTTGTGTGCTTGAAGGCTCCGGAAGATTTTATAATACCTTTACTGCTGAAGCTCCTTTTGGTGCTGGACCACCTGGTCCACTCTCCTGCTTAACACCAACAGTCAACCTTTCACTTGATTTTAATAATAATATTTAATTCTACAAAAAAAAAAAAGCGCCATTTTATTACATTCCTTTTAAAATAAAATTAAAAAAATAACAAACCAAACTGTACAAAGAAGCATGATAAAACCTCCATAAAGCAGGTTAATACTGTTCTGTTTATTGCCTCTTGAAGACTCTCTGCATAGTGTCCGTGAATAGTGTTTAAGGTCCAAGTGAAGATAAAACAGCAGAGCAGCAGAGAGGTGAGGAAGGGCCACAGAGGTGGGCAGTGCAGAGCCTCAGAGGGTACATGGGACATGCTCCATTAAAGTATCCAGAAAATAGCAGCATTGCACACACACAACCCCCCTCCAAACCAACCCTATTTTCACAAGATTATTTTTCAATTGTAAACATTTTACCTTTTTTTCTTTCTTTTTGTTTTTTGTTTTTCTTAAAAAGAGGCTTATTTTTTTTATATATATATATATCTATAGTTCCAGGCCTTTATGAACCCAGAGAATGAGAAAGGAATGAAAAGGGAGGAGGAAAAAGAGGAAAAGGAGGAAGAAGATAGGGACAGAAAATGGACTCAGTATCTGTTTTGGTTATCTGTTTTCCAAAACAGCTCACGGCTAAGGAGAAAATGCACAGCCAGAAGGACTAAGGAAAATCAGGCAGCCTGGAAAAAAACTAGGAGCTAAACAGCCAAAACCCAAAAGAAAAGAAAAGCCAAAAAAGAAAAAGCAAAGCAAAGGCACACACACAAACACACAGAAGTGTGTGTACTCACACCACACATGGAAGGGCCCAGGATCAATTTGTGGACCTAGATTATATTTTATTTTTTTTAAATTCTGGCTGAGCAATTATTTTTTTAATTATTTTTACTTCCTTTTTTTTTTTTTTTTTTTTTTTTTTTTACTTTTTCATTTTTAAACCTGCTGCACGTTTCCCAAAGCTAGAGAATTGGGTATTTCTCCCCAGTTATACTCTTTGGATTTCTGCCAACATCAGCTTTTATGTTCAGTGGGGAAAAAGTAAGCCTGGTTAAGTACTGTATGAACTGCAGCTTTATTCTAAAGTACCTCAAGATGTCTATCACTTTTAACCACCTTTTCCCTCCTCCACACCTTACCATGTTCCCCTCCTCAGTGTTTTCTTAACAAATAGTCTGCAGTGTTTTTACTTTGGCCACTGTTAAAGATGCAGGCATAGAGAAGGGAGTGTGGGACTAGCATGTATTAAAAGAAAACGGAACATTAACATTGCAGATCTCTCTCCAAAAGACTAAACCACTAACAAATACAAGTCGATGCACGTTTGCTTTAAACTAGTGTAATTCTGTTTCACATTGGATTAAACATTATTTTGTATGCCAAACATTACAGTGCTGTTTATCTCCTCCAATCACGCAAAGACAGTTAAAATGTGACACTTCCGCCACAACTAGAGTATGACCAATTCCCCTACATACCCTCCAAAAATCAGGATTTGAAATGACAAAAAAACCTAAAATTCGTCTTGGAAAAATTTATAAAGAAATATAGACACGAAGCTGCCAATTAATACCAAGATGGCACAAATCACAGATTTCTACAGAAAGCTCACATTAAAGTCTGCTGATGCTTCTCTCAGCCTCATCACTTGAAAGGCCAAATCCTGCAAGGTCACGAAGTGACAACTTTCAAAGAATCCTGAACTTACAGCTCCCATCTACTACAGTAGGGACAGGAGGTGTCCAGGAACTTTGAAATATCTGGTATTTGACACCTTCAACTCACACAGAGAATTTGAGGCACTTGGCCACTTACAGGATGAAGCCTTACAAAGGCAGAAGAGACTTGACTGGTGCAAGGATTCACAGAAGTTTCTAGAGAGCTGCCAGACAGCTTTCTGAAAATCTTTAAGTGTGACTCATGCTTCCAATATTTGCCTGTGAATACATCTGGGACCAAAGCAGCATCCAAATAAAATTCCCACTTAGGTTGTGAACTGAGTGTCTTCATTAGAAAACTGGTACTTAAGAATGAACACAATTTTATGTTCTGCAAAACACTGGAGGCAGCAAGCACAACACACGTGCCTTTTACTCTTGCTCTTGATTGACACTCCCCCCTCTCCCTTCCTCACTCCTCTGAGCTTCTCTGATAAACAGCATTGCAAGTTGGTTTAAAAATAAAACGTACAAGAGAGAGTTCTGTTGGTCATCTATTTACATGTGGCATCACTCCACAAGAAGTTTGATCTCATTGGCTAATAGCTGGTTCATGTTGAACAGAGCCCCCGGGAGCTTGGTGAGCAACTCTCTCTCCGTGGTCTCAGGGTCACTGTCGACAGAGCTGGAGCTAGCACTCATATTGTCGACAGCGGCACTAGCTGGAGGGCCCAGCTCTGGCTCGCTAGTCTCGCTTGCCGTGGACACCACAGAGAGCAAGGACATGCGCCGCGTCAAGCGGCCGGGGGTAAGGAGAGAAGCGGCATAGTCCGCTATGATACCAGCTACATCTAGATTACAAGCCTTGTCAAAGGCAATGAAACCTACATTTGCATTGGCCTCGCAGACGTAGAATGAACCGTCGTCCTTCATCAGCAGGTCAATGCCACATACGTCCATCCCCAGGATGTTTGACACTTGGACGGCCAACTGCTTGCCTTGTTCACTCAGTGAGCACATCATCCCTACGCCACCTGCAAGAAGTGAAAAGCATTTGCTGTCTGTAGTCTGGTCACAGGTGACTGACATGCTTCTCAACTGGGTAGTGCTTTCGGGCTGTAAGCATACTGCTCATGACTCGGAAAGCAACCTCCTATGCACAGTGACTACTAATGAACTTGAAAACACAGCACGATTTCAAAAGACTCTGACCTGCCAAGGGCAGGTCAAAATGACAACTTGTTAAAGAGTTAAGTGCAGACTTTTTAGTCAAGAAAGATATCATACCTTTTTATAATCCTGGGATATTAAAAAGATGACCTAACAAACCACCTTTGTTCCTTCTACATATGTATTTTTAAATTATCACAAGACATCTTTCAGGAAAATTAAACAACTGTTTCTGATATGAGTACAGCTCTAACAGATATAATTGAGGGGACAGGGTAAAGACATTACCATCTGCTCATGTCCCTCTTAGCTTGCTATCATACGTTTGTGTCTCTAAAGCAAGAATTGGAGAACATTTGTATCTGAAGCTCAGCTGGCCCAGTCCGCAGTCCATCATCTATTAACCAAATCAGACTTCATCTATCACAACACTTACATTTCAAAAACAAAAACAAAGAAAAAAAAAAAAAAAACAAACCCAAAACAAAACCCAAAACCAGCAGAAAAAATTTTATGCTTTATTTCCTCAGCATCAGATATTAACTAAACCTCTCAGGCACTTTGGGCATTCTTACCAAAACTGTACTACACATGAACACTTTTCATCCCATCCGTGCTCAGGTTCAGTACAGTTTCAGCCAGGCAACCTCAACCCTCCCTTCCTCTTTCTACCCTCAGAAAACCCCCTGCCCTACACCCAATGCTATGCAGAAACTCAGTTCTGTGTATGCTACGATCAATGTAGTAACCCTCCTCTTCCTCCCAGGACATGGTCTTCACTAAATAAGGTTGCAGGGGGGAGCCTGACAGACTTAAGGATGCACAGCAGCTGCAAAATGCAATTGAACTGTTTACCGCGCTCAACACTTTCCTCCCTTTACACTCTCCTCTATCCTCTTACCAACTGGCTGTCTCCTCCACCTCCCTCAGTCTCATTTCCTATCTTCCTTCTTTTTTTGTTCCTCTTAAAAGGATGAAATGAATGATAACATGGCACTAGCATGACACTGCCACTACCACAGCAGTTGCTCTGTTCGTGTTCCTAGAACTTTCTCCTCCTTTTCATCCATCCTATCCAATACTTTGGGCAGAGATTGCCTCTCCTTCTGTGTTTGCTCAACACATATCTCACTTATTCCTCACTGTACTGTTTCCTCTGCGAACCCCGAACAGCAAGCACAATTAATACAAAAAAAATGTGCAGCTTATTTCAGCTGGATTTGTGATTCTTCAACTGGATTGAAAAATTCTGATCAAAACTATGAACGATGCTTTTCCTACCAAGTGAGCAGTTACTCTGCATCCTCCCATCTGTTGAGCAGCGGAGCATGGTGCCCACCACACGGCCTCCTACTACGATGACACGCACATCCTTGCCATGGGACTCTTTCACGTATTTTTGAAATAAGTAAGGGGCATCGTGACGGATCAAGTGGCTTAGGTCTGCCAAATGGTGCTTGTCTCGCGCCAGGAATACAGCTTTACCTGTATGAAGAAAAGAACATTGGAAGATTGGAAGAAGCTACTGGTTTGAGCTGCAAAGACCAATATGCTGCTCATTCTCACAGGCCCCGTCTGTAGCGTATACACATTTACAAATTCTTCTGTGGACATCAGTGTTCCACTGCCCCACTGCTTCTCAGAGTTCAGGGGCTGACAGAGCTGAGGAGCCACATGGGAGGGGGAGAAGAGAGAAAAAGCAGAGGAAAGCACTTTAGACACAAGAAGTGGTCTTGCAATTTCTACTCCTTTTGGTACAGGTCCTTAATGAGAGAAAAAAGGAAGAAATACTTAAAGACCAGCAGACATGTAATTAATAAGACAGTTTCGTTCATCCAAAAGGACTGTATCTGCAGCTTACAGCTTCAACACACAGAAACCAATGACATGAAACTTAAACACCAGGCAGCTGAGAACTCTGAAGCTGCTAGCATGACACTGCAGAACCAGCTGCTTGTCAGAAGTTGCTGCTTGTTAGAATGAGGCTTTGCAGTAGAACAACTGCATTCAGAGGAAAACACTAGACTGCAGAGTACACAAAATAATTTATCAGAAGATTCCACAAGACATAAAATAATTGGAATGTATTACAGTAAAAAAAAAACAAAACCAAAACAAACAACAACAACAAAACAAACAAAAAAAAAAAAAAAAAAAAAAAAAAAAAAAAAAAAAAAAAAACCAAAAAAACAGAACCAAAAAAACCCAACCAACCAACCAGAAAAGATCTTCAGAAATCACCAGCTTCTCTGCAAGCAAGCATCTCAAGGACCTGGAGTATTTTTTAACCTAAACCATAATTTCATTCCTCTTCATTTCTAGAGCACACTGAAGATTTCTTTGTTCTTTCTCAATTTTACTAATATTGATGGAAAGTCACCCCTGAAACAGGCTCTACAGCTTCCCATCTCATTTCTAGTCTCACAACATGGCATGCCTTTCCCTCTTAAGTTACATTTCTCAGCTCCTCTTCCCCTTTAAGGACTCTTCCATGTGTCATATCAAACATTTTCCGAAAGGCTGCACATCTTTTTTTTGTGGCAAAATTGTAATTCAGCTATGCTACAACATTAACAGAGTACAAAAATCAATTGAGAAACTGCCTATCTTAAAACTAAGGTACCAGAAATGCAGCAATAGCAGAACTAGGAGAAATAACATGCAAAGAAGAATTCCACCAAGTGCTCCAAAACCCAGCTGCAGCAGCCTCTGCTTTGTCCATATTTAAGGTCTGAGTAACACAGAACACTGCTTGATGAACATGGAATTTCTTAATCCAAACGCTGTATCAGAATGTAGGCTTCAAAATCATGATAAGAAAGCTTTTATTCACTGGCCAGTACCTAGGACCACATTTGCCCATTTTGGTGTTTTTTTTTTTTTTTTAAATACAATCTGCAAACGGCTGCTCTTCAATTAATCTTAAAAAGCTTCCCCGGCTCTCTTCATGTGAAAGGATATGTGATGTGCATAAAGTTACATTAAGATGCCTGGAATTTAAAGTGCTCTAAAGCAAAACTTGTAAACAGAGATTTACATGAATTCTGGCTAGGAAAAAAAAAAATGCAGAAGAAATTCAATAGCTGCAAACTCTGTAATTATTTAATAGATCTTAAGAAGAGGCAGTGTCAAGTCAAATCCACTGTCTCAGATACTCCACAATTATAAAATTGAGCTTGCTGCAAAGTCAAACTCCAACTTGGCTTCATGGCTCCAAAAGCACTTTAAAACTTTATAATCAAGTATGATTATAGAAGCAGGTCCATCTTCCTCTGTCCCAGACTTTTGCTCTCACTCTTCCATTACATCAGCACAAGCATTTGTCCGAGTAAATGACAATTCACATAAGGAATTAATCCCTGTAAATATAACCCATCTAGATTCATTCAACATCAGCTCCTGAATTCTAGTTACTACACGACGACAAAAGCACTCATACCAGCAGAAGAGATGCACCAGAGCAAGCACAGAGTGGGAACAAACTGATGGACAATAAGAAACAAGTGCTGCCTTTTTGTTACACTTCTGTTTAAGGTAACTGCTGATCTATGTGCTTAAAACTTCGGTTTTAGTGAAAAAAAGTCTTTTTACTTTTAGTATTTATTAAATTGGTTTTAAAGTAAATTAAAACCAGTGCAACCTACTGTGCAAATAACCTCTGAAATTGATTTTAAACACATTTTCCTTCAGTAGATCACTAACATTAAACAAAATTTATGTACTGTTTCATATTCGATATTTAAAATACAAGACTAATAACAGAAGAACTTAATCTGAACCTGCTATTATTATCATCAGCACTGTTACACAAGAAATTTTTCTGAATAAAGAGATCCATTTGGAACAAACAATACATGGGATTTTATTTTATATCACAATCCTAATTATAGGCAACATAGAAAAAAAGGTCAAATTAAGACTGACTGAACCAAGATTTCATTTCTTATGCCTATTTAGAAACATTCCTAAAATCCATGTAGGCTTCTATTTCCCTAAGGCCAGACCTCCCATTATTCCAGTTCAAAGCTTCCCTCACAGAAGTCATCAATGCACCACAACTTTGAAATCCTATCCCCTCACCTATTGCAAGACTCAGTTCTACTAAAACTGCTTCCCAGTGTTGCAGCCTACTCAGTGTTCAGAGGCCAAAGTGTGGCAGAATTTAAATGTACCACAAAGAAGTCCAACATCCAATAGAAGACTTAACTATCTTCATTTGACAACACATAATCTTAGAGTCCTGCTCAGAACACTCTTTTCCCTCAGCCCTGGCCTCGCACCCACCTCGGTGACCTCGTGTGTTCTTCACCACCATAGGGAACTCCAGCACTTCCGCCTCATCAATCATTTTGGCAAAATTCTCATGACCACCTGTCAAAAAGAAAACCAACAACATTATGTGCCACCAATCTAGTGTGGTCAAATCAGGGATATAATTGCCACACATTCCTCCCACCCTTACAGCTTAGAGAAGGCAGAAAAAACCTATTAGTTAAGAGAAACTCAGTCATGAAGCATGATCAGACTTTGAAGGTGTTTGTGATCCATGGGATACAAACCCCTACGTCCTCTGAAATGAAAGACACAAGTTGACAAAGGCCTCCCGATCACAACCCCAAAAGGCTCAATCCAACTTCTGAAATCCAAATGTCCCAATTCTACCATTCTGATCCAGTTTAACCCTTTTACTTTATCAACTCCCACCTTTTCAAATATCTAGCAGGAAAACTGCAGAGACATAACAGTAATAGATCCATCCAAACTACTAACCAGGAAAGCAACAAGGAATATGAAGTCAAAGCATAATCCAGAAAACAGGAACAACCTAAATCATGTCACTCCTCCATCTCCCTTTCCAAGGCTTAAGACTCTTGCATCTAGTTCTCCCTAATTCCTGAAGTAGTACTTCCACCTTTTTATCTCACTGCATTTACAAGGACCTGTTAATGACCATTCTCATGATTATGGTTGATACTTGAAGGTTATTTGAGTTCAGTTCAATTCACAAAAGGCTGAGCACAGTACAAGAAATACAAAAGAGAAAGTCAGCAGACAAAGGGATGAGAGTCCTCTAACAGAATGTGCAGTAAGTAAAGAGCAGATGCCAATCCAAGACACTGGTCACAACGCCAGCAGCAGCCATCACTACCCTGTGCCATGGATTTTAATGCATGCCATGGAATAACATGCCATTCAGCACATCCTGTTTTTCTTGGCAAAGCCAGCTCTCCCTGGGAATTTAATACTTGTATTTAAAAAAAGTAGTCACCCTCCTGTCAAATTCCAGAGGCAGGCATTAAAAGAAGTGGCATGAAGTTATGAACAAACAGAGATGTTCTGCAATTACCCCATTGTTCATGGTCTCCCCCAAAAAAGACTGAACACTTACTCCTTTCTCAAGGACCCAGAGCAACTATATCCATAAAGAAAAGGTATGTTTCCTCTCAGATTTGTTTTCACAGTAATTGATGGAAATTGTAATTCAGACTAATTGATAGAAACCCATGGTTTTGGTTTTGTCAAGTTTCTGGAGTTTTTTTGTCAAGTTTCTGGTTTTTATCAAATTCCTATTACAAAAGTCTACTGGTGCAACCAGACAGAAGAAAATGAAGGCTGAGAGGTATCTTCAGTTCTTTAACATACTGTAAATAAAATCAGAAATAGCGTAAGGGTAGCTCAGACTCATGGTTCCTCTACTCTAGCACTCTGTCAGAAACCATACACTCCAGAAGCAGCCACAAGAAACTAATAATTAACTGTTCTAGTGGCAAACAAGACCCACACAATTGTTGCAAGGTGAACATCAGGGCCTGTACTCTTTTTGTCCTTTCACAATAACCAATATATTTGCAGATATTTTTATTCATACAGAAATTTAATCCCCTTTCAGATTTTACTGAAGTCTATATCCTTACAGTATCCTATGACATGCAGCTCCCCAAGTTCTTATTCTGTTATTTCAGGCAACTGGAAAACAGTGCAAAGTGGTTTAGTAGTAATACCAAAGTTAGCTGTTTGGGAGGCTGAGGTACAGTTGTAAGTACCCTTCCCAAAGCATCACATCTAATCAACAAAGCCAAAACCATAATCTAAGTGTTACAACCTTAATTTGCTTTTCTGGTTATGGAATATTTGTTTGTGGAATTAGCCTCATGCAACTTAACTCTATGGATTTCCAAAACTTAACTCATACCTTCTGCACTGCAAAACCATAAATTATGGTAGGCAACTATGCTATCCATTTGGTCCAAAAGCCTTACCATATGAAAAAGTGTCTGGAAGAGGCACACCATGACCAGCAAGTTCTTGAAATGTCCAGAACTTGTTGACACAATTGAGGATGGCCTGGGGACGATTCATCAATCGACAGCCCATCTTCTCTAGGTGGCGAAGGACTGTGATATCACTGTCACTCTGGACCCAAGGTGTTGGTACACGCACAACCACCACCTGTGGGTAAGCAGTAATGAGCTCGCCATTAACTCGGAGACCTAGAGAAGGAGGAGAGAAACATTCCAATCAACTACAAGGTCTTCAGGAGAAGGTAAACAGGCAAAGAGATATTGCACTGTATGTGATCACAACAGATACCAGACATCAACAGTGAGCATTAAAACAGCACAACTATCCCTAAAATGCATCTTGTCAGTTGTGCTGTTTCACACATGCCACTTTTAACCTAGGACTGGGCAAACAAGGGACTGTATCAGGGCACATAGTCTTGGGCTTCTTCCCAGGGTGAAAGACTTTTTTATAGGTTGACACACCACCCTTTCTATAAACATAAACTACACACTAAATTCATATCATCAGTATCAATAGCTCAGGAGGCTCTTGCTTCCCACTACTGGTTTTTGCCTCCATCATTTCATACGTTTCCCAGTCCCATCTTTATTGATCCCTCTATTTGTGACATCACATTACACAACACACTGCCAAAGTAAGAGAGGTTAGCTATGACCCTTAGGAAAAAAAAAAAAAGCAAAGCAGTATTTTTAACATTGATAATTTTAACAATCTGATTTATACTAAATAAGCACTTAGAAATAACTTTATCAGCCAACAGGGTAACACCCTGTGACATCGAGGCAGGAACTAGAAGGAAAGCAAGCTTTGCCATCAAGACCAATGCATTACTTAATCATGACCTATAGCTTTACAGACCATGTCTCTGAGAAAGAAACACTGAAAGACAGGCTGCAGGAATGAGAATACAACAGGATTGGGTGGAAGGCATCAAGCTCAATGAAGAGAGTCTGGCACCTGAGGATGGGAAAAGACAAACAGGATTTGATATTCACTTTATCTACCTTACATTCAAAGTAAAACTTTCTGATTTCAGCATAAAATAAGACAGCTCACACTTCAGCACCTTAAGGGTTAAAAAAAGAGAAAGGTGAGCTGAGAAATCACAGTGCATCTGCCTTTCTGTGCCTATGAAAGCTGTAACTATTCAGATCTAGCCGAAATTAATTACCTGATTAGCTCTATATTCCGAAGATGTTACTTTTCTAATACAGACTTAAATCTATTCAATCTGAAGGCACATATTGGCAGGCAATACACTAAAATTTCAAGGTGCATTAGAATTAATGAGGGGGCAAGAGAGAAGGGAGGGTGTCCCCCTCTCTGTACTTCCCATTTTCTTTTCTTCTCCCCAGTCAGGACGTACTTTAGAGCCTGCCTTAAATATAATGAAGCAACCATCTAATTCCCAAAATGGATGTGGAAATATGCTGTCCAGTACTCAAGACACAGAACCACACTCTGGAAGGGCCAAACCAGAGCCACATCCAATACAAATCCCTTTTTCCAATCCTATTGCCATAACTGCACAGATAGGAGCAAACACAAGCAGCCGGGTGCTCTGGCTGCTCACCTCATTAGCACCAAGCACTGCCGCATTGCAGCTGACATGACTTGCGTGTTTAAGCAAGCTGGCTTCAGACACACACACCCCATTACATAGAGGCATCTCAAGCAAGATTGAAAGCAACACTGCTAAAAACCTAAACAGAATGTGAACACCAAGAAATGGACAACCATCTCCTTTCTCCAGAAAATGGTACAGATTCAGCAAGCAAATGGTTTTTAACTTATTAGTCAGATTCTACCTTATGCATGTATTTTCTCATTTAGATGCACGCCCAGTTACTCCCACTTTTTGCCACTGTAATTGCATGCATGTCCTGATCCACATGCAAGCTGTGTAGCAATCATTTTAAGGAGGACTAGATTTTCTACAGAAACCCAGAACTGCCACTGCATCTGTGTTGTGAACCAAAACTACAGAGTTTTCCAATTTATAATCTCTGAGTCTATTTTGCTGTTTCACTTTAAAGTCACATCACATGCTGAAGTTTTGTGCACAGAGCCTGAAAAACAGCATTTTGAGGATATGTGGATTCACTCACCTGGAATTCTCCTGCATACCTGAATTAGACTTGACTACCAGACCGGTGTAAATTCTGCCAGGCCACAACCCCCCCTAGAGTGACTCTGGAAGTACAATGATGTTATCAACAGAACAATCTGAGCTTTTGTTCCAGATTCCATCATTTTCTCTGGTGTGAATTCTGTTCTTCCCAGAACAAAAGAAAACGTTCTCTCCCTTTACAGAAGACAGTTTACAAACAAAGACAAGACCTACTCAATTAAATGTATAATTTGAATTGCTACTACTGACATACACCATGAAAATTAGCTGCAGTCTCCCAGCAACACAGTGCTGCAAACAGAAGCAGCTTTATTGAAGTAAAAAGGAGAGAGATTCTGCCATTTTGGAATAAGCTTGCATTCAGCATTCCATTCAAGACCCAGCAGTTATCAGGTTAATGGTCATTCTTTCATTTATTCACTCTGATGTGCAGAAAGCATTAACACAGAAGATATTAATTCTTACAATTAATTTCTTTTCTGAAGAACCAACTTACAAATGCAAAGACGGAGAAGGGAATGTAACAGAGATATTACTAAAAGATAGGTTAAAGGGTAACCAGATTTCTTTTTAATCATAGTATCAACTAGGTTGATAAAGACCTTAAAGATCAAGCCCAGCTACTACCCCAGCACTGCCAAAGCCACCAATAACCATGTCACTGAGGGCCTCATCTACATGGTTTGTGAACACTCCCGGGGACAGTGACTCCATCACTGCCCTGGGCAGTCTGTTCCAATGCCTGACCACCCTCTCTGTAAAGAAATTTTTCCTGATATCCAGTCTAAACCCCCCCCTTGGCACAGCTTGAGGCCATCTCCTCTTGTCCTATCACTTCTTACTTGGGAGAAGAGATAGATCCCACCTCACTACAACATCCTTTCAGGTAGGTGTAGAGAGCTGTAAGGTCCCCACTGAGCCTTCTCTTCTCCAAACTAAACCCCTCAGTTCCTCAGCTGTTCCCCATCACACTTGTGCTTCAGACCCTTCACCAGCTCCATTGCCCTTCTCTGAACCCGCTCCAGCACCTCAATATCTCTCTTGTAGTGAGGGGCCCAGAACTGAACACAGGATTTGAGGTGCAGCCTCACCAGTGCTCAGTACAGGGGGATGATCACCGCCCTGTTCCTGCTGGCCACACCATTGCTGATACAGGCCAGGATGCCACTGGCCTTCTTGGTTGCCTGAGCACAAGCTGGGTCATGTTCAGGTCTATCAACAAGCACCCCCACGTCCTTTTCCATGAGCAGCTTTCCAGTCACTCTTCCCCAAGCATGGAGCTTTGCAGGGGATTGTTGTGGCCCAACTACAGGACCCAGCACTTTGCCTTGCTGCACCTCTTACCACTGGCCCCAGCCCATCCATCCAGCCTGTAATGGAGATGAACTCCCTTTTCAGTAATAGTACCAACCTGGTCCCAGAAGAGTAGTAGTGAGTTACAATCACAGTTAACTTGTGTACAGTGAGCTGACCTTACAAACATGCAGAAGATCATACAGAAAATCTTCAGATCACACAAAAGCACCTCAGCAAATAACAAGCTGGACCATTTGCTGGCTTTCTCAGTGGATGCCCATGGCATTGCAGATATGGCAGACAGCTGTACAGTCTAATGAAGTAACAACACTGAGAGCCAGGAAATTTCATGTTTATCTCAGACAGCTATACAGTCCTTTGAAGTACCAATACTGAGAGCCAGGAAATTTCATGCTTATCTAATACTATGAACTTTACCAACATAGAACAACCATTTCACCAGTGTTTGGGGAACAATTTCTTAGGTTATCATAAAACGTCTGGCTATTCTTTGGCTGTAAGACTCCCAAGCTGGAATATCACACTATAAAAACAGATATAAATCCTGCATTTGAACAAGACCGGTTATTTTCCTCAGTACCAGCTTTCTTCATCCTTCATCTACAAGCTAAAACCCTCCAAAATGGAGTATGCTAGACCTTTAACATTATACACCAAACACCACAGTATTCAGACAAAAGCACAAAAGGAATTACTGCAATGTGAACAGTAATCACCTTGAATGAACTTAACCAGTTACACTGTATCTCCCAAATAAAGCCAAAAAGCCCCAAGTATCTCTCAAAGACAGCTTGAAACAGCACATGATAGAAATGAGTGAATGATAGAATGAGAGAATAACAAGCATGATTCCTTGTTAAATTGGCCTAACCAGTCCTCCTGCTTTTCATTCCCAAAAAACAGCGGTGAACTTGAAATGCAAAGCAGCTGATCTCTGCTAAAAAGGCTTATTTTGGCCCAAACAGATTAGAACCCATGAAGTCCGCAGAAAACGGGCACAGCATTAAACTCTAGTGAAGACAGAAGAAAGAGGCAGAAACATCTACTTCTATCACCAGTGAGATCAGAAGAAATGTATCTATACCATAAGAAAGTCTACTTGCATAGCAAGATATTCAAGGTGACAGCTGCCTCTCAACAACCTGAGTCAGTGCCATTTCAAGGTAGATGCACATACTTTGGAAAAGAAAACCACAAAATTCTGTAACTTCTCAGTCCTTATTCAGCATGCAGTGGTCTTTTTTTTAGTACCTTCTGTCTTCTTCCCTATGACAAATTTATCTTGCAATCACAGTTTCTTAATTAAATAGCCTCACTTTTAAGAGAGTGGTACACGTTCCAAACAAAATGCCTCAAAAAACCAGACATAGAAACAAAACTGAGTTATCCTGAGTTCACAAATCACTGTCCATCAGCTAAGACTCCTAAGATGACTATGTGCTTACTTCCACCCCACAGCACAACATAAGGGAAGATGTGTGAGCTTAAGCCTCAGTGAAGGGATTCTCTGACAATGAATCTCACTGCTCAACTGGGACAATCTAAGTGCCCAAATACGTACAGCCCAATGAGTACAGCTTGCAAGCCAAAGACACTTCCGTAAGTCAACTACAACCATAGCCAGAGTACGTAAGTTCTTAAACTGCAGTCTTACTCCTCTTACGGTTCATAAGCATCTGCCCAGTTATCCTACTTTCTTGTGCTTTAGAAGCTCTAAGAAGCACTTCTGCATTGCTGGCATTATGGATGGCTAAAAAGCATGACGATTTCAAGACATTGTGTGGATCTTCTGGACATCTTAATTAAACCCAAGGAGCATTTTAAATTGCTAGACATTTCTGAAACTCATTCTACTCAATTTGTTCTCTACACAAAACCCTTCCACCCTCTCCAAAACTCAGTTCATCAGAAGATTAATAGCTACTGCAAAGAAGTATCTCATGTCCAATTTGCATGTTATAAACAATTCTACTTTCAGCTGAAACAATGGAAATGTTTTTGCAGAAGGAATATAGTTTCATGAGACAGGTCCAAAATCTAAAAGAGCTGCATCAGGCATTTTTAACAAAAGCTAAATCTCAGTAATATCAAATAACATTATAAAAGTATTTTCACTCCAAATTGTAACTTTGGAAAACTGTCAGAAAAAGCAAACTGAGTCACCAAGACCATGAAGTTCTTAAGACTCAAATTCCAGTCTTCAAGTACAACATGTGACCACAAGAACCACAGCCAGCTTTTTCAATGAAATGGTATGACATAATGCTAAATGCTTCAAGTACTTAATACACAAGCAGAAGGAAATCTGGGAACTCTTACATGTAAGTCAAATTACTGGTATGAAGCTTCTATTTTTATATAGTTTGAATTATTAGTATTAACTGATAGACTGATGAATGAAAAGACTGAAGTAGCTGGCAATGTAGTAGCTATGGCCTGGAGAAGAAACCCAAAGGATAGTGACACAAGAGTAATAAATAAGAACCTTTCTTAGAGATAAACACTATATTTATTTTTACCTTTATGTGTATATTAGAAAAATAAAGCAGTAAAAAGATTTCCATGATGAAAAACACCAAGCCTTTCAATACGTGCCTGAAGACAACTGGTAACTGCCTTGCCACTCATGGAAGTTCATGACGTACCATACCACTTTTCTGACTAAATGGATCAAAAGAGCAGGGATGATGCACAGAAGGTGGGACTGCAGAAGTTCCCTATTCAGTGCTGCCATGAATCCAGCCACATACTATATTCTAGTCATTTAAGTCACCTTCTTTCAAACTGGCTTCCAAATTTCACAGAACTGTGCGACTAAGGTAAGTGCCCAAAGTGCAGTAATTCTTTGTAGAGCATGGACAGCTATGAAAGGAATCCTCACCTTTATGGCCAGCAGCCACCTCTCAGAAGAATTTAACTTCAGTGACTGCCTGTGTCTTTGGTGAAATCCCTAGTAAATGCCAACTGCTCTGAAACAGGTAAAATGAAGCAGGAAAAAAAGTGTTTCTGTATTGGGGCAGATTCAGTATGTGGAATACATTTCTAGCAGGCATATAGCATGCAAGTGGAATGATGCACAGTCATTGTGCATACTGCATCCCAGAAAATTAAATCAGAAACAAATTTTCAAAAGCACTAAACATATACCAGCTCCCATCACATTCCCAACAGGAGCAAAGAGGGACTGAGAACTTCCCAAAATATTACCCAGATTTTCCCTCAGAGATCTGTATGCTATCCTGAAAGTCTCCAGCTCTCTCAACTTCACTGCACCAATTTATTCATCCATCCATTGAGTTACTAACATTTCCCAAGTGAACAGTCACTCAGCAAACAGGCTATAATGAATTCAACTGATTCCACTGGGGAAAGCAGGGCAGCCTTCCATCACACAAACCTTTCCTTGGATTCTGAGGACATCACATCCTGCTACCTGCTTTTCCCAATTAATCAGTTGTTTTAACAAAAATCACTGAATTTTTCTACAAACCTAAACTCAATACTCTTCTCAGAACACTGCATTACTACTTTCTCATTCATTCATCTTCCCCGTATCTATCAGCCCCAAGATGCTACATAATACTTGTGTTCAAAGTTCTGAAGCGTTTAATAATCAGCTTACCTGCAGAATTAAATGTGTTCATCCTAATTACCATATAAAAACAAGCTTAAAGCTCAAAAGGGAAATACCCCAAACTTCAGCGGATTACTGGCAATAGCAAGCTACACATTCCCTCCCCAAACTCAAACACAACTACATCTCAAAAACTTTCAAAACTCAGCACACTTCAAATATACATTCTGAAGCAAAAGAGGCAGAATTTAGAAATAATTAGCAGAAGTAGAAGTAACATTAACAAAGTATTATTCTATACCTCAAAAACTCACTGCAATATTGACTTAACTTTACATATGTATCTTCTAGAACAACTGTAAGCAACACAAATTCCTCCATACATAGCAAAAAAAATGGCATTTAAATGCAATTTTATTTGAACTAGAACTATGAACAGCAGCTAAGAACTGAATTTTTAGAAGTCCAGGAATTTATTAACATTCCTTTGGTGTTACACACAGGCATTTTCTCTTCGCATAATCTACCACTGGGCAGCCACAGTTTATCAGGAGGGCCAAGAGGATGATCAGGGGCTGGAGAATCTCCCATACAAAGACAGGCTGAGAAAGTTGGGGCTGTTCAGCCTGGAGAAGCGAAGCTACGTGGAGACCTCATAGCAGCCTTCCAGTATCAGAAGGGGGCCTACAAGGATGCTGGGGAGGGACTCTTCCTTAGGGCCTATGAGGAAGCCAGAGAGCGACTTTTCAACAGCGACTATAGCAATAGGACAAGGGGTAACGGGTTCAAACTTAAACAGAGGAAGTTCAGGTTAGATATAAGGAAGAAGTTTACTGTGAGGGTGGTGAGGCACTGGAACGGGTTGCACAGAGAAGTGGTAAATGCTCCATCCCTGGCAATGTTCAAGGCCAGGTTGGACAGAGCCTTGGGCAACATGGTCTAGTGTGAGGTGTCCCTGCCCATGGCAGTGTGTTGGAACTAGATGATGTCAAGGTCCTTTCCAACCCTAACTATTCTACGATTTGTTTGAACACTAAGTTGTCACAACTTCTCCAAAATTTCACTGCCATGCAAAAGCCCCTTTGATACCTAGTATTACTGAGGTATTTTTTACTCCAGTGTAGACAGAAACAGATCTCAGTAGTTCTGAGCTGGGTGCTTTAAGTTCATCTTCTCTCCCTTCCTATCCTACTTACTAGTTTTTCAAACCAAGTTAACAAGCACTGGAATTTAACCTTATGGGTTTAGTATGACCACAATCTCCTCCTCCACACAGTCCTAACCAAAAGGCTTTCTCACCAAGATACATTTCCATAGCTCAGCAGTTCAAATGAAATCACACATAGCAGAGATAAAACTGTCTCTCTAGAACAGTACCTACACCCTTCTATGCCTGAACAGAGAAATAAAGAGAAGCAGATTCAGCTTCAATTGGTAAATTCCTAATGCAAGTATTGTGAAAAGTTTTATGAAAAGCCACTGCTGCAGCAAAAAACAGAAAGCAAGCAGGTACTCAAGTTAAATCAGCTCTACTTCATCTTCCTTCCTGGACTCAGGGGCCTCTTCCCTTCCCCAGGAAGAACATGGAATGCTTCTTATACATGCACAGGCTATCAAAAAAAAGGTGAAAAACTTAGGAAGGATAACAACACTGAAAGTGATTATGGTCATTCTGCCTTAAGGGTCCTCTTCAGGCACAAGGGAGGAACAGAAGAGTTGCCCATATGCGTATCTTACTAAATCAGTGCTAGTTGATTGAGTGACTTGATTATGGCTAAATCTGTGTTTCTGAGCTACGTTTCTAGTCACAATATATTGTTTGCTTATAATCCCAAACCACAAGCACTTCTTCAGAGTCATGCATAAATGTGAAATGAATGAACCCAAATATAAATATATATGTAAAAGCTATATTACAAACACTAATTCTAAACTACCATCCTGCCTGAGAGTTGATTTTATGGCAGTTATATAAGCATGGAAACTAGACTGAAATAATGTTACAGCCTTAGCTATCATTAGTATATGTATATAAACACACAATTAAGAAATTGCATCACTAACAAAAAAATACATTTCCAGGGACTACTTCAAAAACATTCAAACAGGTATAGAAAGAAATATTCAGTATTTTAGCCCTACTCCCAAACACAGCTACTTTAGTGATAAAACTGCTAAGATGCATTTTAGATGGAGTGTTGTGAAAACAAGTGTAAATAAAAATGCCACAAAAGGGAAATCAAAAGATTCATTAAACAAAACAAGCCAGTGTTGGAAAAAGATGCAATCTCTAACACCTTGAAAAAAGTGAAATTCACCCAGAAAAGTGAATTTCCGCTTTTCCCACTGAGTTTATGTAAAAGTTCTCATCACACATCTGCTTTTCTAATTTTGTCCTGGGCAGTTAGAAGAATTTCAAGTATCTTCCAATGCATGAACTCAAAGAAAAACCATTCAGGATGAGATCCATTTAAATATACTGAAATGAAAAGTGTAGCTGTTGATCTAAGTTTTAAATTATTTGAATTACAACAACACAAAGACTCTCACAGCTCAGACTGAGTGAAGGGAGATGGTTTTGACTCCAATATTTCAAAAGGGTCCCCCAATTTCTGTACAACTATAGGCATGCATACATGTTGTACAGCCACTGCATAAGCATGATTAGATTGTCTTTTGTCTATTAGATTTCCCTTCAAAGCTCTCAATGAATATAATGATTCTTCATATTAAGAGAAAGTTTAGGCTCACAAACAGGATTTACTGTTTTTCACCACACTTTCTTGCTGGAACTCCTGGAACAGCTTTCCCCAGTTTTTTGACAGTTTTTCTACAGCTGAGTTGCAAGTCAGTAGGGAGGAAGGGAGTTTTTCTTCATACTGCAGGTGTTGGCAAGCCACTTTATCCACCATCAGTACTTCATCTCTCCAGGTCTGCACTGGACTTCATCTGGATCTGTGGGTAACTGCACATTACTTGGGTCATAATGAATCATCTCTAGTACAATTCCCTCAGGTACTGGATAACTCTCTCCACTGCGGTCCATTTGCCTGAGTGACGTATAACCTCCTTTTAAGGGATACCTCTCCTTCACACTTAGCCTCCAGCAGCCAAGGACTTATGTCCCATCCCAGTCACCTCATCAAAGCCCACTTCCTCGGAAGTTTCCCTACTCTCTAATTCCAGACCAGTAGCCCAGTTACCCCAGCACCAGAGCGGCCAGGTGATAATGTGTTCACCTGGATGATGGCGGAAGTATTTCTGTATATCCCACAGATCATTCAGTGATAGGGACTGAGTGGTTACCTCTTAACTCTGCCTCCTCCTCCTGTTCTTGTGATGGCCCTGCTTCATCTTCCTTCACTACACAAGCTGACTTTCGTGTCCATTTCTTCTTCTGTACAGGGGCACCCGGTAACGCCAGACTGGTTCTTTCGTTCAGCTGCAGTGCCTGTCACTGGGGCTGGCGTAGTCACAGAGCCTGTCACCTTGTTATCAGATCTAGAGACCTCCTTTTCCCCTTGAGGGTACTGAATAGTGTCAACCAGGGCTCAGAGGGCACAGGCATGCAGCATACTGCAGTGATGTGCCCCTCTGAAATTGCCAGGGGGACAGCATTCTTTTTCCAAATATTTTACTAGGTTTTCCAGATACTGCACTTGTTCAGGGGTAAAGTTACAAAACACTGGAGGTGCCACTGGCCTAGGTACTTGCCCATACTATTCTACACACCCTGCCACTCAAAACTATCCAGCCCTGGGACAGATCTCTGGGTGATATTCTTAAACAGTTGTCTAACCTTAAAGACCTGGAACATGTTCAGCAACATGCTGTTTCCTAGTTATAAGACCATGCTAGTTTTGACAGCTCAAGGATATTCAAAATCTTCAAAATCCTGAGATGCTACTGTAATTAGCATAGTGGGGAAGATGTGGGAAGATGTCTCCTCCATAGACTGGCTCTCCAGGGAGAAAATTTAAAGGTGTAATTATTAATAGTTTCTGATAGATGGCTCCCAAAGAACAGAGGTGACTCCAATGATGAGTACAAATACTAGATTAGTTTCACAACCAGAAATTCTATTGTACCATTAGCCAGTGCTACAAAATAGAACATGATAACCTTAGCACAGTTCCCATGGGTGATAAACAGCACAACAGGGAACATATATTGCAAGTACTTATATTGCTCACAGCCCAGAAAGCCAACCACATCCTGGGCTGCATCAAAAGGAGTGTGACCAGCAGGTCGAAGGAGGTGATCCTACCCCTCTACTCTGCTCTCCTGAGACCTCACTTGGAGTATTGCGTGCAGTTCTGGTGTCCTCAACATAAAAAGGACATGGAACTGTTGGAACAAGTCCAGAGGAGGCCACGAGGATGATCAGGGGACTGGAGCACCTCCCGTACGAAGACAGGGTGAGAAAGTTCGGGCTGTTCAGCTTGGAGAAGAGAAGGCTGCGTGGAGACCTCATAGCAGCCTTCCAGTATCTGAAGGGGGCCTACAAGGATGCTTGGAAGGGACTCTTCATCAGGGACTGTAGTGACAGGACAAGGGGTAACGGGTTCAAACTTACACAGGGGAAGTTTAGATTGGATATAAGGAAGAAGTTTTTTACTGTGAGGGTGGTGAGGCACTGGAATGGGTTGCCCAGGGAGGTTGTGAATGCTCCATCCTTGGCGGTGTTCAAGGCCAGGTTGGATGAGGCCTTGGGTGGCATGGTTTAGTGTGAGGTGTCCCTGCCCATGGAAGGGGAGTTGGAACTAGATGATCTTAAGGTTCTTTCCAACCCTAACTATTCTATGATTCTAAGTAAGGTACTACACACTGCAACTTTTAGAACAAGCAAACCAACTTTGACAGCAAATGAATCACTGTGACCAGAGACTATTAAGCTACACAACTAATAGTTATAACAGACTTGTTTTAACACATTCTGTTCACATTTGTTGTTATGTCAACCCACTGAGGCCCACGCTGGGTGTCAAAAAGGACTGTTGTGGTTTAACCCCAACTAAGCATCAGGGGGCTCACTCCCTGCCACTGGAGGGATGTGGGGGAGAACCAGAATCTGTGGGTTGAGATAAAACCCAGTTACTATACTAAGCATGACATTTTATGGTATGAAATATCAAGCTGGCTAGTTCAGGTCAACTGTCCCTGCTATGCTCCTTCCCAACCTTCTCAGTGGCAGAGCATGACAGACTGAAAAGTCCTTGGATCAAAGTAAGTACCACTGAGCAACAACTGAACATTGGTGTGTTATCAGCACTGGTCTGACTAAAGCCAAAACAGTACTGCACAGAAGAAAAACACTGCACTGGGAAGAAAATGAACTCCATCCCAGCCAAACCAGCATACTCTTCCACGGTTTAAATGTTCAACCTCTGTTCATTTTAAATAGCACGTGAAAGGAAAAAAAAAAAAATAAATTCAAGACACACCTGAAAGATAGATAATTGGGAAGGTCTTTCCAAAAGCAGAAAGAAATCCAGAGGAAAACCCAGAGGAAGAATTCAAGCAACCCAGGAAGGCAGATGTCTCCTCCCATTTGAGATGAATCTAAAATTCTCCCTCAATGCCAAAAATCTACTAAACATCTTTAAAATGCATAACTTAAGCACCTCCTCTCTCTGCTACCAAGCAATTCCATCTCAGGAATTCACTCTTTTATTAACTTAAGCAAACTGCTCAATTCATCCCATGTGAGTTTTCAACAAAGCTGCAATAAAGACATGTAGCTTTCTTATCTGTCTCCCATAACAGGAAAGGTACCTAGAAGCACACAGTCAGAAACTTTTAATAGATAATACAGAACTACCTGTACCTTCCAAGTGTTTCCAAACGTGTTTAACTGAGCCTGAACTCTAGGGAATGAAAAGATCCCCTCAACTTACTCTTTTAACCTGTCATTACAGCCTAAGGACTTTCTAGGCAAAACTGCACTAAATTTATGAATTGGAGGCACTTATTTTGGAGACAATGTATCCTTCTTAAAGGAAGGAATTTCACCATGCTATTTCAGGGGAAGTTTGAGCTAAAACGGATTCCAAAGCTTGCAGAGATAACATTAACTCTCATTGCCAGGGAGTTTCTAGACCTCCTTTTTTCACAATAGTGCTAGGTCTCTTCATGAGTACAGTCTTTTCCTACACAAAAAACACTCAAACCCAAAAAATTGTTTGAGACCAAAACATATAACCCAAAACTTCTTCGTTTTAACAGACATTAATAAAAAGGCATACACAAAGCAAAAGCTAGAGAAGGAAGAATTCCACCTTCTCTATATTTCTGTAAGCTCGCTCACTGGGCTTGTTTCTGCTTCCCAGCTTTAGCAGGTTAAAACTACACTGCAGTAGCTGCATACGTGCTCCGTGCCCATGCTGTAATGAAAATACAAGTATAACACCACAGTATTATTTCTCACCTGTTCTGAATGCAGAAGCTCCCACCTAGTGCCAAAAAGATGTTAAGATGTTAACTGATTGAGACATTTGCTTTGTATGTGTCCTAATCAAGACATTCCACACAATCTGGAACTATCTTCTTAAAAGAAAATGCTCCTCAGAATTACAGCCTTTCCAACCAAACCAGGCAAAGAAAGAAATCATGCAGCAGTACTGTTGTACTCACAGACAGCAGACTAAAGCAAGCAGAAGGGACATTCCCCACTGTCACCTTGGTCTGACCTTTGAAGGCAACACATTTAAGAGATTAGCTATTTTACCGCTAATCTCTAGATTGTACATGTAGTCCTGAGTTTAACAATCCCGAGAAACTGTTAAATATCTTTATATGCATTTATTCTCCACTACAAGCTTTAAAGCTCTTTTTGTCTTGTCTTTCCTGAAATGCCCATCTGTCCAATTTACAAAGAAACAAAAAGCATTGAGGGGCTACTGATCTCATCAGAAACAAATCAACAGTACAGATGGAAACAGAAAGGTTTTTTTAACCACCATCAGGTATGACAAATCTCCTTAGTTCATTTATCTCATTCCTCCATAGATTCCTCTAAGAATCTCCTTTTAAATATTTGCAGGTTACATTTTTCTTCAAGTTCTTCCACTTTACAGGAACAGAATCATGAATATCTCATTACCAAATCCCACTCTTGGTCTGTTATCAGTAACAGAACAGTAATTTACACTCACTCCTAGACTATGCCTCGATCAATTTAGAAACATTAAAAATTCTTAGAGGAAAAGATTTAAGTGCATGCCATGCACCTTGGAAAACCCAAGTGCGAAAGGGGAAGAAATGAGCACCTCTTTAGAAATCTGTGTTGGACAAAACACGTAATACTGTGTTTCTAAGACAATCCAAGTCACTGCGTTGCAGCAACGGTTTTACTTTCCAGCCCCATGCAATCCTACAGTGGCATGAAGTACCACCCAGTCCCTAATGCTCATGAGCCCCACTGGTGAGCAGATAACACCAGCAGAAAACTGTTCTGTTGTGGAATTTCATTTCTGCAGGTATTGCAAGCTGAACCAGCTCACTGTAGGATCTGATCAGACCTAACACTTAAATCGTCAAGATAGCACCATTTTCAGCCTGTAGAATTATTTGTAATGAGATTATTTTTTCTCTTTCTTACATTTACAACTCTGTGGTCACTGTGCTAACCCAGCTTTGTAAAACTTGGTTAAAAAAAGAAGCCTGTCAGACCAATTTATCTTTCTCCAGCTCTTGCTCTCCTGTCCTATGCAGATAATACATCCTCCAGTGGCTCCCACTCTACCACAAAAGAAAAATTTGCAGCAAAATTGCTATAAAGGCCCAGCTACCAGCCTTGTTTGAGCATGACAAACAATTACAAGCGATAACACATGCAGTTTACATGTATGGATGGCATCCCTTTCACCTGCAGCCACAGACCTTTTCATCTCAAAGCATCCACAAAGGGCATGCACTTTCAGAATCCTGCCTCACCTTTAGTCCCAAGCATGTAAGGAGGAGTGCACAAAGAACCATTTCAGTCTTAGGCCAGAATGATCCTGGGAAGATTGACAGAAAAACAAAAGGAAGCAGGATATGAACATGCACATCACAGAAACTTCCAGTCATTAAGTAACTTTTCACTACCTTTCTACCTACACTTACAGCATGTCTCTAACCCACAATCTCTCCTCATTGGCAACTGGACAGCCTGCATGCCTAGAGTACTGTGGTGAATGGATAAAGGCTCTTTCAGAAGGACACGCTGTGGAAGTGAGGAAGAGGGTTTGTGCTCCACACAAAGGAGCAGACCACAGACATGCAGCTTTGCTTTGGAGTGTGCAGAGCTAGTCAAGAGACTACCAACAGACAGATACAGCTTGCAAACAGAGTTGTGACAATATATTTGGATTCCTTTCCCCCTCCGTTAGAGTGGTCAGACTTTGTGAGAGATGGCCCTGAGAGGTTGTGGAGGCTTTGTCTTTGGAGATATTCAAAACCCAACTGGATATGACTCAAGCAACCTAATCTACCTTCAGAGCTGCCTCTAGCTTTCAAGTTGGCCGCTTTGAGCATCCCTTCCGATCTCAGTGACTGTATGACTCTCTCATGTGGCTGCAGCAGCAGGACGCATGTTCCACAGCGCACTACTTCACAGCTCAAAATAGATTTGTGGGTTCACTGGGAAATGTCCTTCCTTTCTTTTGCACAATCAAGATCATCTGACAAGTTCTTCACGCTGGAAGTGGAAAGTGCCTCTATAGGTTTGACAGCTGGGAGGGGAGGTGGAATCACAGCTTGAATCCCTGACCACAGTGAAACTTGGAAAGAGATTTATAAAGAAATTCAGTAGATGATAAAGGCAAACCTTGTCTGGAAAGCAAAGTAAGGAATATGGGGGGAAAAAAAAGCTGTGAAACTTTTATTGTTAAGCTATAAATAAACAACTGAAAACAGGCCTTGCTCACCAACATTCCATCCTCCTGGCAGAAGCATTCATCCAACAATGCTGTCCTCCACAGAAAGATGCAGAAAGGTGTCAGGGGCACAAAAGGTAGTTCGCTTTAGGTCTTGAGTTGAGTCTGAATCTAGTTTTGTGGAACAAGTTAAGAGCTACTCCAAACCTTTAAAGAATTTTTAAGGTACAATTACAAAAACATTTGCCTCACTGGGAACAAGCAGACAAGAACTGCAACCCAGGCAAAGGAGAGCCTTTAATCTTAGCCTACAGGATATTCACGAAGATCACCTAAGTCAGAGAAACAGGGACACACAACACCAGCAGGAGAACTTGATATGGACTTGTTTGTTATTAATAAAAATCCTCACTGAGACAGGAAAGGCACAATACAGGAATGAAAGCCACCTCTCAACAACATTAACAGGTAGGATTTGGATGCGTGTTTTCTAGAAGAGTAACCTAAAGATACACATGGTTGGTGCAAGAAAACCTGGAACTCCTAAAAAACAATTTCAAGATGGTAACAACTGACTGCCTCTATCATGGCAGGCTCAGTCAGGTTCACTATTGCTCCTTTCCTAACCTCCTAGTAAGAAAGGGCTCAACACAAACCACATCATCCTGCCTTGTCATCCACCCTGTGGGTCTGTTCCTCATCCAGGAACAGAAGGTCCAATACTTTGCATTTTTACATTTGGTATTGTATTTGTATGTTTATATACAGAAGTAATACATTACTTTTTTATATATATGAAGATGTTATTAAACATCAAAAAGAGCCTGCAAGGCACCTCAAAAAAATATGGAACAAACACTGAAAGCAATGGTTTCAAACAAACTCAAACAGAAAGAATTCCAGGAATGGAATAAGCTATTTTCCAAAGCAGTTGAGAGGTATAGTAACAATGGGGACATGCCAATTTACATATTCATTAAACAAGTACAAGGGAGAACAAGGCACAAGCATAACCTCTCCAGGTATTTAGAGAGATAATTCCTCAGTCTCAATGAGAGGATATATATGTATCTTGAATGTAAATATGTTCATGGACTTCTATTCAAGGACAGAGTACTGGGTTATCCAAGTAACCCTATATATATATAAAAAAATATATATAAAACCAATGGTTATCACTGCATCACTCCTGTTTTTCCCTACACCCAAGTTTTCCAAAGCCTAGCTAGTAAACAGAGTTGAGAGATCCAGCACAGTCCCTACATGTCTGCACATACATTATTTACAAAGAATGTGTATACACGATATTACATTAAAAAGCTACATTAAGAGAAAACTCTTGAAGCCAGAAAGTCAAGCACACAAAGGTCAGCAAAAGCCACAACTAAGGATATGTCTGCAGCATTGATCTGCTGTCCTTAGTTACACAAACAAACATTCTTTCCCCCCCCCAGCATTTATCTAACCTTCACAGGACATACAGCATTCACTCAACAAGCAGCTACTGAGGACTGTATCTTCTTTTACATTGTTCAGTGTGTAGTCCATGGATTGGTGTACTGAAATCCTTCCTTGAAACACACAATTGATCATTTCTTCTTGAGATTAATTTATTGTGCTCGTCACAGTAATATCTAAATGCTTCACAGACTTAACTTATTTTGTCAGCACCACAGGAAACCAGTGAGCATTTTACTGATTTTCAGCATGGGGAAGGGAAACAAAGAGATAAGGGGTAAAGGAATTATAGATCCCACATTTGGGAGACCACAATTCCTCAGTTGCTGATGCTGCTCCAACTGATTTTATTTGTGAATGCAAGTGTTCAGCACTTTCCCAAAGCTTATCCTAGCATCCAAAGTTTGGGCACTCAGAAAACGCAAAAACATGCAATTAAAGGCAATTTCTGAGCAGTCCCAATTTAAATCACTAGACTAACACTTTTCTTCCAGCAATATTCTGCTTCAGTGTCATAAATGCCTGTGACCACACAGAAGGCATCCTACAAACAGTCCTCTCCTTCACTACGCTGCAAGTTACTTTTCTGGAGCAGAATACCCTGGTACTCTAAGGAGAACAATGAAAAAGTAGAGTACGATAAAAAGTAGCGTACAATCAAGTAATTTAAAATACAGTATCTGAAAACAGATACACAACAAAGGAGCCAAAACTGCGAATTTGTTTTTGCCACTTTCTAATTTGGGTATTTGCTCTTGCTACTCAGAACAGTATTTCATCTTTACATTTACAGATAATCAAAAGCAAACTTCATCACTTGACACCTAAGTAACACAAACATGACACTGGTGGAATTGCACATGAGGGTTAGAACAGTTTCGTCTACCATACAGTCCTTTGACACTGCAGCTGACAGCTGAGTGTCAGCAGCGCTGGGCCAGCAGTCTCTATGTGGACCAGCACTTAAGGTGAATTGGGCTCTCTTGTCAGCAAATATTTGTGTAAACAGCTGGCAGAGAAACGTTTTTCTCTGCAAGAAAGAAAAGCTCTGAAGGTCTGATTTCACCCCAGGCACTGGAAGACAGCAAGTACTGCAAGCAGCTTGCTTTGCCCCAGTCACCCCCCATAGGATTCATCCCCCTAGATGTAACACCTATACTTTCACTTCCTTTCTGTCCCTCCTTATTCTTCCAGTTAATTTCCAAACTACAGATTTCTCCTACCATCAAGTAGCTTCTTTACTTGCAATTCTGAATACCACTCTAGCCACCCAGTTTCCTGCCTTGCCTCCAAGCTTATTTTCCATTTGAAGCTCCTTGTTCGGTTGGCATCTCTTCCCAAGGAAGTTTCAACACACAACCCATGTTCCCACTGGCTTCCACCTCCAATTTCCTTCTTGAGGGACACAATTTCTTAACCAGCAAGAGTTTCACTGCAACCTCCTCCCATTACCACTGCTTGTTTCAGCACATTTACAAACCATGCTGCCTTCACTTTTCCCTACTAACACCAAGTCCCCAGTCCCAAACCAATTCAACTCTTATTTACTCCTGCTGTATCTGAATGCAGTACTTCACTCCATTCAGGTCTTTCTGTCAGTGAGAGGAGGGATAACCAACAGGAAAGGAAATAACCCACTATAAATTGTGTGCTCAGACCAAACTGTAGTCCATCCCACAACAGACAAGGCTACAACACCAGAGGTCCTTTTTTTTTTTCTTTTGCATAATAGAGGGTACGTTTCCAGTATTTTCACTGTGAAGCTTAAACAAGCCATTAAGATGCTTAACAGACTTTTTTTTAAAGGGTAATAACTTGGGACAAATCTGTCTACTTTCATGGGTATAACAAGACACTTCAGCCAAACTGAGCTCCTGTTCCAAGCTAGTTCTTTCAAAAACACACTTGCAAATTTAGAGAAAAACAGAAAAACATTCTTTTCTCTTGAAGTGCCCTCCTTCCACTGAATCATTCTGCAGAAAACTTCCAGAGCTCCCTCAGACATTTAAGACTGCAGGGGTGACAGTGTATCAATAGAGGACAAATTATAAGCAATAAAAAACCGGCTTATAATGGACAGTTTTGGCCCACTGTAATGTTAAGATGGGTGAGATAAGACCCATACGCAATGTCAAAGAATACCTCATACAATGTTTCAGCAGATACAGTATGTCGCTTTAGACATCCTAAACTTAAATACTAAACCCCAAGATTGCAGATTGTTCCTGCAAGCACTGGTAAACCACTGCGCTCATACGACAGTATTTGTGAGGACTTAATCTGTGTTTTCAAAAAGACATAAAATGTTCAGATTCTTATTATGTGGGGATTACCAAGTAAAACGGTTACAAAACAAAAAAAAAAACAAAAACCAGTGATCTCAATCTCCAAAACCATCTACTACTGATAGGTTACACTCTTCTGCACTGAAGCAACATTTCTGTTCTACCATGATGCATGGTACTGTCAGTTTGTAAAATACTGTTTGAACAAATGGTCCCACGGTAGCAAAACCAAACAAAACCGCTAAAGGCCATGATTCCCTGGAGTGCCAAATTTAATTTCTTTTCATCTATTTAAGTAATGTTTCTACCAAAAATTAACCCTTCAGATGATTCTTGATCAGGTCTAAACAGCTTCAAGAGCTAATTAAAATATGAAGTCAGTCAACTTCTATTGAGGGTGGGGGAAAGCAAGAGAACCAATTCAGAATTGAAGACCTTCACAGTACTATCTGGAGAATAAAAAGGAACTTGGAAGCAGAAGCTTGACTTTTCACACCAGGTTCACAAAGGGATTTTGGCATTTTTCACATTAAGTATTTGGCAGTGGAGATATTCTTTTACCTCATCATTCAAGGATAGTTACTTGGATAAGGAATCCAAATATTGATACAGTCATTAGGCTACAGTCTTCCTAAGCCGGTCTCTCTCTGTTCATACCAATCTGTTTTTTGTTATATAAAGCAAGTTCCTACCAGGTCAAAAATGAAAATATTGTAACTCTAAGGTAGGGCATTAACGTGGGAAGAAATACACTTGCATTCCATTACTTCTTCCACCTCATAAAGAAGTCTTAAGAGAAGTCTCAGGCAAATGCCCCAGACTTCAGCTTCTATATGCTGCCAAGTCTTCCCTCCAGCTCAGTAAAGGCCTGAGCAGGCTCAGTGGAGAGGGGCAAAGATTACGTGCTTGCAAAGCACTGGAAGTGCCTGATCACACCTCTGGCAGAGAAAGCTGACCTCATACAATGACAAAAGAGACTGCAAAGTGGCAGTTAAGATAAAGGGTTACAACAGTTTGGGGGGACTGGCTGATGCTCAGTTGCCTGTATCAGCTGGTTGTGTAAACGTTTGTCCAGGACAGCAACAAAAGCATGAATGTCTTCCTGAGGGAATTAGACCAGTATGGGGGAAGCATTTACAGGGCTCAGCCCAACCTAGAGTATAAAATCTGAACGACCACCCAAGAGAGTTTTGAAGGGACCAATGGGCTTGAGCTGGGTTAAAACCCCTTTCACCTTCCCAGCAGCTGGGGATGCCTAGTGTTGTCATAGTGAGCATATCAGATGCCTGTAATGAGAATCACATTTGTAATGTGATCCAACAGCTCTGTCAATGCTACTTATTTCTATTCCTAAAACACTTCTCAAACAATAAATAGTTTCATATTCTGAACAACTAAAGGGAACCCACAACCTTTTACAAACAACTTCCTCTTCTGTCCTTGAAAAAACTTAAATTAAAAGGAAATCCCTACCCCCAGAAGCTCCACAGCATTGTACCAGCACAAGAAGACAACAGGCTAGATACCTAGAGGGTACTTTCAAATCAAGTTCTTAGAACTCCAGGGAGATATTTATTGATCTTCTGACTACTATGTTTCCCTACCACGTCTCGATGACAGAAACTGCCAAGAAATAGGATATGACAGCACGAATTTTAAGCATATCATTTCAGTGATGTTACAACTACTACTGCAAATGGAATCACCTACCCTATTTACTGTGTCAGTGCAGCCCACCCCCCTTCTCAACTAAAAAAATTCCAGGAGAGAACATTGGCATATTCAGTCTTTTTATATCATCCCTTGCCAAAAGGGATCAAATCACTAGTCTGCCACTTCCAGTATCTGTTCTTCCACTATGCTAGTACTGGACATGTTTAATTCTCCAACATTTCTAACTATATCATGCAACATCATGTGTCTGAGAGAACTTCCCTCGTCTTAAGCACATAGCACAAGTATTCCATTGGATTACTTTTTTTGCTTTGTCTTTAGAAAGGAACACATTCCTCTCCCCCCTCTTTTCGTGATAATATATTCCTAAGAAGGAAGCCAAATTCTTCCCTCAGACAATTCCACTGAAAGGCAAACACATACACACCCTCCAAAAAACAGAAAGACAACCAATCAACCCCAAGAAAACAAAAGAAAGATGCTCTCTAGGGGAACGAACAAATAAACCCCTTGCAGATGTGTGGAAGCGAGTAACAAGCACAGCAAGTCAGTCCCCAGTTCAATACTTGCACTATATGGAAGTACAGAGCAACAAAACATTCCTGTATAACAGAAAAAGCCTTGCATTAGGTAAAGCACTTCATTAGTGTAATGCTTGCAGGGTTTCCCTGAGAACATGATCAGAATACCTTTGTTCTCAGGTGTTCTACTCATGTTGTCAAGCACATAACACATTCTGCTTACCAAAGCTTGCTTCCACTTTTGACAATTACAAAGGCATTTTAAAACTCTTTATCACACTTTTAAACCTAAAATGGACTGGACCTCTAAACAGATTATGGAAATCATGTAAACTTTGCCTTTCAAAGAACAAGCATTAAAAGGACACCATCACAGATTTTTGTGACACTGTAAATGTTAATTATTTACAATACCAGCAAATAAAAAATGTCTGATAGTTACATTAGTGACACTTTTTTTTTTTGTTCTCCTTTTCATTCTAATATTTCAACACAGCAAAGGGCAGATATAAAAAGAAAGCGTAATTCTTGAAACCAGTGTTTATTTCATCACATTTTATAGACAAGAGTTTTAAGAAAGTAAAGGGACTTGTTCATGTCCACTGGCACTCCTAGAAGTCTGTATCATTTAAAACACAGGTGTGCACACTGGAAAACCCCTCTCATCACTGAGCAAAGTTGCCATACCAGTCTCTCTCATATTCACAATCACTGCCTGTTATTCACAAGTGGATTAACAACTAGACTTGGGGAAAAGGTGGAGAAAACTGAAGGTACTGTCATTGCTTAAAGAACAAGTACTGCTGACTTTTCTGATCAGAAATCCAGTAAAGCTGTCAGTTGTTGTCAGTTTCACAAGTTTTTGTGGTATTGATACTTGTGGTATCTCCTAATGTCTCTACACCCAAACACAAATACTTTGCCCTCCTGATTTAAGTGCTGCAGCACTTTACATGTTGTTACCTGCCTCGGAGGACTAATGCAGAGTTAAAAAATACTCTCCACCTAGGAGAGGCTGGTTTAAAATCACACCAGTATGCAGACCTGGGTCACAGTGCAACTGCTCTGACAAATGTGCCAGCACAACTTGCTTAGGTGACACAGCACCAGAAGAGGGATTGTTGGAAAAATGACGTAGAAACCCCCAGCTAGTTAAAGACTGTCCTGATAAACATCAGACCTATTTTAATTTCTTGACTGTGACGTATGGAACACGCCTTTCATCTTGCTTTTGTCTTTTTTTTACATTGTTTTTCCCCCCGATAGCCATTCCTGATAATTTGTACAACAATTAAAAGTCTGGCAATGCTTTCTGGCATTTTCAGCTATGGTAACATGCACATCTGTTCAACATGGTATGTCTAAGACAAGTCTGATTTTCCTGGCTGACTGCATTGGAACACATGCAAATGAAAAACTTCAGTCCTTAACATAGCCCTCTGAAATTACCATAATAAAATACTTCCATGCAGAAACATTCCTAACTCTCCATCTTTCAAAGGTAGCTTTGGACTACGCTCAGATCTACTACTGATGACATACTGACATCTACTGAAGAAACACAATGAATCTGAGAAGCTCAAATTCATTGTTAGCCTTTCTTATTTAGCATCAGCTTGAGATAACAGGAAAGACTTCTAGTCTTGATCTTAATTGCTGATAGCAAGGACAAAAACTGCAAGGACATCCAGGGTCACAAAGTATAAATCCTTTTTTCCTATATGAATCCTAAGAAAGTTGTGCTTGGTGTCCCAGTTCTGGAAGAAAACAATTCTTCCTAAAACATGTGGCAGCTGTTGAAATGCACTGTTATTAAAATATGTTTCTATGATAATAAAGCAAATGTACGAATTGCTGCATTTTCTACTACATTTCTAGATGTGCTTGTCTGAGGTATCTAATACTGGGGTGGTCAGTCACCCACCCCTAAACACAGCTACAAGTCCAGAATCCCCTCTATACACTGCCTGCTAGTAATGCTTACAGCTTAATCAGATTTAACATCAATCAGACTGGCAAGCAATTGGCTTCCACAGTCAAAGAACATCAGAAAGTTTCAAGTGGTTCTGAGCCCAACACTTTCAACAACACAAAATTCACTTCATGTCTAACCACCTTCCAGTCCTTTGCACACAGTGCAGTTTCTTTTCCAGCTCTCACTACTGAGTTGCAAACTAGTACTACTTGTAGTAGTACTAGTAGTACTAGAACTGCTTCCCAGCTCTGCAGAGGAAGCAATAGCTGCTTCAGCTGTTGTTAGTAGCACGAAACAGGCCAATTCTGCAGTGCTCAACAAGGCACCTTGCCAAGGCCACTTGCCTCTGCTCCATCACTCCTAGAGCCATCACTGAACACTGCAGGAGAGCTCCTGCAGTAAAGTGCAGCAAGTAACTGCTGAAACAGTCGGAGGAAGAGGAGGTGATTATGTTCCCTATTGCGAGATATAAGACAGGTTTTAGATGACTTAAAGATGATCCAAAATTTTTAAGAGTTCTAACATTTTGATATAACAACCACTCCACAGATGTAAAATCCCTCTCTTATCATGGATCTAGCTGCTAAGAGTACTTTTCTTTCCATTACACTGAAAACATGAGAATTTGTATCTAACCTTACTTTTTTTCCCCCAGCTTTCTATACTTTATAGAAACTTGATAGAACTCTTTCAACTATCCTGATTCCTCCAAGGCTATCTAACCCAGTGTGAGACAAAGAATCAAAGATCACAAATGTCTGTTACTAGTTCAGACCAACGCAGAAATGAAGGCCAGATCACACAAAACAAAATTAGTTTTTGCAAAATTAAAGACTTCAAATGAAATAGTGACTAATACTGCAAATTTCAGGCCCACACAGGAAACCCAAACGCCAAAACCAGCACACCAGCAACCTTTACTAAGTAAACAGAGTCTTACCTTCTAAATAAATGCCCCATTTCTGCCAGTGTTCAAGGCCAGGTTGGACAGAGCCTTGGGCAACATGGTCTAGTGTGAGGTGTCCTAGCCCATGGCAGGGGGTTGGAACTGGATGATCTTAAGGTCCTTTCCAACCCAAACCATTCTATGATTCTATGAAATACTTCTTCTGCAGGAAATATGAAGACAAGACATCAGCTCCCAGGTGACATCCATCTGACTTAAGACAGCTGATCATACACAAAGTATTACTGTTTAAGAAAAGATTAGCACTACGTCCTTTTTATTCCTCAGCTAGACTGGTCACTTGCCTTTACACTCCCAAAGGAAAAGCCAGGAAAGTCTTAGAAAAGTTAACACTTTGTTTTATGCTTTAGGACATGCCTATTCCACTCACTCCAGCATCTTTAATAGTTGAAAGCTCACGAAAGCAACCTTCCTTAAAACTATTTTCCTTCACAGGACAGTATGAGAGAAAATGGAGATCCCAAACACCTCAAATAAAGGAAACATAAGTTGCTGACTCAGCGATCTCCAACCTCTGCTATTCTGGTAGCTACGAATTTTAATGAAGATATTCTTGTATATAATTGTAACAAAGGAAAGATCCAGACCACCCTAGCACGTTCTTCTCCAACAAACAGCTCTTGAATTGAGTTCTCCTACAGGTAAGTTGTGTAGTCTGTGGAGAAGGTTACTGCTAGGTCCTATACACAACTGCAGAAAAAGAGTGCTTTCTCAGAAAGAGAAGACAAACAATGAGTTGCCTTTCATCTCTTGCCCACTAAGTCTCAAGGTATGCTTGTTCCCTATAGGCTTTTTCCACCTCCACCCCCACCCACCCTGCACACTACTGCTCACTAGTTTCAAATTCCCCAAATCACAGCACTAGCAAACTTAACACATGTAATTTTAAACTATTTGTCTAACAGGACTCACTGTTAAGACTTCAGATGTGTGTCGGAAAACACCATGTACAGTTTTGTCAGATTATGTATTTCAAGTAAATATAGGAATTGCCAAACTAAATTAGGCAACTAGCCATTTAATTTCGTAATCCAGTGCATTCCTTACAGCAGTAAATACCAGATGCTTCAAAGAAACACAAAAAAATCCTGAAGCTGACAATATGAAGCATCCCAACCATAAGAAAATTCCTGTTTTAAAGAATGCCTTGAAGCTACAATTAAATCAACATAAATATGAGCCATTCCCTAGAAGAGCAACACCAATCTCCCCTGCCCTCATGTACTACAGCTAGCAATTGTGTGACCACAAAATGGGTTGATGCAGCAAGCTATTCCAACAGAAAACTGTTTATATGGGTGGTGTTAGTGTTCCATTGGATTAGCCAACTCAACTCACATGAATGCCAGATCCTGCAAACAAGCAGAGAATTTGGTCAATCTTTTTTTGAATTAGATTAGTTTAGCTACAATATGAAAGCAAGCCAAGATATTAAGTCCTTACACAAGGCAAGCAGCTACAGCAAGGCTGGAAAGGGACAAGAACACTGCTACTCCATTCCACAGCAGATGATACCAGCCCAGCTCAGCTTCAAGATCTTAGATCTTAAGAAACAGACTACACTCACATGATATTTTGAGCCAGTTTAAATCCGAACAGCTGCAGTATCACCCTCCACTTTTTTCCATACATGCATTCCTGTGCACCAATGTTGTACATGTCTGGTTCAATACTCATTTCAACAGGTTAAGCCCACCAAAGCAGCAGAAAAATAAACGCTGATTTATACAGCTGGACTTTTTCACTTATTTTAACTTGACTTTTGCCTTAGACATCTAGAGTACTACTGTCAGCGGGCAAAGAAACAGGAAAGTATGGCTCGAGTAAGCATGCACTTACCTAATTAAGGTAGAAGCCATAGTTACTTTCAAAAACTGTTTGTTCAACTCAACTATTTCCAAGCCAGTTAAAGCATAAATCAGTTTAACAGTTCCCTGCTAAACTCAGAGGGAAAACTTCAATTCTACATCTTTTAACTTGCATTTATCATTTTTGGACTCATGCTGTGTTATGTAACATAAATCTTGATGATCTAGCAGGTTCATCAGGCGGCCTGTAATACTGAGGCTGGGGGTGGTGCTTGGGATGCTGGGTCACCCCAAGTTGTGGAAGGAACCAGCAGGGACTGCTGTGGCTACACTGTTGGCTTGCCTGGGAATCCAGCCGTGCTTCCCATCCAGCTCTGTAGTACAGCAGAGTAACACCCCAAGGAGTCACTACTGCTGCATCCACTGCCTGAAACAACCCTACCTTTTCCCTTTGGCCAAGTCAGGTATATGGCAAATATTCATTCTGTGACATACACAGGTCTTTTAAGAGTCTGAGCAAAGCAAAGTTTTTCATGTCTGTCATTAGCTCTGGGCTTAGGTGATATTCACACCAATGTACTCTACTGTCAAGACATGTTACATGCAAGGTACTCAGCATGTAACTGGTGGAAGGGCCACACACCCCACTGTTTTGCTCATTCTCCTAAGCTTGCAAGTGTCTTTTCCACTCTGCCTCTGTTAGGTAAGTCATTTCAAGCTTTTTAATGTCCTGAATTTTCAGACTCCGAAAACCAGTCATGTTCCTGACAGTCAGCAAGTCCACAAAGTATCCCCAGTTATGCCATCTACAGAAATACCACATTTGTGAAGTTTTAAACAGCATCAACTTGACTTTGTAAAGTTAACGTTCTTTGAACAATTTATTTGAGAAACTGCCTAGGTTTTGAAGGACAAAAAAAACGCTATGATCTCAAGTGTGAGTATGTGAAAACCTCCAATACCACCTATTACTGTGAGAGCCCTGTATTGCTAAGCTTTCAACACAAATTATGGCTGAACTGAAAGCAAAAGCAGGTTATTATCCATTGAAGATATATTCTCTTCTTCAACTTTACTCAACCTGCATCCCACTCACAATAGTAGATAACAGAAAGGGTAGAGAATGCACTACCTCCTGGATTTTGTTCCAGGACATCTTTTCCTAGGCCAACTGAGGACTTTGAACAAGGAAAATAAAACACAACACTTTTGCTTGTGTCCTCCACCAGAAATCTGTATAAAAAAATGTAGGCAAGCACTAAAAAAAAAAAAAAAAAACCAAACCAAAACCAAAAAAAAAAAAAGAGAGAGAAAGAAAACTGGAAAAATAAGAGAGAATATTCTTCATCTATCTCGAAGAGAAAGAACTGTTTGATATATGACAACTCCTACATCCCACCCCAAAAAGATCACAATTAGGTCAGATTATTTGTAAGGAAATTTCTACCCACAATCTTTCAGCATTTTTATCCTTCTTCTTTTCAAAAGGTCAGTTATTTACATGGTTTGAATACACAGTTTGTAGGAAAATAATTTTTTTATATTCTCTTCCTAATCATTTCCCTTATTTTTGTCATTCTTATAACTACACATTCCTCAGCACTGGTTTTCCAACTTGCATACTTTATTTCTTCTTCTTGCAGTAGATGCAGCATTAGGAGGAATTAAATAGAAGAGGGCATAAAGGCCCACAATTCATGCTTTCTGCATTTAATTTCAAAAAAACAGGCAGAAAACACACCACCAAGAAATAAACACACTACTGAAATGCTGAAGGACCAATTCTCCATCTTAGAGGCTGCAGCTATACTCCAGGAGGGCTGCCTTCACAGAACATGCTGTCCTAAGGCCAGCACACTCTGAACAGTAAGATATTCAGACTTTCTGACAATAAGTTACCTTGATTTGAACACATCCTACAGAATTTCAGAACAAAGTTCTTCCTCTGAGTCAGTTTTAAGATTTCCCTCCTATGTAGATTCTCCAATAAAGAATAAGGTATAAGAACACATGGAAACCTCTTTTTCAGGGCTGAGGGTACTTTCATGTTTTCTCCCCACAAAGAATTACTCTAATACTCTATTCAGAAATTTAATCTTTCCCTGGAGTTCCACTGGTTTGTTTTTTGGGTTTTTTTACAGATATATGGGGAAGATAAATGGAAGAAGTAAAGGTACAAAACAACACTGAAGTCTCCTCCCTTTAGGAAATCCAAATTAAAGACTTGGAAAAATATGACAGTGTTACACAGCTTGGCATTCTTCCCATAACATAAGCTTACTATCTACAGAATCATCTTATTTAACTTTCCTAACATATCTTAATATCTTGCTTTTCCTTCTAATCACCACAGAAAAAAAGCTAATAGTAAACCAGAACAGAAACCTTACAGTTTAGCTTAAAACACTCTAAGTTGTTGTAATAGTACATATTTTTCTGATCTACATACTTTGCTTTCTAGACCCATTCTTTTTTGGCATATATGTTACTGTATATACGTCTGTACAGCAGCATAGAATCAGAATCATAGAGTGGTTCGAGTTGGAAAGAACCTTAAGATCATCCAGTTCCAACGACCCTGCAATGGGCAGGAACACCTTGCACTAGACCATGTTGCCCAAGGCTCTGTCCAACCTGGCCTTTAACACTGCCAGGGATGGAGCATCCACCAGTTCTTTGGGCAACCTGTTCCAGGGCTTCACCACCCTCACAGTAAAGAACTTCTTCCTTATATCTAACCTGAACTTCCCCTGTTTCAGTTTGAACCCATCACCCCTTGTCCTATTGCTACAGTCCCTGATAAACAGTCCTGCTTTAGTTATGTCACCTTACTACCTCTAGCTCCATGGCAACTGGTATTGTCCATTGACAATTCCTTTTCATTTCAAATGTTTGCTACCTTGACTTCAGAAAAAAAACAGAAGAAAAAAGTCCTCCTGAAACTCTTAAATGTGACCAATAAACTTCAAGTACCTATGCAAAAAAATGAAACACCATAATTTCTTCTTAATTCAGAGGTCCGTATCCTGGAATCAATACACTAAAGCAACCCTCCAATATGTTATACAAAGTGAAGGCAAAAATAACTGTAATGCAAATTATCAAAGTTAATTATATTTGATTATCACAATAAATGTTAAAGAATATGTCATCTAGATCTACATGAATTAGGTCATGTATGGTATTCTGGCACACAAGAAATTCATTACTGAAGAGTACAGATGCTCCGTTTTACAATCTTTTTTCCAAGTAGCCTTTCAGCACATTCCCAGCCTTATCTCATTCTCACCGAGATTTCCATCCTCAATGGTCAGCACCACTTCATCCATCACCAAGGCCCGGAAATCTAGCTCCTCTTCACAGCACTTGGCCTTCAGCGCTCTCAGGATCTCCTGCTGAGGGTAATCTTCTCTGATGCGACGGTCTGTTAAGAACCACAGCCTGGGAGCAACTGAACTGCACATCTTGGAGTTGTCTTGCAACCTTCAAGGTCTCCTTTCAATGGAACTTCTAGATGGTGGAGAAGATGAGACTCTGTTAGAGTACACAGGCTCCTGTATTCATATTCCCCACTGTACCAGGTCCTACTCCCTCTACACAAGTCAGTCCTTTTCAATGGAGTGCAACTTCCAACTTCCAAGTGGGAAAATAATGTCTACACCTAACTTGTAGCAGAAGCAACAACAGGAACAAATCCATTTACATTCAATGGAATGTAAATGCTAGAAATCAGGTCTTGAACCTCATGCTAGTTTCATCCACAAGAAGTACACACTTGACTTAAGTACCGGTAGTAGCATCCCCCTTTCTTGACAGTACTAAGGGGCATGCCAAGAACTGAAAACATACGGATGGTCACCTCTGAAGGCCGCAATTTCAACTTCATGATTGTGATTAATTCCTTACAAATGGAAATAACTCAGGCCCTCTCCTAGGTACTGCTAAAACACCAGTGACAGACTTCATGTATCCCTATCCACCACATACAGAAGACAACAGCGTGTGCCAAATTCTGTATGTTAGAAGAGCAGTCTTGAACAAGAGGAAGAAATCCATTAAAACAGGATTTTCCACGTCAGCATTTCAAGACTGATTTGCTCTTACAATCACTTCATATCCACTCTACTATCTGTAACATATTACTGGGGAAAAAAGAAAAAAAAGGAACAACAACAACAAAAAAAAAACCTCAATGGAACAAGGAGCATCAACAAAATATTAAGAATACCCAACATGGAACCTAAAGCAAAATCAAGGTTTGAATATCAGTGCTAGCCCTTTCTTGCTCCTTTTTTTTTTAAATCAGTTTTATATACATAAACAGCACCAGCAAAAATTCAGCATCAAAACTAGAAAAAAAAAAAAAGTTCAAACTGAAGAATTCCAATTACAATGGTACCAGAAGTGGTAACAGCAAGGCACTGCTCCTTTTGTTTTGAATACAGGGCACCTGGACTATTTTTGACTGTATACTAAAATACTTTAAAAGCTGCTAAACAATTACAATTATTGTTAATGGAATACTCATCTACATTCAAGAGAAACAAGCAGCATGGTGTGGGTAAAATGAACTGTGGAGAAAAACAGAGCTGTTTTCTGCGACACATTTTAAACTTTCATATTAAAACAGAGATAGAAATAATTGTTTTCACCAGTAGAGCTTACATGAGTTTCAAACAGAACTGAAGGCTAGGACAGAAACAAGAGTTCTGCCTGGTAGTCCCAGTGAGAGGACCTGCTGTCAACAGAAAATGCAAATGCAGAAAGACCAGAAGTATACAACTTCTTTCATCTGATACCACAAAGAATTTCATTTTTTGTAGCAGGTCTTGGGACAAAACTATTACTTTGCTACAACTATAAGAATGAGCTAATTCTATTATTATTTTTAAACCAAGTTTTTTCTACTAGCACGGCTTCTTCTGAAGAAGGACATACATTTTTAAGTGGACATTTTTATTCCTAGTGCTGAGAATCATGACAATAAGCAAACTTTTTTCCCACCTCTTTGGTAAATGAACAGCAACAATAAAGCCAAGTACTAAAGTTGTTCATTCTAACAGCTTGAAAGAAAGCAGAAGCTATGGAAAGGCAATCCCAGATGCAGGCCAGCCCTTGACAGCAGTCAAGATGCTCAAGGTAAAGCAGGAAAAAGTGTTTGCTCCCTGCAGGAAAATGGGTAAGGGAGGCTGTAAAAAGTATTTCTGATATCTCAAAGAACCCCCTTTTTCTTCAAAGCAGCTGAAAGTGAAAAGGGCAAGTTGAGGTTTGGGCTTGCAATGACTGACAACTGGAAGATTCTGCCCCACTTCTGGCTCTCTCAACCATGGCTTTCTCTCCATGGTTAAGTTACAGAAAGCTTCCTGGGACAACATCCTCAGCCAAGAATCGGGACAAAATATCTTTTCCAGAAATGGCACTGCCATGGCACAGCTCAGAAAGCTTCTTGCCCATTTATTTCTGCTATCTGCATGAATGACTGGGGAGACCAAACAGCCCCACCTACCGCCTCTCTTCTGAAAAGCAGCTCCACTTAACAAGCTGGCACACCTTGCTTTGAGTAACAGCTATAGAACATGGAGAATATGAAAAAAAAAAAAAAGTTTGACAGACAGATATAATTTTAAAAATAATAATAATCACAAAACATTACATATTTTCAGCCTGTTTGGGGTTTTGATTTGTTGTTTGGTGATGGTGGAAGGTTTCTGCGTTCATTACTGTTTCTAACACTGGTGCAAAGAAACAAGTATTTTCTCTCCAGCAGCCTTCTCCCCCTATTTTTGCTTGCTTCTAACCCTTAATTTCTTTGCCAGCAGCGATCTGCTCACATTTTTCTCAAATATCTTTTCTACATAGCTCCACCTCCACTCCCTTGAATCTGCAGAGACTGTTCCATCATCTGCCCTGACTGCCATTTCAGCAGTGATTTCCTAAAAATCAGCAAAGGGTTGAAGAAGAAAGAAAAAGAAGGTACACCCTTTTCTATCCTCCATCTTTCTGCTATTTTTTAAAGGAGCTATAGCACCATCAAGAAGAACCATGCAGATACCTCAATTAGCACATTAAACCAGCAGGCATATAAAAATGCCTTGGGTATGGGTATCCACCTCCCTCCTAATACTATGTCTCATCTCCTCTAAATCTAAGTTTTGTAAGTGTGTATAAAAAGGCTCACACCTCATCATGAGGCAGGAAGGTAGCAACCTCAAGTATGAAGGTAATTAAAAAACTTACCTTAACTGAAGTTACAAGCCAGAGGCAGAAACCAGTAATCCTAACTATCAGCTCCCTGACCTCCAACCCAATACATTTTATTTCCACCTGGAGAAATACCCTTTTCACACCAGTGTTCTGCTCCTAAAACCAGAATCTACTTAACAGTTTCAACCTCTCCTTATAATCTCTGTTTTGATTGTGTAAGAAGTCTCACAGAACGCAAAACCTGCAATTTACCCTATTAACCCAAACATCTTAATCCCTCCCACATTCTCAAGCACATTGTCTGTAGGAGGACAGCTTGCCTTGCCGTCAGATGCACAAGAGCATTAAGCTCTCAAGTTGGATATGATTTCCAGAATTTTTCCCTGAAAGCCAGCTCCACCCATTTCAATCTAAAAGACACAGCCTCAGACAATGCTGGGTGTGCATGGAATACTTCCTAACCCATGAAAGCATGTATTGCAAAGTAAGTATAGTATATATAAGGGGAAGAGCAGATGTCTAAATGTCTTCAAGAAGACCAGCTGAAATGCAGTTTCACTTAAAGCTAGTATAATCAATGTAAGTACCATCTTTCAATAACTATTTAATAGACATATGAAACTGAAAAAAAAAATCGTGTTAGACTGGGACAGGTAAAAGTGGCAGTGAAGTAAAAGCTCTATGATAAAAATTAAACAGTGTGTCATGCCAGCCAAGCAGACACAGCTACATCTTCTTCACAAAGACTGTGTGGAACAATTTATTCCCTCTATAAATTGCTAAATCTTTAGCAATTTATACAGGGAATGCAACATTCGGCCCAGCTTTCAGCTGTGGCATCCCTGTACCGCTTAAGCTAAGCTTTAGACTGGTATTCACACAGCATCTTCCTCTGCTCCCCATCACATGCAAATGTATTTTCTTCCACACTCCTTGAATTTGCAACACACCTTTAGCACCTGTACTAACAAAAACACTCACTCTGCTACTTTTCTACTTTACATCATATACAAATACATTCGGTTGACGTAACAAGAAATTCATCCAAGCAGATCAGCTGTCCAGAGAACTGGAAATCTCTGAACATGACTTTTTTTACTTTGAAGGGGTCTCCACAGAGAGCCTTTCAGACCTGCCTGCAGGAATGGGATACTGGTCTCTATTGCACATTTACTCCTTGTCCTGTCCTCAACACCCAAAAGCAGGAGAAAAATTGACCAGTCTCTTTTTCTTTTTCATCATGACGTATTTTCCCCTAAACTGAAACAAGAAACCAGTTATTAGGAGATATTAATTAATTTATGTATTAATGATAAATGTGTACCATAGAAGATACCTAGTACACAAAAAGATTATATCCTTTCTATTTAGAATTCAACTACTCAATGCCTCTGTAAATTAAAAAGGCTAGGTTGTTTCTGTCCTATGGGAACCATGAATGGAATCCCAGATGTTTTTCAGCATTAGGAATCGATGTGACCTGGCTATCTCAACCGCTCAACTTGTGATCTGATATTATAGCACACTCCCACTGACTATCCCAGATCACGCTGATCCCAGTGCAATCTGGGAATCGAGTTAGTGGAACAATTATTACCATCAGCCCCTCCCAGGATCGTCTCTTTTTTCAGATCTCAGCCTAAACTCTTGGCCTCAGTTACAGCACTATGTAGCTAATGCAACTCTATGGATTTCAGCAGTTAATAGAGAAGTAAAACCTAATCTTAGTTTTCACACACCTCTAGGCATATTTAATCCCTACAGCTCAGATAACGATAATAAGAATCACACAGAAGTGAGAAGGAAATAGCAAAGAGCCTGACAGTCATGACTGCCATGGGAAATAGAGAACTAGGAAAAATAAGCTCTAAGCACTCACCTCACTACAAATAACACTGCACCTTCTTACGTATCATTAATGCATATCCCTTAATACTTCTTTCCAGAACACTTAAATTGGAAAAGGTATTTTGTTTACCTTTTAATCATAAATTTGCTAAGGCTTGAAACGGAGTACACGCTTCCAGTAAACCAATTGTCTCTACCATTGCAGCAGTTTCTAGAATCCTACTTTGGAGGCCACACCTCATGATGCTGAAGACCTAAGGACAGCTGGCAGATGCTCATAAGTTATCTCCTTCAGGAGATATTTCAAGGCAAATCTGAATTACAAAGCCAATTTTAGGTAGCAGACCGGTCAAACAGCTAAGGAAAGCTCTGGCATATGACCCTGTGTATGATCCATCATACGCTGTCATGGAAGTCTCTGTCTCATCTTAATGAAAGCAACACTTCAAACAACCCAGAAAATTTGACTATGTCATAGGGAGACCAGGCCTGAAAACAGTTCACAGCTGTTTCAAGTATAAAGCACAATTAATATTTATCACACAAAGATACCAGAATGATGATCACTTAAGAAAACATGTATATAACCCATTGATGAATACAACCCATGGCAATATATACAGACATAAAAACTTACATCTTGAACCACTTGTTCAATTTGATTAAGAAAAATAAATCCAAGGTAAGCCAACTCCTTCCTGACACTGCTGCTTCATGGCAATGCTTAAGGACAACCTCAAGAAAAATCCCCCTCTTACCCACCAGAGACCAGTTTTCCCAAGCCTGTCATATAACCATTTGAGAATCTTTGGAAAGAATACATTTTTAAAAGCTGAAGAATCTGAAAAATTAAAGTATTTCTTTGAATGCATTTTATACAATAAATTGAGCAGCTGCAGCGCAATCTGTCCAGTGCTGCTGCATTATCATCCGCCCTCTACACATGCTTCATAGAATTTAAAGTCACTGCAGGCAGGTGAACCCCAAGCACACCTCCTTGAAAGCATACCACAGTATCTACCTCCTTTTCAGTATGAGATTTTAGACTGCGACAATCACGGGATATGGGAATATGTTAATTGTTCCCACTCAGTCCCAGTACAACCCTCCACATCCGCAGACGGGCAACTGCACTCCCTGATGGCTTTCATCTGCTTGTCCCCACCTCTGCACTGACTGATGTTAAAGATGTTAGCTACAAACCTTCCAGGCACAATTGCCTCTAAAAGGCAGAGATCCACACCCCCAGTCTTTCCTCCTCTACGTTCATGCTTGCAAGTAGGTGATAACATGCCCCATTCACATACCCCAGCTCCTGATCTCCAGTGAATCATCCATTCACTCTAGCCCCATACTGGTCAGCACCATCTCTCCTGCTTCTGCTTTGGTGGTATTTTTCCCCCTACAACAGGCTCTCAGCTTTTTCACCCCGCTCCACTCTGCCTGTGCATGCAAATAAAACATACATTTCCTCCCACATCAGCTCCTTCTCTGAAGAGAGGCTCTTCTACCTCTGCCCAGGTTCCCCTGCAATGTGGCACAATACTCCCCCCTGTTCTCTGCCTCCCCCCCCCACCCCATCCGTGTGTACATCGGCAGTTCTCCCTCCCCCCTTTCCCCACCCCCTTTCTGTCTCTGTGCCTCTCCCAGCGCCTGGCGTGGGGGAAGGGAAACATGCACTGTATGAATGAATGGGCCGAAGAGACTTACCAGAAATTGGGTGAGGAAAAGAGTGGAAGACGAGAAGGACACCAAAGATGGGTGCTTCCTCCCTTCAGCGTGCCAAGTGCTGCCTCAGTTCTGGCTCCCTTCACAAGGTCACGTGTCCTGCTAGGTACCCCTTTCCCTGGATCCTCTACTAACCACAAAGGGTGGCAGGGAAGTCTTCTGGATGCCTCTCTGTACTCTGGAGGGAAGGGTACTACTGAAGCTCCCAAAGCAAGCAAAGTCCTGTAACGTGCAACGTAATGCCTCGAGTAACAAGGGAGATTTCTGAAGGGGGAAAGGGCGAGTAAGTGACTGTTCAATTAATTCCCAAATTGTCTTCCCCTGCGGGGGAAGAGGGATGGGAAGGAGGGAAGAGTGTACTGGTGAAGCGCTGTAGCTTTCTATGAAAAATAAACTGAATCCTCGTGTCTCTACTTGCTCAGAACTGAACCCCTAAACGACTCTGAAGTCACAAACACCTAGGGAGGAAAAAGGGGAGAAAAATCTCTATTAAGACATAAACTAACATGCAAAGGTATCTAATAAACTAAATCCCAGCGGAAAAAAAGGTACCGTACAAGATAGTAAGCAAAGCCAAAAGAAAAAGACGGCCCAAACACAATTTTGTGAAACGTACAACTTTAAACGATTTACAGAAATGTACTACCACAGAAGCCCGTTTTAAGGTGAAAAAAAGGTTAAGCAGTTCATTCCTTAACTGAAGAATGTGTGTTCAACGGAAAGTTAAATCTGCGCCTACACGTGAACGTAAGAAGAAATTAAGTTTTAAAACCTTCAAAAACTATTCCTATTTATTCGCGTGAGTCTTTAAACCCCTCCTCCAGAATAACATTCAGAATTCAGATGAGGAGACTAGAGAAAAGTACGTTTCAGGTCAGAAGCATACACCCCTATGCATTAGACCCCTCTCCGCCATAGAAAATAAACTGCCTCTTATAAAGGGTGACCAAAACGAAAAGCCAAAATAACACGTCTAGAGGATGCTTAACGAAAGATTAGCAGTCACACACTTGGAACCCCGGTAGATCAGTTAAGTCACCGATGTGCCATGAGCTCTTTAAACATCAGAAAACAAAAGAGGAGAAGAAACCCAGTTGAAAGATTTCGTTCTAGGACTCGGCAGCGCACACACCCCCAGCGTCACGGGCAGAAATTGCCCCCAACAACCGCAGACCCCCACGTTCACGGGAGCCGTTTTGCACCCCCGTTTCCGCGGCGGCTTTGCACACACATCGAACGCGTGTGAACGCGCAGGCGGCGCGCAAGGCGGGAGCCGACCCCCGCGGCGCACTCGCGGCGCTCCGCCCGAGCGCGACCCGCCCGCGGAACGCCATGGGCGAGGCGGCAGCAGGGCGAGGAGCCGCCGCCCGCCCGTCCTTCTGCCCGTGCCCCCGTCGCTCACAACGAGCGGCCGCCGCCTGCATACCCACGCCCCCCACCACCACCATCAGCCCCGAAGCGGCTGCCACCCACCTGGGCGCCCCGGCTGTCCGGCCCGCGCGGGGCGGCGGGAAGGCGCCGGGATGCACAATCACCATGGGCGCAGCGCGGCGGCGGGGCGGGACGGCTGAGAGGACAGTCCCAACCCCCCAACACACACACTCCTTCCCGCCTGCCCCCTCCCCGGGCACGGCGGACCCCACCCCCGGGCTCGCACCCGCTCAGCCCGACATCTCACCCTCCCCGCGAACCGCCGAGCCCGAAACTGAGGGGACCCGCGCGCCCCGCCGGCGCCCCCCTCCTCTTCCCGCAGGCACCGGGCCTAGGAAGGGAAGCCGCGGGGCGAAGAAGGCTCCGGAGAGATTCGCCCCTTCCTCCCCGCCGGCAGCGGTCGCTCGGCGGCGGCGCGGTCCTAAAGGGGAGCGGGCGACGCCACACGTCGCTCCGCTCAGAACACAATCCCCCCCCCCCCCCCGCTCGCTCTCCGCCTCCCTCCGCCTCCCTCCTTCCCGCGGCTGGGGCGAGAAGGAAGGCTGTTCCGTGCTCCGAGACCCCCGCCCCCCGCGGCCGCCGCTCCAGCCACAGCGCGGGCACCGCCGCCTCCTCGCACGCTCCCTCCCTCCCTCCCTCCCTCCCACCGCCTGACTGGAGCGGCGGCGGCCGCGGCGCTGCTAACGGCCGAGCGCGCCTGGCACGCGCTGGCGGAGGGAGGCAAGGCGGGGCGCCCGGCTCCGCGGTGGGTGGGGCGGCCGCGGGGAAGCGCGCGAGGGCGGTGGCAGCGCGGTGCTTCCGCCTGTCGCCCGCCGCCGCGCGCTGCTCGGCGTGGGGTGGGGTGGGGCGGGGCGGGGCAGGCGGCGCGGCCCAGCCGGCCCGAGCCGGTGGCCCTGAGCCACCACACGCACGCTGAGGGTGCCTGCATGGCACGGCCGAGACCGCCTGCCCCCCCACCGCCGCGGGTGACCGGCTGCGGCGGGACGCCGCTGGCACGTGGCGCGCAAAGCCAGAACCTTTGTCCTTCGTGTGACAGGTACCGGCGTGACGCGTCCCACGCGCCACCTGCCACGCACCGTCACGTGCCCCCCGCCGCCGGAGCCGCGCCGCCCCTCGCTGCTGTCATTCTGCTAACGTAATGGCTGCTGGCAGCGGAGCGATGCTCCCCTCCCGTGTGTTACTAACCAGCGCATCTCCTTTCCGTGTGCCGGTGGCACACCGGCCGCTCTTCTCCGTGCTGCACCCTTTCTATTCACCGTATCGTGTTAGCTGTGTATCCCATGGGGATTCCTGTAGGAATCTCTCCTTCGCCAGCCCTCCTAACCTCCAGATTCTGTGTCCCACGAGAGCAGCCTCTGTCCCTGCCCATGGCAGAGGGGTTGAACTGTATGATTGTTAAAGTTCCTTCCAACCCAACCCATTCAGTAATTCTGTCTTCCTCAACAACCAGTGTTACAGCTTTGCAAATAGGGAACGTACCCATTTGGTCATGTCCGATACCCCCAGAACTGGTGTCTTCTGTCTCTCCAGCATGTGTGGTTCTCTCCCAGCATTCTTAGTTCTTTCACCTTAACGACACTCTACATGCCCCTTGCCCCCCAGTGTAGTTCATCTATACATGACACATACATACATGACAGACTCCAGAGCCTGTGGCTGCAAGGTAAAGATCATCCAAACCTTCCATGTGGTACCCCTGGTACTTGACTGACATGATGGGACTGATTTCCACAGTAGTAACCCTACATATTACAAGCCAGAACGCCCTAAAATCTGCCGCAATGTTTATCCATTCATACTGCAGAGTGATGTACCATGGTATCCTACACTCCACCTTTGGTACACCTTCTGCAAAGGCATAGCTGATAGTTAAAATGAAATGCAAACATCACTAAGCATTTCTAAGGCTGACTTTACTGTGTTTGTTCATTTGGTCCTGCAAACATCTGGGTCCTACTCCCCAACCTCAGGTGTGATTCATACAGCTCTTTCAGAAGAACATGAGGCAAGGCTACCTCAAAGATGCTGTCAACCTTGTCTAATGTGAGGTGTCCCTACCCATGGCAGGGGGTTTGGAACTGGATGAGTTTTAAGGTTCCTTTCAACCCAAACCATTCCATGAAGCTATGATTCTGTGATGTCAGTGGCCAAAATCCCTGTTTACCCAGGCATCATTCGATGCTCTCCCACCCGCCGGGGTTGTTCGCCAAGCCTTCTGGGTTCTCATGGCTGCAAGCCAGAGACAGCTGCTGGATTCCAGGTTCCCGTCCACCCCACCCTGTACAACAGTGTAGGGAAAAAGACACCATCACTCGCTTAAATGCCAACTCAAAGTACAACTTGAGAGCAAGAGGCAGGTCGCATGCAAGTCCCAGCAGGCTAAATAAAAACTAAACAAATTACTCCAAAATGATGGACAATATTTTTGTTACTTTGATTGTTACAAAACAATACCACCTTTGACAGAATTACTACATCCCAAGGCTTCTGGAATACAGTTCCCACGTGCAAAGAGTTCACACTTCTGAAAGTTGTAATTTGAGGTTGTGAGGTGCACAGGTTTGTTTACACAGGGAATTTACTAACAGGAAGCTACTGTGGCACCACTGCTCTGCTGAAGATGTGTGCAACCACTGCACAGCATCTAGCACGCACCCATGTTTCAGAGCAAGAATTCTTCTGGATTCATGTATGCTGTTTTAATTTAAGGTAGTATAAAGCAAAGAGGAAAGAAAATGCCCACATGTAGTATGTATATAGTTCTAACTACATATAATAGTAATATAATAAGAGCATACTTTTATTATTATTTTTACAAGCACATGTAGGGACAGGACAAGGGGGAATGGCTTTAACCTGACAGGGGAGGTTGAGATGAGATTTTAGGAAGTTCCCTCCTGAGAAGGTAGTGAGGCGCTAGCACAGGTTGCCCAGAGAAGCTGTGGCTGCCCCATCCCTGGCAGTGTTCAAGGCCAGGTTGGACAGGGCTTGGAGCAGCCTGGTCTAATGGATCATGTCCCTGCCCATGGAAGGGGGTTGAAACTGGATGAGCTTTAAGGTCCCTTCCTGTGATTCTATTATTATCAGTGAGCTTTGATTCCCCCAACTACCATTTGCCTTCCTCACTCTCTTGCATGCAAAATGGAGCCTTCCATCCCATTTTTTTACTGTTTGTGGAGCTGCTGGAGCTGCAGCACGTTGGACCTCAGTACAAACTCTGAGTATTGAAGTGAGCAATGATCCGAGTCAGCTGAAAGAGCAGGCTGGATGACCTCTACCTCTAGAACATCTTCCCACTGTCCCAAAGCACCGCTCAGTTTGGAGAGAGCCCTCAAAGCCTTTTGCTATTTCTTAGAAAGGCAGAGCAGGGCAAAGTGACGATGTATTGCTCAGGATGTGCCCACCCGTGACATGTCCACAACTGCAGCAGCTTTTGATTTATAAAGAGCTGTCACTGCAGTTGTGTTGGATGTAGATGGTACACTTGCCTAGGCAAGACTTTGATTTTTTTTAATTTCTAGTTTTTTCTACTGTTTGCCAGTGAATGCGCAGTCTCTCCTGTCACCTACAGATCTATTTTTATCATGCCAGAATTCTCACAAAGAGAGTATTGGCTACTGCCCTGGGCATCAGTGGTCCAGAGTACCAAGTTTCACCCTTTGGGAAAATGATGTAATTGTAGTATCAGCAAAGAATGGGCGCTTCTGAAGACTGAACATTCCTGGCACCTTCTTTTGAGATTTTTCCCATGCACTCTGAAATGCATAATGTAAGGACTGGTCCAAACCCTTAATGTATGCAAAATCTGATTTCACGGTTGATTCCATGAAGCGTCTTTTGTCACTGCGTTCACTAAAAATGCAAACCAGCCATTCAGTCGTTACTCTGTTATTATGCACATCAGAAAGTTTTCTATGCTTTCTCTGGGTGGGTGTATGAGCTTGTGGAGGAAAAACGCTGCAAAGCCCAGCCTGCAAATGCTGCTAAGCCTAATTATTTGTATGAATTTCCCCGTGTGCTGCTGCTGCTGCAGTAGCTACTCATGCGGTCAGTTAAGTCTCACAGTGATGTTTCTGCTCCCCACTTGGGTGACTGAGTAATAAAAAAAATGTAAGGCAAGGTGAGTGCCTGTGCTCACACATGAATGCTTGGGTTCACATATGAACACAGATGGTCCCATGGAAGGAAACAATTTCTGGATTGTGTTTCAATGAGCAAATGGCCATATCATTCTTGTTCCACACTATGTAAAATGAGAACTATGAGAAATCATCTTTAATCTCACCCAACCTCAGTTTACTTACTGGTTCTGACTGCTATACCAATTCCTGTTCTGGATAGTGGAAAATGACTGCCAACACAAAGGGCTCACAGCTAAAGAGGTCAGCGGGAAGTTCCACGTTTCACTTACTCAACCCCGAAAGTATTTTGACCCAGCATCATGAGCGACTCCAATCTCATCAGCCAGCTGCTCGAGGCTCGTCTCTCGGAAGCTGTAACACCTACCACATGTTCCCAATCCCGAACATGGCACCGGAGCTTGCCAACGTGGGGAGAGGGGGGGGGGTGTCACAGCGGGAAGGCCGCAGACGCCCGCCGCACGTGCGGCGAGGCCACCAGCACCCTCACACCCCGCATGCGCACCGCTGCCCCGGGCAGGCGGGGCGGTGGCGGGGCTGGGTCTGGGGCCGTGTCGCTCAGCCCCGCCTGCGGCGGCGCGCACCCAGCGCAGCCGGCTGGAACCGGCGGCAGCGGAGAGATGTGTGCAGCCAGCCCGGCTGCCGGCGCCGCCGTCCCGCCCGGCCGCGGTCCCTTCTCCCCCGGCAGGAGGCACGGGGTGCGGGGATGGAGCTGCGGGCGGCTGCAGCCCCCTGCGGGACGGAGCGATCCTGCTGCGGGGTCACGCACTGGCAGGGGCAGGGCGCGACCGTCCGTTTCCTGTGCCGGGCGGTGGGAAGGGCGGGAACAGACTGCTGGGGCGAGGAATAATCCTTATGGTGAAAATGCTGTGACAACATAAAGGAAGAGAGGTCTGTGCAGGTAGTGGAATGCAGGAATGAGAATCCTCTTGTTCACTTGAAAGGAGAACTGCAAAGGCTCGGGACACAATCCCGCTAGAAGAAAAGGGCTTGCAGGGACATTGCCGGACTTTTCCTGCCAGACGGCAAGCGTTTGGGGACACGTGGGAGGAGAGCACGCATCTCATTGAATAGGTAACTTTGAAGAAGGTCAGAGGCTTCTGCTACCCTTATTCCGGGCACAGTTTGAGAACCGGGAGACACAAAGAAGCTCAGGCAGGCAGAGTTACAAACAGAAACAAAGGGATGGATGAATAGCAGCTGGGAGGCTTCAAAGGCCAGGGTATAACAGCAGCTCCCACTTCCAGAAGACAGGAGTGCATTTCTCCTTGCTCAGTTGCAGTTATGCTGCAGGGAAATAGGGAACAGTACTGAGGAGCTGGACAAAGGGAAAATGTGGTTTTGGTGGAAGCAGTCATTTGCAAGAAAAAAGCTTCCTTCTCTGTCCCCCTTCTGCCTCTCTTTTACGGGTGCCTGCCCCCTTCTCCAACTGTTCTTCCTCACCCTGCATTTTTCCTTTACTATCTTGAGAAAGTTCCTTTCTCTTTTCTGTCTGCCTGCTTTTGTTTCCTGTTCCTTTCCCTCTTCTTGACTGTCCTTTTCTGTCTCCTCCATTGTCTTTTGATGAATGCTGTTGCAGTGATGACTTAAGGCTTTCAGTGCCTGTTGGGAAGGATCTGATGCAACCACCGGGTGGCTATACCTTGCAGGCACTTAGCTGCAGTAAGATTGATAAACATCTCCCCTGCGAGCTAAAGAGCTTCAGATGACACGTAAAATGTCCCTGAGTTTTTCCCAGTCGCGTCGGTGTTTTCCTCCTGTGCAGCACTTCTGTGCCCAGAGCTGGTGAGACAACGTTGCAGGGAATCTAAGACTTCTCCCATTCGTGGGGAGCGATTTCTTCGTCTAACCGATGGGCCCCCTGGCCGCTGCCAAGCGTGGTTATACACCCAGCACCTGCCTGCCTTAGACCGATAGAGGAGGCGGGAGGGCGGGCGACTCAGGTCTCCCCTTGCGGGGTCCGGCGCCATTATGGGAGAGATACTCAGGGGGACCTTTCCTCTTCCCTTTCCCTCCTCCTGCGGCCAGGTGCTAAGGGAGGAGGGGATGGAGATCCCTTGAAGGGAGGCCAGAACTAGGTCAGTGTAGCTGGAAACTGCAGCTGGTGCAGTGCGAGGCGGGGCGCAGAGCCAGCGATAGCCGGAGCGGGGTCAGTGAGAAGAGCCGTGCTGGATGCGGGAGGCGGGGGGAGGCACTGACAAGTTGCAGGGGAAGGACGGCCTCCTGCAAGCTGATTGCGTGGCTGCCAGCACGGACAGCCCCCGCTCCCCTGCCTCCCCGAGCCCCTCGCCCCTTGCACCCGCCTGCGGATGCCCGCAGAGTCCCTTCCCCGCCACGCTGCCCGGGGCTTGCGGAGCGCTGCGCTGGCACAGCGTTTAGCCATCGGGGAATGGCCTGGGGGTGGGCAGGAGGAGGTCCGCACAACGGGAGAGGGAGAGGAAGGGAGGGTGGAAGATGATGCTGGAAGGTGGACTGAGAGGAAGATGTTAGGAACAGAGAAAGGAGGCTGGATGGAAATGGAGACATGGAGAAAAATCTGGGCAAATACATAAGGAACAGATGGAGAAATATATATTAAAAAGAGGGATAAGAGAAGCATGAAAGGCAACAAACAATGACAACTGACGTTTCAGCACTTGAAATTGGTGCAGTGGGGAGGAGGTCGTTTGCATTCCTCACAGCGCCCAGGCAGAAGGACACATCCCCCTTTCCAAAATCCACAAGGCAATAAAGCTGCTGCAGCCAGACGCTGCCAACACGTTTACCATCACCAGTGGCTTCAGTACAGATGTACCTTGCTACTGCCCAAGGGCAGTATTGTTACCACCCTTCAGAGTGCAGTGAAAGCACATTTCAATACAGTTTGCAGTATGCCTCGTTTGACCTTCTGAGTGATTCTGCATCTCTGACATTGGCTCCTCTATTGCGACTCCAAAGAAATTCAGGTTGCAAGAGTTGTGTTCTTTTGTCATTGCTGCATAACCTAGGCTGTACTTTCTCAAGCTCTGCCTTTCTCTCCCTCCTCCCTTTCCCTAGTGCTTTTCCATTTCCCTGCCTGTCTGCCCCCCTGCCCAGTGGCAGCCTTGACCGCGTTGCCTTGTGCCTCCCTCAGACCTAGGCTCCCCAGTCAGCTCAGAACAGTGCAGCCTGCAGAAACTCATGCCCTCCCCTTCCCCATTTTCCACTTCCCTCTCCTCAGCCCCACTACATCCTTCCTGTCCTGACGCTGGCAGCGTGTCTCCTCCCTTCCCCATCCCTCCCCCTCTTTTCCCTGCAGTGCTCCCAGGCTCACTGCAGTGCAATCCATCACTCCCAGCCAAGGTCCTCACGCCAGGGGAGGGAGAAGCCTGGCTCCCTGTGAGGCTGGGGGTGGGCAGGCAGTGCAACTATCTCCTCCTGTATTAAGAAGTGAGAAAAATCTCGCAGAATACAGACCCTTCTGGAACTGAAACCTCCCATCCTCTTCCAGCTATTTCATTTATTCATTTGCTTAGTTAGTCTCTTTGTTTTCAAAGAAAAAAAGTGTTTCTGCCAACATTCCAGTGAAGGTGACTGAAAGGAAACCAGGGAGACAGAGAGAAAGCCAGAGTCAGAAAAGCTTGTGCAGAGAGAGAAGCTGGGAGAAAGAGCCCGGAGGGGATGTAGGGGGAATGGGACACGACAGTATGACATATGGAGAAGAGGAGAGAAATTAAAAAGAAATGCAGAAATAAAGAGGGGGAGAAAAAATATTAGATCTTAGATGCAGGAGAAAGAAAGCATAGGAAATAGACGTGAAAGAAATAAATGGGAGAAAGACCCGAGATGGCAGGCACAGCAATAACACTGAAGGAGGATACAATAAATAGCCAAAGGAGCCTTGCTAAAGAGGCTAGGTTGATACAATGAAATAACATTTAGATATCGTAAGAAACAAATCCAGCGTGTTTTTATTTGAATGCAAATATTCCATACAGCTGCATGCAAATGAAATTCCAGTGTGTTTTTATTCTAAGAACAATTACAAGTGAGGAAATAATGGGTGAATAGTTGAAGTCTTTTTTCATAAAAAGGTACTTATTGGGGCAGCTGCACTTGATGGACAGAGGCAAGAAATTATTAGAATAATATCAAATTAGGTTTTTCAGCTTCCAGTGTTGTTGCCTTTTCACAGGCATCTTGTAAAGGTGTGCATGTTGATGCAGAATGGCCTACACTTGATGCTGGTTTCATCTCTTTAAAACTGAGGTGAGGTAAATCAGTGCAGGCCCTTCACCTGTACACATATCACATCAGGACAGATCTCCGTTAACATAACTTGCCTTGGTTTTAGTCTGCCATAAAGTCAGAATAGTGACTTCAGAGGTGGAGGTCAGAAGAAAATTCAAATGATCTGATTAAAGTCAGCTGTACCTACAGGAGAGACAGTGATTTATAGCAATGCAGTTGCAGTAATGCCCAAAATCTCTGTTCAAATTCTTCTAATATCAACTGTAGAATAAAACTTAAATGAGCATTGAAAAGATAAGTCAGCCTGTACAGTCCCTGTGAAGGCATTGGAAATGGACGGATAAAACCTGAAAAGTGGTGCTTCCTAATTTTCCCCGCAATATGAACTCTTAGCAGTTTGTCTGCTAACATGTAGCATCATTTGCATTTCTTCTACTCCGTGCAGTCGCTCTTCTCCTTTCTTACCTCCTTTCAGAAGCAGGATAAGTGCTGTCAATGCTGACACTGAGAAGTGCAACAGTGTACGTGTTTTGGATATGGCCTTGACCACAGATCTTTTTTCTAAATGTTACATAATTTAAAGTAAAGTTTTTTTAAAGTTGCTGCTTTTGTCCCTTTCCCTCATTATGTTTGAAAGCTTATGGGGGATCCTATTTTATAATAATAAACACTATGCGATACAATACGATACAATACTATGCTATGGTGTACTAGTCATTACTTTATTTTTAATTACTATTCCTGCTCCCATACTCTCTATGCACCCATAAAGCATCCTCTTGATGTATGCACCTATACATCTCCCTTCCTCCAATGCCACTTTCAACTGAAAGGCCAAGCCCCATTCAGGCGCTGTGAGATGATCCTGATTTGATCTTGTAATATCCAGTGCTCTCTGTAGCCCCACTAGTGGGCTCATGAGGTTGTGTAAGGATCTCAGAGCAATGTACGCCTCAGCACTGCAAAATTGAACATCAGAATAGCCTCTTCCCAGCAGTGACTTGTTTAGCCAGGTACGGTTACTGTTCCAGTGCCACCCTGTAATGGGAGGATTAATCCTGCTGACTTTGATCCAAGGTTTGTGATGCTCAGAAGAGGTGGGAGAAGGGAAGGAGGAATCCATTGTGTCTTTGCTGGTGTTTAACTCGTGGCCACAGCCTCATCCATATGGAAAACTTGCGCTAGTTGAATTAAAGTGGTGTTTCTATGTGGTCCAAAGTCTATATGGACATACATAACTGGGCTTAGCAGTGGGGTTTATATATTTGTTAAGCCTCAAGTGTTATCTGTCTCCCTTAGAGAGTGGTCTCAGAAAATGTACCCTGAGGGAAGCTGTGTTTGACCTCAGCTGCTTGAAGAAGGGGGCACACTGAGAGGGACATGTGAAACAGCCAGGAAGAATTGGCCCTGAGACAGTACAAAGGACCAGAAAGGAAGGACGTTTGTGATAGTAAGAACTATAGAGAGAGAAGGGAAGGAAACCCCAAAGCACAGCAGGGGAAGAAGAACAGTCTTGACAACTTCTCACCATAGCCTTCTTGGCCATGAGAAGCTGAAGCATGTGGCCAAATCACCAACCAAACAGCAAAATGCTCACAGACTGCCTCTTCTCTTTCTCAACACTTAGCAAATGTTGAACTGATTTGAAGAAGCTGGGCAAGTATTAATTAGAGTTTTGTGGACTCCCTTAGGGTATTTTGTGACTGCAGAACTGCCTGCTGCCTAAACACCAGTTTGTTGATTTGGAAATAAAGGGGTGAAGAATTCCTTATTCTTGTAGTTGTGACAATAGAAAGTATGACCATCAGTCAAAGAGAGGTGAGTCATGCCCAGGCTCCTGTACTTTGCAGTCTTTGTATTTCTACAATGGGTTACATACAAAGTCAGATGTAAACCTCCCAAAACTGGGGACAGATGGATCAGGCCTTCATCTCATGCCTTCCTGCTGAAGACCTCAGGAACACCAGTGGAACAACTGCAGGATAGTGTCAGACCTCAGGTATTATGGAGCCCATCAGCAATGTGGGTGCCAAGAAAATTCACTTCAGCCCCAACTGACGTAACCAGAAGTGCTGCATTATTGACATGATACATTCAGACATCTTACAGCAGTTCATTAATTTCTCATCACTCAGATGTAACTTAATGCTGTGTTACTGTGAGGGTACATGAAGGCTAGGGAAACAGAGAGGGAGAGAAATCAGCAGGCATTTAAATGCCTCTCTAAGACCTTTACAAATACTCTGCCCCAAATAGTATACCTGCAGTAATCGCCAGGGTGAAATGCACCAGGAGGTTTTAATTTCCAGGAAGACTGATTTTGTGTCTCATCCAAAATTCCACTCTACCATCGCTACAGCATCCCTGGTAACATAATGGGATCAGTACCAGCTTGGAAGGAGGAAAACTTTTTTGCTGAATCACAGTCTGATCTCAGGTAAAGCACCTACAGGTACTGTGGTCAGTGCAGCGTAAGCAGATACATGCTTATGCATATAAAATATATGCATATATAAGTGTACACAATAAAACACGATAAAAGTGTTTTCTTTATGCTATTTACTGTGGCATAGTTCTGCTTCACACCATACTGTGGCACCAATGTCTGACTTTAACAGGGAAGAGTACTTCACCTTGAGTCATATGCTGTAGATGTCCCCAAGATACCCTCTGCTGGAGAAGAACGGCTGCACACAAAGCAGAAGATTGCATCATGAATGAGAAGAGAAGGTGCAGAAGGATGTTCATTATTCATATCTCCGCTCATGAGGGCTGTCCAGCTATCTTTGTCAATGTCATGGGAAAAGCATGGGGTGAGGGGAAAATAACAAGGTTCTTTTCTGTCCCAAAAAGCAAACCGGTTAAACAGCTGTGAATCCAGTAGACTGGCAAACAGGAGAGCTAAGCCGAGAGCCTTCATACTAGATGGGGGCCTGCAGACACAGAGCCACATCTCTTGAAGAATGAATGTGCTTGGACTTCAAGAGTCAAAATGGGGCTTCGCACGCCGGTGTGCTGCAGCTCCCTCCGGTGTCCACAACGAGCAAAACCAGCAAGAGACCAGTTCACTGCGGTTTACCTGGTATACGGAATACTGAACAGCTTCCCAGCCAGCGATTCCATCAGCAGGAGCATCCCCCGCACCTCCACTGAGCTCTCCAAATGGACGAGTGGTGCTGAGCACAAGGCATCTACGGAGCAGTTGGGGGAGGAGGTGACACAGTGGAAGAAACAGAAGTAAAGCTCAAAAGCAATCAGAAGAAACCTTGCCCAGGACTAGAAGTGAATCCTGCACTCTGTGGGAGATGGTGGTACATCAGCACATCGCTAGACCAGTGCATTTGACATCACTGAGAGTTTCCAGATAAACGTGTCCTGGACTCATGAGATATTCTAGTTATCAGTTAGGCAGTAACAGAGGATTGAATGACAACACAAGGGCACAGAAAAAAAAACAAAAACCAAAAACCAAAAACCAAAGCAAGCAGTGTGGAAAGGTGTAGCCCAAGCACACTGCCATGCGAACTTCCAGAAAACATGAGAGGATTCCTCAAACCTCTATCACTTTCTTTTGGTTGTTTAATTGCCTTTTGACCATCTCCGGTGGACTGAGTTTTAGCCAGTCCCTGAAAATGGGAATGGTGATGTCTCACTCCAGTGAGAGAGTGATGGTGCTTGGGTCCAGAGGGCTGCCCTTTTGAGCAGGGAAATGCCTAGCTTTCCCCATCCCCTCTACCCCTCTTGTGTTATGGTCCACCACCGATGCTTCCCCCACAAGTCTAAGGAGGATCAGAAATAAGGAGCAGTGGTTCTGTCTTTTCTCTTGAGCACTGCCACAACCGATGCTCAGTCACTGTTAGGTAAGAAGTGGTAGCTTCAGTTATGTCACATGCAGGTAACAGTTTTCTGGGTCTTTTGAGACAGTGAGGGCATAGTGAGGATTTCCTTAGTAACTGTGTACAAGGCATTATAGGATTTTATTCTTAGTCCTCAACTTACTGAAAACAAACAAGGGTTACCTAGCTACCAGGATAAGCCTTAGGGGACATGGCTTTCCTCTGCAAGGTTTCCATCTTTCACTGCTGTAAGGAGTTCAGGTTATTTCCTAGCTTTCTGACTGAGATAGTGCCCCGAAGCTCATACAGGGGGCACCGTCCAGCCAGTGCCTCCTCAGACCCGTAGGAGCAATTCCAGAAACAGTAAAGGGGAAAGACGCTTCTCAGAAAGCATCAGGACATGGGCTGATGTTGGAAGAAGGGTTAAGGGAGAGTGGCTATTACAGCGGGGCTCATGGGCTTCCCCCCACCCTAAAATGCAGCGCGCTTGGAGGCAGGCACAAGGCAGCCTGTAGAATGACAGTGAAGGGTCAGATCTCATTCTTCCTCCTCCTTTCTCCGTTTATGTCTCTCCCATTTTTCTTTTCCCCCACTCGTTTTCCCTATTCCCCACCTTCCTCAGCCTGGCCAGAACGGCAACGCCGCTGCAGAACGGACCCTGTGCCTGTTCCGTGTTCCCCCCTGCTCACGAGCCTGGTCCTGGGGGGGGGAGCCTCATCCACATCCACATCCACGTTCACATCCACATCCACGTTCACATCCACATCCACATCCACGTTCCCAGTCCTCATCCCGTCGGGAAACGCCGGCGCCAGAAGCGGGTGATGTCACCACCGTTGCTGCCAGCCGATTGGCTGCGGGCCAGCCCGCCATATGCCCCCGCCGCGGGGCGCCGCTGCCACTGTCCCGCCCGTGTCCGCCGGCCGGAGCAGCGCGGGCCGGGCGGGCCCGTGTCCGCACCGCGGCACACGGAGTCCGTCCCTTAGGGCAAGCAGGGATGCGGGATCCCCAGAGTGCGGAAGGCAGGCAGGGAAAGAGGAGAAGACCGGAGGGCTGGGGTGGAAAGAGGCAGGAGCTGAGTGGGGAAACAAGGCTGGATGTAGCGCCTGAGGAGGAGAGGAGGGACTTCTAAGGAGGGCGAAATGGAACGGGACACAACAGACACAAGAATCCATCCCTGGTGCTGGGCCGTCCTGGGGGAATGGGAGGAGCGGGTTCCCTTCGGAGAACCATAAAGTCTGGAATGAGGGTGTGAGCTGCTTCTCCTCGCTCCCCCCATCATTCCAGATGCATGATGACACCACATCCCACCATCTCGCTGGCTATTTTTTTTCCTTCCCCAAATTGTATTTTGAAGACAACTAAAAGCAGAACGTGTTCTGGGTGTGGCTGCATGTGATTTACCCAATAGCCAGAGTGGGGGGGACTGCCGAAGGGGAAAGACAGAGCGGCTGCTGCAGGGAGTGAAGACCGAGGGCTGCAGTAAGTGATGGGGACCCTATCTATTCTCTCAGTGCTCCTCAAGATAACCTAAAAGTAGAAGAGAGCGGAGGGAGATAACAAGGGTAAACTTTTCTTTGCATGCTGGGTGTGTATGGAGGGGGGCTTAGCCGTGTGGATGAGAGAAGAGATGGAGAATGAAGAAAGATGGATAGAGAAAGCAAGCAGATGTGAGTTGTGTGTTCAATCTAAAACGTTTTGGAAACACTTGGAAAACTGGCCAGATGAGGAGGGAAGTGGGTAGGAGGGAGGCTAGGAAGGCCAACTTGTGGGGGAAATGGAGGCAGCAAGCAAAGAGTTTCTGTGCTATAGTGGAGGTTATCCCAGTTCCAGCCTTTGCTGTCCCCTGACTCCTCTTTCCTCCACTCCACAGTGATGAAGACCTCTGGAGCCTGTATACTGTTGTGTTTCTTAGCACTCTCCTTGTTCTCAGCTGGTGAGTCCTTGTGCTGGGGGAGGATTTCTCCTCCACCCTGGCCCCACAGAGTTTCTTACACAGGCTGATGTGCAGTGACCTAAGGAGAAAGACACGTAGATGGACAATGAAAGGGGAAGGACCAAAACAGGAAAGGCAAAGTAGATACAGGGATTGTGAAGAAAAATTTAGGAACTGGGAACTGGTTCCCATATGTGTCCACTCTCCATTAAGTATTGGGTGTTACAAGAAACAGCGGTCCACAGCTTCCCCCGCAGGGATGTTTGGGTAAGCAAAACAGCCAGGTTGGTTTGAGAAATAAGGGTAACTGTGCTTTGTGCTGACTGTAGACTGCTGTTCTACCTGGCTTGGCATGATCTGCAGAACATCTCCCAGTGCTCCACAAAATGTGTTCTGTCATCATTGTGAAGCATTTGCTGTCACAAGTGATTCTTGCAAGAGTGGCCCCATTCCAGGCCACTCAGCTGCCAGGAGCTTTTGTAGGTGTTTTGTGTAGCAGTTGTGAGAAACCTGACCTCCATAGTTGAAACCATCTCTCTGCTTTTGTTGTTGTGGTTCTGGTCTGATGATCCACATCTTTGTTTACTTGGAGTTACTTAGACATTATAGTCTGAAGACTCAGGACAGACAGCAGAAGATTAATTGCAGTGAATGGAAAAAGCCTAGCACAGGAAAGGCTGTATGTAGGAGACAGATGACTGCACCTATTACAATCAAATCAGGGTGTTCCAATCTACTCTCGTTGGTCCTTCCCTCTTGCTGAAGCCTGATTCTGCCGCCAGTAGCAGCACTTTTACCTGTAAAGGTGCATAGTCGAGGATGTCATGTTTGTGACTGAAGCAGGGAGGTGAGGCATCCAAGAAATGAGCTTGTAGGGGACCTACAAAGTTAAAGGAAATAAAAAAAGGCTGTAGCTTTTATGATGTATTGCTGAGAGGAATGTTTCTTACTTTTGTGTGTTTTGTTTCATCATTTTTGGGTTGGTTTGGGTTGGTTAGTTGTTTCTTTTTCCTTTGGTTGTTGTTTTTCAGTTGTTGGATTATTTTTTATTTTTTTTTTCAACTTGGAAAATAACAGGAATCACCAGCTGGTCTCTCATTGTCTCTTTTGGTTTTGGGTAAGCTACTGAGCAGTGAATCAGGATAGCAGTTTTAGACCTCAAGGATGAATTTACTGCAACTTGGACAGTAAAGTCCAGTTGATTATAAAGCATATGAATTGCGTACCAAAGCAAATGTAAGTTCAAGTGACTGAAAATTGGATAAGAGAGTCACTTCTTTTGTCTCCTCTCATATGCAGAGGTTTCACGTCACTTCTGTTGTTTTAGAATTGGACCAGTTTTCTGGTTCTGTTAGGGAGAGGAAAGAAAAAGAAAAGCTAGTAACAGCTGAATTTTCAATGTCAGAAAGGCTGGGGAGCCTCCCTGCTTCTTGTGTATGACTCCTATTTCAAATCTGGCACCGCTGGCCTCTGCAGTGGTTTCAGAATCTGTGTCCTTCGTTTTGTATCAGAAACAAGTGAGAAAGTGTTCAACGTAATTTTTTCTCCTCTACTTGTTACCATGAAGAGATTAGCCAGAACAGGGAACATTTTGGACTGCACTACGTTGTGCACTCAAGTCATTACGCATGTCTGGCTCTGCCTGGGTCCATTGCCAGCAGCTGAGCCCTCTCTGGCAGCTGGGTGGGGAAGGGAATAGTAGGGTCCAGCAACTCCTCTAATGCTGCAGAGCAGGATTATATAGGGTCCCAAGAGTCCCTCTTCAGCCTGCAAGCAACGACTCTTGGAATGAGGAAGAACTAAGACTAAAGCTTCAGACCTGATAGTTTTTACCCATGAGTGCTTCCATTAAGAACAGAAAGCTAAAGGCTGAGTTCATAAGACAGGGTGTACTGGTTTTGGGCTGCTCCTGCACACATCCCTGCAGTGCCCCGCTTCACTGGGTTGTTCCTGCCAACTCCTTCCTTCATCACACCCCAGTTATGCAGACATTTCCCTCCTCTGTGGCTAGCAGGAAATATTTTCCTATTCCCGGCTGCTGTAGGAAGCAGCTCTCTCACCCTTTATATTTGGACAAACGAACAGTTTAGCTCAATTTCAATTTCTTCTCTTCCCAGACAGCATGCACAAACAGGCCTTCATCATTCTCACTCTCCAGCACACCCAGGTGCTGAGAGGAGAAAGGTTATCTGCTCTGTGCAGCATGATGGACGGGTAATTATTTGCCTAAGGAGCTACAAGACCTGCAGTCTGTTTCTTACATTGACAGTTACTCCATCTGTGACCCCAAGAAAATAAATTCCATTACTCTTTTATAAAATGGAGATAGGGATTTTGACCGACCTCTGGAGCAGAGGGGCAATGTGCAATTTGTTTTGCAAGTGCATCAAATGGGGTTTCAGAAATGCAAAGTCCGGTGGTAGATCTGGAGTTACTTACTATCTTGTCCCTGTGCCTAGCATTTGATCCTGGTGGAAGCAGCAGGGATAGGATCAGGGCCCGCTGTATCCACAGTCTCCTAACGGCAAACCCAGCCAGCAGTGGAGGCTGAGGCAAAGAGATCATTTCTCCCTTCAGCAGAGGGCAGTGGTGTCTCCTGGACAGAGAAGCATCTCGTAAACATTTCACAAGGGCTGCAGACTGTAGAAATCTCTCTCTGTGTCCTTTCTTCACTCCCCTCTCCTCTGCTCTTGCAGACTGGTTTCCATGGGTGGTCAATGGGCAAGAACTGGAAAGTGCAACTGGTAAGTGTTACAGGCACATTATGTGCTACAGACTGCTTGTGTGACCCAGATGTTCTGTGATGTTACAGCCTGTTTAATTGCAAGTGCTGTTCTTTTTTATCTTGCCTCTGACATTTGTGAGCTTGCCTTTCAATGGAGATTAAACAAGACCTTCAAGACAACCTGCTAAGTGGTGTGTGTTCTTTACAAGTAATTCACTAGTATTGGAGTCCTGAACACTTAGCACATGAAGTTATGTTCACAGTCAAGGGTTGTGGGAGATCCACAAGAGCTGGTTACTCTTCAGCCATGAGATGCTTGGCAAAATCCCAAGGCTGCACAAAGTGGCATGGTGCTTTAGCAGTGAGGCCACTGAGAAAGGATATTGGCTGGTCTTCAAACTGGTTGTGTTGTTGGGGGTAAATTGCTTTATCCCTCTGGACCTGTTTCCATTTCTGTGACATGATGAGATAAAATGATAAAAAGATAGAAATGTATGTTTGCACCATGCTTCAGCACCCAGAAAAACCACAAGAAGAACTTGCATTTTCTACAAACTGAAGCCCCTGGCTAAGCCACCAGGCATCTCCCAGCTATGATCCTGCCATATGTAATACCCAGGGCTTTCTGGGCCAATTCAAAGCATGTCCACCAAGCTTTCCTTTCCTTCACACCTCATCGCACCATTACACCTACCCCAGCCTTGCCATCAGTTGCCTTTCAAAGAAACTCCTCTGCCGATGAATTTCTGCAGTCGAGGCTGGGTTCTGGAGTTGCCTCCCTCCTTTTCTGTAGTGGGTACCTCAGCTGTCTGTCCTACTGCTGCAGGAGCCATCAAAGCATCCGTTTCAGATGTCTGTCTTTCCCGTCGAGATGCTCTGAATATGAACTGAGAGTTCAGTAATGGTTGATGTAGCATTTGTACTAAGAAGTCCAGTCCCAGGCCTCTCATGGAAAAGGGGGATGGGTACGGCTGGGATGGGGGTACTGTGTTTATTTATGTATTTACAGGATTGGAATCTGCTGTCATGAGCCTACCATGGAGGCGAAGGTAATTCATGCTAGCTATGGCTAGCTATGTAAGGGACCACAAAGTAAAGACAAGCTCTCTCAAGGACATTCTCTTTTCCAGGTGAAGTTAGCACCGACTCTCTTATCAGCACCCCTGGTAAGCTCCTGTCTCTCACAACTTCAGGCTTCTTTTTCCTTTTTCATCTTTACTTCTGTCTACACAGACCCAGAAATTGCTCATTATGCCTCTTCCCCACTTCTGACATCTAGGAATGTTCTTCCAGCATTTATGGCTCTCTGGGAGTCCCTTCTGTGCCCCATTCAGGGAGGTGAATTCAGGGGGGTTAATGGCCTGTTCTGCAAGGAAATGCCAGGCTCTCTGAAGCTGTTTGCACTGCAGGAAACCATGAAATCTAAAGGTGACACAGTCTGAGCTTCCAGAGAAGGCTGCAAAAAGGAAGAGACTAAATGATGAGAGGGGGAAATTGGTCAGTTTCACCAGTTAACTGGGCAGCACTGGGATGTAGCTTATGTCTGTTGACAAGTAGCAGCCATGCTTGAGTGCTCAGGAGACAGAGGTGGCAAAATAACCCGAAAGACAGCAATAAAGCAAACTCTTGAGCAGCAGTGGGATGGAGACATTACAGTACTGGTCTTTTAATACTGTTTTCCCTGCTGTGCCTGTGGCTATGTCCCTGAGGGCAGTAAAATGTATGCCAAAGGTAGGGTAGATAGAGGACACTTGGAAGATGAGCACTTACAGCATGCAATGTCCCTCCTTAAAGAGCAGAGCCTTGCTATGGAGACAGACCCAGGGGAAGGACGTGGGAGTGTGATCATTTACAAATTGGACTGATCCTGCTAGACTCAACGGAGGAGAGGGCCAGAGGCTTAAGAAGGAGCCTCCCCACTTCTTTCAGATGAGTCCTGTTTCAAATCCAGCACTGCTGGCGTCAGCGAGGGTTTGTCTCTCTGCTGGGACAGTCTCTCAAACAGCCCCCACCTCAAAGGGGGGGGACCAGGCAAGGGCAAGGAGAGGGAGAACACATCTGGTTGGTGAAAAAGCCTAAATGTGCAGACTTTACAGCAGAGTTTGGCTTCAAAACACTGTGGAGAGATCAAGAAGAAAATCTTTACAATGGATGTACCATGAGACCCATCTGTGCTCTACAGTGTCCCATCAGCTCTAGGACACACCGCATATTCACAAGGAGAGCCTGCAGTTACTCTGACAAATCAAATGGTAACAACATCACGATTAGCATTGTATGTGAACCAGGTGTGGGATCCTGCTGGTCAGAAGTGGTGAGCCACCGGCAGAACTGTGGGAGGGGGAAGGAGGCTGAATTTAGGATCTTTCAGAACATCTTCTCTTTTTCCAGCTGCAGCTGTCACACCGCCTGTGCTTCTTAGTCCTGGTGAGTTTATTCTCAGTTCAGACCCAAATTTTGTGGACCCACCTTGCCCAGTCCCTTGCACACCCAGAATCCTGCTTTCCTGACTGCCCTAAACATAGCCCTAACACCCAAAAACCTCATTCTCTCTGCGCACATGTGTTTTGTCTATGCTTCTGGTTGACGCTATGGCACGTGAACAGGAGCAGAAGAAGTTCTCTGTAACTGTCAGTGAAGGCTTGCACTGGCAGTCTGTTCTCCAGGTTCCTTTCCAATTTGTCACTGGGTAAATAATAAAATGTACTGGTTTACTGTTGTACAGGTGGGTCGTTTTATCATAGCAGAGCAACTTCTTTTTGACCCTTTGTCATGGACGTTAAAGAACCAGTGGTCTGGGGATGTGGTTTCCTAAAGGAGTCACTGTTCCTTGGAAGAGGCAGATACAGGCTTCTTTGCTTCTTGTCTAGATGAACAGCAATCACAGCAACTAGATGAATTTACCTGATCTTTTGAAATACAAGTCAAGATGCCCTTACAGTGTAATTTTGAAGAGTAGTGGTAATGCTTTATGGTGAAGCTTGGGCAGATATTTAGCATTGTTGGCTGGGTTGCTGGCACTAGATTCATGTTGGATTTGTACCTTCTCCTGTCAGTAGCAATGAAATCCTTTTCCATGTTAGAAATCACTCTTGAAAGAGCTTTCCAGTTATTTGTTTTGAGTAAGCTAATGTCTAGGAAGGAATTATGGTAAATCGCACTAATGTTGCCACCTTCTGTCTTCCAGTTCAGTCTGACAGTGAAACTACAACAGCTTCGTCAGGTATGTTGAAGCTTGGTGCCTGCACCCCCTCCCAGACCTACTTTCACCCACCCTATTACCTCTCCAGGCAAGTGCTGGCTGAACACTGACCTTTATCTCTTGGAGAATTCCCTTCACCCTGTTCCTTGAGTTAGAAATACTGGAAAATGATGGTAGTGGAAGCTGAAGTCTTCCTTCTGGGAGGGGTGGAACTGGCAGATCACCAGACCACATGCGCTGGCTCCATTTTCTATCATTGTCAGTGGGCAAGACCTGGCATTTCAGAAGGAAATGCAAGAAAACCCATCGTAGTTTGCTACAGGGCTGATTGTTCAGGAAAGAAAGGAACTAGATTTGTGTCCCGAAGTGTGAGATTGCAGACGTGTAGAAATACGTGCCTTAAACATGAGGCTGCAATTTGTACTGCATTTATTTGTATCTCTCCCATTTAACAGCATGGGCCTTCTAAATTGAGGATTCTCAGTGGGCTTGTTTTGCATTTCACTCAACTTTCCCTTCTGCCTTATGAGGCAAGGGTATCAGAAATGTGTGCATTATTTTCTTTTTCTGTAAACCATTTCCATCTCTCACAAGAGAGTGGAAAATAGAGGTTAAGGGCCTTCCGCAGAATCCTGCTGGACAGTACCTAGTGATGAAGCTATATGTGTGCCAGCATGAGTGTACTTGTCTATGACCCTGAATTGCACCTCTGTGTGTGTGTTCCCAGATTGTCGTGAAGAAAAGTTCCCTTGCACACGCCTGTACTCTGTCCACAAGCCAGTAAAGCAGTGTATCAGCTACCTCTGTGTTACAAGGTAAGAAACCAGCAGTCCCAAAGAAAACCCCTAAAAAATCTCCAGAAATGGCACGTTCAGTTCAGCACTTGTTTCCGTTGAAATTTAGAGCTTCCCTCAGGGAACCAGTTGGTAAAATGAATTCTATCCTCAGAGTGTCCTTTTAGGGTGATTAATTAAAACAGCACCATAACTATTATCTGTGCAGCACTATGGAACTGCAATATGCCCTATATTGTAATCTGTGTTTAAGGTATGTGACATCTTGGCAAAGATTACTTTCCTATTGACAACAGCCTTAGTCTAGGCTTACCAATCCTAAAGATTTCGGATTTGCCTCCTCATCAGTGAATATTTTAATTTAGTTTATTACCTGTATCCCCGAGTATGTTTATTGCCTGTATCCCTTTTTTGTTTCTTTGGGTCCCTGTGCCTTTTGCTTCTGTCCTTGGCATGTTCCTGGTGGTCCCCCAGTGTGCGTCGCATGTACATAATAAACAAGGAGGTGTGCTCTCGCATTGTCTGCAAGGAGAACGAGGTCATGCAAGGTGAGTGATGGCACAAGCTAGCCTAGCTGAGTAGCTGCAGCCATCTGATGATAGAGTCTCCAAGCTAACTAATTACCCAACTGCAATCCATGTGCAGTAGTGTCCCTGGACTTGGTCTGGGGCAACTCTAATGCAGTGCAGCCTTGCATCCAGCGCACATGCCATGAAAAACTCTGAGAAGCAGATATTGTACTATCAAAAAGTATGAGAGTTCTGCCTTCCTCAATCTTGAACATGCTCTATTAGCCCCAGACACACTTTTACTCAAACTTGCCTTTGAGGTTAAGGAGTAACTCTCAGTATTTCTGTTCATGACTAGAAAGAGGATCCAGTCTAGATTTCTTATGCAATGTCTTTTTTGCAGCAAAATACGAGTGATTTTAATGTGTATTGTGCATGAATAAAGCCAAAAGGAAATGAATAAAAGCCTAAGGACTTGTTCACTTGCCTCATGAATGTGAGGATTCACCATTTCCAACAGTTTCTGTAGATGCAGTGAAGGATGTACCTCTAACTGTTCTGGTGGTGAAGAGTTCGGAGGAAATTTTGACTATCTGTCAACCTGTGTGTGTCTGCTATGTCTTCAGATGAGATCTGTCGCCAGCTGGCTGGCCTTCCTTCTCGACGTCTCCGCCGATCTGGGCAACCCCTGCACCTCCCTTGCAGACAGCTCCTGGAGCAGCAGCGCAGAAGGCCTGATGCTCTGTGAGCTACCAGCAGTAGGAGAGAAGAGAAATCATCATCCACTACCTACAACCCAAGACAAGTCCTTGTTTGTGATTTCTCCACCATTTCCTTGCTTCTCTGCCTTCCCTCACATCCTCTTCTTCAGGTGCTGTAGTATACAGAGTCCCTTCTCTGCTTGTCTGTCTCAGTGGCTGTTGCCATCTTCTGAGTCTGTTGCCGAGGAGGTGGGATGCTCCCCTCTTTTCTCTCAAACTAGTTGGCTTGCCAAGAACTGCTGATTTCCCAGAGGTCCTTATAAATGTGCTGCGTCTTCTCTTGCTCTGCCCCTGCAGAGAGACAGCCATGGGGAAAGATGTTGTCCTCTCCAATGGTACAGATGCCCTAAGCTGCATTTCATGTGGAGGAGCGCAGATCTTTATGCCTTACGACTCCTGGTCTAGGTTTCTTGCATGACATCAGTATGAGTTTGGTTATGGCTAGTCAGCCTGAGCTCCTCTGCCATATGATGGCACAGCCTCCTTCTGTGTCTGCTGGCCTAGAGAAGTGACAGAACTGGGATATGAACTGCCCTCAACCCAATGCAAACCTTGTTGTCCCTGTATGGCATTTATAACTACCTCTGGGAAGTTCTTTGTCTCAAGCCCATTGCCTCCCTCACACACAACTGCTACCAAAAGGAAAAATCCTGGATTTCTTATGGCATTGTGTTTTTCTCAAGAAGATTATGTTGAAACAGAGTGCTGTCTCTTACTCTCCCTTCTCTCCCCTGTTTTGTCACTCCCTTCCCATTGAAGAAATCTCTTGATGCCCATTCCAGGCAAGTTCCAGGGAGCAGTAAGTATAGCTGCCGCTGCTCCTAAGCCCAAGAAAGAACCCGTCTGCCTTTGCAGTACTGAGAACTTGCAGTGAATTAACTTATCCTGGTGACTTGTCTTGATCTGGCTACCTCCACACTCTCCAGTTGCTGAGCCTGCTTTCAGTATCTCCACTTGAGTTCCTACCTCTTGACCTGGGAGCTCCTGCACAAAGCAGAAAGGATTCACACACTGGAACGGGATTTGGGAGAAGAATTGTTATCTGGGATCCTGAGTTTTCCTGTGGGTTCTCTGGCTGTGCTGACCTGCACAGTGCCAGGTGCTGGTGGGGAGGTAAATGTATCTGCAGGCCAACCTGGGGAAAAAAATTCACTCTGGTAGCACTGGATGTCTGTTTGAGAACTTTGTTTTCCAGATATATGGAGAACAGTTCCAGGTGTATGGGTAGGTTTCAGTATAGGACCGGGTAGGGTAAGTGGGGAAGAAGTGTATTATTCTACGTGACTCTTAGTGACACGATTCTGTGGGGCTCCAGGGCTAAGCAGCTTAGCTCACTGCAGCAGAAGATCAGCAAGACCCTATCTCTAGGATGTCTAACCGTTGTTACCAAATAACAGAAAATTAGTTAGCTAGAGCAGGCATTCACCCCCATCATATAATACATATACTCTGCTGCTGAACTGAGTACCATTCAGCCTTGCAGAAGTACTGGTTGCTGCATAGAGCCAAGGACATCCGATATAGGGAACAGTTTGCTGCACAGAGGCAGACTTCTCTGAAAAAAAGAGCAAAACAATTAAGGTAAGAGCCTCTCCTTCTGCTGTATGCAGCAAGAAGCTGGTTCCATCCTCTGTGTAGGGGAGCACACCCTGTGCAGACACAGATTTGTTCCATATAAGGTCAAACTTTGCCATAAATGGGCTAAATCTCTGTATATTAATCCAGTATACATCAGATAGAATTCCAAGTTAGGCAGTGACTGGAATTTCATCCTATACCTAGGGGCATCGTACCCCTGCACAGAAGATGATGCTCCTCTTGAATACTCGAGGCTCCTGAGACTGGGGATGGAGGAGGAATTTCTGTGTGCTAAGAATGTACACATTTCTGTAGAGAGGAGGGCACTGAGAGCTTGATCTCAAAGACATTTAAGTCACTGTTAGCCACTGACTTTGATACTGGAATGCCTGTGGAATTTGCAGGAATGAGATGAGATGTTAGAGGAAGCACTTGGAAATTGGACCAGGCATAGTCTCCACTCTGTATTTAGAGCTGAATGTAAGCTGATATAGAAATAGATATATAACTGTATAACATAGCTACTGTAAAGTATATAGAAAATTAACATTCATACAGTTTGGGAACGGTTAGAAGCCTTTCTGTTGCTTGCTTTCAGCAGGGACAGGAAGAGGTGCTCCTCTCCAGGAGAACACTGTTTTAATGTTAGAGTCCATATAATGCACACAAAAATATTAAAAGAAAATTTATTTCCTGTTATTCTTGGCAATTCTCATGTGTTTGGGTTTATTTGTCTCTAGCTACGTTTCCTCCAGATTTGAGGGGAAACTTGACTGCAGCCCAAATCTGTCATTTGGACCTTTTTACTCCATGCTAGCCCTCCCTTCATTTGTGAATCACAGGTCTTCCTGGGAGGTTATTCTTTTTTTTCTAGAGGTACAGAAAGTTATCTTCAGTATTTTTTTTCCCACGGATAGCTGTACTCGATTTTCCTGACAGTTGGTAGGTGCTGAGCACAGGAATAACTCTCTCCAGCCCATGAGATCTGTGCTGAGACTGCATCTTTTCACTGTGCGTTTGCCATGACCTGCTGGTGGAAAATTATCATCTCCAGGTAAAATGGTAAGATGGCTGAACTAAGAGAAGAGCTGCAATAAATCATCTCACAAGCAAAGAAGAATTTGTTCACTGGAGCTATTTAACTCAGTAATGGGAATAACTGAAAGACTACATTAAAAATTACACATGTAGGTCAAAAGGATTAGGAAAATTTATCTTTCATTGAATGTCTGACTTTTGCATAGATTCATCACACACTGACTGTATATATCATATTTTGGTTGAAAAGATGAAGCACTCAGAGTATGGGGGACTCTAGGCGCTGTCTTCATGTGCAAGCAGTCAAATCAGAATTTATATGATATTTCTAGAATGAAATTGGCTGTGGCCCAAATTACCCATTAAGCTGCCTCTGACAGTGTCCCATAGTTCTTCAGGACTAAACCATACAACGCAGGTTATTGCACAGCACGGTCCCCTAGAATCAGTGCTCTTTCCTGGCTAATGCTTTGGTGTCCGTATCTCAGATGGTTACCATAAAAACAGCCTCAACCCAAGTTACCGTAGATATTGGTCCCATCCGCACAGGCCTGTCCCTGCTCTGACTCATGAGCTTTTCTTGGTCTTTGCACTGTCCCTCTATTGGCAAGTTCCATCGGCTGTGAACAGAGCACAAGATGCCATCAATTGTAATTCATTTTATTCTTCCCTTTCCTTACAGTGCTGAAGTCCGCAGACAGGTTGCCACTTCTCCCATATGCAGATTTATCTCCCCTGCCATTCCAACCTGAGTTGTCGTGCTGTGTTGCTGATCTTTGGGTGTTGCTTTCTCTTATAAATTGGGGAAATGGTTTTAGATACAGCTCCAGCTAGGTCTGTTTGTCATGAAACTGGACTGGCCACAGAGAAAGCTGCCAGTGTCCCATTTTAGAAGCATGATCTAGAGTTTGTGGCTGATTTTCATAAATCCTTCTGACCTGGAGCAGGGGTCAGATGGCCTGCAGTCACTTCATACACAATGGTTCTTGCTCATTTTACTGTCATGGCTTCTGAATATCGGTAAATGTTGCCAATCTGAAGACTGCTGTTTCAAGACCAGTGCTCTGATTTCTGGTCCCCAGTTTGAAGTGATACCTCACATTGCTGGACATATGGAGCTTGAGATCCCCGCAAGGGAAGCTGGCTACACCAAGAGGTTTCTGCTGCACAAGGAAAGCTTGTTCCACCTTCCCATCTCTCATTCTCCTTTTTGTTCTCTGCCTCTATTTTCCTCATCCCTTCTCATTTTTCTCTGCTCGTATATTCATCTGGGAGCAACAAACATGGAGAGGAGGACAGTGGGGCCGAGTGGGGCAGCAGGAATGGTGCTCGATGAGGTGACACATGGCATTGCCAAGTGGGGCTGGGGTAGTGCTTGGACCATGCCAACACTCCTTTTCTATTGCCCTCTGGTTCTCATGCACCGTGGCTCCCTCTGCTGCCAAGCTATGGATTTTCTGAAGGAAAAGACGGGAAAGAGCAGGGAGGGGAGAATGGCACCTCGGGTCAACTTGTGCACTGTGCGAACAGCAACCACATGCATTGAGGTGGCAGAAACAAGGCAAGGAGGAAGCTGCAGGAAAGCACAGGGGGGCTGTTAGAAGTGGCTGCCATGTCACCTGGAAGCTCCATGTTGCCTGGACCTTGTCCACAAGAGCCCACAGCATGAACAAAGCATGTTGTCATCAGGCCTCTCAGCTTGGAGGGGTCCCCCAGGGGCATACTGCAGGCTGGGGTGTGGGCTTGTCCTTCATAGTGGGGAGCGGTGCTTGCAACCCATCCAAAAAGATCACTTCTACTGCAAAAAGAATAGCTGGGTTTAAGCCAAAAAGGTTTTTAGTTTAGGTTTTTGATTTTTTTTAAAGTGAGTGTTTCAGGTTTTTTGTTTGGAGTTTGTTTTTCTTTTTCATTTTGTGTGTGATTTGGGTTTGGTTTGGTTTGAATATTTTCAATATATATGATCCCATAACATTTACTGCTGGCACCACATGGTCTGATGTTACTTGACAGTTGTGAACAGCCCTTTGACTGAGGCACAGGAAATCTGAATTCCATTTCTGGATCTCCACTTCCTGCTCTCTGATCTTCAGCATACTGCTTTGTTTCTCTCTGTTCCCTGCCATCCTCAGCCCTTGTAACGTAGCAAACTGGAATAAACTCCCACAAATTAGAGAGGTGGCTTTTCAGTCCATTTAAAAAATAACTATTAAAAAGCGTGTGTAACCTCCTGAATGAATTTGTCTGCTTTTGCTATCAGTGTAAAATATTCTTTTCAAATAAAAACATTTTGAATAATACAAATTATCCATCAAAATGCAAGCTGCATGTACTTGTTGCTGCTATGTTGAAAGCATATAAAACCCATGAATTGGTGAAAGTCATCAGCAAGGACGACACTCAGAATGCTGGTTTGGGCGTTTTAGTAAGATTACGATTTCCATACAAATACAGCTTGTCACAAAACAGACATTAACAAAAGATGCAATAAATAATAAAGATGTAATTCAATATGTCTAAATAATGTGATGTGAGAATTCACCTGATTAAATATAAGAACAAATGTACATGAAGCTGTGCATGTTTTTAGATAAATGTTTTATTGAGATAGTATACCTCCCCAGATTATAGCAGAGATAAAATGACAAGTTGGAAGATAGCAAGCAGAGCTAACTTCAGAGCTGAACAGATTGCTCAGAGCCTTGTCCAGCTGAATTTTGAAACAGTCAGCAAGGATGGAGAATCCACAACCTGTTTCAGATGGAGAATATTGTTCTGATGTCAGATCAGAAAATCCTTTGTTCCAGCTTTCATCGATTGCCTGAATTATTCTTGCTGTGTACCTTTGAGCACACTCTGACTCCATTTCCCATGCAATACCCCTGCAGACTATTGCATAAAATAGCAAAAAAAAAAGTTTAATTCATAGAATCAGCCAGTTGGAAAAGACTTGTAACATCACCAAGTGCAACCTTGATGCCAGCACTGCCAAAGCCACCACTAAACCATATCACTAGGGGCTTCGTCTACATGGTTTGTGAACACTTCCAGGGACGGTGATTCCACCACTGCCCTGGGCAGCCTGTTCCAATGCCTGACCACCCTTCCAGTGAAGGAATTGTTCCTAATATCCAGTCTGAACCTCCCTGGTGCAGCTTGAGGCTGTTTCCTCTTATCATATCGCTTATTGCTTGGGAGCAGAGACCAGGCACCTCCTGCCTCCATCCTCCTTTCAGGTAGTTGTAGAGAGTGATAAGGTTCCCCCAGAGCCTTCTCTTCTCCAGACTAAACACACACACACACACACACACACACACACACACACACACACACACACCAGGTCCCTCAGCTGTTCCCCATCACACTTGTGCTCCAGACCCTTCACCAGCTCCGTTGCCCTTCTCTGGACCCGCTCCAGCACCTCAATATCTCTCTTGCAGTGAGGGGCCCAGAACTGAACACAGGATTCGAGGTGCGGCCTCACCAGTGCTCAGTACAGGGGGATACATCACTGCCCTGATCTTGCTGGCTATGCTATTGCCAAAGCCAGCTGTCTGGAAGTCGAAGGTGAAGGTTTTGCTGACCTTCTTCCTGACTTCTCCAAGGATTGAAAGTTCCATCATTTCATGATCACTTTGCCCAAGACAGCATCACATCACCCACCAGTCCTTCTGTGTTTGCGAACAGCAAATCCAGGCAGGCATCCCCCCTAGCTGGCTCACTCACCAGCTGCATTAGGAAGGTATCTATCTTCCACACCCTCCAAGAACCTCCCGGATTGTTTCGTCTCTGCTGTGTTGTACTTCCAGCAGACAAGTGGGGGGTTGAAGTCCCCACAAAAACAAGGGCAAGCGATCGTGAAACTTCTCCCAGTTGTTTGAAGAACACTTCATCTGTAGCTTCATCCTGGCTGGGTGGTCTATAACAGACTCCTACCAGGGTATCTGCTGCGTTGGCCTTCCCCCTGATCTTCACAGACAGACATTCAGCCTTCTCACTCACAACATCGAGTTCAAGGCAGTCAATGCACTCCCTGACGTACGATGCAACCCCACCACCACCTCTTTTTCCTTGCCTATCCCTTCTCAAGAGTCTGTAGCCATCCATTGCATCCACACTACCCTGTGGCTCGTGTCTAGTGATCCTGGTGTTATCCCTGTCCCCCTTCAAACCTAGCTTAAAGCTCTCTCTATAAGCCCTGCTATCTCCTGGGCTAGGATCCTTTTCCCCTTATGGGACAGGCATACCTCACCTGCTGCCAGCAGGTCTGGTGCTGCATAAACTGACCTATGGTCAAAACCCCCAAAGTTCTTGCACTGACACCAAATACACTTCATACAAATGTGAGTTTTATTGCAAAACAGGTAATTTTAATTACTACTATTAATTATCTTCCTTTGGGGAACTGTGTTCAAAAATTGGGAAACGTGACAAAAATCAATGGTTCAATTACAGGATTTACAGTGTGTGCCCTTGGAGCAGGACACTGTCTGTGCTCATACAGCATCTACTTCTTGCATCTACCTTCTCAGCCCAAGGCCACTTTCTATTTCTCTGCCTTGGGTTTGGTAGCCTTGGGTGTCACTGTTTTGCCCTTAGCTGTATCTTTGCCTTTTTTGGTCTGTCAGCTTTCATATTCTCTAAGCTCTTCATTGCTTTCTTGGCCATTGTGGCTGCCAGTTTCTTGGCTTTCCTTGGGTTTTCCTTCACAGCCACATCTAATCTGGGCTTCTTGGGAATGCCAGTCAAGGATCACGTGGTTCTTGACCTTTGCTGCCTTCTTGACCCCTTTCTCTTGGCTTGTTGAGTTCAAAGGAACTAGAAGTACCAAGTCCTCTAGTGCTGCCCTTGTCCAGGCTCCTGGGCCTCAGCCTGGTCCTTCTGTACTGTGCAGACTTCAGTTCCCTTTTTCAGAGTGGTGAGGTAAAATTCTTCTGTGCTTCCTGGAGACAGTCATCACCCTCATAATCAGCCTCCCTGGAGACTGCGGGCTTGCAGGGTTTGGATCCTTCTGCCACCTTCTCTGGCTTCTTAGCCAATGACTTAGAGGCTGGAGCAGCAGTGACACATGCAGCAGCAGCAGTTCCTTCAAACATGATATCACAGCCTATCAACGTGACATCTTGACCAAGGTTTTGGTTTCACACTGGTGCAGATGTCAGCACGTCACCTCTTATATTGGGTGCCTTGTACATACAAAACCTTTCCATGTTGAAGGCATTGCTGTGGGGCTTACTGCTCTGACTGTTCCCTTGTAGCACCAAACTCTGATGGTATTAGAAAACACGCACTAGAAAATGCCTACCCCTCATTATGTCTGTTGTCTGGCACCCAAACAGCACGGATCAGCTGGAGGAAGCTGTGTTGGCCATTATTATGGATGAACAAATCAAACCTGTTTTCTTCCACAGCCTAGACCTAGCCTCCAACCTGATCCTTGCTGTGTAGAAAGGGTTCAAAAGAACTTCTTTTCTGCGTGGTGCAGTGTGAATGTAGTCATTCCTGAGACTCTCTGCATAAACAGTGTCCACAGGTCATTTTGTCATCAGCTCTGCTTGAGCCCAGCACCATCATCATACCATTTCCCTTGGTCCTGTTCTCAATCAGCTGGTGTCTTTGTAGTTTCCCTTTGTTTTGGTTTAGGAAAGGCATCTGAACTCTTCACAGCCTCTGCAAGCCCTTTTGCCATTCCTGTTCCCTGAGAGTCCCAAAGGGCACTGCTCCAGGGTACAGTTTTGCCTCTCCAAAAGCTCTGTCAGTTTTTTTGGTCTTGTCTTCAGTTTTACAAATCAGGATGGGATCACTCTAGGCACCTTGAAGTAAATGTGCCTGTGCCGTACCTCACCTGTACGTGCACAGAAATGATGGAAGATGAGTGGACATGGTTTCCCCTTGTTGAATACAGACGGGGCAAAGGGAAATGAAGTGTTGTGTATGTGAATGCAGGAGCTGTATGTTTTACTGAGATATAGTTGCTTTGGGGCCACAGCTCTCAGAAAGCAATTATTTCTGGGAAGCAGAAGCAATGCTGCAAGCATTGTCTAAAAGCAATGGGCACCAGTTAATTAAAATTTCTGATAATAATAATGCTTCATCAGTAGTTTCTCAGAGTCTTTATTTCCCCTCCAGATTATTCTTCTTCCTGTCTTCTGCTTTCTAGGAGCTTCTACCAGCCTTTTCATCCAAGCAGAATCCATGCTTTTGGCTGGAACATGGAAGGGTAAATTCTGTGGAGCTAGCTGGGAAATTCTCACCCCCTTGGATACCCTCTCCTGCCTGGACAGCTAGCTCAAGTGTGTCACAGCTCCCACCTCACTGCTTACAGCAAAAATCTGGGAGCTTCCCATGTGGCCATGGCTAAAGAAAGAATTGAAGCTAACAGTCACCGCAGCCAGCCATGGCAGTGTCCTAGCAAGAAAGGAAGACAGCAGAGATGCCACTGCAAAGCAGGAGATCCTCATCATGCAATGAAAATCCCTTTTCCCCCATTTTCCCTCTCTTCATTGGCCTCAGGATGGCTCTCCCATTCCACCCCCATTCACAGGAGCGCTGGGCACCCTGAAAGAGGCCCAGGATGTCAGGGGCAGACCCTGATTTTACTATCTGACACTCTGACATTAGGGAATAGAGGTTAGTGGTCACAACCTTCTGGCTGTGGCCAGTGATGAGAGCACAGAAGCAGCTCTGAAGTCAGGGGAGAGGAAGACAAGAAGCAGCAAGGCTATCTTGAATCTTCTGAAAATGCTTGCTTTGTTGATAAGAAAACTTTGTAAGATGCAAGAACACTGCTCATGAGGACCTCCAGCCAAGGAAAGCTTGCACAACTGCAGAGAACTCAACACATGAAAGCAAAAGGAACATGCAACATGCTGTTCTTTAGTGAGCTACCAAGCACTCCTGTCCCAGCCTCTTCAGTAAAGGACTTCTCCCAAGACAATAGGGAAATTAAAATCTGGATTTACCACCCAAGCCCCACGTGCAAGCTCTTTGCACTGAGTAGCATGAGCTGCAGCAACTGCACAAACAGGAGCTAATAACAGGCAACTCTGGTCTGTGAAACCATAACCACAGCTAGAAGGTGAGTCTCATTGTGAAAAACTGTGGTGCAAAACTGAGTTTCTCCCTGTGACTTGCAGATGACTGCAGAGATATGGAGCCAGTGACTTCCGTTAAGGAGGGAGAAGTTGTGGCTGGGATCAGTGTTGGGGTACCCAGACCAGGGGGCTGAGCGGTATGACAATGGAGTAACACCAGAACGCAGCCTGCAACTCCCTGTGCAGAAAGAGGGTGTTCTCCAGGTCTGTGCAGCACGGAGTCAGAACCCGAGCTTGATGGACAGGGTGTGCTGGAGGCTGGGGCTGCATGCACTGCTCTGGGAAGCAGCAAGGTGCAAGCAGCTCTGGTAGGTGCTGCCCCAACTCCGGCTCTCAGCATGGGGAAGGCACATTCCGCTTTGATCTGTGTTTTTCTTAGTGTAAATGAGATAAGCTGCAAACCATGTCACAGCCTTGAGCTAGACAAGGCGCTTGCGGACATTTAGTGCAAGTAGTTGGACTTTGGTCACATTTTGTACCTGCCTTCGTGATGGGGAAGCCATTCACTAGGTCTCAAACTCCTCAACTCAACATAGCTCCTTTCCTCCCTGATGATGATCCAAGCAGATGTCAGTCACTGGTAGCAAGGGATGGGACTGCTGCTGCCTGGAGATGTGATGGGAAGAATTAATATAGACCAGGAGAGAAAAAATTGTGGGGTCACACAGATAGGATTAAGGATCATTAGTTCCTATAAGGAGCCCTAGGCTGAGCTAGCAGAGAGCTGCAGGGCAGGAATGAGAGGCACTCACAGGACTGGTTGAAACGTGTGTACTCAATTCAATAGTTTCACCCTAATTTGCCTTATCCCCTGGGACCAAAACAAGCTCAACTTTGGAACAAAAATGAACCACGAGTCAAATCTCCAGGTAAAGGTTTTGCAGTGCAAGCCTGGAAAGCCAAATTAATAGTAAAACACATAATAACATACAATCTTAGTGCACGCCCAGCAACCAGATGCCCTCAATTCTGCAGCAGTGGCATTATCTACCGTCCTGCAGCATAAAGCAGTGCACAGTGCAGGGGCCCGGATTTCATAAACTCACTCTGCCAGCAGCAGTCCCACACATCCCGAACTCCTGCCCCACTTCCCTCTCGTAACCTAGGATGCCTGCTCTCATCTAACTTCAATGCAGCCTCAGTGGTATTCACCACACAGTGCTTTAGATTTGCATTTGCAACCCCTCCACCACACTCATACCCTCCTGATGTCCACCTCAGGCAAACCCCATATACACCCTCACAGCTTTCATGTATCTCTGTGGTGCTGCATATTCCACGCCACAGAAGGCAATGCTTTGTCATGCAACCGCTGAAACCTTCTCCCCAGTCATGGCATACACAGCTGTGTCACGAGATGAGTTGGCAGCTCTAGGACAAGGCCCTTTGCCCTATGTCCTAGACAGCAAGCTGCCGCTACATCTAGTGCAGGTGCGTTTTTTACACCGAGGACTGAAGTAACAGGAGTGATCTGCCTGTCAGAGGTGCCTGAGCAAGCATGTTACCTATGTGTTGCCACTTGCTCAAAATAGGGTGATGAATCTTTATGGAATGAACATAAAATGTAGTGTAATGTGTGTATAATAAATAAACACCTTAATCATAGAATCACAGAATGGTTTGGGTTAGAAAGGACCTTAACATCATCCAGTTCCAACCCCCTGCCATGGGCAAGGACGTCTCACAGTAGACTATGTCACCCAAGGCTTTCTCCAACCTGGCCTTGAACACTGACAGGGATGGAGCATTCACAACTTCCTTGGGCAACCCATTCCAGTGCCTCACCACCCTTACAGTAAAGAATTTCTTCCTTATATCCAATCTAAACTTCCCCTGTGTAAGTTTGAACCCACCACCCCTTGTCCTATTGCTACAGTCGTTGATGAAGGGTTCCTCTCCGGTATCCTTATGCTCCAGTACCCTTATTTCATATGCTTACATGAAATAAGCATACAACATTACATGTTCTTATAATAAATAATCACATCAGCTCATTTATTTGCCTGTGTCTAACTGCAAGGAGCTCTACCACTCGCCTGCTCTAGGTCTCTGTGCAAGACAGTGTCAGTGGTGCATCAGCACTTGCTCAGCAGAGAAAGTTTTTCTGCTTGAGGTTTTCACTCGAGGCGAGGAGAAGCAGGTGTCTGCGTTTCTTGTGTTCAGCCTAAGAACCCACCAACTGGTGGTGCCGGCGCCTGTTTCAAAATGTGATTTCTGAGCAAAGGGTGAATGGAAAAAATAAATATGTATTTATATCGGCACACACCAACACAAGACTTCCTGTTGACTAAACAAGCAACTTCTCTGCTTTGGGACTAGGTGATCAAGTTTAATCATTCACCGCATTTGTGCTTTCTGAGTTTGCTTTCTGAATCTTTAGTAGCAGTAATTGTGATAATCCTCCTCCCCCTCTACACCTGACCACTGCTTTTTAGCCTGTTGTCCTTTCTCTGTTGTTCTGACTTGAAGACAGGGAATAGAGCCCTGAGCACAAGGAACCTGGAGAGATGCTAGAGCATCCTTCTGTGATCCTGATAAGCTGGAGCAGCATCTCTCACTAGGTAACACTGAACACACCAGCACAGGCACCTTTCATAGCCTTTCCCACCAGCCTTTGACTGACCTGGGCTTTGATCAGGAACAGAGATGGAGACACCTTCAGTGTAATAATTTTTCTCTCCCACCCCCAGTTCCCTCTCCTGATAAGTTTGCATTGAGCAGAAAGGAAAGAAAAATGGAGCAGTCAGCGTTTCTTCTCATGTGTTAGCTCCCAGCCAAAATGGTCCCACCATACGTTAAAGGTTTGGAAACTTACTGCCCAAGGAAGCTGGACTAGCAGCTAGCCCAGGGATCAGCAACTTTTCCATGGTTTTCCAAATTCCCTTTGTTGTAACCAGAGCAGAGATGGCATCTGCCAATGATCAAGATCTTGCCTTGGCGAGAAACTGCAGCTCCTGCTTTAGCAGAACTGCATGGGAGCGGAGGGTCCCTCTCAAAATGTTACCCTAGACTGGCTATGAGACACCAAAAACACATCTATGCCAAAACATTTCTGCTCTGGAGATTAGAGACAGAGGCAGAGAATTGCTGCCACTGACTTTGTGCGCTCACATCTCCAGTGTGGGGGAAGTTCCCAGCCTAAACAAAGGGCATTAAAAAGCCTACATCAGTATTTAGACTTGAGAGCCCTGACAAAGAGTGACATAGTTCATCTGTTCATTCCATCATATGCTCGTTCTCTTTTATCTCTGTGGAGAGCAAAGAGGCTCTCAACAATCAAGGAGAAGAGCTGATGTTTTAAACATGGAAGAACTAATTCCACTACAGGAAGGACCAGAGGAAGGAACTAGTTAAATGTTTTATGAGACCTGACATGTTAAACCTTTAAGAAAATCATTATGCACAAATCTAATTTATAGGGAAGACCAGGCTGGCCATGGAGATGTTTCTTGGTTCCTTTAGGAGCAGAAAAGGTTCTGTAAAATTTCCTGCAAGCTTTTGGCTATGGAAATTAGGAGCCAGGACAAGAGTAAAGCTGAAGCTAGCTTCATTTACCTGATGAAATGCAAATGGTTGTGATCTCTAAGAAGCACGTTTCCTGGGGTGTGCTGGGGGTTTATTTTCTTTTTTCTCTTTTTTTTTTTTTAATGTCATGTGTAACAAAATCCTCCTTGCATTATCAAAAGAAAAAACTAGTATGGAGGGGAGACAAAATGACTCTTGGTCTGACTTAGGATATTTGTCACAAGGTGCTGCTAGGGCAAAAGCTGAAAGGGGACACTTTCATTAGCAGGAGCATCCTCTTTGACTTATTAAGTAGGACAGGGATTCACAAGGATTGCAGGCTCTTCTATCTTGGGTCAAACACAAGGAGCCCGATCCTCAAAGAAGACAATTGTCACAACTCTTGAGACCAATGCAAAATGTGGATGCTTTGAGCATGTGCCCTGCCCAGCCACTTCCCCAGAAAGTAGGATACCCCAGGGCTGGACCATCCAGGAGCGCTTCTCCTTTCCCTAACGTGTGCCATGCCAGCCACTCTCAAAGCTCAAAGTGCTGAGCTAGAGACTGGTCTGCTACGTTCCTGCAACTCATCTCTCCTTTTCATGTTTTTGCATACACTGGTTTCACACAGTCCTAGCGTGCTGAAAGCCAGTAAAATTAAGAAGTAAATCAAGCAGAGAAGAAATGAAGAACTACCCTAGCATGAGGTAAACAAAAGCCCTGTTCCTCAGCCATAGCACTGGCTGGGCCCTGCTTGAGACAGAAACAAAGCAGAATATCCCTGGGCTGCCTCTTGAGCACCCTGCCTGGCTGAAGCCGCTGCCTCATCCCTTGGCTGTCTTTCAGCCCTGCAGAGGGTTTGAGTGCCCGGGCAGGCACCGTGGGGCCGTGGTGGAGCAGAGCCGGGTGGCAGAGAGCAGTGTTGATGGAGCGAAGCTTGTGCATCCTGAGTATGAGCCTGGGCATGACGGCGTACAGCAGGTGATGGGGGTCCTGCCAGCCACCCTGGAGCAGCAGGATCAGGCTCTGGGTCATTCCCCACCAATCCTTTGCGCACAGCTTTGCAGTGCAGGTCCTCCGGGAGTGCTGACACAGCTCAGGTGCCCGTGGCCGTGTTCAGGTGCCAAAGAGGGGCCAGACACTGGGTCCCCTTCACTGTCCTCTTCAGCTTCAGCGTTGCCCCATCCTGCCAAGCAGCTGCCAGGGCCTTTAATGGGGACACAGAGGAGGGGGTTAGCCTCCAACTATTTAGTGTTCCCTGAGGTCCTTCCAGCTGAGCTCCCTCCACAGTGGGGCAGGGCAGGGTCACTGTCTTCAATGCACAGCTGCATGACCTGGGGCCCGGAGGGATAGTGTGGTTTTGCCCACATTCACGTTAGTGGTACACGAGCTCCCAGGTCCCCTTCTAACCACTAGACAATACTTCCTGCCTCGTTATGTTATTGATATTAATTCAGAATGATTTTGCAGGTGAAGAGGGCCCAATAGGGAGTGCAGCGGGGGGAGGTGACCAATGGGTGCTGAGCATCTTTCAGAACTGATGCCCCTTTGCATCTCAACCCTTTGCTCTTCATCTTCTGCAGCTCCAGAACTGCACTAACTCCTCCCTCAACCACTCCCTGATCAAACCCAGCAGGGGCTAGATAGGAGAATGGGGAGGGGACACACGTGGCAGTCCACATTTCTGTACACCAAGCCAGAGGGCTGCACAGTCAGAGCCTGCAAGACAGCCTCCCTGCAGTCCTATCACCTAAGACAGAGCTTGGCAGTCATGGACAGGTAAAATGAGTGCTTCCAGTTTCTTGCTCATATAAGACATGAGAGTCTTTCTCTTCAAATTAACCTGCTCTCCATTTGGTGCTCACCATCCCTTTCCCTGTCTGACTCGGTGATCTAACTCCCCACTATGTCCTGCTCTTGCACCTTGCATCTCTGTGCCTCTATCGTTCTTTCCCTTTGACTCTCTGCCACTCCGTACCCTTTTCCCTTTCTGTCATTTCTCTTTCTCGCAACTATTCTCTGTTCCTTTTCATTGTTTTTCTTTTCTAGAAACAAAAAAAAACCCCAAACCCAACAGAAAGATGAAAATTCAGATGCTACCTGCTGCTTAAACACCTCAATACCTGCCCGCTCTTCTCTCCTTGTCCATCTATTCTTTCTCTCGCACCAAATTTCTCTTACTCTGTTTCTGCTGCTCACAACCTTGTAAGCACAGACTGTTCCAGCACTGGGTTCACCCACCTGCACTGCAATTATTCTGCAAGCTTGTTACGCTGATCACTCTTCACAATTGCATATCATTCACCCACTCAGTGGCTTTCACTCTGGTTTGAGCATTGGCTTCACAAGTTCTTGTTTGAGGAGAAGGTCTCTGTTCAGTCTACTTCAGTGCCCAGGTATAATCACAGCTCCTGTGTCCTTGCTGCTTTCCCTTGAGCTATGCTACAGCTATAGGAGTTGCACCTGTATCCAGCAGTTTGAACCTAGCTGCACATCTGCTCAGTTGCTCCCTGCAACATCTGCTCATTCATTATTCTTCTTCTTGCACCAGCCACATTCTGAAATCCTCCCTAGCAAAAAACCTTGGGACAGGGAACTCCAGAGAGAAGGGAAAACAGGAACTGATGTTAATGAAAAGTTCCTGTTGAACAGATGGATTATGTGATTCGAACTGTATTCACCTTGTTCTGACACTGAAAAATAACCAAAGTGTTCACCATTTTATTTTTCTGAGGTAACTTTTTGTTCTTCCCCCTGATTTGCATGTACATGCTGCTCCACAGGGGCAAACCCCTTGAATAGAGAAAAATGGGAAGAAGTGCAAAAAGGGACAATTAAAAGAAGAATCAGAAACATTTTGAAAGGAAAATGAAGGAAAAAGGAAAGCCTGTTTTCCCTTTTTCTTTTTTTTTTTTTATGTGTTGAAAAGCATTTTTTCCATGCGGGATTTGATGAAACATCAGCATAATTGTCATCATTTTTCACCTGGCTTTATAAGGTTCCTCAGTAAGCAATTGCATTTTTCACAGTTCCTCTGCTCTGTTTTCTGCTGTTGTGAAACACACCAGGTAACAGCTCTGCAAGCCTGTGTCCTGTCATACCTGCTTATTCTCTGCACGATTGTCTGGATTATCCTCTCTGAACAACCAGAGGATCTGTCACACATAGAAGGGGTGTTCCTTCTCCAGTGCCTCCATTACGGGAGAGGGTCTTCCCCACAGCCCTGCAGTAACGCTTATCTAAGAGGAAAATGTGCCTGAGGTGAACCACTGGTTGACAGTTTTGTGAGGGGACCAACATGTGTGTGTGTATGTGTTAGGGAATATACACACATGCTCACAAGTGTTTGTACAAAGGCAGAGAAATAGGATGAATCTAGGGTGGTAGGAAGTGGGGCAGCTCTAAGTGTGAGAAATAACTCAAAACTGATGATGAAGAACAGAGTGAGTATGAAAAACACGCACCCAACATGAACTCCTGAGGCAATCTGCAAGCCCAGCAGAGCAGGACTGTGGCTTACAGGACAGATCTCCAAGAACTGCCTCAGGCTGTTGTTGGGCTGAATAAAATGCTTGGTAAGGATGCTTTGCTCTCTGAGTGTGTGCTGGACTCTCCATAGCCTTGTCTTCTCAATGGACTTTCTCCTAGCAGGAAACATGCCTCAGCTCCCAAGTTATCTACTTCTCTAGGACCATGTCGGTATAAAGAGTGGCACAAGCCGGTATATGTGTGCTTGCTCACTTGAGCAGGACAGGCATCTTTGCTAAGGGTGACATGGCAGGAAGGAGGATGTGTGCCTATCTGTGGGACAATCAGGGTACCAGGGGTGCATGAGGGAAGAATGTGCTTCTGGCGGTTTGATGTGAGGTGTGATAAGGGAGTGCTAGAGGAGACCGAAGCACGCGTACTAGGTAGCAAAAGGCAAGAGGATGTGTGTGATTGTATGAATGAGACCAGTGGTGCATTGGCCATGTGTGAGGGTGCTCTGGGAGGAGCAAAGAGGATGCCTATTAGCTGAAGATAAAGTGCTCTGCAGTGCTCAGGCTTCATGGTGACATTGGCAAACAGATGAAGGGTGTTTGTGTAAGAAACTTCTCCTTGCTTAGACCCTCAGATTTAAATCCGATTTAAATTCCTAACAGACCCAAACTCCACTTCCCCTACACCTCACTGGAGACCCCTTAGAAAACCCAGCTCAGTCTCACTTAAACTGACCTCATCTCCCTGCTGAACATCGGCCTATCAGAGGGAAAAGATGACAAAGGACATGCTTATTTTTAATCCATACACTTCTGTTTTGCATTGCTGTGGGGGAGGTAAATATCTCACCTCAATGAACACAGCTGTTCTCAGCTGCCTCTGTACCTCCACTTGCCATTGAGACTGTTAGATACCGATCATTACTACCTTATCCTCCCTGTGCTCCTGCTGCCTCTCCCCAGCAGGACCCCTGGGCATCGGAGCAGGCTCCCACCAAATTTGATGTTTGTCTAATGTGGGAATGGTACTTGAGTCTGGAAAGGTGTCAGCATCCCTAACCCATTATGTATTGTCAGCTAGTATATGGCACCTTAGCTGAACCTCTAGCCCTGTGCACTTTCAACCATGCCCTTCTTTCGGGCAATGCTGGGAAGATATTCTGTCCAGTCTTCTCTATAGATTAGGCTCTAATTTGATCCATCCCTTGCTCCAGTGGCCTTTCAGGGTTTCATATGGCAAAAATAGTGTTTCTTGATGACTGAACTCCAGACCCTCTCATCTTCTCAGGTCTTCTCAGACATTCATCCTTCTCCCTCATTGGTGTCCATCTTTTGGATATTTGCAAGTATTTTTGTACTCTACCCAGCCATAGTTGCTGTTTGAGTAATCACTACTAATTCACTTACTGTTTCCCCTCACAAGGTCAACTGCTTCATCCCCACAGTCACGTCTGCATCCTTTCCATAACACACTTCATGCAAATTAGTGATACTCTTCTCATACTAAAGGGCCTGGACATGAGGAGGATATTTTTAGTGCTGAGCTCTCAACAAAGACATAGCCAACTGCTTGCTCCAGAGCAGGGTAATGTAAATTCTTTCTTCTCCTGCAGCCTCCTGATGAAGAGGAAACTCTTCCTCTACAACTTCAAGAACCTGCGCTGGGCCAAGGGCCGTCGTGAAACCTACCTCTGCTATGTTGTAAAGCGCCGTGACAGCGCTACATCATGCTCCCTGGACTTTGGATACCTGCGCAATCAGGTACGGGGAGCACCTTGGCATCCTGTTCTTACACCCATGCTAAGGAGCATGCAGCTCCAGTTTGCCTGGGGCTGCAGGGGCAGGAGGGCTGTGACAGCAATGCAGGTACTGGCACATGTCCATGACCGGACTGCTATATACTGTTTGGGAGACATAGACTCCAGGTAAACCTGTACTTTATGCTACCACCAAGTGTGTTACCAGCAAGACAACCGTACTCCCTGCTGCTTTACCAGTCTACCTACTTCTCTGCTTACCTCCCACATATCCCTCTTGTAGGTCCCTACATATCAGTGCATTCCTGTGTTTTCCTAGCCAGTCTTCCACTTACGTACCACTGTGCCTTCTCCTTCTGTGCACTGACCCTAGGACCTTGCCCCCACCTTTAGTCCTCCCCTCACACCTCATGCAGCTCACACCTCCCTCCTCATCCCTCTTTTGTCCTGCTCCCCCCCACCTCACGCCTTGCCCCTCTCCCTGTTTTATGAAGATGGGCTGTCATGTGGAGGTGCTCTTCCTGCGCTACATCTCAGCCTGGGACCTGGACCCGGGCCGCTGCTACCGTATCACCTGGTTCACCTCCTGGAGCCCCTGTTACGACTGCGCCCGGCACGTGGCCAACTTCCTGCGCGCCTACCCCAACCTGACCCTCCGCATCTTCACTGCACGCCTCTACTTCTGCGAGGACCGCAAGGCAGAGCCTGAGGGGCTGAGGCGCCTGCACAAGGCAGGGGCCCAAATTGCCATCATGACCTTCAAAGGTGAGATGTGCAGGAGAGAAAGAGATAACAGAAAGCTGGGGGGGAAGGTGGGTGTGTGGTATGTTAGTGAGACACAGGAGAGTGGGAGAAGCTAGGACAAGGAGCCAGAGAACACAGACATGATGATTCAGTGATCCTAGGAGAGAGAAGGCAGTGTCCTCTCTGGGGCAGTCTTGTGGACTCATTGAATAACTCCCTGTGCTTTGCACAGATTACTTTTACTGCTGGAACACGTTTGTGGAGAACAGGGAAAAGACCTTCAAAGCCTGGGAAGGACTGCATGAAAACTCTGTCCATCTGTCCAGGAAACTTCGACGGATCCTCCTGGTGAGAGCAAATTCTCCTTCTGGTACCTCTTCCTTTCCTCTTTTCCTCACTATAGTTCCTCTCTGCTCTAGCTGCCCATCTCTGCCATATGCTATTCCATTCTTTCTTATGTCTTCACTTCCCACATCCCTCACCAACTTTCTCAATATCTCTACGTTCTCTTCCCCTTCTTTCACTTCACATCCTATCTCCTGCCATTCCTTCCTCCTTCCCCATCCTCGTATGTTCCTGTGCACTTGACGACTGACCTACCATTTATATTTTGTCCTGCAGCCACTGTACGAAGTAGATGATTTACGAGATGCTTTTAAAACTCTGGGACTTTGAAGTGGAAGTCATCAGCAACCAGAAGACTTCACAAACACTTGTTCTTTGATTTCCAACTCTCTCCCTTACAACAGATCTTTCTCTTCTTTCCTCTCTACATCTCTCCTCTTTCCAGCCTCATTTCTAGAGATAAGACTATCCTTACTTTTTCATTTCCAAGGAGAATTAGGCTGATCTTCTGAAGACACATTCCCTAGGTTCACACCTCATCCACTGGTAGCTGGGAATAGCCAGGACTGCAGTGACATTGCCAGGGAGCAATTTGACCCCCCTCAGTCCCTGCAGAGCTAATTCAGGTGGTCCACTAAATGGAGTCTGGGTTTAGCATTGCCCAGGTTAGAGCAGACAGCCTGAAGAGCTGTTTGAGTGACTGTGTTCTCACTGGCATCGCACTGATGTGCACATCCCATGAGGCCTTCAGGAGGCACATCTCTTGGCTTTTAGAGCTGCGCTTCACTGAGCTGCTCTGTGTCCTGCCCTGTGAAATTGTTTATTTGTCCTTCTAGATGTGGTAGGAAGTTGAAAACCATCATCATTTAAGTGGTATGGCAAAATTAGCCAGTTATTGGAAAACTCAGATGAGAATATTGAACTGAGTCCTGGACAGCCCAGGTACCTTAGTTTGAAAACTCCACTTGAAGACAGCAGGTCTTCTAAGTGGATTGCGTGGTGGCCCAGATCATGTAGTGCCTCCTGCCCAGAAAGGTGGAAGCTTCAGTAGTTGTAGGTCCAGGTTTTGTGCCCTCAAACATGAGCTTTTGTCAATATAGGAGAGGCTGAAACTACACAATAAAAGCCTAAAACAAAAGTAGACTGTCAAACATTGCCAAGTGTGAGCTGCAATTCTGGGTGTCCAACAAGACGTTTTCCACGCAAAAATAGCAAGTCCACTCAACTTCTATTAACTATGTTGAGAGCCATGGCAGCCTGGGGGCAGTACTGATCAGTGTGTAGACCTCCCACCCATCAGGAAAGGAGCCATCAAGGCACTTCAACTCTGCAATGTTTTTCCAGCATACTTCTACTGGAAAACATGCTTTATTTCCACATTGTCTTACCCTCAGACTTAATTCCTTATGTAAGTTGAGGCTCTGACATTTTTAGATGCTGTATTGGCATCCACATCAGTCACCATCTGTTTCTTCGCATACCTCAGGGAGGAACACCACTATTCATGCATTGAGCTTTTCCTCCTAGATCAAACCTGCAACATGTTCTTTCCTTAGCTAACTGTCCTCTGCTAGAGGCACCTTAATAGTCCCATAGTCTTCTGTTCCTTCAGGCCTTTTAGTGCCCATAATATGGCCAGATACAGCTAGCTGGTGACTAGACTGAGAGCTGACCAGAAAAAAACATTCAGCATAAGCAAAGCTCTACAGCCTGAAAATAAGTACCTTCTGCCCGGGGCAAAATCAAGGCATCCTTCTGGCTGTCAAGCGCCGTGTTTCCACTAGGGGACCCCATTAGCACCTGATCGTGTGGACACGGTCTACCAGGTTGAAGACATGGGCTCATAGTATACAACTACTCACCAGCAGCTTTCCACTACCTAAATTACAGGCAGATTGTCCTCTGCAAGAGCTTGTCCTAACCTTGTGAGGCTTTGCCAAGGCTAAATGTGTCCCACATTCTGGGGGTGCTCTGCTCTGTCATTTCCTTCATCATGGTGGCGAGTTCGTTCCTCCATCCTGTCCCTCTTTCTGGCTAAGGCTAGAGGCTCTTGTGTTGCTCCTCAAAACACCTTCTCTGGTGACAGGCCATGAGGACAGCAGAGAGCTCTGCTCTGCCTACTCCTGCTAGGAGATGTCACAACTGGGTTCATCACAAGTTTCCTACAGCTTGAGGCTCCTGAGGCACTGTCAGCTTGAGGAATTTCAACCAGGAATAGCAACGAGAGTTCTTTGCAAAGCATTAATTTGCAAGCATGATGTTGTATATTTGTTTGATATGGTGGATATTATTTATATAAATAAAGGTCTTGCAAATGAGCATGTGGTTTTGTCATTGTTCTGATACTATGTGGGTGAAGGAAGTAAAAGATGACACAAAGGATTAAGGTGTCATCTATCCTTTCTGATTTCTGGAGAGAAAACCTGGCAATACCCTATTAAACTGTCTTTATCCTTTTCACTTGCAACTTTGAACTTGCTGATAGTGTCATGCAGCAGCTCAAGGTAAATGAAGTATTCAGGCAATAGGTACCAGGGAAATACTACCAAAAACCTGTCATGTAGATGCTAAAGTTGTTCAGGGTGCTTCCTTCATTGACTGCAAGCCTATCGTCCACATTCATGACTCATAATGGGCCAGTGTGGACACAGCAGTGCTTACTCAACATACTTTGCAAAGCAAGAAGAGAAGCAGAGATGGGAAAAGGATCTCTGTCTTCAAGTTTTGGTATTGTGCTGAAAAACAACATTGTCCTTCTCAGTGAGGTTGTTGGAGACCTATCAGTAAAAGCAGCATTTTCTCGAAGTGCAGTTGAGACACTGGTTTTTGCTTAAATGCTGACAAACATTGAGTTGAAGATACTTGTTGAAACATGACAGTTGGTGACATTAAACTATAGGCAAATAAATGCAATGAGCAAATGCAAAGAAACACGCACTGCATTCAGAAGATGTCCTAAGTTGCTTCTTATGAATCTAAAGTGGATTAAATTCAGTGGACTGCTTAGCTAATCCTTGTGATTTGACTGTAGGAATTCAGCTCTTCTGCTATAGTTTCTTTTCAACTGCACTTTTTCTGTTCTCAAATATGAATTCCTGTTATGTATCACCAATGTTTGAATTGGCATTATTAATTAATTCAACCTCAAATGCTTTAGGTGTCTCTGCCAAGAATAGCTCCCTGGAGGATGACTGTTACGTAGTAACACTGCTTTTCAAGCCTAAGATTTTTTTACTTGCTTTGTGTATATGGGGAACATTTCTCTAATGCTTGTATGCTCTTGAATGCCACTTATACTCCCTTATGGCGACAGTGATTGTGCTATTCTAGGTGTCTCCTTCCTTTACAAGCACCTGGGAAAGAACTATTCCCTCAAGCCAACAGTGGCAAATACACTTCAGGTCCCATTGCCTGAGCTGGGGGAAATGAGCACTTGTGATTTTGGAGAGAGTGTTTCTTCCTGAGACTGCTGGGAACAACCAGAACAGGGGTCTATGGTGCCAGCTGAAAACCACAGTCTCACTTGATCCAACATGCCACAGTTTGCAGTGATGAGCAAGACACAGGCACATCCAAATAACGTTGCTGCTGCCACCCCAGCCTTGCTTCCCATGAGTGTGCATGCCTCCTCTTTCTCTTGTTACTCTAAGCATTACAGCCACAATTAATGACAGGATACAAAAGATTTCCCAGCAAATCTGGCACAAACCTGAGCTTTTGCCAGGCCTGTCCCTGTGACCGGGTGTGTAATGTTTTGGGTGCTTTTCGCATGCTCAGGATGTACACACTGATACTATCAGCACACCTTTATGAGACCCAGAGGGCTGCTGAAAGCCATCCTGCCCATGGGCTGGGCATAGCTCCTCCATCTTCACTGAACGCCATCCTGTGTGTCTGCGTGCAGCCACCTGCATGACCTCTATTCGACGAGATCCTCAGGATGCATCCAGTCTTATGACAATTGACATGTGGTTTATCATGGGCTGGGATATAGAAAGTACCCATTCTGTGAAAGCTTAAACCCTGCAGCAGAGTGAGGTATGGACTCGGTCTTTGATAACTGAGGAAAGAGGATAAACGGGATGGGATTGTTATCGGTTCAGTGTGGAAAACTGCGCATGGCTGCCACCTCCTGGTCCACGGGGATGCCTGGCACCCTTTACCAGGATGTTGGCTGGAGGGATATGTTGCTTCTCGCTGCAAACGGCTCCCGCAGTCTGGCTCACGACAGCCCCCAGAACATGCCCATTGAAGAACAAGACACTGACATCATTCCCACAGCTGCACACAGCATTACTCCGGGTCAGTACACTGCGTCCTTGGACATCGCATTGCAGTAATAAGAAACAGATTAACATTAAGAAATGCAAAGACACACTCCAGGCCCTTGCAAATACAAGGGGGATTTTCTAAGCACGTCTCCTCTCCCTGTTTGCTCTCTCTTCCTCTCTCACATGCTGGTACTTGGAAACCAGGACAGAAAGGGGCTTCAAGTTCATGGCAGTCCAGTCCCCTGCTACTTGCCCTTTCAGCAGCTTTTAGCCTAGATGTATTCCAGCATTGTCCTGTAGCTCATGTAGTTTTTCTCCTCACCCTGGTGCTGACCCCTTGGTGTTTCTATGAGCAGAAATGTAATTATTTAATCACATATGCAGTAAATATTTGCAGTGATGGAAATCAGATTCGGTTCATGGAAGAAACATAGAGGGGTTTGGCACAGAAGAGACCATTTGTTCTGACAGTGCTAGCAGTGATAAGGAGAGCATCTGAAGGGGAAAGAGAAAGTGGGTTGCATCATCTCTCACTCTGCCTTGTTCGTCATTTCTGCTTTATCAGGTGTTCTTTTGCTCCCTTAGAGATAGCACTACACATTACAGGACCATCACCACTGCAAAGTTCTTGCTTAATGGACTAGGACTGCTGCTGAGCAAATGGGCACATTTCTGGTTCACCCCTCTGGCCCGTGTTAATTTGTACCAGGGCAGGGCCACAGGACCCTGATTACTCCAGCTGGAGTTGTTACAGCCTCCACAGAATGCTGTCTCTGCTTTCAGCTGCCTCCAAGATCCTGCTTACTTCCTCTCCCGGAACAGCAGTGTAGCTGCTTATGCTTCAAACGGGGCTACTGAATACTCAGAAACTACATTTGGCCTAGGAAGAGCTGCAGAGGGCTGGAGCCTGGAAGTGTGTCAGGCAAGACAGTATTACATCTTCTCACTTTGTTCTTCTCTTCCCTAGTATTTCACTTCCAGGAACCCACTGTTGCTGTCTTTCTCTCTTGGGACTTCTAGCAAGACTGATTAGCCCTTCTGAGAAGAAGTTGGACAGAAAAACAGGTAATTACACAGGATAGCAAATGAAAACTTTTGTTTTGGGGGTAAGAGTCAGAAGAGAGCCAGTACTGTAACTATAGGGAGAAAAGGGGAGATAAGGCAAGACATCCCTGTGCAGGTACCCACTGCTCCCTCCGGAGCCAGTGGGCACTTGCCAATGTTGCTTTGAGATACAACGATGGAGCAGGAGTAGGCCCAACAGTGTCTAAGATGTGTGTTCAAAACTCAGCAGGTTGCATACCCATCTCATACTCTTGCTAGTGCTGACCTACTGTTATTAATCCCCAAGGCATTCCTCACAGCCTGAAGAGAATCACACCTACTGCACCCACCTCTCTGAGAGAAGCTGCACTGGGTTAGAGATGCAGAGACCCACGTTAAATGAAACTGAGGAGCCTGGTGTCCTCTGTTGTTCTGCTGTGTATCCTGACTTCTCCCTTGGCCACCACCCCACCCTCATCCAAGGCTCTCTGGCCTGGGGCTAAACAGAGGAATATTAGCTGGAGTCCAAAGCAAGGACAGGTTATGTCTTGATGTGTCAGGAATAACTCCTCTGTTCTGCAGTAAAGGCACTGTCCTCTACCTTGCCTGCAGGAAAACTCTTTCATGGTTGATAATTCACTGAGATGGGCCTTGGACTGACAGGAGCAAAGTTGGAGGATTCACAGAAGGGTCTGTGCTCACTCTCAGATGAAGCTGCAGGAGAAAGCAGTTAATTTGGAGCAGGTCACCCTACTACTGCTATAGGATCAAGATCAAGTTTGGGCTGGTATATTCCTTACTGGATTACTAGTGCTTTCTCATGTAAAACAATGAAGTTGATACACCCCTAGCTTCTGGTGCTTCTGATCCCCTTCATTGTCCTGGGTTAGCTGCAGCAGTTAATTTTCTCCATCTTAGTAGCTGGTGCAGTGCTGTGTTTTCGACTTTGGTCCGAGAACAGTGCTGATATAACTCATCGATGTTTCTGGTTGGTGCTAAGTTATGCTTACCCCGATCAAGAACTTTTCAGTCTCATGCTCTGCCAGCAACGAGCAGTACAAGAAGCCAGGAGGAAGCAGAGACAGGACATCTGACCCAAAGTAGCCAAAGGGGTATTCCATACCACAGCACGTCATGCCCAGTATATAAACTGGGGGGAGTTACCCGGAAGGCCCAGATCTCTGCTCAGATCGTGCTGGGTATTGGTGGACAGGTGGTAACAATTGTATTGAGCATCACTTGTGTTTGTTGTTTTCCTTTTCCCTTTTTAGTTTTATATTCTCTCCCCTTATTATTTCCCTTACCATTATTAAAACTGGGCTTAAACCACAACATTCACATGCTACTTACTGAAGTCTCCTGTTCTCTTTTTCGGGTCTTCTCAAATGAATTCTCTCTCATCAACCCACCTTCTCCTAATTCAAATTCACACCTTCTTTAATCTCCAGGCAATGTCATCATCCTACTCCAGACAGCTGGGCCATTCAACCTGCCATCTTCCTCCAGACAGTTGGAGTTTCAGGTACACTGAGCTGTGACGTCTCCAAGATAAAAGTCTGACCTTATTCTAAGGTGCAGGAGCATAGTGACACCTACCAGCATTTTTAGATTATTTCATGTGAACTAGCAATGTGGCAGTAATTTCCACACCGTGATGGGTAAAGACTTCTCTGTGCTATGCCAAGATGTGAGCAACATTTTATGATGCTTACATATTTCTGGCAAGAGACATCAGATGGGTCTTCACATCTTGCAGATTTTCTTAATTTTTAGGGTTTCCATTTTGTGACACTACACACTGTTGTATAGCTTTGTGCTGTTGTGCTCTCTAGATTCTTCAATGGGACACAGGTAACTTCTGTAGCATAATGAAGTTTCAAAGCAAGACACAAGTGAAGGTGTTTGAAGGCATGTATGTTGATTAGGCTCAAATTGAGTTGCCACATCCCACAACGGAGCAGTAACTTACAAGTTATGTTGCTGAATGGTTCTGGACCCTGGCATACTCAACTACATGTTGATGAAGTGATTTGATTTCTCCCTAAGGAAATAAAGAGTTAACACCAGAATGAACAGAGAAGGCATGTGACATCCAGCCTGATGGAGGGGGGGAAACTTCACCCCTGCTATACATTGGTTGAAGTAATTCTATTAACGTTTGAGGCACTCTCCAGCCAGCTGCACTCAGTTTTAGATACTCTCTCAGACAGCAGGGACTGAAGCTGCTTCCTCAGCTGGCAGCTTTTCTGGTTGTCCTGATTGTCTACTAAACATCTGGACAGTTTGGCATGGCCAAAGGATGCTATAAGCGTTAATCAACTAGAAGAGATAGGCATGGCTCCTACCATCCCCTACCTTACTCTTCAAAGAATCATTTGTGCCTGCATGTTGCAGATCCCAGCAGCAGCATATTCTCCAGTGGGCTCACACAATGGGCCTCCTGCTTGGAGGGGCTGGGAATCATGAAACATGGGGCTCCCAACATGATTTATGCAGATGTTTTGCATTATTTGCAGCACAAACTGAAAACTTCTGCAAGGCCAAACACACCTCTACCTCCTTTTCCCCTTCTGTCTGTACAGATAACTCAGAACTTTCAACATCTCCTACCTTACCATTCCACTCAGTGTTTCCATCTGGAAAAGCGGAGTTTTTACTGTGTTCCTCTAATTTTCAATGAACAGCTAGGACTTCAGAATGTGGAATTGCAAGGGAAGGATGTGTGCCCAGGAACTGAAAAAGAAAGCAAAGTTTCCACAGAGCTGACATTTTCTCTTTTATTCTGTTGTTTCTAAAGTCATAAAAATAGAGAAAATAAAACCTTAAAATGAAGCAATATAATCCTTAGTAATATTCATGTATTGTACATTAATAAAAGCAGTAATATAACAATAATATTACATAAATACTGTGATAGTATGACGTATTTTCTGACACATTACACACATAGACATTAAAGTGAGATTCATAAGAAATTCTCAAAATCAGAATGCATTGTTCTGATCGATTACTTCTTTGGATCAGATCAGAACATGAAAGGTGTTACTCTCTGTACCAGAGTACTGTGTCCTGCACCCTCATGCAAACTTTCTGATGGTTTCTCATGTGCTCCTTCTGCTGTGTCAAATACTGGCAAAGCCCAGCCAGCGATGAGAGCTTTCTCTGGTGGCAGTTTGAGGCTCATAGTTGAAGGCTGCAGTAGAAAAGACTGTCGGAGGCATGCTGCTGGTGCTTGTTAGTATTCAGCTTGGCAGCATCGGAGGAAGTCCCTAGCAGGAAGAAAGGAACATGAACGTTAAAAAACAGATGCCAAAAGCTTAAGCTTGTCTCTTCAACATGATCCAGAGTTTGAAAATACATCTAGTCCAAGAGATCACTCTGATCCACCTTCAACAACTTAGATAATCTCCCTTGGGACACTGCTTTCTAGACAACAAGGTAGCACCTCAGAATTTACTTTGCTGTGTAAACCCCTCCTAGAAAGACAGACCACTCAGAAACAGGAACATTTAAAAGTCGACAGATTGCGCAGCTGAATCCAGGGGAAGTGGAGATAGATCCTGTGGAAAGGCGGAGTTGGGGGGGGTGGGAGCAAAAAGGCCTTCAAGACGTCTCCAGACCAACAACAATTTTGTGGCAAGGCTAACTCCAAAGCTTAGAGGAAAGCCCTCAGTGTCTCCATGGATGGAGGTCTGACAGGAATGGATGGAGCCTCTCTGGGCACTTGCTCCAGTACAGCACTGCTGTCAGGGGAGACTTTTCCTTCCGTCCAGTTGGAATTTCCCTTGTCACAGCTTGCACCTGTTGCCTCATTTTCCCTCTGTGCAGCACTGAGGAGAGTCTGGTTCTGTTTTCACTGCCTTTATGTAGTGGAAAACTGCAGCTAGATCCCACTTTGCCTTCTTTTTGTTAGGTCTAACAAAGCCAGTTCCTTCAGCCTTTCCATGTAAGGCAAGTGCTCCAGCCTCCTCATCATTGCAGTTGCACTCATAAGACCCTTTCCAATTCCTCTGAGTCTTTCTTCTGCCAGGGATTTTACTTAACAGTCTGTATTTCTCTGGAGCATGTGCCTGGAACTAACTCTCATTATGCCTCTGCGTAATTAGGACTATGGGGCTGAGTGCTCACAAGCAAATAGACCTTCCCATCTCTTCTGTGGAGGATTGGTAGTCAGTCAGAACTACTGATAATGGGCTTCGTTTACCTTCATTTTAGGTGTGGCTTGAGTTTGGCTGAGGCTGCAAAGCAGTTGAGCAAGTGCCTGATTTTCAGCATAGGTGTCGCAGTGCGAGCTTCCCAGCCACCAGGACTCAGTAGTAATCAACAAGGCTGCCAGGGGCATAGGGAGGGAAAGGCCACTTGCTAACTGGCTCTTTAAAACCAAGGTGTGAAGGGCTTATTCACCTTGTACTGCTGCCCAAGCAACTGTGCTGGGTTGGCTATAGTTTGTTAGTACTCACAAGTATTTAGCAGGAAGCTCTGTTCAGCTCCCCGGTAAGCATCACACTGTGTGTTTGATTGTGCATAAATTGCTAGACTATTTAATCACCTCAGACATTAGGAGACTCAGGAAGGCTGAAAGCCAAAGAAAAAGTATCTCCTAAGCAGTTCCATTGCATTAACTAGTTTGTTAGATCAGCTAACTGATGGATAATGCCACTGACTGTGTGTATCCTGCCACCTGAATGTCTTATTCAGCTACTTAGAAAGGCCAGGTCCTGAGGTATTAAAAGACCTATGTAAAGTTTGAGGTAGATAGAAGTGAAATGAAGTCTAATGTGTACCTTTTCCCCACTCAGAAATAAAACATTTACATCATCTCACAAACAGGTTAGTTTTTCTCTTTCTAGACTTTAAGTTCCTGTTCGTATTATGTAGTTCTATGCATCCCTTTGTCTGTCTCCTGCTGTCCATTCTACTAGCCCCCACTCTACATGTAGGACAAGTTCAAGCTTGCTCGACAAGCAGTGGCTGAGCCAGGAAATTAACTCCAGTCCTGTTTTTCTCCCCTGTTCAGTAGACCACCTTCTCTTTATTGTACAGTAGGTTCTCAGGTCATAAAAATAGCTTCTGCAGTTGTATGGATTGCAAGAAATAAGGAATGCAGATCTCAGTCATGTGATACTCTGATGTGTAAGTTCTGATCCTGAAAGAGAATCCACCCATCCTAGCTTTTGAACTTGCTCAGAAATCAACTAAAAGTAGTGGCCCTGTCCTGAGAGGCAAGAAGAGTCTACTTGAATCATGTTTACATAGCTGAAGGAGCTTTTGGGATCAAATAGTTCCAGTAAGCTGCAAGCTAATGTACTTGTAGCTGACCCATGTAAAGGGTTGAAATAATTTCCCTTTTCTTTCCAAAAAAAACCACCCTGGGAGTATTGCTAAATCTCTTCTCTACTCCTGGCTACGAAGGCACAACGTAGCATCATAGTCTTTGGTAATCTCTTGCCTGCTGGGCTTTCTGTTCACGCAGCATCAAGCCCATGCTTACTTTTCCTACTATCATTTCTGTTAGCACCATTGCCAGGATACTTCAAACCTCCTTTTCCTAAGATTTTGCATTACTTTTCACTCTCAATGTTTCCTTAAAGTGCCTACTAACCAAAAGGATATGACAGAGCTCTATCCAATTCAGAAAGATGTATGGAGCGAAACTCCAAGGCCAATAATCATCTTCTCCATCTTGGTATGCAACAAACCTTTTCCAGCAGTAACTGTAATCTGAAAAGAAAGAGATCCAGTCACTCTTGGTGTAAGGCATACCCAGTTCCTTCTCCATGAGTCACTTCTTTCTCAGCAAGAAAATGATAAAAGGCAGGAGACAGATACTCATCTGAGGGCATTCATGCAAGGGACCAACGATGACTTGCAACTACACAAATAAGTTAGCGGAAAGGGGAACCAAAACTCTACAAATAGCAATATGTCTAAAAAGGGGAATTGCCAAGGACAGATCACTACGGTGTCTTGGGAAACTGCTATCACAGATAGCACATCAGGCATAAAGACGGAGCATACCGGCCAAGGGAGAAGCAACCAGCAAGTAGCAGGCTGCTTCTCCGGGAAGGACTGATAAGGGAGGTGACACATACCATCAGGGCTGCTCAGGCATGCCTTTCGGCAGGCTTGTGCTTGATTACAACAGCTTTGGGTAAGAAAACAAGCTTGTTGCTTTAATCTTGAATCTGTCTGACATCTCAATGGTCAGAGAAAACAGAGTGAACACCCTAACATTTAGCAGTTTCATATTGATCTTACTGTTAATAGGATGGCCAGAGATTCTGTCACTGCTTTGGTGGTATAATCCCAGAGACAGGTTCCCCAAGACAAGCTATGTCCTTTAAGTTTAAATGTGACCTGGTAGATTTTGTAGCTCCACACTCCAGTACCAGATAGGTATGTGAGATTCATCTCTTCAAATGTATGTTCCTTTCTGTGAGCTACTTGTCTGGACTATTTTTACAGCCAAACATCAACAGGCAAGCAAGATATACATACAAAAAGACACACATGCAAGACGTGTCCTCTGTGATGCACCATCTCCTTTAGTCTCCTTTAGATATGTGTCCTTCTCTTTTCCGGCTATCAAAGGAAACCAATTACTTGCTGCATCTGCATGTATGTACTGGGAAGGACAGGTTCTATCTTACACTCAGGATTTTTCACTGTATGTAAAGGAGGCATGGAAGGCTAGAGAAAGGCATAACATAGAGAAGAAATAAGGCACAAGAGAATGGCATTTTGCATTCATGAGTCCTCCCCAATGCTAGTCGCCATCACTATTACAAAACACAACTGCTGAGAGTGCATATAATCCCAAAACTTTCAATCCATAAACAAGGAGTAGTTGGGTTACCTGCAAGATTCATGATACGTATAATGACTCTATTATTTGCCAGGTTCCAGAGACCTTGCCGGTTACGGTTATCCAGATGCTTGAACAGCTTAGCTGCATATATTTCCAAGGTCACATTGGGATATCCACTCAGGAAATCCAGAATTCTTCTGGAACATTTCCCACAGGGTGTAGTAGATAGGACCCAGGTAATGGAGCAAGAAACTGATGGATTGGCCTTGAAACGGTTTTCCAAGAAGTTGACTTCAGCATGTTGGGTAGAACTGTTTGAGCACCAGTTCCTCCAGATGGTACCTCTTCTCCACCTGATTTCATACAGCAGGCACACCACCTTTGGACGTTGGTTAGGCAAATAATTTCTTTTGAAGTCCTCTGGCTGTATCTTCCACCTGCGATGAAGGTACCAACTGTACAATCATCCCAACACTTTAGTGGCATTTGGTCCCATTGTTACCTGCTCTCAACATCAGCCAAGCTCCTACTCTCAGCCTTTCCCACCACAAAATGACAGATGGAAGAATGTTGCAATCTAATGGTCTAAATCTGGAATTTGGAATTTGATGAAGGGTCCAAAATTTTTCCCCTAAAATGGTCCTGGTGAAATACCCATAGCACTTCCTTGATTGATCTTGGGAAGTTAAGCAACCCCATCACCATTCTGAGATTGGCACTGGTCAAAGCAGTGAGACAACGGGAAAGGAAGATCGAAGAAAGCAATGATAAGAGGAAAACAGGACACAAGGATTCTTTGCTTTGTCTGACTCTGGAAATTGCCATGGATTCCAGGCGGCACACAGTGATACAACTGTATCTCTTACCTTTGGTTGTTCTGTCTGTGTGCAGGATCTATATAAAAAAGATTTGTGAGTCATTTGGGATAATAGGTCAGAAAACAAAATGTCATTTACATCTCCTGTCCTGGCACATTTCAGTCTATACACTCACTGACTAACCCAACATCAGGTTAAGAAAAACATTTATATTTTGAGGCTGGACCTCAGACTCAAGATACAGTAATGCATTCAAAGAGGTAAGACACACAAAAATACACAAGTGCCTCCTGCGTATTTTCATGTGGCAGCTTACATATTTGTCTGTATTCATCAGTTCCTTAGGTACAACTATAGTAAATACCTACACTGAACATGGAGAAATAGACCTGCTTTTCACATACATGTACTTACCTCTATCAGTGACAGCAGCCATGGATATTTCTGGATTTGTCTGTCGCCTCTTGGGTGATGGATGTCCTTTTATTAATCTTACACTGATTTTCAGTTTCTATTCCCCAAGGCTGAACTTTGGACGTTAGTGGTGTTATTCAGCTGAATATTTCCTCATTGTGACTTGCTTTCATGCAAACAAACCACCCCACTGGGTGAAACTGAAAGCAAGTTCTCCAAAACAGGGTGAGTCCCACTCAGAAGTGGATCTGGGTTGTAGACAAGCTTGCTTGCCAGGAGCTGGAATTAACAGGTGAGTCACTTTTTTTGCAGTGAAGAACAGAAATTTTATCTCTTCATAATCGCTAGCCCCAGGATAGAAAAGCATCACTTGTCTAGTCACCCCAGTGCACCAAGACAGGAAGAACGTCTGCACAAATGGCATCAAGTCACATAGCTGTGCCATGGCAGATGATAACTTTTCTGGCATCCAGGTATCGACAGCAAGTTGGGCAAAACTCGGTGGAGAGAAGGAAACAGAAGACATCATCTGCAAAAGCTGGTGATTTTGTGGGTCTCCAGCAGGTGGTGATGGTTACTGCCATTTCCCTTCATGGGACCATCCTCTGGAGTTTCAAGGGCCGACCCTACACCCTTCAACCGGGGTCCTCACGTGGGCAAGGATGACCCTCAATGTGTGTGAGGACCACATTGTGGTGAGCTACTAGGCAGACACTTTCAAGCCAACTCTAAGCAAGCTGTCCATCATCCAGGAGATCTATGGCAGCGAAGAGCTTGTTCTGTGCAGACACCCAGGTACTTACAAAACTTCACAACTGAGAAGAGGACTGTATTCATGTCAGTACCCAGAGAGCAAGACCTGAGCCTGCTGGTGAGTACCTGCAAAAGCTATTGGTCATGACAGAGCAGTTCCCTGATGTAAAAAGAATAGGCTTTTTCAGCCTTATGAACTGAGCAGCACCTTCCTGTGATCTGTTCCATAACTCACACAAGGTGCAGCAAAAAGTGTTTCCTATTTAATCTGAAAATGAGTAAAACAATGCTAGTTGCTGGTGAGAAGCTTCTCTCTTACAGATACACCCAAAATTGGTTTGCAGAGCAAGGGGTTTACAAAGATATGGCTTATCTAGAGATGACTGTGCTGAGTCAATCTTTCTCATTTACAGTTTCCTCTGGTTTTGTGACACAATTATTTTGTGGCCTGACGCAAGCTGCAGAGTGGATCCTTGGTGAGCCATCATCCAGTAATGTGCACTCCCTGAGGACAAACCCATTGCCTTCCTCAATGACAAGTCTGGCTTGGGATTGTAAAGCTAAGGGTGTTATTTATTTGCATTCTCAGAGGCAAGCCCTCAACATTCTATTGTCAAAAATACTCAGTTTCCTGCAAGGGCAGAACAAAGAGAAATGAACATGAATGCTGGAGTACGGAGGGAGGAGGGTTTCAGGCACTGGCCAGACAATCTGTGGAGAAGTCTAGTCATGGCAGGTCATGGGGCAGCGAAGCATTTGCCTTCACGGCCTCTTCAGCTGCAAGGTCACCAAATACATCACAGCACAGAATTGTTCCCTCCTAGTGGCTGCATTAGTTGATACCTTAGGAAGAGTAAATACCTTAGGAAGAGTTGATACCTTAGGAAGAGCTCAGACACTCAGAGACCTCTTAGACAAATAAAGTAAGAGTTTGACTAATGTGTATTGAGCTCACAGACATGATACTTAGTAAATCTAGAAATGCAGGTCAAAGGAGGTGATGCTGCCTCTCTACTCTGCTCTCATGAGACCCCACTTGGAGCACTGTGACTGTGTGCAGTCCTGGTGAGCTCAACATAAAAAGAACATGGAGCTGTTGGAGCAAGTCCAGAGGAGGCCACGAGGATGATCAGGGGACTGGAGCACCTCCTGTATGAAGACAGGCTGAGAAAGTTGGGGCTGTTCAGCCTGGAGAAGAGAAGGCTGCGTGGAGACCTCATAGCAGCCTTCCAGTATCTGAAGGGGGCCTATAAGGATGCTGGGGAGGGACTCTTCATTAGGGACTGTAGTGGCAGAACAATGGGTAATGGGTTCAAACTTAAACAGAGGAAGTTCAGGTTAGATATAAGGAAGAAATTCTTTACTGTGAGGGTGGTGAGGCACTGGAATGGGTTGCCCAAGGAAGCTGTGAATGCCTCATCCCTGACAGTGTCGAAGGCCAGGTTGGAGAGAGCCTTGGGGACATGGCCTGGTGTGAAGCGCCCCTGCCCATTGCAGAGGGTTAGAAGTAGATGATGTTAAGGTGCTTTCCAACCCAAACCGTTCTAGGATCCTATGATACTGTAGTATTCTCTGTCCTGGGTTCAGCAGCAGCAGTCACTTTTTCTCCTTCTTAGTAGCTGGTGCAGTGCTGTGTTTTTGACTTTTGGCCTGGGAATAGTACTAATAAAACCGATGTTTTCAGTTGCTGGTCAGAACGTTTACTCTGGCCAAGGACTTTGTGAGTCTCATGCTCTGCCAGGGAGGGGGGGAAGCCGGGAGGAAGCAGGGACAGGACACCTGACCCAAACTAGCCAAAGAGGTATTCCATACCACAGCACAGCATGCCCAGGGATGTAGCTGGGAGTTACCCGGAAGGGCACGGGCTGCTGAGTCGGACTCGTTTTCAGTGGGTGGTATCGTATTCTCTTCCCTTGTTATTTCCCTTATCATTATTATTATTGGTGGTAGCAGTAGTGATTTGTGTTATACCTTAGTTACTGGACTGTTCTTATCTCAGCCCGTGGGAGTTACATTCTTTCGACCCTCCTCCCCATCCCTCCAGGAGGCTGGGGGGGGGGAGTAGAAACTGTGTGGCTGACTTGCTGACTGGCTTAAACCATGACATTCTCTTAATTTCCTTCTTTCTGCAGTAGATATTTGCAAATAAGTAGTTGTAAATTAGGCTTTTAGATGCTTAGTCTAAGTTACAAGAAATAGCTTAACTAGCCTAGCAGTGCTTAGTATCAGGAGTTCCTGGTGTAAAACCAGCAATGTGACATAGAAAGCAGAGAGAGAAAAATTGTTCCAAGCAGAAGCAGGAAATTTGCAGCGCAACATTTCCAGGTATATCCAGGTGCTCTATGAGATGGTAGAAAACAAAGGAAAGTTAAAGAAAAAGGGAAATATCATTCTGACATTCTTGCCAGCCTGTGAGGAAAGGAATCCCTTCCAAATGTGTCAGTTGGTTTAACAAAATCAGAAAGACAAGGTTACCACAAGAGTGAATTTTAATGTTTCCAGAAGAATTTGCACATCTTGTTTACGGGGACCAAACTTAAGGGCTTCAGAGGGTGATGAAACCCCCAGAAGATGAAACCAACCATGTATCTGGGTGGGAAAACTCTTTCTTGGCCTTTATGAGCAAAAAGCAGTAATCCAGTATGTCCTTAAGTTTCTACATGTCTGTAGCAAGGGTTGTGTGTATGGGTAGAACCTCATTACTCAAACAGGTGTGACCAAAGTATTTTTTATACTTCTTACACTGTCAATCATCTCCCCCCACTGAAACTGCCTAAGATAGAGATCAATGTGAAGGTTATGGCAATGCTGAGCTATTGGTAACACCTGAATATATCTCACCCACTCCAGAAAACGGATTATTTTAGAAATAACCACCACCCTCAGATACATACCTCCTGAACATAAATGCATTTTGGAGGAATGTATACAGCAAAGGACACATAGAACGTTGGACATACACTCACTCATAGCTCCTTTACTCACCTGGTTCCTTAGACCTTCACAATAATCCATTTTTTGGTGGTAGTAGAGCTATACTGTAAATAATGGTAACACCAACTCCAGTGTCACACTGAAGGATTTTATTCAGCACAGAACACAGATCTGGAGTGAGGTAGAAGTCATAGAAATGGAAACATATGAAGGAAATCGGGAAAAACAGGCAGGTTAGAGAGGTGAAAGAGGATCACAGGAGAGAAGTTAGATTACACATCAAAGAAGACAAAAAGGGTTTGAATCCCAAGATCCCAATTTGCAGACTTCTGAGGATTTTGCAGGTACTAAGCTTTCTATTCTCTGGCTGAAAGTGGTGGGAATCACCCAGTGGAAGTCTGGAAGCAAGGGGGAAGGCAAAATTTAAATATGATTAAACCCTTGGGGCTCATACCGCAGAGGCTTAGCTCTCAATCTCCACTTACAAGCCGCCTCCTGGACTTGATTTGTAATGGCAAATTTGGGGTTAGTTCAAGTGTTCTGCTGCTGGCACATTTGACAGTAAAAGGAAAATCCACTGTATTTTGTTTGGATTTAATGGAGATGTCTTAGTTGATAGCTGTATTTTTAATGGAGAATTCTCAGCAGATATCTGTATTTTTACAGAAAGAAGAATCCCAGAGAGCCTTTTGAGATTTACTCTGTAAACTTTAAATTTAAAAAAGGGCTAAAACATGTCTTTGTGTGTGTATGAATACACACGCAGATATTTACATATCTATGTATGCATAATAATGCAATAATGCATATAAACCCAAGCTTGTAGATACACAAATTCACGTCCTTAGCAGTATATCAGTTTACCCATGACAGCTGTAAATACACCCACCCAAGGCATCTTTATGTCTCCCATCACCTTTGCTTTCCTTTCCTCTGTAGGTTACACAGCATCATCATACTTTACCGAGACTTGTTCAGTTTCTATACGTGGAAACCAAAACATAAGGGGTCAAAGTAACTGCTGACACCCTTCTGCTGCTGGGTGAGATTTATGAGTGACTCCGAACAATGGAATGGAAGCCAGCCACAAGGGCATGTGGGCAGAACCCTGGCCCAGGCAAGGTGGAGAACAGGTAGCTGGCGAGAAGGACTTAACCTGTGGCTTACTTCAGTATTAGGTTTTTTTTTTAGCCAGACTTGCCAATATCATTGTAATGCAATTCTTTCACAGTAAGTGGTGAGGTTCTAGAAATCAGAGAAGTGAGAAGTGCATCAAATACATTTCATGAGGAGTCAAGTGTGAAAGAAAGAAAAGCTGCAAGTGAACATCAAGTGAAGCAGCCCCCATGGGAGGTAAAACCTCCATCAGAAGCAGAAAATCATCTGTATTTTGGAATATGATTTTCTGCTGCAAGCAGTCCTTTTACAGTCATCTCACACTACTTTGCATCACAAAAGTTCTCTATGTTTATCTTCCTGAGTTTGCCTCATTTCTACCTCTTTGTTTCAATGCAGGTACTGTGTCAAAGCACTTGGCAGAACAATAAATACCCCAAACCTGTTGGACATCAGAGTGTTCATACTCACTTTGAGAGGCTGAGTCTGGCCTACAGTTATCACACAACTGTCAGTCTTTTGAATAGCGGGGGGACAACAAAACCAGGTGAAGTTCACTTGAGGGAAAGCAATGATTCATCTGTTATTTTTCTATCAGTCATACCAGAGAGAGTGTTCACAGCAGCTCTAGGGTCTTTCAGTGCTGAGCTTTTCTTTTCCAAGCACTCTGGGTTTGCTCATTGGCAACCATATGGTTAAACTCTCCCCAGAATTCATCTATAAGCTGGAGGCAAAGCCTCCATCAGAAGAAGAAAAAGCCCACCAGAACCAGGCATTACAACCATTGGGCACCATCAAGGATGGAGTTAATTTTCTTCATTGCAGCCTACCTAATGCTGTGGTTTAGCCAGGCGAACAAAACGGTGTTAATAATACACAAACATTTAAGCTTATTGCTAAACATCACTTGCACAGCATCAACGCCTTCTCTGTTTCTGACTTTGCCCCCAAGTGAGTAGGCCAGGGATGGCCAATAAATGCTGGTACAATTGACCTGAAGGCCCGAAATGACCACAGGGCTCTTTCATATCCCCTAATGGTATGATCAACAATAAAACTTGTGGAGAGGGGATTTTTTTCTGAAGTTGCTGTTGCTTGGGAGCTGGGGGGTCATCGATCTGCTCATGGTGAGTGATTGCTTCTGCATGATTTGGACTGTCATATCTTGTTTTCCCCTTGTCTTATTCAACTGTCTTTATCTTGATGCATGAGTTTTCTCACTTCAGCCTGTCTGATTCTTCCCTTTCCACCATCCCACTGGGCAGGGAGAGGGGAAGGTAAACAGATATGTGGTGCTTAGCTGCCTGCTAGGGTTAACCTACTTCACCATCTCATGTCCACAGGTAGGCTAGAAATCCACCCTACTTGGGTATCCACAGGTAAGCTGATAAAGAAGTCTTTAAGTAAAAAGCCTTCAAAAGACTCCAGAGATACGGGTTTGTCCTGGAAGGATCTTCATGATTCAAGCACTGTGTTACTATGTAGTCTCTCCATCACAAGTAACACTCCTGTCACTGGCATGGAGCAGGACTGGGAGACAGGAACCTGCTTGCTAAAGCACCAGTAAGTGCTTCATGATATTCCTCATAGCAGCAGCAGGACAATCTTCAGGGGACTACCTATCAGTAGTCTTGATAGCTTTGAACTTGAACAGTCGTGACATGGTACAGGTGCAGGGGATACCCGGTACAGCTGTGAAATAACCCTGCAAAGGAAGAGATTTAGAGAATGCACCTCAAGAGGTGGGTCCCAGCTGCCTTTTCCCAGGTTGAAGCTGTGTTGCTTAGGCCATTCAGCAGTAACAAGGAGGAGCTACACCTGCTGCAGTGATGGTTATGAATTGTGATCACTGCATCTGGGTAGATCTTAAGAGAAGCAGGGGATTAAAAGATGCATATGGGGCTAAGCAGTATTCGTGAGCAGCATACAGCAGAAGTGGAGAAAAACAGATGGAAATTGGTAGCAGGGAACAGTGAGGGTGGAAGGGCAGACCTTATATCCAAAAATCCAGCTGAGCTGTCATGGTTTATTCAGATGAGTACACCCAGTGAGGTCAACTGTAAATGCTCATCAGACCCAGCTATGGAAGTGGACTGAAAATAATCTCCAACTACCTAAATAGTCTTGGCCTTAGTGCTATGGATTAGGTGCTCACTGCTCAGGATATGGCTATGGAAAGACCTCACTGTATGGGGTAGACCAACAACCGAGATGGTTGTTGGAAGCAGAGGGAATTATGACATCATATCTCAGCAATCTACCCTGTTGCAATTTTCCCTTCTTAGAGAAGTCATGAACGATGCTGACAGGGAAGCCCTGCCAGGCCTCACTATTACAGTTAACACAGATTGCAGGTTTGGATGCTAACACAGTTACTGCTTGTCTTGTAAGACAGGCAGGGCTGCAGGACGGGAAACATATCCATCTGCACCTCCTTTGCCATAGCCTACTACCCAGTCCACAATCCACCTTCTTCAGATACCCCTAAACTGAGACACCTGCCTCCTACCACTACGGCTAAAGTTCAAGGATGAACAGAGACTTCATTTGGCAGGAAAACTGCTCTTGAGTTAACCGAACCCGTGGTAGCAATGGATGCAGCACAAACAAAGCAATGCCAGTGCAAAGCACTGGGGCTCTGTATCATACCTCTGGGGCTGCAGATCAGGAAGGAGAGTTGAGCCAGGCTCCCAAAGCCTCTTTGAGGAATTAAAGCTCTGCCTGCTTCCTGTGTGTTTTCAAAGCTCTGGGATGCCACAAAGTGACCATGCAGATGCACAAGTGGGAGGCACATACAGAGTATGCTGGCATAGGAGCTCTGATATGCTGAAGGAGAAGTCCAGGCAAAAACAGTGATGGAGCTCCAAACCCTTCAGGGGCTGACGGACCTGAGCCTCAGCAGGGATGCTGCAGGAAGAGAGACAGCAGCTAGCAGCACCTTTGTCCACTCAGGAAACAGACTGGGAGGAAAGCAGCTGTCATGCTGTGCGTCAGGACACAGGCCTGGGCTAGAAAGATGGAGAAGCTGTAAACAGGCCAGGCAGGAATAATAGGGTGCTGGATGGGGCCTTATTCTGCATATGATCATAATCTCTAAATGACTGAGTTTAAGTACAAATTTCAGTCCATAGGACACTAAAATGTCACACGTGTCAAACACAGAACAGAAAGGCCACAGTGCCTAAGGAACTGTCAGTGACAAGACACTTGGGACTGGATTCAAGCCTTTTTGTTTCTCTGTACATGAGAGCTACATGGCATCCAAGTACAGAACCTCACTCCTCGGCTCCCAGATCATTCTGCTTGTGCCACATGGTTAGATGGCAGCTCTCCAGACAGCTAAGGCAGCAACAAGAGTATTCTGCTTCAGGACTTGGCTTTCATCTCTGCTAGTTTGAGACATGGTTTCTGATTTCTAAGTTACTATTGAGAAATATTGTTCAGCTGAATCATTGATATGAGGCCTATTTGGTCTCATTTGGTATGTTTACTTTTACTATTACATCAGATAGAGCAGTCTATATTTCACTTCCTTATTCTCACACACACCCACCCAGGGGAGAGCTGAGCTGAATGTGAGGTCTCTTCTTGCTTACTCTTTGACCACAGACTGATTTCCTAGGCAAATATGACTAAAGAAAACCAAAACAATGGTTTGAAATAAACATTTCTTCATAGTATTATAGATAAGCAGAATCTGGACAACTGACCAAGTATCCAGAGCCACTGTTTTCTGCGACTAAGCCACAGCAGCTCTTGCCAGACACTACCAGGGCACAGCAAGGGCCAGCTACACCCTAAGGGGTGAGGAGTCGAGTCAAGTAAGATAAAGGAGACAGCAAGGAAGGAGCCTTGCTAGCCAGGGCCCATCCAGTGTAGCCAGAAAAGGAGAGCAAGGCAGGCCCAGGGCTAGCAGCCAGGATTGGCCAAAAGTCCACATTTTCAGTCTGATGAGGCAGATCCTAGGCAAGTCAATCCTCAGGTCAGGATCAGGTCCTGTGATGGCAACCAAGGTCACATACAGGCACAGTGATCACAGGGGTGGTCCACAGAGATGAGACAGGTCTGAGGTCAACCCAGAAAATCAGTTCACAGGTTAGGAAACAGATCAACAGAATCCACAGCTGGCCATGGGCATAGACATAGGCATGGGTGTGACAGTGAAGACAGGCACACTCACACCATAGATCATGCAGGGATTAATAGTGCAGATGTGAGCTTAAATGGAGCTCCTGGACCATCTATGAGCAGTATGCCAATGGAAGTCCCTAGTGAGGGTTTTCTAAGAGGATTTTAATGCTGTCTTGCTCTCCAGTGCTAAGAGATAGAGACCATAATAATTGCCTTCAGTATTTATTGTGAAAAAAATTTGGAGTTGTTGCTTGCTTGTGGCATAGGATTGTCACAGCCTTGCTTTGGCCAAGAGCTTGTTACAATGCAAATAGGGGCAGAGTGTGGTAAGCTAAAGCCAACAGGACCATGTATACAAAAACTAAACATAATGAGTGTTGGATCAAAAAGCAACAGAACCATCCCAAAAGACGCTAGGCAGGTATACTGTGATATCATTTGATTGTCAGCCTGTGCCAACAATTAGCTACAAAGACCTTCAGCAATAGAGACTGAGGGGGGATACTTGGTCCACTTCATAAATTGAGCTTAGTAGTTTCACTTTTTGGTCTTCACATTGTGTTTCTCTTCCACTCATAACAACTTGTGTGGTCAATTTTCTCTGCCTCTTTAAGACCAGCTTGACAGGACCAGCTCCTGAACTTGTAAGATGTAAAGACCCATGTCTAAACAAGAGGACACACCTACCAAAGTGGACATTATTTAGTTGAGGAGTGCTGCCATTTTGTGGGTTACAGGTTGTCGTCTCTGAGTTTCCATAAGCCAAATTCTCTCTAGGCTGCACTGGTCCAAAACTCTGTTAAAAGTTTAGCAATTCCAATGAGAGAAGAAGCAGGCCCAATCATAGCTTTAGAGTTCGATGACTATAATGGGTGTAAGTCAATGGATATTTATCCAAGTCTTGCAAAAGTAAGTTAGCATCGGGAGTAGGGGATGGAGAGAGGTTCTATTCCCAAGCTCTTAGTACTGACAGCAGGATTCATACCTCTTCACAACACAAGAGCAAACAAGGCCTCCCAGCTTGACTACTGCAAGTGGTATGGCTGCATTCCTACACTTTTTTGTGCAGCCTAACATGCCTTGTTTTTCGAGGAGCTCCCAGTGGATACATCTAGTGGTCCAGTTCCAGGGTGGGCTTGCGGATAAAAATATTTTTTTACTTCTTTTAGCCACCTGAGTGGAAATGCTGAAATGCAATGACCATGGACACTGTAATTATCATTCCACAGTCACACCACCTGGTGGATGGAGGGTTTGCTTCTGTTGAATGTATGGATTTTTTAAGTTACTCTTTTGAGATCAAGCGCTGCTGTCACTTATGCATTATAGCTCCCACTGAGTCAGTGGAAAATTCTCTAGGTTAGCACAGTCTTTCAAATGCAGACAAGTGTTTCAGTGATTAATGATGAGATGTTAGTATAGCAAGAATTGGCACTTACTGTGATTAATTCCCCAGTTTAAAACAGAAGCAGATACTTATTTACATGGCAAGCTGTGAACTTCTAGATCTGCTGCACCAGTAGACTGTGGACACAGATGGTAGGATAGGGTCAAAGAGATCTGAGAAAGTCATGGTAACAAGTCCATAAACAGACATTAAAAGATGCAGGGCTCCCAACCACAGTCATAGTGGATATTAAAGTAGTGTGACTGGATCATAATGAACCACAGATAATGGCCAGGCTTGTCTGCTCTCCCTAAAAAAAATATCTTCCTACTAGATACTAAATAGTCTGGACTATACTCTCTATCCCAATGGACATTTTATGTGAGTTTAAGTTCTCTTTTGTTCCTCTTGCAGCATGAGGTAGGAGACAAGGCTAGCTAGGAGGATAGCAAATCTTAAGAGATGTTCCTTTTGTTACCCTTTGCCAAAGATTCATTTTTCAAGAGTCAAGGAAATAGCCTGTTTTCATGAAAATGCCTTAGCTGAAGTAAGTTACAGTGAATTAATCAAGCATTTCGGTGCTAATTTAGCAGTCCTTTTCCAATCAGTGCATGCACCACTGGGCCATATCAGAGGAAGAACAAGGTTAGCAGGATATTGGACCTGGGACACTTCCTAATTCTGGCTGTTACCTGCCTCCATTTCCACATCCAGAAGTTTTTCGTCAGGGATCTTTAGCACTGTCATCAAGACTCTTGAGTTGAAAGCTGTCTATTCAAGATACTGGTAGCTTTTGGAAACTGGAGGATGTTAGCAACATTTTATGATTATCTTTTACATACAAGCAGTAAGGCAGCTGTCCATATACTGTGGTTGAAATCTCTCAGTAGAGGACCAGAAATAACATTTGTCCATTGCTTGATGGGGTCAGTGACCTCACAAATAGGGACACAGACAAAGCAGAGGTGTTTAATGCCTTCTTCACCTCTGTCTTGAACACCAGTGATGGGCCCTGCGTCCCCTGAACCCCAGTGTTGGAAGGCCATGAGTGCAGGATGATAAACTGCCAGCCAGCCCTAAACTTGAGACTTGCTGCTCATCTAGCTGGATGTGCAGAAACCTATGGGGCCCAATGGGATTTATCCCAGGGGACTGAGAGAGCTGGTTGGCTCCACTACTTTTCAGTGGTTTTGGAAGTCTGGAAAGGTCCCAATCAACTGAAAGCTCCAAATGTTGTCCCAGTTTTCAAGAATGGTAAGAAGAAAGACCTTGGTAATTACAGGCCTGTCTGTCTCACTTCAGTGCCTGGTAAAATTATGGAGAGGGTTATTATGGGAGTTACTGAAAAACACTTAAGAGACAATGCAGCCACTGGTCATAGCCAGCATGGATTCATGAGCAAAAAGTCCTACTTATCCAACTTAATTTCCTTTTGTGACAAGGTCACCCATCTAGTCGACCAAGAGAAGCCAGTAGATGTGGTGGGTTTGGATTTTAGCAAAGCTTTTTTACATTGTCTCTCACAGTATCCTTCTGGATAAACCATCCAGCACACAGTTAAACATACACTAGGTGAGCAATTGGCTGATGAGTCAGGCTCAAAGGTAAATGGGGTTACATCAGGCTCCTTGAGAAAACCAGTGGAGTTCTCAAGGGCTCAATTTTAAGTCCACTGCACTTTAATGGTTTTATAGATTATCTGGATTAATTATATACATTAAGTAAGTTTGCCAACGATACTAAACTGGGAGGAGCTGTGGACTCCCTCGCCTTCAAGCGAGATCTGGATGGACTAGAGGGCTGGGCAAATACATGAAATACAACAAGGGCAACTACCAAATCCTCCACCTGGGACAGGGTAATCCTGGGTGCTGATCTCCTCTCTCTGGTGTCCATCAGCAGGACATGAGGAAATGGAATGAAGCTGCATCAGGGGCAGTCCAGCTTGGACATTAGGAGAAGGTTCTTCACTGTGAGAGTGGTTGGTCACTGGCTTCCCAGGGAAGTGGTCATGGCAGCAAGCCTGTTAAAGACTTCAAGAAGCATCTGGATGACACTTAACCATATGGTTTAGTTTCAGGTAGTCCTGCGAGAAGCCGGGAGTTGGACATGATGATCCTTATGGGTTCCTTCCATATATCCTTGAGATATTCTGTAATTCTATGATTCTGTAAATGGAAGATCCTGAAATTAAAATAAAAATATGTAATTAAGATCCTTTAACAATTGCACTTTGGACTTGCTGTGATTTGAAATGGATACACCGGAAGTCTATATTCATAGAATCATAGAATCATAGAATAGTTAGGGTTGGAAAGGACTTAAGGTCATCTAGTTCCAACCCCCCTGCCACAGCCAGGGACACCTCACACTAAACCATGACACCCGAGGCCTCATCCAACCTGGCCTTGAACACCGCCAAGGATGGAGCATTCACAACCTCTCTGGGCAACCCATTCCAGTGCCTCACCACCCTCACAGTAAAGAATTTCTTCCTTATAGCCAATCTAAACTTCCCCTGTTTAAGTTTGAACCCGTTACCCCTTGTCCTGTCACTACAGTCCCTGATGAACAGTCCATCCCCAGCAACCTTGTAGGCCCCCTTCAGATACTGGAAGGCTGCTCTGAGGTCTCCACGAAGCCTTCTCTTCTCCAGGCTGAACAGCCCCAACTTTCTCAGCCTGTCTTCATACAGGAGGTGCTCCAGCCCCCGATCATCCTCGTGGCCCTCCTCTGGACTTGTTCCAACAGTTCCATGTCCTTTTTATGTTGAGGACACCAGAACTGCACACAATACTCCAAGTGAGGTCTCACGAGAGCAGAGTAGAGGGGCAGGATCACCTCCTTCGACCTGCTGGTCACGCAACTTTTGATGCAGCCCAGGATGCGGTTGGCTTTCTGGGCTGCGAGCGCACACTGAAGCTGGCTCATGTTCATTTTCTCATCGACCAACACCCCCAAGTCCTTCTCCGCAGGGCTGCTCTGAATCTCTTCTCTGCCCAACCTGTAGCTGTGCCTGGGATTTCTCCGACCCAGGTGTAGGACCTTGCACTTGTTGAACAAGACCGGTCCCAACACCGACCCCTGAGGGACACCACTCGTTACCGGTCTCCAGCAGGACATTGAGCCATTGACCACAACCCTTTGCGTGCGGCCATCCAGCCAGTTCTTTATCCACCGAGTGGTCCACCCATCAAATTGATGTCTCTCCAATTTAGAGACAAGGATGTCATGTGGGACAGTGTCGAACGCTTTGCACAAGTCCAGGTAGATGACGTCAACTGCTCTGCCCCCATCCATCAGTTTCGTAGCCCCATCATAGAAGGCCACCAAATTGGTCAGACAGGATTTCCCCTTAGTGAAGCCATGCTGGCTGTCACCAACCACCTCCTTGTTTTTCATGTGCCTTAGCATGCCTTCCAGGAGAATCTGCCCCAAGATTTTGCCAGGCACAGAGGTGAGACTGACCGGTCTGTAATTCCCCGGGTCATCCATTTTCCCCTTCTTGAAAATGGGGGTTATATTTCCCTTTTTCCAGTCGTTAGGAACTTCACCTGACTGCCATGATTTTTCAGATATGATGTCCAGTGGCTTAGCAACTTCATTCGCCAGCTCCTTCAGGACCCGCAGATGGATTTCATCAGGTCCCATGGACTTGTGTACGTTTAGGTTTTTAAGATGGTCTTGAACCAGATCCTCTCCTACAGTGGGCCTAGGGTCTTCATTCTCACAGTCCCTGCGTCCGCCTTCCAAGACTTGGGTGGTGCAGTCAGAGCCTTTGCCAGTGAAGACTGAGGCAAAGAAGGCATTAAGAACCTCAGCCTTCTCCAAATCCAGGGTAGCCAGTTCTCCCGATATCATCTGAAGGGGGCCTATGTTGTCCCTAATCTGTCTTTTACTCGCTACGTACCTATAGAATCCTTTCCTATTATCCTTAACATCCCTAGCCAAGTTCAATTCTAACTGGGCCTTAGCCTTCCTCACCTAGTCCCTAGCTTCCCGGACAGCATCCCTGTATTGTTCCCAGGCCGCCTGTCCCTGCTTCCACCTTCTGTAAGCCTCTTTTTTCCTTTAAATTTTCCTGAGCAGCTCCTTATCCATCCAAGGAGGTCTCCTGGCCCTCCTGCTGCACTTCCTTCTAGTTGTAATAGCCCAGAATATTTCTTTCCCACAGATGCCATAGATGTTCAGTGATCTACTTAGCCGTAGATTTCTTTCACTGTGTTTCAGTAAATATGCCATTTGTTAGAAAGCTCTAATACATTGAAATCAAAATGCTGCAGAACTTATATTAGTTTTGCTTTCTTTTTTTGGTACACAGTCCTGCCAGGCCAAGGATGCGTTGGATTCATTCAAGCAGGGTCTCTTGTCTCCAGGGTCACAAACTTTCAGCATCATTGGTGAACACACTCTCTCTTCTCTGTCCTGCCTTTCAGGAGGTCTGAAACAAATAAAAACAAAGGCTGGATTTTCCCAGGGCACAGACATTCCCTTTTGAACACCTTTTCCCATCTTGCAGGACCTGTATCCTTCAGACTAGTCAAGGAAGTTGCTGAAACAAATCTGGAAGGGACCTTAATGAAGTACATAGGGGCCCAAGTGACTGGGAAGAGGTATCAGACCACCACTGATACCGACAGAAAGTGGCTGAGCAGCATCACTTGGTGAACAGAAACCCATGCTCAGATCCAGATTAAGAAATCTGGTGGAGGGTTTCTGGGTTGAGAACTGAGTTTCAGCTGATAATCAAGGGATTTCCCACCCTGGAGCCTGAAGGAGAAAAGATGCACTCTTAGCCTTTGCTGCATAATATGATGGAAGAAAATCCACAATGCTTCTCTCCCAGTGGGACAGGACAGTTCCTATGATTTTACTATATTATTTTTCCAAAAGCATGCAGCAGCACTCTTTAAACTCTGTCGAGATATGAACTGCTTCTTTCCTGCTCTTTACAGCCCAGTGACCCCAGACTGCAGACTATTTCATGTGATTCCCCCTGTCCCTCAGACTCTACTAACCTCAAAGACACCCTGGAGCTCCAAACGATTCTTAGTTATGTGTGATTGAAAGTCCACAGTCCAGGAATCATCATCAGCATGTCGTCGGATGAAGATTTCCCAACAGTCAGTATAGTCTGGAGAAATGAAAGTAAGATGACTAATCCAAGTTTATTCAGATCTCAAACAAGCTCAGGGAACAAGACTTTTTAACCTCTTCCTTGTGCCCATGACACAGAGACAGCTTGGCCATGGACAGGATGGATGCTCTCCACTCCATATTTGGAACTAATGCCATTCTCTCTGGGCACCTTTTTTTTTCCTCTCTTATCAGCAGAAGGCCCCTTCAACCAGCCTTATCCCAGCAGCTGCATTCAGTCCCTTAGGACAAAGGAAAAGCGCTATCTCCCATCTCTCCAGGAGTGACAGAAAGATGGTATCTCTAAACAAGGGAGAATTCTCATACAGATCTAGTGGCTAAGAGTCCTGCCCCCCTTCTACAATATTTTAACATCATCTTTTTTTTGGATGCAACAGTCACTGAATGGTGAGGGATGTGCCCCCAGAGAAGCTGGCCAGGACGCTAGACACAAAAGCAAGATTCACCCATGCACGAAGTTCGCAAGTTCACCTCTTCCCAGCCCCACAAAGCATGGGAAACCTTGCCTTTAATTTCCATGACAGAAATGGTTACATTCACCGAGCTCACAAGGTTCTTCAGATTTTGGCGGATTTCTCTATTATGTATGTAAAAAAGCCGTGCTACATGTATGTCTATGCTCACATATGAATGCTTCTTTAAGAAATTCAGTATTTCACGGCAGCAGTTCGCACAGGGGCTCCAGGACAAGTACCAGGTGATGGAACAGTTGACATTATTGTTTCTTCTTGTCTGAAAGATCTTCTCCAGGAAGTAGACTTCAGCGTGGTAACGATAATTTTTGACCCAGTGTATCCAAGGTGTGCCATTCTCACCCCACTGCAGTATGCATAGTAGGTATGCATCCCGTGGAGTTTTACGGGGGTCAAAATGATGCTTTAATGCTTTCTTAGATATATACCTGCTGAAAGAGAAGAGAAGCTTCAAGGAATCACTCATTACAACTTTATTTTCAGTAGTTCTCCAGTACATTAAAAAAGGGGGAAGGTGGAAGAAATGGGAGGAGAAATGCACAGTCAGCAAAATCCTACATGACAGAAGGCATAAGAAGTGCTCTATACAAAAAGATGCAGCTCCCAAGAATGACATTTTCTGACAGAAAGTCCATTTCTTAGATCCAGATCTATGCAGTTCAGAACAGACCCCTAAATATTGCCATTTAAATAACTGTACAAAGATTGCCAGTGTTGATTGTGATTGTATCCTCTTTAGCAATAATTATCCATGATACATAAATAATATTTGAAGTCACTGTTAGCACTTTTGTAGACTTTGTGCGATTGCTTTATACAGAGATTTATATGAGAATGCACTTCAGATATATATATTCCACATTAGAGTAATTCAGAATAATAGTAGACAACTGAACAGACACTTAACAGAAAAAAAATAAGGCTGCAGGTTATTTCATAGATTAATACCCATCTATAACAAAAAACCAAAACAAAACAAAACAAAGAAACCACTATCTGAACTAAGGAAAAATGAAATCTTGCAGATCAAGCAACTGTTACATGTTCTTTAGCTACAGGATTCAACACCTATGTAAAAACACATCCCATTTGTCTGAGCCAGTCAGAAGGCTTTGTCTTCTTACCCTGCCTCCTTCCACATCCCAGCCTCCTACACATTAAAATACATGTGTACATAAACCAGCTTATAAACCACTGAGTATCTCTGTTTATTTTCACCATGTAAAGTCCGTGGTGTATAAACCACAGAAACAATGTATGAAGATTTCTTTACCAGATTTTCTACTGAATTTACGTAAATGTAGCAAATGTGAATGTCACCAAATGTTTCACTCAGAAATATTTTTATTATTATTATTACACTTCATTCCTTTTGTATTTTGGGGATAGAGAGAGAGAAATGAAGCACAGGCTTAACTAAATTATTTTTTAATTTGTGGTGCTGAAATAGATGTAATTTTTTTATCTCTATTATGTTATTTGAAAGTTGGTGTCTATTAACTTAAATTTCTTCAAAACTTGATGATTAGGGAACATACATATACATAAAATAAGTATATGAAATGTACTTAATAGTGTGTGTGTGTATACAAGAAATATAGTGACTGGTTGAAGTACACCAAAGAAAATACATTGAACTCCCAATACTCAAGACCAATGAGTTCATCTAATTCTTACAGAAGACATCTTTAACTTTTTGGAAAGCAGCATTACAATAGATTAGAGAGATCTGATTTGTTCAAAGGTATCTACAGTTGTTGCCATCTGATTATAGCACACAGACAAGTTAAAATTTTCAGGTCTTAATATGGTCTTAAGCATCCTCTTGCCTGTGTCTTGATCCTAAAACATCGCACATTGGATAAACTATTGCAGTGGGTGTCCTATGCATGTTTTCAGGGACGTAAAGCTACTTCTTTAGAACCATCTCGCAATACACTAACCTTCAAGATATAGCCACCTTAAAAATGTGTTAAGCCAAGTGAAACTTATTGTGTAATCAAGTTAATGCTACATAAAGAGAAGTCTGAATTTTTATAAATATCTGCTACAGATAATACTTGATATTTTTAAAATAAAGTCAATTTAAACAGCTCTAACAGAAAGGCAGATAATAAACTTAAAAAAGAGCATAAAACATTCCTACACTACAGAATATATATAGAATCCCAGCACCTTTTGTTCCCAAACCAGATAAGAAAATACTTAAAATAACTTGTGAGGTTACGGGTAAATTGCCCAAAGCCATGCAATTGTTTTATTTTTTTTTTTTATTTTTTTGTGATCACAATCAGCCCTTGCTGTTCAGCACTGTTACGTGTGGTACATGTATATACATGGAGCCTAACTCCAAAAAACCCTGCACACAATATCTGGTTCCTTGATACCAAATACGAAATTCACAAAATTCAGAGTTAACAAATAATAATAAAAAGTCCTAAAATCTTTTCACTTTTCTTTCTGATTTTGCTTTATCAGTCTCATGAAGGTGAACTCGCAACCCTTTCAGAATTTACGAGCTGGAGAGAAATGCACCAGCTATAAAGACTGTGAGTATTAAAGGTGAATTGCACCCAAAAAATGTTAAAGAGGAGTTAGGGGAGAAAATGGCAGAGGCATGACAGCAAGCATTAACTGTCTCCTAGGTTTTATTTTCCTTCCCACTGATACACAGCCTTGAAAACGTATAGACTGATTACAGTCTCTTAAAATGTGTTATTTATGCCTTTTTTGTTGTTCCATCATCCATAACTTGAACAGGAATGCAAGGAGTTTATTTTAAAATATACTAACTTTATGAAAACACCTCCTAAAACTAATATCTCTCTTATTAAAACTTTGTGTAATAAACTGCGCTATTACAGGTATTGAAATATTTTCCTTCCTTCCTCTAACACTTTCTATGAAAAACTATATAAAATTCTGCTTATTGTAAGATAATAATAGTAATAATAGTAATACATGAAAATACACAAGCGTAAATTTGTCAAAACTTTAATCCGCGTTTTTCCCCTGGTTGCTAACACTGTGCACAGCTGATGCACTTCTTTAGTAAACTTTGCATTAAAACTTTTTTCTTTCCCCTCTGTTGGAGAGAAAATGTCTGTTCTGATACTTCCTGTTTGTTCTCTGGCACAATAACCATTTCAAGACCTCAAAACAGTCGAGCAGGGAAGAGGCACTTTCGGATTCTCTTGCTGCCCAGCCTTGGGGTGAGCCAGCTCCTGCCTTAGCCTTTCCCCAACCTACCCCCATCTTTCCCTCACTTTTATCTATTGCCTTTTCTGCCTGCTGGCTTATGGCTTCAGTGACAGTTTTATGCTGCAGGAACTTCCTTGACAGGCTCAGACTTTGCTGTGGCCCCTTGCCCACTGCAGTTACACCTGGGCTCCCACTCGGGTACACTGGCACCAGTATTGCCCTCTCCCTTCCCCAAGAAAGGCAGAGACATTGCACAGAGAGAAAGCACACCCCTGGGGTGACAAAGCAAGGGGTCCCCTTGGGTCGGAGCAACAACAACACAGAGCTGCAGCTGGGGTGGGGTTTTCTGTCAGCTATCTTGTTCTTACCCTCTCAGCCTTTTCTTGTACATGGCTTTTCCTCTCCCAGTGAGCCCCCTTTGGTGCTGTCCTTTCTGTTCCTGCAGACGGGGCTCGGCGCAGGGCTGACGACAGAGCACACCTCCAGGCTCTGCTGGCGTCGGGTGGTGTAAGAGGAAAGGGAAAAAAACGGTTTGGCTGCGGTTGCTACTTACAGGCATGCCCTCAGCAGCGCTCTTTCGTCACCCTTGGGCTGGGGAGTGAGGGCTGATACATGCTTCCAGTTAAAAACAGTTGGACAATGTCTTTGAAGCCTGCTTGTGAGTCTGAAAGGGGTGATAATACTTTGTTGGCAAAACCGAGATCTATTCTTCCGTGCAGGGAACTCCTCCCAGCGGTGCAGCTGTGGTGTGTGGCACGCAGGCCTTTCCTCCAAAGCACCCGAAGCTCAGCACTGCCAAAAGCACAGTGGTTTGGCTTCATGCATCACAAGATCTTCCAGTGCTGTCAGAGCTTTGTCAAGGACTCAAGTGCTCACAAATACCTCTGATGAGAGGCTTCGCTCACAAGGTATTAGCAAAGCTTACCCACCTTCCCTTCCAAACCCAGACGGTCGAGAGTTCCCCCTGTGGAGGAAGAGAGGGGACCATGTATTGGGAGCCTTGAAGAAGACATGGCATTTGAGGAGCTGGTGATCACGTCTGCTGTCTTGGCCCTTGTGCTTAGGGACTGAGAAGCCCATATGCTACCAATTTAATCTGTAATTTAGACACACAGGTCTGTGTGGTGCTGTGCTGCGTGTGTCATGGTGCACAAACCCTTTGGCCGCAGGAGGAATTTAGCTGGTAGATTGTAACAGAGGAGCCTGCAGGCAGCTCCTGCCTGTACCACTCGGTACCAGTGATTGCACCGCTAGCCTGGCCCTGTTGTTATCTGCAAGTGCAGCAGGAAGTTTTAATATCCTTTAGGAACAAGATTGTGTTCCTGTAAGAAAATAGATTCCCTTCATAGACAGGATCTGCGCAGTGTGCCATGGGGAAATCCATCTGGGGTCTGTCTAATGCTGCACAAACATGCGACGCCTATCTAAAGGGATGTTAGATTTACTCACTCCCTATACCCTTCTTGCTCTGCCTTATTAAAACAATTGATTTATTAAGCCATTTGTTGTCAGGCATTTCTTATTGAGATCCCTGCACCATCTTTCTTGCACAGCCTACTGAGCGGCACACATCTTGGTGCTGGTGAGAATATGGGTAAGAGTGCAAGGGGCAAAATCCATTTATTTTGAGAATTATAAAACAAAATCACATTCCCCTTCCTTAAGGTCCTTTTGAATTTTGTTACGCTAGTTTCCTATGGAGACATTTAGGAAAGATAGTAACTCCCAAGTCCCACAGAGTTACCACTGTTCACGTAACCACTAGGCTAGCAGAACAAAGTGCGGCTCAGCAGCTTTGCAAGGCCCCTTCTGAAAACACAGGCAAGGGAAAACTAGCGAGACTTACCATCCTAGAGTGACACCAAGGAGCAGCTACAATTACCAGCCACTAGGGAGCTCTTATTCTGCTTGCAGATCAACCGCACTGTGCATGCAGAGTTTAGCAGGCTGCATGCAAAGTCTGGCTGGTTTCATTAGCTGAGGCACAGCACTGCCTGCTCAGGTCTGGAAACGTTGCACATACTTTCACAGGGCACCAAGCCTAATCTAACAAAGACCAGATGTGTCTGGAGGGAGCGCTGCAGAGACACTGTAGATGTTCCTGAGACTAGAAGCCCAGAGGAGCAGGGGGCAATGACAGCAGAGTGACTCCTCATAGACTGCACGAAGGGAGCAGCTCTGCCTTTAAGGTGAGCGATGCCGTACGGTGTGCAGCAGAAAGAACTCTGTGGTTCAGGAGGGCAGGTTGCTTCAGGCTCAACACTGCTTGGCTGTACATGGCTTCCCCTAGTACAGTGACAGAGCTATCTGACCTTCCAGAAACTGGCCAGAAAAACACAGCAGGGGAAAAATTCACAATTTAGGTTAAATCTACTGTGTGATAGGGAATAAGGAAAACTTCATTTTCTTCTCTCTGGCCCCAGTTTGCCCAGAGTCATTAACTTTAGAAAGATACAACATGAGCCAGGACAATTTTCTCTTGGCTTGAAGAAACAGACTGTGTCTATAGTGCGATTTTATAGTGATGCCTAAAGGAAAAGGAGCAGGGTAAGCTGTGAAATGGGCTCAAGTCCAAATCCCAAAACAACAGTCAAAGCTGGTTTATCAGGCTTGCATCATATCTTTGCAGGTGGTTTGAAGCAGGATAGCTCCACTTACTACAGCACCAGTTGTTCATGGGGCTGCAGCAGGACTATCTCTGTCTGTTTTGGTATTGTTCTGCTGGCAGTTACCACCAGTATAGATCAGTTATTAGGAAGGACAGGATGAAGAGTTGTCCTCCATAGAGTTTTTAATGTTTAATTCTAATCTACTCAGTTCTGCAAGAGGTAGTAAAAGAACTTGGAGAGCATCTCTGCAAAGGAACAGATGGATTTTGGTCAAAAATAACCAGTCATGCAAGCTAACCAAAATGGAACGCTGCCACGTGATATGAAACAACGTATCACAAGCACTTGAAATTCAGTTTTCCAAGAAATACCTTTCCTGACTGACTTCAGCCAAGCTTGAAGAAGGCTGGGAAGGAATCAGCAGTTCTGTTTCCTGAAAAGCATTCCCTGGATTAGATGTTTTTATTCTGCGGGGGTTTTATTCTGTAGTACAGTTGTTTCTGTAGTTCAGATGCAAACAGTATCCCTCCATCCGTTCCCTCACAGTCTCACTGGCTTCTCACACACGTATGGTGGTGTCCTTTCAAACACTGGTATCCTGTAGCATGAAGTTGGGATGCCATGGAGACAAGTTTAAGAAGGGGTATGAACCTGAGTGTCACCCAGGAGCAGCTACCCGATTAATATCCTTCCCAAAGGGAAAAAGAAAGAAGGAAATAAATTTCCCACAGAAACCTGTGTCTCAAAAGTGCCTACCAGAAAGCTGTAGAAGGACTTTTTATAAGGGCATGTAGTGACAGGACAAGGGGTAATGGTTTTAAGCTCAAAGAGGGTAGGTTTAGATTAGGTATTAAGAAGAAGTTCTTCCCTGTGAGGGTGATGAGGCGCTGGCACAGGTTGCCCAGAGAAGCTGTGGCTGCCCCATCCCTGGCAGTGTTCAAGGCCAGGCTGGACAGGATTTGGAGCAACCTGGTCTAATGTGAGGTGTCCCTGCCCGTGGCCGGGGGTTGGAACTGGATGAGCTTTAAGGTCCCTTCCAACCCAAACCAGTCTATGAAAAGGTGCTGGGGCATCCAGGGCAAGCCCACTGTTCCTCCGAGCATTCTTCATTCGCTCCTACTTGGTACCCCTTTCCCTGCTCAGGAAGGTGGCCACCCCTTTCCATCCCAGCTCACCACCTCTGCTGTGCCCAGTCCTTCGCTTCTCAGAGGAGGCCACCAGCCCGCCTCCCCCCAATCCGTTCGCCAGCTTTGGTCCCAACTCACCTCACTCACCACATATTCAGCGATGACAAAGTTGATGGCAGCACCTACAAATGCCCTTGCCACCTCGGGGGCTCCGGAGGGCCGGAGCAGTGCGGCGGGCTCACACCCACCACCACCACACTACCAGCCCGCAGGGGCAGAAGGGGAACAGGGGCCGGGGCCGGGAGCATGCCCACCGCGGCTGTCTGCTGCCCCTCGGTGGCCGCCTGATGGTGAAGCAGGGCAGACCCGGGGGACCCCCTCTGCCTCTGATCCCTGCCCCCCGAGTTCAGCCTCCCCACGACCTGTCGCAGAAACCTGCCGTCCCGGGACAGAGGATGCTGTGGCTTCCCAGAATGACCTGCCTGCAAAGCGCTGGCCTCGGGGGCCTTCGCCACCCGTTTCCTATCCCTGTGGCCCAGAACCAGCTCTCCCTCACATCAGGGCCACAGTCCCCGAGTCTGGGTGGGCTTCAAGCCACGGGGTTCATCTGTGGACAGGGTGACACCTTCTTCTTTTCAGCTTTGAGATGGAGCTGATTGCATAAAGCAAAAGCCCCTGAGGAGCTGCTTACTCAGGTCGATGCAGTTATATTTGGACCTGTGTGACTCATGCTCCTCCTGAAACGGTGCTCCCTCAGAGGTTTGAAGGGTGCCGCAGTGCTCCAGCCCAAGTCAAGGCCAGGATGCCCCTCTCCCTGGGCAGCGGCACAAGGCAGGAGCACACAAAGCAAGAGTCACAGCTCTCTGTGGCTATGCTTTGGGATAGGGAGTAGCCAGCTTCCACACTGCCCTCCTGGCGGGGAGCATCTATCCTAGCAACCCAGCAGAAGTCTGGGGAAGAATTCATCTTAGCAGGTATGTGATGAACCCAAACAGCCTCCTGCCCCACTCTGTGCAGTGCCTATGGCTGGGGCACAGAAAGCAGCAGTGTCGCTGCCTGTATACCCTAAATGCAAACAGCAGTCTGAGCAGGAGGTACTGCCAGTGCATCATCCTGAGGCCATACCTTCACCTCTTCTCAGCTAAGAATAAGTTGTCAAAGACACGTGAATCACCTGATGCTTGCTCCAGACCTGCTAGGACTGCTGAGCCACCACAAAGCCTCCTGCCTCAGTTTCCCCTCAGCATGTGGAGAAAACAAGCAAACAAAAAAGCACAATAGCAGTTACCCACTGCTATGCACACTGCTGAGGGTGGGGTGGGGACAGGAGGTGGGCAGTGACCTGTGGGAAAGGATTCATCAGGGCTGTGTTTCCCTTTTGTCAGCTGTAGTAAGGAGTTGATGTTATTTTCAGTCCTTTCCCATACCTGATAATTTAAGTCATGCCAAGCCAGGCCATGGGTAGATCATTTTGCCACATAGCTGCCCAGGGTAATTGCGTTGAGTACCTTGCAGTTTGGACACCAGTCGTTCATAGAATAGAATTATCCAGGTTGGAAAAGACCTTTAAGATCACCAAGTCCAACTTACCCCAGCTTTACCAACTTTACCCCAGCACTGCCAAGGCACCATTAAACTATGTCACTGAGGGCCTCATCTACACGGTTTGTAAACACTTCCAGGGATGGTGACTCCACCACTGCCCTGGGAAGCCTGTTCCAATGCCTGAGTACCCTCTCTGTGAAGAAATTGCTCCTAATATCCCATCTGAACCTCTCCTGGGGCATCCTGAGGCCGTTACGTCCAGTCACTGCTAGAGTATCTAACCAGCATCTCAGCTGGGTTTTGCAGCTTCTTAGCTTCAAACTATCCAGCCTCCATCACTGTCCATAACCAAGCCACAAAGTTAAGTGCTGGCTTGGAGACGTACCCTAGGACATTGGTCCCTGTGTTAAAGTAAGGTCTTTCCCTGATACGGAAAGCTGCCTGCATCTGACTGCTGGTGAGCACAGGTTTGTGGTGGACCAAGCAGAGGTGGATGGTGGAGATCCCTCAGTTAGCCTGAACATTTACTGTATTATAGTACACCACTTCCTAAAATACTGGGTCAGACCAGCTGGCCAGTTAATCTTCTTCTGACAACTTGGACAAAGAGAAACTCTCCTCCCCTTCCAACATCAGTTAGCAGGCAGTGTTGGCAGCCTCCAAAGTCAGCTGGCTACAGCACAAGGACAGGACTGGGGAGTGTTTCCCCCACGCCTGTCAACCTGCTTTTCTTTGTATCTGACCCGTGTTTTCTAACTGAGGCTGGCCCTACTTACCAAATGCCCAGTTCACAGTTTCCTCGATGTGCCCAACGACCTCAGACCAGCACACAGAGATTCCTTTAAGGCTCTGAAGTCAACAGCTGGTATCTACTGTTGTCAGAAGTTCCATTTTACTGGTACAGGGAAGTGTGAAAATCTAGTCTAAGCAGGAGGCAGTTGTCTCAGGGCTCATAGTAAGTCTGTACTACAGCATACTCTGATGTCGCCGCTCCACTTTCCAAGCAGAAGGTGCACTTCTCCAACATATACCTCAAATACAAACAGCTGTGAGCATGGTATGAACAAGCTCCAGACCAAGCCTGCTAACTCAAAGTGAAATCCTCCACACCACGTGCAGTTCTCTCCCTGCAGAGAGGATGAGAAAGAGACAAAGAACCGCATGTGGCAGATCTGAGTCAGGGCACTGAAGACTCCGCCGGAAAATGCTCAGACACCATAACGATGAAGGCAATCTAGGAACCTAGACGGAACAGACTGGTTTTCTGTTCTCTTTCTGTCTTTCCTCCACTCTACTCAATGTGGCCCACCTTTTTCTCGTTGTGTCTATCTTTATTTCATTGTCCAGGAACGCATGTATTGCCACATTTAAATAAAGGAACAGATTATGCACTCAGGTACATTGTTACATGCACAGAAAAATTTCAAACCTCAGTGCTGCCCAAGTTGATGTGCAACTTTGGACCTGAATCCCTCCCTCATGAGCCATTCTCCCAGTTACACAGATAGAAGAGAAATCAGCATCCAGCCCGCTGGGCTAATTCCCTCTCTTTTGGCCTTAATTTAGGAGCTTGAAAGTAGATGTTCATGTATTTCACCGTAGGGGAGGTGTTAAAGCTCGGAAGAGGATGTTACATAGAACCACCTGATTCTGAACGTTTGCTTTTCCTCCTGTTTCTTGGTGCTCTAGCAGATCGCTGCTAAGAAGGCTGCCAGGAGCCCTGGGCATTTCTATGACTGCATCAGTCAGTGCTGTGAGGGGCAGCTTCAGGTTCTCCAGGCAGCTCTCTCAAGCTGCTGGAATGTCAGTACATGAACGAAACATGCAGGGAACAGATGCTGAATCCCACGACCGGTGTACACCAATTCTCTGGGGTCCAAATCACAGCAAAAGAGTGCAAGAGGGGCTGGCGTTCATCACTGAGCTGTGCTGGGAAACATGCTGCTCCACGGCCGGCTCTGGCTGCTCGGCAGCACTGCCGCTGTCCCCACTCTGAGTGCAGCTGGTGGACAGATCAGAGATCAGGCCTCCAGCTGGGGCCAGCACATGGCTCTGCAGAGCAGGTGGGTACTGACAGAAACTGAACTCTTCAGCGGTTTGTGTCAACGTGCTGCCTGTAAACTGCAGTGGCTGAGAAGAGATGAACTACATCTGGTTTGACCATCTCTGCTGCAGTTGTGGGGAAGTCTGGTGGGTGCAGTAAGTGAAGAGGGACAGCTGAGGTGTTACCATGTCAGAGGATCACAAGCCAACATCTGCATCTTTGCACCAAAGTCAGGCAACACTGTGCAAGGTTACTTTGCATCTTTGACACTATTATTAGGCTGTTTACAACTATCGTAAAGCAACTTAGTCATGAGTGGAGTTATGAGAAGGTGTTCTCAGGTCTGTCTTAGCCCCAAAGTTTGCATGGAGGACACAACCGGAGTGAGAAAGGGAACTTTTAGCAAGATGCTGTTCCCAGCACAGATAGTTATGGCTGTTCCTCCTCCTTCATGACTAGGCTGCGCTGGGGAAGCACTTTTATTTTGTCACAGCAGAATCTGGGGGGTCTGGAGTTCTTTCACTGTATGATTCTGTGGCTTTTCCTGACCTTGCACCCCTGGAAGAGACACAGTCAGTAATACAATCTCTTTGATGGTTTTATTTTTCTTTGATGCCCCAAAAGATATCTTTTTACAGGCTAATGTGAGCTGGTTCTCCATGGACAATCTGAAGGAGATGAAGTACAGATAATTTTTAGCATCACCAGCTGATGTCAATGCTATATTCCCCTCCCCAGCTTCCACCCTTCACTGGATTCAATTCCTAGAAAAATGACAGCCAGCTACAACAGCTAAAGCCTCTCACTGTTTTCTCTTTCTCCTTCCACCTCAGCAAAGAAGGCCATTTAAATATTGTCAGACAAAAGCAAGTAAATCTTTTTCTTCCGTCAGCCCCAGACAACATCCACTTGCAGATCCCATTCCACAGCCCTGGGCTTCACCGGCTCTACCATTCAGATGTAGAGCAGGTGCCAGCCAGGGAGCCTCTCTCTCTAACACTTGCTAATGGCTCATGAATGCAAGTGCAGGAGCCTGTCTTGGAGAAAAGGAGAGGGTTTACAGGTGGGGTAAGGGCCAGGCAGTGTGGGGATCCCTCTCTCAACCCCTGGCAGATTTGAAACATTGAGCATCCTTTTCCCTAATCCCATTCTTCCCTGTAATTAGACACTTGCCTCACAGGTGATCTGCTCTTATAGGGATTTTCTGGGGCTTAAAAATCCAGATGACACAGATCGGGTACCTGTTACCTGCCTGAAAAGTATGTGTTAACTTGGAAGAGCTTGGCTGGTGAGATGTGTTAGCAGCACTTGCAGACTGGCTGCCCACTTAAGACCTGCACAAGTGTAATTACAGTTATCCACTTGGCACATAATCCTCATTAGTTCTGTTCTGATATTCATTAACAATGGTGAAATACATGCGAGCGGCCTCACATGAGAGATTTGAAAGAAAGCAGGTGCCACAGTACACAGTGAACTCAAGAAAGCCTTCAACACACATGAAACCTCGCTACCACTTCAGTGCCCCATTCAAACTGAAGGCTCTGGCAGAAATGGATTTTGCAGACTTTCCCCCTGGGTGACTTGTAGGAAACTGTCCCCATCAGAATGGGTAAGCAAAGAAGCCTCAGGAAAAAAGAGCTTTTGTTTCATTCCAAAGTTCACTAGTGTATTTGGGGAACAAAATACAAACAGCCTGATCAGAGCATCCTTTTGGAGGAGTGGAGGAGGCGGCTTCTGTTTTGAGGCTACTATGACTTTCGAAACACAGGGCTTGCTTGCTCTTCCCCTCTGGTGGTGGAAAGAGCAGAAAACGTTTGAATACAGCTACATCTATGTCATTTGCTTTTGTTAAGAGGACATCAAACCAAGCCTGTAAGAACAACCACACTATGACTAAAGGGAAGAGAGGAGAATTCTAGCAGAGAGGATGCTTGGAAATTTTTTGCCCATTATGCACAATGCCTCCTTGCTCCCCAGGACTTCACACAACCCTGGCTCCAAGCTGTGCTGCTTGCAACTCTTACCCAGACTATCCCATATTCCAGCTGGTGAGCACTGGTAGGGGATGCTTCTAGAGATGAGTGTGTACAACTACAGCACTCCAGCATCATGTGCATGGCAGGCACGGATAAAGGGTTGGGAAAGAAAGAGCAGACACCTCAAACCCAAGAAATCTGGGTTGGCTTACCGGCCTGCTTCCCACCTGCTTTTTGACATTCAGCTTTCCTCGCTTTTTAGGGAGTACCTTGGGTTTGCGCCATGTCTCCTCTGTTCCAGTCTGCCTTTCCACCGCTAACAAAGGGCCACATCATCCAGTAATTCTCAGGTGATTGTGAGACTGGGTTGTTAATAGGAGGAAGAAGCCTTGTCTCTTTCTCGACCTGCTCCCCTAAAGAGTGGAGAGAAAGGAAAACTGTATTTTAATATGAATGAGGGTCTAATTTTTGTTATTCTTTCTTGAACCCCTTCCTTCCACAAACATGGTCCAGACTGTGAGCTATGACCACTCTACAGGGGGCAGGCTATCTGGAGCCAAGTGCTGGGCAAGTACTGAGGGCTGCAGAGCAGGAGTGTTTTCAGACACATAACCTGAGGAGTGTTCAAATAAAATAAAAATAAATAAAATCGAAAGTAACTGCTTGGGAGAAAGGCCAGACAAGCTCAACAGAATATAACAGAGGGATTTCTATCTGCCTTCCTCAACCACACACATCCCAGACAGAGGAAAACCTCTGTGGGGCAGTGGGTCTCAGGCCATGGTTACTGATTCATTAATACCAAGCCTGCACTCTGCCACCTTGCTGAACCCCTTGATCATGAGCAGAATGACACAGCAACACTCAGTGACACTTCACAGCATTCACCAAACACAGATAACCCATGGTTCAGCTAGCTACTGCAGAACAGAAAAGCACCTAATCTACATAAACCTTGAGACAGCCTCTGCTGCTATGACATTGAGTGTTCACAAATCCTGTAGATGAGGCCCTCAGTGATATGGTTTAGTGGTGGCCTTGGCAGTGCTGGGGTAACAGTTGGACTTGATGATCTTAAAGGTCTTTTCCAACAAAGTTGATTTTATGGTCCTTTCCAACCCTAACTATTCTATGATTCTACTATTCTATGGTTCTATGATTAGCCTGCTGATGAATCTGAGCTTAGCAATGCTTTGAGGAAGCAGCACATAGCATGTCTGACCCAGCGATATGAGCCCCAGAGCTGGATTTAAAGTGTCAGCCAGCCACTGCTTCCCCAGCTCCATTCTATGTAAACCAGTGTGTTTGCATCACTTCAGTGTCCCCCTGCAGGTAGTGACCCTACCGGCATTAATGAGGAATCCCTTGTAGTGGGAACTTTCTGAATGAAAACATCTTCTAGCCACAGCCCTGTATCACCTGTGCTTAGGCCAAGTGGCCAAGACTGCTTTTAGACCTGAGCTTCCAACTTCGCTGCTGAAGGGCTACGGAAAAGGCTTGTTACAGCATATTTCAGGCCAGCGAATGGCTACATCCACTTCCATATACATAATGAGCCAAATTATGCCTATTCACATGGCTAATGCTCCACAGTATTAGGCACAAAATGAACAGAGAGATGCAAAAGAGGGGAGTGGCGACAGCATGAAGGGAGTGGGGGACACAAACTTGTTCCAAAAAAAGCCCAAACTGTAGCTGCTATTTGACCCTGTTGAGAAGAACAGGACTAGACTAGATCTGAACTGTGCTGCTCTCCCAGCAGAAAACAGCTCCAAAAGCAACACAAGTGGATACTTGCATCTTCTCTATGAGTCATTCCCAACAGATATTTTTCAAAGGCTCATCAGCTCTAGACATTCATGGCAGTACATCCAGTTCTCAGGCTTGTGGTGCCACAGGGCCAATGTCCCAGCCCTAGCAGCTGGGAAATCTTTCAGATGTCCACACTGTGCTTGCCATAGCATCCTCTGTGCCTGGATGACTTCTGAATTTACCTTCCCAAGATGTTTGGATATGTATCACTTATTTTAGGGAAAATAACTGGGTTTCTTTACCTAAATAAATTTTGACTTTAGATGGTATGGTTTTACACACTCACAGAAGTCTTGTTCCTCCCACAAGGACACTAAAAAGAATGTTTGATCACCTGATTAAAGGTATGGCTGCAGAGAGGAAGCAAATTATCACTGCTGGAAAGGGATATATGGAAAAGAAGATATTTGGTAGTTAAAGCATAAAAACAAAGTGAATGGAAGACAAGCGGGATGAGAAAATCAAAATATGAACAAAGAGAAAAAATACATAAAGAAAAAGGAGAGGGGAAATTCAATCATTTCCGTGCACACTACAAAGCACATCTGTCTCAGGGTAGTAATCTCATCTATACTTGAAAACTGATCCATATATGAGAAGCGATCCGCATATGAGAACTGATCTATTAATCTTGTAATGAAAACTACAAGCTATGAGCAGTTAGCTCTGCTGCGCTTCCAAACACACGCGCACAGCTCCCCGAAGGAGGAGGATGTGCTGGCGGAGGCGGTGTTACTCCCGCTGTCAAAACGGAATCCCTCTGCCGCGAGTGGGTCGAGGGCAGTGCCTCCTGGAGAGGGCAGTTACCGAGAGCGCGGTATCTGTCCAGAAAATCACCCCGCCAGGCAGAGACAGGCACGGGACGCTTCTGAGGCTGTCATTGCTCGGAGACCACCAAACCGCGAGGGCTTTGGTTTGCAGATGTAGTCACACCCCTCCCCACCCGACCCTGCAACCCTGCGTTTGTCTCTGTGTTCGCAACGGGCTGGGTTATGCGAACTCGGAGAACCCCCGCGGGGAGCACGCGTGTCCCCACGAGGGCAGCACCCCTGACTTCGCGTTCGAAGGGGAATCCCTTCCCGTGCATGCAGCCGCAGGCAGGTGCACTGCTCGAGACCCGCAGCCGCGGGTTGCAAGGGCAGCGGGACCGCCCGGCGCGGCAGGCACCCCTTGGTTCAGGGCGAGAAGTGGGCGCTGGTTCTAAGCTCTGTGTTTCACCCCTCGCTCAATTATAAGCCCTTTCCCCAGCGTCCCTAATCGTCTCTCTGCCTGGATCCTGTCCGGATCCTGAGAAACGAAACGGACGCTAATTAGAAGGTGGTGAAAACTGGGCCCGGCAAGGACCCCTCCAGGCCAGCAGCGCCGCAGCGTTACCTTGCGACTGGCTCAGGGCACCAGCTGGAGCTCGTTCCTCATGAAGATTCAAGAGGGGAAGGCGATATATAGTAATCAAGGGAAGCCCCTCTCTGTCGTCTCAAGCAGCTTAGTAGCTACTTCCCTGCCTTTGTACACGGGTAGGTGGCTGTGTCCTGTTCCCTTGCACCGGGGGAGGTGGGGAATTTGCTTGATGTGTCAGGTACCCTCGTTTGTATGTCTTGCAGGTGGCTTTTCAGGTTTTGTAACTCCCGGGCTGTGAAATCCTCCCAGTAAGTTTTTCATTTCCTTAAAGGAAGTGGTAATAGCTGGGAACGGGAGAAAGCGTTTATCTTCCTGCAGCAGCCTGTAGGCCCTGGCTTTGAATGCTTACCATCTATAAGGCTCTTCTATAGCTGCACTGTTCTTGTTTCATTTGGAATCTGACTGGGTGATTCCCACCTCTTCGTGGTGCATAGAGAAAATGATTTATTTTTTAAAGCTATCATTCAGTTCAAAATAAGAAAAAAAAAAAAAAAAAAAAAAACACAAACACCAGGTAAATAGATGAGAAAAGAAGCTTGGAAAAGGTGAAGTGCTAATTCTCTGTGCCCCTGCAAAACAGGTCTGCCTGTCTCAGCCTTGGGCTGACCGCTGGAGAGGCACTTTGTCTTCCTTTGTGCCCTCTTCCCCGCAGTACAGACACAGCTCTGTAGCACAGTTCCCCCTGCCCCCAGTCTTGCTGGGAGGTGGAGGGTTTATCTGTTTGCAAGTGATGGTCGCGATCTGCAATGCGGACACGCAGAGCCTCTGCATGCCCCGGGGCAGGCTCCGGGTTCCCCTCCATTCTTCGCCTTTGGGTGGGGACAGGTGAGGAGGCGGAGGTGGGTGAAAGAGTGTTAAATGGGGGGGTGGGGGTGTCTGCCAGGCCCTGGCTAGCTCACCAGGTGGTGCTGCTCAGGCCTTTTGGCCCCGAGGGAGAAGTAAGGCTCTTGCTCCCACCCCCGCAGGGAGGGGTGCGCTGGCAGCAGCGGCCTGACCCCCACCGCCGAACTTAGAAGCCAAGTTGGGAAGCGGGGCCCTGGCGTCCAAGCCCTCCCCCACCTCCTGAGCACCCCCAAAGCCCCACCCCTCCAATCAACTGACTTTTAACATGACAATGGCCATGACAATCGCAACGCCAGGATGGGGAGGACATAAAGCATCCCCCCACCCTTGTCTACCTAATGGGGTACTTGCCTGCGGGCTGCCTGCAGTCTGCATTGCTAGCTCGCCGCCTGCTCGGGCAGGACGTCCCGTCCCGATCCAGCCCGGCCATGAGCGCCCACCTGGCCGTGCCGCCCTACCTGCCCTACCCGGGCGCGGTCAGGTATGGGGACTACTATTGGGTCTCCGCAGGAAGCATGGACAGCGTGCCGGCCGAGGAGGCCCCGGCGGCGGGTGCCACCGCTTTCCCCGAGGCTGAGAAGACGCCCAGCCACCCAGGTACGTGGCCCGGCTGGTCCCGGGGAGAGATCCGGCTTCCCTCGGGTGCGGGTTGGTTGTGCCCCTTCTGCCTCGGGAGGCGGGGGGGGGGGAGACGCCGGTGACCCGACGGGGGATGCGAGGGGCGCTGTTCCGCCGGCCGCCCCGCGGGAAGCGGCGGCGGGGACCGGGCGCGGCTGCCAGCAGCTCCTGCGTCCAGACGGGACCAGAGGTGTGAGCACAGCGGGGTCTCGGTGCCGCTGCCGCGGGGGTGCCAGTGCCCACTTTACCACGCTGCTGTGCCTGTGGGGCCCCAGCAGGTCCGCAGGGCATCCTCAGTCTTAAATTCATCCGAGAAGCGGGACTTCAAAGTCTTTGAGCCTTTGCCTGACCGTGCTCACTTTGGTTCTCTTTCCTCCTCAGATGTCTCTCCAGCTTCCTCCAGCTCTGGGACACTCATCCAGTACACTCCCGACTCTGCCACCAGCCCCACTGCAGAGCGACCATCTCCCTGTCCCTCTTCCCAGAAGGTCAAGGGGGAAGGTGAGGGTGTGGTGAAAAAGGCCAAGAGCCGCACAGCTTTCTCCCAGGAGCAGCTGCAAATCCTGCATCAGCGGTTCCAGAGCCAGAAGTACCTCAGCCCCCAGCAGATCCGGGAGCTGGCTGCTGTCCTGGAGCTCACCTACAAGCAGGTGAACGTCTTCCTCTGAGCTGCTGAGTCGCATCCCTGGTGTGAAGTGATCTTGCAAGCAGGGGGGTGGGGGTGGTCGTGCCTTTTTTCCTCTCCTCTTTTCTCAGACTCCAGACGTGAGTTTCCTTTGTGGTCTTGTTTATACCATTGCTTACGTGGGACAGGAGAGGGTGTGAAAATTTAAGACTCAGTCACCCTCTCACACTTGGTTCTAGCATTATCCAGCCACTCTGTTCAGGCGTTTGAAAGTGCCTCTGTGTAGCCTTGCTCTGTATGCAGGTTTCTGTATGGACATGTCTTCATAGAATGGTGAGGGTTGGAATAGACCTTAACATTATCTAGTTCCAACCCCCCTGCCATGGGCAGGGACACCTCACACCAGACCATGTTGCCTATGGCTCTGTCCAACTTGGCCTTGAACACTCCCAGGGATGGAGCATTTATCACTTCTCTGGGCAACCTGTGCCAGTGCCTCACCACCCTCACAGTAAAGAACTTCTTCCTTGTATCTAACCTGAGCCCTAAACTGGTTTAGTTTTAACTCATTGCTCCTTGTGCTATTGCTATTGTCCCTGATGAAGAGTCCCTTTCCAGCATCCTTTTAAGCCCCCTTCAGATACTGGAAGGCTGCTAAGAGGTCTCCACGCAGCCTTCTCTTCTCCAGGCTGAACAGCCCCAGCTTCTTCAGCCTGTCTTCATACGGGAGGTGCTCCAACCCCCTGATCACCCTTGTGGCCCTCCTCTGGTCTTGTTTCAACAGCTCCATGTCCTTCTTACGTTGAGCACACCAGAAGTGCACACAGTGCTCCAAGTGAGGTCTCACGAGAGTGTCTCCGATCATGAAAAGTCAGAAACTTGCACTACTGTGCAAGTTGCCTTTCTTAGTTACAGTGGCATCTGGACCCTCCCTAGATAGAGGGACGTTGACCCACCAGCTGCTGTATCTCACTGAACGAATCACTCACTCCTGCGTCAACATAGGTCTTGGCTCAGCAGTGACATGCTGCTGCAGTAACAAGCTGTGTTTCTGCAGGTGTCTTGACCTGTCTTTAGGTAGGGGTTTTGATGTTATGGAAGATCCCATTGTGATCTGAGGAGTAGGGAGTGTGTTTTCATGTCCCAGCTCTGATTCTGTGGCTACCTGCTGCATACTGCTGGCTGCTAAAATCATGCACAATATTAGAAACCAAGCAGAAACTGGATTTGGTAGAAGGCAAAATATCTTTAGCATGTGTCGTAACCTCTGAGAATGAGTTTCTAATGCCCCATGTCCTTTCCCCATCACTTCTAGGTGAAAACATGGTTTCAGAATCAACGGATGAAATTTAAACGTTGCCAGAAGGAGAGCCAGTGGGTGGAAAAAGGGGTGTATCCACCACAGGTAAGAGCATTCCCCCTTCACATGCTTCCCCACTCTGTGGGGAGAAGCGCTAACTTGAACAGTGCACAGGACTTGACCAAGCCAGTTGCAAAAGGGCTTACAGTGGCATGTATTTGAATCCTGACCTGGCACTGAAAGAGCTTTGTTTCCAGTCCACCTATCTCCCAGCTGAGATAAGATAGAAAACAAAATAGCCAAAGATGGCCAGCAAGGCCATGGTCTTTTTCTCACTGTCATGGTACTCCCAGACATGTTGACTTGGAGAATACTAACCTAAGGTCTTGTCATCTCTGCTATTAAGTCTATAGTGAGGACAGTGAGTATGGAAAAGACACTATGGAATGGCTTCGGAGGGAGCGGGAGAGAAAGTTGGACCTATTGAAAAGAATGAGCACATTTGGTGTGGTGCTCTGCATTACTGACCAGCCTTCTCTGTCTCTCCTAGAACGGGTTTCATCAGGCTGCCTACCTGGATATAACCCCCACATTTCACCAGGGCTTTCCTGTCAGTGCCAGCAGAAACATTCAGGCTGTGACCAACATGCACCAAGCTTACAGCAGTGGCCAGACTTATGGGAGTGGGCAGAGCTTGTACTCGTTTATGGCTGTGGAGGATGAGGGGTTCTTTGGAAAAGCTGGAACAAGCTGCAATACCCAGCAAGCCATGGGTTTCTTAAGCCAGCAGATGAACTTATATCACAGCTGTCCTGCGGATGTGGATTATGTCAGTCTGGAGTCAGAAGACACCTACAGCTTCCAGAGCACTGCTGACAATATCACACCATTCTCGAGCTCTCCTGCACAGCATCAGTTCCAGGCCCCTTGGCATCCCCTGGGGACCCAGGGTGGTTATGAATCTTAGATCTAAGTACTTTTTTTTAACTCCATTCTGTTTTCTCTGGGATTTCTAGGGTCTTGACTCAGGGATCCAGTTTCTATTCCTTTCTCTTGCCCCTCCTCTCCTCCTGTTTTAACCATTGATGGAACTCAGCACCCTGCTGCCTTGGGTTAGTTTTCTGTTTAAAGGCTCCTGTTCATAGCCAACCCTTGGCCAAGTGTGTTTCATGTATGGATAGATGAAACTTAATTCATGGAGGGGAATGTGCAATATCAGAGCCAGGAGCAGCAGAGATGGTAGGACTGTTTGCTGTCCAATCTCACCTTCCTCTGCTGCCTCTTTAGCAGGCAATCTCTGACCCTTGCCCTTAGTGTCTTGCAGCTGAGCTTTGCTAAAGAAAACACTGTACTTAAGCATATTTCTGCTAGAAACACCTAGTTGTAGCCCTCAAGTTCTGCTGTCTTGCCTGTTTCTGTTGCTACCTAAGTCAGCTAACTGCTAATAGGTTCTTCATATGCATCTGTTCCTCCCTCATCAAAAGCCTACACGAGATCATCTGATTTCAGATTATTTGATCCAGTTGCTTCCAGCAGCTCCTCCTGGGGGGGTCAGCATCTGCCTATGCCTTGCCCGCTGCCCTCCTGTGTACATGGAGCAGTTCAGAGGAGAGGGAGGAAGTGGAGTAGAGTATTGCCCGTACCTCACATCAAAACTTTGGTTTCCAAAGCTGCTGACTTACTTGTGCCTGCCAGGACATTTAGGATGGCTGTCTCTGTGACTGTCCCCACCTAGTTTAGATCTTGCCCTTCTGCATGTCTCTGCTGAGAGGCTGTTGGTTTGTCCCTGCCTGCAAATTCGTGGTGAGAACAGTCTACTTATCTGCACAAGATAGTCCCCGAGCACTTCATAAACAGAGCACCACTACAGTGCAGATTTCTCTGGGTAGGGGAAGGCAGCTGGTAAAGGACTCTGTGTTGTCTTATCTCAGGTTTAAGAGTATAAGCTAGTAGGATTTTTGTCCCTTCCCCAGGGCTTATTTGATCTCTTCTGTATTGTCCTGCTGAAGAGGGCACTGGCTGCCTCATCTGGCACAAGGACTCAAGCTCTGGGGGAGGTGAGAAGTCTAGAGAAACTTAGTTAGACAAAATGAAGAAGATGCCAATTAAAACTTCCAGGTTTGTTGTTAAAAGTAACTGAACCATCCTTTTCAGTATGGAGAAACCGTGAGGCAGCTCCAGACTATGAAAAACTGACTTTTTTTCACAAGATGTAGAATTTCAGCATCTGTTCTGCCACTGCCCAGGAACACAAAATAAACAATAGTAAACAGGATGGTTAAAGCATAAGTATTTCCATGATAGACTTTGGGGTTTTGTGATTAGTGCACAATTTTTACTGCAGCCCTGGTGTCAAATGTCTGCACACACAAAGGTCGTGTGTTGTAGTTAAACTCTCACTGCAAAGAATAACTTTGTTGTTTCAGAATTGTTTTAGAGTGTATTCTCTTGCAGTGATCTCAAGCATGTTTTATGTTATGTGCATGTTGTCTTTTATTACGTTGTTTCCGATTAATGTTCGTACAAACTTGTTTGAGTTGAAAATAAATTACTTTATTTTAATGTTGAAACTGTGTGGCCAGCTTGCATTGGAACAGCCTGCTAGGAGAATGGTTGCTCTGCACAGGTTAGACAAGGAGTCCTGAGGAAAGGAAGAAAAAAGCAACAGGACTGTGTTTCTGAAAGAACTACAATCAAGCAACGGTTCAGAAGGGTCAGGTCACAGAATTCTGTCAGCCAACATGCAGGTGTGCTGCCTAATGCAAGGGGGTGCTCCAGGGGTAGGTATCTGGACTGCTTTCACTAAAAGAGAACTTATGGAAGTATGAGGGTAGGAGCACAAAAAAGTGCCTCTGAGTTTTGTGGCCGCCTGCTGCTGTTCCAGGAGGTTGTGATCAGCAGTCTGGAATCCTGCCTTGCTGAGGCTGCAGCGCTCTTGGGGTTCTTGTGCTAACCCCAAGTGACAGCAAAAGTTTGTGTGTAAGTAGCTGAATCCTACCTCCAGCATTGAAACAAAACTGTACTGATTTCCCTAGGACTGCATTTTTCTCTTAGCAGCTGCATGCAACATTTAAGGGATATTTAAACATGTGAGATGCATGAGGAATCATGCATAAGGGACTTGCCTTATACCTTAGTTTGAACACCTATGCAGCTTGCATGCAGCCAAGGTGCTGCAAGTATTCATGGGTAGCACTATCAAGGGAGAAAGGCAGCTGTCTGTTCAATAGATGGTGCTACTACTACTGTATCAGCAGAACCAAGTTACAGCCATAGTTTAAACTAGCAAAATTGATGTGTTTGGGTTTAATCCCAGGTTCCTTAAGCTATAGTATATCACCAAAGCTTTCCGTCTGGTTGAAATGGGCAGTTCAATAAATATTCCTACTAAGCACAATTAGCTAAACTGGCAGCTGACTGCTAAGGGTCTAACAGCCGCACATCCTTTGCTGAAGAAAACCTGCTCCTGTGGGTGCCAAAGCCCGCTTTTCTTTTGCAATACTGTAATGCTCTGCTTCCAAGTTTGAGGTGGAGTATGTGCAGGAAGTAGAAGGAGTGGAGGCCTGAGCCTGTAGTTCTGGAAGAAAGGCTGAGTTGTCCATGTGTGGGCTGCTAACCTTCAACAGCAGAAAAAGGTAAATCTGGCCTGTAACAGAGGGAGATGTCAGGTTCACAGGATTTCCTGTATTGCAGAGCAGAGATTCTTTCTCATCCTGACATGAGATACATGTCCCAGTGTGAGTTAGGATGAATTCTGGGTAATGATCCAGTAGTAGTGTTAATTTCAACAATTCCACTGAAAAACCAAAGCTGAACCCTACATCCATAACACTTCTATAGCCCATGAGCTAGATGTTCATTTCCACCACTCTAGGCAGATATTGTTGCTAAAATATCAACAATAGCCCTGGGGCTGTGGTTTGTGTTACTACATATACCATGGGAGCTTCCTGCAGAAATGAAATGTTCCTTCATGCGTGCGCTATTCCCCTGGTTGTTCAGCCTGGGTTGCGTGCAGATTTGTCAAGCACACATCGTTGGAGGGAACGTGCAGAGTGGCTGCTGTTGGAATTTTGGCAGGTGGGCTGAAAAGGACTGCTGATAGCTCAGTAAGAGTTCCTAGAAGTCGTGGAATTAAGCAGGACTCTGCCTTTCTACGATACTGAAGGTCTGTTACCTTGACACGCCTTGAGCCACATTACTACGTGGAACAGCTGCACAAGTTACTGCAGAACTACTACTACCAAAACTGGTGGAGATGCAACTAATCCCACCAGACTCATATTTCCAAAAGGCCTTATATCAATTACACTGAGGAAGTAAGTGCATGTGAGCAAAAGCCCTTTCTGCTTGGTTACATTCCATCTCCGTGAGGACCGCTGCTTGTGATTGAGCTGTGCAACAATGATCTCTGCATGCTGCGAACACAATTTGCATTGCCAGCAAATCTTTTTTAGGATCAAGCTGTAAGCTCATATGGAGCTCTTTATATGTATTGTAGCTTGTGGGAATACACTGCACTTTATATAATTTTATTTTATATGCACTCATGATATCTCTGTAGTGTCGACACTCCAATTTGTCAACACTGCAGATGTAGCTCCAGTGGTGCAGAGAATCACACCCAAACAGAAGAAATAAGATCTAATACGGACTATGTAGACCAGAGTTTGTTCTCTAGTCTACTGGGTTCCAGCTTTTGCTGTCCCATAGGCAAAATACCAATTAGTGGAGTGGTGCAAGCAACCTCATTCCTAGCTCTCACGTTAACATAGCCTGCAGCAATGTAATACAAGCTACAGGTTTCTTCTGAGTGACCCATGAGCAAGAGCTCACAGCCCCAGCTGTCTTTCCAGTGCAGATAAGAGGCATGATGTTTGCTTTAATAGATTTTTCCCTACAGGCATGTGTAAACGTTGTATTTAGCTATCTAATTACACTGCGTGACTCAAATGCTGAACTAACAGGGTTTCAGAAATTTTCAGTAAAGCATTGCCATACATCTCTTGCTTGGCCCATCATCAGAGGCCAACAGCACGTTGTCTGATACTGAGAAGGCAAGAAGCATGAAGGACCCAAAATCATAGCTCTGGTCTTAGACCAAAAGCAAAAAAACCCCAAGGTTTTCTTTTCCAGTGAGAGCATGTTATCTTCATGGTGTCCAGAGTTTTGAAGAGCATCCTCAGGTCATATGTGTGAATCTATTTTACAATCAGGCTAAAATTAATTTCTCTAAAATTAATTTTTAGTTAATTTTTTAATTCTAAAATTAATTTTTAATGGAGGTCCATCTGCTCACACACAGGATGTGTCTCTGGCAGATGAGCAGTGTCTGAATCACTAAATCTTTTACAAATTACAACATAAATTACAACAACAAATTACTTGAGTGAGCCCCAAGATCCCTCCAAGTCATTGCTTAGATAGTAGGGAAAGACCAGAAGAGAAAGCAAGTCCCCAGTGTTCCACATCTGGCTGGCTGTGGCTGAGGGACTGCTGTAACAGGAGCTGCATTCCTGCTCTTTTTACACAGGGCATTGGGAATGTGGCTCCTGATACAGCAGACGTCAATGAACTACCTTCCTGGAAATGGCTTACTTGCCTGCTGGAATTGCTTCAGGCTTTCAGTCTCCTGATCAACCTATGGCAGTACGCTCTAGCTTTGAATGATGGCCTCTGAAAAATGTTGTGGGTCTCTAGAGGAAACTGCAAGATACGGTGGTGTTTGTTGGCAATATAAGGTGATCACAACTGTTGCCCTTATAGACCGCGTCTTTCTGCAAGCCAGTCATAGAGACTTCACACCAGGAAGTCTCTCCCTGCCTGTCCTAAAGCATCCCTGAAACAACAGGGCATGACGTGAGACTCCTTTTCCAGACAATTATCAGAGAGAAGTCACAAGCTCAACTTTTTTACCTACAGGAGCCTTTGATGGGGTGGCATGGAAAGGTTTCAGATGATATCCAGATTAGTAGCAGCACTGTTGGCTCCAAAGTTGCTGAAAAAACTCCTCTCCTGTTCATGTGAGATCCCTGATGATTCCTGCTTCCACCTTCATGTGTTAACCAGCACCTTTTCAGTCAAGTTAACTTAATCGATCCCCACCTCTCTGATGATGCAGTGGTTGCAAAAAGTGTCTTCCGCAGGCTTACACGCTCTCTGGATGTAGGACAAGGGGACAGGAAGAACTGTGCTGTAAAATGGGTCTCCAAAATGATATGACTTCCTTATTTTTCCCCAAATCATGCTGGCCATGCAGTTTACAGTACAGCTCTAGAAGCAGTGCAGCTGAACAACTACAGGGTTGTGAGGGAGTAGGGGTGGGAAAAAACAGCTGTGAGGCACAGGGACATAAATCAGCTTTGCCAATAGAAGACCATGTCTCTTAATACTCCAGTCACAGACATCAATTGCTTTCATTTTATGCTCATTTTTTTAATCATGACAGCTACTTCATTGCATTAGATAAAGTCATTGCCATCATCAGAGTAATAGAAAACCTGTTACTCAGGGAACTGGGTCCCTGTTGATACACACATCTGTTCAGGTACTTAGGCACATACATGTTATTAAGCTGGGAAATGATGGTACCTCTATGTTTTAGCCGGTCCCAGTCTAAAATGTTGCTTGTTAGGGAAAATTCTTAAGGTGAGTCGTAGTTACTCTTCTGGTCCTTCGACTTTAGCTATCTGGTATTGCCAAGTCATGAAGCTGATCCACTAATAACACAGAAAAATCTGTCTCTAGTTTTAGAGTCAAAACAGGAATAACAACGGCATACGGTTGCTATGGCCATTTATGCTCCATCAGGACCTCATATTGCAATGCTATATTACATATATTATTACAGTGGGGAAAAAAAGATACAAAAAAATATATATAATCAGTCTTTAAAATATTTTATTGTTTGCCAAATTGAATGCACTGTTAGATTTTCTCGAGGGGAGGCACAGAAAGATACAAACTACAACAAAGGGCTTATTTATAATTTTGATGCTTATAAGATCATCTTACCAGCCTTTGTGCAAGCTGATTGTCACATCTCCCTTCACTAGACACTTCATCAGCCCTACACCTTGTGGCTGACCACAGAAATGGTGGTCTAATCATCAGATGCTTGGTGTGTGACAACAACTTCTCCAATTTCAGTGAATGATATGTGACCAGCACTTCTCCATACAGTCCATGATTTCATGTGTTATGTATACACAACTGTATGGTGATATGTACAAAGGAGATCCCCAAAGGAATCTGTGCCTCCTCTTCAGACAAGTTACAAGATCCATAACTTAGAAGATCCAGGGCATTATCTAGGTAGCCAGATTTCGAGTCTTGCTATAAGGTTGTCTGGGCCAATAAAGAAGAGTGTGTGTGTGCATGTGTAAGGACATATGAATGAAGAGCTGTATCTACATATATGGGCAAACAAGTATCTACATGTCTGTGTGTTTGTGCACGCTTGCAGGCACATATTTGGATGCCCAAACAGGTTCTAGCTGCATGATGCCTCAGAGTTGAAGAGCACATGAATAACAAAGGGAGAGATGAGAATAAGATCTGATTCACAGCTGCCCCAAGTACCCCACATCCACAGTGCTTAGGAATGATAGAGATGGTGGCCAGCAGTGGTTGGGAAAGGAGCCCCCACTGCGGCAGAGTGGTGAAAGTTACAGCTGTCACCCGTCTTTGTGCCTGGATATTCCACACTGCCAGGACAGCTGTGGTAAAAGTCTACTTTGTGCTGGGCAATGAAGCTGGGCAGTGTCTGCTGGACGCTGCATGTGCCCCCACCTTTGCCAAAGACTCCTCCATCCTCATTGGTCACAATTGTGTAAGCGTTCTGCCCTGCTCCATAGTGCTGATGGGGGGGAGGCATGGTTTGCATGTTGCTGGCTGCGGTGATTGGGTAGCCCTGGTGGAATTTGGGGTGCATGTCCAGGTAAGTACTTGGCTGGAAGGCACTCTGAAAGGGAAAGGCAGTGAGTCAGAATACATAGCTTCTCCACTGTGACAACAGCTTCTCTACAGAATAAATAGCCTGGCAGGTACTAGGGCTCTGTTCCTTTACATTTCATGTCCTCTTGGTTGGCAGCAATAGCATGGGAGGGCAAGAAGAACCATATCCATCCCCATAGCTCAGGAGTGGTTACACAGTTGTGTGTATATATAGACACACGCACACACACATATATACATGTGAGGAAAACAGCTTTTTCTCTGGAAGAATTTCAGTGACATAGTCAGCCTATTGCTAGGCTACCTACAGAACATGGAGCTGTGCCAAGCCTGTGCCTCTGCGCTGAACAAATGAGAAGGCAGGGTACGTTCATACTTTCATGCTTTAGTCACCACAGTCATTGAGGAAATATATCACAGGACTTATCTGGCTAGACAGAAGGCCATGCTGAGCCATATGCTATGTTCTTACCTGCGTGAGGCACTGAGCCCGTTCAGTCCACAGGCTATGCTTCTGGCACCTTTTCAGCTTCATCCTCCGGTTCTGGAACCAAGTCTTTACCTGGGTGGGGAAGGGAGAGCAGGGAAAAGAAAACATCAGCAAAGGAGAGGGAAGAGCAAATGTTATCTCATTCACAAGCAGGAAGACCCAGGGGAAGAGTGACCAGATGGCATAGATATATAGGCAGCAGCAGATAAAGGCCTGAAGAGCTCCCTGGGGTTGCTGCCAACGGGGATGTCTGTCTAGCAGCCTCAGCAGGTGGCTAGTGCATCTGCATAGTGGGAGGAGGGGACAGCATTCCATCCACAGAACAGTTATAGCTGTGACAAACTGACTCATTTCAATCATGGGGATGAATGACTGGTGCAAATTAGACCCACGCGGGTCTCTACAAGCCCCCTGCACTTCAAGCAAGCTTCTAAGACACTGTCTCTGTATGCTTGTGAGCAGAAAAGGGAGAGGCTTGCTCCCTGTACCCAGCAGTTCCCAAATTCAAAGCTCCTTGTTGCGGTGAATTCCAGAGCCATTTCCCCCCAGGGCTGTGTCTGCACCCGGAAAGAAGCCTTTGTGAGGATGTGGATTGAAGGAAAGACCAGATTGTCTCACCAGTCTCAAGTTCCTGCTCAGTGTGTGCATGTGTATGCGTGCACCTACAATGCATATATAACTTGTTCTAGTCCCAGAGCATCCAGGCTGTCGTGCCCAAACCTGATGCCCAAATTCCAGGCAGACTTTTTACTTGTAACTGCAAGCATTTGTACCCCCATTGCCAGCCCCCTCTGCTTTAAGAAGGCATCATTTGAGCCAGCACCAGTTCACTACATACATACATATACATATACTACATATACATACATACATATACTACATACTACATACATACACCACATACATACTCCATTTGCCTGGAGATCAGCAAAGACCCTGAAGAGTTGAAATATATAATCTTAGCAGTACCCATATGGAGAGGGGAGTGGATGTCAAGCCATCAGAAAGTGCTGAGTATGGGACATTTTTAGATACTGGGCAAGGTCAGCCCTAGGAAACGTTAGCAATAGCTTTCAGCATGTTGCAGCCCTGGGATTCAGAGAACTGATGCATGCCAGGGTTTCTGTGACGTTCACCAGTGCAAGGAAAAAAGCCTGTGAACTGCTGTCAAGGCCAGGGTAGAGGCTGTTTGTGGCAAACAACATATTCATCACTGTGTTTGCAATTCTATTACAAGTGTTGGCAACAGCACCCTTAACTGACCCCTCACTGGGCAGGCCCCAATGAGGTGACAGTGACTCTCCTGCCTCAAGAAGTGCTTCTGATCGCTGGACATGAATAAGCAGTGGAGCAACCGTTAGCTGCAAGCTTTGCCTGTATTCTCAGTTGGGGACTTATCTTCCCATCCTGTCACTGCCTCATGTGACCATTCAGCTGCTCTGTGACAGATATACCATGGGTCAAAGACTCTATGTTCACCTGCTTGTAGGTGAGCCCCAGGGCAGCAGCCAGCTCCCGGATCTGCTGAGGGCTGAGGTACTTCTGGCTCTGGAACCTCTGGTGCAGGGTGTGCAGCTGCTCCTTGGAGAAAGCTGTGCGTTTCTTGGCCTTCCTCACCCCGTCATCCGTGCCATCTTCTCTGCCCTTCTGAGGCTTATCCGTAGGCTGTGGGGACGAGGATGCTGAATGTGGACTGGTGGCTGAATCTGGTGTGAATTGGCTGAAATTCCCAGAACTGGATGAAGCTGGGGATACTTCTACAAATAAAAAGACAGTGGGAAAAAACATGCAAGACATAATGCACAGCTGTATGGGTATGAGCATGCTCACTGCCTGCTGAAGACCTCCTTGCCTACCATACAGGGGCTTTCCTGAAGCAAAAGCTTCTGTCACCCTCCTTCTTTCATGGATCTGTGAGCACAAACAAGCCCACTGATAGTGAGCAACTTCCCAGCTCAGCCCTCCAGGATGCCTGTGGCTCCCTTTTGCCACCTGGAAAAGTCAGGGCAGGGAGGGGAGAATGGTAAACATTGACTCCCAGCGTTATTATCCTCCAAAAGGCCCCGGTAATATTTCAGTCTCATTGTGGTCGAAGACCCCTGGTCATGATTGCAGGCACAGCTCTGGGTTGGTGACTGGGCTCCCTGAAACCTCCTGCCCAGCAATCTCAAGGCAGTTGATAGACAGTGGCAAGGCAACTTCCAGCCATGGTGTATGGTGAGCCAGAGCAGTCATTTCTTACAGTGGCAGGTGGCAGGCGGAGAGCATCAGCCAGGCCTTGGATATTGGCTCACTCTTGTTTTCCTGTGGCACCCACCACAGACCGTGCCACTGTTGGAAATGCATGTATAGGTGGGGGGACCCATTTGGCTGAGGGGGGCTTCTGGAAGACAAGAATGAAGGAGAAAAATTTGAAATGGAAATGGGGAGGGAGGGAAGAATGGTAGATGTGTGGGACAAGCACGAAGAGCCAGTAACCCTGTACCAGGGACACTGGGGACAGAATTCAAGAGTGCAGAGGAACGTGTCCAAGCCCTTTCTCATTTGTGCCAGTGCATGTCTTAAGGGGGTCTCAGCTGGGGACAAAGTTGAGATAAAGATCTAAAGGAAAAACTTCCTAAACAGTCTGGGCTACTAGTTCAGACAAAAGCTGCTGAGATGCAAAGGCATTCGGGGTGCCTGAATAGGAAAATGCTGACAGGAGACATTACCCCAGCACATTTCTGTCAGGTGCCTGGCTGCTGGGGTTTGTGGGAGGCTGAGACCTTCTCAGGCTAGCCCTGACTGAAGGGATGTGATGCTAGTCTCTTCCCTTCCCCATAAGTGCAGTGGCAAATCTGTCCACCCTTCCTCCCTCCCTCCAGCTACTCCTCTGCAAACCCTTCTGCATGGTCCATCCTTTCTCCTCCTACCGGCATTTCTGGAGGGGAGGGTGTGCAGTAAATGGGGCAGTGCCATTTTTAGTACGCACCTTCTGACTACTAAGTTCAACCAATAGCTTCCAATATCCTTCCTAGTCACCCTGAAACCCACAAAAGCACACCCTCCCCAAATGTATGTCTAATGCAAAGTACTGATGCCCTCCTGAGGAATGAGCTCCTTGTCCACCATATCAAACCCTTCCTTCTGTTGGAAGCTGAGATGCTGCTAAGCAATCACTCATAAGCCTAGAGGCCCTTTCTGGGCCTCAGAAAGGCAGCCGTGTCTGCAGTATCTCTTCTGAGCGTATCACCCTCCAGAGGGAAGCACACCTCTCTTTGTGGTGCCTGCCTCTCTAGGGTTGCCTGCTCTCATAGGCTTGCTTTTGGCTATTTCCTATCCCCAGGAGATGAGAACCACCCATGGCACAGGCTGTGTGAAGATGCAGATGTGCAGTGGGGCAGGTTTCTGGTGCTGAGGAGCAGGGCCATGAGGGTTACAAAATGAAAGGAGAAAGTGGCTGTCAGCAGAAGAGGTGCGGGGACCTGAGGTGTTATGTGCATGGGGGGAGACTGCAGAACCTGAGAAGAACATCTGTGTCCTCGATGCACGGAGAGCTAAAACTTCGTGTGGGACCACAAGATGGTTGGCTCCTGCAGGCTGTGCAGTAAAAACCTTATAGGCAGGAAATGAGCATGAATGTGAGCTTGGAAAACAGAAAAGTCTTATGTTAGACAGGAACCACAGCAAGATGTCATAGAGCTAAAGCTCCCACATATTCCTGCTTGGCCTGTCCTCCCAAAACCCCACATAATTTACAATCTGCAGCTTGAGCACAAGACAAATGTGCTCTCCCTCTCCTGTGAGAAGAGAGTGAAGGGAAGAGGAAACAAGAAACACAAACAGCAGTACAACAGACATAAACATGAAAACCTAAGGCAGCCCCACACCCGCAAACCTTTGACATCAGTAGGCCTATGCTTCCATGACTGTGCTTGCCCAGGGGGGTTGTGGAGTCTCCTACGTTGGAGATATTCAAGGCCCGGCTGGACAAGTTCCTGTGTGATGTACTCTAGGTTACCCTAGTCTTGCAGGGGGGTTGGACTAGATGATCTTTTGAGGCCCCTTCCAACCCTCGGGATTCTGTGATACTGTGAGAGGCACCAGGGAAGAGCGTTCAAAGACGGATTTCACGTCTATAAACCAGGCCCACTGGGGGCACAAGTGGGGCACAGTCCGCCTGCACCCTTTGCGGAGCAGGCAGCATGCAGAGAACATCAGCCCTTCTCCGAACTGCGTGGCAAGTAGCCATATGCCAAGTAGACATTAGCCACTCTGCCAGAGCCCGTAGCTCTATACCGTCTGACAGCTTAAAACCAGCTCTCCAAAAGCTTGCTCTCCTCCCACCCAGTAACCTTACATGAGTGTTACCCTGCTGAATATACAATGGGGCTGTGCAAAGACCTGCTTTCATCAGCCATTCAGTGAGTGGCAGGGGAATGGCAGGAACAGAAAATGCCGCTGCAGTGGGACCTGGGAGTCTTTTGCAGAGATGGAAAGGCAAGGCAGCAAGAACACAGAAAGGGAAATAGAGAGGGGAATATAGCAAACTAAAAAAAGCAGAGAGTAACAATGCTGGATTTAAAGGGAGCAGATTTCCCGGCACAGCAGTTCACTGGGCTCAAGTTTACTGAGCACATGAAGGGTGTGAGGAGTTTGTAAGAGGATAAGGGATGACACTAGCGGAATTACCTTCAGGAGTTGTTTCTCTCCATAGCACACATGACAGCATTTGACTAAAAGGAGGTCTTGACATTCTCACCCCGAGAACTGAGGTTTCATCAGACCATGTTGTCACACTGCCCTCCAGCCTGCAGCACAGACCTGGCAGTGCCTGAACTCTTGCAGGCTCTGCTGAGGGTTAGGAAACGGGATCACAGTCCCCATGGAAAGGTGGTGCGACTTGCCCAAGGTCACCCGTCCTCCTTGCCCACGACATCGAGCTCTGCCCCGCTCACACATCAGGAAACCAAGGCAAAGAGAGAGAAAACTTTTCTCAAGGTCGTTAAGCAAAGCGGCTGAGCTGGGACCACAGGTACCCCGGGGATCGGCTCCCGCTCTCAGCCGAAATGCCTTACCTGCCGTCTGCCTCTTCCCTCCTGCCTCCGGAGACTGACCGGCGCCCACGGCTTCCCCGGGCCCAGCCGAAGTGGGGCCATGTCCTGCCTCCCCCGCCGAGTTCCAGTAGAAGTCCAGGTACCCCATGCCAGTCCCGCCGGGGTAAGCCTGGTAGGGGGGCAGAGCCAAGTGTGCACACATGGGCGGCAGATGAAGGGGTGGTTCCCCCACCTTCTAATAGATGTCACCTTCACTCAGGGGGGGAGCAGGGCTCACCAGCAAGTTGAGGTAGCCCCGCAGTGTGGACAGGCAGTTACCTTTATAGCTGCCTATACCCTGCCTGGGACTGCAATATTCACCACCGTCTGCTCCTCGAGGCTCTTTGTCATGTTAAAAGAGCCTGATGGTTGGGGTGGGGACAGAGCAGGGTGGAGGGGCGAGAGAAAGCCACACATGGCATCAGAGCTAAAATATGTCCCCTCTGGATTCTTCCCATTCTGCAGGTTCCTCAGTCACACCTGAGCAGGGGCCCGATCCACAGCCCCAGGGAGCCTCCTCCAGCTTGCCTCTTTGGGCTCAGCTCAAATTGTCCCGTCACAAAATGATCCCTTGAGTGCAGATGTCCATGTAGAAGCTGTTCACTGCATTGGGAGAATACATACCAATCTCCAGCACATAGGAGTGGACAGCAGGTAGATGTGGTGCTGAGCGCCTCAGTACCATGCTGGGCTAACTCAAGGCCCGGGTGCAGGTTACAGGGTCCTGAGACCTTTCCTTTGTGGCTTGTGTCACATTGACGCCTTCACAAGAGCCACACGTACATGCACACACCCTCCCTGCCTGGCAGCACTTTCCACACTCTTGGTGCAAATGTCAGAGATGGAGCAAGGTGGGGAAACCAGTAAGTAAAGATCAGAGCTGGGGGCTAGAAGGTACACTTTGGGGGTTGGTTTTTGTTTTGGTTTGGGTTTTGGTTGGTTGGGGTTTTGTGGGTTCTTGTTGTTTTGGTTTGTTTTGGTTTTTTTAACTGGAAAGGAATTTCCTTCACCCAGGCATTTCAGGATGCCAGATGACAATGTGGCTGGCCCATCTTCCACGTGTCTGTGCCAGAGCAAACCCAGAAACACTGGGCGAGACACATCCAGCACCACATCTCATGTGGCAGAGCAGGCTCGGGAATCTCAGCTGGCTGGTGTACAGAGGGACAATCAGCAAAGGCATTCTCATTATGGAGATAGGAAAAGATTTCGTGCAGGTAAGGTCCACTGCTAACAGATTTGCTCTGCCATGGCCTCTCAAAGGCACATCCTTTCATCTGTGTAGTCTTGGCTGGGGCTTTTGCCAGGCTGTTGCAGGCTGGTTGAAATAAAGATGAAGAGTTTCCTTCAAGGCAGGGCTGGCTGATGTTTGCTGACATGGGCCACCAAAGGGGGACAGGCACCTGCAGAGGTTCTTCATTAAAAAACTAGAGGTGAGTGAGCCACAGCATGTAACTCTTCTCTATGTCTACAAACTGCAGGGACTGACATCTCTCTGCACAAGAAATGCAGTTTTAAATATGAAATTAACCTGGAAAACTAAAGCAGAAAAGGGGTTTTGAGCACATTTACCTCAATAGAATTCTGAGAATATTGTGAATAAGACAGTTACTCTACAACAGCCTCTACATGATGGTTTTGGCTCATACCTCACTTCTGAATCATTCCAGGTTTCAGAGCTGCAGTACCACAAGAGCTCAGAGCTCTGGCACCAGTGTTGGTGTTCAAGTTGTCATGGCTTTAGGTGCTGTTAGAAAATGAAAACAAGACAGCAGTCCTGGGGGATACCAGCATATCTTCTAAGACTGTTTCATATGGAGAGTTGGCAGAAAACATGTCATGGGGTGCTGGCATGGGTGGCAGTAGGTATCTGTACTTGCTGGGAGTCCCGGTGACTGAGCACTTCACACTTGATCTCCCTGATTTCAGCTACTTCTGAAGGTGTCTGGGGTCCTTCTTGCAAAGTGCCTAGAGGCCACAATAAACCAGCACAGTCACCTGCATTACAAAGTCCCTCTGGGCAGAAGCCAGGGAGGAGGATGGTGCTGCCCTTGGGACCAGAACCACCCGCTCAACTGGACCAGTGAGTGGGGCAGCAATAGAGGGAGTCACCTTCTCGGGGAAGGAGGGGGATCAACAGGCAAAGGAGCTGAAGGGACCCCAGGGCCTCATGCTCCGTGGTTTCAGAGCAGCACCACACTGCAGGGAGCAGCTTATCTGCCCCGCACTGCACGTGATGCAATCTGTGGTGCAGGCAGCAGCTCCGGAAAACCAGCACTGCAGGCAGCGGGCAGATGCGGCTTGGCGTCAGACTGAACCAGGCTGTGGGTGGTTTGATACTGTGTTATTCCAGGCTGGGCCTAGTACTCGTTATTGTCTCACAAAAAGCATACATGAAAGCTCTTCTCAGCTTACAGGGTTTAAGTATCTTAAACAGCCTTTATCTGCTGTTCTACACCATGAAGATGAAAGCATACTCCAATAAAAAAAGGGTAAACTCTTCACAGTCATGTTAGTAACATGATCTTTCATCAAAAGCTAAGTCATTTGCATTCTCAGAAATAGCACTGAACTCGGCAATGATCACAGCAATGAAAACAGTAGCCTGCAGATGACCAGGTTTCCTCCATAAAGGCAGTGAGGCAGGAAGACTAGTCATTAGAGAGACCAGGAAGAAAAAGTCCTCATTCTCCATCCCAATGCCCACTATGACGTGGTTGTAGTTCATGCTGACCTGCCCAAAATGGCCACAAAGTAGTGAACATAGTGCAACTGACAGGGTAAATCAAATTACATGAAAGGCACTAAAGGCTTAAAAAACAGCCTTGAAAACTGCTCTGGGATGGTGGACATCAGTCAGAAGATGCTCAAGCAGAGCAGATGGTGGTGAACATGGAAATGGTTTCTGTAATGGTTTCTGTAACTATGTTGTTTCATTGGCACAGTCCGTATGGTTGCGACAACCTGATTTTCTTATAACAAGCCCTGCCTAGCCACGTTTGGTCACTGACCCAATGTCTTCTACACCTTCCCTAAGTGACCCTCAGCAAAATCATCCTTCCAGGCAACAGCTTTTGATTTGTTTTGGTTTTCATGGGGTTTTTTGTTTTGTTCGTTTCTTATTTCTGGATTTAGGAAATAAATTACCTTTCAGATCTCTTCATTTGTCAGTTGCTGCTGTTGCCTCCTAAAACAGCAATCAGAAAGGGTCAAATGGGAAAGGTCAGCTCTGGATAATGACACTGGACAGACCTGACTTTGAGATGCCTGCGTTCTGGCAAAGTGTCCCATGACAGCTAACACACTAATGAGGCTTGACGTATACAATGTGGATATAACAGAGCAAGAAATGAAAGTTAAAGCTGACAGCAGCCTGAATAGACTTAGATGTTCAGTCACAGCTTGAGCCCTTGTGGCTCACCTCTTCTTGGTGTAGCTCTGCCCAGCAGCCTCTTCGGTGAAGACAGATCTGATGCCACCAACTGAAGTATCGCTACACCTGCATTTGTTTGGGTGGCAGACCTGTGGCAACAGTTTAGAAGTCCTTATTGCTACCACTGTACCAGGAAAACACCAAGTTTCTTGGAGGCTTGGCCTCAGAAGATCCCTCTCAGCGGGTGGTGGGGAGTACCCCTCCCCAGAGGAACCTGCACTGTGGACTCAGCACCCAGCACTCCTCTGGAAGCTTTCTGGGCCATACAGGCTGTCTCTGTGACCGGTAATACTGGTGAACAAGCATTTTTCCCCTGCCAGAGTTGTATTAAAAAAATCAAAAATATGCTTTTCAGTCCTTGAACTTGCTGAACGTGATTTTGGTTAAGCATTCAAAGACAGTTAATGCAGTTGTTTAAAGAAAAGGGCTTTGACAGTATTATTTTATAGTATTTCTGCTTTATTAAATGCCTTAAGGCTTGAAATGACCTGCTTTGTTTCAACATTTTCAGGGACAATTGTGATTGACATTGATAGTAATTGCTTAATCTAAAGACATTTTTAAAGGCCAGAAAGTAGAAAAGGAATACAGTTTGAATGATACGAAGTGAAGTAGCTAAAACATTGTAACATTCCCACTCTGTTCCCCTTTTAACGGCTTGGTTTAGCGTGTCAATTCTTTAATTTTACTTTGATATGAATTTACTTCTCTTACAGCAGCATATTTTTCTCCAAAGACTTTCCTTTTCTGGTGATTGATCATCTTCTACATTTTCTTTGCTTTGTGTGAAACTGTGCTGTAATCTAGTCAGATCCATGTATATTCCTGCTCGCACAATGGCCTTTTCCTCCTTGCAAATACTGTTAATGAGTCTGTACCAGGAAAGTTTTTCCCTCCCACAACACATATGGTCTTTCTGTAGAGAGGATAGGTGGTGGAAAAGAAAATATATGTTAAAAAATCATAAACATGCCGCTGTTTTGGGTTTCTTTTTGCTGTTGATTGTTCGGGGGTTTCTAGCTGGATCGTGCTAGGCTGAAAAATGCTGAAAGGAGTAAAATATGTTCCCAGTTCCCAGTGAGGGAATATAACTGAATTTCAACTGGGTGATCAAAAAGAAAAAGGAAAAGGATCCTCTTTCTCTTCTTAGGCTATTCTGGGCCTAGAGCTAAATAGGGTCAGAGTTGGTACTCACTGTACATAGCAGTCTACCAGAGCCACAAAAATGTAAGTAAGTTAGGACCTCTTAAGGCTGGAAGATGTAAGGGGAGCTATGGTAACACCTACCTAGAAAAGGCTGGGGAAGGGGCTAGGAAGTCCGCAAACCTTAAATAACACTCATCAGTATTTCTTTTATCTGCCTTCCATTTTTCCTTCTGTAAATGTAATTTAGGAGTCAGCTTCCCACGTTAAGTGGTTTTGAAGTGTGTGGTCTACAGAGGCTCCTTCTCTTAAATTATTCAGAGTAACAAAAGCCCACCTATCTCGCTGTGCAGAATTTTTGAGTAGAATCAGCAAAAGGTGAAAGTGAAAAAACCACACCCCCATATGTATATACATATGTATATACATAGAAATACATTCAAATCCTCTCCTTCTGTCTCCTTCTTTCTTTTCTTAACCTGCCCAGTGAAAAAGAATGTAAGGGCCAAGAAATGAATGGGCTTAGTTTCCAATAAAGCAGTTTAAAGACAAGCTGTTCATCATTATCATGGCATGGATTTTTCTGTCCATATATCCTTCGTGAAGCCCTTCACACAATGAGGCCCTTTAAGAGAAGTGCAATTAGACCCTGATACCAAGAGGAAAGTGAAATTGGAAGAAAAGAGCTCTGCCAGCAGTGACAGCACCTCCCACAGTCTCCTGGGTTTCACCTTTTGGATTTTACTTCCCTGGTCTCGAAAGACAAGATGTGGTCAGAGCAGGCAAAAGAGAAGGCCCCGGACAGTGTCACCACAGCTACCACTTTTAGGCTCATTTCAACATCTCTTGAAATGTAGTGGATGATTCCTCTGGGCTCACCCATCCCTCACAAAGCTTTTTCAGTCCAGCTTCTGTCTCCTGACTTCATGTTTAAAAGGCACAGTGTGGTTACTGCCCACAGCAATTTCTCTGGCTGTATGGCTGCAAGCTTATGGTCATTGTGCAAGTACAGCAAATTCTTGGCCAGCCTGCTGCTGCTGTGTCTTTCCCACTTCCCAAAGCTCATGTCCGTACCATGTGTGTCACACCAGCAGAAAGCAGTGTGAGACTCCAGCATCAGAAATGGAATGTACACTTTCCACCTTCATTGGTTTTCCTTTCCCTATTCAATACATATTTTGTCTTTGAAGAAAGAAGTTTGTGTATAAGGTAACAGCAAGCCTATGCTCCAGGTCCATCATGACTAAATCCCCTAGAATAATGGATATTAACTATTGTTGTCTGTGCTACGTTTTCTCCCTAAAAAGAAGGGGGATGAGGGATTTTCTAATGCTTACATTTTTTTAGTACTTGAACTGTTTCTTCTTTAACAAAAGCTATGAAGATTTTTAATGGTGGTTATTGCCACAGCACCAAGCTGTCTGTAGACTTGAAGTCTCAGATCGTGTTTAACTGTTTGGTGTAATGCAGAGCATTTTAATCAAAATGCATACATAGAGAAGAAACTCTCCCAGCACTGGAAAACCTGCTTCGTCCTACAGAGGTGTGGTCCCTGTGTGGCCCCCTCAACTTGTTCCTAGGCAAATCTTCCGAAGAATTCCCACTTAAACCCAGTTTGCAAAACTGTGGGTCTGCATGGCCACTCTTCCAGCACAGCTGTCAATACCTGTGAATCAAGCCCTATTGATGTTAGGCTTTTGATCAAGACATTCGAGGTAGGCTAGGCTCAAGCTAGGCTTTCCATGCTCTTTTCATGGTTTTTATTCATCCTGCTTCATGACCAGTGCACAGTCTTATAAAAGAATGGTGAAAGGGTCGTTAATATTCTGCAAGCATGTGGCACACAAGTAGAGGATGAGGCTTGGTAGGGAAATCTGCTCACAGAACAAGGCAGGAGGAAGAGGAAATTGTGCTGGGACATCTCTGCAAGGATATAAGATGAGAGCAGGTGATGGATTTTGGCAGGTGGAAAAGGTTTCTCAGTTGCGTTAAATGCAGACAAAGGCTGTTTAAGGGGCTTATAGGTCCTGGACCATCAAGCTTTACAGACTCTGAGGTATCTAAGAGTGGGAGAAGAATGCAGTGTGCTCCTTTTCCAGTCACTAGCTCTGGTATCTGGGATTCCACCAGCTCAAATGTGCCAGGAATTAAGTCTCCCCAGACAAACAGAGATAACATAGCAGAGCTCTGATCAAGGGACTGATATCAAAGGAGCAAATCTCTCAGCCCCGGGGATGAATCATCAGAGCAGTTTATTCCAACCTTTTCTCCTCCTTTCAAGTATCAGGTTCAATTGCAGCAACAGCAGCACAAAAGGCTTCGTCATTCTAGGTGCTGCAAAGACAGGGAAAACACAACCGGGAGGAATGGAATTCACAGGTGATACAAGGCTGGGAGGGTGCTGCAAATACCACAGAGAACAAAGAAGTAATGCAAAAGGAACCTATCTTGCTTGGGCAGGGAGGAAGAAGGAAAGATGAGGGCTAGTCATGCACCTGGGGAAAAAGAATCCTAATGGTAGATAATCAAAGGGAGATGTCTAGAAAGCACAGCATGGAAAAAATAAAACAGCCTGGCAAAAGAGATGCAAATTTGCCAGATGAAGTATAGCAACATATACTGTGCCACAGGCGTGCAAGCCCTTGACAAAGATCTGTATAATGTCATTTTCATGGATGGGGAAACTGAGGCACCACACTGGCTCAGTTATTGTGCCTGTTATTATGCAGCACCGACTACACCTTGAGTAGGCAGAAACACCAATTTGTCAATAGAAAAAACTTTTGTGTTAGAGCTAAAGGGAGTTATTATGCACGCTTTTGGTGAGGTTACATGGAGAAGGCTACGTTCTGGTTTGTGTGCCCTGCAAAATGAGGGGATGAGGAAAGGGTGGCCCCAGGGCAAAGCAGCAGGCAGAGCAGTGTACAAAACACAGCTTCTCTCTACCAAGTCAGTATCAAGCCAGAATTGCAGCATCTCATCCTCTCTGCTTCTCGGCAATCTGTGGATCTAATTGCTGTTTACACATAGGGGGAAGATCTGTCCTGTCTGAAGGCATTGCTGCTGCCACATCCACTCAGGTTGCCCTTCCCACAACGCAGGTGGGAAAGGCTGGACTGGCAGACACAATGCCAGACACAGGGCTTTCATGAAAGTGAATGAGGTGGTGTGTCACTTCAGCTCCTCCAGTTCTTCACAGTCATCTCATCTGTGTAGCAGCCTGCTCTGCAACAGAGACAAGCTGGGGACCAAGCCAGGCCTGGTCCTCTGCCCCGTCGCCATCAGCGACAGTTATGTTGGATTATCCTCCAGCAAGCTTTACTGGGGCATCAGTCGCATCATTGCTGGATCTTAATAAACAATGTTGTTGTTGTGTCTGGTTTCCCCACAAACTGTGTTAGCTCTGCAGTGCAAAAAGGAGCAAGACCTGACAACTCTGTATAAAAATCAGTTGATCTCTGAAGCCTGTACCTCTGACTCAAGTGCACACCAGGAGCCACAGAAGTGCTGCTGAGCTGTAGTCTGGTTTGGGTTGTAGTTGGGAGTTCGGGGCAGAGCATGTTTTGTGGGGTAATGGCATGTCATTCATGTTTCAGAGCAGCCCTGTGCTTTGGCATGTCAGGATTTACTTGTGTGACTTACCAGTTGCTCTAAAAAATTGTTACTGATAATTACATTGCAGGTGAGTCTAAGCTTTGGAAGGAGAACTGGGGGGTGGGAGTGGATGACAGTCATCTACAGTGATTATCTGCTAAGGGTGAGGCACCTGGGAAACACACATGCTGCTAACATAGATGCTGCTAGTGTGCAGCCACATAACCAGCCATGTTTCCATGCTACAGACAGGGTAACACAGAGTCAGCTCTCTTCAGTGAGGCTACACTTGGTGCCTTGTGCTTCCCTTCGGGTGCTGTGCTCTAGCAGGAATGAGCAGCCCCAGGAGCAAGGAAGCAATTCAGGACCCAAAGGTAATCAGTTTAGGGGATGTAACTAATTGGGAATACAACAGACAGAGTGGAAGGCTGGTGGCCTGTGGAAATCTGAGCGTGAAAATAAAAACCCAGACAACCCTGGGGAGTTTTTAAAAGGTTGTGATGTTCCTTTGGGACCCAGGTGAAGAAGTATCTTTTGCTCACACTAGAAAAGGGGTGTAGCAAAAGCACAGCACCAACCTCTGCCTCCAGTGATGGCCCTGCCAGCATCCCCTCCAGGCACTTTGTTCTCCAACACAGAAGAAGGTGACATTCATATTGTAGAACATTATAAAGTGACCTTGCACTAGGGCATGACTTGAGGTGTGCAACCATGGCAGTAGGAGAATCCAACGGGCCATGGTCCCTGTGAGACAAGGCTTTAGCTTGGGTGTAAGCTCAGCAGGTCTCCTGTGTCATACAGATTTTGGGATGGGATAAATGCAAGTTTAGTCACTGCCCAGGATAAAGTGCCTCAAACCTCCACACCACCCCCAAAGCTTTGTCCTCAGGGCTATATGTCTTAAAGAAAACCTAAGGCAGGGGAAGGATGGCAGCATGAAGTGCTGCTTAAAGAATGACTCTTTAAAGAGCAATGGAGAAGAGCAAAGGGGAAGCAGAGAAGTGAAGAGCAAGAAAAATGGGCTGAAACATCAAGGAAAATGCAAAGAGAATCCCAAAAGCGTGACGGAGTATAACACTAGGTCGCCCTCAGCTCTGTAGATGGGCAGACCCTGCAACAAATGACATGAGGCAGAAGAAGCTACAGAAAAAATGGGGCCATCAGAAAGTGGGGCCATGAGGTAGAAGGTACGACCAAGTGATGTTCAGGGACACAAGGAAGGGCTTGAGGTATGAGAGAAAGCCCAAAGTTGGCCAGGTAATGCAAGCCCGTCTCCATCCATACTTTCAGTGTTTATGGAAAGGCTACATCTGATATGCTACTCTGCTACCTTCAGTCTAGCTGAGCTAGCTGTGTTTTGCATGCCCGTCAGTTCTCCCTGGCTGTGGTACTTACAAGGTCATGAGCATTTATGAGTTTGCCCCAAGCTCTTTACACAGGTAGCTCTGAATGGCAACTGACAATAAATTCCAGTAGTTGATGCTCTGTGAAAAGCGTGTATTTTGACCATGTTTCTCTTTGGGTTCATGTGAAAAATCTCATTCTGCAAATAATCGGGCATCCTAATTTCTACTCTGCAGGATGTGAGTAACTGTGCAGGCAGAGGCTGATTGCTCATATCCTGTGGGGCAACTGTAATCTAGCCTACATGGATGGTAAAATACAGTCTTGAAGGTGTTGCTTTCATAACCCAGTGAAAGTACAGCTATGGTGTGCTTATTGCAAATTGTTAAAGGTCACCCATTATCTCCCAGCACAGCCAGCTCCCTTACCAGTGGTGGCTGTTGAAACTTGACAGTGCTGAATTTATCAAATCAAGTACAATTTCTGTGGGAACATGATGCAACTACGTGGCTGAAAAACTGCTGTGGTGCAGCTGGAGACAGTCCAGGTCCTTTAGGAAGCCCTCAGTTAAAAAGAACCACAGCCACAAAGTATGTCATGCCTGTGTGCAGAAGCTCAGTGAGAAATACGTGGAAATACAATATTAATCCTTCTTCCTGTCTCTCCAGCAGTGACCATCAACCCGACTCTAGCTCTGCACTTTTATTTGACAACGTCAAGATTTCATTTAGGTGGGCACGAACTTTTCCCACCAGCTTCCCTAGGGCCATCACTTTGTCCATGAAAATATCCAGGCGCAAGGAAGGGAAGTGGTTTGCTCAAGATCACTCAGCACCCGGCAGGAGAATGAAATGCAAGCTTTCCCTGCTCAAAGATCCTGCTCTGACCAGGAGGTGGCACTGCCAGCTTTTCTGGCTGAAGCTGGTGAGCTTCTTGCTTAACCAGGCAGCACAGCCCGCAGTTCCAGTTCGATCCCTGCATGCCAAGCACCACCCTAGGAAAAGACCTAGATGATTTACCTTGTTCTGTTTGTGCAACTTTTACCCTCATTGCCCCTTCTTCCAATGAGGTTCCAATCAGGCCAAAAGCCTGAGCAATAGTAATAAAATGCACATTAGTACAACATTTTGTTGCTCCTAAAATACCCGTCCACCTACATCAGTCCCTCCTTGTTCCTGTTTTCCCCTGCCTCCCATCTCAGACCTATCAGAAGAAGTGTGTAGATGCTCCAAACAAGTGCTGTGTCATGCAGTATTGCTGTCTGCCTTTAACCAGCAGCCTCAGCACTTCACGCGCATATCCTATATATTTGCAAGCACACAGATGTTTCTCATCAGCCGCTGTCAAGCTCTGCTTTATCCACAGGATAAAGATGTCCAGAGCATGCCAAGTCCTGTATCTAGCTGCTGAATCATAGAATCATAGAATAGTTACGGTTGGAAAGGACCTTACGATCATCTAGTTCCAACCCCCCTGCCATGGGCAGGGACCCCTCACACTAAACCATGTCACCCAAGGCTCTGTCCAACCTGGCCTTGAACACTGCTAGGGATGGAGCATTCACAACATCCTTGGGCAACCCGTTCCAGTGCCTCACCACCCTCACAGTAAAGAACTTCTTCCTTATATCTAACCTGAACTTCCCCTGTTTAAGTTTGAACCTTTTACCCCTTACGAAATGAGACTAGCCTTCAGTATACGCCTTACTCTAAAGATACTCACATTTTTTTGTTCATCCCTACCACCTTACTATGCTTGGCAGCCATCACTTTGTACCCACAGAGCACTGTTAGATGGCATGTTCCGGATGGAGCATGGTGACAAAAAGCAGCCTGCTGAGCAACAGCAAGTGCTGAGCTGTGCACATTCTTGGAGGGTATAGGCTAGAGTTTATTTACCTCTCCTGCCTCACAGCAGCCTGCTCCCAATCCACCCTGTAGTCATGATTCCTTGACTAAAAAAGTGGGGTCTCCAACTGAGACAACTCATAACTTGCTAAAACTTCTTGGTGGCCACTCCACCTTGCCGTCCTTCAGCTCCCCTCACAGCCATGCTGCTTTCAAGGATTCTCTCATACTTTTCAATTACTTTTGCTTTCAGAGACCTGACCACTCATCACTGCATACTTCTTCCCCGTCCTTATCACACACAGCTTCCTCCTTTCCTTTAACTGCTAGCAATACTACCAGCAAGTGACAAGTCTGTGATAATCCTCCTGGCTAGTTCACTACGGTGGCCACCTCCTGCCTGCTCCAAGACACCCTTCTGGAGTCACCTGCTGTCTCTGCCAGGCCTTCTGCTGCATCACCTCTCAGTGCTTCACTCCATTCCATCCTTCCTTGGCTTCCTCTTGTTCTGTTCCCTAAACATCACCTTCAGTTTCAATTCAACCTTGATCCTCACTCACCAGTTCCACACTGTCTCTCCTGAGTCTGGTGTATTCTTTTGACAGCCCTGAGACAGTGGAAAATGCTCTCTGGGCTTTGGGAATGCATTGTCCCTCAGCACAGACAGCCTCCATGTTGTACACATTCACGTAATACCAGGGAAGGAAGGTAGCTGGCTGCTTGTGCCCCAGAAATCCATAGTTCCAGTTCTGCCATCCATCACTCTTCCTCTGACTTTCAGCATCAGAGTTATAAGAAGACAGCAACAGAGCATCAGCAGCTGTTTTCCCTGGCCTAACATCTTGGTGGCTGCAGGAAGATAAGGAATGAGTGGTTGCAGGAAGATGAGGAATGAAACACAGCATCTTCAAATCATTTTGTTGTGGAGGGAGTCTGGGAATTTTGGATAAAAGCTATCCTGGCTAAGGAAGGAGCTCCGCAATGAATTCAAATGCAAAAGGTGCGTATGCAAGAGGTGGAAACCCGAATACGCTATGAAAAAGGACAAAAGTACTGCTTGGGTACTAAAGGACAAAATCAGAAAGGTCTCTGATGGAGCAAAAACTTGAATGGGACAGGATGGGTGACAAGAGGGATTCTGTCATTATCTTAGTGGCAACTCCAGGAAAAACACAGGTCTACTGAGGAACGGGAGGCAAACTAGTGATAGATGCCTCAGCCTTAGAAGAGGCTGAGGTACTCAAAGCCATCCTTATAACAGCCTGAAGATACAAAGTTTGCTTCAATTATCACCAAACATATCATAATGGTCTGGAAATCTGGGAGACAGCCAGGAGTGGAGCAGCAAGAGGTTCAGTACTTCTCAGGCTGAATATATCACAGTGCATGGAATTCAACAGGATACTCTTCAAGGGTGCTGGGATATATCCAGAGCTGCTGAAAGAATTGCCTGATGTGATTATGAGAATGCGGTCTTTCATCTGTCATCCCTGACAGCTGGAAAAAGAGTAACATGCCCAACAGCATGGAAAGCAAGCAGGATGACTCGGGGAGCTCCAGCCCAGCCATCCTTATCTCAGTACCATGCCCTCTTGACACCCAGTGCCAAACGTGCAAAGGGCAAGCATGTAATCAGGAAAGGTTGATACCGGGTTTGCCAAGGGCAGACTGACTGCCTTTTAAAATGGAAAGACTGTCTGTATGGATTAGGGAAGAGTGGCTGATATACTTTGGTGTGAATTCCACTGTACCATCCTGCAAAGCATACTGCTTTGGAAGGCACCTGAAGTATGGCAGCAAATCACTACTCAGCATACTGGGAAATGGGAAGTTGTAAAATACTCCAGTGAAGGCAAAGGCCACCATCGGTAGACTAACTCTTGCTAATTCCATGCTGGTGTCCTGACAACATGACAGTGCCCAAGTAGCACCCTGAGCAACCCATCACCCTCTTCAACACCCTGACATGGGGTAGAATACACCAAAAAGACTAAGCCTAGCACCTACACCAGCTGATTGTCCCTTAAAATATTCTGGAGCACTGAAGGTTGAACTGGAGGCAGGTGGGCTATACAAAGCCATAACCAACTGGCCAAATATTATTAGAAGATTTCCCCCAGACTTTCCATGAGCAATATCCGGAAATGGAAGAAGCGTCCCACATGTATTGCCACTACATACTTCTGATATTCTGCTGATGTATATCCACTAAATGTCTTTCTGGAACATGTAATTTGTAGAGATGTATCTGTCCATGAAACATTTGGCAGCTCCATAAGGCCAGAGGATATGTCAATGAAGAATTCATAACCAGGGAGACAGATTGAGGAAGAAAGTCTTCATACTAGCTTTAGCTCATGCATAATAGTCACGGGCTATTCCTTAAGAAAAATCCAGTAGTGCATCTATCTAGGAACAAGCTTCTGGGCCCACGAGCCTGTTCTGGTACAGTGGTGGCAATGGTGGGACAGCCAGGAGGATGCTTCAGTGTAGAAGGCAGGAATTAAGACAGTAGGTCATACAGGTTGACTAGCATTTCCTGTGTATGAGGGTGTGGAATAGGCTAGAGCAATACTAGAAGTGGATCAGACACTGTGAGGTAGAAGGGAGAAGTGCAGCCTGCCAGTATCTGCAGGTTAGTATGGATCTGGAACGGCTGGAGACAGGACACCGTAGTAGCTACTACCCTGACCCGTGTGTCAGGGTGCTTCACAGAATAAGGCACTGTTGTTTCCTTATGGCAAAGAAGTCCTATGTTCAGATTTCTGTTCCAGTCTGCCGAGAATGAGGAGCTGACATTAAAAGTACAGACAGGAAATATGGAGAAGAGGGAGCTTATTGCTCCTAGTTCTACAGTCATCAAGGTAGACTGGAAAACCACAGGTAGCAGGCCCATTTTAGAGGAACAGCTGATTTTAAAAGGCAAGTAGAAAGAAGGTGACAGAGCAGGGTGATGAGAAAGTCTTCTCCAGTGTCGAGACCTCCACACAGTTCACTCATAAATCCCCACCACCTGTCCCTCTTAAGCTTCCCTTCCAGAGACACAATTTTTCTTCACAATGAGCACAGACCTAGCTATTAAGAACGCGTGTCCAGTTCCTCCTTTCCCCTTGAGACACTGCTCCTTCTGTGCCCATGAGACTACTGGTCACACCACAGAAACCTACAGTATTAAGCCCTAAGAGTGCGGTGTTGGCACTGAGGCTGGGAGGGATGGTAACGGGGTACATGCAGCTGGTCTTCATATCTTTCAGAGGGATTGATTCATCTGTTGTCTCATTTACCTATACCAGGAGGACACTGGCAACTCTCATTTTCCAGGGTTTTGTAAGGAGAGATGAAAACAGTTCTCAGGGTTTCATACCTGTCTGTCAAGATTTCAACATGAATCCAGGGGGAAAACAAGCAGGACATAATTTCAGAGGACGTTATTTAAAAACTGGGAGACATAGGACATACGGTTTAAGCGCAGAAACATCTTCTATCCCAACTATCTTGGCCTGCACTTTTAATGCCCTATCTTGAGCAAGTTATCAGACTTACTGCATGTGTGCAAAGTATTCACACCCACAAACCACACATCAGATTTTCTATCTCAGAAGAAAGACCTGGCTGCTAATACGAGTCTCAACTGGGGTTTGTAGTGCTGGTGGGAAGCCACGTCAAACTTGGTTTTCATAGCTGTGGTCAAAAACCTGCCCAGGAGCACTGAGAGGCAGGGAGCAGAGGGACCTTTGGCTCACACACCTTCCCAGTCACCCAGCACCTTCTACAGCCCTTTTCACTGGCACCAGGGACAGTACAAGCCCCTTCCTCTGTGACCCTCTTTAACCACGTTCCCTCCCATGCCTGGCAACCTAAGTGGAGGATGAACCACAAGCAGCGCTCTGTCTCCACAGTGTCCTTGGGTTGGAGCACAAGCAAATACACCCGGTGTCTGCGTGTCTGGTGCCAAGCGAATACGTCTGGGTGTGACCGTTCCTATGCTCATTTTGGCCGCAAGTTCAGCAAGGGCTTCCAGGGAACTGAGGTGTGTCCTGCCTGCCCTCCTGCCCCACTTCGGGTTGCAGTGACTGGTTCCGGCTCTGACGAGCTGTTGGCATTTCCAGGCCAAAGTCCCACCTTTCCCTCCCTCCCAACCTTCTCAGCAGAGTTCACTCTACTCCACTTTAAAAGTGTTACCAGTTCAGCCTGACCCTTCTCTTAGCAGGAAAAATGTGCTCCCTCAGCTCAGTTAACAAAAAGTTGAGTCCCGGCCAACAAAAAACCCTGGAACTATCTTTTCATGAGCCACTACTGTGCACTAAATCTTTGCTAAAGCTAAATTTCCAGCAAGCCCTAGCGTTCATGATTTGGCTGCTCTATCCTCACACACACAGGCAGCCTGGAGGTGAACTCCTGTACCCAAGGACAAGTGGCGTTCTCTCTCTTCACTTCTACTTGTTTGCTTGTTTTCTTTCTGTTTGGTTTTTTTTTTTCCCAATTACCCTTGAAATCAGACTTGCTCACACAGCAAAATTGCCCTTGACAACGTACTTGGAAATACTGAAGCTTTCCACTAACACAATGCTTTTAACTTGTTTTGTTGCTGTGACCAAAGCATGACAACATTCACGACTACCTATGAGCTATGTATGACCAGTGTAAACATTATTCTTGCATCAGAATAAGAAAAAAGTCAAGTGACTGTTCAAGGCCAGGTTGGACAGAGCCTTGGGTGTCATGGTTTAGTGTGAGGTGTCCCTGCCCATGGCAGGGGGTTGGAACTGGATGACCTTAAGGTCCTTTCCAACCCTAACTATTCTGCAATTCTATGACTGTGTAATGCTGCTGCATCACTCACAGAAAGTTTTGTCTATGGCACGAAACAAGGAAGCTGGAAAATATTTCTCTCAAGGCCGCTGCAGTCAGTTTCTCTGAGACGGATGAGCCTCCGCAGATTTCAGAGCAGTGGTGGTATCTGTCCAAACTGGCCTTTGCTGACATTGCTCATGGCTCATTCTGTTTGCCAGGACCTTGTCTTGCATTGCCTAACAGTTACGAATATACCTTTGCTTTGTGCTTATGGAAAGGCTACTTCTGATAGCTCTGCAAAGAAGGACTTGAGGATGTTGAGGTTAGGTATAAGGAAGAAGTTCTCTACTGTGAGGGTGGCACAGGTTGCACAGGTTGCCCAAGGAGTTGTGAATGCTCCATCCCTGGCAGTGTTCAAGGCCAGGTTGGACAGGGCTTGGAGCAACCTGGTCTAGTGGGAGGTGTCCCTACCCATGGCAGGGGGTTTGGAACTGGATGATCTTAAGGTCCTTTCCAACCCAAACCATTCTATGATATGCTACTCTGCTAACTTCAGTCTAGCTGAGCCAGATGTGTTTTGCATGTCCATCAGCTCTCCCTGGCTGTAGCACTCAATGGGTGTTTTAACCCAGATATTGTGGTCCAAGAGCTGCGGCCTCACTCCAAGGGAGGCTGTGGCTCTGACATAGCTGTTTGTTTCAGCTGCAAAGGTTCTCGCAGGCATTCATGGTGGAGGAGACACCTGCATTTCCCTTTTCCTTTCCCTCAGGAACTGATGAGCTCTTGCCTGTGAGGCATAAGCTACCAGGCTGCCATAAGGCTTCATGTTATTTTGCATGTATCTCAAGGGTCTGTACTTCCATGTGGCTGTCATCTTTCTACAGCATGTTGTTTTCAGTCTCTCTCTTCCTCAGTCTCTCAGCTGCTTCTGTCAAAGTTCATGCTCCTGTCTCAGGCCCAGTTCCACTTTCTCACCCTTATGAATGCCTCACTTTCCTTCCAGATCTTGCATCTTATTTCTCCTTTCCCTGCAGGGCAGCAGCCCACCATTCTCTTTTTACCCATTGCTTCAATGCTTCCTCATAATCTTCACTGCTCCCCTTCTGCATTCAGCCTCCTACAGGCTATTCCACACATCATAAACTTCTTCAGCCACCCTGCTGCATCCATATCCTTCCACACCTCCACCACTGCTCCCAGCTTTCATTCCATTCTTGTTCATCATCCCTATGCCTTCCTAAGTGAGACTCAAAGGAGAGCTATGAGGTTAAGACACGTCACTAAGAGCTTTGAGCCGCATCAGAGAAAGCATTTTGGAGAAATAAGTAAATCAGAGGGGAACAAAGATAATCCAGACCCCATATTAGTTAATATATGAATACAAGTTAAAAACAAGGTAATATGCAGTCTGGGTGACAGGAATATAAAGGACGCAATAAACATCTGAGTTTGTTTGTGGGGGAGAAGACTTGTTGATGGAAGGCAAATTTGTTCATGATGGAGAAAAACCCAAACAAAACCCAAAGCAGAATGAACCAGAGATCGGAGCAGAGATGAAAGACTGGGTGATGTTTGATCAATGTTGATCATTGCATGGATGACCAGTGCCTCGTTCAGTACTTACAATGGTCCCACACTGCATGCCACAGGGACTGCTGCACCAATGTGACTGCTTTATAAAAATCCATGTGACCTTCTGCTAAACAAAAAATGGTTGTGCAGTGCAAGCAGAAAACAGATTGATCAGGTCAGTCATGTGTCTGTCCGGCACCCTCAAGCTGCGTTTTGTGGAGAAGGAAAAGACAGTTCTTGTAAACACCATGTACTTCAGTGGGGTATAGCATAGAAACAGGGTTTGACACAGCAAGTGAATTGTTTTCAGTTATACAGCCTGCCTCCACTGGATATGGCATACATTTAAGTAGCATCAATTATATTCTCATAGCTTATTTAATTGCAAACAGCTTTTCCTTTTGAAGCCCCCTTACAGTTTTCAAAGATGATCATGTCTAAACCAAGACTCATTCCCCAACCAGAAGTTTCTCATAAAAACTACACAAACCATAAATTTAGGGCTCAGCAAATCGTGTTCCTTGGCTCTGAATGATTCTGGTCTCCAGTTTCTCTTTTGACAAGAACCCAGAACTGCCAGAGTTAAGTCTGACCTAGATACACTGCTCAGTTTGGATGGCTAGGTTCTACGTTTTTTTCAGCTCGGCCAGAGTTGAAAAACAATCATTGCAGCTCTGCTCAGAGCGCTCCCGAGCTCCAAGGTTGGTTGCATAGCAAACTTTGCAAAACACAGGCATAAGCTAGGAACACGCAGCAGTCAGCAGTGCCAGAAAGCCAGTACTGGCTCCATGTTACAATGAACTTTTTCAGACTTTACATTATGCCCTACTGTTTCCTGGTTGCTTTATGCGGTCTGCTGGCTCTGTGGTTGTACTTATCCGATTCTTCCTCTACAGTACTTAAGATTCTGTCATCTTTCCTTCCTCTTGCTTCCCTCCATCCTCTTCCTCTGAAGGATGTTTTACCTCTTTTTGATGAGCTGTTCTCAGTTTCTGCCTGTGGAACACAGGTACAGATTCCTTGGGCTTGTAAGATGGCTGTAGGACAGGAAAGGAGTCCACTAGAGCAAGAGCTTGTTGCCTCACAGCAATAGGTGGGAGCACAGTAGTCCTCAGGCAAGAGAGGGGTACATGGTCAAGAGCACCCCACAGACCTGCCAGTGGGACAGGAATGTCACAGCCCCTAAGGTAAGGGAGCAATCCTGGGGACTGGCCTTGCTCCATGCAGTGAGATTTCCACTTTACCACCCTGCTCCCTTCAGACACCCAGTACTGAGTGTACCCAGGCAAGATTTCCAAGGATGATTATTAATGCCATTTACCAAACAGAGGGAACAACATGTCATTTACAAAGGGGAATAGGTCTCTCTTCACGTTCATGGCAGAAAAGTTCAGGACCACTCTTGAAACTGGACAGGGGCAGAAGCCTTGGGTGTTTCAACTCTGGGCAGAATTCCTAACTTCCAGCCACTTCTCCTGTTACCAAGAAATACTGGGAAATGATTTAGATGCAAGCAAAAGCCAGAGAAGCACATCTTTTAAGTGTAAAAACTCCTAAGGAATAATAGTAAAGGAACTTATGAAGGTGACATGCACGGACAAATTGGGGGCATTCCAGGACATACACTGTGATAAAGGAGTAGGAAACAGAAGAACTACAGGGTAAAGATAAAATCCAAACCAAACAATTAATTCTATAGTTTTTATTTTAAAAACAGGAAACAACCACATTAATAAGCATATAAAACCCATCAAAAATATTCACAATACAGTTACAGATAAAGAAAATAACAAAGAGATATCATGTGAGAAAGACCTAAGCTTTTCAGTCCAAGCCAACATACATCTCTGATGCAAAGTATGGAATGCTCTTATGCACAGCTGTAGGGGGAGTTTCCTAACATATAGATGCCTATATAGAAATCTTATGCCTTGAAGTGTTGGAGGGTCACAGGAAGGGCACATAAGTCTGTATGAGGAACTATGAATGTTGGGAAAGAAGTCATATGTAATACTTCCAAGATCGAGTATCTGGCATGGAAGCCTGATAGAAAGCTAGGAGAAACATGATGTAATAGGGCTGCATTGTGCAAAGCTGGAGTATTTCAAATGAAATCACAGGAAATATTTTACAGCAGCAAATATACTGATCTCTGCAACCCTTTCTCATTAAGGAGGGTAGAAATGTCATCACTATAGCTACTGAAAAAATGCCAGATACACACCCCGAAAATACACATCAACGTATTTCTCTCTCTGACCTACTCTAAAGCAGTATGTTTTCAAGAAAGCTTGGTTTAGCCACACTACTACAATTTTGATGTTGTTCCTGCCCTTCTGAGCCTTTCTTCCTTTTACCCACCTCAGAATCCATGGGCCTGCGTCTCTTATGATATCCAATGAACTCCAGCATGAGGCTGCAGGTAGACCTGAGTTTGATCAAGTCTAAAAATGCAGATGATCCTGGAGCCGGAGTTTAAATTGTACCCACCTCTGTGCTACCTTTAGCCAGCTTGTGCAGGTCTGGACAGACACGGACCTGGAGTCTCTCTTGACAGAACACTGCAGTTAGAAAGGCAAAGCTCCCACCCCTTGATTGCAAGTATACCATAGGTGCCACTTTTTGCTTTCCTGAACTGAACTGTGCTAGCCTGGCAGCAAGGGTAGGTGAATACATACTCAATTGCCTAGCAGTAGAACAAGCAGAGAGACCAATATTTACTAATGTACAGTTGCCATCTGCCATATCCCTTTTTAAAACAGAGGCACTTTTACAGAGCAGTACACATCTACACAGCATGCTGCACACTGGTGGGCATCACAACATCATGCAAGTCTTCCAGAGAGGACAGATGGGGCAAAACCGCTTAGCCTGCAATCAACCAGTGGACCTCACACTTCAGACCTTTCACACTGCTGAGCTAGCAAGTTCCAGTACCTTTGGTCTCCAGACCCGCATCTCTACCTTTATAACCTTACACATGCCATAACTGACCATGCCTCTGTCCAGAAGGGTCAATGCTACCCATGCCTCTGTTTAATACTTGGACGAACAACTGGTAAGAAAACACAGCTTTGAAAAGTAGTTTTTATCCTCAGACCCCTTTATGTAACCATTTGCAATTTTCAGACCATCTGACCTACTAGAACACAGCAGAGAAGCAAAAAGAAAATAAAAATTAAGAGAACTGAGGAAAAGTTACTTTCAGGTTTGCAATCAGCACTCTCAATCACCCCATAAAATGCTTAACACCATGACTTAAAATATAAACTAAACTAATAAAATTCATTTGCTGCAATACCACTTTCCAATCAAGACTTGGAAACGGCATTTAAAATTGTCACCCCAAAAAATCCCAATTAACAGAGATTTCAGTGGACAAACATACCTCTTCCTGCTAGTATGCAATCTCTTGCATTTCCTTCCAGAGGGCACAAATACCATGTTAGCCTTATGTGCAGAACTGGCTGTTGTACATACCATCCAAAATGCCCAATTTCCTCTTTAGTACCACATTTCTCCTTCACAGTCTTACTGCACCTCAAGTCTACAGCATCTTGTTAGATTAGCTATTTCTCTTAAACATCTTCAATTTCAGTATCTGTACACTTTTGTACACCATTAAAAAAATAAAATATTTACAAAGTGACATACAAATAAATAAACTTAAGTATGCTTTCCGTCTGTCTATACAAAAAAAAAAAATAATAAAAAAGCAGGAAAAATATGCATGTAACTTGGTCCCCTTTTTCCTGAGGCTGAAAAAAAGTGCACACTGGATAGGAAAAAGCAAGTAGATGGCTTTTTGGTAGGCTTATTAAATTCCAGTGTAACACTGCACACACACACACACAGAGTAGACTCAAAGAGCCAGGGACCTGCTTAGTGGCTCACTTCAACTCACTAAAAAAATAGGAATTAGATTCAAATATATAATGGTCACTGCATGTGTAAATATTAACCCCAGATAGCAATTAAAGGTGAGAAAAGCAAAACAATATCGCCAGCTCTTCTCTGTTCCCCCAGTGTTTGTGACAGGGAAGATGAAATTATTTTTCCAAGTGCCAGGTGCCTTCCAGTACTTGAAAATGGGACCACCCACATCAGCTTTGCTTAATGCTTGTAAGCCTAGCAGAATAGGTGGGTATATGGGCACAAAGAAGAAAATAGCAGCAAACTGGGGTGGGGGTGGGGGCAGTTAATGTCCCAGTTCTCATGGTTCTCTTTGCCAATTCCTTTTGTGATTCTTTAAAGCATGTAAAGTCAAAGAAGGGGTATGTCATGAATCTTAGGCAACTTATTTGTTGGGTTGTATGCTGTTCAGCTCCACCATGGGGTTCTTCTCTACAGGTGATGTGGGGCTGGCTTCTGCTCGTTCTTCAAAGCCCCTGGAGATATCTTCAAAAGTCCTGCCCTTGGTCTCCGGCACTTTGAAGAATGTGAAGACAAAGAAGATGACCAGGAAAACAAGGAAGATGAGGAAGACATATGGGCCACACAGTTTCTGCAGGGAAGACAAAAGCAGGAGGTTTTAATTTGAAAAACTCATAAACCCAAATACATTTGCTGTTGACAGGCCAAAATTACAGCATCTTTCACCAATGCCCTCACTGGCTTTTTGGTTAACACAGCATTTTTCAATGAAGTCAGGTTCTCATGGACTTCTGAAATGCTTTAATGTTCCTGGAGGTGATCAAAATTTAGTCTTTTAAAGGGAAAGCCTTGATGTGATGGTTATGAAGGCTCTTGCAACTATTTGTAAGCCACAGGCAGTTAAGACTGTAGAATATAAGATGAGCCATCCCACTCAACCTTCAGTAACAATCAGAACACAGAATCAGGGACCTCAGGAACACTGACCAATCTTCTGCTCAAAGTAGAGACAACTTCAAGGAGAGATCAGGTCATGCAATCATCCTTTGAAGTCTCCAAGGATGGAGATTGTACCACCTCTCTGGACAATCTATTCCAATGCTGCAGCACTATGTTTTACAAACTGAGTCCTTACCTCTGCATAGGGAAAAAGCATTCCCACCAAGAAATTGGAAGTCCAGTTGGAACAACCGGCCACTGCCATGGCTGCAGGCCGTGGGCCCTGGCTGAAGAGTTCTGCCACGATGAACCATGGGATAGGGCCAGGCCCAATCTCAAAAAGAGCCACAAAGCCAAAAGTGGCAATGATGCTGATGTATCTGATCCATCCCACAGTGTCCTGGTAAGGGAATAAAACGTGATCAGCTGCAATTCGAAACAAACACAGCACAGCACAATGCCATCTCTAGTGTCACAACTTTCTCAGCTGCACTGTAAGCACAGTTAGGAAGTTGCACTCTCCACTGCACGCTCAGCTCTAGCCCCAGGTGTACCTGCCCACAGGGCAGAATTACAGGCCAAAGCAGATGTGTGATCTCATAGGTCCCCAGCTGCGGTCAGCCTGGACAAGAACACCGATTACTCACCTTCAGAGCTAAAGCAATGGTCATAACAGCAGCGCACACCGCCATGCCACCCAAGCCAATTAAATGAAGAGTCCTGCGCCCTGCACGCTCCACCAGGAACAGCTGGAAAAGGCAGGAGGAGGAAAAAAAAAAACAACAAATAAAACCCAAAAATCCATAAAGTTGGCAGAAAGAGCAGAGGAGGCTCCCTTGCTCAGCATGCCCTGCTTCTCTTCCCTTTATCTGCCTGTAGCCCTCAGTGCCAGTGGTGATCTCAGTGCAGGTCACCAGGCTGCTCCATCTTTGTCACAAAGTTTTTCCTCTCTGGTTCTTGCCTTTTCTCATCCCCATGCACTCCTTTTCATTCTCCCTTTCTTCTAGAAGGGTAACAACACCTTTTTCTCCCCTCCTCTCACAATACTTTTAATGCATTCTTTTCTCTGGTCTTACAGGCCACTGCTTAGCCCAGTGCTTTGTCACAGCCTGGCTATTTGTCTTCAGTCATATCTCCCAAAAACACCCAGGCAGACAAGTTACCTCTTGCCATAAGGCTTTGTTCCACTTACCGACACAACAGTGAAGACTGTGTTTACGACACCAGCTCCAATAGTGGCATACACAGGCTGTGTGATACCAGCTCTTTCAAAAATCCCTGTAGAATAATAGAATACCTGGGAAGAGAAGCAAAAGTTGGACGCTGTCACAATTCCATGTTTTGAGTGCATATCCCTCATTCTCTGCCTAGCAGCTTGCAGGTCCAACAGGGAGTTTTTAAGCACTCCACAGTATGAAACAGGATGCTTCCAGTCAAAGTTAATTCATTTGGTGAAAGGCTGCAATGTCTTGACAGGGCGTGTGAGGCAAAAGTGAAAGCAAATATAATCTCCACCTTAGCAATCTCTGCGCTATCACAAAACAGTGACCTCCAGACAAGGCACAAAGAGGTTTCTGGAAGAACAGATCTCTCAACATTAGCAGCAAGTGCAAGTAAAGCCAGAGATAAGAGAGGCCCAGCAGACGGGACAGGAAAATAACTCACAGCATTGATGCCTGAGAGCTGTTGGGAGAGCTGCAGCATGATGGCAATGATAATGGCTTGACGGTAGCTTGGAGAACGGAAGAGCTCTGGCACAGTTGCTTTCTTTTCCTGGGACATTTTGGCACTCTCTTCTTTCATCTCCAGGATGTCTTGAGACACATCTTGTGTACCACGGAGCTTCTGAAGAACTGGAGGGAGGAATCAAAAGCCATGTACAATACACCCGCAGCCAGTAGGTCCCCATCCTGCTATTTCAGAGGGCACACTGGGAACACTGGACCACCTGCTAGTCAGTGTTTAGGTCTGCTATGTGGGAAAGACTGAAGCTCTACGTGCAGCCTTGCTCACCTTTTCAACCCAGACAAGAGGCCAGGATGCTCTGATCAGCATGGAAATCAAGCCCTTCTCATGTCGCTTGATCTCCAAACTTACATTTGATCCCCAGTTCTGTTCACACACTTGCCAAAACTGACTCCAGCCCTCTGTGGTAGGAGAGGAAACACCCTCCAAGCTCCTTGTTAAGTATCAGCCTTTGAGAAGGATCTGAGAGAGCTGAAGAAGGCCCTGCTACATCCCACCAGGCCAGGTGCCACTCCTCATGTCTTAGTCCCACCTGAAGTGCCTGTTAAGATGCCAGGTTTCCCACACTTCCTGGCACTGGTGCAACCCAAAGGATGGGAGGGTAGGCCAGGCCTGGTGCCCTCCAGGAGTCACACCCTGATCCATCACAGGCTCCAGAGCCAGTCCTAGCCTCCCACTCAAGTTCAGGGCAGGCTGGGAGCCAGAATACAGCCCTGTCCCCCTTCAGAGTTGAGTTCTTACCTGCTTGAGCTTTCTCTTCCTCCATCTTGTTGATCAATAGGAAGCGGGGACTCTCAGGGCAGAAAAGAAGAGCCACACACTGCAGAAGCGCTGGGAGGACCGTGAACCCCAAAAGCAGTGGCCAAAGTGGTTCCGTCCCCATGATTCCCTCCAGGCCAAAGATCTACACCAAGAATTGGAGAGAAATAGTGATTGGAGTGAAATAGTGAAATGCAGCTCCTCACCCCCACACCAGTGAGTATGACAGGACCACTCACCACACCTGATGACAAGCACAGCCCACCTCCCCTCCTACCTTCCTTCCCACCCACCCCTCCTCCTCCTCTCCCCTGAGGGCAGCAGAACAGGTTATCTCAAGCCTACCTGGGCCACCAGGATGCCCACAACAATGCCCAGCTGGTTGAGGGTGCCAAAGGCTCCGCGGAGGCTGGTGGGTGAGACCTCACTGATGTACATGGGCACAAAGCCAGTGCAAAGACCACAGAAGATGCCAATAACAAAGCGGCCAATAATCAGCATCTCCACTGCCTTTGCCATCTTGGAGAAGGCCATGAAAGTACCACCAACAAAGGCCAAGATGTTCACCAATAACATGGAGTTCCTCCTGCAGGGTAAAGAGGTCAAGACTGAGCTTAAACTGGTAATACAGTAGGGAAACAAAATCACTGGGGGGGGGGGTAAAACTACCCATGACCCTGTCCCTTGTTCTCAGGTGCTGAAGGAGAATAGAGTAATTCCCATTCAGCAACTCCCTTGGCCTGCAACCCTTTGTTTTTGCAGCCCACATTCTTTTTTCTTCCTTTTCTCTAAGCTCTGCCCTCTTCCTCCCAACACTTCATTGTAGAAGGGACAGATTCCCTAATGGCTTGGATCCCTAGTCCCAACTTACCTGCCAAATCTGTTGACAAACAGGCTGACTGAGAAGGAGCCGATCATACCTCCTACTGAGAAGATGGCCACAGAAAGGGACCAGAGAGAAGTGAGGAGCTCTGGGGAGGGAGGTTTCCCACTCCGTTCTGACAGGGTTCCATTGAAGAAGCCCCGGATGATCTGCAATAGAAACCAGGTGAGGAAAGAGTTACAATCCAGTGGGAGGCATTTTGCACTGGGGGTGTGAGGGGAGGAGGCGAGATTACTACTGAGGTCTTCCTTCTGTTTGTACGGAAGCAAGCAGCAAAGATAGACCCTAAAACTTCAGTAGGCAGCAACAAGTCATACAAGGGGAAGATCAAGGAGCAGAAAGAACTTTCACTCAGAAGCTCATTAGACAGCAGTATGATGGGGAACACTGAATTAGGGAGGGGGCAGTGTTTATTAAGGAAAACAGGCTTATCTGCTGAATGTTTCTGGATTATGTGAGTCACTGGCGGTGTTTGGGAGGGGGTGCAAGACAACTGGGAGTGAGGAGGAGCATGAAAACATGACCAGCAATTATATGGGAACATTTCTGGCAATAAGAGAACTCTGGCAGCAGGGACAGGCTTTCTGGTATGGAAACAGTTTAAGAATGTTTCACTGAGGTAAGCCTGAAAAACTGCAGCCTTATGTAAAGCAATCCTTCATTGTCCCACAGGGATGTGACAGGGCCATGTTGCTGATTTTCAAGGCATCCTTTTTGATAATGAGATCAATTCTGCAAGGGCTGAGGGCAGCATGGCCCCACAGTGCCTGTCCCCAGCAGATGGCAGCAGGACATTAACTAGGGAGGACCCCCCCCCCCCCACCCACCCCGTGATGTGACATCTATTCCCGGAGACAGGGTGGATGTGGTACTGGTGACTCAGTTCCTGTGAGAGAAAGGAACCATCTTACAGTCACAAGAAAACCACATTTCTCATTTTCTTCATCTCTTCTTTCTTAGACTGATATCATGAGATGATTTGGTCAGCATGTGCAAGTCACAACCCTTTTACAAGCACTGAATCTACACTTAACACAAGGAATGAATAAACAAAATAAAGAAACCTGAGATGGTCCCTGAGATAAACTAAACTAGAACTGTAATCTCTACCAACCCTCAACTGTTTTCTGCATGCTCTCTTTACAGTTCATTCTGCCATGGCTGCTTTGCTCCAACTTAAAACTGAAGTGGCTCACATTCCTCCACACACCTAATATAGCCCTAGCAGGAAATGGCAGATGGAGCCCTCCTGCCCCTCTGTACTCCTATTTAAAAGGATAAATGTCTCTGCTTGCTCTCTCTCCTCCCCCAAACTTTTCCCTTCCCGTTCATTGTTGTAGTTGAGGAGGCTTTGAATGTCTTCCTGACTTCATAAACCACAACCAGATTATTAGCTGCTTAGGAGACAACTTCTATCCTTTCTACATCTCCGCTCTCACCTTCTCAGGAGCATTGATGACACCAGTGTTGTACCCAAACTGAAGAGATCCAATGGCAGCAATGGTAACTGCATAGACAAGGGGTACTGTGATTTTCTGTGGAAAAGGGAGAGAAAATAATTATTTTGTTAATTTGTTTATTCATGCTTTCTACGTGACTTGAGTTTCTCTTCAGCCTGAACAGCAGCTGCAGCTCATAGATGGCATGTGCAAGTGGACCAACAGCAAGGAATGGACTTTTAACCCAGCAAGGGTGGGTACCAGAGACCCTGGAAAGGGAGATGCAACTGTATAGCAGGGAAAAACTTTGTAACCAGAAGAGTGAGGGCCTGTCAGGACCTCCCTTTTATCCTCCTGACCTTCATCAGCTATTCTCAGCTCATTAGCAATGAATAACACCAGTAGCTGTTATTTTGGGTTGATCTGCTTTACGAAAAGCTTTTGCTGATCTCTGGCATGTCATGAAACAAAGGTCTAACTCTTCCCCTGCCAGCTGACAAGTTCCCATAAATTGAGTCTCTGATCTGCCCATGAGCTGTACTGGCAGTCACTCCTAATAGTTAAAACATGCACTCTTCAGCAGCAGGCCTGCCTCTTGCAGGCTAGAGCTTCCCAACCCTGCCCCAGGGCATCCGGCCCAGCAGCCCGTCTCACAGAGGTGGCAGCACTTGCTGCCAACCTCGCCGTTTGTTTTTCTTGAAGCTGGAGCAATACTTGGTATTTTAAATGAAGCACAGTCCCTGGAATTGGAGCATATGTGAACCTCTGTTTATCAAAATAAAATCCTGCTGAGCCCTCAGAGCTATAGAGGAAGCACAAAGGTCCAACTTCGTAAGTACCACAGAGCAAGGAATCTGAGTGTCAGTGAAAAGCATCTGACGTTTCCTACGTTTTTAAAGCTTGTGGCATTTAAGCTGGCTCTCTGCTAGGGAGGCATGGGGGAGCAGGTGACTCAGGAGTTGGCACAACTTGGAAAGATCGTGTTTCTTTCTCAGGAGGGATTTGGAAGGCTTTGCCAAAAATATTGACAGTCCATTTTCCAAGGCTCCCCAGTTATTGTCCTGTGGCTGGCAGACGGGTCTGCTGTCACAGCTCTTCAAGTCTCTTTTTCCAGCTAAGCTCTAGGAGCAGTGGCTCCCAAGACTGACCAAAATCTTGTACAATAAATAGCCTTCTGCCAGTGCTCATGCCACCTTTACCAATCTTGCAAGCCAAGCCAGCTCTTTTGGCCTGCACAACCTTCACGCAGCTACCAGTTAGGCCCCAGTAAACAGCAACTGGGGAATTTACTCTCAGGCTTGGTTTCCCCCACCCACACCATTAAATGCCTCAGGCTCTCTTCCTGATAAGGTTAGTGATGGAAACAAAGCGGACAAAGGCCTTTTCTTGCAGGGGGCAGGCAGATGATTCCCAGGGGTAAGGCCCACTCCCCTCATTTTTGTCTCAAGGGGATTTGGCACAGAACCACAGCTCTTTCAAAGCCGCTGGATGCCTGTAAAAGGACATGAAGCTATCTCAGCACTTTCAGGACACCACGCCAGGTCATTCCTAGTCAGCAGGCACAGCAAAGTTGAGGATGAAACCCAGCTCTCCATATCCTCAACATAGTGACTCAACATAAGAGCATCTTTCCCCCCAGGGCTCTGCTTTGTCATGGCTTGCAGTGGTCGCAGCCTTTTTTCTGGATGCAGCAGGGACCATAGTACCCCTTACCTACATGGTAGTCGTTCTACCCTCTTTCATACTCCTGGCTGTTGCCTGCTATTCATCTCCTACCACGTAGACATCACATGGCCTGACCCATTCCCTTCACTGAGCCAGTCCATGATCTAATGTATGGATCGTTTGTTACTGCAGGAAGCACCTCACTTCCCAAAAGACAAACAGGGAGCTCAGAAATAGTAGAGCTACACCCATCCTATCCAAAAGCTCCAGGCTAAGGTCTATCCACCACCAAAGAATTCAAACTTCCACCCCTCCCCTGTAACCACAGGCATCAGCAGTATTCATTACTCAGGACATGCTCCTCACCAGCCCTCCCCTCCCTTCACTGGAACCTCCGAGCAGTTGCAACTTGTTGAGCCCAACTACCGCGGTCTCCCAGCCCTCCTCTGAGCGACCTTGATCAGACGCTCTCCTTTCCTCTGCCTCCTCACGCTACCCGCATGTCCCGTCAATATGGCGATGAGGGCCGCGGGCATCCCCGGGTGGCTGTAGTCTCCCGGCATCCCGCCCCGGACCCTGCCAGGGATTTGCCCTCTCATCCCTTATGCCTGCCCGCTTCTCTCCCCTGATGCGTTCAAACACACGCAGTCATTAGCTCACTGCACTGGTGCACGCCTCGCTCGTAGCTGCGGATGAGCGATGACACCAACAAAAGCTCTGCCCCCTGCTCTCCAAAGAGGGGGGGGAAGGACATGCTATTTCTTTTTGAAATTTGAAAATGCCTTTATAAGCAAATACCACCATCACAAAAAAAAAAAAAAAAAAAAAAAAAAAAAAAAAACCAGAAATAAAAGCGCCGTTAGCAGTAATCCCTGCTTTGCTTTTAGCATCATGAACGCCGGGACGAACGAGCGCTGCCCTGCCAGCAGAGTAAGCCTCGTGATCAGTCGATACGGATGCCGGCATCATGGGGATTATCAGGCCACACGCATGACACATCCATCCTGAGACCCGCGCCAGCCCCTTCCGAGCAGGGCAACCTCCCCCCGCCCCGGGCCCCTTCCCGCGGACGGGGCTTTTCCCCAGCCATCCCCTCCAGACCCGCCGTAGCGCCCTGCCGCCGCCACCAGCATCCATCTTCACTACTGCCGACAGACACCCGGCGGCGGTGAATCCTGACCAGTCGCGACAGAATCGCTCCCTCCCCGCCCCTCCGCTGAAGGGGAGCCGAGCGGCGGCTGCGGTAGAAGAAGAAGGAGGAGGAGGAGAAAGAAGCACAGCTCCACGCTCCTTTCCTCACGTACCTTTTTAGCATCCATCGCCGGCAACGGACTGCCGAGCGGCTGCCGCTCCTCCACCTAACGGGCCGCGCGAGGAGGCGGCCGCACCCACGCTCCGAGCCCACGCCTCTCCCCAACCGGCACCCGCGGATTTAAGGCCTCCGTTGTGCGAGGGGTGGTGGGAGGCGCGGGGGGAGGAGCTCCGGCACCCCCGGAGCACCTGGGAAACAGCGCACGCAGGAGCCCACCCCGGCACCTCCCAGCAACCCCCCAGCGCCCGCTGCGCTCGCACCGCGTCCTGACCCGCAACTGCCGGCGGCCGTGCGCTAGCGTGCGTGCTGAGCAGCCCGGCTGCCATGGTGGGCGGCGGCGGGAGGCAGGACCCAGCGCTTGCGGGGAAGCGGTTACCGTTCTTTGACACCTGCGGTGCCCCGTGCGTGTCAGCGAGGGGCAGGGTGCGGGGGGTGTGCGTGGCGGGAGCGGCGGGACACAGAGCTGCTACCGACCCGTAGCTGGAAGAGCAAGGCCGGCAGTGACGGCGCAGCGAGAGCCGCGCAGACGGCACGGGCGGAGGGAGCTTGGAGCCAAACGCTGTGCTCTGAGGATGCTCATCCCAGCTGCTGCAGATGGGAATGAGGCACGGTCATGGAGAACTGGGTTTGGGGGATTTTATATATATATATATATATATGTATAAATATCTATTTTTGTCCTACAAAGCTAAAATCAATAGAGTCAAAGCTGAACTTGTGACCTCGCAACTCCATTTAGTCCCAAACTTAAGCCCTTCCAATCAAACTGTACTACTGTGTGTGCTGCGCACGTTCATTTGGTGCCTATCCTTCAGGTCAAGCGGTTGCAAAACTCTTACAGGAGAGTACCGAAGTGCTTTGAATCTCAGGCAAAATAGCTGTCAGACAATAAAAAGTCTTCACTGAATGAAGAACCTGCCAAGTGTTTTGGCCCCAGAAAATGGCAACAGCTCAGAGCTGGGCTGTGGGCAAGAGTGGGAGGAGATAGGTATCTTATGCCTTTTTCTGAAGCTGACTTGTGCCATCACTTTAGTCACCAGATTCTGGGGAACTGGAGCGATCACCTTTTCATTTAAGTCCTGCTGTTTATTTGGCCTGGTCAAAAGGGGTTGACGCTTTCCCTCACTACCTTCGCTGGTATTTATATATTGTTGTTGAAATATTAATTCCAACAGAAAAAAATACAGTTGTATAGAGGCGCAAGGGAAGCCTGCATAGTCCCCTTCTTTAGGCTACGTGACAAAAGCTCGTTTGCACACCCACAAAGGAGCACTGGGAAACAATGGCAGGAGGAAGACCCCAAATAACACCCTGCCCCAGCTACCCCCGGGCCTATCACAAGAGCCATCAGCACATCAAAGGCTCATTTTCACACACCCGGAGGAGAACGGGGGCCACAATGCCAGATGGCAATCCAAATTAAGGACTGAGAGGAAGGGACCCCCCTGCCTGGGCCCGCCCCTCCCAGGGCTCCCCCAGGGAGAGCCATCAGCGCCATTGTCCAGGTGTGAAACCCATCACTAAGAGTCAAAGGCTGGAGCACCTTCAGACTGGGGAAAAAACAGGGTGCGGCATAAGGGGAGCATTGGACACATGGCAGGATGCAGGGGAAGAACATTTTGGGATTGCACGGGATTTACTATGGGATATTTAGGGGGGGTATCAAAGGGGGAGAGGGGAAAATAGGGACAGTTGTGTGTAAACTGTTGGCTGGCCAGCACATGGGTGCAGCCTTGCACCACACTTCATCAGTACAATTTGCCCTATCTCGGTATTAAACTCTATTTCCATCTCTTCCTGGGTGAGGTACTCTCTATTTGTGGGCTCTAGGGGTCCATAGAGGTAAGCCCCACTGGTGTGCGTGTGTCTAAGAGTGATGCCATGGCAGGTTGGCTAATGGAGAGACCAGGGGAGTCCTGGCCAGCTGTGCATACCCTTGTGTGTATGTGTGGGTGTGCACCTGTACAGCAACAGGAGTGGGACTGCAACCTCGAGGTCTCATATGCCCAGGTACCAGCAACTGGGGAGACTGGGATCTGGGGGCAGACTGAGTGTCTTAGCCCAGCTCCTGGAAGGATCCACCTTATTCACGTGTATATATATGTAATATACATATATATACACATGTATATTTCCCACTGTTGGACCTCCATCCTGCTCAGTCTAGGAGGGAAACAGGATGAGGGCATTGGTGCCTCTGTGTGTCTGTGTACATCTGTGTGGCAGCCACATATATGCCTGGTGTATATGTGTGCTTTTATGCATGTGCCCACAGGGAATACATGCTCAGCCTTGCTACGGTTGCACCTGGGAACAAGGAGCTGTGGCAGCATTCTCTCTGCCAGGCTGTCAGGTCCGGCCCTGATTTCCTAACACACTTTTCTTTTTTCCTAGTTTATTTTCCATTTGTTTGCAAGCACAGCAAACTCCACCTTGAATCTGATCACCCAGCTCTCTCAAACTCTGCCTGTCATTAGCTCTGGAAATAGGAATCTACTGGTTAGTGTGGGAAGTTGCCATATTTGGGGAGGTTCTAAGTATATCCAGACTTCAGAGGCAATCTTTGGACTGTACATTCTTCTGACAGAGTCTCATGTCTAGTTTATTCTTGACCCACATGACCCTGTTGCAAGTGCTGAGCAATTCAAACTTGAAGATTAGATTAAACACATACATAGCTACCAGTCCAACTTAGAAACAATAGGAGTTTAGCTGAAAATTAAATCTCTAACATGTGATGCAGAACACAGCTGGTGGCACTTCTTTATCTTTACAGAGACAGTGGAGTAAACAGCAGTAAAAAAGAGATACAGGCTCAAAATGCATCACTAAAACCCAAATCTTCCTAAGGAATGTTGGGAAAATACCCCAGCCTCCCATTTCAGTGAGTTTCGTCCCAGTTTGAATTAATCTGCTGATGTTCAAATATTTAGATTTTAAGTTTGCATCACAGCCTGTTCTTCCTAAATATCAGTTTTGTTTCTGCCCTAGGACATCCCCCTACCTCCCACATCACAGATAATCACAGATCAGCTGTTGGGGGAAATACCTTAATGCATCCTTAGCAGAACTTTCTGATACTGCAAGTAAAACTATCCACTTGTCTTTTTATGAATATAATACTTGTATATTATGCAAAGTGCATTCATTGCACTAGGATGGAGGCCCATTGCAGGTTGGCAGTGGCCGGTCAGACATAAGATTTCTAACGGAATGGTCAGGCAGAACCGGTCCCAGGTAGCACTTTGTGCTGCCGCACATGAAACACCAGTATCCTAACCATGGAGCTCTGGGGATTGGGAAAGGCTCATCTTTTCCTTAAAAAGCTTTTTTCTTTTCAGCTTTGAGAACACTTGCCTGTCTAAACTAGTGCATGCCAAGTAATGTTTCATTTCCAGTGCAAACATTTTCTGAGGATTTAATCACAGAATGCCTATCTAGCATTAAGCAAGAGCTCAACAATAGGCAAGCCTGTTCTTATCTTCATTTATCTCTCAGAGACTTGAGCTAGCAAGTGAACCTACAGAAGCACCTTGCTGTGGCTTTTTGTGAGTGTTAGTGGAGCTCCAACAGGTACAGTTCTCTGTCAAACACATTTAATATACAAAAAAAACCTTGGCTCAAGGGACAAATGAGGAGAAGGCAAAAGAAATTCGATACTAAAAAAGAAATAAATATTTTTTTCATCCTGTCCATGCCTCCACAATCTAATGGGAACAGAGACTGATCAACCACCACAGGGTCATCAGTCTGCTGTCCAAGCTGCTAGCAAGCTGCATGTCACCTTACACTAGCTTTTTTCCAGGCTCTCTTTTTCCCCTCCAAGTTTAGCAAATCCTTTCTCATGTTTCTTATTATTTCGCCTGAAGAACAAATTCTTCAGAGATAAGAGCAGCAGGGACCAGGAGGATTATTATGTAGTGTTTGCCTTGAGAGATTATTTTGTGCTTTTCTGTTTGTTGTGTTTATAACAAAAGAGCATTCAGAACAAAGGAGAGAGAATGAGAGCCAGCAGAGGCCAGATGCTTCCCCCACAAGCAATGAGTAACTTTTGTTGTTGAGAGAAGCTGAGAAGGAGTGGGGAAAAAGGAGAGAAGATAAGAGAGAGAAACAAGATGATGGCTGGGGAGTAGGTTAGCCCATAGACAGGAGGTTAAGAGAGTGAGAAGAGAACCAATGGACAGACAGAAAGCAAAACCAATAAGAAAATAACGAGGCGAAAAAAGGAAGCACTAAAACAGATTAGAAGGGCAAGGCAGAGGAATAGGAGAGAAAAGGAAGGAAAAAATAGCAGCAAAGTACCAGAGGAAAATGGACAACAGGAGAATAGATGGGAAAGATGAACAGAGAGATGCAGGAAGAAACTGCAGAATTACCTAACTAGGAGAGCACAGACATAGCACTGGACAGATCATCTACCATGATGAGATGCAGGTTGGAGTTAATGTCTCTGAAAACTTCCCTAATTAACCCTAATTAATCAAATCACTGATGTCAAAAGTTTTAATACTTTAACAATGGCCAGCTAAGAGGAAGAGATGTGACAGCCCCCAGAAAGTCATCTAAGTTTATTAGTCCCACTTTCTATAGCACTACAGGCCTTGCCTTTTTCTTTTGCTCTGATTGGGAAGAGACTCCTGCCCAGCATCTGAGCCAGGAGCCTACTTTTTTTTCCCTGATTGATGTTGCCTGGGCAACCAGACTTTCTAGCAAAGAAAGGAGCAATATATGTGTGCATTTGCCTTTTTCTTGTGCTATCTGTTTATATTGTTTTATTCTAATGTTGGTCCACATCAGTAATGAAGCCTGTGCATGTAACTCACAAAGAATGCTGTAAACATATTGTTTCTGTAAGTAACTGACCTTCTTACTATGTCTGATTTCTGCCTCCTCTTCCCTGGGATGTACAGGCAACAGGTGAACTACAACTGAAACAACCCTAAAGCCCACATTGCAGTCCTGGACTAGGATGCTGCAGCATCTGGGGAGGTGGAGGCAGCAGCAGAGCTGTGATGGGAGCTCAGAAGTGAGCTGGCGAGAGGCTACAGGGCAGGAGTGAGAGGCTATGGCCAAAATATCTGTGGTGAGGGGTTTTTTATATATCAGCCACTACATGTCACCATGGCTTTCTCCATCCTGAGCAAGAAACTGGAATTGAAAGGCAGTGTAAGAAAACAAGCTGGCTAATGAAGTCCAATTACAAACCATCAGCATAAGCAGATAAAACCAAAATTGTACCGAGGAGTAAAACTACAAAGAGAATTTTCTAGCAAAGTCCCGAGGATCAGCATAGCAATAGCAAAATATACTCAGTTCAGGAGCATGGTTGGGCTGGAGGCAGGTTCATGAAGAGGCCTGGAGATGATAGAGCAGCCCTGCAGGGAAGGACTTGGGGGTGCTGGTTGATGAAAAAATGAACATGAGCCGGCTTCAGTGTGCACTCGCAGCCCAGAAAGCCAACCACATCCTGGGCTGCATCAAAAGGAGCGTGACCAGCAGGTCCAAGGAGGTGATCCTGCCCCTCTGCTCTGCTCTCGTGAGACCTCACTTGGAGTATTGCGTGCAGTTCTGGTGTCCTCAACATAAAAAGGACATGGAACTGTTGGAACAAGTCCAGAGGAGGGCCACGAGGATGATCAGGGGACTGGAGCACCTCCTGTATGAAGACAGGCTGAGAAAGTTGGGGCTGTTCAGCCTGGAGAAGAGAAGGCTGCACAGAGACCTCAGAGCAGCCTTCCAGTATCTGAAGGGGGCCTACAAGGATGCTGGGGAGGGACTCTTCATCAGGGATTGTAGTGACAGGACAAGGGGTAACGGGTTCAAACTTAAACAGGGGAAGTTTAGACTGGATATAAGGAAGAAGTTCTTTACTGTGAGGGTGGTGAGGCACTGGAATGGGTTGCCCAGGGAGGTTGTGAATGCTCCATCCTTGGTGGTGTTCAAGGCCAGGTTGGATGAGGCCTTGGGTGGCATGGTTTAGTGTGAGGTGTCCCTGCCCATGGCAGGGGGGTTGGAACTAGATGATCTTAAGGTCCTTTCCAACCCTAACTATTCTATGATTCTATGATTCTATGAACAGAAGGTATGGGATAGCGGAAATTGCTGCTCAGCTGAGTCCTCAGGTGACTCTTCCCACCTTTTCCTGAGGGCAGAACAGCACATGCATTAAGGAGTGGGTTGTTTTTGATGAGTCTTCACAAAACTGATCTCTACTTTATAGTTCTCAAGAAAATACTGCGTTCAGGTGGAAAACATTATTTCTCAAGGAGAAAAAAGTGTTTCTCTGGAAGACATAAAACCAACAAACACCCGTCTTTGCTATGTGCAAGGCACTGCTCCAGCCAGACAAAAGGATGATGAGGTTGACAAATGCAGCCAGTGTTCTCTAGCTGCTTAATCAGCTGCAGTGTTTCAGTCACACAGACAGAGATCAGAAAGCAGAGGCTTCCTCACAGCAGTATTTTATGCCTAGCCCGGTCAATCCAGCACCAGTGGAATAGGTGCTGGGGCATGCTGCCTGCTAGCACGTGGAGCCAGTCTGGGTGGCTTATTTTCACCAGTGTAAGCCACCTTATCTCATGTCCCCATTTAGGCATACTTCTCACACCCCAGCATTAATGAGAGAAAACTACATGCACAGCCAGCACATACACATGTAGAGTTGAATCCACCCACTATACATACACACTCCCCACTAAATATGCACATTAGACATATATATATTGACACAGCAGATCAGACACAAACACATTGACACATAAGCAGGCACAAGCAGAGTGTGGATCCACAAGCACCGCTTCTGGGGGCATTTCTCATCAAGCCATATTCTGCTTCCAGGCACCTGGCCCAAATCACACTGCATTTTCCAGCAGTGTGTGACAGGTTGTAACCTGGGGCAGGGGGGAGCAGGGATTGTGAAAATGACTCACTGAGATCACATGTGGTGACACACGATGAGCGCAGCCACTGTAGAAAGAGAAAGAAGGGGATGTGAAGGGTACTCCAAACCACTGCACACCCATCCCAGCAGTTCTGCCCTGCTCCCGCTTGGAAGTGGGGTGCCAGCAACTCAGGGTGGGCATCTCCCCTAAGCTACAGACTCTTGAGCGGAAGATCCTGCATTTCCTGCTTCCTTCTCTCTGTGTCTTTCCCAGCCTTCTTCCTCACCCTCCAGTGACACCACCCTGCTCATGCAAACCCATCTGGTTCTTGCATTGTTCCCTCTGGGTGCTCCACAGACACTGTCCTCCCACAGGATTACTCCTGCACCCTTCCATGGCTCACTTCCACTCCTACACACACGTGTATGTGCTTGCCTGTGGCCCTCCTCATCTGTTTGAAAACCAGGGTGGTTGCATCCAGCTAGCCTAGCTGCAAAAGGATGCTGTGTACACAGTTGCTCAGGTGTGCTTCTGAAGCAAGTCCTGGGGCCTGTATTACACTTGCATTTCTATACAAAATGTTCAGATTTGAATAACTTTATGTTCTGATACATAAACAGATATGTAATGTGTGCTATTGCATACCTGTACGAATACTAGCATGTCTGTGATTACCAGTGCCTGAATTCATAATATTAAGATGGGTACATGTCTGAGCATACATTTAAATAACCCAAAGCTATTTGCACACATGCTACTTTGTACGTACAAAACTATGTACATATGTAGGTGTTTGTATCAGTGTACCCACAATATATAGCTGTATTTTTGCATATCTGTGCTTGCTTGTATTCATGTATCTAGTATATTTGTTTATATGTATGCATTTCTGTGTACCATATTCACCTGTTCCCTCCATGAAAGCCTGTATTTTTATTGCTCTTTCTACTGGACACAGTTTGTCCAAAACCAAACATTAACTTTCACATTTGCATTAGCATTCACATCAACAAAAATAAAAGAAAGTAAAATCCTACACGGAAACTTCTGTAGGTAATGAAGGGGAGGTTTCTTCTTAGTACTTTGTTGTGCAAAAAAGTTCACTCTTTGCAGCGATAAGGTCTCAAAACCCGGAAAAAGAGAGCTTGAACAGTAGAGATAAGAGTTTTGCTGAAAGCATTAAGAAACTTATTACTATCGACCAAATCCTCTAAAGGTGCTTTTCCAACAAGATGTGAAGGGCAATGCTTTTGATATTTTACATCACCATTTGCAACGTTAGCCCGATGAGAGTCCTCCCCCCAAAACGCTGGTCTGAAACAGCTCTCACTGTGGCCCTGTTTCTCAGTGAGGATGAGAACAACTTTTGAGAGCTCAGGGACTCCTTCAAGAATAGGCTTAGAGGCAGAGATGGTTCAAATATCTTCAGTACTGAGACACTTCAGACCTGTGTTCCCCAGAGACAACACACACTGTGGGGCAGCTGGGAGGAAACAGGCTCTGCACTGCTCTTTTGATCTATGATAGTAAGGGGTTCATAAAGCATCTACATCATTTGTTTCAACAGGGGCTTTGCTCTTGAATGCATTTCTTCAAGGTTCTGGGGCAGATTGTACAGGTATGTACTGCACAGTTGGTTCCGACCCTGCTGTGTTCTGCCTGAGCAGACAGGCAGGGGACAATGGGGATGAGCTTTCCATTCCACGTTGGGCTGAGGTGGTGTTCACAGGGGAAGGCATCACGCATCTTTCCAGGAGGGAAAGTGCTTGGCCTCAGGTCAGTGCTTCTGCACAGATTTGTTCCAGTTTAATTGACCAGGTGGGAACAGGGTGCACTTTGTTTGAAAGAGATTATGCTCCTGAATTAGCTCTCCTGCCAAGTCTGTTATCGCTCTGCAAACAATGTGAGTATGGGGAAATGGACCTGGGAAAGCAGAGACTAGATGCATGAGGAAGAGTGTAGATTCCTCTACTGATGACACAGATAAGTAGAGCTGGCCATTCCCCAGCTCAGCAATTAAACTAAAGAAATGAGATGGCAGGTCTAGGATAGCAAGGAGCCACAGTGCAGGGACTAGAATGCTGGCCGGTCCTTTAACCCTGGCAACTGACAGAGCTACCACAGCACTGATAAGGGGACAGATGGAAGGGAAAACCACCCACAGGGGAAGACAAGGATCCATCCAGTCTTTAAACCTGAGCTCTGCAACCAGTGTTCTTCTTCCCACAAAGCAGCATATTAAAACATCAGTAGTTCCTCTTCTATACAACTCCGCCCTAGGCAGGGCCAGGCACCATGTTTGTATCCACTGGCTGGGTGTCTTGGTTTAGCATGTCACATAACCCTCCTCTAGCCAGCTCTTGGCACCTCCTGTATTTGTGCATTTTCCCTGTCAGGCCATCTCTCTTATTTTTATCCTTCTTTCTCCTTCTCCTTCTCCAAGCCTCCTTCCATTTCCTGGCTGTTTCTACATCTGTCCTTTTCCCTATTGCTCTGCCTGTTTCCAAGCAATGTACATCTTTCTGTACACTCCCCCTTTGACATACATTGCCTCTTTGATCTGCTCCTCATCCGTGGCTCCTCCTTTCCCTGGCTGCTCTCCCTCTCATCGCTCCTTCCCTCGTTATTTTTCAGTGCCTGTGCACTATACTTCTACCAGCCTCTGCAGCTGTGATCCCTCACTTCCTCCTCAAAGTCCCTTGGGAAAGGATGCTATGGTCACCACAGGGTTAAAAGCATGAGTGGGAGTGGAGAGCTGCCCTTCTCTGTCCTTGATTAGTCCCATCAGCCTTTTGGGAGACCAGAGGTGGCCAGAGGGAGCTGGGCTGCATCCTCACGTCTCTCACGTCCTCAGCACTCAGGGTGAGTGCAGCAGTCCTGCTCTCAGCAGTGCCAGTGCCAGGCAGGAGGGAGCCAGGTAAAGCAGGCAGTACCACATGTGGAAGTGTCAGAAACACGATGATCAAAGGGTACTGATATGGTGAGCAACTGCACTTTCTTAGACAGCTTGAGCATATTCAGTGTCACTGGCCCTGTGCTCAGACATTCTGCAGTCCTGCACACTGCTCATGTCTTCCTCCAGGCTGCAATAAAGCTCCTTGTCCTTCCCTTCCCACAGTATAGCCGAGTCCCTCTTAGTAATCCTCCCTCCTGACCCACCTGCTCACACATACATATGTGCATATCTCAGATCCCCAAGCAGCTGAATTTCTAAAGAAGTGAATACCTCACAGCAGTCAGTCTGACAGACATCCTCCCTGGAAAACTTGGGAGGTTTCCCTTGGCAGTGGAGAGAGTGAAGAGACAGACGTAACAGAAGGAGCTCTTCCAGAAGTAAGAGCAAAGAGCAGACATCTCCCCTTGAGACATCCACACCCCCTCCACTCGGAAACACAGCGGGAGAATTTAGGCGGTAGAAATAAAAGAAATGCCAAAGCCCAAGAAGACTTTGCTGAGTGAGACAGACAGAGCATGGGAATTTAGGTGTGATGTCAGGGACCATCCCTTTGAGTCAGATGCCCCCAGCTGAAGGGCTGCTGTGTTATTCCTGCTGCTGGTACACACAGTTGGAACTGACACAGAATAGAGCATTATCTTGTCAGATCCTCAGTCTTCAGGGAATTGCAGAAAACCACATCAGGTGCCCCAAACCATGTCACAAATGGCACAACGCCCCCCATACATGAGGCATGTATGCATATACACTTCTGCAGCACTGCAGGATCTGGACACCTCACAGCCTTGATTTTTCACAGCACCCCACTGAAAGGAGGAAAAAGCCTTTTTCAGATGCAGAACTGAGACAAAGAGAGACTAAAAGCAGATCTGAGACTGAGATGCCACAACACTGAGCACTGCAGCATAAACACTTTCTCAGTCCCTTAAATGGAAACCAAAAGCCTGGAAGGATAGGTTAATACTGCTACTAGGGATCCAAAAAGCTAGCCCCCAGGGGAACTGCAATACAAAACAGCACATAGGAAAACAGTGAAGAATTGGCAATTTCTTAGGCCCTCCAGTTGCCTCCAGTGGTGAGAAAGGCTTCCTTTAAAGGCGTTAGTACAAAAACACACAAAGCACCACTGCATTTCATGCCATGTCTGATCCAGTGTGGATGCAAACAGTATTTTCAGATAAAAAGCAATGAAAAAAATTGCATCCAGTATATGACAGTCACCAATAGTGGTTTTTTGGGAACATGGTTTTAAGTGTAGTTGACTAAATTCTGCCCATATTCCACTTTAGATTCATATGCTCCTGTACTGAAGTCTGCACTACCTGTTTGTAGAACAAGCAACTGAACAAAGGGTGCATCAACTAAGACAGACATTGCTGAGAACCTGTCTTAAGAGAGGAGGTTGTATGCATAGTAGTGGTGGGATACAGCCTGTCAGATCTACTTCTTAACTCCATCCAGTGTCCTTCCACTACAGCCACTCTATCACTCCTTTTCTCCAACTTTAACTCTCATCTGTTTTTCCTCTAATGAATGAGACACGACTGAGACAGAAAAATGGAAAAAAGAGATGAGGAAGAATGGAAGCAAATAAAATAAGGGAAGGAAATACCTGTCTTGCAGAACATGAAGGAAGGTCAGGGAAAAAGAAGTGAGAGAAAAACAAGATGCAGGTTAAGACAATGTAAGAAAGGTGTAAAAGAAATAGATGTGAAAGGACGGACAGGGATGTAATAAAAATGAAGAAAAAGGTAAACGGAACCAGAGACAGCTGATAGAGAAATACATCTCTTTCTGGCAGGTGATATTCTTCCAACTTTCAGAAAGTAAAAACTGGCTACAAGTTGCATGACAGTGTAAGGGAAGGATGTTCTTGCAGCATTTTTGTGTGAAGCAATTAGTGCAGCACTGAGCAATGGGGGCAGAATACATGCAGTATTCCTCCACTGCCTGCAGAAGGATTATCTTTTCAAGGCAAAGCCCACTACTTCAGTGACTCACTAATTTTCAGGTCTTCAAAGTTTATCTTGGTCAAGAAGTAACTCCTGAACTATCCCTGATGCTAAGTGCACGCTGCGTGCAGCTCTTTGTGTCACAAAGGTGGAGAGGATCACAACCATTCAGCCTAAGCTATGCCAAAAGTTCAGGTTTCCCTGGGAATTTGGGATCCTGAGCCAAACCACCTTTAATGGGTTCACAGATTTATCAGATAACACATTCTTCAACCTTTCAGAAGAATCACTGGATCAGAGACAGAGAAGACAATGCACTAGTCACATGAGACACTAAATCCTGAACTGACCTAAAAATGCAGTGAAGCTCAAAACTCCATAAATAACATTTATCTGCAACTGATTCTTAATCAAGTGTTGATGCAAGATTTCTGGGAACACCTTACACTGTGGGGTGAAATGTAAAACACATGTCTGACCACTGCTGCCATTATCTGATGTTCAGATATGTATGAATAGATGTTCATACAGCAGACCCAAGCTTCCCTGAATCCTAACCAATTCTGTGCCAAGCTCAGTGTAAGATCTGGAATCACCTCCCCATGGCAGCCACTCCCCCAGTTCTTCCAGAGTTTACCCCACGGAGCTCAGAATACTGCAGAAACCCACAAATGGAACTACTGATGACATGATCTTCAGAGCCTGGAGCCAGCTCTCTGAATCCATGTAATAAATGGGTTATTAATAGGACTAATTAGTCCTCTTAAAGGGTCCATCTTAAATCAGGATGACACTGTATATATATAAACAGTAAGAGACAGCCATGTCCTGATGATCTATCTCAAGGCCTACATACATAAGGGAAAAGAATCAGTACTAACTCTGTTTTGCTATATGGGAACCAGGCATGTAGTGATTACATGGTTTGGCCCAAGAGAAAATCTGATAAAGCGTAAATTAAACCCTAATATCCAGCAATGGAGACCAGTGCTCCACCAGCTAGGCAATCCACAGTCTTCCTCTGGACTCAAAGCAGACACCATGACACAGGTGGTTGTTGGGTCTTCTAAACAGAGCCACTGCGGATGCTGTAAGTTCAGTGTGGTTCATGTTCATCCTAGATTTCATGCTCCTTACTTGAAGCCCCTGGCACCAAAGAATAATTTGCTAGGAAGCAATAAAATGCGTTATGGATCATAAACCCTCACTTGCCTGCTGGGAATGCATACAGCCGATGCTATCAGGGGAACCTGATACATGGCAGACTCTATTCATGTAGCCCAGGCCAGAAACAAGAAAATTAGAGTTGCACTCCAACTTTTTGTGCTTAGATGACTGGGAAACCGATGTTCCAGCAGGACACTCTTCCTAAACTAGGAAGAAAACCAAAGGCACCCACTGGTTGGTGTTATGCACCAAAAGAAACTGGGGTACAGCCCTGGGGATACTCCGGCACAGAACACGAAAGCATTGTTGTGGCTGCTTGTGTTAATTTTCACTGAGAGGAATAAGAGCTCCTCAATACTGTGACAATCATCGTTCCTAAGCTGTTGTAGACAGGAGACAATCTGATAAAAGAGAGGACCACTGAAGAATACATACCAAAAGTGCAACCTATTCTTTCAGCCCTATAGCCTGTTCTCCACACTGGAGTATTCAAAAGGCTAAACCAATCCGTGGTGGCTTACAGTGCAGTAAAGGACCTGCCTAGACTGTAGTCACACAGAATCCACATGGCATGGTCAAATACCACACATCTTTTCCTGTCTCTAATTTTGGATCTCTAATCACCTCATATCTGGGCCCGCTGCAAACTGCTGTGGTGCAGCAGGTTTATACATGCTCAGCATGCTCTGCCAGGCAGCGGGTGTGGATGTTGAATCTGCCCGGCCCCTTCCGCTGGTCAGTTTTCAAGGTGCCCAGAAGACAACAGGGAGGTCAGTTTGTGTTGGCTGACAAACACACCCGGCTCTCGGGCAATAAACCGTGCCCATGCTCCCGAGCAGATACCAGCTTTTCTGGTTCCACTCTGCTTCCCTTCCCCTGCCACAGGCTCAGCTCGTGGGCAGTCGCGTTTCAACTTCCAATGAACCAGTGAGGGTGTCTGAGATACCTCAGTGGGGTTAACTCTACAAGCAGAGTCCCTGATATGGGGACATTTTCTCTTCCAAATTCTCATTTAAGGCTGGCTTGTAAGGCAGATAAGCTATTCCTGCTGCTCCACGGCAAGTTACCCTCCTCTTGTGTTGCCTCTGTATCCTTTTCTGTCATCCTTTAAGCAGAGACGCATAACAAGAATAGGAGCAAGTGCACACATACACAGGAGTTGGGCATTTGTGGCAGTGGCAGTAGGATACATGGAGCAGATATGGATTTTATCCACGCAGGGAGGACCTTACAATTGCTCTGACTTCACTCTGGCTCTTCCCCAGCAGGAAAGATGCTGCAAATTCTGGCAACAATCAATGGCATTCAAGTATTGTGTTCCCCCCACTCTGTGTTCCCTGTATCCCCACCTTGCCTGCAGCTTTGGAACCCCACCAGAGATGCCCCACTTCGTGACCCACCACTGCCAATCTGTCAGCCTCCACCAATGCAAAATTAAGATGGACCCACAGCATTTTAAGTGATAATAAATCTAACTCCCTTTCAAAGAGAACAGGAGAATGTACGTCACCTATCCTACCCACCGCACGAATGGCATGAACACAAGCTATTACAGCCTGAAAAACTGGATACAGCTTAAACACAGCAATCCAACACAGACAAGCCTGTGTATGCTCACCCCATATGTCAATCCCTTCCACAAGCCTCTTTCCTTTGGGGCTCCCTCTGCCTGCAGCATCCCTCGGTTACACACCCAGGTAATCCTTGTGGAGGACTTCGGCTACTATTTGAAATCCTTGCCCTCACCCTGTGCCCTATGACACTATCTTCAGCTGCCTCCCTAATTCTCTGACATGTAATTACCCTCCCACTTTCCTCAGGGCAATACCTCCCGCTCTGGAGACTTTGATACTGGTGTCCCCCCCAAGGCTTCCAGCCTCAGCTGACCTGGCTTGATCTCCATCCTCCACACAGCCTACCAGTCTCACCTGCCTTCACTGAGGAACACAGGCAGGTGAAAGGCAGCACAGCAAAAGGAGGAGCCACATCTGGATCAGAATGTTAGCTGTGCTGTCTGCAGGACTCTGCAATCCTCTGCTTCCAGATATTCTTTCATTCTAAAGAACAGAGCGGCTGATATCTTTATACGTGCCCCCTATGAAAGCTATTGGCTGCCCAGCCACAGATGCTGTGATCGGACCTTCAGGGTGTCCCTTCCTTTCCCCTTTCTCTTGTTCCTTACTTCCTGTACCCTCACCTATGCTCTGCTTCTTCCTCTCTCAACTCCAAAAGGCTGGAATAAAAGTGTTGCCAAGGGGATATCACTGTCACAGCAAGAGCCCGCATGCCAGCACCCACCCAGGACCAGTGATCCTGGACAGATGTGGGTCTGCAGCATCTGCAAGGTCCTTGGCTTTGTTGTCCTTTCCTTGCACCCCATAGGGGCTGACACAAACTCTGCAGGGCCAGGCTGGCTCCATGAGCAGCCTGCAGCAGTTCCCTGGTGCCTCTGGGCTTGCTACAGGGCACACTGCAATCTCTCTCATCTCACCAGCTCACCTGTTTCTAAGAAGCCTGCAGATGACACAAGGCACTTCCTCCCCTTTAAACCTTGATGGTTGTCTTCCATTCACAGGTGTCCTCACTTGCTCCATCTGGGACAAGGGTTCTGCCTTTACGTATACAACAACTTTAGGTATAGAACAGCTTTAGGTATACAACAGCTTTAAGTATACAGCAACTCCGGCTCACAATTTTGGTAAAAGGCCAACATTTTTCCTTCTTTCAGACAAGGAGTATCTGTATCTGTGACCATGCTAAAACATCCTGGGCTCTCCCAACGATGCTTCCTTTGACTCCGTCATGGGCCACATAAGCACAGAAACTGTTTGTCATTCTTCTGCTGTGCACTGGATCATTTTGGGCTTTTTATCTGCTTTTGATAAAGTGTAGGTCACAAATGGGCAGCTTTTCAGAAGTGTAAACAAATTCATCTTGTAGTTTTTCATGTGAGTCATCTCGTCTTAGATCTGTTACAAAAAATCTCTTATCAGCCTGTTTCACAAAGAACGCTTATTTTGATAGCTACATGACCCGTTTCTGGTGCATGTTGTTTCAAAGCTCTGTGCTTTTTTTCCTGACTGAAAATGGGTTTGGAAGCAGGGTTCTTATTACTGATTGAGGTAATTTTTATTCTCTATGAAAACAGATACAGGGACAGCCATAGCAGAATAATGATCCCATTGAGATGAACACTGGTTTATTTCCCCTTGTAAATAAGTATGGCTAAATTCAATGACAACATGACCCATTGTAGCCAGTAAGGCCTCAGAACAAGGGAATCTTCTGAGGCATATTAGTATCTCTCCAGACAAAGTCAGCCTTCATACATCATTAACTCTTTACTCAGGACACTGTGTTAAGGACTGCACGGAGAAACTACCATAGCAGCAGCCACTGATATTCCCAATAGTTTACAAAGGTCAGAGTTATTTAATGCCCATGCCCTATGACAAGGGTCAGTCATGCCAGACCCGGAAATAGACTTCAAGCTTTCTCATTCTGTAATCCCATTATCACCTGTTCCCCACCTCCACAGCAGCAGGAATCCCTGCCCCTTCTTATGTTCTCTTCTACATCAGCATCTCTGCTGCCAAAGCTCCGAGACAGGTAATGTGATGGGAACATGCAACAGGATCCCCCAGCCTTCCCTTCTCACACATCTGCCCTGTACTTGCTGTCCTGCAACGAGTCTCCTTTCTCACCCAAGCTTCTGTGCTATGCTCTGTACCCAGCATTGCCCATTTCCTGCACATCCTCTCTTGCACATTACACATCCACCTTGCCTTTGCAACACTGACCTTCTGTATCATCTCCTCTTCATCATCTGTCTCCTCTCCAGATTAATTTTTTCCAACATCTACCCCCTCTTCTCTTTTTTGGGCTTAATCAAGACTGAGTTGAAGGTGTGATATTAGCCACAAAGGATAATCTGGTCATTTAATCAATTTAATATGGGCACAGCAGACTGTCCTTAAGTCATGTTAACTGGATCAAGTTAGAATCTAAGAGGTGTACATTAACTCCTAATTGAAGCCAGAAATCTGTGTTTCTTTGCATATCTCTCAGTTTTTATCAGTTTCTGACATGCTTTCCAGAAGTCTCTCAGAGCTTTTTCTGGTCATCATCTTTTGGAACCTGCCTCTTTTTCCTCCCTTTCTGCCCCAAAGAGGATCCTTTACACAATGTCTTCATCACCCTAAACAGGACACAAGTCTTGCTTTTCCCTTCAGATTCAGCTACTCACAAGGTGTTTTTTAACCCATTCTCAGGTGAAGCACATGGCTTTTCTCATTTAGCTGCTTCCCCTTTGCATGTGTTTAATATGTGCTTGCTTCTCATTCCAAGTTTATTGCTCCTGCCTCTAATTCAAAGACACTATTTTTTTAATAGAAGAACAAAGAACTTATTTTCCGTCTTAGATATGGATAAGGTGAGGCCAGGATCCGGGAGGACCGTTGCTGATCATACAGGGAAGCAGAGAGGGCACAAAGGAGAGACTAGAATACAAGGCTGGAATGAAAGCATGAAGGCAAAAGGTTACAGATAGGGCTGAATAACAGCAAACAGCAGGAACAACGAGGAGGCCTGATCTCACCTTCCCAGGGGTGCCTTTGGTATCCATGACAAGGCAGGCGGTAGCAAAATCTGGACTGCATAACGGGAGCCAACCCACTCCAGCACTCCCCTCTGCCGGCCAGAGCCCGGGGACACCGGACAGGGAGAGCTGTGGTGGGGACAGGGCGCTCCCTCCTGCCCTGCAAGACAAGGGAACCACTATGATTGACAAACCTGTCTCTGTTCGCTGAACCACAGCGTTCTCGTTTGAGGTTGAGGATGGCTGAATTACTGAATCACAGAATCATTGAATGGTTTGGGGTGGAAGGGACCTTAAAGCTCATCCAGTTCCAACCCCCTGCCACGGTAGGGACCCCTTCCACTAGACCAGGTTGCTCCAAGCCCCATCCAACCTGGCCTTGAACATTGCTGGGGTGGGGTAGCCACATATTGGGGAACTTTAGCTAAAGTCTAGATATTTATTTTGTGTTACTCATTCAACTTCAAGATCAATTAGTCTTTTACGTCTTTAAATGCACACTAATATATTGCAACACTCTTGTCTCCTTATGACACCTAACCATTTCCTCCGCTGGACTGGCTTCTCTTTCCTTGCTGCTGTTAAAAAGAGGATACAAAGCTACAAGAAAATGATAAACAGGAAGACTTAAAAGGCCAGACCATTTACAAAACAGCACGTAGGCACATGTATCCATAACGTATTGTGGATAACACAAAATAGCATGACAAAGTTTATTTAGCTGTATCTTAATGAAATACTGATGTATGCACTTAAAGAAATACTGATATATAATCTTGTTTTAACAGGCATGAAGAGCTTGGCCTGCTCTCCAGATGTGCACAGATCTGTAAAATTTCCTAAAGTTTTTCTGTTGACAATACAATACAGGAAACACTATTATTTGGCTACAGCAGGGCTCTCGCTGTTTTGTTGTAGGGGATCTGCAACGAACGTCATGTCTGTGGCATGTGTATTGAAGAGAGTTTCCTGATTTCCTTCGTGTGCTCTAGGACTGCTGGCTTACAGCCAAGTCTCATTTTTCCTAAGGCTCCCCAGCTCTAGACCTTTTTGCAATTTAAAATTCCCTTTGTCTTGCTTTTAGTTCCAAGTTTTAGACAGGTTTCCTGGGGTACTTAAATCCAGGTAAGCATTCCTTCTGACACACACTCAGTCCCCAAACCTCCCATCTGCACCCCACTCTCCACTCTGATGCTCATCACGGAGCTTCCAAGCTGCCCTCCCAGTTATTCCATGCACTGCCTCTCCTCACCCCAGCTCTCCTACCCACTGTTTTCCTTTCTCCGTTTCTCTCACCAGCCTCCCTTCCTTTCCTCTCCTTTCCTTCTTCCTGTCTCTTCCTTTTCGTATTCCCTGAATGACTGTAAGGCTGCCAGGACTAGGCAGATGAGCCACCCGCTGTCTCTTGAACTAGCTAACCTAGCCAAATTAGCTTTATTAGCTACATCAGCTGTGTGCGTTACAGGGAAACCCTCTTTCCAAGCTCACCTCTGACATTCCTGGAAAAGAGGGCCACTTTTAGGGATTCAGTTTCCAGCCGTCTGACGCTGTGAGCCCAGCCAGAGGAGACGGGAGGTGTTCGGAGCACCCGAACAGTTATTTATGATGTAAAAATGCGCCTGTTGCCCCTGGAAACCGGCTCTCCCGCTCGTCTCAGGCAGGGGTTGCTAAGCGATGCGCTTGTGCCTGGGAGCAGGGGGCTAAAGATGCAGTAGCACTTCTCTTAGGAGGGACCTGTTGCAAAATAGAAGGGCAGGGACAGGCAGGACCGCTGCCACTTCGTGGCAGAGGCTACGGAGGGGATGGCTGACTTACCGCAACATTTGACTGACAGCTATGCAGCCCTGCAACCCCCTGCACTGCTCCTCGGGGCTCTCCCAAAGCCTGCTCATCTATGCCAGCGCCTGTCCTGAGTTCACCCTTAGCTATTTTCGTTTCTGGGTCACCGAGAACACATCTGCAATAGTCAGCAGCAGCTGACTGCAGAGCCGGTTGGCACATCCATGCTCCTCTTCATCAGGAACACACGCCACACACCACACAGCAGCGCTCCGCCACTGCCCCCAACTGCACAAACCCCACCATCTGCGTGCCTAGTGACGAGAAAATCACGCCGGCTTGTTTTGTTCTCTTTTTCCTTTCCTTTTTGGTAGGCAGGCTGTGCAGATGCCCCTGCAAACCTTTCAGGCAGGAAAGCAGCAGGAATTGAGCAGTCGCTGCAGAATCCTGCCGCGCTCAGACGGATTTCTGTTGCCATCTGCTGGCAACCGAAGAGCACCTAGAAATGCAGAATAAATGTCAAGATCCGCGCCTCCGCTACTAAGTCGGGCTCGTTTTCCTCCATTTATTCCACAGGCGTTTGCTCTGGCCACATCACAATTCCGTCACTGTAGAAGGGAGCGAGGGAGACCGTTAATGCTACTAGATTATTTAATTATTTATTATTTAATCCAGTCTAGATTCCAGATCATTCCTTGCATGGCAAGCTTTCTCCATGGTTTTCAAGTCAACACGGGCAGTTTCCTTGACTATTCCATGTGCTGTAGTCAAGACTCTGTCCTAGCGTCTGAAGCTTGCAGTTCAGCTCCCCCTAAATTAGAGATCCTCACTTTAGCCCCGAGAGCTGCTGAATGAATCATCCACAGTGGGTCAGTTAATGAGCATAAAATTACTAACCTCGCCTGCCTGTTGCAGAAATCACCTTATAGGATTGCACCCCTGTTTACCAATGCACATACACACCACTAGCCAGCCTCAGATTCCCTCTCTATCTAGCCAAGGGACCCATCACTGGCTTAGGGACAGAGGCTATGGAAGACAAACATCTCATATCAGATGGTATGCCCTGACACGTTCCTTTCATGGGCACTATTGCAGCTTCTGCTGAAGCCTGGCTTAAACTGCAGCACAAGAGTTTCTGCAGGTAGCCACATATTCACCCTCTTGTCATCACTTTATCCTCTGGCAGAGAATTATTCCCTTCCCATTTAAGAAGGGCACCAAACCCAAAGACTGCATGAACAATTCAGAAGCAGGGCATCCTGAAGGCATTTGACTGTAGCCCTTTGGTTTTTGTTCTCATTTATGCTTAGCTCCTTTTTGGAGCCCTAACTTTGTGTCTTCCCCCATGCCACCCTTGCTCTTGCCCCTGTTCCCTGCGCCAGCCTGCTGGAACTACCCAACCTCGTTCATGACCATCTTGCACAAACTCCAGCAAACTGCCTTTACCAGTCAGGCACGCAGTCCCCTGTGAATTTCCAAGTCTGGTGTTCCCAGAGGCGAGGATGACTCATGACATCTTGTCACACCCAGTAATGCAGATGATGAAATCCCAGGAGCAGCCAGCCACACTCCAGCCCCATGTGGATGTGTGGATGTTGGTGCTCCTGACTCCTGCCTCTTAGGCCAGGAGCAGGTCTTCATTCACTCCAAACTATTTTGTGACAGTGATTATTTGGTTACACAACCACACTAGTAAATGAAACGGTAGCTGGAAGTGATCCCCAGCACTGAAATATGATATTTAAAGTTTAATTGGCAGCCAACTAGCAATCTTCCAAACAGTTCTGTGCATGGTTTAGGAGTCAGCACATGGCAAGGAATGGTACAGAAGTCAGTCTGCATGCAGCCAGCCTGAGCTGGTGGGTAAGGGAGTTTAACAGCATGGCTACTCCATGCCCATTAGCCTCAGAACCAGGGAAGAATTCTGTTTAATTTAGTACCACAGAGCCAGCCTTTCTCTCTGAGCGGGCACTGAGCCAATTTATAGACACTTTGTTCACTTTTCATACTTCCCAATTACTTCAGGCTCTCTGCATGGTACCAAAATCATCTGGGGCAGGGACTAATGCAGTTTAGGTCCAAAGTTATCTTTCATTGGCATGTCATGTAATGCTTGATTCACCATGATGGCAGAGACAAGTTTATTGATTTTTTTGTTTGTCTGCTTGGGGGTTTGTTTGGTTGGTTTGGTTTTGGTTTAAGTTGCATTGCCTTTTTGCATTGCGCTACCACAGAGCTGTGCTTTACCACACAATTCCCATTGATTTGATTCCAGTCACAAAGACTCCAATCAGAGCCAAAGCCAATGCTGCTTTGAAACAAAGCCAGGTTACTCTGAACACTAACATAGGATTCATGTATTCCCAGAGCTTCATCTTCAGATCCCCATGTTCTTTCTGAGCTAGAAAGGAGAGCTCACTGAAATCTTGTGCTGCCTATCAAGAACTGGAGAGGAGTACTGGGAAATACAAGTACCTCTTCCATTGTATCTCTGAGCTACTGGCTTGCATGTGTCAGATATCACTACAAAGCTACAGTTGGGGAAGCATAGACATTCTAAATCCAATAGGAAACAAATGTTAAGTCTTCCAGGCCAGAACCAGTCATTTTGAGTATATGGCTCCTTATCTTGCTGACAGTAATTCTTCCAGGGGCTGCAGGCTAACTGAGCTCTGAATATTTTGCACCATCACCAAGTACATGTCATAACTGCGGCAGTGCCATTTTAAGCAACCCAGAGCAGAACTGCTGGCTCATACTATTCTTAAGAAGGGCTAAGGACAACTCACATTAAGATTTCAAAGCTTACAGATTGAACCAAGCCTACTGGTGTTCAGGGACTCTGCAAATGTTTACTACTAATTTGTTACCAAGTTATCAAGTAATCTCTCTTCCTCACACAGACTCCTTAAACAGAAGACAGCATTTCAGGACAGCGGCCATTCAAAAATCCTTTGAAAACTTTGCACGAGCCTTTGAAAATACTTCTTTTTCCCTTCTATTCATCCTTTGTCTCCTCAGATGTTTGAGACAAAAATATTTTGATTATGTACAGGAATGCAGTTATCCCAGTTCCTTCCCTGGACAGGTTATCTGATGCTGTCTGTTCCTGTAAACCAACAACTTCAAAACATAATTAGCACTACTGTCAAAAAATCCTGCAAGTAATTAGGACTGTATCTGGCCAATGGTTACATTACTTGAAGGACTGTGTTGTGCTTTCCAGTATGGACTGATCAAAAAGATTTGATAGTTCAGGGAAGCAACTGAATTAAGTTCGGTGGCTGTTTCCTTTTCCTGTTTCCACTCTATCACCTTAGACTGAGTGGAAGCATAGAACAGCAAATGGCTACGAAAGGAAACATAGGTCAACCCCCTTCTTCAGGTGTGTATCTTCATTTTAAATTGAGTTATGTTTCAGTGTGACTCATACACCTTTGGGACATCCTTCACTACAGTCTCTCCTGGGCATCAGTCACCTACCAGATAATCTGGTGTCCTCAGCCAGGATGTTCCGCCTCACGACATCTCAACAGCTTCTGGGAGCATAACCCTAAGAAATACCCTGTCCCAACTGTACTGTCATTGAGAACAGTGCAAGATACTTGTGGGAGCTACATAAAAGTCCAGTTCTTTCTGAAAGCTAGTGAAGTATTTGGCTCTACCACTTCCTTCAGCAATGAATTTACCAATGTAATCTCATGATCTGGAAAAGCGTTTCCCCATCTTCACTCCCCAGTTTCATTGAATGGTCCCTTGTTCTCACATTGTGATACAGGAAGAACAGAAGCTCCAAGTCTACTTTTCCTACTCCAGCAATTATTTTATAAACTATCTGTCCACTTTCGTATCTCTCCTTTCCAAAATAGCAATCTCAGTTTTTCCAATCCCTCTCTCTGAGTCCTTACATGCATTAATAGCTCATGTCATCATTTCCTGAAGTCCCCTCTTTAAGGGCAGATGTCCATGTCCTCCCCAGAGCATTCAGGTAAGATTGTCCACACAATGGACATCACACAATGTGTGATGAAATCTCATGTCTGTGATTAATGTAGAGTTAATTTAAACACAGAAGGAGTAACATCAGCCCTTGCCACTGCACTGTTGATATAGAATTTCAATTACTGTGTGCTGTCCAGACTCCTTCCCTGTTTAGGTCTGACCAAAGTATTCCAGAAACCTCTCTAATACAGTTACTCTGAGTAACTTTGTCTTCTGTAGAGGTTGTTGCTTCACTCTTCACTTTTTTTCCTCTTACCAGATGAACAATAGAGAAACACAACACAGGACACAGGATAAATCCTCAAGAGATTCTGCTTTTAACCTTTTGCCATGAAAATTAATTGCTCAATTCCACCCTTTGCTTGCTGCTTATAGGACAGGTCTTGTTTAAAACCAGTTCTTCTCATCTTACACTGTAATGCTTAATGCTTGAAATTCTTACACATTTTTTGTTTGCACAATTTAGGGGAGGCCAATTTTGAAAGTCCCTACTTAGTTCTGATTGTTTTTTTCCTACAGTTCAGCCTGACTTCGGCCACTTTATACATATTCAGTCTTAAACTAGTAGCATCCTTCCAATTACAAGCTCCTTTCCCTACCTGTTGCTTACCACCAGGTGTGCTTCTGGCCAGATCCCTTCCCAGTCTCCATTTTCCCAGGTGAAGTTTTTAAGACCAAAGTTCTGGTGATAGTATCTTCATTCTCCAGAAAATCCTAGAGGCCATTCTTACTCCTGCTTCAGTTTGAATGAATCATTACTGAGAATGAATGATCAGAATTATGAACAATATTCTATACAGGATTTTTAAAATAGAAAATACTCTTGATACTTTCCTGGATCCCATTTACCTTTTAGCAGTTCGTTGTGTGTGATCACCTAATACTCAAAGATCCTTTTCCTCCTTCTCTTTCATTTCCAAGAACTGAGTTCCCAGGGGGAATAAATAAATAAATAAATGTATGTTAGTCCCTATATTCATGGCACTAAATTTTGCATACCCGAATCTCATCCAAGATTTCATTTCATCCAAATCTCAGAGGTCTTTCAGTATTCATTTATAATAGCCTATCATTCTGTCCTTGTGCCATCAGCAAATTTCATCCAAATGCTCTTTTTATTTATGCCAAGGCCATGAATTCAAATATGAAGCAAGATAAGGCCCCAAAGTGACCTACATTAGTAATCCCTTTTCCCTATCAGAATTCTGCCTTTGTGGAGCAGCCTCAAATGCCTTTTAAAAACCTAAATATATCAGATTAAATGTTTCTCTTTTATTAACTTCTTTATTGACACATCCAGAACACTGAGGAGGGGATTTATGAGATACTCTTTGCTTAAATAATTCATCTTGGTTATCATAGTCTTCCAGGTGCTTTGACACATTTTTAATTACCATTCTGACCAGCTTTCAAGAAACAGATAAAAACTTCACTATTCTATTTCCCTGCTTCATCCCCACCTAGCACCTTTTATTTAATTGCAGGTACAGTCTGTATTGTCTCTCTTGATGCTCTGGTACCATGGCATCTTTCTCTGAGAAACCACATATTTCCAAACCCAAGAATCCCAGGTGTCCAACTACTTCTCACTTGAAGTTCTCTGGAATTCTTGGAGGTACGCCATATTATGGTTTAAAATTATTAATTTGGTCCAACATTTCTCCTTACGAGAGCTCAAGCGCAAAAAGCTGCTGCATTGTAAAAAACCAGATTGTTCACAGGATAAGAATATAAAAGCCTCCTACATCCTCAAACCTGAAGGTAGCTATGAAAAAGCAAACTCTCTCTTAATTGTTCCCTTAACCTCCCTTAATTCCAACACATCCAGTAATTCTTTCACAGCCTTCCTGGTCCTCACAGCCTGGAAGACTTTCATTTATACTTTTCAGTAATTTCATTGTTTGCTCTGCGACTTCCCATTCTAGCTTCCCTCCTAATTATTACATGCTGGAAATTCAAGCTTCTGCCTACTGTAAATTTTGAAGAACCTCTTGCCTGACTCCCAGCTTCTCAGAAATTATAACTGAAGTCACATGGGTATCCTATTTTCCTTTTGATCCTCAGGAATGCTTGTCATCCGAGACTATTATTGCTGATATGATAGGTATCCGCAGCACTTCTAAGGATTTTAATATTTGACTATTAACTCTGATGTCTACTTCTCAGTCAGAAAATGCAACAGCATGAACTGCTCATTAGTTTGAGCTATTGCGATCAAACCTTACATCCTGTCTGCACTTTCATAGCATCAGCTTTTGAAGTGGTAGACAGCCTGCTAATCAGACTTACTCTGTGTCAGTGTCTGCCGAGTTTAGTGGCTCTTTGAAAAGCGAGTTGAGATGGTTCTACATTTACCATTTCACAGCAACTTCTTTCCTCACTTAAGGAAGGCAGAGCTTTCCTTGCTGTCAGTCCTGGGATATGACAACAGTTTTCCTTTCCTAGCACCATTGCCTAATATGAAGACTCAAACTCTGAAGCACAACCCAGAGGTTTCCTTTAAGGACAGTTACTAATTGATCTTGTGGTTTGTTCACTATGACTATCTGAAACTTAGAATACAATTTTGTCAATTCAGTACAGAAAGGAGCAATATCCAGCTTCCTCTCTTAGAACTATTTTTTTAATTCTGCAGGGTTAACAGGCAAGAAAAGCAGTAAAAAATATCTCAGCCTGCCAAGCCAGAAGGTTAGTCAGAACGGACCTAAGCATCTTAACTGCTGAGTAAGAAGGTACCTTTTCACGTACAGCTTTTTAGCAGAGAATCGCTAAAAACTCTGCTGCATTGTTTTTTACATTCATTGAACCTATCTAACATAACGCGTAAGAATACCTCTGAGCTTTCGGGCCTTAGAAACTGATATTCATTATAATTTTGTCTAACTACTGAAATGTCTTACTTGTAAGTACTTCATAATCCTTAACATAGGAACACTACATAAACCTTCTGAGTCAGGAAAGTTCAGTTATCACAAAAATAATTTTCTCACGGAAAACTTTTTAGATGTTTTACACTGAAAGAAAACCAGCAGGAACTGAAAATGCACATAGAACAAATTCACTTCTTTCATTGACATCTCCTTCTCCGCCCAAGAAAGCTCCTTTCTTTCATCCAAGTCTGCTAGAATAAAGCACAGCAGAATAGGCCACTGAAAACACTTCAGAAGACCTCAAAGCACTGGTCAGCCAAGAATCCCATTCCCAGGTGTCCCCAGCTCTCTAGCCTTACGAGCACCAAAGTCATGGAGAAGTCTGCATTTAAGTATGACTTCTGTCACCTCTGACTTTACACTCCAAACTGTTCAGCTTGAATGGAAGCTCCAGAACAAGATTCCTGTGTCCGATTTCCCCCCACTAGTCTAGAAGTTATCGCTCATGGAGGCCCATTCAGAGCACATCTCTGCCACAAGGAACCCATAGGAAGGGCTGGGCAGACCAAGCATGTCATGGTTAAAACATCTTCCCCAGCTTGTGGGAGATGTGGACCCCAAATCCTGCCTCCCCACGTTGCTTTCTATCAGAGATATCACAGTCTGAACATGCAATTAAGGATTTTGCTGTAAGCATCTGTCATTTTGCATCTTCCTGGTATCCCACATATATTGATCAAATGTCCTGAAGACAGGAGTTTATAATCCATCTATTTTTGTCTCCATGAATATTTAATCATTCATACAAAGAGGAAGAGCTTCAAGAAAAAAAGGCTTAAAGGAGCAACTGCCTCCAACTATCCAAAGCTGGTAACAAGCATTGACCTAAGATATGCTATCACATCTCTTTCAAATACAGCATTCAACCTTGGGCAGACACAGAAAGAGCAGTCTCCTGCTCATGATCCTTGGGAGTGAGCCCCACTCTGCTCTGGTACTTATCTACAGCCACTGCACCTGTCTGAAAGACTGAGGGCGAAGCAGGTGCCCAGGTTTAAACATTTGCTATAGAGCTACAGTAAGAATGAAAGTCCCTTGAAGAGATCTAAAAAAAACCCCCAAGAACTCTTGTAGAGTTCATGAAAATAAAGAGACCAAACACAGGAGAAAGACTTTATTTTTGTCCTTGCAGAGGGAAGGTCATGGTACACACTAGATTTAAAAGGCATAAGAGAACCAGAATGAAAAGAGACATTACCAATTAGGGGAAAAGCATCAGTTAGAACTTGTGCTTTATCAGTTGTCAAAGAATTCAATTGTGAGACCAAAACTGATAAGCAACCAGGCTTTGTTAGTTCTGCAATTACACAACTACCTGCTTCAAAGCACATTAAAGTGCAGCTGTAGTCTGAAAAATTACTATCACAACCAAGCCGATGGCTTGGAGCCTACACAGTCAGGCCTGGAAGGAACAAAGACCAAACCATCAGTCACTGAGAAATGGAGACTAGAGCTTCACTTCTTTTGCAAAAGACTTTCTGTATTGAAATTACTACTAACGTCCTGCTCTAGGCTTGCGCAGGCTTCAGGGAAAGCCTCCTACAGTTGCAGGTCCTCCTTGAAAGCAGGATTGGGCCCATGGCAGAGACAGGGCAGTCCATGTAAAACTACTTCTGTGGGTGGTGACAGACAGAAGGGCTTCTGTCTACCTGAAGTATTCCATTATCTTTCCTGCGACTGACTCCTCTGAAGCAGGGCTGACTTTATTTTTTTAATGTAATCTGGCACAGGTACACTGGCACACTCCTTTAGCAGTCACAGTTGTAACAGACAGAACACATTCTGAGCTCGAGTGGAGCCTAGGTGGGGAAAGGATATACTTCATCGCGTGAATTCAGTCACAGCTGCTGCGCAAATGACTCAATCAAATTTAATGGCTCCTTTTACTCCCATTTACAGTGGCACGATAGCCAAGTATGACAGCAAGAGGGATACTGCGCTGCCCCGCGTCATCACCATCACACACCCAAGCGCTGCACGGTACGCTTGAACCGAGCACCCCAACGCCTGACACTGGGCACAGCCCCGCTCCACCCGCAAACGTAACAGACGCTGCGTGAAACTGCGGGAAACAACACGCAGACGCCTTCTGCCATTTTACCCGAGCCGCTCCCCACACGTAGCGAGGCACCGGCTACCAGGAGACTGCGAGGCGAAACAGCCCGGCGCCGCCCCAACATGACATGCGCGGCTGCAGCCGCACGGCCCGACGCCACCATCCCCGCCGCGCATGCGCTGGCCGCCGGCCGAAGGACACGGACACCCGGCGGGGGCGGCGGCGCTCTCCGGAAACCGTCGGCCCCGGACAGGAAGTGACTGGTGCGCACGGTGACAAACAGCCCCGCCGTGACGACCCGCGCTCCGCTCCAGCCGGCCGCGCGGCCCTTTATGACTCATCTGACTGACAAGCTGGGGGTGACCAATGGGAGCTGCTCTTCCCTTCCCTCTGGCCCGCCTTCTGTCGGGCAGAGGCCAATCGGAAGGACGCATTCTCCTCCGCCGCCGTCGCCCTTTGATGGACGTTCGCAGGAGCCAACCAGGCAGAGGGCTGCGGGATAGCCCTGCCCCCGCTTCCCGCCAATGAGCGCTGTGGAATGAAGGCGCTAGCGGGACTGCGCCAGGCACCCCCGCCCCAGCACACCCGCCGCCGCTCTTGCCCCTCTGCCCGTGGGAGGCGTGCGCCCTGTCCCCTGGGCCGGGGCAGTCTCGGCGGCGCGTCCCCGCAGCGGCTGGGCGCCCCGCCACACGTTCCCAGGCTGGATGCGACACGGGGCGGGGAGGAGCCGCCCGCGCGCTGCGTGCGGGGGCTCCTCGCGCTCTTAAGGTGGCCCCATACCCTTCCTCGCGGCCTGGCCGCGGCGGGAGGGGGAGCAGCTTGTGGGGTGCCCCGCTCCGCCGATGGGAGCGGCTGTCCTGGAGAGGGGTGGGAAATGAAGCTGCGCACGGTAGCGGCGGCCACGTTGCTTCAGGCGGCAGCCGCGTGGAGTGAGGGCGGCGCAGGGAGTGCTCGGCGGCTTCACTGCCCCAGCAGGCTTCCAGGGCAAGGAGTTGCCCGGGGAGAACGACCCGCTTTGCCGTCCGGGTGAGGGGGCCGGGAGGAAGAAGAGGCCTGTGCTGGCTTAATGTTCCGGGAGATAAGAGCCTGTCACATGAGCCTGACTGCTGTGGAGACGGGGCGCAGTCACACCGAGGGAAAGGCAGCTGGAGACCAAGTGTCTGCTGTCACAGGTGTCCGAGGCCGGGCCACCAAGCACGTCGTGCCCAGACTCCCGTCCCGAGCAGCCCCGGTTGGTGTGGTAGAGATGAAGAGTACACATCCTTTCTTGTAATCAAGATCCTAAACGTGCTCTAAGAGCCCGGTTTTAACCACGAGTTTCAGCCTCTTGATCATTGCATGGGGCTACCCTGAAAAGGGGGCAGATACGTAATTTCCTTAAAGCACACTGAGAAATGATTCAGGGAACATAACCTGAGCATCTAAATTTTTCTATAAATATTTACACACAAATACATAAAGGAAGGATTTTGCTGGTTAAGAAGAGGTTTTGGAAAAAAGCCACAAACCAACCACCAAACCCTACTCAAGGAGGAAAATAGATTAGAATACCTGTATGTCACTGAGATTACTGTGATGCTTGTTTACTACTAATTACAAATGAAAGAGTCCTTCAGCTAGGAAGTGGAAGAGAATTCCTTCCCAAATACCATCAGTTTCAATGTCAAAATTTGTAGCTTTCCCTAGACAAGTGTTAAGAATTCAGTCATGCACAAATCCAACGGCATCCTGAGAAACTGTGAGAAGAATAAAATACATTGAAACTAATGTAAAAAGTTATGTGGTGACTAGTTTACTTTTTCCCCCATGTCTCTGTTATTCTCTATCTTCTGCTTAGCTTGCAAAGGCTTTGGGTTTAGGTTGTCTGAATGCTAAATATGATAATGGATCGTGAGCCATCCACGTGTGCATTTCCACAGTACTGATTCTTTGACTTGCCTCCCTATGGCTTTGTGTGTGTGTTGGACGGCATTTTTGTATTTACATTCTTTCAAGTAGTGGAATAAATTAGTTACATCATATATTCATTTGGGAGAGAGAATCCTGAAAACCAAAAGGAAAAATAAATAGGGAACACACATTGGAAGCCTGGCACATGCCAAATCCAACCACAGTTTTCTAACACCTCTGCAGTTGGCTATAGATCAAAGAAGTCGCAGATACCACCCATCAGTGCCTCCCAGCACAATGATTCTTCTGCCTAGTCTGTCAGTAGAGTTAAGAGAAACCTGTGCACAGTATGGACACAAATCCTAGCTAGAGAGGAACTGGAGAGCTTGGTGTGTGAATAGCAGAGACCCAAAGACCACCTAGCCCAAACAGAAGTCAAAGGAGGGGCAGAAGGCCAGAGAACTGGAGCTAAGATGTTTATTCAGGACTGGAAGGAGGCTCGGAGAAAGGACAGAATAAGACACAGCTCTGATGTGGATGTGTGAGGGATTGAGATTGTTGTTGGCCCTTGGTAATGATTAGGAACACTGTAATGGGATCTGCAATGGGATAATATGAAGAAACCTCTCCTTGTCAGAACAGGTAGTAGCATAAGGAGAAGAGCTATGGACAGAGCTGCTAGCATAGAAGCAGAGAAAGGTTTGGTGTAGAAGAGGACACAGCATCCAGAGAGATTGGAGATTGAGGTGCATTCTTGTGACTTCTTGAAATAAAGGCATGGGACACTGGCACAGCTTTTGACCTGTTGAAGGAACACAAATGTGAAACTACCCATGGAAAGAAGAGATTATCAAATACAGGGTGTCTTTGAGAGAGCTTGGGGTAGGACCCCCACGAGAGGGTGTTTCATGGTAATGCATTTTGGATTTCCGTGTAAAAGTGGCCTGCCAACTACACTGGCTTCACATGTAGGGGGATCTCAGGCAGTGCCTGTTCCTTCTTACAGACACATTTTGAAGTATTTGATCGATTCAGTTTACTTCACTGGAGAGAAACCTTTAATGTTGTAAAATAATGGATGGTTGCCTTGGTCTGTCCCAAAGACCGGCCTTGAAACATACCAACAAGAGACTCCCAGTTTTCAGCTAAGTGGGTAAAAGTGAAACAATTAATGTGGGTTTTGGTATGGTTTTACCTGGTTGTAACAGAGAGGTAGCAATGGGTTGTAATGGAAACACCTCCTAAGATGCGGGGATGTTACCGCCGTAGTTTATTGGCAAATATAAGGTGCAAAGAAATACCAGGGATGAACTGAGAAATTTTCTGGGGAGCGAGAGAAGCCTCTGAGCAGACAGTTCTGGACCAGCATACAACCACTCTGTGCCTTACGTGAGCAGAGATCACCCAAGGTGGCCAGCCCGATCCTGCCGGGCCCGGTCCTAGGCGCGGACCCAAGCAGCCATTCGGGAGCTACACCGGGCCGGAGGAGATGAGCGGGTGAGCGCCTGCTGCAAGGGTAGCCCAACAGCTGCCGCTGCCAACTGGGGGGCGGCAAGAGGCTGCTGCTGGCAGCGCCCAAGGCGCAAGAGTCCCGCAGCCGGCAGCCATCTTCGGGGTGATTCGAACCCCCGGGCCGAGGTAGGAGCAAGTGAGGCCGGGGCAGGCCGCGGTCCCGGCTGGTGCCGACGGGCTGCCAGACCCTCCGAGCAGAGCCTGGCTCTCACTTCCAGCGGGTAGAAGGGCGCGGCCCCTGCTGGGCAGCCGCAGGGCTCCAGACCGGCTCCTCCTTAACCCGCGGAGGCGGGGGCGGCCGCGGCCAGGGGGGAGCCGGGGGAGGCGGGGCGGAGGCCGGGGAGGAGCCGGGGCCTGCAGTGGAGCCGCAGCCAGGAGCGGGAGCGGCGGGGCCTGGAGAGGTTGAACGTCGCCCGGCTGGGGTCCCTCGCACCGGAACCCGGGGAGCCCCCCGGGGACGAAGCCGAGGCCCGGCGGAAGGCGGCGGAGACGGCCGCTCATCCCGGCGAGCTGCCGCGGCCTCTCCTGGTAGCCGGGCCCGGGCAAGAGGAGCTAGGGCCTGGGGGGGAAGCCAGGGACAAGCTCCGGGCAGCCGGGGTGGGGGGACACCCCCGTAGCCTGCAGGGGTGGGGGAGAGACCCTGCCTGCCGCCCCCCGCCCCATCCGCAGCCGTGAAGGGCCACCGGGTTAGGCAGTCCCGCTCACGGCGGCGGGGGACACCCCGGCGGCCCCGCCTCGCTGGCAGGCCGGGGCGCACCCGCCTGCCAGCCCCCTTCCCTGCAGCTGGTGGGGGAGCTTAACACTTGCCCCCATCCCCACTAACGAGCCCAGGGTGGGCAGAGGTCCCCGGCACCAAGCCCTCGTAACTATCTAGAATCGGGTCTGCTCTTCCTCTCTGTGGAATAGAGCCTCCTGGAGCTCCTTCAGTACCTGTTTTGTGGAGAGGTGTTCTCGGACCCCAGTTTCTGAGGGCTTTGAGAATAACCCTTAACACCTACTCCCCCCCTGCTACTGAGGAAATTCTTCCCCCAAGCAGAGGAGGAGGCAGTTCTTGCCCAGACCAGCTGGTAACAGGGCAGTCTTCACCGAAGAAACCCCGTGTGCCCAAGAGAGGCAGTCCCCAAGACAGAAATAAGCAGGAGCTCCTGATACTACCTAGTAATTTTGATTATTTATATCTGCTTAGCAGGCAACAGAGAAAGCAAATCAGGGGAGAGAAAGCAGAGGCAGATTTAGATACTCTTCTTCCCTTTTCCAGTTGCTGTTAACCACTGGAGATAAAGGTAATTTCCAATACTGACCTCATCCTCCTCCATCCCAAGGAAGATCCCTCATCCCTTAATCCCAAGAGGGTTTTCTTCAGATATCCTGTGCAAGGAGAGAAGACTCACCTCCCAATTCCAGGGAAAGAAAAAGGCAGATTTTGCTAATAATATCCACAGAGATAGCAAGATTTAATTTTTTTCTTCCAGAGAAACAGATTTGTCCACACTTAAGGACAAGGTGCACCTAGAGGAAGGAGAAGAGAGGTTTACAGGTAGGGACATTGGAGAAACTGATCTCTCAAATAATCTGAGAATCAGTGAAAAGGTTGTCTTCCAGGGAACACCGCTTTAGTAGTTAGCTGCCGGAGGGGAGAGAGGAGCTTCATCCTGGGATAAAACCAGCAGGTTTAGGGGACTGACAATCCCAAGCAGATTGTTTTAATACTGAAGATCCTGATTTCATCCACAATCCCTTCGCCCTCAAAATATTTCTTGAAGAAGCTCCTGGAATAGCTGACAGCAACGCTCTGAGGATGGGTCTCAGAGAAGGAGCGTGAAGGGCAGCACCGCAGAAACCAGCACTGAAGATAATCCACCTCCCACCAGAAAATCTTCCAGAGTGAGTGACCAGATTATATCACCTCTCTATTCCTAGCAGTCCTTGTATTTTTGCCTTCTCGTTTTCCATATGTCTTCTCACTGTATCTGCTTGCTTTTTAATCTTTTCTCTCTCTTGTTTCTGAAGCTCTCCCCAGGCTTCTTTTTTCCTGTGTGCCTTTCTTCATCTCTCTCATTTAGCTCCCTTATATGCTATATGGAATTGACCTGATTCTTCCCCTCAGTGTTTAGCTTACATGAGACCTTAGCCCTATTTAATTGTAAGAAACCTCTCTGCTCTTTCCATTTTACTTTCTTTCACTGGTGTGTTCATACTCTACTCAGTCGTTATCATCACCAATGTGAAATTAATTTCTGTCATTCAGGGGTCATTGAGAAGGATAATCCTAGCCAAAAGGCTTTGAGGAGGCAGAAGCAGTGATTTCTAGTGCTACTGTCCAAGGATGCAGTCGTGGGGTTGGAGTGTTAGTTGTTCTCCATGTGGGTCCTACTATGCTCATTACTGTGGGAATAAAATCCTTGTGTGATGCAGACCTCGCTGTGCTTGGGGGCTGAACGTTCAGATTCCAGTGCTAGTACTCTGAGATGTGTGCCTTAATGTACCTAAGGGTTGTGGGATGAATTCTGGAAAGAGTGCCCTTGAGACTGAGTTCTGTGGTGTCCAAGGGCCTGGGAATGAAAATCGTGGCAGTGCTGGTGGAAGCTGCTCTTAAAGCCAGAAGAAGCCATTCCATTGCCATTAGTCTTCATCTGTGTTTTATGCTGTGTTCAGGGGCTAGAAATGTTAATTCTAATGCTACTGAGCCAAGCTGGCTGCTTTTTGTAAATGAGGCTGTTAATTTCCAATCACAAATGAGTATTCTCACATTAATGCAGTGATTTCTTGAGAAATCAAGTCCAAGGGGGACTTCATCTCAGATGAAGCCAAAGCAGATCCCTGTAGCTGAAGAATTGTGCCTAAGGATATCTCACCTGACATATTCCTGTTTCTGTTCTCCAGTGAAATAGCAGTGAGGAAATACAAGATCACAGGGTCCTTGGTCAGGACAGGAACCCTTCTGGAATCCATTTGGGAGCACAGTGGTTAACAGGGAGTCCCTGAATAAGGAACTCCTGGGTGTAATTTGCTAGCAAGATCAGACAAAAGATGCCAAAGTGATTCCCCATTTTGGCAGAGAATTTTGACAGTTATCCGTAGCTTCAGAAGGTGCATTTCTCTGAGGGTAGGCTGAACCATGAAGTGTACATATGTTCTGGGGGTACTGTCAGATGCCCTCCTACCTGTTGCCCTATAGTTATGCAATCAGCCTGTTTTTGAGTACAGCTGTGTTATCTAGCACAAGGGAAGAGATAACTGAGGCATATTGGCCTTTGTACATTCAAGGGGGGAACTGACTTTTTATACTTCTGAGGTAAATTTACCTTGTTCTGTCCCCCTTCCTCACAGTAATGACTTGACATTTTTCAAGTGCTTTTGGCTCTGGTGGACGCCAGGGCACTTCACAGAATATTTATGCCAGCCTTACAGAATTCTGCTCTCCCACAACAAGTATCTTTCTATATACTAAATGGGTTGGTTTGTTTTGAGTTTTTTTTTCTTCATTATTATTGATAAAGAGTAAGATTTTTGTATTAGCTGCCTGATCTTTATGTGTTCATGACAGACATATAAGGCTGGAAGTCATGTGCTGTAGAGTGATTGTTATTTATTTGTTAACTGCTAACAGGGCAGTTGGTGCTGACTCGGACCACAAAATTAAGATGATCTCTGTTCTGATGATCTCATAGTCTAAAACAAAGCAATACAAAAGCTAGGACAAACTGATAAATTGGAGGAGGTGAATAATTTTTAGACAGCATAGGTCTTTGGCGTGATCATGATATTTCCATCAAATGTTTATCACAGGTGAAAATGCAGTTTCCTCTGAAGTGGAATACTGCAGCTGTTGTGCACCATTTACTTTATACAAAAGTATGCGTACAGGAAAAAGGAAGAGTATTATTTGTCTTCATAAAAGTGCAAGGTACTCAATAGACACATTTAAATGAAAGTGTTATATCTTTAAGAGTTTACATTAAGCATATTAAACCTGAACACCTAAAATTAGACTTTAAAAACCCCATTTGGGTACCTGAGTAAATAGTAAATTCTCCTAAATGCCCATAAACGTAGAGTTGACTTCAACAGAAGCAATGAAGTCTTCAACATTGAAGTAAAGAGACAGTTACACTTATATGGGTTTGTAAATTTAAATTTGGACATGCATGCTTCCAAAAGTTGACTTCTAAAGTTGAAGCACTCTCATCCTGTCCTATGGGCACTCTGCGCCCATCTGAGAACTGTGAGTGTGGCATTTTTCAGGTCAAGCAATTAAGTGAAATGAAATGAGAAGGTCTGGAGAGTTATGGGAAAAGGATTATGTTGCTGCAAGATCATGAGGTTATATTAATGTTTAAGTATGCATTCTGTAAGTTCTTGGATTTTTTTCTTGGAATCTGGTTCTTTAGGGAAGTTTCTAGGATAGAATAAAAAAAAATCACAAAAGCTGGGATGAAATGCAGTAAACAGTTTGAGGTTGGATATAATTTCCCAGTCCGAGACAGGATTGTGACTACTGTAGTTTTTTGAAGGGTTTTCTTTGGGTTGTATTATTATTATATTTTATTTTATTATGTTTCCCCTACAAAAATGCAGCCAAATGCTGGTGTCTGAAGAAATTTTTTCTTACTGCAGAGGTTGAGGTATCTTTGCTTGCTACCTCCTCCCCTAAACTTCAGCTGACTTTCTTAATAGTGGATGACTCAATCTGTATCACAGTTTGGATCTTTGGCCCTTTCCTTCCAGTATCAGAAAGGAGGTATGGTTAATGGCAACTGTGATATGGACAGCTGTCCCTCAAGAGCAGGACTGAGCTGATTATCTCATTTCACACAGCTGTCAGGAATTACATCTCAGTCATTAGCAACCAAAAGATGAAATATGTTTGGACTCATTTTTCCATTTGCTTCTCCCAACCTTGGGTAGAATTGTAACCAGCAACTTTCACAAAGAACCCTCTGTGTTTTGTACTACTCCATTTACAGAATCTGTTACTGAGTGGTGCTGCTTCAGAATTGAAACTTTAAAATACATTGGTTCTAGCATTTTTGGTTTGGAAGACAACTTTGAAAAGATGAGTAGTGCCTAGATTAATGGACAGCCAAAAATAGTATCTCCGAAGTTTTTCAACTCCCCAGTGGTGTTAACTCTGAGGCCTGAAGAAAAGCATTTAAATCTCTGTATTGCTGGCTCTTGCACATTGTGTTACTGTAGCAAAAATATCCAGTTGATATGTTCAACCCCCAAATGTTTATCATCTTGGTAGGAGTCAGTATTGCTGCTTGCTATGGATTCTGCTGTTTTTGTTTTCTTATTCCTTCTAAGGAATGTATGAGCTTAAAAACCTGTAACACATTTGTGTCCGCTCATCTTTTCACTTTTAAAGGAAATCTGTGTATGTATGTTACGGCGAGCAAGCATGCTGCAGTATGTTTTCACAATTAAGGCAAACTTTCATTTTAAGTTTGAAATGAAAATGCAGAATATTGGGAATGTTTCAGTATTCAGAGAGCTCACAGCATTTAATATTGTGTCTGTGGTGCTTTGCAAAGATTTGGACTAGACCATTGTTTTATCATTCTGTCTTTGACCTGCCCCATCCACCTACTCAATCCTGTCATGAACTTCGGAGTTGGTGTCACAGATTTTGCTGGTTCCTGTCCTTTATGAACCCTTTCCTGAACCTTGTCCTGGGCTTCCTAGCATCTTATCACAGCCAAGTTCCTCTCCTGCACCTTTAAGGCCCAGCATATTTCCACCCCGCCTACTTCTTCACTCTCATTTCCTCCTACATCCCACTCCTCCTCCCAGCTCTCTCTGTACTGCTGTTTGCATCTCATTTTCCGTGCTGTCCCTTTGGCATTCTGTCCTGTAGTCCTATAAGCCTAAAACGCGGCTTCTCTCTTCACCAGGCATGCATCCCTCATCTCCTCTCTAGGATTCTTCACTGACATGAATCCTTTCTTACTAAATCTTACAGGCCCCACTTTTACTTTCACACCTGCATTTGACCTGTTCTTGGTTTGTCTTTCATTAGATTACGTGCTTGTGGACACACAGAGGATTTTTTTGTCTGAGGTTACGTCAAGAAACCTGTTCTTTTTTCCACTTTATAATAAATAGAATTTTGAAATATCCAGTTCTGCTAGGCTGGGAAATGGCACTTCTGTCACTCATTCTCTCACCATCCCTTTTCCCCTGCCCTCTTCCCTTCCTCAGGAACAGCTGGATTTTAGTTGGTTAGCACAAAAATCCCTTGTGTGACATTCTCTAGTCCTTCCAGTGCTTCAGTATCTTGGTTTTGAGAATTGGGATGAGCAACTCATGCAAGGCCCCCTGCCTCATTCCTCATCTTTCTGAGCTGGTCAATTTACTTGATGTGAAGTCAAGAAATCAGGGAATATGTGGGGGTTTTTATGTATAAGAGAGACTGAGTAATGAGGGAGAGATGACGAGTGACAGCTTTTTACCTCGAGGAAAAAAATATTTACTTTTTTGGTTTTTACAATTAGCAATTCAAATTTTGTTTATGCTCTGTGCTATATAAAGACTGTGGCTGGTTATAGCAGAAATATGTAATTACTGTTAAAAGTTCAAAAGTTCAAATCTGAATAATTGGAGAGGGATCTGAACTCTTTGTGGTCACAAATTAAACGAGTAAAGTTTCTGAATTCTTATTTTCCCCAAAAAACCCTCTTGTTGAGTAAAACTAAAGCAATTCTCCCTCCCTATCAGAAATTTGCAGAGAAAAATAAGCTGCTCAAATAGTTACCTCTGAAATTTGCTTTATCTCTATCTGAACAAAGCAGACAAGCTTTGAAAGCAGAGAATGAGTCTGGGATTTGAGACCTGTGTTCTCTGCATGGTTCCGCTACTCCTTTGCTATTTGACCTTGGGCTTCGTGCTTCTCCATGCATGGCTTCCCATTTATCCTGGAATAGGGTATTGATCCTTTTTAAGGGCTATGAAATATAAGGATGAAAACACTTTGTAAAGGCTGGCTGTTCTTTTTGCTGTTGATTACCTTAATTACAGTGCAGTACTGAACTCAAAACCTCTGTATGCCACTTCTTGTGGCATTAAGAAACAGTAAAAGCATGATGCCTGGATTAATTTTTGTTTCATTGAAGGACCTGTGACTCTAGAACTGAAAGATCCTGCATCTGTCCGCAGCCTAGAACTGTTTTTTAAGTTGACTTAAGTATAGATGTTCTAACTCCCTTGAAGCTTCTCCTAAGTTCTCTAATGACCTTTTCTTGGCCAGGTCTCAGGGTCTCTATTCCATCTTCATCCTTCTTGGCTTCCCTGCTGTTTTTGACACTTGATCATGCCCAGTCTTGTCCTCCTTTGACTTATGTGTCAGTATTTTCCTGGTTTCCCTCCTACTGTTCTAGTAATTCAGTAGCTCCTGCACTAATTTATTTACCTTCCTCCATATTTTATTTTTTTTTTCTTTTAAAATTAGATACAAAGCCCCACCTTTTATCTTCTTGTTTCTTTTCTTTACCTCCTTCATGCCAGTGACATTCAATTATGCAGCTTGGCATACTACCTTAACAGCTTTTTTGAATGATTTGCTGCAAGTTTAAGACTGCTGAGGCCAAGATGGAACTCCAGAAAGCTCCTTTGAGATTTCCCTTTGTTTCCTGCTTTCCTCTGTGAGTAGCCACAGTTGAGCCTATAACACAGGGTTTCTTGCACTCTTCTTGCTCTTCGTATACAGGATAGGGATGACTCATCCAGATTCATGGCCTGAATCTCCAGTTTCTTTCTTAGTCTCTTTGGGTAACCCTTACGCTTTCTCCTTCATTTACCATCTTGTTTACTAATAGCTGTTCTTGCTGGCGTCTCACAACTGTGTTACCTTCTTGTCTTCTTAAAAACACAGTTACTGAAGCTGTGCTCCTGGCATGTCTTGTCAACATGTGGCTGCCTCCTCCTTGACAAGCCTGTTTTTTGGCTATCATCCACCACATAAGCTTTCAGCTTCTTGTACTCACTCTAAGGGGTCTTCACGTTTATATCTCTGCCCTATTTGTTGCTGTGTCTTATTGTTTTGTCCTTTGCTTTGCCAGCAACACAAGCACGACATCGTGCTTTTTCCATTTCTTGCATGAGCATCTCTTCACATTCTTCTTCAGCTGACTCATACCTTGATACATATAGAAAAATTGCCAGCCAGTAGAGGCCAGACATACTGGAAACCACTTATTTTCATGGTTTAAAATAATTTGAAAGGTCTAACTAACTCAGAGGTAGTTGTCATATTACATGTACCTTCCTCTCCCTGGCTTCTGTTGCGAAGACACAACATCTCAAAGACTAGAAAGATAAGGGTTAAAGTGGAATAATATTTACTTGCAGTTGCAAGTTGGCAAGTGGTGTGGAAGAAAGCATCTTCTTTCAGTATCTTTAAGGAAATGAACAGAAGATTTAGTTTCAGGATGATACACAAAATGGAGTGTTTTAGGAGGAGGATGCAGAAAGCCAAGTAGCAATAGTAGTGTTTTAGGACAGAAGAAACTGTTAATGGGGGTGTGTTCCTTGCTATTGTGGTTCTGAATCCTCTTGACTTTCAAGCTTGGTACAGACATTTACGAGTTGTGAGCCTGGCTAGGGATTGTCAGGTGTTTGTCTCCTGGAGGACAGTTCATTCTGTTTAGTTCAGAATAACAACTAACAGAATAGTGAAAAGGAATTGTGTTAAAACAGTGGTTGAGACCTAATTTATGAACTTCACACAGTATTACTTAAGTCTTCTGATCATTATCCAGCTTCAATTTCAGCTGTGTGTTGCTTCCAGACTCCTCTTTAACAAGCTTTTCTGCAGTGCTTTGGTAATTTTAACTCTGGCAGTATGTGCTGTGTGTATGTTTTGCCCACATGGGGCTAATCTGCACTTGATACAAATTTCCTAATTTTCTATGAATTCAGTACATAGTTTTTGTTGGTGCTTGATACCCATTTCCACAAGTGGGACAGAATGGGTTGTGGCTCCTTTCAGCAACTATTGCAGAGTTGATATTGGCTAATCTGTTTTCAGTGGTTCAGCCTTTGTTGAACAGGTTTTGACCACTTGCAGTCAGATTTTCATTTTCACTATGCCTGGCTGGCATTCATTTAGCCTGGAGAGCTCTCTTACATAGAAGCTTTGTAGTATTACTATTACTAAACTGCCAGGTTAGCTGTCATTTTCCCCTGATAGACCCATTTTTTAAATAGGAAAAATAATACAGTTTTTATGTATAATTACATACATGTATTCTTTTAACCTGGGTTTCTGTACCATTCTTTGCAATGATGTGAAGATCTTCTGAGCAAGATATTCTGCATGCTGATCTACTTCTGATGTTTAATCTAATTTCAGAGACAGTCTGGGTATTGTATCAGTGTTTGCATATTCTGTACTGAAGGCTTACCTACTGGATGTGATTCTGATGGGCTACTAAAATTGCAGTCCTTCTTTCAGGTTGAAAACCTGGGTGCTCCCAAAAAGCTGGGGGAAATACCTTCTCTTGGATACAGTTTCTGTCCTGCAGACTTCCTGGTTTCCATGGGAGAATTTCATTCCAGATACGTGCTCATAAATTTGAGTTATTCCAAAACCAGTACCTGATACCTTTCTCAGTGTAAGAATAATTGTTCTGTTAATGTTCTTAAAGAACATGCTGAAGATTTCTCTTGCTTGCTTTGGCATATGTTTAAAATTGCAGTTCCTGCTTCCAATGGTAAAATATTGCATAGTGGTACTGAGGAAAGAGGGATGCTGTAGAGACGTTTCTGCTGTAGTGATGTATTTTCATTGTGCTTCTTCAAAGTGCTTGGTCTACTTCTTATTTCAAATCTGTTATTGGGAGGGTTGTCCTGGGACATTTGGCTTATTATTACAATAAATCTTTTATAGAAGTCTTATTGTAAAGAAAATAATGCTCAAAAGTATTTTAGGCATACCAGTATTCTCAGTATCATTTGCTCTTTCTTTTGACGTGTTATGTATTCGCCACTTCACTTACAGCATTAATAAGCAAACTAATCTTAACTTTGAACACATATTTTCAGACTGTCTGAGGGGTCTTTGCAATGTTTGTGTAGGATTTCTCAGTGCATTTTTGCTGCATGCTTATATAGCAGACAACAAAAATACTTGATTAGTTGGTCTTCTTAAAATCTGGTGAGGGACTAGTTGTGCTTAATCATAGCCTTTTATGTCTGTAAAGATACTGTCTCCCTTGACATGAGCATATTTTAGACTTCGGCTGTAATGCCATCTGTTAATAAGTTTAAATAAGCGGGTCAGGTTTTGTAAACTATACCATTTCGTCAGTAGTTTCATATAAAACTAGGACATAATTGCTTCCTGACACGCTTCCAACATGGGGGTTTTGGTGACTTTATAGGCCCCACAAGAAGTCATCCTTCGTTAGTACCAAGTATGCATGCGTAGTCAGTGCTCTTCATTCACTAAATTCAAACAAAAAAATTATATGCTCCTCATGCACCTTTCACAAAATGGAGGGAATCAAAAGCTCCTAAGTTAAAATATGTTGTTGTGATATTTCTGTTATTAATAACTATTATGAAAACAAATTTATTTTTCCTTGAGACTTACATGAACCTTGTTGCTGAGATTTGTTTGTTAGAGGAAAACCATAGCTGTATAAGAACTGAACTATAATAAAATAAACAGTCCAGTGATTTATATTAAGCTATGCATGATCTAAGAGTTTTCATCTTCCTCTAACTGATTTTTTTGCAGTACCATCTTAGTGAATTATGGTGTAACTTGTAACAAATTTCCAGTTCAGGGTGCCGTAATTGCGGTACCACTTGTGTGCTTTTACGCAACATAGCATTGACCATTCAAAGACATTGGCTTGCACACCAGGTAATTTTGAGCAGAGTCAGACTAGTGTGACATAGGCACAGATTGTGACAGTTTGTATTCGTATAGGTGATACCATATTGTGTGCTCTTAGGTGATAGTAACTTCCTTTGGTTGAATTCTTTTTTCCTTTGTGGTTTATGCCTAGCAAGAACTGTGTGCCCCCTGTTGCCAGATCTGCAAGCATATAGTGTATTGGGGAAAGGTTTTTCAGCTTGCTCCCAAAGAAGGGAACTGTGGCTGTAGGGTATGATTTCTCTTACATCTTTGCCCCAGGGACTGTTTTCCTTCCTCTCATGTGGCACTGCAGACAGAAGTGTACTTTCAAACTGCAGCGCTTTTCTTTTGGTTTGCTGATACACTAACATGACACCTACCACTCCTTCCAGGTTAAGTTTCATTTCATGAACAATACCCAGCAGCTTCTGTCTCCCTTCTGTGTTTGATTCCAGAAACATAAACATTTCCTGAAGGCTTCTCACAAGTAGTTTCCAAGTGATGCATAACTATTTCAGACTGTGCAGGTAATCAGTATCCTTTTTTTCCATTTTTTTTACATGAAATTAATATCTCTCAGTGAGAATGTTTGCTTGGAGAAGATATGAGTGTTTTGTTCCTGCCTTATTAGTTCGTATCTCCTTATTTTCGAGGGAAAGCACGTCTTAAAATGGCAAGTGTCTCTTCCTGCCAGAGTTAGCAAAGTTCTTTCCCTCTCTCTGTATTGGTATAAGAATACAGGTTTCTTGCATGTGTAATTTATACATGTATGTCAACATTACCTTTTTCCATCAAAGCAGAAGCTGTCCATTTCTCCATGCATGTGGTATTCTTATGTTTTACTTCCTTACTCTTTGAGGCATTTTCTTCTAATTGGCATCATGTTCACCTTTCTCCTTCTGAAAGGTTACAGTCAAATGGTGGTTTTTTGCCAGTTTGGGCTTGAGGTGTTTTGTTTGTTAAATACTGCAGAAGCTAGGTGTTCCTCTGAGTGTATTGGTTCTATATTGTTAGATCCCTGGATTCAGGCACCTAAATAGAAGTGGCCTTATTTTAATAGTGTTCTACAGCAATGCCTCTCACTGCTTGGTAGCCTGTTGCACATTTCTTCCTTCTCAAAGTTTGAGTGTCCTTTGAATGTTTGCCAGTAGTGTTTCATTGGGTTGGAATAGGAGCCAATAAAGCAACAGTGAAAGTAAATATAGAAAAGTAAACATACAGATTTATGCTAGAACAGGCATCTTCTGTAGGCTGTGCACAGTGTTATTTCATTCATTGTATGACTCTCTACTTTAGTCATAACTGATTATGACGGGCCAGCCTTTGAGTTCAGCCTTAGAGAATGTTTCAAGCTATAAATGTTTATTAACTGCATTCAGAATGACCCTTAGAGTGCCATTTCCTACATTTCATACATTTTTCGGTCCTGATACATAAGTAGCAGTGACCTTGGATAAGATTTGGCTGGCTTAGAGCAAGCATTTGCAGAATAGTACGGCAGGCAAAGTACAGATTTCTTCAGTCCTGCTGCAGGGATAGTGCTAGCTCATAGACACAAGGCTGGTTTGCATTTTCAGCCTGAGGTTTGATTTGCTACTTGCAAATATTCAAAGTAAGGCAATAGCTTTCCTGGAACACTGTAGTGAAGTATTACTAGTTCCAAGTGATGAATTAGTGGTTATTAAAAGGTGTTCAGTGCTAGGATTTTATTTTATATATTCTTCTTATGAATCAGATTCTAGTCCATCTAATTGTAGTTTCGGGTCAGTGCTCAGCTGTCATTTTTGCATGTCTCTGACCTGTTTTGACTTGGGGTTGTACTGGAACTAGCTAGTGCTTGAGAAGACTCTGTAGTCAATTTCCAGCTGTTGATGGTGGTTATGACTTGGCTACCTTACCCTTGGCTTTTTAAGTCAACAAAATACAGATACAGATACCACTTACCATGTAAAGTGGGAGGTTATGAATTCTGGTCTTTGACTTTCTTTTTACTTCTTCAAAGTTAATTCTGGCTTGCTAATGTGGTAGGATTTTTCTTAAACACCCTTGATTTCAGTTCAATGTGTTTGTTAGTCATTAGTGGTTTGGGTTGGTTTTTTTTTCCTTTGTTGAGTAGGATCATAAGAGAAGAGTTTGAAAGAAGGTTTGCCAGGCAATAAACTGGGAAGGGAAAGTTGGAAGACTCACGAGTTGTTCTGGTTTGGCTGTGGTCTCATTTTATCTTACCATTAAGTAGTGTCAAGTGTGCTGCTTGGATCAGGTGAATGAGATATGCAGCACGAAGTCTAGCAAGCATTACTGTTAGAGTAGGTATTATTTCAAATAATTTAATAGCTAATTACACCAAGTCATTTTTGTACTGAGAAGTGGTGAATGCTCCATCCCTGGGAATGTTCAAGGCAAGGCTGGACAGAGCCTTGGCAACATGTTCTGGTGTGAGGTGCCCCTGCCCATTGGAGAGGGGTTGAAACTGGGCGGTATTAAGGTCCTGCCCAACCCAAACCATTCTGTTGATAGTGTTCTGGAAGTGCTACCTTACCTAAGGTTTGACTGTGCCTGATTATTACAAGATCCCATATTGCAGGATACAGACTTAGAAATCCAGTATCACGATCAAGTACAAATTGGGAAAAAAAGCCTTATTCCACTGTCTTTGAAATTTCCCGTATGATTCCTATTGGGTCAGTCTTCACTTTCTGCCCTAAATTACTGTCTAGCTTATATGTTCTTGAAGAGCTGCTGATTTTACTGAAAAGTGGTTGTTTCAGTACTGGGTGATCACTGCATGTGTATAAACAGGATTTTTTTATTTAATATTTTGGAGGTTTGTTTTGTCATTGAAGATTTTTATAACGCAGGGAATGAGAATGCTCAGCTGCTTAATATGAGCGTAATATGACTCAATTCTAACCTTGCTTGCCTCCCTCACAAGTGTATTTACACAAATACACAGAATTTTGTGTATTTGACAATGGGTGTTTTTCTTATTGACCTTACATTTCACTGCATAGCAGATAATCCCAAAAGCTCTAGTGACATAACCTGGGCAAATCTGAAGCTCTGTGCAAACTGCAGTGCTTTTTTCTGCTGCTTGATTTTCTGGTGTTTCAAATTGGTATCTTAAACTGACATAGGCTTTTATAACCTATTGTCTTGATTTCTGTGTTTGTCTTAAAAGGGGGGGGAGGATGGGAAATTTGTATTGTTAGTGCAGTGATATTTCATTATGGTTTCAACATGCATATGATAAGCAGCAGTAATTTGTTCTCTGATTGCACTGTGGAAATTAAAATCTATATGAGGCACACTCACAGAATTAAGCGTTCAACTGATACTTAGTTCATGTTTGTTTTCTCCCAAACTGAGTATTACTTTCAGTGAGGACTGTAGCTGTAAACTTACCATGCAAATGTAACTATGTTTCAGTGACTTGGATACCTCAGTGGTCTGTCCATCCCCCACAAGATAAAAATACATTGGTGCTTTTCCCTTGTATAATTCAAGAAGGAATAGTGCTGCTTGCCGTTTTCTTTTTTAATTTAAAATGTTTTAGACTAGATCAGTTCAGCCAAAAAGAGCAATTATATTCAATAAGCACCAACTTGAGGAGGGTGGATAATGGAAAGCCTTTTTCGGCTCTGATGGTCCAGTTAGCTGTGTAACAAGTAGTCGTCGCTATCATATGTGATAAGTGTGGCAGATGAGTAGATAGATAAGTTAGTAGCAGTCGGGCTTTTCCTTTCCTCCACAGACAGAAAAATGTTTCCACTCACTATAGATACTGTAGTGCTGCAATTTTGTTTCTTGGTCTGCGCGTGCACATGAGTGTGAGTGATAATGTTAGCTGTGCAGTTAGGAGGTGTTTTCTGAGCTCAGGGCTTTGGAGCCACTGCCTGTGGCAGTTGAGGGATGGATTTTGTTGTGGTTTGAGCCCTAAGAGGTGTGATTAGCGTGTGTATGAAAATTAAAGGTTTAGTGCAGACAAACGTGTTGGAGTGTAGATTCTTGCGTGCTTTTGTTTTGCAAGAGCGCTTAAGTGCTTAAGTGCAAGGTGTAATGCATATGTTTGTGGGGGAAGAACAGGGAGCTTCTGTGTCAAAATGCTGGGCGCATCTGTCTCTGGATCTGTGCATCCACACTGTGTTATTGTCAAATACCTATTTTTAGAATGAGTATCTAATTGGTATTCATGCAGATGAGTGTCTCCCTGTCTCATCTGATCCACTCCTCTGAGTGATGCACTTGGTGGGAGGTGTCTGCTGATGAATCTTTCCTAAGCAGAGTGTGTTCATGTCTGTCAGTTCTCTCTTACTGTGCTTCATTTGTTACATGAGTGTGTATGTAAGTGTATGTGTTTGTGCATTTACCTTTTGTATGCACTAGCATGCTCAAGTATTGCCTAATTCTCTACAAAGATTAATTTCAAAATGAAAGATGCAGAAATGAAAGATGCAGCCCTTCAAGACATGATTCTTCTTGTTATGCAAAGAATAAATGCAAAGGAGTGCAGGTTGTGGCCATGGAAACTTAAGCTACCTCAGTCCAGACTTCAAGGGATTGCTTCTGGTATAGTGATGAGTAAGAGTGTGATGATCTTTCTCCTGCCTTGACTACTACAAAAGACAGCATACAAGTTTGTGTGCTAAGTGTACAAGTTCATACAAGTTCATGCTGCTAAATATTTTCTTCATATAAAATAATTAGTAAGTAGAAAACCCTGAGTACAAGTGCTAGTCATGTTGGACAGGTGTGTTTTATAAAGGGAAATATATAATATTTATGAGGGGAAAGATCCAGAGTCTGTTTATACCCTGTGGCAAACTTGTTGTGTGACTTTGGACAAGTAAGTTTTTATTGTGTCTCAGATAGGGGAAAATACTTGCTTGTTATATTGTGAATTAAGCGAGACTTAATAAAATCATATGTATATTTAGGAAAAATAGGTTATGGTAGGCAAAGTTTTAACTATTATGAGCTTAATATAGTCTGTTCCGCCTCAACATGGTAGATGTAATTATCTATATATAGTATTATGCATGATCTTGGTGTTTTAAAATGATATGTAATCCTAGCTCTAAGGAGTAGGATTCATTATGTCACCTAAGGCAAAAAGAGAGGTTAGGCCTTAGATAGAAATTAATTAATCTCCAAATTAAGATAGTCACAATGCTGAGTTTCCAGATGATCTAATTAAATTGTGAGTTTGTATATGGCATGAAGGAGTATTCCCTTTTAGCTATGATTTTCCTCTTATCTGACACAGTAAACCTACTAGATTATAGGTAATCCTTGTGAAGGGTCCCAAAGTTATATCACTTATATGGCAAAAGAGTGAATGTGATACAGCTGCTGAAAAGGCTCTACATCCTTTGAGGAGATCTTAGTTCTTTGTCTGGGAACAGTTGAGATGCTCTGGCTAAGACTGTTCTAGCACTGTTACCATCAGCACTGTCCCAGCTGCTATGAACAAGGATGGCCCTCCCAGAGACATGGTCATAGTTGGGTTTGGATGATTCTTTCTGGCTGAGAATAAGGTATATGAAGTAGGATGATCTTCACACTGGTATTTGTGGTAGGGGGAGAAGCAGAGGAGGAATGCAAACAAATGTTTCTGTTCTTAATGTTCACCTTGTTTGTGTCTCAGGAGTTCCTTTCTCTTTTCTTTTCTCCTTACAGATACTCCTGCTTCCAGCATCATGGCCTCTGACCTAGAAAGCAGCCTCACTTCCATAGACTGGCTCCCACAGCTTACTTTAAGGGCTACTATTGAAAAATTAGGGGGTTCCTCACAAGCAGGACCTCCAGGGACTGCCCGAAAGTGTCCCCCAGGCTCACCAACTGATCCCAATGCCACCCTGAGTAAGGATGAGGCTGCAGTGCACCAAGATGGGAAGCCACGTTACAGCTATGCCACTTTGATTACGTATGCCATCAATTCATCACCTGCCAAGAAGATGACGCTTAGCGAGATCTACCGTTGGATCTGTGACAACTTTCCCTATTACAAAAATGCTGGTATTGGTTGGAAGGTGAGGGCTTGCATTGCTAAGGTACCCTTTTTGTCTAATTACAAGAATTATTTTCTTAATTGTATGCAAACTATCCTCATTGAGCAAAATATAAAGATGGATGTGAAACTAAGTTGACCAACTGGAGAAAATGCAGAGCCAGAAGTTCTTGTTTTCTCCAAGAATTTTGTTGTATGTATGTCATGGCCTCTAGGAAGGAGTATGCAAAACCCCACCACCAACAACCAAGAAAAACAAAACCACCACCACCCTTCCCCAAAACCTACATCACTACCAACCTCTGCATCACACTGATACTGTTTTCACTGCGTCTTCTGTAGATGTATGCATGGTTCAGCCCCATATTCATCCTAATCCATCCCTTTCCTTTACACAGCTTCTGCTGTGCTCTGTTCTGGGCATATGTAGTGAGCTTTGGCTTTTGAGCCTGCAGCATCCTTCTATTTTCTGTGCCTGCTCCCACTCTTACTCAGAAGGCTGTATGTTTTTGTTATAGCACTTACCTGTATCTCTTACTGTCTCCTCAGAACTCTATTCGTCACAACCTCTCTCTAAATAAATGTTTCCGGAAGGTGCCTCGACCAAGAGATGATCCTGGGAAGGTAAGAAATCTGCATGCTCCTAGGCAAGCAGTTTAAAACTGCAGGGAATAAGCTGGGCTTGCCCTTTCTAACTCATGCTTGGAATTTGAAACCTAAAGTGTAGGCAGAAATGGAAGCAGTAGTAAGATTTACTGCAGTGCTTTGGCATTCACTTTAAAGGGAACTTGTAAAGGGGCCTTAACAGTTTTAGCAGGTATTTTTTCTTACCTGTTATCTTCAGTTGACTTTGAAGATACTGGAAGAAGGGAAAAATGGGGTTGAATGTACTTTATTATTTTTGTTTCTTTTTCTTCTTGATCTTTATGTGTGAAATGTGGGTCTAGTCTACCCTGTTTTATTATGAAAGTCTGTTAGTGGCTGCTGGTGAATGGCAGCACTATAATGTGACATTATGGGTTTCATGGAGACAAGATCCATGGAAGTGAGAGCAGAACTACTACCTATTTAGGCTGCAAAATGTTTTGTGTTTGGGGGGGGAAATTCACCATAAGATAGTTCAAGTCTGTAGAAATGATTTACAAGTAAAACTCAAGAATTTAGGAATTTGATGGCTAAGTAAGAACTAATAATGCTCTCTTAGTATATATAGATTATAAAGGGGAATTGCTAGCAAAACCAAGACTTGGCATCTTGGCATGCAGATATTACTGTCAAGAAAAAAAAAAACAAACCCAAAAACCGAACAAGCAGAAGGAGAAAGTGGGGACAAGAAGCTGTGTATTTAGAGAGAAAGATTTTTTCTTTTTTTTTTTTCCCTCTCCACCATCCTAAAGTTACCAGGAAGGGCCACTTGCTCAGACCTTTTACTTCAGGTTATATTTAAAGGACTAGGTGGTGTTCAGTTGGCATCTGTAAATGGAAGTAGTATATCTTTGAAGATCACTGCTCAAAAATACCATTGATTATATGGCTTATTCTGGGAAATCCTCACTGACTTCAGTGTACATGTCTGCAAGTGTTCATTGGCATGTTGGGCTGGGTTTGTAATGAAAACCAATTCTGTGCTTGTTACTGATTCTTCAGATTTCAATTAGAGGCCAAAGTGAGCTAAATAACACTCTAGAGTTCTCTTTACACTTATTCAGAAAACAACAGACATAATTATAGACTGTTCTATGTTGGAAGGGACCTCTGGAGGTCAACATGTATCCCCATCCCACAAAGGAACAATTAAATTGGGTTATTGAGGTCCCCGCTGAGTATTTAATATCTCCAGGGATGGGGATACCGCAGCCGGGCACTTGTTCCAGTGCTGCACCACACCATTGTGAAGAAATTTTTCTTTATACCTGACTGTAATTTCCCTTGCTATAACTTGTGTTTGTTGCCTTTTATTCTTGTGCTGTGCATTTTTGAGAAGAGTTTGATTCTGTGTTCTTTATAATCTCCTTATACAGTTGAAGACAATGATTAGATCCCCTTAGCCTTCTTTTGTCTTCTTGGTTTCCTGTTTCAGAGTGATGGAAGTGTAGAGCATTTTGGCTTCCACCAGTAGCATCATACCTCACTATTCAGTACAAATCAGTGCAAGAAATGAATCTCTTTCCAACATGCACGTCTCTCTTGCCTGATGTTGTGCAGAGTGGGCCTTGTGGTCCTAATGTTTAGTTGCTGCATTCTTTAAGTCAGTAACCTCCTGCTTCAAGATGCTTTCTCATTTAATCATACATTCACCAATGGGTTTTCTTTCCAGGGCTCTTACTGGACAATAGATACGTGTCCAGATATATCTCGCAAGAGGCGGCATCCTCCAGATGATGACGTGAGTGTTGTTCTTTACAGACAGCGTGAAGCAGGAGGGGGAATTCCTTTCTTGTTCCTAGTAGTCCTTTCAGCACTGAACTATGTTATCCTTTTGGGGCAGGGTATATACAGAAGGGGAGACAAAGCCTAGGACAGAATGAACTAGCATGTATGTCCTTCTGATTGGCTGTTGTTACTGCTGTTCAGTGAAGTTTAAGCTTGTTTAAAGTCCTTTATCCTGACTCTTCAGTGATTAAGGCCTAGTCCTCCTATTTTCTAAGCCATGAACTTCTACAGTGGGGGAGCTGGCTTCCTATCTGCAGTTTCACTTCTCCATCTGTTTTTGATTTCTGCTCCTTTCCTTTTCTCTTCCTTCCCCATCCACAGATCCCACAAGACTCCCCAGAGCAAGAGGCAAGTAAAAGCCCTCGAGGGGCTGTTCCAGTCAGCACAGAAGCCTCTTTGCCACCTGAGGCCACCCCTCAGCTGTCACTCCAGAGCAACACCTCCATTGCCAACTATAGTCAGGTAAGCAGCGCAAAGGATAGAAGCCTTATAAGGGTGGGAAGAAAGGGAGAGAATAACATGAATAGAAAAGCAGAATGGTGAGAATAGAGGGAATCGTGAAAATTGTGATAGAGAGGCAAAAACAAGGGAAGAAGCTGAAATTGCAGAGATGGAAAATTAAGGAGGAAGTAAATTTTAACAAAGGGCTGGATGGGGATAAGGGTAAAGGCATAATGGTATGAGATAGCTGAAGGAAAGGCTGAAGCCAGTGTGCTGCAGAGGGAGGGAGGTGGTTGATTTTTCTCTAGGCAAATGGCATTTGGGAAGATTGGTTGGGAGATGAGCTAAGTGATACGGGATATCAGTGCATGTTCACCTGTATTTAGTCTCCAGATCCCTGTCTCAACTTACAGACCCTAGTACATTCTAAAGGCCTTCCTTCTACCTTCCTTAGCAGGGTGCAGGGCCTGTGGATGTTGCCTCTACTGTAGCAGGGGGGCAGGGCCGTGAAGGGGCTGATGTGCCACCCCCACTGTACAGTGCCAACCATGACTTCAAGTTCTCCTACTCTGAGATCAACTTCCAGGATCTTAGCTGGTCCTTCCGAAACCTCTACAAATCTATGCTGGAGAAATCATCTTCCTCTCAGCATGGTGAGTAACTATATGCGTCATGTGGGGTGGGCAGGTATCTGCCCACACAGTCTTGTCCACCGATCTATCCTTGGTATCTCTCAGATCTTTCCCTGTTTTTAGGAGCCTGTGCAAACAGACTTTCCTTGTTTGGCATGCTGTAATTAGTTCTGCCAGGAGCAGATAAGAAATCTGCATGTCTTTTTCTATTGCTACCTCTTATTCTCTCAGAATAAAGAGAATAATGATTTAAAAATACCTTGTATTGATACAAAAGTGAATACTAAAATGGCAGAAGCTTAGAGAAAAGCGTGTTGGAGAAGTACTCACAATGTCAGGCTGGAAACCATGAGAGGAGGGGGATTGTTGCATGTGGAATTTCTCTAAAAGGAGAGTGAAAAGTTGTCAGTGCTCAGATGTGTTAAAGCTAGTATTGTTCAAGGCCTTGGAGAAATGAGCTTTGTGGAGAGCGCAGAAGAGATCCTACAGCTCCATTCATAGCTTGCATTTCTGGGATTGAGGAAGCAGCCACAAGAGGGCAGAATGACAGTAGGAATATGATCAGACGTCCATGGGAAACAAGAACAATCTGCAGTTGCTGTTCCCACCTTTAAACACTCTTACAGTCTGGTGTAAAAAGGAATACATTATTACCTATGCTGTCAGACATCACACAGCGCAGGCAGTTTTCTACTTTAGGAGGAGCCTCCTGACTTGTAGCTTCAGTGAAATAAAAATGTATTACTTTTACTGCTTTCATCATGCTGGCACTCATAGTAGAAGCCTGATGTGTGAGGTACTGTAGAATGGACAAGCTACAAAAATGTAGAGAAGAACCATGCCTCTGTTTGTAAAACGTAGCAGCAGTCAGGTTTTTTGTCCTCAGGTCTTCAGCTGTAAGGTAGCCCAGGAAAACTTGAGTTTTGAGGGAATTTTGAGTCAGGGTGGCACATCATCCTTTTGCCACATCACAGTAGTAGTAAGCTCTAAGGGTTGATTTTAAATCTAGTGAAAAACTGATGTTTGCTTGTGAATGGTCAAGTAAGGGCACTCAAAGTAGGAAATGGGTAGCTCAGGTTAGTGGCATGTAATGCCCTTTACTGGTTTTTTTTTTTTTTGTTTTTTTTTCTTCTTTCCTGGAGGTTCCACAATATAAGGGGAGAAGCATGGTTTCAAGAGAACACGGGTTACTTTGGTAAATATAGGGAAAATCCAGCGAGGAATTTAAGTTCCTAACTTTGTACTAGAAGATTAAATCTTGTTGGGGCTTTGCTGTAGAGCCTTTTGTTTTGAAGAGAACCTGGAGCAACTGTGCAGGTGATAGTTGTTAGCAGCCTGTAGAGGGGACTCCAAAAGCTTCACAAATAGCAGAATGAGCAGTGTGAAATTGGAGATGCATAATTTAAGCAGAGGTCTAATCTAGGAGGCTCTTAAAGTTCCCTTCTTTTACTTGGCAGGTTTCTCTTCTCTCCTTGGTGACATGCAGCCTTCCAACCACAACTACTACATGTACCAGCAGCAGCAGCAAGGCCCCTCATCAGTGGGTGCTGCTCCCCCACTCCACACTCCAACCCCAGAGGGTTGCCCATCCCAAGGGGCGAAACAGCAGGGTGGTGAAGGTTATGGCCCTCCGCCAGTGATGTCCATGCACCCACCTCCAATGCAGCATGGAGGCTACCACCAGCATCAGCAACATCACCCACACTCCCACCCACAGCAGCAGCCACATCAGCACCAGCAGCAGCAGTCACAGGCTTCAATCAACAATGCTGGCTTTGGTGAGTCAGGGGCAATGGAAAGAACATCCAGGGAAAAGGGAACAGTGAAACAGTGAAGAGCCCCCAGGCAGAAATTCCACAAGTGAGCTTTCCCTAAATGGTGCCTAAATTGTGTGTGGGAAAAGGGTGAAAGCAAATTATGATTGAAATCTGAGAGGGAAAATGCTTTCTTACTGATTGGAAGGAGAATACATCCACACTGGGTTTGGGATTCTGTTCAGGGATGCAGAATAAAGTCAGGGGCTTAATGAAAGGCACCATCCCTGATCTTCCAAGTGAAAAAGGATTGCCAGTGACCGTAGCATCAGGCTCTTTGGTGAAGAAGGGTCAATCATTTTTATTAAGGGGTGGAGGGAAGGGGCAGTCTGTATTGGAATAATCTTTTCCCCATTTCATTCCAGCATTTCCCCCTGATTGGTGCTCCAACATTGATTCCCTGAAGGAAAGCTTCAAGATGGTAAACCGGCTGAACTGGTCTAGCATTGAGCATTCCCAATTCTCAGGTCAGTGTTGACTTACTGACTGGGTCTAGTGATTCAGTGACTAGGGCTGTAGTCCAGAATGTGAGTGTTGGGCCCAGATCTTTGGGTTTTTTCCAATGTAACGGTGTCAAGTCCATGGGTTTCTCAGGGACTCAACAATTCTATGTGTAAAATGAGGTGTCCTACTTCATGGGTTTTGTTAAAGACCCTGAAACTCTTGAACACTGCAGGAATTTGGGGCAGAGGCAATTAATTCATACAAGAACATCAGTAAGCTAACTCAGATTTTTCCCTTCCCATCCCTACCTGAGTCAGTGAGACAGTATCCTAGATATGGAGCTCTCCAAGAGTTTGGTGACAGATTCAGAGCAGTGAAGTTGGGCTTGTGGGGAGAAGGTAGGATTTAGGGGTAGAAGACAGAAACTCTGCACGGAAGACCACATTGTGAGTGCTGTCTTTGACATTGTCGTTTGTCCCCTGCAGAGCTGATGGAGAGTCTGCGCCAGGCTGAGCGGAAGAACTGGACGCTGGATCAACATCATATTGCTAACCTCTGTGACTCTCTTAATCACTTCCTTACCCAGACTGGCCAGCTTCCTCATCTGGTTGGCCCACAGCACCCCCCCCGAATCTCTGATTCTTGTGCCCTGAACAGTGGCAAACAGGAGCAGTCCATGAACCAAGGTAATTAGGAGGGAGACTAAAATGACATTTAATTCAGGGACAGTTCTGTGAGTGTCCTGAACTACTTGCAGCTTTGCCAGGCAAAGTAGCAGCGAGCAACTCGGGGCTAAGCTGTTAGAGCTGTTCATAGCAACTCAGCTTCTCTGGCTTTAAAGAATTAGTATGTCCTATGGCTGTAGCCTAGGCAGGCCATTACTGTGTGATGCTTACGACTGACATGCAACCTTTCCAGGCAGAAATACATTTGAAAGTTAAACCCATAAAAGAAGGGGGTGGGATGGCTTTTGTAGGGACTAACAGAAAGGAATGGCATGGTAAAGAGATTGCTATTCCAGATGGCAAGAGCTGTAGGAGCTGTTAAGAAGAAAGCTCTTGCATCATTGTTGGGGAAATACTGGCTGGATGAGAAGTAGGAGGATTCACTCTGAATTCTGAGGAGAGCACAGAGGATATTGTGGTCTTGATAGGACTGTGATGGTGTGCGTCGTCTAATACAAAGTGGATGATACTGAGCCAGCTTGTGGTGCTTCTGGATGAAAATGTTCTTCTTTTACAATAGTAGAGAAATTCCTGCTGGCTCCAAAGAACAAGATCTCTGGCCAAGCTATAGCTTGCAGTTAGGACCCAAGAGCTGAACATCTCCCGCAGTATCCTGTGGGTCTAAGTGAGTTGCTCTGTGGCTGAGCTGCCTCCCACTCAGGGCCAAGACAGCTGACCAGCACATTGACAGTTTGGTTTATTTTGGTTTTGGGTTTTTTTGGGGTTTAGGTTTTTCGTTTTTCTTTCTTTTTTTTGTTTTTGTTTTGTTGATTTGGTTTTGGGTTGTTTTTTTTTTTACTCCTTTCACAGTGAACTCCTATGGCCAGCCCCAGCCCCCCCATCTCTTCTCCGGGCCATCTCCTATGTACCAGATTTCCACCCAGGACTCTCCAGGATATAATCGCCCAGGTAAGGGGTGACATTACAGGTAAGGGGTGTGTAGTTCTGGTGTCCTCAATATAAGGACATGAAGCTGTTGGAGCAAGTTCAGAGGAGGCCATGAGGATGATCAGGGGACTGGAGCACCTCCCACACAAAAACAGGCTGAGAAAGCTGGGGCTGTTCAAACTAGAGAAGAGAAGGCTGCGTGGAGACCTTATAGCAGCCTTCCAGTATCTGAAGAGGACTTACAGAGGATGCTGGAGAGGGACTCTTCATCAGGGACTGTAGTGATAGGTCAAGGGGTAATGGGTTCAAACATAAACAGGGGAGGTTCAGGTTACATATAAGGAAGAAGTTCTTTATTGTGAGGCTGGTGAGGCATTCACACAGGCTGCCCAAGGAAGTTGTGAATGCTCCATCCCTGGCAGTGTTCAAGGCCAGGTTGGACAGAGCCTTGGGTGATATGGTCTAGTGTGAGGTGTCCCTGCGCACGGCCGGGGGGTTGGAACTAGGTGGTCTTAAGGTCCTTTCCCACCCAAACCAGTCTATTGATTCTATGATTAAGGTGTATTATACCAGGGAACATCAACGAGCTGGCTCCCAAGCCCTTTGTGCATTTCTCCCAAAGCACTTATTAATCAAATGGAGCACTGAGGGTAGAGAAGGAGACTGGATTACAAGGGGCCCTCCATTTAGGGCTCTGCCATAGCTCTGGCAAGGTTTAAGATTTCAGTGGCCTGATTTCTTTCACTTTACATAAATAGTCTTCTAGCTCAGCCTTGCCCTCAGTTACTTGAAGGCAGCTTTACACAAGAAGCCTCTGTTGATGAAGTCTTTTGTGGTCCATCAGCAGTAAGCTGTAAGGAAGGTTAAGGAGACTCAAACTTAACCTCCATAGAAGCTGTTACGGAGAATTTTATAGCAGACCACCTACAGACATTGGTAGGTGCTGTCTGACAGAGAAAATCATGCCAGTAGTGTTCTTGCTTGTTCAACTGTTGGAAAGGAGAAGGCCCAAATCTCTTATGCTTTCTTTTGCGCAAGGGCCCACTGTGAAAAAAGCGTGACATTTTTTATTCTAACTGTTCTCTTTCCTTTCTGTTCTATTTTTCTGTTGGTTTTGGGCAGCTCACCATCTGGTCCCTCGGCCTCCAGGGCCTCCTCCAGGCGCCACTGAGGAAATCCCTGATGATTTTGACTGGGACTTGATCACCTAACGAGTTATAGACTTGATAGCCCGTCCTTTGTGAAGGACGCGGGAGGGGAGGGAGACATGGGGTCACTGGTGCCAACACCACCCTCCCCAGCCTCCCTGCCTTGCCTGTATATAGATATATATTCTCTATCTCCGCCAGAGAAGCCACCGCAAGATGCTGCCGAAGATAATCCTTCCTTGCGTCCTGTTTTATCTTCTTTTTCTTCTTTTGTTTATTATTATTATTATTGTTATTATTATTACCAATAATTGAGCACAGCCCTCCCCCTCCTCTGGTGGCCTTGGACGCATCAGATTGGCTCTTTTGTGTTGCGTGGTGCCCTGTGGAGGGCGGAAAGATGGGTCCTTGGTGCCATGAAAAGACCTTGGAAGGCTGAATCCTTGAGTGCATCTTTCTCTGCCTCCGTCATTTTGCGTTTAACAATCCCTCTTTCCCTTCAAGGTGGCCGGTGAATTTGTTGTATTGGCTACTGGAGTGAGAGAGCCTAGTGGACCCTGGGAGCCTGTAGTTCTGTTGTTTCGTAAATGTTGTAAAGGTCCGGGGGCTAAAGGGACACTGGGGAGGTGATCTTAGCTCTGTGAACTTTCTTGCACCAGCAGGAAAAGAAGTAGAGTTCCAAAGTACAAAAAGAGGGTAATCCCTGAGATAGGGAGAGCTGAGCTGAGCTGGGAGGGTTGACCTGAGCTTGGAGGAAGGAGAATGTAGCAGAGAAGTTGGGTTTTGGAATGCAGTGCCATCTGTGACAACTGAGGGTGATTTTAAGGGAATCCTGACCTATTTTCGACACTGCCTTTTGCGGTCTCCAGGTGAAGCCTACATGCCCATCAGGTAAAAGAAGCAGTCAGAGGTGTCACATGTGATTCAGCAAATTCTGTTCCCCAGAGCTTTTAACTTCACCCCCCACCCCTTCAAGCCCTTCTTGAAAATAGTATTGAGGCTCTTACTTGCATATGCAAATTTGGAGGTTTTCTCCCATCAATATTTGTTCAGTTGTTTTTGATCCTCCAGCCCTCGGATTTCTTTGGAGACTGCTCTTGCCTGTGGTTCGAGAGTACCAACAGCAACAGGGCTCTCGGTGGTGGTTCCCACTGTGTGAATGGGCTGTGGTGGGAAGAGTTAAGCTGCTTCTCAGAGTGGAGGTGAATGACAGAATGATGGGCAAGGGGCTGGACCCTCTGGTCAAGTAACTGGGAGGCCTTCACGAGTGTTTTTTCTAAGAGGTGCATTAGAAGAGAGGATGAAGTGGGGCAGATTATTAGAATGAACAGCCAAAGAGTGTAGTATAGAATGGAGGATAGTGGGTCAGACCCCTTTGCAATTCAGCTGGGGAGATTGTGGAATCTAGTGTAAATCCCAAAGGATAGGTTTTGTCAGCACTTGTGAATCAGGAAGGTGCAGGAGCAGGAGTGAGTGTTGAGATGCCTCCTCCCCAAAGCTGTGTCCTCTGTTCCCCTTTTTGCTGGTATTGACTCCATTCTGTCAAACCTCTTGTTTCTTCTTAATATTTTGTAAAGCCTCCCCCCAGCCCTTATTCCCTGTTCACCAGTGAAGGGAACCAGGATAGAAATAAAACATTAGGACTGCTTGACAGATCTGGGGCAGGGGAGTAATAACCTCTACTCTGACTGCAGGAAGGTGGGGAACTAGCATTGCTTTTAAAAATTTGCTCTAGGGATAAAGTGATTGGATCTTTGTCAGGGAAGTGGACAGAGTCTCCCTGGGTTGGGAGGGTGGACAGTTTTGGTTTTGTTTTGGGTTTGGTTTTTTTTTCCCTTTTTAAGTGTGTTTTTGGGGGGGAGTTCATCATTGAGTGTTTCCAAGAGAAATGAGGAATCCCAGACAACTGCAGTGTGGAGTCAGCTATTCTCTCTGCTGCCTCAGAATGGGAACGATACAGCTCGGAAGCATGCATGATGGGTTTCTGTGGAAAGTGGCACCAGAGACAGCCAGGAGATGATCTCTGGTGGGTGCCAGTTAGTGCTTTGCAGAGGGTGTTACTGAGAGCCAGACCTGTGGAAGTCTGAAAACACCACTGGAAGAGAAACCACCTGCGATGGCTCCTTCTGCGTATAAAGTGCTCCTCATTTTCATATTTGCCTCATTTGCGTATTAAGTTGTGCCTCATTTGCATATGTAAATACATGCCGGTCAGTGTGCAAATCAGCCTCGTTCCTCTGCCCTGAGATAAACGTGTGTTGTTGGTGCGTGGTTCAGCCCTGGGCAGGCGTGTGGAGCTCCGCAGGGTGCGCGGTGCCAGTCCCCCTCTGCAGGCCCCCCCATGCTTTGTGTCAGTGGCCAGGAGAGAGGAGCGTGGTCTCACGAGTTTATTTTTGTGCATGCTTTCTTAATAAAAACAAAAAGTGAATGTTTATGGTTTAACCCTCTTGGTGCCAGTATTGACTTCTTTGCCAGCGACGCCCAGCTGGTGGGCATGGTTCCCACCTAGTTGCATCAGAACCAGAACTCAGGGGCTAAATGAACAGCCCCCACTGCTTATGTACTTCAAGACCAAGACTTTTTAGGATGTCAGAAGTTCTCAGGGCACAGAGATCAGTGAGTCTCTCAACTCGTGCTTGCCAGAAAGGCAAAGAAAAACTATGCCAATGCTTAGGGACTGTTTGTCAGACCATGTAGTTAGTTTACTCCTTTAGGGAAGGACTAACACAGAAAGGTGGTTTTTAAACCACGTCAGAGTTCCTAGGAAATGTACTTGCACTTTTCAGGAGCAGAGTATCCAGACTTGTAAAACACCCCCAACTAGCCTGACAGGGCACAATTTTTTCCTCTTCCACCAGCAAGACATGAAAGCAGGTTATGACTGTACTGCAACAGGCTTATTCCCCACCTTCTTGGGGTCATAGTGGAGGTTATTATTTCTCAATTCCAAGGCTTTACCAAATGCCTGACAGTCCAGCAGCCACCTAATCTGGTTCAGCAATGAGTGCAGTTGCTCAAATTCTGCTGGTGTGCCATTTTAAAATGCAGTAGGTACATCTGCATGTACCTCCTAAAAGGAAGATTTGGGACTCCAGTGGCAGAGGGAGTGAATGACTGCAGGCTAATGAATATAGCCATAGCATGTGCATTTGACCAGTTACTGCTGTACAGTGGTGTATTTGCCAGGACAAAGAAACATCTTAGGCATCATCTACCAGGGCATGGAAGGCAGCTCAATGCACCTTACTGGGGCAAGTGCTCTTCTAATGCACTGCTGTAAGAAAGTGTAGCACTACCCTCTAGGGAAATGTTCAGAGGAAAAAACCCAACCCTTAGACCCCAAGTACATTCAAAGGAGAGGGAAAAGAGGATGACAGATTCCAAGGAGACATCAAAAGTTGCTTTCATCTGCAGTTTATCAGAGACAGGAGATGTAGAATGTAGACATATGCAAATAACTCTAATGATGTTCTCCTCTAGCAATTCAGAGGTTAAACTACATGATCCCACCACAAATCATCCTGCAAGCCTGCTTTCATCTTTAAAGGTTGAAGTACTACTCTGTCTCCTCCTTCACAAGCATCTTCCCTGACATTATTACTCTTGGTACTTCAACTTCCCATCTCTGTAGGATCTAAAGGGGGTTTGCTGTTGTGAGCTGAACCATCTCAGTGCTTTGTGTGTGGAGCTGCAGATTAATCAAATGTGCTGGAGAAAAAAAAAAAAAAGAAAGCTGTTAAGTGGAGAGTGATTGATCTGCAGGGCGATAGCTCCTATCTCTACAGTGGTTATCGGAAGTCTTGCATTACACTGTGCTGCTCGTGTCCTTCTCTGCTGAAGTCTTGCTTCTTTGAAGAGAGGAGGGGGTGGAACGTGTTGACTCAGTAAAGACACCTTCCAAGATTCCTTGCAGTGAGTGTCGTGCCTTTGCCCTGAAGTCCCGCCCCACAAAAACATAGAGCAGGGGATTGATGCAGCTGTTGGCATATGCAAGTGCTGTAGAGAGGTGATCCCAGAGGATCAATGACTGCCCCAGTCGTGTTCCAAAAGTAGGTATAAGGTACAGAATCCCAACAACGTGGTATGGAGCCCAGCAAATGAAGAATGCAGCTACCACGAGCACAATTGTTTTCAGCATTCTGTTGTGTGGCTTGTGAAACTGTTTTGCATGTGTTCTGAAACCAATGAGGGCATAGCAAACTGCCATTGTGCCAAAGGGGAGTATGAAGCCGAAGACAGCCCTAGTGATGTTTACTGCCACTAAGGCAAGTGACATAGAATAATCACCTTCATAGATGTTAACCCAGGAGTCATTACGACTGTAGTCTAACAGTGAGTATTCTTCCTGTAACTCATTTACAGGACTATCCACATAATCTGGCACTATGTGATCTCCAAAATTGTACCCACACTCAGTTTTGCCATCATGAGTGCTAGTCTCACGGTAGTGGAAGACAGGACAGCAAAAAATGAAGGCCAGGATCCAAATGCCACTGCATATTAGTAATACAGATTTCACTGTTCGATGATTTTGACACCAGATAGGTTTCATCACAAGAAGGCACCGGTCAATGCTGATGGCCGTAAGTAGGAAGACGCTAGCAAACATGGTGAAGATTATGACTGATGGGATGACTTTGCAGAGGAACCAACCATACAGCCAACGTTCATGGAGGGCCAGGTGAACAATGGAAAATGGCAAGGATAGGCAGCAAATGAAGTCAGCCACAGCAAGGTTTAGGAACCAGACAATGTTCACAGACCTTTTCATTTTCAGACCAGCTACCCATATCACCAGTCCGTTGCCTGGGATACCTATGATGAAAATGATGATGAAGATACCAATGGAGACAATGGATTCTGATGCATAATGTTCAGCAGCAGCCTGTTCATGTGAACTGCTGTTATCCAGGAGTTGAGGCATTCTGTAGCTATAAAACAGAAAGCAAATTAGTCAGCAATTCGTGTCCTCCTTTCCAATTCTTCTCTTTATTTGTATGGAAGCATCTCTGAGTCAGGTGACAGTACAGAGCTGTCAGGGTGCAAAGACAGTTTGTGCTAAAGGCTTAACTAATCTGGCCATTATACATGTTCTTCATTCTCATGGTGGCTAAGCTACATAAGCCTCACTATTCGAACAGGAGGGTTGTATACGCTTAAGTCCTCCTGTCACTGTCATCCCCCTTAACTGCAGTCTGGTTCCTTTTAGTCTCCAAAGTGGAGCTGTCTGTTCACATGTCCACGCTGTCACCAGGTGTCTTTTCTGATCAACTTCCAGCTTTGTATACACTTCTTCAGAAAAGTAAGTCAGCATTTAGTTCCTTTTCCCTTTAAAACAAGTGATTTCTTGGCATAATCAGTGTAATAGGTTTAGGTTAAGAAAGCAATGCTTGTCTTCAAGAAATAACCCTGCTCCACTTTCTGGGCATTATAAATAGAACAGACAGGACAGCAATCCTGTTTGCTAAGGGGTATTTTTAGGGAAGTTTCAGTAAGCACTTCCTTCTCCCTGCTTTTGTTCTGAGCTCTCAGCTGGTCCCTTGGAAAGCTAGTCTTGATGAGAAGAAACGCAAGAAATTAATGGTTTAAGAAGAACAGGCATAGATTTGGTTGTAGAAAGAAAAAATACTGAGCAATAGCAGCAATGTTCTTGAGCATTTCAGATATAAGAAGAGGTGTCATTGCAAGACAACTAAACTGAGTCACAGAATGCTTCAGTAACATTTTAGAACTGTGAGAATAGTAATGGAAAAACTTTTAATTGCTCAATTATTGTTGGACTTAGATATTAGTAAACTTAGAAATGAAAGAAAATCCAGCAAAGTCAAGACAGAACTGAGAAAGAGTCTGATTGTCATCCTTTAGGCATTAATAGAATTGTTTATAAAATCCCTGTTAACCCTTTCCATGTGAATGAAGACAGTTGTGTTGCTGAAAGCACTACCAGAATGGAAGGGAGCTGCATAGGTAAGAGCTGAATACAGCTGCAGAAGCAACGGAGGAGACATAAACAACCCAGACTGACTATTTTAACCTCTATTATGCCAGTACTTAAATGCCAGTTGTGTCCAGTCTGTTGTGTGCAGGACTAAGTATCAATATAATTAAAAAAAAAATAAAATCCAAATCAGCAACTGGGGCTTAACTTAAAATCCTAACAAGTCTTGCTGATATATGAAGAAGCAACTTTTACAGGGAAAACTGGAGAACAAGAACTGAATTTTGCTGCCTCCCCATACTGGCTACAGATGATTCTATGAAGGGGAGAGGGAGTCAAGGAACGCTGTGAAGATAGATAGGAATACACATCCTACTCCATAGCAAACTGATGGATGAATCAATAAGAAGATCATGACCACGCTATGTTTTCAAAAGTGCTAACAGGGCTGCTATGTAGTTATGAAAATGGAAGGGGGTAACTGGAGGGGAGGGAGAGGTTTTGAGGAGTGAAGAATAAGAAATTGAAAGGTAAAGAGGAAAGGAGAATTCAGTTTATTATACCTACCCGAGTAAAGCAGGGTATTCCAGTGTGTCCATCAGTCCTGCTCCTGAAGTGACTGAAAACAGAAACTCATATAACATTTTAGGAACTGCTTTTTTTCCTGTGTGTGCATGTGTATGCTAAGTATGTTCTTTCACCATGATGGAAAGGCTTAGAATGACTCAGTTTTGGATGAGATCTGCTGATAAAATAACAAAACCAAAGAAGCTGTCTCAACACCATCAAAATAATTAGTGCCCTGTGTCAAAGAATCATACAAAGCAAGGGAATGTGAGGCACAGACACATACTTCACTGCAGTCTCCGTATGACAACCAGATCACATCTTGCCTGTTGGCATAACGCTGACTTTTGCTTGATGTAATTCATAACTCCAAATCCTGCCATCAGGTGTCTGATCTGTTATCTTGTAGTCATTTCCATGTTTTATCAGATCAGCACATTTACACAGACAATACCATTTCTGGGATTCTTATCAATCTAGATCAGCTTCTGTCCCAGCTTGAGACAGCTTAGTTTACCAAACACATAACATTGTATTTGGCAAACCATAATTGGTCACATCAAAGGGATTCAAATCTGATTTCTGTCCTTTCAGGGTATTTCAAGTCTTATTGTTGGCAGGGGTTTTTTGTTGTTGTTTTAAAGAAGGAACTTGACAGATGAAAAGTTAGAAGTGGTTTAACTGAAATGCTGATAGCACAAAATGTGACAAGACTATAAAAAGAAAAGGCATGTAGAGCAAGGCATTTCAAATGTGCAACAGTAGGGTTCCCCCTCACCCCTCCAATCTAGGAAACCAAGACTGCTAACAGAAGTGACAAAGCTCAGACATACAAGAATCAGTCTTGCTATTTTGGTTTCAGTCTGGAAAATGAACCAGGATGGAGCAGAGTTCCATGCCTGAGCATGTCTCAGTGAAACACAGGAATGCCGCCTCCAACACAAACAAAATCTGAAAGCAGAAACAGGAAGGCAGGCTAGGGCTGGGCTGTACCCCAGAGATGGACAGGCTGGCAGCAGCCTGCCACAAAAATTCCTCTAGCTGCATCCTGTTCTCAGCTGGCATCTTTACTGGGGACTCCTCAGACCCTGGCAGAAAGTGTGCGCAGGAGGATACACCTATTGGCTCCTTTTGGCAAAGGGACACGCAGCCTTTTCCCCACCATGTGCTGGTTCTACTCAAACTCTCCTTTGCAAGCAGCCAGCTCCGATCTTCTCAGTTAAACCCTCTCCCCTGCAGCCAACACTGACACAGCCAGCACTTTACCTTTAGTCTAGCCAGCTCACCCTGGACAGTGGTGAGATGATGTAGCACCTCTCTGTACAGCTTTCCAGATCAATGAGCTTTTTAAGCTATTTGACTAGTGAAGCATTTTGCACCTCAGCAAAAAGGGCCAAGTAACAAAGACACTCAAAGAAGATAGTGCCAGGAGGAAAAAAGGCATTTTTTAACTTCCATAAAATGGTTACATAGAGCAGACCAGACCTTTGACTTGCAGCTTTGATGGCAATCCCAGATCACTATGCTGCATTCTTTTTTTCTCTTCTGGATCTATTTTCTCCGCTGAAGTGTGCTTTTTTGTACATTGCTGAGTACAATCAAGTAAGCACAAGCTTTGGATACCAAGCAGGGAACCACGCTTGGTAAAATTTGCACATTTATAGATCGTGCATAATTAAACGTAGCTCTTCACAATAACAGGTTCTCAGTACTGGCTGAGTGTTCAGGTCCAGTGTTTTGCCAGGGCACTTTCTGGGAAGGAAACACCATTTGTAATAGTAGTTGGATTGTTTTGTAAAAATAATCTTGAGGTTAACCTTTAAGTTATCTCATGAGTTGTTCTGTGAGACTGGTTCCCCTGTACCTTCTGGGCAGAGAAGGAAAATTCCAAATATTTGGTCCATCCATTCTTGGACAATGCCTTATTTTTTTTTTTTTTACATAAGCAAAACAAATGCAAAAAAACAAAAGCCCAAATTATTCTTCTGCATGGTTTATTATGAGGCTACCTATGGATTGGCATGGACATTTTACTCTGCTTGTGTAGGCCTTTTTATTTGCACACCTCATATGATTGAATATTGTAGAGTCCCAGCTAAGATTTCTGCTACTGCTTGGTTTTCAATCATTGAAGATTTCTGTGTGGGAAGAACATGAATCCTCCATTGCTTTCATAGTCCGAGTTTAAATATGTTCTCCTTCAAGATTTCAACCTCACTACTTAATCCTTTAAAAAACAAACAAAACAAAACCCAAAACTTTAGCTATTTTTGGCAATGCTTTGTATTTTCTAGGTCGAGAGATGCTTGTTTATAAAAGAAAATGTTATGTTCTCTGCTAGTTAAGTCTCAGTGGAAATTGAATGGGAGATGTATTCCCAGTGCCCTAGTGCTGCTTGTGCATCTTTCCTCATATGCCTTAGAGAAGTTGGCCCTTGGCCACTCTCTCATCTGAGATTTTGTCCTTCTAGAAGAACTGTGGGAAGATAGTGGCACACTGAATGACACCATAATAAAGAGGCAGGTGAAATTTGATATTGCCAGTTGCAAATTATTGAATTTGGAAAAGCAACCGTAACTACACAGAGTGATGTAAATAAGTTATTACCATTCAAAGAAAAAACTTAGCAGTTACTGCAGAAAGGTTTGTGAAAAACCAATACTAATCAAAAGTTTAAATATAACAGAAGCATTCAGTTGCTTCTTGAATATTGAATGCTGTAACGATCCTCAATCTTAAAAACAATTAGAGAATCACAAATGATACAGAAAATTATGACTAGACAGCCATAGCTCAGAATGGCTTCTTTTGGTGGACAGGCTAAATAGATGAGAATGATTCACCTTGGGAAAGAAACATCTAGGTAGCAGTATGAGAGACACATGAAGAAGGTGACATAAATTCTTACAGCACTAGAACTAGGACATATCAAATTATCAGGTAGAAGTTTGAAAACAAAAATATTACACTTTTTCATGTTGCACAATTAAATTCATGGCTCCAGGGATGATATGGGTAACCGAAAGTATAAAGAAAAACCCAAGTAAATGAATCTACACTGAACAAAAGCCTATAAAATACTGCTAACAAATGCACACAAGCGCCTGGCCCACACAAAGCCCTTATATTAGACTGTGAAGCCAGTATAGTAGGAAAGTAATTCTGTACTGTTTTATAGGCTTTCTTCAGGCAGCTCTCCAGGGTTGGTCTCGTTGGCTTCTTTGCCTTAGTTCTGGCAGTCTGGCAAGCAATATAACAGCGACATATTGCAAGCAGGGAGGCAGAGCCTTCTTTTACACTGTGGCACGTACCTGCATTGAGTATTGGTGCTGTGTATTCCTAGGAGTTCTTGTGTGGGGTGCATGAAATGGTTCAAATCTATCTGCCCACCCCAGCGCGCAGCTTGGCAAGGCACCCCCTCAGCTGGCAGAAGGGAAGGGGAAAAGGAAGCTGCACGTTCACGTCATTCTGTATCTGTTCATCTGCTTAGCTCACACCGCTCACAAGGCTTTCCTGTGTATCTACTCAAACAGCTGTCAATATCATTTCTGGGGAAAACTACGCCAGTGGCACTTAGATATGCTTGTTAAATTGCAAGTATCCTACTTTGCTAGTCTCAGCAACCCAATACTATTCCTGTCCTTGTCTTCAAAACAGTACTTACCAGATCCATGGAATCAGCAAGCTCCCTTTGTTTCAAAGTTTTTCTGCACTGGGCAGCGTCAGAGATTCAATGCTGGGCTAGTTGGAAGTTTGGCCTGACAGAAGGACAGCTTGTTTGACTGCTATGATTGAGGTTCATTACCATCCTGTTCTACTTCTCAATGGAAACAGCAGGAAACAAAACTCCAGATGCAGTTTCAGCTCTCGCTGCATTAACTAATGCGACCCATAGCAGGGGAAAAAAATAAAACAATTCCTTAAACTTAGTGATGTTTCATTCACTTTTTGCTTTACACTCACCAATAAGCTGCACTCACCCAGTCTTCCATGGAAAGCTTAAATGACTGCCTAGCACAATTAGCCCATGCTATACCCATCCCTGGCTACCTGGATATAGAACTTTGTAGCTTTCCTCATGCCTATTCTTCCCGTTTTCAGAGTAAACATTTAGTTGTTTTACGTACTCAGTCACAGGCTACTGCACAGCAGTTAAGCTTCAACACCAGTTTTCACTGGGAAGTCATGATTAAAGTAACTAGTTTAAATGCTACTGGCCTTATTGTATTTGTTAAATAAACTAGTATCTATACACTTATCTTCGCCACATTTCTGGAAAGTCACACTCCTGAAATTAACCTTTATATAACAGGCATTTTCACCACTTCCAGTTGCAAAACTTGGAATGGTTTATGCCACATTTTTGCTTTGGTTTGTGATTTTACCAAAGGCTGCAAAAGCGCTACAGGCCACACAAAAACCCATTTTCACTTAAACCACAAGCTGTAACCCAAGTCTGCAGAAAAGCAAGCCACGCTGGAGAGAAGGCGCTGAGGGCACGCAGGAATCTACAAGCCCCCAGTAGATATTCATGTGGCAGCACAAACCCCAGCCCCCTGTTTTGGCACGTCCCAGCCGTGGCTTCCCAGTTCCCGGAGCGACACCAGCGCCTTTTGCCTGGTGACACCGGTGGTCCAGGAACAGCAGCAAGCGGCACGCCCCATACACCCGCGAACCAAGCTGGCGGAAGGCCGCCCGCCGTGCCCTTCAGGGCCTTCCCAACATCCAGGGCGGGCACCTTGGCTCCCCAGGGCGCCTTAGCCCGCCCGGCTCCGCCCACTCCGCCCAGCTCCAGCATGGCGCCCGGCACCACTTCATCAACCCGAACCAAACATGGCTGCCGTAGGGGAATTGCCAGGGTCCAAGATGGTGCCAGTCGCCGTTGCTTTGTCAGAATCGGCTTCAAGATGGTCGCCTCCCCACCCCGCGCTTTGCTGCCAGGATCTAAGATGCCTTCCTCCACCAGTCCGACGTGCCTCGCTTCCTGCCCGGCGCCCCAGCGACCCTAGGTAGTGTCTGCCCTCATCAAAGATGGCGGTCGGAAGCACCCGGGGTTATTAGGCTCCCACCCCTCGCTCCTCGCCTGGTCGTTGGGGTTCGCGGGCGAGATGGCGGCGGCTGAGCTGGAGTACGAGTCCGTCCTCTGCGTGAAGCCCGATGTCAACGTCTACCGCATCCCGCCGCGAACGTCCAACCGCGGGTACAGGTGAGGGAGCGTGCGGCAGCTAGGATCGCCCAGCCTCGGCTCGGCACGGCACGGCACGGTCCACCCAGCCCCTGCCCGCGGGGATGGGGCCGCAGGCCTGAAAGCAGGACAGCCGCGGGTTGGGCCTGGGACCCCGGGCACAGGTGTCCTCGTCCCGAGTGGGGCCTTGGGAAGCCGTGGCCTGCGGCCGCAAGCAAATCGGGCCTGTGCCCTGCGGCTTTACTTAGTGCAGCGACCGCCGCTTTGGGGACATAGCGGCTTGAGTTGCCAGTTGTGGGTTGTCCGCTGCTTGTGCGGAGGAGGTGAGGGCACCTGAGCAGCTTGCTTCTCCAACCTTAGCTCCTAATATGCCCAGTTCCCTGGGATGTAATGTGATATAATGGCACATTGAATTTGGCCTGTTGGCTCTCACAGCAGCAGGGAGGAAGCCAAGTGTTAAGCATGATTTTTTTTCAGAAGAGGTTGCAGGACCAGGAGTTAGAAATGCTTTCTGTCATGGACTGAAACCAGTTTAGTGTGGCTTTGTAAGCTGTGCCCACAGACTTGCTGGAGAACGGACAGGGCTTGTGCTCTGAAGAGCTGATGGGTGTTGGTGGTACTCAAGACTTTGGCAGGCTGTTGCTGCTGTGGATGTTGTGCCTGGCCGTAGATGTTTGTTTTCAGTTGTAAAATCTTGGAGGTTGGGGGTTTACTCTCTTTTTTCCCGTTTTTCTCCTTCACAACAGTCTGAGTTTGATGGGATAATCAACATCATTGTGTGTATGATGCTTTACCCAGTTAAGCTAGCTGCCTCTAGGTTCAAGTACTTGATACTATTTTACAACAATAGGGTAGTAGCATAATGGAGTGGCTTTTCAGCATGCTATTAATTAATTTTTGTGGTCTTCCTGATGCTCACAAGTCACTTCCTAGTTGCTTTTGGCTTTACTGTTCTAAGTGAATGTCTGAGTTGTCTCGCCTCTTCTGCAAGCTTATGAAGGTAAAGACAGAGTTGTTCTCTGGACTGTATCTATTTCCATTTACTCAGAGGAAAGAGAGATCAGTCAGAGCCAAGTGTGTCAGTTGGCAGCAACAGAGAGTAACTGAGACCCTCTGTATTGTTTGGAGAGAGAAGTGGAATAAAGCAGCTGCACATGTTAAAGGTGTGGGAGCAGAGGCTTTTGATAAGATGGTTGGGCAGAAGTGAAGGGGGTTGATGGTCAGTGAACAGTTGCTTTTCTTTTCAGGGCGTCTGACTGGAAACTGGACCATCCGGACTGGACAGGGCGGCTTCGTGTCACTTCCAAAGGCAAAACTGCATACATAAAACTGGAGGATAAGGTTTCAGGTAAGGGAAAAGCTGTGGCTTGGCAAGACTGCGACCATGATTGCTGCTTATGAGCCTGTGCTTCTAAGTCTACTTAGAGCTGTGCATGGCAGCCCTGGCCATGGTTTACCACAGGGTTGCTCTTCTTAACACCTAGTTCTTTGTGTGCAGGAGAACTCTTCGCCCAGGCTCCTATAGATCAATACCCTGGCATTGCAGTAGAGACTGTGACAGATTCCAGCCGATATTTTGTCATTCGAATTCAGGATGGGACTGGTGAGTTGGGGGATTATGTATGTGCCAAGTGTTAGGGGTGGAGGAGACTTCAGCCTTATGAGGTTGGGATGTCTGTCAGGCGGATTAAAATGGTGTTGGGAGTGCTGAAAAGGCTGGGTAGTGTGTCTGGAGGGGTAGGAAGGTAAGGTTAACAGAGGAGGGTTCTCAAAGTGCACAGATTCCAGGGGCTGAGAAGGAATGTTCAGTTTCTGAGACTGCCATGTGGGAAGAACGGTGCATCCTGAAGGCTAGGAACAGTGAACTGCTGTGAGCTGCTGGTGTCCAGCTGCAGGTGTGTCAGAGGGAGGTAGCACAAGGTGGTTTAGATGAAGCAGAAGGATTATGGAGTGAATGAACACAAGAGCCCAGTTGCAGGCAGGGCACCTCCAATGACAACTCCTGTCTCCTTGCTAGGACGAAGTGCTTTTATAGGCATTGGCTTCACGGATCGTGGTGATGCCTTTGACTTCAACGTCTCTTTGCAAGATCACTTCAAGTGAGTTGTGCTTTTCTGGAATGCTGTTTTTCCTCTGGCCTGTAGAACGTGGCGGGTGGTGGTGTATGTTCATTTAGCGCAGGCTTTGTTGGGATGGTCATGAAGCCCTACTATGGCTCCATCATGCAGGCTGAGTCCTGCAAGGTCAGATCTGTATGTCCTAAGCTTAGGTCCTGTGATGCTACAAGTGCAGTGGTAGACAGTCTCTTAGGTTTGTGGTGGTTCCAGCTTTTTGCTGAGCTACGCTGGGAGTAGGGAGGTAGCTGGTTTGACAGCGAAAGGTAGATCTTTGGCAGGATGGGGAGAGGAACCAGGTATGTGTTTGTCTGAAACCCTGTTCTGCTTTGCTGCAGGATCTTATGTCTTCCTCTTGTGTTTTTAGGTGGGTGAAGCAGGAGTCTGAGATCTCCAAGGAGTCCCAGGAAGCTGAAACACGTCCCAAATTAGACTTGGGGTTTAAGGAAGGGCAGACCATCAAATTGAACATTGGAGTAAGCAGCCCAGTTTACCCTGCTTCTTTCTTTGGATATGCCAGTGGAGACTTCTCCTCACTTGTCCTTTCTTTTTATACAGAACATGACAACAAAGAAAGGAGGAGCAGCCAAGCCCCGTGTGTCTGGATCAGGGGGCCTAAGCCTGCTGCCACCTCCACCAGGAGGCAAAATTGCTGTCCCTCCTATACCTCCACCTTCTTCCACAGCCATTGCTAACCACGTCACACCTCCACCTGTGCTGAAATCCACTAACATGAGCAGTGCAGGTAAATACTAGCGTAGAGCAAACAGTCTGTCTGCCACTAGAGAGGACTTCCAATATCTGAAGGGGGCCTGCAAGAATGCTGGAGAGGGACTCTTCATCAGGGACTTTAACAACATGACAAGTGGTGATGGATTGAAGAGTTCTTGAAAATGGTGTACCCCAGTAGCATGAGCTGGAGGCTCTGTGCATATTCAGCAAAAGGAGCTGCTGTTACAGCAAAAGCCTTAAAAAGCCTAACTTCCTTTTTCTGGAGGGCAGGCTGGAGTCCCTTTTCTGCCCCTACATCCAGCAGTTTGTATATATCAGTTTGAGCAGTTGTGATATTTTAAATCCTGTGGGTTTTCTACCTCATTAGCTTGATTTGGCTTGTTTTGTTTTTTTGTTTTTGTTTTTTTTTTGTTTTGTTTTCTTTTTTTGTTTAATTTGCTTTAGATATTCTACTAGACTTAGATGCTCCTGCATCTGCATCCAAGGCACCAGCATCAGCTACCACAGACCTCTGGGGAGACTTCAGCACTGCATCTAGGTAAACTGTGGTGAAGAGAGCTGCAGATGAGACGGGTGGTGTCCTGATGGGCACTGGAAGAGCCGTAAGTTAAGAAGTCTTATTAGATCCGCTCCTTTGATTCTCTTCTCTTTATTTCAGTGCTGTTCCAAATCAGACTCCTCAACAGTCCAACTGGGTCCAGTTCTGAATGGTTAAAGTGGAATGGGACAAACTGATGACCAAGAGGCTCTAGAGGCACCAAATGGGATCAGAAGGGGCACAAACCAATCTAGTCTTCAATCAAAAACAAGTTGGGACAATCCTTCCTTTTTAAAGCAGATCTTCACTTCAGTGAGAACTGATCCCACAATGAAATCACTGAACTTAAAGAGATCATACTCACTCCTCACAAGATGGGCAAGGAGGAGAGAGGTAGCCTCATCTCTTCCACCCCCTCAGCTGTTACATGGTACACCCTAGCTCTTTTTGCCCATTTTTTCATACAGGGAAACGAAAATCCTGAAGAAGGTGGATACGGGAGGAGGCTGGGTAGGTGCCTCTGGGTCCCTTGTCCTTTAAATTTTCTCTGGTTAGACTGCTGCTTTTTGTGTGGCTGCTTTCAGTAGTGACTCAAGTCTGCAGCTTTGCCTGCAGTGCTGAGGACAGCCACATTTGGCTGCAGCATGTAAATGGAAGCTGTAAGGAGACAGATGTTGTCTCAACACAAAACCCTTTCTGATTAATTATATCTGTGGTGAGGAGTGAACTACTCCTTGCACACACTACTTTTCTTCTCTTTAGTGCAATTCTTGATAGTGCTGGATGTTCCCATGCTCTTGTGGGAGGAGTCATGCAAGTCCTTGAATAGACCTGCTGCCATTGTGCTGTAGCTCCAGGTGGGCACCCCATCTTGAGGCTCCTTGTTTGACTTGCAGGTTTACTGGAGGAAATTCTCTTATTTTCACTCATATCTCTTGGTCATGCAAAGGCCTCATTGTCATTGAGCTGTTTTAGACCACCAAGTAATCCCACCACTGAGCGTTTCATGTTCCTGCATCGCTATCATGAGCCCTGGCCTTGTGTTGTGACTTGGCACTGTGTTACAAGTATTGCATAACCATGCCACAATAAGATCTGTGGTGGGACAGTAGGTTATTCTTATCCTTTTCAGCTCACGTTTAGAATAAGCCCAGTCTTGAGAACTGTGGCAGCACAATTTTCCCACCTGTGTTCTTTCATGTGGCTTTTCTGAGGCTACTTTCTAGTGATGTGAGCTGGTTATTGTAACTTGGAATTTTTATTTTTTTTATTAAGTTCTTAATATGCCCCAAACCCCCTTTATTTCCTCTGTGGTTTAGGGGGTTAGAAAGAGGTAAAAGGCCCTCACTATCCGCTGTTCTCTTTGGGAGAGTTTCTTAAGGCCCTTTGATCTGGACACTGTTCCATCCTCTGCAGCTATGGCTGTGATCTGGGGTGTGAGTCTGCTGATTCTTTTGGGCAAAGCCCACAGGCAGGCTGGAAACATCACAGTGCCAGCTACCCTCTGTGGTAGATGATAAGCCAAAACACTGGCTGGGAAGGCCATGTCAGTGACTCTTCTGCAACTGTACTGACATTCTTAGAGCACTAGGGTTTTGGTGCTTGAAGTAGAAGGCTTCTTCCTGCTTTGATCATTCAACCAGCAGCAGCACTTTTGTAACTGGGACACACTCTGCATGCATACTTGTGCAAGTAAATTTTTCACTTTGGGCAAAGTCTTCTGGTGAGGCTTTTAAAAGAGAGTAGTTAGCTGTAGACACCATGTACTTGCAAGGGTGTCTTGTCGTTTTTGACTTCTTTTCTGCACCGAGGGCATTTTGGAGATGAAGTTTCACTTAGACCATCCCTCTGGGAAGCAAAATTCTTGAAAATAGCTCTAAAGCTGCTGTAGTTCCACTTATGGAAGTGGGGACCAGACTGCTCTTGGATGTATTTAAGTAGTCGTTTGATTCTGATCCCCTTTCTCTCTTGGTGTTCCCCCTGCCGTCCCTCCCTGCCTTCATAGTCACTCCTGCAATCTTGTACTTCCTGCCTCTACTGGATCTGTGGGTGGCTGTTAATCTGCTGGCAAAGTCATGGACTCTGCTGGTTGGTTTTGGGGTTTTTTTGTTGTGTGTTTTTTTTTTGTTTTGTGTGGGGTTTTTTTTTTTTGGTTTTTTTTGTTTTTTTTTTTTTTTTTTTTGTTTTTTTTTTTTGTTGTTGTTGTTGTTGTTGTTGGTTTGGGTTTTGTTGGTTTTGGGGGGGGGGGGATGGTGTTTGGTTTTTTTTGTTTTCTCTCAAGTTGTTGTGAGGTCCTGTCATTTCAACTATGTATCAGTTCCCCAAACCAAGGAAGTTCATAGCACCAATTAACAGCTAAGTAGGAGCCTCTTCTGTATTGTCTTAGTATTCTGGAGATAATATATTATGTATTTGAAGAGTTGAAGAAGCAAAAATTAAAGATATATGTATATAAAGCATAAGATGTACTGGTGCAAATGGTAATTAAACAAGTAATATCGGGGAAAAGAATGTTCTGAGTCTTCCACGGTGTTGAATTGTTGTCGCTTTGGAAGCCCTTCAGATTGGAGGTCTTTGTATCTCCAGCAAGATGCTAAGTAGCCTGCTTACCTTCTGCAAGTGTGCCTGCAGGCTGGACAGGAGCATCTTTAGGAGTGAACAGGTTCAGGCTGTCTGAGTGAAGAAGTAGGAGCATGGGAGGAGGACACAAAAATAACCTGTGTCTGTTCCAAATAATGTAAAAAAAACCCAAAAAAACAAACAAAAAAAAAAAAACATCAAAAAAACCCCAAACAAACCAAACCCAAACAAAACAGCAATATGGAAACAGCCCTGACTGTAGGGGATGGTGTGATGCTTGGTGAGAATGTGGATAAAGCTAGCAAGTGAGAAAACGTAGTTGCCCTGCCATTTGACATTTTGGACAGATGTTTTAAGAATAGGGTCTTGCCACACTTGTAAATGGGAAGCAGTCTCTGCTGACTGCAGAGGTGAGCAAGGGGAGGTAAGTGGGCCCTTTATCAGGCAGCACCAAGGGCAGGTTGCTCTGAAAAGGAGAGCAAGCTAGGAAGCTGTGTCACAGCAAGGCAAGCAGGGGCAGTGGCCTTGCTGACAGGAGCAGTGCCACAGTATTTCATCAGGAAGATAGAGGAGGTCAGGATAAGGGTTTAGATCAGCGGAGTAGTACATGGCCAGGCAGTGGGTATGGCTGTACTAGCTCAGGCAGGGAATAAGGGTGAGAGCCTTAACTGAGATAAGCTTGCCAACAAACCTTGCTGAGATTTCTCAAAGCCAGACGCCAGTATTATCCCATGTCTTTCTTCAGTGAGGCCTGCTAGAGTGTCAGCTTGATGTGTCTTGTGTAAATCTTCTCCCCCTTCTTGATGACCATCAGGGACGGCTTTTCCATCTGCAGGGAGAGAAGTTGGCTGTGATGGTAAGGTACTGGTGAAATGGCTTGACCTGTGACTTCACTGGCCGAATCTTCTCATCTGTTCTTGCACTTTCTGTTGCCAGTGGTTTCTTGTAACATAGCAAAAGCCAGTATGCAGGCTGCTTGTTATGTACAGTCTCTGATGTTGCAGACAATAGCCTTCTCTAGGTAAAGGATAAGGCCAGGCCTTTAATGTGGATCAGCAGATCAAACTGAGCAGTATCTCCTGAACACTGATTTTGTTCCACGTAATAGATCAGCTGGTTTACTTAGGCAGCTAGGAGGGGCTGCCCCTTGGTCTAAGAGGGGCAATGGTCAAAGGAGGAGATAAGTGCATGCCAACTGGGAGGCAGACTAGCACGTAGAAAGGGTAAAGAAACAAGTGTCAAAGAGAAAATCCCATTTTGTCTGGTTATTGGTTGTCTTTTCTTCTCTAAGAGCTGTTGTTGAGGTGGGATGTGAGCATTTCTTCCCCTCCTCCCATTCTGTTCTGTGTTCTGTAGCTTAAAATTCTAGTACAGTGACTACTACAGCTGTGCAGTGGCTACTACAGCCACACAATCTGGATTGCAGGCACAAGCTCGCTAGCTTTAGCTAAGCCTTGGTGCTGTGTGTGGGCTCCTGAAGAAATTGAAAGGAAGAGATATCCTTTGGAGGAAATCAAACAAAAACCAAACAAGAAACCAAAAACCCTGAAGTCTTCCTGAGCTTTGGTGATGGAGGAACAGGATCTGAACCTGAACTCACCCTGTTAAATCAGTATAAGTCTACAAAGCTCCAGCAGGGAGCACAGCTAGGCTGTCATGCATAAAAATGGAGCACTGGGACCTATGTAGCCAACACACTCTGTAATGCATTAAGGTCAAGGCATTCTACTACGTGCTCATTGTTATATGAACAACAGATTCTGAGTCTAGAGACTGTTTTGGGTCTCTTTCTTCCAAGTTAATAGGTTTGTCCATGCAATAGGAAAAGCACATAGCAGGATGAAGTTTTGTCTTAATTTTGCCAGCTGCCGTTAGCTGTGGCAGTGTGCCCTCATCCAGAGTTGGGGCTCTGAAAGACATTTGAAAATGCCTCTGAGCATGGGAAGATCAATCAGCAGCAGCTGGTACATGTAGTGGCTCTTGATCAGAACCATGTTATGCCATCTGTCACTGCTGGCAGCTTGTGGTGAACTTTCTGCATCACTTGTGTTTGGGGCAGGCCAGCCAGGTAACTTGCAATAGCCTGCTTTCCCAGGCATTGTAGGATGGCAGCTCCTGCATGTTGAGGCAGAGGCATCTGGCTTGCTTAGGAGACCAGATTGAAGAGAACATTCCCTGAAGGAGGGAGCTGCGTGTAACTTGCAGCCCTTGTGTTGAGTCTTGTGGTTTAGGGATGTGAAGAGGCATGGTGCTCCCCTGCCCTCCTACCTGGTCTGCAAGTCTCGCTGGGTTGCTAATGCCTGCGACCAGGGCGTGCAATCTCAGTGTCATCCACGATCACATGCTGCCATCTGCTGCTGAATCCCCCTTGATGAGGGGCTTGCTGCAATCCCTGGGCTCAGCCATCATCTCCAGAGACCGGCTGGGCCCCCAGCAGTTGGAAGGCGGGTATACAGGCAACCATTTCCTAGCACCTAGGCTAGCACTGATTCTTTGGCTCTCTGAAGAGGAATTGCAGCTGGCATCTGTCAGCAAGAGCATGCAGACTCCTGCAGCGATGACTTCTGGGCAGGGGAGAGCCGTGTCTGGGAGGGACATGGACAAGTGCTGGACCTGAGTATGGAACAAGCCACAAAGCAGAACTGCAGCATCTGGAGGTGTTCTCAGGAGCATCTGAGATAGAAAGGGAAAGGAACCGGTGTCTTGACTTTAACGTGCAGGAGTCATAAAGAAGAAGGAGGTAGGCAATCATAAGATGCCAGAACAAGAGCTTTGATGGGTCTGGTTTAAAATGGACCAGAACAGCTTTGCATGACAGCAGAGTTTGTATGGGCTTTTATTGAAAGCTTCCTTCAGTCCAATAGCGGCTTTGCCTTCATGCCCACCAGTATCATAGCTTGTAACTCAAATGCTTTCCTGAATGACGACCCCGGTTGAGTTTACAGAAGCACAATTTAAAGATTTTTATTTTCTTCATCTCTCTTGACAGGTTGGCAGTAATGGAGCTGATGCTTCCAAGTGTAACCATGTTCTGCTATCCTAATCCCCACTGCCTCATTGCCTTCATGCACAGACAGCGTAGTGTAGGGCTTGGAATCAAGATGTCTCGGAGCAGGCACATATCTCATTTTGTGGTCTGCCAGTGTGCATGCATGTGTGTACGTATGTTGTCTTCAAAGTTTAGTTCATAGGAGCTGAACTCCTAGTCTTTTTTAAAGTGTAGTCTAAGCACTTGTCCATAAGCGCTGACATGGTGTTAAGCAAACTGTTCAAAGATGTGTGGAGGTGCTACATCAGTAGTACTAAACAAACCATCACTTTGTTTAGCTGTCAGGGGCAAGGAACTGGATTCCAGTACCAAGAAGAAAGGGATAGGAAAGCATTTTCTTTGGAGAATATGTGTTACAGTGCTATAGATGCAGCATCATAGGCTCTGTCTGGCCCAGAGTTAGGGACTGCTGTCACTAATACCTAAAGCTGAAGTCAGTGTCATTGGTATGTGTACAAAGTACGCTTGGACATGACTGCTGCAGATTTTTGGGGTAGAAGAACAGGAGAAGTCCTTAAGCAAAATATCCCATGCAGAAATAGGTTACTGTAAGCAGAGAACCTGCCCTGAGTAGCCTGGTCTAGCTTCACAAGTAGTCCTGCTTTGTGCAAGGTTTGAACAAAATACCTACAGCATGAACTATTTCCTAGCACAACTTTTGCGTTAGGCTCTGGTGAGGTAGGTCCTGCAGTGGGCTGGCAGTCTCTCTGGTGAGACGTCTGGCATGCAGGGTTGGTAGGTGGCGAGGAGAGCTGATGGTGATCCTTCAGCTCGGGGAGGGCAGAGGCTGTGCAAGGACCAGCAGGGTGTGCTGTGCCTGCCCGCTCTTAAAATGCTGAGTATGCAGGTAACTCTGAATGAGAGGCAGAGTCTAAGAGACGGGGCCACGGTGCCACAGGCCAGCGTGAGTGAGTCAGCAAGGAGTACTTCACTCTCTGCATCAGTTGCTGCTGTTCTGCAGGGAGGCAGCAGCAGGGCCCTTCCTCATTTGAGTCAATGCTGGCTCTGTGCTGGAGGCTGGCACCCAGGAGTGCCTTTTGCCTGCCCTTCACTTTACTGTGCAGATGCTGACTTTAGTGTGGTAAAAGCAGGTGATGTGGTCACCTAAAGAGTGTGCTCTTTAAAACCCAAAGTGATTGTGTTGATGTCTATGTCATGAGGAGGCTACTATGTGTGGTTGAACCCAACAGCTAGAGTACTCGCTGCCTGTCATTAAAACCTCCCCAGCATATTTCAGTGATGCAGTGCCAGGGAGCGCCTGGCTGAGTTGGCTGTACTCCCTGGGTTTAATTCAGCTTTATGCAGTTGTTTCCAGATGGCGTTTGCCTTGTCCCACCGTGGCTGGACATGCAGGATGGCTGCATGGGCTCTGGGGGCAGGTTGGTGTCCCTTTCACTGACGCTGGCTGCCGAAAGCATAGCACACAATGGGTGCAGAGGCTCCAAACGGCATGCAGGGCCTCCCTGTCTTTAAGGCACAGGGTAGACGACGGGGGAGGCTATTTACAATCTTCCTGCCGAATTTACCCTTGAGGCTAGCAGCAGTGTGAAGGAGCCACGCGATGCCCGTCCGTGGTCGGGTCTGGGAGGTTTCTCGTGCTGTTCCAGTGCCATCTGGTGGGACAGTCTAACCAGTGCAGCTCTCCCGAAGGCCTCTCTCTGAGAAGGCTTTACTGCACTCCGCTCGTGCACGGAGAGGATGTAACGGAAACAGCTTGAAATCAAATCAGAGCAGTCCTCAAGTTACCGCATGGGGCTGGAGGACCTTACCTTCCACCTTCCATGCTTGCCTGGCAACTGTGGTTGTTTTCTATTTTTGTGCTTTTCTTCCCACTCCCCCTGAACCCCCTTAAAAAGGGAGATGAGGTGCATTCACCTTACTGAGCAGAGGTGTAGCCAAACGGAATCCAAGACCATTGAGATCTTGGACAGAACTAACAAAGAAGCAGGAAGGCTTGCTTCTGTGGGGAGGTATTATGTAGCTACAGCTTGTCCGTGTAAGTCCTATGTGCCTGCTCTGGCAAGACAAACTTCACAGCCCTGCCTCTGAAACAGGCCACAGGGTCTGACGAGGACTTGGATATGGCCCAGGTTTGGAGTCATATGTGCACCTGGGGCAAGCAACTGCAGTATCTGGATCTGATCTCCAACAGTTTCTGGCCTTGACACCTGTGGCTCAGATCCAAAAGAGGAAGGGGATGAAGATGCAATGTTCCCAGTAATAGCATAGAACAAAGCTGTGAGATAATGCATCGTAAGGAAGTTGTCCTCTGTTGGCTTTGTTTGGATAATTTGTTAATTAGGGGAAATAAACATGTCTCTTCTCTTCTGAAGAAACAATCCTGGGTTAATGCTATAGGTAAAGAAGTGGGTTGGGGCTTCTTGTCTGTTTGAAAGTTTCCTGGATACTGTTCTTCCTTCTCTTATTTCTTCCCTTACTGAGGGATTTTGGGAGCCTATCATCACAGGTGAGCACATGACTTTGCCTTTCTGAAGCTGATTGAGTTTGAACTCCCTCAGCTCAGATAGCTTGGGACATGGTCTGGAATGCTTGAACAGCTCTTGCTAAAACTTGGCAGACATAGAGCAGAGGAGGAATGCACAAACCCATTTATTTGGAGGAACATTTCTTTCTCATCCCTGCTACTTTTCTTTCCTTCCACCATATTCTGCATGGGACTGTAACTAGCATTTTGGGGAGTTGCTGGTCTCTGTCAAAGTGCTACAGTGTTACTCTGTGTGGTTTTGCTCAGAGGACAGTGCTGCTGCTGACTCAGGCCTGCTTACAGTGAGGTGCTGCCACATGCTAGAAATTAGTGTGGCTTTGCAGCGCTACCTTCTGTTTCACCCATCCCTCTCTCTGCTTCTATCTCCCTTTCTCACTCTCCCTTCAGTTCTTCCCTTTTTCCTCCTTACTTCTGGATGCTCAGATGTCCTTTTCTCTGAGCTTTCACAGATCCATGTAACCCATTTCTTCCTAGGTCTCCTAGTATAGCTGTATGGCTCCCTGGTTCACTTTCTGTCATCAGTAGAAGTACCTGCCTTCCAGAAGAGGTCTCTTCTCCCTGCAGCTCTGGCCAGTGTTGTCAGCCTTGCATGACAAGTGGGTAGGATGCCTTTCTCTCTGGTCCCAGCAGGCTTTGGTGCTTCATTGTCCCCTGGAGCTGGGGCAATTCAGCTCCTGCAGTGAGAACTTCAGCATCCTGTTCTAACCAGTTCCTTGCAGCAGGATACACAGTGGGATCTCTTATTGCTAGATCCCCCCTAACCAGCCAAATTCCTCATGAGTTCTAAAGAAGATCCCTTTGATTACATATGTGCCATCCCTTACTGACTACTCAATGTCAGGCCTTGGGGCCCCATTCTCCATGCTTTGACGCCTTTTTATGCTCTTCTCTTAGCTCTAAGGGTTCTGCTCTCCATGGCCTTTGTGCCTAGGAGAGGAGCAAGGTGGTGTGGAGAGGGAAGACCAAGAGGGCAGCATGCATTCACTTCTGATGCTCTTCTCACCCAGGTGCAGGGACAAAAAGCCAGGATTGGGTTTAGGCTTTGTCTGAGTGAGCTGGAGAATTGTGGTAGCTAGAGGGTGCCGTAAGAGCAGGTGATGCAGAGCTGTTATTTCAGTGGGCACCTATGGTCCAGGTAAGATCAGAGCAGAGTGTTTTATGAAAGGACTGTGTGTGAGCTGTGCTTGAATAAGTCTTGTGAGAAGATCTTGTGTTATCAATGCTCCATTCAAGAAACTGAACAAAACCACACATAAGGCTGAGTGATGATAAATATTTGGTTACATGAATGACAGTAAACTGAGAAAATACAGTTTGGTTAGAAAAATTTCCCACTGCTTCCTCCCCATTTCTGTCTTTCTGCCTTTTTTGCTCTCTGTTTTTCTTTCCAGAAAGCAGCAAGCTGCCTTCCCTGTGTCTGTGCTTCTGCCACAAATGGCAGAAGACTGCTCCCTGAAAAACTGCTTTTCTACCAAAGGTCGCCCCACTGTCAGCCCAGCTGGTTGGGGAAACTGAAACCTGCTCAGAGGATGAGAACCACATCAGCAACAGCCCTCATGCTGTTGGCTGCAGAACCTGAAGGTGTGTTCTCTGCACCTGGCCAACCTTCACTCGCTATATGCTTTGGACAAATGATCTGAGAAAGACCACACTGATGTCAGTGCCTAAAGAATAAAAAGAGGGCATGCATACAAATTGTTCTGCTTTAGTGCTTTGCCTCATATCAAATGTTATCAGAATAGGAACTTGCTGACTAGAGTGTGGTTACTTTGCATTAAGTAAACTCTCAGTGCATCTCTCACATTAGTTTTTGACACTTTCCACCTTTAAGCCAAGTAAGCTTTCAGGATGACCAGCATCCTGGATAAAGGAGTGTATTGCTCTAAGCTGTGTTTGTGAAGAACCACCTTGCTTCATTAACTGACCCCTTTTATCACCCATAGTTCTTGTATTAAAAGAAACAGAAATGACTCAGTCCTCACTCAGCCTTTCCTTGATGGTTCTGTAAACCTCTTGTCTCTTCCCATCTTCAGGGTAGAACTGTCCTATTTCTATTGTTCTTTATGCAGCAGTCATGCTACACCATTTTTTCACCCTTTTTTTGTTCTGAGCCTTTTCTGGACCTGCTGTGCACTTCTTCAGGTGGTTTGAGTTATGAGGACATAACAACACAGTGCCACAACAATATTTTCTGTTTCATTCTTTGTGCCCTTTTCACTGTGCCGGGTGTTTAATTTGCTGCTCATTCTTCCTCAGATCAGGTTTTCTCACACAACTATTACAGTGTGAGTTATATTTTCTTTACGTGTGCAATAGTTACCTCCAAACCCGCTATTTTATGTGTGAAGTTAGTGCTGATTTTCCTAAAGTGCTTTGCTTCATTACCCACTTCCCTAAAGAGCATTGCTTTACATACACAGGACTCTGCCCTTTTACCACTCTGCTGCTTGGTCTCATCTTTCTGCAGTTCTTTGCGACTGGCTTTTGAACAACTGCCCTGATAGATTTGGTATCATTAGCGGATTTTGTCATATCATTTGTCTTTGCCGTATTGTTTAAGGAAATGTTAGTGTGTATCCTATTACAGACCTGGTAGAGTTCTGTAGGTGCTCTCCTTCCACTGTGGGAATTGACCATTAATTACCTTAATTGATCATTAATGACCATTGACCTACTCACCTTTTCTGTCTGCTTACCTTGAAAAGATCTTTCTTCTTATCCCATGGCTGTCCACTTTCCTTAGAAGTGTTTGCTGAGGAACTCAACAGATAGCTAGATTATTCTCTTACATGATTATTGATCTCTTCAAAGAACTACAAGAGGCAGAATTTGCTTACAAGTCTTATATTGGCTCTTCCCAAAGTACATCATACTTATACACATGTCTATGAATTTTATTCTTTTGTTACAATTTCTATTAACTTGGCCACTACAGATGTCAAACCTCTAACTTCCTAAATCTCCCTAGACTTCTCTCCTCCCCACACTTTGATGTATTCCTTGCCATCCTGTGATTTGCTGATTAAAAGGCAATTTAAGGCGAGAGGCCTCCCACTGCTATTAGCAACTGTTCCCCCCGAGGTTCTCAGGAACCCCGGGACCATTTTTTCTAGACCTACTAATTCCATACCTTTTGCACAATCCCTTTTATTTTGGATAGGTCCTTTGGTTTAGTCTCCCACAAAACAGGGGGTTTATGTAGGAATTTCTCCAGTTTCTTCTACTGTCACAGGTAATTACTTTAGCTTTGTTTTGATGTCCTTGTTCTGTCTGACTGCTTGTTTTGTACCCTGCTCTTCAGTTGTCCTCAAAGCTTGTGAAAAGGTTTCTGCTTTCATTAGCTGTAGGAAAGGATTTATTACTAGTTCTGATGGCTTCTGCTAGTGTTTTTCGGTCTCTTTTTTTACCTTTGCTTTGTTGTGCTTTAACACTTACTGGAGGTTATGATCACTTCAGTGTTCCTCATCTGAATGCGAGGTCAGCTTGTTGAGGAATGCATGCTGATAATCCCTTTGGCTTGACATTTTAGCCACGTCAGATTCCTTTTGCCTTTTGTCAGATCTTCTAAAGAGGTACTAGGTATTGGCTTTGGGCTGCCAATGTGATGTCTCTGTATAACCTCCATGCCGCTTTTGATGACTAAATTTGCTCAGCTGCCCCTTTCTGTATTCTGGCTGGCTTATAACAAGTGTCTCATTTCCCTGCAGCTTCCACCACAGCTGTGCTCAACTTCAAAAGGGGATTTTTTTTTAGGAATGTGTGGGATCCCAGCTTTAGGATTCAAGTCCTAAGCTCAATTTTAACCCACCTGCTTCAGCTTGATTTTCAAAAGAAGGTGTGTGCAATGGTGCTGTCTCCTGCTGTTACATGGACCTGCTTACTAAACTGGGTGAAACTGTCTGTGAGGTGTAAGGCTTGCAGATACTACTTTGCCCAAACTTCATCAACAGGTAGGGGAGAAAGGGTATTAGTGCCTCTGCTGCTTTCTGTTTGGGTCAGCTAGCCAAATGGGACCCACACAGCTTGCAGAGCAACCAACTAAAGGTAGTTTACGCTGGAGCGTAAGGAAGGGAAAACAGGACTGTTGTGTTGAGCAAATACACAAGTCTTAGAAAGGAGCTGGGGCTTGTAAGGTATGTGGGAATTAGGAGAGTGGGAGGTACCTGGCAGTGCTAAGTAGGGTTTAGATGAAAGATTTTTGTGGGGAAATACATGTATTGTGGGAGGACAAGGGTGTTCTGCATGGGGTGGGCAGAACACAGGTGGAAGGGGAAGGAAGGACCTGAGGAACAGCAGGGGGAATGCAAGGAAATAAAGTGCGAGGTTTTGTTTGTTTATTTATTTATTTTTTTAAGCAAGGTTTACTTTTCCCTGTTTACGCGCCATCAGTGCTATGAAATTTAAAGCACAAATTTTACTCTTAGGAATATTACCTCACTGTTGTTGTGCAAGGGCCCAGCATTATATCCCATGGAAGTATTATTCAGGGTTGAATTTTGACAGGAAGCAACAACTCTGATGGCTGAGATGAAAGAACTGAGCTGTCTCCTGATGTCTGAGCATAATCGAATGTGTTCTAATAAAATCAACAGCTAGATCCTGAATTTGCATTTGAAATGCCTCAGCTGTGTTTGGAGATGTTTCAGTGGCAAAAAGGTCATGAAGATACACTGTGACTTCCTTCTCTATCTGCTGATTGTATTTCCTGTATTTCTTCATGGTGGAAAGCTTGAAACCCTGCAGGGAAGTAAGGCTTTTCCCCCATTGTGGTTTGGTTGGCCAGAGCAGGAGGGAAGCATACAGAAGATTGCTCTGACTGAAATCTCAGTTTGAGGCATAACTAGGTTTCAGCAAACACTTTGGGAAGCTTAATTCCTGTGAGAAGGCCAAGTCTGAAGACAAAAGAAAGTGCCGGAAGGATGCTGGAAAGAAAAGCAGGCAGCATGCATCTTCTCAAGGGACCAGGCTTCTGTCCTGTACCTGTTCTGTAAAAATTACTGTCTTTGCACACAATACAAAAAGGAGAAGTGAAGCCAGCTCAGTGCACACAATGCATGAGGAGGCCCCTTGCTAAAGAAATCCAGCTACATATGCCTTGTTGATATGTACAGGGGGCAGATTCTCCATAATCTGTGACAGACATGCATTACTTCCCTTCCTTGCCCCTTACCTTCTGCCGCATTGTTCTCCTCTATTGTCTGATGCATATTCTTTCTTGCACTGTCCTATCTCACCTCCAGCTCAGCCCTCATCTCAAGTCAGGAAGGAAGAAATTCCATCTAGGCAAACTAACCAAGCAAAGCTTTCTCCTCCTTCCTTCTGGTTGTTTTGGAGACATTACTGTAGCTTTTCAATACTTAGAGGGGGCTTATGAGAAAGATGGAGATTTTTTACCCCCACCTGTAGTGACAGGCCAAGGGGCATAGGTTTTAAACTGAAAGAAGCTAGATTTAGATTACCTATAAGGAATAAATTCTTTATGATGAAGCTGATGAGACACAGGAGCAGGTTGCCCAGGGAAGCTGTGGCTGCCCCATCCCTGGCAGTGTTCAAGGCCAGGTTGGACGGGGCTTGGTGCAACCTGGTCCAGTGGAAGGTGTCCCTGTCTGTGGTGGGGGGTTGGAACTGGATGACCTTTAAGGACTCTTCTAACCAAAGCTGTTTTGTGATTCCTGAGGCCCATCTGCTGACTGAACCATTTTTCTCCAGGGTATCCTGACTCACTGGCATTTCCTCTCAGAAGCCTTCCTGATTCAGCGTGCATCTCAGCAGCCATTTCTCTTAAATGTCTCCTTTAAACGTCTGCCCCAGCTTGAAATCAGACTAAGCAGTAGTCTGACATTTTCCACAAGGTAATATCAGAGGCCTTTACCGGAAAGCAGAAAGGGGAGATAAAAGTCAGTGTTGGAGAAAAAAATACAAACCATCCCTTTTCAGCCTCAGAAATGGAGCCTGACTCCCTGCAGCAAACAGTGCTCTGAATTTCCACAGGTTGTGGTAGAAAGGTGTCTGCGTGTGCTCTTCCCAGCAACCTTTCAAAGCAGCAACACCATTTTGCTTCTTTTTTTCCTACTTTTGTTGTTCTCCTCCCCAGCCCTGGCCTCATTCTTCTCTGTTTCTTCTTGAATATGTCAAACTTCTGATTATTTCTCTTCCTGTGTCTAAGGCTGAAATTCTCCAGTCTCACTTTTGAGGCAGTTCCTCTTTTGTGATTTGTTCTATTGCCAACTGGGGCTGACTTCCCAGGATGGGACATGGCATGCAATATTTGATGTAGCAAACACATCTTAACCACAAATGACAAGTGAGGGCAGAATGCATTTTATACAGGGATGTGTCACAGCTTAAACTGGGCTAAGATCCGGGATAGCTGCAAACCTAAGAGCAATGGTAGAATTACTAACAGACTAAGAAAGTCATGAAGATAAGGGAAGGAGAGAGAGTTAAAAAAGGAAGGATGGAAAAAGAAAAACAAACTAAGAGATCTTAAAAAGGAAACCTATCAGCTGAGAATCTGACATGGGGAAGTAAGAATGCAACTTCCTTTTCAGTTGTTAGTTTCTCATTTTTCTTTTCTCTCTCAGAAGTTTCCATACTGTCAAGTCTGATGTCCTGGGCTAAGAAACAGACCATTTTTGAATTCCCAGGAGTTCTTAGGTTATCACCAGTACTTCCAGTGTTCAGCACAGCCTTCTTTGACAGACAGAAGGTGGAGGAGCAGATGCGAAAGGCTCAGTAACTTATTGGTGTCTCCCTCTGGAACCAGGCACCTAAAAGACCCACGTTTTACGTGGCAAAACTAAGGACAGGGCCAGTGATCACGCTGTGATTAAATGGCATCAGAAATCACTTATGCTGAGGTGAAGTTCCAGAATACATCACCAGCTGCAGTGGTCAAAGGTAAGGATGGGTTATTCAGAGGAAGGGGGCTGAAAAACAGGGAACAGAGACTGATTTCTGCGACTCTGCTTCCTACCTGGTCTTGACAAATGGTTGAGAAAAACTAGTTGTTTACCACTACATGAGCAGGAGACTGGAGGAATTTTGTATGTTATGTAGTCTTGAATGAGAGAATAATTTTTGGACAAATGCTGAGTACCAATAGAGACTGTGATTTATTGTGAACAGTCTGGTCTGCTACAAGGGTTGAGTGGCTCCTGGGGCAGCAAATGACAGCAAATAAGCCCAAGCCCTGGCTGCTACTGCCCTTGCCTCCAGGACAGTAAGGACAGACTCCTGCCCATGAAAAGAGCAGTAGTAGGGAACCAACATGCCTCCTTATAGTAGAGCAGTCAGTTGTCCTCTGCAGCTTTGTGAGAGGTGGCACTGAATGCAGAAACTTATATCGTCCATTGTTCTTGATTGAGAACTGAGTCCTTGGAGAAGAGAGAGAACCAAAGCTACAAGGAAAAATGGGCTTGAAGAAAACACCCTAAAATATACAGAGAAAGAATTATCTAAGATCTGTGGAAAGATCCAATTCTGTGATTTGATGTCTACCACTCCTGAAAAATAATTAACACATCAAACAAACAAATTTTTATGGCTATTACAAGTCTTGGCTGTAAAATGGTGCCTTTTCTGGGCTTTGGGCAAATATAAGTCATGTTCTGATCAGTATGTTTTCTGTAATCATTATGCCACACACAGGAACACATAGAGATGTTCCATGTGTGGCTCATTTCTTCCACCCTTAGATACAGGACCCCACACAACAGCAGGTTCCAGAGGGGTTAAAGTATGTATGTGTAAATGAATGAATGAATGAATAAATAATTGTTTATTGCTGCTAAGGATATTAACGTGCCTATTTACCGCTTTATCTTAGTTTTATAATTCCAAACAGAGCAGGCATCAGCTCCAGGATATTTCCTGCCTGCTCTGAGGCATGAGTCATGGAAATAAAGAATGTACATACTCCTGACTGACTTGAAAGTTCACTGGTTTCAATGCACCAAGATGAGCTGGTTCTGGTTACAGCTGACATTTCCATCATGGTGAGCTGGGGATGGTAGAAGTTCTTAATTGAACTATGACCTATTCCAAAGAACCTTATTGAGCCATGTTTCCTTGAGCTGCTGATGCTGCTCATGCTATAGGTTTGGGTGTGTAGCTTTGAATTCAAAGGAACCACCAGTAGTACCATTACATGCAGTGCTAATATCTCTCACACAGCTCCATGGTATGCTCATAAGATGAGAGTTATGATTGAAAATTGTTGAAAGATTGGGGTAGTCTTGCTGCTCTGTAGTCCTTCTGAGTGCTTATTCTGGCCATCCAGACTCCGTGTTGGTAATGGCCAAGCATACCTGGGTTTTCCCATTTTGTAGCCTCTTCCAGTTGGACTCTAGATATACCGAAATTGGCAGTCATTGGAAGATAGAGAGGAGAAGGCAGCAGCTAATCAACATATGATCTGTGGCAGGAGATGGCAGAGAGTACAGGGGGAAGTTTCACACCACAGTGCAGTTAGGGTTCCTGTATTTCCAACTGGGTTACATGTGCCTAGCAGATGTTGGAGTTACATGCTGAATCATCAGCACATACTTATGAGGTTTGTTGTGCTGTGATCGTGCTGGACATATCGCAAGCATGCAGGCTAACTGTAAGAAGCATTTTACAAGGAGATTAACCCACTGAGTATGCAAAGGTCTACTGCACTTCAGTTGTGTTGGTGAGGTGCATGCACACTGCAGTGTTCTCTCTGCCACCTGGGTGTGAGTGAGGGGTGCACAGGATGAACAGCCAAACTATAGACATGCAGCACATTGAAAAATCACTTGGACTGCTCAGATCTACTGTCTGAAGTAGGTGGCTGGACTCCAGATCATGACCAGGGTCCTTGTTTTCCCTACAGACAAAAGCTCTGGCTAGAAAAATATGATTCGGCCAGAGAAATCTGGGTCTTGTCAGTTTCTGAGTCTTTTCTGATAATGAAAGGTGATCTGCCCCAAGCCTTTGGGAAGCAGTCAGAGGGCTTCTCCAAATAGCAAGTTTCTGGAAGTCTTGCATACTAGGCATGGGTGGCAGGCACACGTGGCCACTGGCAGACTTAGGAGTTTCATGCTGAGCAATGAATGAGGTCTCTAAAACTTATTGTTAATTGTAGTCTCTCACAAAACTTATTTACTCCTGTCCTGCACTGAGTGCTCTTGTTTCTTTACCTTCCTGTTTTCCCTGGCTTGTGTACCTGCCACAACCTAGAACAGTCTCCTAACAAGTATTTGCTTCTCCTTCCCTTTGACCTCCTGCCTGCTCCCAAAGCCTCTTCAGTTCTGCCAGTATCCCTCTAGAGAAAAGTCAAGCCCTGGCAAGTCTGAATCTGAGTGGGATATTTTACTGAGGCTGCTGGATACAGCCCTCTGTTCTCCTCAGGCATCCAGCCTAGCACAGCCTCATTTTACTACAGCAGATCAGAGAACCATGGGTCAGGAAGGAGGCATAGAAGGGGTTTGGTTTGGTTTGGGGTTTTTTTTAAGCTTCAGTGATTCTGTGGCATCAGAGCTTTGCACATTTTTTGTCTCCTGTCCTCATGTGGCTTACACCAACCTTCTACACAGGAAGTCCAAAAAGCTACAAAGGAACTGAAGCAGGCATAAAAAGTTTTCTGGGGAGACGTAAGCGTGAAATCTTCATGTGAATGTCTCAGGTATCATGGACAGAGCAATGCTGTATTCAGCAACTTTGGGCTTAATCTAGGAGGACATGGTTTCAGTCCAGATTTTGAGGCTCTGTGAAGACCTCTTCCGCAACACCAGCAATTAACATCTATAGCTCATTAGCTGGTCTGGGGCTGTGAACACTGTGAACTCCAGAAGCCACAGAGGTCTCCTGCTCTGTCCCGGTCTGCCCCTCTCCCATGCTGTGTAACTTCCACATCAGAACTGAAATAGCATTTTTTTGGAGTAGCTCCCCCTTGAGCTGTACACCCTTGATATGTGGACTGTCTGAAGCACAGTTGACTGTGGTGTTCCTTCACTTTTAGTACCTCCTGAGACAAAGAAGCAACAGCACCATCCACAGAAATACCCCCTATGGCTCCCGTGGCTGATCTCACTGCTGCTCCTCCTGCTGTGCATTGCCCTTGTTACTGTTCTCCTTGGTGAGTATGTGTAGGCTGGTTGCAAGAGAGAGGTCTAGGGGAAGTGCTGGAAGAAAAGCAAAGAAATCAGAGCCAAGAGGGGAATATCTTCTAACCAGGAGACAGCTTGTACTAGGGAACTGTTTTGTCATGGGAAAGGATGTAAGCACCAGAACTCAGAAAACCTGCATGTTGAATATTTGAAAGGTATGTTTAAGAGCAAAATCTTTCCTGACTATTAGAACATTGGGGATTTAAGGGTGCAGTTGCAACATGACACAAACGAGCCAAACCAGACGTTTGGTTTGCAGGAGCAAGGACTACCACAGCATTATGCCATATGGTTCTGTTATACCCATCCTCTGAGAATGACAGTTAGGTGGGAAGGGGCTTCTGGAGGTCTCTAGACTAGTTGAAGCATGGCCATCTTCAGAATTCCAGGAGGGTTTGGGCTTTCTGTAAGGTCTCACTTTGCATGTGTCTGCATGTATCTCCTAAGTCTTCCACTGTCTACCCTGAGGCCTCTTCAGTGTTCCCAGATCGAGGGTTCTATGATCATCATTTTTAGTATGATTGCACATCCCCATCTTGCAGAGCCTCTTTGGAACTGTGGAACAATTCTCTGCCTTCATACCACAAAGAAAGAACTTAATTACATGAATGAAAGGGGTGAGGAAGAAATGGAGATGGGAGCACAAGTGTACAGGCAGCTGAACCTGCACTTGAGCTCTCTAAGGGGCTTGGCACACACTTCATGTCCTAATGGAAAAAAATGGCTTTTCACAGTCCTGGCACCTCCAGGAGTCTTACAGTATACTAGAACAATTCATGAAGTTACACTTGCACACAGTCTGTGGAGATTGCGACCACTGTTTCACTCTCATTTTCTGTGAAAGATCATTTTTGTACAAAAGATCATGTTTGTACAAATTGTCAGTAAAGATGATGGATTCTGGAGGAGGCATGTTGTAAGGATAAATTGCTGCCCTTCCTTTTGCTGTCGTTAGTTCCCGAGTCCTGGAAGTTAGTGTGATAGGTGGCAGCAGGCCACGTCAACAACCCAACGGACTTATCACCAACTCAAACATTCAGGGGTATTCACTGGAAACTGATCAGGGTGTGATAAGTAATACATATGTCTATTATGTAAATGCCTGTAGCCGGATGGAGTCAACTCCATCCTGTTTGTCATCTCAGTGTGATGTCCTTCCAGTGGTCTTTCTGCTCTCTGACATGGAAGATTGTCTCTTTCTGGAAAGGCAGCCATACCACTTGTTTGGGCTGGTTTTCTCAGAGCTGTGGAACAGGGCTCCACCAACCCCACTCTTTCAGCTCCACAGCATCCCAGGAGGACCCTATGTCAGCTGCTCAGGGCTGGGACAGGCTCTGTTGACAAACAGCTATGGCCACCAGGTGCTGCTCGGGTGGGTCTCAGGCTTCTTTAGCTTTGTTGGCCAGGTCATCCCCAGCTAGTCCTTGTCAGTCAGTGGTGGGCAGGAGTCCTTGTGGGCAGCTGTGGGATGCTGAGAGCAGAAATGCCTTTTCCCTTTGCTTATGAAGTGGAAAGAGCCCAAGGAGCGGTGACACTGGGGCAGTGCTTGGTGGGGAAATGGAGAAACGAGTGAAGCCCAGAGATGCTGTGTGAGGAGCTGGGATGAAGGAGTAATCCTGCTGCCTTTCCTCTCCCTTTCCAGTAGCTCCATTCTCCCATAGCGGTGATCAGCCCCCAGCCTTGAAGCAGAAATTCAAGGAGTGGTCGTGTGATTCAGCAGTGCCAGGAGGCAAAGGTCAGTAGTGCTGGCAGAGGTGCAGGACAGGAACAGTCAATGCTGGGGTCTGCTCTGACAGCAAGTGACAGTGGGAGCAGGCTCCAAAGAGACAGACTCCTGTGGAGAGAGGTCGGGAGAAAAAGGATTTCCTGCTAATGGCTTATGGAAAGTAGAGGGACATGTTAATGATGTCCTGGAGGACAGGGTGGCTGTGAACACTGTCAAAACAAAAGGGACAGCATATGGTGGCACAGGAAAGGTTAACAATGGAGCAACAATAAAAGTGCAGCTCTAGTCAGAGAAAGAAGCAATATCCCCTGTTCCCTATCTCTAAATGCCTAATGTAAAAGGAGAAGGCAAACCAGATCACTAAAAGTGACTTTGTCGAGACTGGATTTCTATGCATTTGTGTACACAAAGCTTACTGATCATGCCTCAAAGCAATGGCAAGAAATATCTGTATTACCCTTATTTTTTCAAGCACTTTCTGTCAGGATAAGTGATCTAAGGAGAACATGAGCAGCCTTCCAGTACTTAAAGATGGCCTACAAGAAATCTGGAGAGAAACTTTTTACAAAGGACTGTAGTGACAGAGTAAGGGGGAAGGGGTTTAAGATGAAAGGGGAGATTTTAGATATTAAGAAGAAATTCTTCATTGTGAGGGTGGGAAGATGCTGGAACAGGTTGCCCAAAGAAGTTGCCCTGGCAGTGTTCAAGGCCAGGTTGGACGGGGCTTTGAGCAACCTGGTCTAGTGGAAGGTGTCCCTGCCTGTGGCAGGGAGTTGGAACTGGATGAGCTTTAAGGTCCCTTCCAACCCAAACCAATCTGGGATTCTATGACTGTCCCTGGAGGACAGAGATCCTTGTAATTGCCATCTCTTTTGTTCTTAGCATTCACCTCTGTGGTTTCTCCCCCCACAGAGGAGGGCTGGGCATGCTGCCCGAAGGGCTGGAAACGCTTCCAAGGAAGCTGCTACTATCTCTCGGGTGATGCGATGTCCTGGACTGACAGTGAGCAGAACTGCACCGGGATGGGCTCTCACCTGGTGGTGATCAACAGCAAAGCAGAGCAGGTATGTGCAGGGCTGAGAGCGGGGCACAGCAGCCAGAGCCCCAGTGGCAGCACGGGAGGGGACTCAGTCCCTCTTTGTCCTGCAAGGGAGGGGGGATGGATGTCCTTTGTGCATCCCTTCAGCACTGGCTCCCCTCGCCACCAGCCCCACTCCACAGGGACTCCTGCCACCTCCCTCTGCTTAGGCCTGTATCTCATGGACATTGCACTCTCCCTCATTTCCAGGATTTCCTCTCTAAGGAGGTTAAAAAGCCTTCAAGAGGAGAGAATCACTACATTGGTCTGAGTGCACAGAAGATGGGCCAGTGGCATTGGGTGGACCAGACTCCATTTAATGTGACAGCAGCGTGAGTATTCCCAGATGGAAGAGTGTTTGGTGTGGCTTCTGTAGTGCGAGAAAGTAGAGGAGATGTGTGTGTGTCTGTTGGTACGTGAGAGGGAAGTGGCGTAACTCCTGATGAGATGTCTGTGAGGAGCAGGAGAGTGCTGTGTAGAAGAGGCTGAGAAAGTTGGGGCTGTTCAGCCTTGAGAAGAGAAGACTGCGTGGAGACCTCATAGCAGCCTTCCAGTATCTGAAGGGGGCCTACAAGGATGCTGGAGAGGGACTATTCATCAGGGACTGTAGTGACAGGACAAGGGGTAACGGGTTCAAACTTAAACAGGGGAAGTTTAGATTGGATATAAGGAAGAAATTCTTTACTGTGAGGGTGGTGAGGCACTGGAATGGGTTGTACAGGGAGGTTGTGAGTGCTCCATCCTTGGCAGTGTTCAAGGCCAGGTTGGATGAGGCCTTGGGTGACATGGTTTAGTGTGAGGTGTCCCTGCCCATGGCAGGGGGGTTGGAACTAGATGATCTTAAGGTCCTTTCCAACCCTAACTATTCTATGATTCTATGACACTAGGTTCACATGGCCCTATCAATGCTGGTTATTGGTTATTAATTAACTATCTGTGATGTGGCCATCAATGCTATAGGTACAAAAGAAGCTGCATCTTGCCAGCAGGAAGAACCCTTCAGAGGTGACCGGCCTTGCCTGACCTCCATAGTGCTCCCACCATGCCTATGCACACATATATACACAAGCATGCCAGTGCTCTGGTGCTGTGGAAGCGATGGGGCACAGGGAAAGATCAGCAGGGCTGTTCTTGCTGTGTCTTCTTCTGAAGGACAGACTTGCCAGGGAGGCAGAAACATGCCTCTGCTGGGTGTGAAGAAGTGATAAGCAGCTCCCCCTGTCAGGACTGGGCAGGGTTTGCTGTTGTGTTCGCTGTAGGAAGAAGGCAAGTTTCCACATGAGACTGGTACCAGTGGGATATCTGAGTGAGAGGAAGAGCACTGCTTCTGTCCGTGAATCAGCATCTGGAATTTTTCTCTCTTCCCTCCAAGCCTTGCGTCCCACTGTGGCCTTTTCCAGCAGTCCTCTACAGGGTACGCTGCGGAATAACATGCCTATCTCTATCTCAGGTTCTGGCGGGAAGGTGAACCAAGTAATCCAGATTATGAGAAGTGCGTTGTAATCCATCGGACTTCAGGAGCACTCAACAACTGGAATGATGTCCAATGTAACAGTCATAATAGAATTTGTGAAGCTGCGGCAATAATTGTGTGATGGAGATACCCTTATCCTGAGTAAAACTGGGAGATGAGCAATGAGCTGGTAACAGGGCAGTGTTGGGAGGGGTGGGGAACTCTGGAGCCTTCATCTTCACTGTGTTAGGTGGGATGATGCGAGTGGAAATGATACTACCCTGTGTCCAGCATCCCCAGTGCATACAATGGCTCAGACAATACATGAAGGCTCAGAATCATCAGAGCAGATCCTGGTCTCTTACGTCCTCTTCTCTCTGAGTGGGTCCAGCAGCCACTAGTTGAAAAGAGATTGAGTTCTCCAGGAAGAAGACACAGGAATGTAAGACAGATGTTCAGAGCTGCAATTTCCTTTGTATCCTTGAGCAGAGGTGCCTGCTTTTTGTTGAGTCACACAGAGAATGACCTCCAGTTGCACTGGTTTTGCTGAACAATTACTGAATTCTTATGCAAGAGAAAATACAGTATCAGACCAATGAAAAAGGCTTTGTGCAGTGTGTATCTCTCTTTCCCTCACTAAGTTGCAGGTGTTTCATGTAACCATAGAATCACAGGACGGTTTGGGTTGGAAGGGACCTTAAATCTCACTCAGTTCCAACCCCCTTCCACAGGCAGGGACATCTTCCACTAGACCAGGTTGCTCCAAGCCCTATGCAACCTGGCCTTGAACACTGTCAGGGATGGGGCAGCCACAGCTTCTCTGGGCAACCCCTGCCAGTGCCAAACCATCCTCACAGGGAAGAACTTCTTCCTAACATCTAATCTAAATCCCCCCTTTTTCAGTATAAAGCCAATCTCCCTTGTCCTGTCCCCACATGCCCTGTAAAAAGTCTCCCTCCAGATTTCTTGTAGGCCCCTTTAGCTACTGGAAGGCTGCTACAAGTTCTTCATGGAGCCTTCTCTTCTCCAGGCAGAACAACTCCAACTCTCTCAGCTTCTTTTCACAGGGGCCCCCCCCCCCCCCCCAGGCCATCTTTGTGACCCTCCTACAGATGTACTCCCATGGGAGGAGCAATCCACACAGCCTTCCCCAGCCACTTCCTTGTAGGCACTATGGGGACCTTATCTCCTCCCACAGTATGTAAGGGTTTTGTTTGGGCAGGACCAGAATAAAAAGTTGTGGCTGTGACAGGATACAGCCTTACGCAACTACTGCAGCAGAAGTTGCATCCACCCAATGACAGTAAACCCCTCAGAGACAACCTGGCTACACAATTCCATTGCAAACAGTCAAAGCTATGGAGGGGACTGGGTACAGGAAACAAGTTCTAGGGGCATTATGAACATTCGGGTTGAACGTTAAGGCCCCTTCCAATCTAAACCATTATATGATTCTATGATTTGTTTCCATGGTGGAAAGTCTTGCCGCAGAAAGTAACAGGAACTTGTGCCAGGAGTCTCAGCAAGGTCAGGTCATGCTTCAACCAAGTGTGAGGAGCTGTGCCCAGTGGCAAAATGACTGGGGCCTTCAATGTCACCTTGAGGAAGAAGTCTCTCTGCCCAGCTTGGAGCTGATCCCAAGCTTACCTGATGCAGCAGCCTTCCTGTGAAGCTAAAGCCCAGTGGTCCCTGTAAGGACATACCTGCCCAGGCCAGACCTTGCTGCAGAAGAGGCAGGAAAGGGCAGAGCTGCTGCACATAAGGACCCTTCCACAAGTGCATTCCTATTGAATTGTCTTCATGTCTGTTGAGGTTTAAGCCCAGCCAGTAACTCAGAACTTGCTTGCTCACTCCCCCTTTCGTTCCTCCCCCTGCTCCCAGAGGGATGGGGAGGAGAATCGAAAGAATGTAACTCCCACGGGTTGAGATAAGAACAGTCCAGTAACTAAGGTATAACACAAACCACTACTGCTACCACCAATAATAATAATGATAAGGGAAATAACAAAGGAAGAGAATACAACCGCTCACCACCCTCCGACCGATACCCAGCCCGACCCGAGCAGTGATCTAACCCTTCCAGGTAACTGCCCCCAATTTCTATCCTGGGCATGCTGTGCTGTGGTATGGAATACCTCTTTGGCTAGTTTGGCTCAGGTGTCCTGTCTCTGCTTCCTCCCGACTTCCCCTCCTCCCTGGCGGAGCATGCGACTCAGAAAGTCCTTGGTCAGTGTAAACATGACTTAGCAACAACTAAAAACATCGGTGTTATCAGCGCTGTTCCCAGGCCACAAAGTCAAAAACACAGCACTGCACCAGCTACTAGGAAGGAGAAAAAAATGACTGCTACTGCTGAACCCAGGACAATGTCCTACTGCAGACCATATGCCACCATGGATCCCACCTTTTATCCACCCATTACCACTTCCTGGCCCCTGTGCCCCACTTCTGTTTGCCTTAGGAAACATCATCTGCCTAAGCTTTCCCAACCAAACAATGCCAGCTCCTCACAGAGCATTGGTGGGCATCTGGCTGTGTGACTTTGTCCTACCTATAAAAGTGAATCCTCTCTCTGTATCTCAAAGAGAGGAGAGAACTTGTAATGGAGGCAGAGTGATCAGGAGATTTGGCTTCCTAAGCTTATCAATGGGAGTAGTTCTATGAATGATTGTGCATGGTGGCAGAAATCACTGAATCCCATAGCCCAGCAGAGGCAAGGCTGCTGCAGTTCTGTGTCTCCAGCTCCAGATGGTAGTGAGACTGAGCATGGATGTACAATATGTACATATATAGATACATGTGGAAGAAAAGGAAGTATGCATACAAGCAACCACACAGATCAGCACAGACAGAAAGCACTGACACAAACACAAACAGCATGAGCAGCCTGATTCTGGATGAATGCCTGCTAGCAGAAAAAAATATATGTTTACACATATACAGTACAGACCTCTCCAACTGTAAGGCTTAGTCATTTATCCATACCAGATGACAGAGTTCTCTGGTAACGTCACTGAGCCTGGCCCCATGGAGGCAGCAGACTTCCCTGTGAGTCGAGTCGGGTTGTGTTGACATATCGGCCCCCTGTTCCTCTCAGGATGGAATCAACAATCACAACCACTCTTTTTTTCCCAGTAGATTTGGTGTTCCAGGGTTTGAGGATTCCCGGTGAGAGAGGCAAGACACAAATAGAGAACTCACAACCAGTTTATTAATATAGGAAAATATAGAGATACTAACAGAGACAGTAAAGGATATTTCTGATGTTTGGTTATCTCACCAACCCCAAAGACCATGTAATGATGATCAGGAAACCAGCTCCAAGGATCATCATCGCAGTTCCAGGTGGCAGGCTCAACCTTAGCAGGCATCCCCTCAGAGGCAATGCTGCCCTGGGTGGTATGAGGTTCTGCCTCTCCGCATCGTGTGAAGGTCTGGCTTTTATACTGACAAAAATGCACCTTCATTCCGACGCAGGGAGCCAGCCTACATTGGAAGAAGTGGCCAGCAATATCTAGAAAGGTCTCCGAGGGTCAGGACTTTTCCGGGGGTTCTAAAGCAGGACCTTCTGGGGAGGAACTCAAGCTGGACTTTCCAGGGAGCAGCCAAAGCAGGACTCTCCGGGGAGGAGGCAAAGCAGACAAACAGTACTTTTCTATCTTTGTGTGTTTCACCACGGACCACTATCTATTGTCCCTGACACATTTGGTCATGATACAAGGTCTGACTCACCCATGGCGACCCTTCTAACTTGGATGATCCCTTATCTACTTCATCACATTCCTCGTTTCCCTGATCCTCAAGTACCAGGGCCTCAAATCTGTTGTGGAGGGGTACTTGGGAAGGTGACAAGCTGGGGGATAATAAATACACCATGTACTCTAAGGAGTAATCTGCTTCCAAGTTCCCCTGTCTCTTAGGTCCCTGGTGACAAGATGGTAAGGGATCCTTAATTTCTTTTGGCTCATGTGGCTGGCTTACTTCTGTCACTTACGGCTCCACCAGTCAATCTCCTCCTCAGACTCCCTTGGTCATTCCACCTCTTCTGATGGCTCTGTCACCATGCAGAGCAAAACATCAACCTGGTCACATCTTAGACAGCCACCGTCTAATACCGCCAGCAGGCTCTGGCACTCACAGCAGCCAGATGCCTGGACAGCTACATGTTTATAAGGGACCCCTGTCTGGGTTGCCACATCCTTTCTGAGAGAACTTTATCTTCTTTGCCTTCTGCCGAGAGGATGCCATCCTTGAGCACCTTCTTGATGACCACTGGCTGAGCTCTCCTCTGAAACTTGCTGGGTTTCTGGGCCCTTTCTGCTCACCTTGCCCGTATGAGCTGCTGCACAAGCTGCCACACCACGCTCTGTTCACCCACTCTGTTCCCTGCGCTCCCCAGGTGGTGTTTTATCCACCCAGGAATGGTGCCTGATGTATTTCCCCTAGTTCACGTTCCATTAATCTTCTCTGTACCCACGCTGTGCATGTTGACTCACGTCTATATTGCAAGGGGGTGTGAAAGTAGATTGAAGGTTCTCTAGTGCCTCTTCTAGGAGTGCACTTGTTATAACCAAGTACCACTGTCTCCAGTGGTTCAGGGGCAGGAATCCCTGACAGTTCTGCGTTGCAAGGTGCCACCCTGTTGCCACAGCATGCTGATCTGACACATGTATTTGTGAAGTGAAATAACCAAGGGTCACTCAGGAAGCTCTTCATGACTGGAGCAGATAGAAAACAGCTGAGAATCTTTACTTACAGAACTGTGGAAAGACCCACAGGAATACTGAGGTCACTGATACGTGCTCTCCTCAAGCATGCTGCTAGTGTTTATGGAGCAGGAAAGAGAAATAGGTTCCTGCCATTTTGGAAATAAAAGGTATTTACAATGATTCCAGAGCTTCCCACTGAGAAAATAACATCTCCCATCACTGGTCCTAGCTCCCTGGCACCAGGACTACTAAGGAGTTTCTGTGCAGTCCAGTGCAGAGTTTGTCTACTGTCACCACTTTGTGACTCTATTTCAGAGTGGGACAGAGCTATTCGCCATCTGAGCGTTGTGAGCTCAGCTGTTGATTTCCCCGATGCAGTAGCTTGATTTGTGATGCTGAAAAGAAAGTAATTTGCTTTCTCTCTGCTTTAGATCTTGTGCAAACACCAAAGTGAATTCATGTGAATTCATTGCACAGACCTTCATCTTTGTCAAATGGGCTGGAGAGCAACAACTGCTAAAGTAGGAATGTCAGTGTAAACAATTGTGTGAATTGAATACTGGAAACTATCTGAGAGGGCATTTGCTCCAAACCCATTTGCCATGGAATTAGCAAAAGTCTTTTAAGAGAGACAATAATTGGTCCAAAACCAAAGTTTAGAAGAAGCAAGAACAGTTTTAACAAAGAGAAAGAAGCAGGAACAAAGTGACAGTCAACACCTGGTTTGACAGTCACCCTGCAACCTCTGTCTGTGACAGAGCATCCTCCCTGCTGAATACAGAGGGCAGCCTGCATTCCTGGCAGTAAGGGTGCAACATGTACAGACCCACAACTTTAGTGTGCATATGTGACCTTGTGCTTTCTCACTGGCCTGTGGGTAAGCAGACTGTAGGAAGTGGTGTGGATACACACGTACCCTACACCTCCAGTAGGAAGTGCGTAAGAATAAGGGAATCACTGCTCTTAGAAAAGGGGAACGTGGGAAGTTGCACAAGTAATCACATGAATGTGTGTGTATGTGGGGTTTACAGTTTTTGGGGTTAGCTACTTAGAGACATTTAGAAATTTGTACCTGTTTGTTGACATTTTGTGTCTGGTATTGTGCTTTATCTGGGTTGCTGACGCTGATCCTGAATATACAGGTAACGGTTTGCCAGTTAATTACATGTGATGAATTAATTGGTAAACTGCTCAGATCCATCCTGACTAGACCACATGAACTAAGCACATTTTCCTGCTGGCAGTTTTACATCCTTTCCATCTGCCATACTGATCAGCCAAAGTCAGCTCCCTGCCTGTAAGCACAAAATCAAGTGTATTTTAAAAATAAAATAAAATGCAAATAAAATGCACTCTCATTTTCTAACATCTGTGGTGCATTTCAGTGCTGTTCTCCAGTATGATGGCTGGGAACTTTTAAATATGTCATGTGAGGATCTCGCTGCGCTGTGTATCCAGTAGCTTGTGCCTTCTAGTAGCTTATAGTTTCTATGACAGTACCAGCAAGCACATGTATGGACCATCTTTCCAATGTAACATAGCTGTTGGATGGTTTAACCTGCTTGCAGCCTGCTGTGCATGAAAAAACATACTCAGAGGATATCTTCTACATACAATTTAGGGTTGTTCTCATTTGTAACTGGTTTTGTGCCCTGCTCTTTCGAGACTTCAACTGATACGGTTGTGCTATTGCATCCATTCCTTCCTCAGTGCATCCATTCATGCCTTTTCACGGGGAGAAGGTGCTGATGGAGCATGGAAGAGCAAAGGCTGTCTACCTACCTGAGTCCATTCAGAATGCAATGAGATCCAGTAGGGATTCTTTATCCTCACGGGTATTCTTAGGGACAAAACATGCAAGGTTTTGAATCAAGTTGCCTTGAGCAGTGCCAGAACCACCAGCTATGGCTGTGCCTTTTGTAATTGTGACCAAGTAAAACTTTGAGATCTGTAATGCACAGGGATTCTGACACCGCTTGGTGATCCTTTCCAACCTCCAGCTCCATGGTGACAGGTCATATGCAATGCCTCCGCTCAAAGCTCTATCCTCTTTTCCCAAGCAATTAGTTAACAACAGTGTTGTCAAATTCTTCGTTGTGCTCTGGGTTACTGGGCGCAGGCTTCACATAGGGGCCTGCCCAGACTGAGTCACAGATATGTTTTCTTACCATGTTTTGACTCTCTTTTGCAGGACATTGTGAGTCGGTTTAGCCCCTTGCTACCAAATGCCAACAGCATAGGCATTTTCACACACGTTTTCACTTGCCAGGAAAGAACAAATACCGAAGGTGTAAGGCCAGTAGCACGTCCTATGAAACCGCTTCAATACGTGCAAAAGGCAGTCGTTTGAGCTGGGTTGGTGCTACCCTTCATCTGTTTTCATTTCCCTCTGTAAGTTTCTGTGTTGCAAGGAGCATCTTGTGAAACATCCTGGCAGAGAAGCAATGACAATTCCCCCATCTCCATGTGCTGTGGGGAACACCCAGGCTACAGCTTTTTCTGCTTACCGGATTAGAGGATGTGAAGGCTCTTCACCAGTGTGTGAGCTACCCTAGTGTGGTCTTCTGTGCAGGAGGAAGGCTGTATTTGTGGCCACATTGGTAATGTGGACTCTTGAGGAAGAGTGATACCATGGTAGAGATAATGAATCACCACGAGAGAGTCAGTCCTGGAACTGCAGGTAACCACAAAGCCTTCCTTTCTGTCCTCCTATGGATGGAGGAGGTGCGGGACAAAGAGCTGGGATAGATAATGGGCATGGCACAGTTGCTGGCCTCAAAGCAACAGATGAGGTAACTGGGGAGTGCCCAGGCTGGGAGCAATGACCTTTTTCCCAGAGCCAGGGGGAATGAAAATCCAGGCAGATTATGGTCTGCCATCCTCTTCAGTGCTTTTTTCTGTAAATGATGCATCTGAAGAGTGCTATTGTACTATCCTTATCCAGGTAGAACTATTTGCATCAAGCTAGGCGCAAGTCACTGCTCCCATCTGTGGTGTCTCTAAGGAGAACCAAGTGAGGGCTTTCCCAGGAGCTTCAAAGTGTCTGTTTTCCCTGTGGAAACAATCTCTTCTGCGTGTCTGCCTCTGCAAACACTGAGCTGGACAGTCACTCCTTTGAGTGAATATATACTATTGTGTAAAAGGCCTTGGGGATGGAGAGCCAAAATAAAGATAGCTGAGAAGCTCTAAAGAGAGATGAAGAAGAGGGAGGAACAGAAAGAGCGTCCAGTGCAAGACAGAAGTAATGAGGGCAACAAGGAAGATGTGTTGAAGAAAAAGGAAATGTGACAGGACAAAGAAAAGACGAGTGCAGTTTGGGAAGAGTACAGGTGGGACTGGTGATAAACAGTGAAATAAAAGAGCAGCTTCAGGCAGTCCCTACTCTGTGGGTCTGACCCACTGCTAATGATGGGCAACAGGACCTGGTTACAGCATCTGTGGGGCTCCCCAGCCTTGGAACAAGGATAGCAGCAGGTGGTTGGGGTATGGAGCCAACTGGGTTATCCTGCCCCTGTGTCTGGGCTGGGGGATTCCCACTCACGCCTTGTGTTTTTCAGCCTCAGCAGAAGAGAGACGCTGCTCCCGGCTGAACCCCTGGGTCTTCATTGCTTCTGGCCTTGCCATCAAAACTGCCATTGTAACCGTCTGCCTTGGTGGGTTCCAGGCCCTGTTAATGCCCTAGGGATGAAGGAGGCAGTTGACTGCCTTTTGTCAGGTGGAGAAACAATACCTTAGCCTTTCTACCTGCAGGCATTTATGCCCTTTGGCAAAGCAGCCTGTTCTGCTGCCCCACTCCCACCTCTGTCCTCTTACTCAGGGAGCAGGGTCCCTTCCACAATTAAAGTTTGTTCCCTGGCAGGGCCTTCCCACTGCTCCTCTCACTTTCCCTCCTGCCTTCATAAAGCCAGTCCTGGATGAAACCAGCTCCCACCAAGAGCTGAGAAGTCTAAAGATAGTGTCAGGGGACATCTGAGCAGGTTCCCTGAAGGGAATGCTCTTGGATGCTGGTTCTCCTGAGTTGTTCTCTCTCTCAGAGCTCCTTGTGACAATATTGAAACCAAGGAGCCAGTGTGATATTCTGGGAAATACTGGTGCCAGGCTGCCCATATTTTAGCAGGGTGGGGGGGAATCCATCAAAATGCTCCAGCCACACTGCCTGACCGACCGAAAGGGACATCCTTTGCTTGTACTGTCCTGGAGTTTCACACTGCTCTGTGATGACTTTTTCTTGTTTTTTCTTAACTCTCTTAGGTGAGGCGTTAATGCACAACAGCATTAAGGCCTTCTTGGTAAGGGTAAAAGTGGTGCTCTAACGCTGCAGTGCCTGGGAAGATTTATGAGGGAATTTATATTAATATTCCACCATTATTAAGTTTATCCCATGACTTCTTTGACCCTCTCATGGCCTCATCATCAAAGGGTGTCTAAGCTGATTTTGTCAGCTGGGAAAATGAGTCTCTCAGCCCGCAGAGGCGAGAGGATCTTATCCAGCCGGTGCCTGCTCAAAGGAAGGAGTGACCCCTAGAGGGAGAAACGGCCAGCTGTTCTCATCTGCTTTCTCATCTGCTTTTCTTATCTCATTCGACACCCATTTCTGGGGCTGCTAACACAGAGTCTCTGCGGTACAGCCAGAAGGTGGAGCTATGATAGGACAGGTTGCTCATGGATGAGGACGAAAAGATGACAGTATCACTTTCCTTCTCTTCCCAGTTGTTTTCCTTCATGGAGACTATGGCCAGTACATGACTCTGGTCCAGAATGCTACAGAGTGGCGCTGCGTCCCCAGCGTGTCTGCAGGCATAGGTGAGTGATGCGAAGAGCTTCCTACGCAACTCTAACAAACTCACCAAAATCTATTCTGGTTTCAGTTAGCCTTTGAGTTTGGGAATGTGATTGTCAGCCAGAGCTGGATTGTTTTAAAGAAGGAAGCTTGAGAACTGAGGAAAGACAATGCTGTATTGCCAGCTTTCTTAGGATGCTATAGAAACCTGTTCTGGACCAGTGGAAGAGTGTGGCTTCTTCCAGACCTACTTCTGGCTACTCTTCCTACTCTTCCCCTCTCACTGGCCCTCACACAACTCCTCAACTGCTATTCCAGTTCACTGATCTAGCTGGAAGTGCTCCATCCCTTTGTAAGGGCTGATTCAGTCCAGCTTCTCTCCCTGGGCTGCCTCACTGCCTGTTCACACAAGCATCACATTCAGTGTGAGGGACAGAGGTAGCAGTGGTAAGAGGATGTTGTTATGCAAGTTAGGGTTGGGATAGTTAGGGGTGGAACTAGATGATGTTAAGGTTCTTTCCAACCTTAATTATTCCATGATTCTATGAAGTTAGAGGAATGGAGAGCTGGGCTGCAATCGTGCATGAAATGACAGCAATGGCAAGTGCTTGAATTCCTGCAGTGCAAATTCCCCAGCTCAGTTTGGGGTCTGTTCTCATGTAGCCTCATGATTTGAGAGAATACATCCGTGCTTATCTGATCCATGATGTGACTTTCTGGCTATAAGGCAGATCTCTAGGAAATCCTGGCTAGTCTAAGGAGCTGCCTGTCGTGGCAGCAAGGCCGTCAGAGCAGTTCATTGTACGTGTACGTCTCTGTCAGTCTGCATGAGTTGAGAACTAAATACTTGGACAACACTTCTCTGATGGAAGTGTTCCCAGAGGAACATGAGCCAGCTACTTCCCATCTTGCTTCCTCAAGAATGATAAGGCAGAAACTGTCTCTCACCAATGAGAGGTTGCATGGACACTGCAGAACAGATAGAGAAAGGGAAAGACACTTCAGGCAGGGGCCTTGAGACAGAAACCTATCAGGCTGTTTACAGCTTTACATGTGGAGCATGGAAGAGAGCGTTTACCTCTGTTCAGACTAAAGGTGTGGTTCAAACCCCTCCCCTAACATCTGGGACCCTTCATTGAGCTCATGGAGCTGAAGGGCAGCACATCTTGTTTGAAAGCGGCATTTTCCCCCCACAGAGGAGGGCTGGGCATGCTGCCCGAAGGGCTGGAAACGCTTCCAAGGAAGCTGCTACTATCTCTCGGGTGATGCGATGTCCTGGACTGACAGTGAGCAGAACTGCACCGGGATGGGCTCTCACCTGGTGGTGATCAACAGCAAAGCAGAGCAGGTATGTGCAGGGCTGAGAGCGGGGCACAGCAGCCAGAGCCCCAATGGCAGCATGGGAGGGGACTCAGTCCCTCTTTGTCCTGCAAGGGAGGGGGGATGGATGTCCTTTGTGCATCCCTTCAGCACTGGCTCCCCTCGCCACCAGCCCCACTCCACAGGGACTCCTGCCACCTCCCTCTGCTTAGGCCTGTATCTCATGGACATTGCACTCTCCCTCATTTCCAGGATTTCCTCTTCGACTTGGTGAAAGGAGTATTTACTAACGCCTATGAAACAAAATACTACATAGGCTTAACTGCTTACAAAACCGGGCAATGGCAGTGGGTGGATCAGACTCCATATGATATGACAACCACGTGAGTATCGTGGGGGAGTGAGGAAGGTTCCTCAATGTAATTCACAACCCTCAGTCTAAGTGACCAATACACTGTGTAAGGCAGGTATGTGCCAGAGGGGGATTTCTGTCTCCAACTCTATTGTAAGTCAGAAAACTCAACTACTCTTCCAGTCAAAACTATGACTCTTGATCTCTCTTACAGTAAACTTCCCCTTTCTCTTCCACAACTGTTTGAGGTGACTTCACCCCCACTGTCATGCATGCAAATACATTCCCAATAGAGGAACTTTCTTTTACAGGTTCTGGAAACGTGGGGAACCCAATTTACTCTTTGCAGAAAAATGTGCTGCAATTCACGTCAAAGGAAACAGAGACCCTAACACTTACAGTAACTGGAATAACGTCCTGTGCTTCACAAGTTGCTATCGAATTTGTGAACTGCCAGTCAAATCTGTTTGAGGAAGGAAATTCCACTTCTGTTGAAGGAGCTGAAGGAGCATCTTTGAGAAAGGGCAGCTCACGAAATACCTGATGAAAAGCTGGCCTGAGCTCACACAAATGCTTCATCTTGCGATGCAGATCTGACAGACCTCAGTTCCCAGGCTGTGCCCCTGCGTCTCTTTCCAAGATGGAGATCAGTCCTGGATGAAAATGCTCAGGCTGATGTCAAGGACCTACTGTGCCCCTTTTCATGGTCCTCCTTCACAGATGAGTGCCCTAATCCTCCAGTACTTCCCTTGACTCCTTGTCCAGTCAGTATCTCAGTGATGTGGAAAAGGCCATCTCTGTTCCATGGACGGATACTGGTCCTACAAGTCACTAGAGCAGAATTTGAAAGAAGAGCATGCAGTGGAGCATGCCTGGCCCACCCCTGAAGTGATCACTTATTCATGGTTTATCTTTAATGTTTCCTTCTTCCTTCAGCAGGTTCTGTGTTGATAAGTTAAAAACCCCGTATCAGTAAATGTTAAATCCGCTCAATGCATGAGGTTGTCTTCTGACAAGTCCCAGCACCCTATCAACCCTATCAACCTAGGCTCCTTCCTGCATGAGGGTTCTAACCTTTCAGTGTGTTCGGTACTTCCAGGTGAGAATATTACTGTGAGTGTGCTGGAGTGGCCAGGAGCAGGAAAAATCCAGTGTTCATCTGCAGAGCATGTGAGAAAGGCTCTGAACACTTGTGGAGAATCAGAAGCAACAGAGCAGGCTGTGCAGGAGTCAGTGCCAACAACTTTTTGCTCAGGATGTAGCAGAAAGGAGATGGATTTTGAAGATCCTACTGAGATATGTGGCAGGAGTAAGCATGACAACGAAAGGGAGAGAAAGCAATCAATTATCACGTGAAGTTTCCCCAGGAGGGATTTATATAATGTGAGAAAAAGGCAGAAGACCCCTATGAGAGGCATCACTGTAAATCAAACACACAGAAGTCTTGAGCAAGTGCTCTGCTCCCCTCAAATTTCCCAAACCTCTGTCTGTATATTCTTCCTTTTCATCAATGATATCCTGCTTCTTGAAGAGCTGGGAGTTTCCAGTTTGTGACTAAAAATATAACCTGAAAAATCAGTTGTTTTTTTTTAATTCATCTAAAATGTGAGCACAAATTTGTGTCATTTTCGTAAGAAGCAGTTTGCCAGGTTTCTGTTTTAGCCACAGGACCAAAAGCTCGGCTCTTACGAGGTCTTGGCCTCCTATTTTCTAAAGTTGCTGGGATCTTTTCGCGATGGAGCAAACTTTGTTGTCCTGTCCAGCATGGTGGCAAACAAAAACATTGCAATGGACTTCTCTTTTCAGTTTCCCCCAGCTCATTTATGGAAACCACAGCAGCAGGGTTTTGAGGAAGAAGAAGGGTTAGATAAGACACACAGTGACTAATGTATTACAGAAAATCTTAGAGGCGGCTGCAGTTCTAGCTCCTGGGAGGGCAGAGCAAAGCTCACACCATAAGACTGGTTTCCAAGAAAATGTAACTAGCTAGAAACAGTGTCCATGTCCCAGATTTGGAACACAGTTGTTCCTGAGATGTCCTGACAAAAGAGGGATCTTGGGAGATGATACTGGGTTTGCCTGCAGAATCACTGAAGGGAAGTTCCTCCAGTTCCTGTATGTTCCTGTATGCAGACACATGCACACATGCACGCAGTCTGAACCCATTCTTTTACATTAGTTGTATAATACAGTAAATGGAGGTCCCTTCTTTGTGTGTCCACTGTTGAAGGATAAGTGGTGAAACTTTGCGTAAGAGTTTCAGTTGTGTCTCTGAGCAAAGCCAATGCCCTTGACTAGTCCATCCCAATAGCAGCACTCAGGTTTCAGGCAGGGATGGACTCCACACATGGTACATGTTTGCACAGATGTAGAATAAAGCAAAAGCCTTCCTCTTACTGTATTCTTCAATATGGATTTATCTGACAGATGCACCTTTCTTCAGCTTATAAGAAACAGGCATTATGTCTCAAGTTTGTCTGGGTTCGGAATGCAGCATGTGTCACAGCAAGACAATACAAGACTGTATGTCAGGTCTAGTGCTTTCAGAAAGCTTCAGAAGGGCAATCCCTGCATATTGAACCACGAGGTTGGCTGGAAAGGACAAAAAGTTTATCAGATTAGCATACTTCATGAAAACATCTGCAGTCCTCGTTTTCAGGTGGACACCCTGGCCACATCCCAACTGCCTGTTAGAGCAAGACCTAGATGCTCACCACTCCTTGGCACATTAACTTTTCCTTTGGAAAGGAACTCGGCTCTGAGGATAGGAAAGGAGCCACAGTGACATTCACTTCTGAGGATACTTACACTGAAAACATGGTTTGACTGCAGAAAAACCCCCAAATAAAACCGTGGTGGTTCAAACTTGGGCTAGCTTCTGGTTTTCCTCAAGAAACCCTGTGATGCCCAGTCTTTGAGATGATGTTTTCAGCTGGGAAAACATCAGAAGAGCCATATTGGAAAGACATCCTACGAATATACCTCATTCCCCTGCATATTGCCTCTTTTTGCAGAGGAAAGCACAGACACTTCTCCCCACTCCCTCAATCTTGCTCTTCAAGCCTTAGAAATTCCCCAGTGGGAATCTTGTTATGGAGTAAGTGGTGCCATGCCCTCTTGGTTTTGTCCCACCTGCTCAGATACCAGCCCAGGTAGAAAGGGAAGTTGTGTTCCTTTCTGCTGCTGGCAAGCACTATGTCTGTTGATGGCATCATCAGCATGAAATGGAAACACATGTCAGGCATTACCAGGGAAAGAAAGAGAAGCAAAAGTGGGAAAGAGACAGGACTGCATTCTGCTTTCAGAAAACATCTCGGCAAACTTGCTGAGGGCACAGAGTCTTACACAGTCTTCTATTCTAAGTTAATGCAGCAACACCTTCTGCTCTCTGCAGTTTGATATCCATTCAGAAGATATAGAAGAGGACAAGAAGAAGAAAAATAAAGGGAAAAAAACCCTTTTTTGTTAACTTCTGTAGATAGTCCTCTGTGCTCTGTCAATGTTACATGCAAAAGTGCCATGGGTAATCTCCCTCAGGAGGATCCTTGTCGGTTCGTCTTCCTTTCTTTCTGTGCTGGCTGCTGGGAAGCCATTCTACTGCACAACACTGTTCACATAGAGAAGAAAGGAAAACTGAGAGTAGTGGGTAAGGTTGGGATGAGTGTGCTGAGGGAGAGATCAATGTCATCATTTACTCCTGCCTGAAAAGTGGTTGATGTGGAAGCCATATAATGTGGCTACACCGCAGAGCCAAAGCATTATGAGTCATTCCAAAATTGTGAGACTGTTTCGTAGCTCTGAAAAGCAAGTGGTGGCTTCCTGTTTCTAGAGCGCTGTGGGTTTTGCTGAGGTTTCTGGCCATCCCTCCACAGCTACTGATATCACGAAAGAGTTATTAAAGCAAACGAAAGCAGTGGATGAAAACTGTCCAAGTAACAGACACTATCACACTCTTCATGGCAGCGTACCAACCCTGCTCTTGGTAGTTTCAAACAATGGAGTTATTGATGACTTGTATCCACATGAGAACAAGCACCTGCACTGCTTACACAAGCATTCAAGTACCCTACAGAAAACAAACACAATTCCATGAGGGAAGCTCCTGTCTATGCCAAACCAATGCATGTACTGCAATTGCAACCCTGTTCTGTCCAAATGCCTACCCATGCCTGTGGACTAGGCTAGAAGTTCAGGCAGTTCTGTCAGGAAGCAGGCAGTATGTATCACTTCAACAAGGCAGTCTGTGTAGTTCTAGCTCTCCTGCAACTGATATGTAGCAAGGCAACCACAGAGCCACCATTGCCGTTTATATTTCTTCTGGCAAAGCCATATGAGCAGGAGAACATCCCATATTTCTGCTAGGCATGTGGGTTGAGTGGTGGTAGAACACTGCTGGCTCCATGCAGATGCAACAGTGCTGGCATGCTGCAGAGCACAGAGGACCTAGGTCTTCAGTCATTCTGTTGGTGTCCCAGAACAGAACAGCTGTTATCGAAGCCCATCTACCAAAGCAGTAGAGAGCTGAGGTGCTAACCTGCTGCTGTGGTTCCCTTTTGGATCTCCTAGACAAACTCCTGTTAAGTGGAAGTTTCTTAAAAGTAGCCTTTAGATCATCTCTTTGTTGGGGCCACCTCTGCCCCAGGGGACAATTCTCTTCTGTAGGGAACTGAGGCCCCCCATGTGCCAACCTCATGCATAATTTAGACAGGTTTGCTGATTGCCAGGGGGTGGTATTCGTGATGTGGAAACATTGCTAATACTTGTCCTTCCCTCAGACTATTACTCCCTGCTGCTCTTCCATGTGGGCAACAATCAATACTCCTGAGGGAGATCTGGAGCACATCAAACAGGACTACATGGCTTAGGGGGCAAGGGGCAAGGGCATGAGAGCCCAAATGATGTTCTGATCCTGCCAGTGACAGGGAAGGGCCTGAGGAGGAGTGGATGGATCCTGTGGATCAACAACTAGTTGTACAGCTTGTGCTGGTGTTTTGCACTAAGAAATGCTGCTTCATTATGATCCCAGTAAGAAAGACATTCAGGCTGTGAAGTACCATTTAAAATGCTATGTATCAGAGGTAACACTATAAAGAAAGAGTGAATAGTGCAGATATTCCTATGTCCCTTCTGATGCTGGGAACCCCGAGTTGTGCAGCATTGAATGGTTCTACAATCAGGTCACAGGACGCTGAGCAGATCCTGTCTCTGCAAGGATTACCTCATTTTGCTCCTCTAAATTCTTATAGGACTTTATTAAAAGGAAAACAATTCTACTCATCATTTCTTCTGTGCAATAAAAAGGTGTTCACATGCGTAATTCTTGCTGCAGCCTTAGGCCCCACAAGTTCAATCCATACCATAGCGAGCTGTTTGACAGCTAATAGACTGATCATCTCCTTTCAGCCCAGTTCCAACCTCTTCTTTTTTTTTGTTGCCTTGTGCTCACTAAACCTCACCAGTTTACTGAGGTTTAATACCCAGCCTCAGAGACATAAAGGCTTTATGTTTCCAGTACCCTGGCCAGGCAGTATCTGCACAGGGGATGGAAGAGAGGAAGGACTGCAAGGGTCTGGCAAGCCAAGAAGGGAACCTACTTGAAAGGAAAAGGAGGGAGGGGCACTGTAAGGTGAGCCATTCACATTTCAGAAGAACAGGGGTTGGAAACATCTGGCAAGCCCTGCCAGATGAGTCCATGTCATGCACTGTTGACATGACCTGCCATGCAGTCCCATGGCAGGTCATATCAAAAGGGGACTGCTGAGCTCAGATATTTGTCACATCCCAAGGCCAAGATCATGCAACTGGGTCCCTTCCCAGAGCTGGGCCAGATCTTCCTTGTGACAACAGCTGTGGGCAGAGGTTCCATGTTGTGTGTTGGTGTCAGTTGCTCAGGGCAGCCCTGCAGAATCTGCCAGTTGGTGGAGAACAGGCTCTGCTCCACAGCTAGGCTCCACAGGCTGAGCTGGGAAGAGTCAGACTTGCTGCCCGGGATATCCCTGGCTAAGGTAAGCACATCCACCCTCTCCCTGGGCTTTCTTCAGAGCAGAGAGATCCTCAGCAGCTGACTCTACTCGCATCTAGTGACAGTTCAGCCAACACAACCCAAGGCTCTACTGCTGGAAATGCCCCCAGCTCTCATCTGTGTGAGGACATTTACCTCCTCCCAAAGAGTTTTCCTTCTGGATCAAAACTGCTGTTGATAAACAAGTCTTCTGCAGGACTTGAGGGGAGGTTGTCATGCCATCTTCTTCTCAGGGGGACAGAAGGAAATGCTGCCCTTGATGAAGTAGGTGACTAACAAGGCAAGAATGTTCAGGTACAGTGCTGATATTCAGGATAGACCCTTTCAGGTATGCAATGTCCAGCTCCTGATGACAAGTTCCTCACTGGGGAAGGACTGAAGAGGATTCATGGGAAGCAACGCCTACCCAGCTTGGTGCCAGACCTTCCACAGTGCCTGTTTTTCCTTTGCCTTCCAATGCAGACCTTACCTACCTTCCAAAATTTCATCCAGAAACAAAAAGATTCAGGGGTATTCACACCAATGTTCCAAATGATTGCATGGGAGCAGGGTTTGGCTGCTAGTATCCTCATGAGTGATGATGTTAATATTGTGGAAAATATCGGGTCCCATTCCACCTGTTAGTATAAGAAATATCTCCTTTGTCTACAGTATCATCCACCTCTTGGTGGTGTTTTTGATCCCATCCATCCTCATTATCTTCTTCTACCAGGAGGTCACCAAGTACTTTTGGATAATAGGCACTGACAGCAGGGCTTTCAGGAAGAGAACAAATATTGTCCCAAGAAGAAAAGTGAAAGCCATCAGGACTGCATCTCATGTTAAACTCGGAGTTTCTCCTCTGCTGCCTCCTTTCCTATGTGGTGAGGCACTTTGAAGAAACTGACTGAAAAAAGAGCTCCCTCGTGACATACTGGATACCTTCCTGTATCAGCAAGGGACAGGGCAGAGACCTAGAAATACAGCCATGGGGTGAAGAAATAGTATGCTACTTCACACCTACCCCAGGCTGGATTGAATGGAAACTACTATTTAATACATGCTTCCTATAACCTCAGTGAAGTGACTGGCTGATTTAAACCCATTTTTCTGGCAGCCAAGAACAGGTCAAAACAGCCACCATGCGCAGTTTTCTGCTGTCAGTTTCAGCTGAATGTCAGGGTCCTGAGTGCACCAAAAGCCCATGAATCATATCAAACCAGATCTGCGAATCCCTCACTGAGATCACCCATTTAAGGTTGTTTCCTTTCCTCTGTTTGTGCTGGTCAAACCGCAGGCACTGAGCCTTGTGTTCTCAGGGTAGGAACAGGCAAAACCAGGCCACTGAGGGCAGAGCAGCTTTGAGGCCACATGCGTTTTAGTGCATGCTGGATGAGAAAGGCCCCACCTCAACAATGTAAACAGACTTGGAATAAGCAGCCTGCTGGCGCGGAAGCTGGACAAACTATCCAGAACAGAAGGATGAGAGAAAAAGGGCATGGTAGAGACCATAAATATCAGAGGTGGCTTGCTATATGGAGACTCATCTCACTCCCCACACCCAGTGCTGCCTGTCAGAGAAGTGCACTCTTGGTCACAAGCAGCAAGGAAGCCTGTGAGGGTGCAAGACAGTGCCCACACACCATGTGGCCATCTCCGGACTTGGAGTTACAGCCAGCCATGTGCTTCAGCCAGGAGGAACCCGCAGGAGGGTGATTCAGTTGGAATTTGCACTGTCATGCAAAGTCATCTGTTATGGTTTAAGCCACCTGTCACCAGGCCTTTAACACCACATAGATGGCACTGTCTCCTGCTAGTGGGGTCAAGCATTTCCTCTCAGACCACAGAGGTCCCTGACTTACTCACGTCCCTTTCCACAGCTCAATGACAGCCATGTCCTCCACCTCTGAAGCTGCTCCTGTTTGACACATCCTTGAACCTCTCCTCTATGTGAGCATTCTGGGACATCCTAAAGCACAGCTAAAAATACGTCTCCACTGACAGTCTCTAAGCTGCTTCTTCTCTTCTACAGTATTAACATCAATGAAATTGTTCTTCTGTATTTCCACACTGTTCTCCACGGAGCAGTTTAATCCACCATGCAGCTCAGGACCTTGTTATTTGTTTTTGGTGTGCTGTGGGAATTTCAGGGAACTCTGATTCAAAACCACATTTGTTGGGAAAATGCTTCTTTATGAGGTAGCTTAAGATTAATCCCTTAGCTACACTTAAATTTTTGTGGGATAATTTCCTCTCTTTTGCAGTCACACATGCATGTTTATTTCAAACCATGCGACATCCAAGTACACTAATAATCCCACACTGGTCATGGGATTGCTTTTGGACTCCCAGGAGCTGGATCCAAGTTTAGAAACTGTACACCACACACATACCTTTTTACATTCTGCAGAAGCAGCAACTGCTTTTGGCTGATTCTGTGCCTGGCCCTGTATTTTCCCATGTAAGGAACGGCAGTAGGCCATGCACCACAGCTCTCTTGTGTTTTAGGTACATTTATCAGCCATTAGACGAGCTGGACCATATTCAATTTTGCTTGGGTTTATTCACAGCCAACTTGGTGAAGCCATATCCCTTACCAATACCGAAGACCATGCACCCGCCAAGACATCTTGGTGACACCCAACACTGCTCTGTTATACCTCTTGGTCATCCTATTTATCCTTGTGCCTTACATTGCTTATGCTCATCTCAATCAACCACGTCAGCTTACTCTATATGAAGGCTGTAGCAGAGCCATAGTCTGTCTACATCAGTGCACACATCAGTTCCATACCTAAGCTCACACACTGGCATTCTACGGATCACAGAGTTGCCAAAGTTTGTATTTCAGTTTCATCTGTGTAGAGGATCTTGACTCCACTGATTTAGGGGAGAATAGTGATGTACCCAGTCCCACTGAATTCAATACTCCAAGCAGCTCCCAAAGAAATCATCAAGATGGTCAGTGTATTGAGCTCAAAGTCAGCAATACCAAGCCTTCTTAGGACCCGGAGGAAGAAATAGGTCCAAAGACCCAAGTAGGAGATGTACATGTTAACCACACAATGGGAGAGTCCCAATCTGATGGTTCTATCAACTTCTGACCTCCTGGGCTCTTACTCCACCATGATCTTTGAACCCAAATAATGGCCATGCTGGACAAAGACAAGGCTTCTGGTTTGCAAGCACCTGTGCTCTCAGCCAGTGACTTTTTCCCTCACCAGGGGCCTTCCAGTGTAATTAATGCCCAGCTGTTTTTTCAGTTCCATCCAGGCACAGAGACTATCTAAATTATTATCATGCAAGCTTTAATCCAGTGTCACACAATAGGGACAATTTTTACTGTAGAGGCAAATGCAGAAAGTAACAGCTGTTGATTCATCTATGTAGCCCAGGGTTTCAGTAACGCGCCCTGCTTTTAACCCTTTTTCATGTAGGTCCAGAAAGAGAAGGTACACAAATATTGCATACAAGAAAGACAATATCAGATACTTAGGAATGCAACTCATTTAATGCTGAAAAGGAGTCTCATCTAAGTAGTGGGTTTTTGGATTACAGTTTCATGAAAGTCCACAGACACTAAGCAATGTGAACTATCAAGTTCACAAGGTATGTTGTATCATCCAAGCTGTACTGTACTGATTCTTTTTCAAAAAAGAACAGGGATGATTTACCAGAATTATGTCTGTATATTTTGCAGAATTCTATTTATTTTGGAGGGCATGGTGCTCAGGTGCTCACTGTTATAGAAGGCAACTTAAGCTTAAAACAATGCTGTAGTTTGGTATGATGATTACAGGGTAAGTAAAGCAGCTCCCTCAGAATAGTCCAAACATCTGCAGGTTTGCTGCGCAATTCATGAAAAAAAAAAAAAGAAAAAACCTAAATCCTGTCACACTTAGGTAAGAGATCTGATAATATTTTGAGTATTTTGTTAATGGACATGAATTCAGCTTTCACTGGTAAACTCACTAGGGGTGAAATCTGCTTCTGTAGATAGGGTCAGGTCTAAATCTTTATACCACGTGAATTTTCATCTGAATCTCCAAATCAGGACCAAAACAGTACTAAAACATTGTCTAAGCTAAGATTAGCCTCTGCGTTTATTTTGTGGGCAGAACAACTCATACTAGGAAGGAATAAGAGTTGAAAGAAAGTTTGAAAGACAAAGCAAAATATGAGGCCAGTGAATTAAAGGAAAATCAACCACATCTGGGCCAGAACAAAAAATGAAAAGGTGCTGTAACAAATCCTTGGGTCATTTCTAGTTAGGCTTTTCATTTTTTTACTGTGAGACAATGAAGCAGGACCACATACACAACCTGAGAGTCCACATGATTGTTTTATTTACGCTGTTACACAAAGAATGGGTTGGGACTGGTATGCTATTAGGCCAAGCATTAACACATTTGCCAGTTCCTGTAATAGTAAAGCAATTGTGGAAAAAGTAGCAAAACCATTAAGTTCTGTTGCTCCTTGGAAAAGGCTGGGCCTCTGTTTTGATGAACTGTTGTCTTCCTCCTCTCTGGCTATAATCAAATTCCCTCTTTGGTTCCACTCTCCTGTCTTGCATGGCATGCATCTTGCTGTCAGGCTATGGCAACTTATGCACATGAAGCTGGATGCTGGGCCACAGTCATACCATGTAGGAAGAAATCTACAGCATTTCAGTGTATTATATAAGCTGTATATAAGCATTATAAGGTCACTTTCATGACAGCAGGCGTGGAAGTTCTGCATACTTAGAGCAATTAAAAATTAGGGATTTTGGGTAACCAAAACAACAGTGAAAAGCTCATGTCACTGTGATTATAATCGAAGAATACAACATTGTGGAGGCTACTATTTACTTTAAAGATCCAATATTCTATCGGTATTGTCCTTGAGACTGCTCCAGTGACTGCTCCACCCAGAAAAGTTCCATTTCATAAGAGACAGGTTCTGCAGGAACTAAATCTACTCAGAATTACATTCCTCCTGAGGTGAAAAATGCAGAACAAAGTTTGTGCATCATTTAACCCTCCAGAAAATGGCTTAAATTGTTGCTGATCCACATACCAGATTCAGCTGAATTTTGGTTGCAGCTGACCTCCATTGACAGCGAGAAGCTAAAGCTAAGCACCCAGTGAGCTATCATGGACGCTGTCATGAGCTATCAACATACAAGGATAAAAAGATAGGACACAGCTAGTATGAGAATCAAGATTTACATCTTTTCCCTTCATGGTCTATAGGATCTCATTGGGTCCTGTTCCCAGCTGGGTAGATAGGACAGTTCCACAGACAGCTCTTTCTTGATAGGCCATCCCCAGGCTGTGAAAAATGGAGCCAAGTTCTTATTCACCTGCTGAGAAAACTTCTGTGCCCATAAGTTCATCTTAGAAGGGTTGTCTTTCGGGATGGTGGACATTTTCTGGTAGTCAGAGAAGAGATGGATGAAGGGGTCCCAACCAAACCCTTCCTGCAACTGATGGAGAAGAATATATTGTAAAAAGAATGAAGTTCTCATTTCACTGGCAGTATACCTGTGTGGTAAGCAATAGAAAATCCCATAGGTTTCTGCAGCAGTTTTTAGAATAAATGTGGTGTTCGATGAACGCGTCCAACTTTCAGGCTTCAGAGTGTAATTCAGATCATTAGATACAGAAAAATACACTTTCCCATTACAATAGCCTCCTAAAACAGAGTCAAAAGATGCACTGGGAGCAGCCAGAAATGACACCAACCTATTATACAAACTGCTGCTTTGAGCAGAGGAAAGCTCCTTCTGCAGTGAAAAAGCATCAAAGAAGACACCAACAGAAAACCTGGAAAGAAGGAGCACAGGAGAACAAGGAGCAATCAGAAAACAGGAAGGAGAGATTGTGAGCAGGGCATACTTTGGGTAGGAATAAGAACAAAAGGGATTCAAATAGAAAAACTGCTGTTGCTGTTACAACAACCTACATTGTTGCTCAAGATAAGCTTACTACGAAGAGCTGACTTGGAATAACAGCATGACAGGATGCAGAATGTCTACTCAATGTCCATAGTTCTTTACAAAACCATGACTTACATCTCGCTTTCTGATACGAAACAGATTGACACTATACTGCATTCCACAAATTCTCCATCATGCTGAAACAGCTAAGCAGTTCAACACTTATACCTTAGGCAGAAAAAACAGGCAGGTTATCTACCTTTGATAATTCCCTATTGATACGAAAACTCCTGGTGCTGAGACTAGCTCTGGACTAGGCAGTTCCTATGAGGATTAAGCGAAAGGGGAAAGTGAAAAATCTCTCTTTTATGCTCCTTCGGGATAACGCACTTTAATCTAGGACAGGCTTCTTGATTTAGAGTCTTGACCACAGTGAGGGATCCGGTTACACGTGCAGGAGGATAAACAGAACCTGTTCCCTTGTCGCTTGATGGACTACACTGGCTCTACTCAGAGCATTGGCTGATATGAACACCCTGCTCTTTGCTATGTTTTGCAGAGCGTAGCCATGTAACTCACCAGGATACTGATAGAATCCTGGCTCTTCTACACACTTTACAATGCCAAGGGGCTTTTTACCAACTAGCTCAATGTCTCACAGGAAATGTGCAGCAGATTAAAGAGCTGTGCCCAAGTTTGTTCACCCTTTTCCCATGCTGTGTAACAAGGCGCAGTTCCTGTTTCTGCCCTAGGGAAAAAGATTTGTATATTACACTAAGCCCTCTCCCTGAGCGGTTAAGCCCAAGTCTGGCAAAGGAAGGTTTTCAGAAGACATCAGCATTAGACACCTCTGTTGTATACCTCTCAGGTGCCTTCTGGACCCAGCATGAACCCAGACTGTAAGCAAACACAAGACATGACAGCTACATTCACCAGGCCGCAGGCATTCTTCTGACAGAGGCTTCACTGACTGTGCTAATACATCTGCTTTTCCCAGTTACCTGCAGGTATGTCTCCAGAGCAGTCCACACCTTCCAGTCCTTCAACTGAGCACCTTTCTTCAGATACTCTCTTATCCTTTCCTCCCGACACTGTGACTTTAGAGCCTGATGGGCCTGATGCCTGGGAATCCCCAGCACCTTCTCATGAACATAGACAGACCAGAGGTTGCAGGTGGCCTCTGTGGTATGAGGAGGAAACTCCCATCCTTGCTGCTGTTGATTGTGTCCCAGCTCATGGACAGGACCCCAAAGACCAGTAGTTTGCATATGCTTCACATCTAACATCTCCTTCACCGAATCCAGGTGCCCCATGATGGGGTAGCCAGCATGCATCCAACCTGCAGGAAAGATAGGTACCAACACGCATCGTAAGTGATCACTCCAATGCCTCTTAGACATAATGACTGTATATTTTTCTTTCAAATCTCTAGTGCCTTTACTTCATCTCACAAATCACACTGTATTTCAATGAATGAAAACTTTTTTCCTTTGTGAGATACAGAAATACTACGTTTCATCCTAACAAATAATCAAATAATCAGTATAAAGGTAGTACTACCAGAAGGGTCAGTTAAGCACAGTTTAACACAAGCATATGCTCATGGTTGGACTGAAGTTGAGATTTCCGGACGAAGGCAGAAGCCTGACTATTGCCCACAATACACCTGAACTCTCACAAACTGGGCACAGTTGATGCCAATCCAACCATGCAATAATGTGGTTCAGCACCCTGGCAGAGCTTGAGTCTTCCCATGCAGACTGTAGATACTGCATGTCTGCACTTCAGTATCAGCAGTGTGGATGAGACACATGGAAGTCAGAGTTTGTCATGTCCAAGGGTTGCAAAGCTGGTCATGCTTACACAGTATCACAGTATCACAGTATGTTAGAGATTGGAAGGGACCTCAAAAGATCATCTAGTCCAATCCCCCTGCCAGAGCAGGAACACCTAGATAAGGTTACACAGGAATGTGTCCAGGCGGGTTTTGAATGTCTCCAGAGAAGGAGACTCCACAACCTCCCTGGGCAGCCTGTTCCAGTGTTCTGTCACCCTCACTGAGAAGAAGTTTCTTCTCAAATTTAAGTGGAACCTCTTGTGTTCCAGTTTATACCCATTACCCCTTGTCTTATCATTGTTTGCCATTGAGAAGAGCCTGGCTCCATCCTCATGACACTCCCCCTTTATATATTTATATACACTAATAAGGTCCCCCCGCAGTCTCCTCTTCACCAAACTATAGAGACCCAGCTCCCTCAGCCTTTCCTCATAAGGGAGATGCTCCACTCCCTTAATCATCTTTGTCGCCCTGCGCTGGACTCTCTCCAGCAGGTCCCTGTCCTTCTTGAACTGAGGGGCCCAGAACTGGACACAATATTCCAGATGCGGTCTCACCAGGGCAGAGTAGAGGGGAAGGAGGACCTCTCTCGACCTACTGACCACCCCCCTTCTAATACACCCTAGGATGCCATTGGCCTTCTTGGCCACAAGGGCACAGTGTTGGCTCATGGTCATCCTGCCATCCACTAGGACCCCCAGGTCCCTCTCCCCTACACTACTCTCTAACAGGTCGTTCCCCAACCTATATTGGAACCTGGGGTTGTTCCTGCCCAGATGCAGGACTCTACACTTTCCCTTGTTATATTTCATCAAGTTTCTCCCTGCCCAACTCTCCAGCCTGTCCAGGTCTCTCTGGATGGCAGCACAGCCTTCTGGCGTGTCAGCCACTCCTCCCAGCTTAGTGTCATCAGCAAACTTGCTGACAGTACACTCAATTCCCTCATCTAAATCATTGATGAATATATTAAATAATACTGGTCCCAATACTGACCCTTGAGGCACTCCACTAGATACAGGCCTCCAACTGGACTCCGCCCCATAGACTACAACTCTCTGGCTTCTGTCCTTCAGCCAGTTCACAGTCCATCTCACTACCTGATCATCCAGGCCACACTTCCTCAATTTAGCTATGAGGATGCTGTGGGAGACTGTGTCAAATGCTTTGCTGAAGTTAAGGTAGACCACATCCACCGCTCTGCCATCATCCATCCACAATGTTATTTCCTCATAAAAGGCTATGAGGTTGGTCAAGCATGACTTCCCCTTGGTAAAGCCATGTTGACTGCCCCTCATAACCCTCAGGTTTGAGGCTTAAGCCTGTTCTTAACCTCACAGACAGCTATTCTATAAACAACTTCCTAGCATCATGCTAGGCAAGAATCTTGCACTGCAAGGGATTTTATTTATGTCTCCTTGGTGTCTTCATCCCTAATTTGTCCTTATTTTTGAAGATTCCCAAAGGTTTATACAAAAGTCAGATACCTGAACTCAAACACCTACTGTAGCAGGGGAATAAGCAGCTCTTTACACTCTCTACACAGGGAGCCTACATAACTTTCTTTGTACAACTCAGGTTGTAGAGAACATGAAGCAAGTTTGAGAACTTCGCAACAACATGGCAAGCCCCTTCCTGCAGGAACCATTTAAGATCTTGAGCTCTCTCTTTTTTTTAGTAAGACGGATACACGTATTTAGCAGCCACTGCCACTCAAAAAAATCAGGTCCAAAAATGTGACTGAAACCATTTAGCCCACCTGAAACAGAAGGGAATTTTTTGTCTGCAGACTATGATTTTTAAACTGCCATTTCCTCAAGACAGCAGAACTTAACACTCCCAAGATGTGCAACAAATTCTTTCCATGTGGCTTAGCAAAGGATTAGTACATTAGTGTTCATGCCAAGCCCTTGTCTCATTGTGGGATGATGAATTTATCCATCTATTTTGAAAAACAGCTGAACAAAATTTGCATTGCAAAGTTCCACATTTACCATATAATTTGACTATAGATCAAATTCACTCAGTTCAGAACTGGAAAAGCTGGGGGGGGAAGGGGGGGATGGAGTAACAGCTGCAAAACTACACAGTCATGAGCTTTGACAGTTAATACTGGTTCTACTTCTCCACTGCCGTCATCTCAGGCACACATCTTTTCTGGCTAAGCTGTGCCCACAGTAACCATCAATACCTGTGGAGCAGGTAGGCACACACAGGTTCAACAGTTGGCACTGAATGTGTGAGAACCGTCCTGTGCCTGAGGCAGGGCAAAACCAGAAGTCACATTGCTGTCTCACAGCTGTATTGACTCTACAGTGCACTCAGGAGGGAGAATGAATGAGAACTACATGTGAGTCAAAGCCTCTGTAGTCAGCAGCTCTGCCTCTTAACACAAGCAGGCAGAAGAAGAGCTGAGTGAGACAACATTCAGAGAGAGGAGGAGGCCTCTGAAAGGGTCAATGCATTTTTCAAACCCTGCCTTACCATGTTTCCATCCTGATGAAATAGCTCAAAATTATGCATGGGTCACAGTCATTTAACACCTTACATATATTCCCAGTCTGGACTTCGCAAAACAACCTCGAAGGAACAGACATTGGTGCTAGAGGCCACTTGTCTCTTAGCCCTTGAGAAGACCACATGGCAATGTACCTACCACATGAGATCTGGACATCCGTTACAATCCTCTCTGGCCTTGGGAATTTTGTTGGTATGGCTGCCAATTTGCTTATTGCCACCATGATCTCGTTCCACAGGGTCAGCAGCGGCTGTGGGTTCTCCATGTGACGGATGCTGTCAGATGGCACTGTCAGGATGAGATTCTCAACAGCCAGTTCTGCCCAGGGAGCAGGGTAGTGCCGGATACAGGCTTTCCACTCTCTTTCACAGGTCTCCCCTACACCAATAACACAGAAAAGCGATTTAGCACAGCTCTGACTTTTGAACATGCTCCCAGAGGTTAAGCTGGAGAAAATGATCACAGCCATGAAATTCTCTTGGAAAACAGTACGGGGTAGCTGCGTGACTGGGGGTGGTGGCTTTTAGCTAGTTAATCCTTATGCTGTGCTTAAGAAGTCTCCTCAGGCTCTTTAATGGATGGGAAACAGACAGAAAAGGACTGGCATATAACAGAGTAATAGCATAGCTAGAACAGATCCCTTTTTTCCATCTGAGAACAAGAAGCATCAGGCTTCTCCAGTGTCTGTTGATGACCTCATTTCTTCTTCTTCATTACAGATTTGCTGTTTCATATGACAACCCTGGTTTTCTTTAGTTTGACAGAAGAGCAAGAAGAAACTACATAACCGAAGAGACACTGACAGCAACATGGGAAATTCAGCAGAGATTTACTGTAGGGACCAGAAATGGCCATATGGGGGCACAGTAAAGCAGGCAGAAGGCAAAGCAAGCTTCATTGTGACAGGGTCAGCCTGTCTCCCTCCAACACAATGGTTTCCATCGGAAATAACAACTCCAACATCCAAGAAATGTTGGTTTGGACAAACCCTGCCCATTTTGTGACAGCTCCTTCACCTATCTCCTGCCATGTAACATGCACAGTGTGACTAAGTCCTGGAATCCCAGAGGACAACAAAGCAAGGAAACTAAATCTGGGTATTCCTAACCCCAGGCATTTCTAAGATATTCCTAAGCACAGAATCATCCTTCCTTTCAGGCACAGGATAGCAGCATCTTTGAACAGCGCTAAGGAGAAAGGCACCAAGGTAAACAAACAAACCTACCAAGCTTGAAGAAAGGAGCTCTGACTGCCCCTTCCACTGTGATCGGCACTTTTCCCAGACTGCTTTTTGCTGGTACTACGATGTAAATGAGGCCACCCCAGAGGCAGGAAACAGTCTGTTTCTGGCTGGCAATATCACATGTGCGTATTACCACTGGGGCCCGTTTCAGCTCTGCGGCGTGAGAGAGGTCATCCGTGTGACACCCAATCTGAACCTGGCAAAGATGAGGGTAAGAACAGCTGGTCAAAGGGCTCCAAGTGTCACTTGGCAGACCGACCACAACACCTTGAGTCATCTGCTGCAGCACTGTCCCTGCAGCGCACACACACAGAAGGCCTTCCAGCCTAGTGCAAGTTTTCAGCCTGTGGTGACAAGAAGCAGCAAACAGAGTGAAAAAAACACTGGTGAAGTTTAGTGCTATCCCTATCTCAGGGAGTCTTACAGCTATATTCCCATTATTACTGGCCCAACTACATCCTTCACCAGCAGGTCAGGGTACTGCAGTGACATCTGTTGTTGCATTGTACTTGCATTGCTAATTCCTTCACCCTTCACCAGCACCAAAGTCACATCCTGTAACATATCAGTTGGAGAGATGTGATCACTGTTGGCTTCTTTTATTGTGCCTCATCCTTGCTCCTCATACAGTAAACCAGACAGCACGTGGCTGTAGAGAAACAGAGAGAAACCAGAAACACCTGAGTTTATTTTGCATGTCAGCTACAGGGAGCTCACTGCAAAAAATATCCAAGCAGGTAAGCATTTATTTGCTTGTTCTTTGCAAAGAACAAGATCCCGAGTAACTAGTTTATACCTGATCTGGATACATCTACATAGCAATAGTGATAGCACTGTGCAAGTACCTTATGAGAGATCTGAGGCTTGATTATGACGTTGGACAGAGCCTTGGGTGACATAGTTTAGAGTGAGGTCTCCCTGCGCATGGCACGGGGGTTGTAACTAGATGACCTTAAGGTCCTTTCTGACCCTAACTATTCTATGATTCTATGATCTGGAGAGACAGAACTAAATTTGATGCATAGAAGGACTCTATTTATTTTGGCCCTGAAAATTACTTTGATCAGTTCTCTGCACAGTGACAACAAAAAAACCCCAATACAGCTGCCTTCAGGCAGCAGCCACACTCGCTTTCCCTGCCAGCACACAGAAATAAGAGGAATACAACAGGAAAGTGGAATACAACAAGAAAAATCAGACCAATTAATAAAAAGTGTCACAGAGTGGCAGCAGTAGGAAATAACTGAAAAGGCAGCCAAACCAGTGAGAAAACCCTTCCTGGTGCTAATTCCTGAGTGCTCACCTGACAAATACATGGATGTAAACAGAAGCCAAATTAGAGACAGCTTACCTTTAGACCAGCACCCACCACCTGGCAAGGGAACGATATAACTGCTGTGGGCCCTTCTGGGACGTAGAGTCCTGTACTCCTCCAGGCTGTCTTACCTAAAAGGTAAGAGAACATAGTCTTAAATAGCCAAGCACTTCTTTGTCCTGATATTACAGATTCTGAAGATTTCAAGCTGCAACAGAAGACTCTTCAATCATTTTATTTTCCCTTGCTCTACACTCACAGAACTGTCTCATGTTTTACCTAGCCTGTCAGAAATACAGTTTTAAAGCAACAGGGTACCAGTGTGAACAAGATCATCACACCACTAGCAAGCAGGCCCACTCAGACTTGAACTTCTGTAAATGCCAAGCTTAAATGTGTTTACTAGTATCTTCTAAAAATAATCATCACCATAAAAAAAAATAAGAGAAGAAACCAAAACACCTATATTTCCCCCACTCTCACCCTCTTACCCTAAAGCCCTCAAAAGAGGTGCACATTGTGGTGGTATTAAACATGTCTGAAGTTGTAATGGTTACAAAACATTTCCTAAATAACAGACCGATAGTGACATTGCATTTTTCCTTACTGACTGGCCCAGCACCAGGAATTTCCATTTCTAGCTGCCTGAAGTTATGAGAAAGCCTAAAATGCTTCGCTATGCTAGGTGTAACTGTAAGATGAGTATCCCACCATACTACTACAATTTATAGTGGTTTTAGACAGTCTTTCCAAGGAAATGCAAGTCTCCTCTGCCTAGGTCTCTGTAAACATCTGTAATACACAGAACAAAACTGATTCATCTCTATAGTACTGATCAGGCAAAATCCACTCCCTAATTCTGACATAAAGTTTACTCAAGCATATTTCAACACAGACAGCAAAAGTCCTAAAAAGAGCTGAACTGTCATAAAGCACCCAAATGACAGCCCTTCCTGCCCTCTAAGAATGCAGGACCAGTTTTGTCAAGCAAAACCTAATCCAAGGAAAAGTGCAAATAAGACCGTATCACAGTGTTTCACCAATTTTTCTCAGTTTTGCTGACTATGCACCAAAGGCAGTTTTGAAACGGTGTCCAGGGTTTCCTAGCATTTCTTTCGTTTATACGAAATGACACAAATTCTGAGCATTTCTGGTCAAAAATACTGTGCTCAATCCAATATATTCAGCCTCATTTTCACCCCCAGAACCAGACCTTCACTCCATCAGCTGTGCTAACACAAGCTGTGAGACTGTGCTATAACTGGCTGAAATTATCAAGATAAAAACCAAACCTGTTGTTCCTAACTCCTACCTTTTCGTAAGATGGCCCATGGATGGCTGTATCAGCGCAACTCTGGCAACAACCACCTGCATCGCAGAGACTAGGGTTTCTCAAGAAAGCTTTCTCGCCAAAGCCATTGTGCCGTGCAAGTACTCTGAGGCACTTCTGACAGGTGGTTCTTCTGCCACAAGTGTCAGTGCACCAACAGTGAGAAAACAGGACTTTATGGGGTGTTTCAGAGTGCTGAAATCAAGGCTGGTCACATAAGCAGCCTGTCTGCCACTACACAGAGGACAGCCTCCTCACAAGTCTACAGTGAAACTGCACATCTGTGCTCATGTTCAGATGTATGCAGACACATGGACGCTGAGGACAGACACCCCACCAATCCCCACAACAGGATGCCAGAAAGAAGTGAGATATACTCCTCACCTGGGTTTGTGCCATCTATTTCCACAGTGATGGGGAAGGCACAGATCCCAGGAGCAGATTTCTGCACTAAGGCTGCACTGTCTGTCATGGTTAAAGACAGCTCAGTTGCCATGCACAGAAGGACTGCCTCTTTGGAGTTGCTCTTGACAGGGCAGTTCTTGCTGACTTGTGGGATCCCGCTTCTCTGAAGCACTTTGGTCAGGATGCGGTGGAGCGAAGCATACGCAGGGCAGCCATGGACTGGGATGTGTAGAAAGGCAGCGCAGTCTTGTGCTAGCCTTTGCAGCCAGTCCTTCATGGGGTCCTGGACCTCCTCATGCTTGTCTACATACCTGCTGAAAAGAGCGAGTGCCTTGCGGAAGTGGTAGTGCTCCCCAGGCCCCACAGGCAGGTACTTAGCTGCCTTGGTGCTCTGCCCCAGGATGCTCAGCCCAAAGCGATTCAGGATTTTGTTGCCGGGATATTGTGCCACAGCAGCTTTGCCGCAGTTCTGGGAAGCCCAGTACCAAGCCTGGCCCCCAATCAGCAGGCCACCTCCCTCTGCCACAAAAGCATGAACCCTCTCTGCCTCTCTAATGGCATGAGAAGAGCAGCAGTACACACTCATGTCTCCTGTCAGCTGTGACACCTGCGACTTCACCTCTCCCTGACGGAGGAGGCTACACAGCTTCTTCAGGCTGGTATCCACACCCACCAGCCCCTTTCTCCCAGCATCCAGCCAGCAGACAGCATTGAGCAGGAATCTGGACAGCTTTGGGGAGAACAGCTGGCTCTCATGGCTTGCCACCACAACACGGCCTCGGCCATAGCGTCCTGCAGCTAAGAGGCAGCGGTGTGAGCTGTCCAGGCAGAGCGGGAAGCAGAGTTCGCCGTGCACCAGCAAGGTGGAGGGTATGCCCCCGGTCACCAAATCCAACTCCAACACACCATTCAGGAGAAACTCAGCGTCACAGCTGAGGTTGGCCTGGTGCCTGCAGAACCAAGAGAGGTCCAGATTAGCCACAGCCTCAGAATCTTCTGCACAAAAGGCCACCTTGTCCACCTCACTCTCTTCTTATTACTTATCCTAGTACATCACATCATCAGTTCTTTCATAAAAAATAAAATATTCACCAGTACCTAATTTTTCCCTTTTTAAAGCCTCAGTTTTTGCAGCCAAGCAAATCTGTAAGGATCTCAGCACTCATTTAAAAGAACAGAGAGAAAGAAGAGGTCAAAACAAAGTTTTGAGACCTATAAAGAGCAGCTTGACAATCTAAATACACTGCAGAAACTAAAAAATCAGAAGACTTTCTGTATTGTTTAAACTGCAAATGATGTGGGAACTGGCACATCATTTATCTCACCATTCTGTTATCTCCTAAACAGAAACTTTCTCCATTTACCCTACCCTAGTCATTATGAACTAGGCAAGCCCCAAAGATTTCTGTGTCTTCTCCCATCCTCTGCCATTGTTGAGCTAGGCCAGATGGGCAAGATGGACAGGCAGACACACAGCTAGAGAAATAACAAGTGACTAAAAGATGAATCAGGGCTCTAAAACATAATCCTCACATTACTGCTAGTTGGCGTCCACAATATAAAGAGATTATAGTGTGTAAGGCCCTCTTATCTCTGCTATTTCCAAATGACTCCTGTATGTTACTGTGGAGAAAGACATGTTGAAATTACTTTCATTTACTTTGCTTACACTTTCTCCTGGTTCTGCCAAACATGGTTTTGCCCCAATACCTGGAAAAAATCTGTTGTTACGTGGCCATTGCAGCCAACTCAATCAGAATAAACAATGCTACCCTTTCGCATGCCCATAGGACAGGAATTAAATCTGTAGCTTTCCGCTGGTTATTACTTCACTGAGACCCTTTGTCAACACAGTATGTACCCAGGCATATGGCACAGCACCTGCCTCAGCTAAACTGGGAGCATAGAGATTTCCTGCCCACAGCCTGTGTCAGGAGCTGAGAAGAGAGGTGGCACTCAGCCCACCTCCTCAGCTATTTGCCAGTCCCAAGGTTTCACTTGCAGAAGGTGAATTTCTGCAAATAACAGGCTAAACAGGTTTAGCAGCTGCCAGCCACAGCCTGGCCCAGAGGGCTAGCCTGGAGCTCCATCTCCAACCTGGTTTTGAACTGTGGGAAACTTGCCCTGAACCTGTATACACATGTGGGGAGAGGGAGAGGTACCTCCTCCTGTCCCCATGTTCTGTGTTGTACTCAGACACACTTAGTCAGGCAGTCTGCTCTGAAAGTTGGCTCTCCTCTTTTTCTTCCCCTTCCAATGAATTCCCCAGGCCTGGCCCAGCTGTTCTGGAAGCAAAGACACCTTACTTTCTGATTGCAACCAGTGGAGAGATCCCCCTTCCATTGGAAAAAGACAGTTGTATCCCACCCTCGCTAGTAAAGAACCAGCATTCACCATCATCCTCATTTTTCACCTCAAGAATCTTCTATAAACACCTCACCTGCATAACCTAATCAGTTGTTCAGATGGAGAGCGATTCAGATACTTACGGGACAACTAATGGGACCTTGGGAATTTTCTTGGCAACTTTGAAGATGCCTTTCTCCACAGCATTTCCTGTGAAGTACACACCAGCCACACTGGTCACTTGGTTCCCAGGGAATTCAAACAGCACCTTCTCCTTGCCATGTTGTCTAGCCCAGTACCAGGCTTGGCCACCAACAAGCAGCCCTCCGCCTCCCTTTAAAAAGCCAACCAGGTCTTTTGCCTGCGCACAGTCATAGGCCTCCATACAGTACACCCCCAGGGAGGGACTAAGCTCTGCCCCAACATGTACTTTGGTGCCAGTCCTGAGTAGCAGCTGGGAGAGGGAATCCAGACGAGGATGGACCCCAACCAGGGCCTCTGGGGAAGGCTTGAGCCACTCCACAGCATTTGTGAGGAACTGGAAAAACTTGGAGTCCTTCAAGATTCCTTCATGGGAAACAACCACCATCCGGCCCTTCCCATACTGTGAAACGGCAATCAGAACCTGCTTCTTAGAGCTCAAAAGCACAGGATAGGCATCCTCTCCAACAAGCAGCAATTCACAAGGAACAAAACCACCAGTGAAGTCCCATGGCCCAACACCATTTACTAACATCTCATAGGTGGCAGAGGGCTTCATCTTCATAGGCCACACCTATCTGGTGGAGAGAAGACAAACATTTAGTACAGTACGGCTCAGCAATCACAAACAGCTGTAACAACCCTGTAGAGTCATTTTTTTGTTGTCTAGTAGGAACTCCAAACACATGGCAATCATTTACTGGAACTGGCTTTGTGGGCACAACTTTTCCAGAGATTTGAATTCTTTTTGTTTGCTTGTTTGACTTTTGTTATCAAACTCTTTACAATTTAAACAGGAGTGACAAGTGTATCAAGATGATGGAGGAAAAGAAAGTGACTGTTTCAATAAATTCTACTATGCATCATGGAGGAAAACAGGGAAATAAAAGTATTCACTTTCTCATTAATGATTTACACAGAGTGGGAGAGTGCCAGAGGCTCCAGGAAGTCTACAAGGAACTTGCCTGATAGAGGTTGTTTACATGGAAATAGTCAGGAAGTTAAAAGACCTTATCAACACAACACATGGCATAATTCAAACACGCAGTTCACATTTTAATTCCTAATTGGATACATACTGAGCTGCACACAGTTGCTGCGAGATGGTATTCCAAAACTGTACCTCTGATTAAGCACTATAAGCCCTTGATTAGTGCTGTGAGTGGGAGGAGAGGCAGTAGAAATTATGGAGTCAACCAACTCCCCTGGAATAACTGAATTTAAGTCACAGTACCTAGAAGAGCAGGTTTGAGCATAGGAGATTCATGCCCTAGTTCCCTGATCCAAAATGCCCCATGATCTCAAGGAAACAATTTCCCTCTTCTGTAGCTTTGTTTCATCTGTTTTCCTATCTACAAAGTAAGGAGAGTGGTACTGACCTCGATTGCCAAGCCCTTTGAGGTCTATGGGTCAAGTGTTCTATTCAGGCTTCCTCAGCTTGAAAGTTTAGCTCAGCTCTTCAAGAGTTATCTTCTCCTGAGCCTGGGCGGCTGTGACTGTGAAAACAGGAAGGTTTTGAGTACGGCCCAGTCACACCCAGTTCCTGCCAGTCAGGATTCACAAGGCTGACTTGGAGCACAATCCCTGTGGCAAGGTAGAAAGCTGCTCCGGGGCCAGCCCGGCCGTTTCCCTGGGAGCACCGTGCCAGCACTGGAGCTGCATTCTCTGATCTTCACGTGCATTTCAGATCTGGCTACCCTGAAAGCAAATTCTTGGCATGCAAACACAGGGAAATAGAAAAATCCTTGGAGAAGCAGCATCCTTGATTTGGATTTGTCACAAGCCACAGGGTGCTTGGAAACAGCAACCTGATCAAGAATGACAGTACAATTCCTACTGCTTATCCTCTGGACTTACCTGCAAGCTCCTGTTTTTTTTCACCCAGACTCTCGTGGGACTCCACTGTTGTTTTACATAGGATTTATGTGTCAAAGCTGCTGATTAGCATATGATAAAAATTACATTGTCCAGAAATTTAGTGCTGGTTTGCTGGCTTAGTCTGAATTCCAGCTTTGTTTCCCCAGGTTTGAATAAGCCCTACATTTAAAGGCAAACATAAAGGCAAACACGAGGTCTAAGTGGTTTAGGTTGTTTTACCAGGAATCATGCAACAGAGTAGTGGCACGGCTTGGGAAAATACTGAGGGTTTTTTTCTGGTGGCTTCTGTGGATCTGATACTAATGTACTGATACAGTGACCCTAGTGTAGGGGAGAGGAAAGCCAGGTAGGTAGTTTCAGCAATTCGTATTCTACAGAGGACTACCCTACAGGACTAGGTTTGTAGTAAAAAAAAAAATCTTTACTTATTAGCTCACACCCTTCTTATCACAGGATTTGAAAGCTAACATCCTAAACTCCAGGCACATAAAACGATGGGTGCTCCCTGGCGTTTTTCCAGAACAAGGTGTGGTTGTCTTGGCAAGGATTTGAATTCTCTCTTAACCTGAATGCAATTATCACCATATAACAGAATTCCCAATGTCTATGTAATCACAAGTTCTGTTTCCATTGTATTAACCATTTTAGTGTGGAGAGAAGGAGTACTCATTAGACGCCAAGCAGACACAACTGCAGGTGAACTCCTCTTTCTAGAGAGAGAAGGGAGAAGACCCAGCAGGCACAGAGAACACCTGCGTTGAACAAGAATTGTAGGATGCTGCAGAAGACTGAGCTGTATGTCACATTACATAGGAGGGAAACAACTATTAGATCTGTGCACACACAGAGGGAAGAGAAAGACCTTGGTTCCTCAATTCTTAACATGGAAGTAGAAGTTCTCCATGACAGCGTCTTGAATGAGTCAAAGATTCAATTCCTTGTCTTCCCTCCTGCCTCTTCCACCTCTCACATCCAGACAAATGCCACATCCACTTCCCGCAGATCTGAGAATATTGAGAATAGGTATTGGAGTATACATATATAAATCCTACCAGATGACTAATTCTCTCCTAGTCTTTATTCTGTCTCTGAAAATGGGACAAAATTATGATGGGAAGGTACTTGGGCTTCATTAAATGCAGACTTCAGATTGCATCATCTGCTGTACAAGAAGCCACCATACCCAGGCAAAAGGGATGTGGTACAAAGGAAGGGGTATCCCTTGGTACACTCAGGAAGGATATCTCTGGGAGAGACATAAGCTGGAGGGGCTCTAAGGGTGCATAGGGGAAACAGACTTTGAACGTCAAGTGCTCGGTCACTTTGAGGTGAGTCTTTGAGGTCCTTGTAAAGCCTGTGAGGATCTTCATGAGTAAAAAGTATGGGACTATGTGGTATCTGAGTGAAAAGACAAAAGGCACAAGACAGCCACTAGGTGGATCACTTGTTAGGAACACAGACAGCCTAAGCAAGTGAGACAATTCTTAGGGATTTGGCTGCTCTTCCTAAATAGGGTGACTCTTGGGCTTTCCAGTCTTTCCTCTCTTGCAGATTTACAGTCTATCTGCCTGCACAATAACCAAGCACCAAGTATGCTTCAAAGTCTGCAGGGAGTAAAGAATCAGTAGGCTCTTGCTTCTTCATGTTTATCAAAAAATAGAGCAAGGAAAGGAACACTAACATTCAGCATTTGCTGAAGAGACAGAAGTACTTATATTCATTATGTCTGTTCAACAAGGTTTTAAATTGAAAGAGGGTAGATTTAGACTGGATATAAGGAAGACATTTTCTATGATGAGGGTGGTAAGACACTGGAATGCTGTTAACCAGAGAAGCTGTGGATTCCCCATCAGTGGAAGCATTCGAAGTCAGGTTGGACAGAGCTTTGAGTAACCTGATTTAGTGAAAGATGTCCCAGCAGGGCAGGAGAGTTGGACTAGATGACCACTGAAAGTCCCTCCCAACCCAAACTATTCTATGATTCCACAATTCTGTGTCTCAAGTACTGTGTAGCACAAATGCAAATTTAACATACATAAAACTGCAAGTGTAATTCAAAGTTCTATGGCACGTTCTTATAAAGAAAGGCAGAGTCTACACTGCAAGAGTAAGTGGGCTCTAAGGTTGACCTAAGCGTACAAGTGAGAACCTGGGCTGATGTTAGGGCAGTAGTATGCTCAGGCTCTGCCCTGCTGAAGGATCAGGAACTCTGTTTTAGCCAGTGTGTTCTCACATATATACAGAACACAGGGTCACTGTGAGGCTGGACCACTTGAGAACAGGCTCAAATTTGTTACCTTGAAGTTGGAGACAACGACTCTCAGGACTGAACATCTCAGGTATGTTCTGCATGCTTCTCCACCCCTTTCAACAGCTCTGAAAGCATAAGCACTATGAAGCCACCAGTGGGGTAGGCTAAAGCAGTAATGCCTGAAATGTAAAGATCAAGCAACGTGCAAGAAGGGTGGTGAGATGAAGCAATAAATCAATAAATTCAGGTGCAACAAATTGCATGCAAAAAGGAATACAACATTTAAGCTTCAACAACCTTTCTTGAAGAACTGCTCAAAGCTACCATAAAAAGAAGGCATCTCATGGAGATCACAGAATCATAAAATATCTCAAGTTTGAAGGAAAACACATGGATCATCAAGTTCAACTCCCTGCTCCTCACAGGATTACCTAAAATTAAACAATATTACTAAGAGTGTCATCTAGATGCTCCTTGAACTTGGACAGGCCTGGTGCCATGACCACTTCCCTGGGGAGCCTGTTACAGTGACTGACCACTGTCTCAGTGAAGAACCTTCTCCTAATGTCCAAGGTGAACTGCCCCTGACACTGCTGGAAAAGTGCAGTGGAGAAGTGGGAGGCAGCCAAGCCAGAAAGCTCACATGGGAAAGACAAATTTAGAAGAAAATACACCAAAAAAGCATTTCTATTGTTATATAACAAAAGTCAAAGAAACAAAGCTAAATACAGCAAAGGGAAATAGAGCCAAAGAAGAAGTAGACTAGGTTGTAAATTAACGACAACTCTAAAATTGGGTCAAGAAAGCAATTACCAAAGGAATTTCCTAATTTTTTTAACCACCACAGCGTTTACAGTTATTAGAAAAAAAGAAGTACCTTTTTAGTAAAAATGCAAGAGAATTGGTCAGCCAATTTCTAAGCCTAGTAAAATGCTGCTATGCTATCTATGGACAGATGTTTATGCAAAATCCTGCTCTTTAGTATTTTTAAAAATCTACATCTGTGATCTAAACAGGACAGCACATATCACATAAATGAGATTACCAAATAACAGTAAGCAGCAGAAGCACAGAAAAAATCAGAACCTTACTAGAAAATAATTTAAAAAAAACCCAAACAAGAAGTTGCCTAAATGCAAATGCTGTGGCCTGTAGTTTTAGAAAAGTGTTGACATCTATTGGTGAACAAGAAGCAGAGCAGCTCAGAAACCTTCTGGAACTGCAGACCCAAAGCTCTTTTCCAACCCTATTCTGCCATGTAACAGCTCAGATCATTTCCCTCTAAAGGTTGCTAGGTTTTAAAGCAGGGGATGAGCGTAACACCATTGTTTTCATTTGAAAATTAACAGAGAAGAGATGTAACACTCTTTGCATGTGGGCCATGACAATCTACTATAGTCTGCAGTGATGTGGTAAAGTATAAGGAAAAACAACTTCACCCCTTCTAAACTAAAAAAACAACACAGGACTTTGTTTTGCTATATACTGCTGGGGAGGAAGGGAAAGCAGGGATTCTGGGACAGCCCACTGAAGCTGAGAGTGAAGAACAGGCAGGGTATAACTCAGGCGGTGGGCAACAGTCACATCCTTATGGCCTGTCACAGACATGTCACACAAACTAATAGCATAGGATTAGACTGATGAAGGCTTGTGCCCTACTGTGAACTTCAAGGGAAGCACTGCTTACTGCAGCAAAATAATGTGGAATTCACATAAACTTAACATTGCTCCCTCTGTCCAACCTGGCCTTGAACACATGGAGCACGTCCTCATCAGACTCGAGCCATGCTGTGTCAAATTGTGTCTTCCCTGGCAGCTGGCATCAGGAGTGCTGCTGCTCATGGCTGTGCTGTTGGTCCATCTGCCAGTGGGCAGCTAGTCTGAGTTGGCAAAGAACATAATGACTTCTGTCTTTATTCCTTTCTTATGCCCCATGCTCATCCCTTTCAAGCCAATCAAGCATGAGCCCAGTGCTCATGATGAGTTGGGCTCAGTTTGTGTTCCAATCACAAATTAATATTCAGGGTTGTTCCCTTTTTGGTTATTCTGTGACTTGTTATCTCATATTGTTATCTTTGAGCTTGCACAGACTTGCATTCCTCATTTCCTCTTATCCCTGTTTATGGGAGTCTGTGGTGCCAGCTTGATCCACACAACTGAGCAAGTGAAACTCCAAGCCACAGCCTGTCATGGCAGGGCTTTGGTCAACCTACGCAGTCCAGTGACTTGAGCAATGACATACCTCGAAAGTTGACCCTTTGACAGCTGACCCCAAAGGTCCTTCCTTCTTGATGGGCTAGGCCACCTTGAGTTCTGCTCTTGCCTGTGTAGGACCTGTCAACAAAGCTACAGCTGAGCTGCCTTGCCGTAAGTCATCTTTCTATGTTTTATGTCCAAACCTTGCTATCTCCAGCAACTTTATTTAAACCTGTTCATAAATACAGCATGTTGCTGACCAGTTTTGGACAGCCTTCATGTCCTGGAAAGCTGTTGAAGACTCTTGGTGCAATTCATTTGGTTTTCAGGATATATAACACCCAAGCTATTCTCTGATTTTTTAGGCAATCACCTCACTTGTCCTTTTGCTCTGTCTGAAAGCTATTGCCAAAATTCTCATTTTCACCTCTCCTGAGTGTATCCATTGAGTTCCGAAAATCTTATCTTTATATTCTTACCACATTGCTTAGCTACTGTCTTTAGTTGTCTCTACTATATATCTTCTGAAAATAGGCCTGACATGATATTAAGGCTCCTTTCCGATGCCATGATACTATAAACATGCCTTTTAAGGCTTAAAAGAAGCCTTAAAAGACAGGGCAGACTCTTCTGACCTATTTTCTACCCATACATACCCCTGTGAAAGTATTACAGCATTGACATCGTCTATAAAATCTACGGCCTTTTTTCTGCTATCTCTGTCCCCTTCTCCACAAAGCCCTCCACATACAGCCCACTTTCAACTTTTGTCTGTTGCACCCTAGGGGAGGCCCTTAAATAATATCTAAGCAGTCCTTGAGAAGTTACTAAGGGACGTAACCTGCAGTACTGGGTTTAAATTACTTATCTAAGAGTTTGCATTACTATGCTAAAAACAGGTGAATGGCTGAAAATATGAGATATATAAAACCTATAAGAGATCTTCACTAAAAGCTCTCCTTTCCTTTTTCACTATTTATCACTTTCCTAAATTTGGTTCTAGCACGTTTGGCAGTTGTAGATGATTTAGCAACATTTCTACATACTGCAATTTTTAAATGCTGGATTATTAAGTATATAACTGAAAAAGTACTAGTCCAGAACAGAAACTTCATTGCCAAGCATAAAGCAAATGACCAGAAAAAACTTATTGAAAACAAAATATAGTTTGCACGGAGTCCTCACAGCAGCCTTCCAGTATACTGGAAGGGGGCCTACAAGGATGCTGGAGAGGGATTCTTCACCAGGGACTGTAGTGATAGGACAAGTGGTGACAGGTTTAAACAGGGAAGTCCAGGTTAGATATAAGGAAGAAGTTCTTTACTGTGAGGGTGGTGAGGCACTGGCACCAGTTGCCCAAAGAACTGGTGAATGCTCCATCCCTGGCAGTGTTCAAGGCCAGGCTGGACACAGCCTTGGGTGACATGGTCTACTGCGAGGCATCCCTGCCCATGGCAGGGAGTTGGAACTTGATGATCTTAAGTTTTATAGTTGGCTCATTAGAAAATCTAGGTGAAAAGAGAGGTCAGATTTGATGTATTGGGAGTGCAGAGAATTTGTGTGTTAGTGCTGACTGGAGAATGTAAATTCAGTACCATACAGACTCACTAGGCAGGGGACAGATAAAGAAATATCTCCCGGTTTTGCTATGCCTCCCCTAACAAGACTTGCTGGACCAGAGCCAGCTTAGGTGCTTTTGTGTTCCTCAGTTTATTAGGGTCTATGCACGGAACCAGCTCTATACTGCCTACAGATTTGATCTGTAACCAGGTAAATCATCCATGTTACATTGCAAATTGTCAGCAGTAGAAGCTTCTAGACTAAATGCATCCAGAAACCACAATTGGTTTTTTGCCTCTCCACCTTCCCCAACTTAGTTGAAAGTGCACTAAAGTGTATGTCTGCTTGGGGTTGAAAACCATGCTCATTTTCAGGGGAAACCTGTAGATTTAGCAGTTTACACCCACTTGCTAAAGTAACTACAGATTCTTTATTTAGGCTCTTCTGCTACTACTTTCCTTTGGCATTAGCAGAACCCACCTAAGACTGCTGTAGTCATTGTGCACTGTGCACAGATGCAGCTTTATAATGGCACAGAACAACTCCAGGTTGCATGCAGAGTCAGCACAGACGTAACACACGCTCGCAGGGCTATCTCACATACTGCCGCCAAGCCTTCTGCAGCCTTTCCACGGATCCCTTCTGAACTCAGAGGTCTGCACTGCCTTAAGACGGCAGAAACGCAACTCTGGGATATTTGACCACCAGCCTGTGAGCCTCCTCCCTTTTACCTTCAGTGGCCGGCTTTGTAACCGAAAGCTCAAACATCACACCGAAGACGCAGAAGCACACGGCACATCGGCAGCCGTCTGTCCTTTCCTCTGCCAGCGGCAGGGGGAGTGTGCGCTACATCCGCTGTTCCGGAGCCCCAGCTTTTGTGGTTTTAGACCCGACGGTGCCGTGAGCGCCTGCGGCAGGCAGAAGGGACCTCTGTGGGCCTGCCTGCTCAGGATCTGTCGAGAAAATGGATGAAAGAAAAGTTCAAGAAGGGCCGGAAAGGCGCCGCCTGATGCGGGGAGCCAGTGTTAATGGATTCCAGTGGGAGGTTGAACTTCTGTAATACTTTTTACTTTAATTATTTGTTATGTCAGAAATAATGGGCAAGGTCCTGGTCTGATTCTGCATCACTTGAAGTTGGAAAATACTTGGCCAAAAGTAGCTTACAACCTGTGAGGTTTGTACAGATGCTGAGTAACCCCAGGACTTGGTCTGCTAATTCCCCTACGCTTGCACTAATGCTCTTCATATTCAGAAGTAGCATCTCTTTATTGATGAATACCCAAATCCTGCAGCTGCATGTCAAGGCACGAAATGGTGCTACTTACCCTGGTGGAGCTCACACTCCGTGCCCTGAGCATGTCTTCACTTTTCTTGGCCCGGGGTAACCAACTGTTTTTAAGCACACGGTTTCTAGCAGGATCCCCAGCCCTGCAAGCCAAGGGATGCCTGAGCTCCCCAGGCTTCATGACATGTTGCTTCCATGCCTGTTTCTACCACTTTTCTGTAAACATCCACAAGCGCGCGGTGGATGAAAAAACGAGCCCATGCATCTGCAAAGGACTGCTAACACTGAGGAAGGCTGGTCTGAGTTAAGCGCAGCCAGCGCTGTGTAAAGCGCGCCCATCCTCCCTCCTCTACTGAATAAAACTCCTCTTACTCGCCTCTTCCCCCTTTCCCAGACACGGCGGCGATGGCGTCTCTGTCCCCAAGGGCAACACACACTTCCTGCCCGGCCCCTGGCACTGCCGGGCGCTTTGTGGCAGCGCAGCTGCCTCTCTAGAAACTTCTCGGTCCGTCCCTCCTCCTCCCCTCCCCTTCCTCCTCCCCACTCGACCGGGGGCCGGCGCTGCGGCGAAGGCAGGAGGGAAGGAGGGGCGCAGCGCCCGCCCGCGCTGCTTCGAGTCGGAGGCGCAGCGACGCGATAGCAGTAGCCCGGCGAGAGGCCGGTGCCGACCCCAACTCCGACCCCGTGAGGCGGCCCTTCCAGGCGCAGCTGTGGCAGCAGCAAGCGCGATGACGGCGGAGGAGACAAAAGCGGATGGGGCACCCTTGGAAGGGACAGACATCACCCCCAAGCAGGATGAGGGCGTCCTCAAGGTACCGAGCGGCTGCTCCCCGCTTCGGGTCCGCGCACCGGCGGGAGAACGGTATCTCCCCGGGGGCTCTTCCCGCTGAAGGGACGAGAACCAGGCCGTTAGTGAGCTGACCGCTGCCTGGCGGCCCCAGCGATTCAATATAAGCGGCGAGGAGGGGGGGGAGGCCGCCTCGGCCGCGCAGGCGCTGCTCGCCCGCGGGGGCTCCCACGCGGCGGCCCGGGGCTGTCAGCAGCTCCTTCCCGCGCTGCCGCCGGGGAGCCCCGGGTCGCAGCGGGGAGAGGCTCTGCCTCCGGGTATCCCCCCGGGGCTGGCCGGGCCCGCGGCTGTGCCCGCACCGCTGTGTTTTGGGGGCTCCGAGCCCGCCCCCCACCCTCCCCGCACGTGTTCAGGGGCTAAGAGTTAAAGATGGTGCTTGGGCAGCGCACGTGTGTTTCGTATCGTGCTTAGCTGGCGCCAGGCCGTGCTGCCTGCTTCTGCCTGCGTCTCAGGCGCCGAAAATGGGGCTTCTCCATCTTGATACTAGCAGCCTCTCAGAGCTGAGGTGCTGCGTTATACGTGGGGGCCTGATGGAAGTGCACCCCGACGGCAGGAGCCGGAAAGGCTGATCCTTGGTTCAGTTTTAGAGGGGAATTGAGCCCTTAAGAAGCTGCAGGTGAGGTCGGTAGGGCTGGTTGCGGGCGCGGTTTGTGCCGTGTATCCAGGATGCCGGTAGACTGGCTTCTTTCCTTTGTACTGGGAAGTCGGTTGATATGGGTAGCAGAATTAATACCATGAGGGGGAGTTGCACTAACCCTCTCTGTCAGATAGTTCCTATTTCCATATCTCTGGAAGCTTCTTTAGTCTCTTAAATGGTAACGATCACTAGAAGCGTTTTTTAATCGCAGTGAAATTTCAGGTTACAATGTTCGAAAGAAGAAAAACAGCACCACAGCAAAGGCAAAATTCTGGATATAATCTTTGGAACCCTCTAGCTTAAAATTCTGAGTTTGCCGTAGAGGTCCTGCCTCCAGTGATACCGGGGACCAAGCTGAAGATATTCTGCTTTCCCATTTTTCCTGCTAATGTGCTTTGATGAGTGTCTATTTTTTCCATGTAGCACAGTATCAGGTTAGAGTTCTCATTGGCATGGCTGTCCAGGAAGCTGCCTGCTGGTCTCCTGCAGCTCAGAGCCCTGAGCATGGTATAAGGCAGTGTCAGCCTGCTCCATGCAGTGCCCACTTTCTGATGATGGAGAAGCAGTAGGTGATAAGTTTTCTCTTTTAAATTTTTAAAAAGGAGGGGAGGACAAAATACTTGCAAAAGAACGGAGGCTGTGAGAACCTCAGAAAAGGCAAGATTGTGAATGGATAAGGCAAAAGATGGGAAAGATCATGAAGTGCACTCTTCATGGATTTTTCTAGAAGTTGCCAGAAAGCAGAATACACCCATTGAAATCAAAGGTCTAACTCTGAAGTAATCCCCACCCAATTTTGACTGGTATCATTGCATTGATTCCAGGAGGGTTTTGGGCTTTTTTAAATTTGTTTATTAGCTTTGTATGCGAATATAGTATCCAGGGGTTTTTACCTGGTATCGCTGAATGTGCTTGCACTGTTTCTAGTGTAAGCATTTAAGTTTAAAAACAGAAACATTTGCAAACACAATGTGAAGAGAAGAATAGGGGTTTTCCACCAGCAAGGGAAATGTAAACCTTATGAAAAAGAGGGTTACTATATTCGGTATATGAAAAAAGTGGAATTTGAGTCTCTTGAAAATGAAACAAATGCAAAAGGTTAATATTGTATAAATACAGAAAATGAGATATTCATTGCTTTCATGTTGGCTGACTTTCTGTGTCACTTCTAGAATATGGTATGTGAAAAGCTTAGTATTAAATGTGGTTATTGCAGAGGGACTTCAGACTGACTCCTTTAAAATCACTAGTTTGGAACAGTTCTATTTTTTTCTTTTTTTTTTTTTTCCCCTCTTCTGTGTTTGCAGTGAGATGCTCCAGCTTGAGTCTGACAGGAGCTGTCATTGCCTCAGCTTTGGGTGGAGGGTGTTGGTGTTTTCAGTCATACAGTCAATTGCAGGGTTGGTGGGAGGCAAAGGAAGAGACTTGGTTGGTTGCAAGTACCTGAAATTTGGGAACGAGGCTCCCTAGGGTCTGCTTCCTTCAATGAAAAACATGATTGGTACAGTAGCATGGCATTTGTGTAGCTTTTCTTTAAAAGAGGAACACCAATCAATGCTTCTGGATGACTGTCCTTGAATAAATGTTTATCTTCATGAACTCCATAGATGCAAACAATTACAGTCCTCCATTGGGTCTCTTTTGCCTAGCTCTAAAGTAATGCACAGCTTTGGCTTGGAGCTAGATGGTTTCAGTCAGTATTGGGGAAAACTCAAATTTGTCCTGTTATGGGCAAGGCTTCATATTCTTGCTCTCTGTGATATGTCAGTATTCTTATCTATTTTTATACATATTTCAAATTAACACCAGAAAGATTGGCCAATCTTGGTTTTTGTATACCAAGGTTAGTTGATTCGAGTCTTACTAGGTAAGCTGGGGAATCTTGAGGAGAAAATCAAATCTTTGCAGCTGTATGTGGAATCATGGTGATAACAATCTGTGCCAAAGTTCTAGGAAGACAAAATTAATGCCACATAATAATCCTGAAGTGTTCCTCTGTTGACTGCTTGCACTGACCTTTGTTTGGGTGAGATTCTGTTAATCTTTGTTAAACTTTCTGGTTTAACTTGAATGATCTCAGACCACGTGTTAGAATAGACTACATGGAAAGAACCAGCTCATTTTCTGGTTTAAGTGCTTTGCCTAGAGTGCCAAACTTGGGGGTAGTGATAGAGTGGTAGTGAAGAAGGTACTTAAATAAAGCCTAATGGTTTAGCGGGAACATGTAAAATCTTGTTGAGGAAAGGTAAGTGACATTGCTAACTATAGATGCAAAGATCTGTAAACTGGTGCCAATTAACTTCTCATGACAGCAAGAGCCATCTTGAGGTTTCTGCATGTGCACCACTGGTGATCTGCAGGCAGAATAGTAAATCCATTTCCAGGTAACTGAAGAAAACCTGCAGATCCGTTATGTACTGGGGATAACTTATGCATCTAAGTCGATGGAATTCATGTCTAATAAGCAACGTTAGTTTTCATGCTCATAGAATTGTGTATGTTTTTCTTAGGTTGTCAAGAAAGAAGGCAGTGGGACAGAGTCTCCGATGATTGGTGATAAAGTGACCGTCCATTACACAGGATGGCTTCTTGATGGCACAAAATTTGACTCCAGTCTGGACAGGAGAGACAAATTTTCATTTGACTTGGGCAAAGGTAATATCTTGTGCTTGGTATTGCTCAGTTTTGGTAATAATTGAGGTGGGATTTCTCTGCATGTTAAAGTTGCTATTTAAACTTGTTTTCAGAGCTTACGGTTTATTCTGTTAGAATGACCCAATTGGAGCAACTTTGAGATTTTTCTGAATGAGAAAACTGTGTAGCCTCTTGATTGAAACCTGCTGAAGAATTAGTTGGCCTCGGACAGAGTGCTCCAGGGGAGCAAATTTGCCCTGAGGCACCATGATAAAGGGTAGTTAAATAGCCAGGAAGTGCGTTTTGTTGATTTTTGCCAAAGATCTGCATTCAGAAGTACTTGACTGTGACTAGATACTGGGCCAGGGTGCGTGGGGGCAGCCGTCAGCTGCAGTGTGATGAAACATAATCTCTTTTCCCCTAAGTTCCTAAATTAACCCAAAGGTTAATCTTGAAGTAGTGCCTCTCTTCATTTTCAAAAGACTTTGGTTCGTTTGGTTTTTGTTGTTTGGTTTTTTTTTAATTAAAAAATCTGAACATCCTTGTTATAGCAAATCTTACCACTCTTTTTTTTTTTTTTTTTTTTTTTTCCGTTCTTTCCCCTGGCAGTTCATTACTTGCTGCTTTTTCATTTAGGAGATAAATTCTGCAGTGTACCTGAATTTGAGATGACATGAAGTTTACCTCTTAATGCAAGACTGATAGAAGGCTTGATTGAGTTGAAAGGAACAGCAAGTAGGAGAGCTTGAGTTTAGAGATAGGATTTTGTTACTTGAGGTTCCAGCTTCTGCTCACTTTTGTGTTTAGAAAGAATACTACTTGTCCTACTTTTCTTCCCCATTCTGTTACAAGCGCATGTAACTTTTAGTAACCACTCGTGCTGCTCTTTGCCAACTGATAAAAGTACAGAGAGAAAATGCTCTTTGGATTGCTTTCAAAATACAAGTAGGCAATCTCTCACCCTAAGACCTTCCTCTTCGGAGAGTTACTGTTACTTCCTCGCACTTGAGATTGTGCCAAGCACTTCAGCCCATATCTGTTCAGATGACTCTACAGGCAAGGAAGTAAGGGGAGGAGAAGAATCACCAGCTACACCTACAATGAAGGAATTTAGCCGAATCTGGGTCCCGAGATAACTGTAATTGGATTAAGATTAAAACTGATGTACAGAAATTGTAGTGAGCACTGGCCTTTCAGTATTTCTGCTGTCTTAGCTTTTTTATACTAAAAGTGGTGATGCTGAGTTTCACAGCTGGTTGTGCCTTTATGTATGCCTAGCAATCATGTGATTGAAATTTGACTTGCATAGGTGAAGTGATCAAAGCATGGGACATTGCTGTGGCAACTATGAAAGTTGGTGAAATCTGTCGGATTACATGTAAACCAGAATATGCCTATGGCTCAGCTGGAAGCCCCCCAAAGATACCTCCCAATGCTACACTGATCTTTGAGGTAAGTGAGAGATGGTTATTAAAACTGTAAGCTTGAAAAACTAAATCAGAAAATCTTATTTCACTGTAGAAATAGGATATTACATCATGTAGAAGATACATGATGTGATACCCTTTCAAACAGGAATTTTGGGTTTTTCTGAAGAGTATGGTCAATTATGGTAGTGTGGGTAAAGCACAGAATTCTGGTTTGGCTGCTACTGATCTGCAGTGGCTCAGGTTCCCTTATTTGGAGTTTTCAAAATACTAGGCTGTTTTACAGTGTTCACAGTTTTAATTTTACAGTATGGAATATTCACTGTAAGAAAGTACGGGTTGGGAAGGTGTATAGGCTCAGTGGTAGACTCTGGAGTAGTTGAAAAAATGAAAACCTTGAATCTTCTTTCCACTTCATAAGACTCAAAGGAATAATACATTATAAAGTTTTCAGCAACAGAAAGAGCAATTAATGTCCTTAGCAATGTATTTTTCATAGTCTTTTGGGTTTTCTTTGCGAAATTAACACAAGGTTATATGAGCTATTTAGGGGAGAAAGAGATAGTTGCCTCATATAAACTGTTAGAATATAGTGTATTTGAACGGCCCTGAAACTGTGAACTGAAGAGCTGAGCATTTTAATAAGCTTTAAAGCACCCCAAGAACAGTATGGATTCAGGTTGCCTGTTGAGTAGCAAAGTCTCTGTGGATCCAGGTTACAGATCAGTCTTACCATGATCCAAAGTCTTTTGTACACACTTGGTCCTGTGACAGATTCATCAATTTTGAGTTTGGTGTTTGAGTAATGCTGTTCACATGGTCAGTTTCTCCTTGGTGAACTGCAGGTCTTGGTGAGCATGGGTGTTTCTTAATGCCACCAGCAGAGGACAGAATTTGTTTCCTACTGATCTTTAAAGCATCCTCTCCCTCTTTCCCCTCACACTCCCAAAAGAGGGTGGAAATAGCAGCTCTCTTGTGTATTATTTCAGTAGTGAGATTGGTTTCACAGAATGCTGAGACTTTTTTTTCTCCATAGGGGATGATACTAAAGCTGTTTCTGGAGCATGCTGTGACAGTCCAGTGTTTTGGGAGGATATATTTTTCTTATTACTGAAACAGTTCAATTTCTCACTTGAGAGAAGCCAGATGTACACTTTTTAAGTACGATTTCTAAAATTACTTCATCGCTGTAAGATTGAATGTTTTATTTAATATCTGAAAAATAGGTCATGGAGTAGTACTGAAAGCTTGTTTAGACTTTAATGGAAACAATGAGCATCTGTTAAGGGTACATTAAACATAGTGGGATATTGTATTTGTATTAAATTTGGATAGTCTATTTGCATTTATTTTCTTTGCATTTCACTTACTTGTGAGTAATTGCCTGTAACGTTTTTTCAGGGGGGTGGGGGGTGTTGTTTTTTGTTTGGTTTGTTTGTTTTGTTTTGGTGGGGTTTTGGTTGGTTGGTTGGTTTGTTGTTTTTTTGGGGGGGGGGTGGTGTTGGCTTTATTGTTTGGTTTTTTGAAAGACCAGAATACTATTTATTAGATATCCATCAAAATAGTATTATAGATGTATTTTGTGAGGAAGGATTAAGAAAAAAAGACTGCCATCAGGTTGTATTCCAGGCCACTAAGGGATGAGAATTCACTTATTTTGAGTACATCAGAATTAATGCTTTTATTTCTGCAGTTGACTGTTGAAAAAGAATGCCTTGTAAAGCTGTTTGTAAATAGCATTTATATATATATAAATCTGAAGATACTCATGGTGTACTTGTGTTGGATGAACCACACATGCTGGAACGCTGTGTGTTTTGTACAAATGCAAGCGATGCGGAGAGATAAAAACACTAAAATATTCACTCTCCTGACCTGGTGATTCGAATGCGAACTTTAATGTTGTTTGGGTTGGTTTGTGGGATTTGTTTGTTTGTTTTTTTATTTAGGGGGGTTTGTTTGTTTTATTGGGGTTTTTGCTTGTTTGGTTTGGTGTTTTGCGTTTTCCTGTGTCACTTTTTTCTGCTCACTTCAGTTTGGTTGAGGGAAAGGAAAAACAAAACAGAACTACAGTGTAGCAATTATTAAACATGTTCAGCTTCTCTGCTTTTACTGTCCGTGCGCAGTGTCTCAAAGCTCAAGACCTCCCTTGTAGCATAATAAAGCATTTTAAGGGCTTATTTGTTGTTACACAGCAAGAGATAACACCTGACCATTTGATAAACAAATGCTCTAAGAGCAAGATGTGTTTTGTTTCATCAGAGTACTATCTGATACAGTCACTTAGATTATTCGCTTCCCACTAGGTTTTTCTCAATGATGCCAGTCTGACTTCTCTATCTTGTAGGTGCTATTTAGATAAAAAGTGTTTCATTCATGAGCCTTTATAGCCCCAAATGTCTGCCTGAGCAGTATGGTTAGAGGGAGAAAAGGAAGAAAGAAAAGCACCCAAGCCTTGACTGGTTTTTTTGGAGGGTGGGGTGTTGTTTTGTTTTGTGTTGTGTGGTGGTGGTTGTTTTGAGGGGAGAGGGTTTGTTGGTTTTGGGTTATTTTTTTGGGGGGGGGAGTTGTCTTTTTTGGTTTTGTTTGTTTGTTTGTTTGTTTGTTTTGGTTTTTTTTTTAAGACCAGAATACTATTTATTAGATATCTGTCAAAATACAGAGTGGAGGTACTCTTTCTGCTGGTGCATATTCAATTCCTTTTACATTCCAAGTTTCTTAAGTTCAGTGTTACAAACCTCCACAGCATTAGCACTGAACTTTGTTTTTTAAGCAAGGTACTTGGCCTAAACAATCACTCTTATAATAACTTGCTCTTTCCTGCTGTTCACTACTGTTTTAATCAAACACAGGATAGCAAAAGATTACTGATTTTTTTGTCTTAATTTCACAGCAGCAACAACAAGTTTCTTTGTGGCTGGATTATTTTTTCCATCTTATCATGGCACTCCCACTTTCAACTGCAATTTGCATTAGAGACTTGGGAGGACATGTGAAGATTAAGGCTGCGTAGTTATCTCCTACATTATCATCATCTCTTAAAAACTCTAGACACATTGTTGCAGTAGCAAGTTTGCATTAAATGTGGGCCAGATCATGGTTCTGTTATTTTATCCTTCTTCTGGAAATAATTGTTTTCTGAAATGATCCCACAGTACACAATGATAAGGCAGGACTAGAGGGGAAGAGGTTACAGGAGTAGAAAGTGAACGTTATCTCTGTTCAGGCATGCAGTGGAGTTTTGGAAAGATTGTTCTGTGGCAAAAGAGATTGAAGAAATGGGTGGGGAATTGCTAAAGTCTGAAAAGATGCTCTTGAATTCATTTAAATGTAGCAGGACAAGCATTGGGAGTCAGGTTGGGCTCCATTCCAAGCATTTTGAAGTTGATATGAATTTGACTATAGATGGAATTTAGGGTATAGTCAGGACTTAAGGATTGCATCTTTATATTTAATTTTCTTGCTCGTTTTGTCCTTGCATTACTTACAAACCTCCCTGGCCCTTGGATGCAGTGACACTGTTGGTGATTGTACTTGACCGTAGAGTAAGAGGGTGTGACAGCTGCTTTGGTTCCACTTCACAGTGGCATTTGAGAGCAAATTCCTCCTGGCTTAATGTGTTCAAAATGTTTTTTTCCTTCATATTAAAAACAAACAACCCCTAACAAATAAAAACCAACCAAACAAAAAAAACAACACCAAAAAGCCCCAGACCTTCAAGCTGAAAAACCACTATCCGTACTTCTGCCTGCAGACATTAGCAAAAATACTATTAAAGGCAGTAGAATATTTTTTTGCAGTAGTCCCTAAATAATTGTGGCTCGTGTAAGCTTTATTCAGAAGCCAGGTTCACAGTCCTTTAATTGAAATGATCTAATTTGTAGTATCAAGAGACCAAGATTACTGGAGAAAAAAGCTGTGAGGGCCTCAATATAATCTGAAACTCACAGTTTTTCATTCAGCATCTGCTGAATTACAGCATCTTCATAGTGCTGGCTGTCTAACATCTTACGAGATGTTAATGAAGGTCGTGGCTTCCTGAACTGTTACAGTTTCAAAGATCTCTGGAAAACAAATCACATTGATGTAATGGGAATAAATGCAAGGCTTTTCTTCCCTCTGCAGATAGAACTTTTTGAGTTCAAGGGGGAGGACCTCACTGATGATGAAGATGGTGGCATCATCCGAAGAATCCGTAAAAAAGGGGAAGGCTACTCCAAGCCCAATGAGGGTGCACTTGTAGAGAGTAAGTATGTTACACAAATAGTAAAGGGGTTTATCCTGTGGGAGGACAGAACCTTTCCCCAGTTTACAACTCCTTGCCCTGACAGAGAGGAATATATAGCTTCTCTTTCTTTTGCCAGGCAACTTACCAACCTAGAATAAGCTTTCATTCTCTTATTTCTAACAAGGTTTACACTTTCCAGCAGCAACTGTGTTCTCCGGAGGAACTGAATCTGATAAAATGCTTATCTCATCACAAAAGGTAGATGAGTGTAATAAGGTTTTTCCATTTGTTTAGGAACAAGAGGGGAAGTAGTTCTGGCACTTGCTAGGGGAGGAAGAGGGAGAGAACAACTGAAAAAAAGGGATTTATTAAGTTTAGCAACAGAAGTTTTACTTGCTGCCAGTCGCCACCATGCATAAGTGACTGTTAAAAGAGAGAAGACCATTTAGGAGGAGGATTTGGCACTCCCTATATCACCTATGCTACCTGCGCCGTACCATACATAGATAAATTACGATTTTTTTTCTCTGCTTTTTGTTACCAGTCCAGTTTGAAGGTCGATACGGAGATCGTGTTTTCGACAGGCGGGAATTGCAGTTTGAGATTGGAGAAGGTGACAACTATGATCTTCCTCATGGTCTTGAGAAAGCAATTCAAAAAATGGAGAAATCGGAGGAATCGGTGTTCTATCTCAAACCCAAGTATGCTGTTTCTGATCTTTTGGTACTTCAGTATAAACTTACATATCTCAGTATATCTACTAAGTATTTGGCAAGATGAAGTGTTTTGCTATAATGCTTTACAGCTTTTTTTTCTTTTTTCAATGCTTTAGTAAAAACTTGATCAGCCCCAAAAGTTTGATGTGTAAGAAACAGGAAGCCAAGATCACTTTGCCACTTGGTTGGAAGTAGCAGCATTCCAAAAGAAATTTACTTATGTCTGTATAGTGTTGATCTTGGTGGATATTAAATATTGTTGCTCTCTGACATTTTTCTGGTTCCTTTTAATGAAACAGTACTTTTGCTGTACATGAAGAACAGCTCAGAATAGGAAAAGAGCCAGTGAGCCTTCTGAGCAACCTGATGTGACCAGATAGCTAGTCCTTACGTGATGTGGTTAGTGAAGAGTGTCAGATGTCTTTTATCAGAAGATGATGTTCACTGGTGTTCTGAAAGCCGTTTGGAAAAAGACTTATTAAAGATTCTTGTGAGATTATTTTTTTATTTTTTTTTTTAATCTCTCCCAACCTCCAATCTTACAGCTATGGTTTTGGAAGTGCTGGGAAGGAGAAATTTCAGATCCCTCCAGATGCAGAGCTACAATATGAAGTGAAACTCAAAAGCTTCGAAAAGGTAGGAAGGAGAGACGAAGTCCAAAGAAAGACTGGGAGGTGGGGGGGAAGTATGAGTGCAGTTTAAACAAGGCTGATGGAATCCTTGAAAGTTGATCTGAAATAGGGAAGCCATTGTTGTCAAAGATGACGCTGGGAGCTCGTGGCTGAAACTGTCTGTTATTACTGTATTCCTTTCTGTTGCTGTTGGTGTTTATCCTGTTCCAGCCCAGTTTCCAGTATCAGTGCAAAACTCCACTTTGCCAGACCTATCTACCATACTGTTAGTGGGAAGCAGGGTAGCTGCATAGTCGTTGGTTTCCCAGAAGTTGTAGCATTGACTTGAACTGTTCCTGTTTGGGTAGGCTAAGGAGTCTTGGGAAATGAACACAGATGAGAAGCTGGAACAAAGCTGCATTGTGAAGGAGAGGGGCACTCAGTACTTCAAGGTAAATGATAATCCCCATGTAATAATAGCATTTCTTAGTCCATATCGTGAGCTGATAACGCTGATGACAGCTTCTGTTATTTTGGAGTGGTGTTTATGGTAATCTGTGGTGTTTTACAGGGAGGACTGGAAGGGAAGGTGCCTTTAAAAAAAAAAAGCCTCAGAGTTGGAATAACTAAAGAACTAACTCTGCAGGGAGTTCTTTCTGTCAGAGCTGATTGCTCTACCTACAGATAAATTTGGGGTATACATTGATTAGTAGCAAGGTTACAGTATAAATTCCTGCTGTGGGATAGTACTGTGAATGAACAGCACTCATTTGGGTAGAGACGTACAGAGAAGCTGTTTCAAACAATATGACCAACTGAAGGCAGACCTTCCTGTTTCTTTCATAACGCAGCAATAGTTCTCCTGTTTGAAAATGCCCCATCTTCCTTGTCTTGTACCAAAAGCTGTGTGTGAGATGGAAGTTGAGATGAAATACCAGTGCTAGCCTATACCCCTAGCTTTAGTGGGGGAACCAGCAGGTCTTCCTAAAGATCTTCTGATCCTATGCAGGAATGGCTTTCAGAAGTAATATATTCTTTATGATAGAAGTTATTTTCTGATAGATTTTTTTTTTTTTTTTAATCTATTTTTCAAGGTAGAGCAGAAGGGTCAAAAGGGAGCTAAAATATCCTGTGAGTTGTGTGATAATTTAACTGCCTTGCTTACAGGAGGGGAAATACAAACGGGCAGCATTACAGTATAAGAAGATTGTGTCATGGCTGGAGCATGAATCGGGACTCTCCGATGAGGAGGATACGAAAGCTAAAAGCTTGAGGCTTGCTGCTCACCTTAATCTAGCTATGTGCCACCTCAAGCTGAAGGAATACTCCCTGGCTTTGGAAAACTGCAATAAGGTAGTAAGGGTTTCTTTATTCTTAAGTTGCAGAGGCCATCTGACAGGTTCTCTCTTTCTTTAACAATTTGAGGGATACCAGACCATGTGGTGTTTGGCCTTTCTCACCAGCTTGCAGTATAGCAGTTGGGCAGTACTGAATACAAACTATAAAAATATCCAACAGTTTATTGTTGGATATTTCTTATATGCTTCTACCACCTTTCTGCTACATTTTGAATAGTGAAGTATTTAGATATGGTGAATGTAGTAATGTTGGCAAAGGTCCGTCAAAGAGCTGTTAATACAGCCAGGACTAAATCTTAGACTTGCTGGTTCTTTGTCAAGTCAGCCTACTGTATTCAGTCCTTTTTGTATTCAGTTCACTTTATTAGTAAACCCTGACAAGATTCATAACTCTACAATAGAAGGTACAGTTTCTAGCAGTCTCTCGTGTTCTGACTGCATATTTTAAAAAAACCTCAAGTGAATCTTGTTTATCTTGTTTAATGCAGGCACTCGAATTGGATAGCAACAACGAAAAAGGCCTCTTCCGGCGTGGAGAAGCGCACTTGGCCGTCAATGACTTTGACTTGGCTCGGGGAGATTTCCAGAAAGTGATACAACTTTATCCAAGTAACAAAGCTGCCAAAGTGCAGCTGGTAACTTGTCAGCAGAAAATCCGGGAGCAGCATGAGAAAGAGAAAAAGATGTATGCCAACATGTTCCAAAGGCTTGCAGACAAAGACTTAAAGGTAAGTAACACTGCACCAGAAGACAAGAGGTGGTGGCATGTATTAGACAAGGAATACTATTTTAGGTATCTAGCTTACTTAACACAGGAAGAACACTCGAGTACGTTCCCTGGGGAGTTGGTAGGAGGTGGAAATAGCCTGCAGTCAAAATGATTAGGCCATCTTGTTTGAACAAGACAACTAGTAGTTGCACAGAATGCTTTTACTTATTTCAGCTGAAGTTGGAAGGCCAGTTAGTGTTAATCAGAAAACATTTGAAGTGATGAGATGCAAAAGTAAGATTCAAGAACTGAAAAAAAAAGTGCCTATTCTCCTCAAACTGATTGCTGCAAGGGACAGTCTGTTTTGGTGTCTTTCCTTTTTTTTCTTTTTTTTTTTTTTTTTTCCATTAATGTCTGTTGTACAGATGGTGCTGAGCACCCATTTGCTTCTCATGGAGACATTAAGATGTGATTGATGCGCTCTATCTCAAATGTCACAAATTATGAAGTGTGAGTAGTCAGACTGTCGTAAGATTCATTATTCTACTGTATGGATTGTTTTGCTGCTAAGTGTTCACTAGAATTTTAGTAAATACTAGTTCAGTTAACGATGGCAATATTTGAATACAGGTTGTAACTAAGTTGTATCAGCTAGCAAGATATGGTCTAAGTTACTGGTGAGAATCACATACACTAAGAAAATGTTGTGTTTGTATTCCTGAAATCTGATGATCCAGAAGGAGTAGGTAAACCTGTAACTTCCAAGACAAATCTGAGATTTATATCACTCAGATTTTCTCAGTAATATTGGGGAGTGCAGAAGCTTGTATATCGTGAGGTTTTTTTCACAGATCTTTGTGTCCACCTTCCAGAAGACACATGAAGAATCTAAAAAATTGTCAGATACTGGTAGCCACAGGAAATTGGCATAACTTGTGCCAGTGAGTCTCGCCAGGGGCCCACTGTACTCAGATGAGTGTATCCTGACAACTCAGGTATCTTGAACTGTCAGCTGATAATTTCCTGCATGAAACACTTCACAAACCTCTGTTTCTTCCCTTCCTGCATTCTTTCAAAATGAGATATATCTGAAATTGATTTATGTCCCAGAGACAGTGGGAGAGGTATTCCATTTTTCATCTCTTAGTCTAAAGTAGAAGTCATACAGGGTAATCACTCCTAACTGGATGGTTGAGTGCACAAGCTGTTCTGCCTGCTAGTGGCTTTTTGGTTTTGTGGGGTTTTTTGTGTTCGTTTTGTTTTGGTTTTTTTCTCCTCAGATATTAGCAGTAGTCAAGTGGATTTGGTTCTACTTCTCATGAAGGAGTGTAAACAAATACACATGGAGACATTCTCCACTGTTTCTGCAAGGAAAGTGTCATTGTCCATGTAGTTAAATGTGGCTAAAGCAGCCTGATGTCATCAGTCCTTGCTTATTGGAGCTTGGAGAAAACTATCCTGTTCTTCTAGACTTGTCATGTATAGCCATGCAGTACCATGATTTTTGGTAAGCTTTAATGAAACATCTTGGGAAGATAAAGGCACAGGAACTAAAGTAGAATTATTTCACTGTTGGACATCTTCACGTTTGAAATTGCAGGTTTTAATTGCCAGCTGCCAGGCTGTGCTGTGCAGGTTCCCTTCAGGTAGCACAGCTGCTGGGAATCTGGCTTTCTCCACTAGGTGTGGGACAGAGCAAAATTTATTCAGAGAGGAGGAGTGGATTGCTGAAACAAGCTGTACCCACTAAAAGTATGAAAGGGCTGCCGTTGTGCTTTTCAGAATGTACACCTCAGACCCCAAGATGAGAACTTGGTAGGGTTGTATACTTGGCAAAACGCAGACTCACAGACTTTGCATTGCAGACTGTCCTGGATTCTGCAAAGGCATGGCACTTAGTTCCAATTTTCCCGTCTACTTCAGATAGAATCAGCTTACAGAGTCATGGAATCATTTGGATTGGAAAAGACCTTTACCATCATTGAGTCCAACTTAACATGGCACTACCAAGCCCCCCACTAAACCATGTCCCCAGGTGCCACATCAAATGACATGCATGTCATTTGAATACCTTCAGGGATGGTGACTCAGCTGCTTCCCTGGGCAGCCTGTTCCAATGCTTGACAACCCTTTAGGTGAAAAAATATTTGTAATATCCAATCTAAACTTCCCTTGGTGCAATTTCAGGCCATTTCTTCTTGTCCTATCACTTGTTACTTACAAGACACCCATCTCACTACAGCCTCCTTTCAGTAGCTGTAGAGAGTGATAAAGTCTCCCCTCAGCCTCCTTTTTCTCTGGACTAAACAACCTCAGTTCCCTCAGCCACTCCTGGTCAGACTTGTTCTCCAGATGCTTCACCAGCTTTGTTGCTTTGCTTTGGATGCCCTCCAGCAACTCAGTATCTCTCTTGTGAGGGGCCCAGAACTGAACATAGGATTCAAGGTGCAGCCTCACCAGTGCCGAGTACAGGGGGATGATCACTGCCCTAGCCCTGCTGGCCACACTGTTTCTGGTGCAGACCAGGATCTTATTGGCCTTGTTCGTTCTTCTCAGTAGATAGATGATCTTGGGAATATACATGTGTTTACAGTATTGTTTTCTTTTTTTCTTGGAACCACCTGGCGTACTTCTGATTTACATGTTTTCTTACGAAAAAGGGTCAATGGAACACTCAGTGCACAGATCAGTTTTGGGAATTTTTCTTGCAAGAAAACATGTTTTCCTGTTAATTCATTTCTCATGTTGCTTTACTGCAACAGTTTTGCTGTTGGGGGGCACCTACACTCAAAAGTTCTGGAGGAGAGGGTTTAAACAAACAAATGTCAGCAATGTCTTCCGGTTTCTAAGAAGGCAGCTTGGACTGTGGTTCTGAAATTCATGACATCTGCGTATCCTATGGCTGCAGAAGTACAACAGCCACTCTTGCATGAGTAATTTATTTCATAAATTTGAATAGCTCACATATGCAAACTGTGAATTTTTAAAGGTTGGAATGTTTGTCACCTTATCTTAAGCCCAGGATTGCTAGGTAACAGATTTTCTTTGGAAAGGAGACTTTGCCCTTATGTGCTTCACAGAATGCTTCTAAGGATGAAAGATTGACCTTTGATGCCAAAGGATGACCTTTGTTCATTGGCTGTGGTTGCTTGTTGTGGCTAAGATGATGTAACAGTTGAAGGATTCTGACCCTTTTTCTCCTTCCCCCAGTAGTGCATGTTTATGTCCTTGCTTCCTCTCGTCTGTCCTCACCTAACCTCATAATAAAACAGATGGTTCAGGGTGCTAGGCTGACAGGTTGAAGAGCAGCTGCATTGCACTGTCTTTTGAGATAAGCAGGATGAGGTAGACATTTCTGCTTCCCTTTACTGTGTTTGAAAATTATTGCGAGGTCAGGATGTGCTGGTTATGTGATATTGTAAAAACTGATCTCTGACCCTTACCCACATGGCTCTCTGCTTCCTATACCCTTCTGTGTGAACTGGAAGATCCAGCAAGGAAAGAGGCTTTTGGAGTAGCCACCTTGTCAGATTAGATTTTCTTCAGCTAAACTCTGTTACAGAGGACTCTTGCCAAGTTGAAATGACTCTTTATGAAACTAGGTGTCCAATAAGGGTATCTCTTTGTATCTTAAGTCTACGCGAGCATCATACAAATTGGAGGTCAGGGCAGGGTATGGGAATGGTTGAAACTGAATTGCATCTTATTTCACACACACTGCAATTGAAACAGGGCAAAAGCAGTTCTGTGCAGAAGCTTCCTAAATAAATTTCAGTCTGTGGGAGAACACTTTCTTGAAGTGTTATGTGGCAAATGTGTGCACACCACGTATGAATCATAACCATCTAACACCAGTATTATTTCTCAGCCTCCTCTAAACTGCTTATGATTTCTGAGATGCAGATAAAAATGCTAAGAAAATTTTGGTTTGTCTTTGCTGAAGGTCCTGATACCTTAATTCCGTCTTGCAAGGAGACTGGGTACCCTCGTGATAAATACCAAATAATGCCTGTGGTATTGTTTGCAAGTGCTAGCAATTTTTTATAATAAGGAATCTATTTTCTTTGTCTCTTTTTAGTCAGCTGCTTCTCTTCAAGTCAGCCACACTGAAGATGCAGAAATGAAAGACGAGCAGAATGGAGTTGAAGATAAATCAGAAGTTGACACAGAAGCATAAAAACAAACCCTTTCCATTAGTTTTGTAAATGAAAGAATTTCCAGTGAATTAGACCTTTATTTTTCTACCTGGTTGGACAGTGGCTTCAGGGGAGCAGAGGCTGAAGCCACCATGCCACAGTCAATTACAGCTTTATATGTCTGTTGAAGCTGAGTGGCATCATAAATCTGGTTTAATCCTAGGGACTTTATTTATTCAATCAGCCTGTGTTACTGTTTGGGTTCTGTCTGGATTTACTCTGCTTGGTTTATTTGCATTTTGCCATTGGTGTTTGTCTTTTTCTGGTTCCAGTTTAATTCCAGGTTCTGCTTCCTAAATTCATTTCCCAATTTCTTTCAAGTAACCAGCTTTTTCCAGGAGTCCTCATGTGAAACTGGAGAACAAATTGGCGCTCCCAGTTCTTCTGCCTTGGGATTGCCCCCTTACTTCCCTGTTCGGTATGGAGTCTCTTCCGCTAAGCGTTGTAACCTTTCTTGTATGCCTCATGTTTGCAAATTGCTGAAGGTGAAGACTGTGAAGTCACAGCTTAAGTAATAAAGCTCCAATTAAACTCAAGAAAACAGAACTTTTTGTGGGTTTTCATTGGAATTTGCGTAGAGTTAAGAGAATTTATTGTCCTTCGGTCATCTGGTGTTTTCTCATCCATACAGCTGTACAATAGCCACAGTATCACATATCTCAAGTGATCTTCTCCTCACTTCTTTCATCTTCCGGTGATGATGTGGGATTGAATGGGAAAATTCAGTCCGTAAACAATTGGCTACGAGACTGGTGCTTTAGGCAGGGCTTTGGGTTCTTTGATAACGGCTGGTTTTATAAGGCTCCAGTCTGGATGATGGCACGTGGGAAAGGTTTAACTCACAGAGGCAAAAGGATGCTGGGGCATGAATTAGCAGGGCTCATTTGGAGAGCTTTAAACTAGATTCGAAGGGGGATGGGGTTGTAACTGGGCTTGCCCCAGTGGGGCAGCACTCTAGGATTGATGAAGACCGGGAGGCCTCCTATAATGCTAGGGTGAAATTGGTGAGCTCAGCTCCCTCCTTGAAATGCCTGTACACCAATGCGTGCAGCATGGGAAATAAGCAGGAGGAGTTGGAGACCTGTGTTAAGTCAGGAAATTATGATCTGGTGGCAATTACAGAGACGTGGTGGGACAGCTCACATGACTGGAATATACTCATGGAGGGCTATGTCCTTTTCAGGAAAGACAGGCCAGCCAGGCGGGGTGGTGGGGTTGCTCTTTATGTGGGAGAGCAGCTGCAACGTACTGAGCTCTGTCCAGGAACAGGGGATGAGCCAGTTGAGAGTCTGGGTGAGAATTAAGGGGCAGGCTGGCAGGGGTGATACTGTTGTGGGTGTCTGTTACAGGCCACCAGACCAGGGTGAGGAAGTTGATGAGGCCTTCTACAGGCAGCTGAGAGCGGCCTCACAGTCACAGGACGTGGTTGTCGTGGGGGATTTTAATTTCCCTGATGTTTGCTGGAAGGACTACACAGCAACCCAGCCACAGTCCAGGAGGTTCCTCCAGTGTATGGATGATAACTTCCTCATGCAAATGGTGGATCAGCCAACCAGGAGAGGAGCGCTGCTGGATCTCATCCTCACTAACAAGGAGGGTCTGGTCGAAGCAGTAAGGGTTGAGGGCTGCCTTGGTTGCAGCGACCACGAGATGGTGGAATTCAGGATCTTGTGTGGTAGGACCAGTACAATAGCAAGTAGAATTGAAACCCTGGACTTCAGCAGGGCAAACTTTGGCCTTTTCAAGCAATTGCTAGGGGAAGTCCCATCGGCAAGGCTGCTTGAAGGTAAAGGGGCCCAAGATAGTTGGTTGGCATTCAAGAATTGCTTATTCCAAGCTCAAGAGCTGAGCATCCCAACACGTAGGAAGTCAAGGAAGAGGGCCAGGAGACCTGCGTGGCTAAATAAGGAACTGCTGGGTATGCTCAAGTGGAAGAGCAGAGTTTATAGGTCATGGAAGGAGGGGCTGGCCACTCGGGAGGAATATAAGGCTGCTGCTAGAGGATGTAGGAAGGCAGCTAGGATGGCTAAGGCCTCCTTAGAATTAAATCTGGCCAGAGGGGTCAAAGACAACAGAAAGAGCTTTTTCAAATACATAGCTGATAAAACTAACACCAGAGGCAAGGTTGGCCCACTGGTGAATGGGATGGGTGCCCTGGTGACAGAAGATACAGAGATGGCAGAGTTATTGAATGCCTTCTTTGTCTCAGTCTACTCTGCCGGAGGCAGTCCTGAAGAACCCTGTACTCCTGAGACCTCAGATGAAGTCAGGTCACTGGAGCGGTTTGCCTTAGTCCATGAGGAATGGGTTAGGGACCAGTTGAGCAATCTGGACATCCATAAATCCATGGGTCCAGATGGGATGCACCCGCGGGTGCTGAGGGAACTGGCGGAAGTCATTGCTAGACCACTCTCCATCATCTTTACCAAGTCTTGGGAAACGGGAGAGGTGCCTGAGGACTGGAGGAAAGCAAATGTCACTCCAGTCTTCAAAAAGGGCAAGAAGGAGGACCCGGGTAACTATAGACCGGTCAGCCTCACCTCCATCCCTGGGAAAGTGATGGAACACCTTATCCTTGATGCCATCTTAAGGCATGTCAAGGATAAGAGGGTTATGAGGGGCAGTCAACATGGCTTTACCAAGGGGAAGTCATGCTTGACCAACCTCCTAGCCTTTTATGAGGAAATAACATTGTGGATGGATGATGGCAGAGCGGTGGATGTGGTCTACCTTGACTTCAGCAAAGCATTTGACACAGTCTCCCACAGCATCCTCATAGCTAAACTGAGGAAGTGTGGCCTGGATGATCAGGTAGTGAGGTGGACTGCGAACTGGCTGAAGGAGAGAAGCCAGAGAGTTGTAGTCTATGGGGCGGAGTCCAGTTGGAGGCCTGTATCTAGTGGGGTGCCTCAAGGGTCAGTACTGGGACCAGTATTATTTAATATATTCATCAATGATTTAGATGAGGGAATTGAGTGTACTGTCAGCAAGTTTGCTGATGACACTAAGCTGGGAGGAGTGGCTGACACGCCAGAAGGCTGTGCTGCCATCCAGAGAGACCTGGACAGGCTGGAGAGTTGGGCAGGGAGAAACTTGATGAAATATAACAAGGGAAAGTGTAGAGTCCTGCATCTGGGCAGGAACAACCCCAGGTTCCAGTATAGGTTGGGGAACGACCTGTTAGAGAGTAGTGTAGGGGAGAGGGACCTGGGGGTCCTAGTGGACAGCAGGATGACCATGAGCCAACACTGTGCCCTTGTGGCCATGAAGGCCAATGGCATCCTGGGGTGTATTAGAAGGGAGGTGGTCAGTAGGTCGAGAGAGGTCCTCCTTCCCCTCCACTCGGCCCTGGTGAGACCGCATCTGGAATATTGTGTCCAGTTCTGGGCCCCTCAGTTCAAGAAGGACAGGGACCTGCTGGAGAGAGTCCAGCGCAGGGCAACTAAGATGATTAAGGGAGTGGAGCATCTCCCTTATGAGGAAAGGCTGAGGGAGCTGGGTCTCTATAGTTTGGAGAAGAGGAGACTGCGGGGGGACCTTATTAGTGTATATAAATATATAAAGGGGGAGTGTCATGAGGATGGAGCCAGGCTCTTCTCAATGGCAAACTATGATAAGACAAGGGGTAATGGGTATAAACTGGAACACAAGAGGTTCCACTTAAACTTGAGAAGAAACTTCTTCTCAGTGAGGGTGACAGAACACTGGAACAGGCTGCCCAGGGAGGTTGTGGAGTCTCCTTCTCTGGAGACATTCAAAACCTGCCTGGACACATTCCTATGTAACCTCATCTAGGTGTTCCTGCTCTGGCAGGGGGATTGGACTAGATGATCTTTTGAGGTCCCTTCCAATCTCTAACATACTGTGATACTGTGATACTGTGAGTATCTGAGTATTTTTCTACGTTGCTCGTTCACTGCCATAGAAAATTCCAATAATAATAACGGTATTTACCCATATATTTGCAAAAGGAAAAACCTATTGCGGAAAATTGTACAAAAAGTAAATCTGTAATCTATGCATAGATCTTATTTTCTGTTCCTATTGCTTTCTTCCTCTTTACCTTCCACATGGTAAAACTGGACCAGGGAAAAAAAACATGTCTTTATACCGACTGGCTTTGAAGAGAAAATAGGAGATAATAGTGTAACACATTACAGATACTTGTAATGAACTACAAACTTCTGAGTGATTTGAATGTCTGCTTGACCCCATCTCGCAAGAAAGCTATTACTTGATATTCTGCTTCTTTCTGTAGTACATTTTGTGTCTTGTTTGGGGGCTGGTGTGCTTTTGGATTTTGTGGGGACTTTCTGTTGAAGTTGGGTTTTCTTTCTTTGTCTGCAGGCTTGGAACATAGTACTTAAACTCACCTTCTCTGTTTATGCTGCTATGTAGTGTTAAACTTGGCATCTCCACTGTCCTGAGACCCTGTAGCAGCAGGAGCAATTTTTTTGCCTGCTCTGCAGGAGGAAGGTAGATAAATCTGTTCCTCTCAGGTACAAAAATGGGTTTGGTGGGGGTTTTTTTGGTTTTGGTGGGTTTGTTTTGTTTCTGGTTGGTTAGTTGGTTTTGGTTTGGTTTGTTTTTTAGTGAGAAAGATGTCTTTGCATGGGATGGTCTGGAATTGTGTATCACTGGGAGTATCCCTGTTTTAACATGAATGACATCTGAAATACTTAAGTTTGAAATGCTGGTCTCCTTTGCTGAGAGAAGTACTGCATAAGCACTTATTCATGGTTTTTTTATGGGCCAGGGTTTGCCTGGACCTGACCCTGCAAGAGCACCGGCTTGGGCCAGGCAGTTGTATAACTGAACTGTCACCAAACTGTTAAGGTCTCCTTGACATGCTGTCCTGCCCCATGCCCAAAAGAAGACCTTTTCACCAAATGCTGGTGGGTTTGGAGCTAGCTTAGGGAGCTGTGAACTGTGCTGCTCTCTGCAGGGTGTAGCAATGCCTGAAGCTTCAGAGCCGTGGGTGAGGGATGGAAGAGTCAGTTTATCTTGTTAGGTTATCACATTTCAGGAAATGCTGATTTGATTTGCTTAGCAAAGCCTTACTGTTGCCAGGTAGTGCAGGTGGGCTTTATGAGTTCAGGAGCAGCTGAAAGAAGGTTCCATACTGTCTTGAGGAATGGGGCCTGTTGCCAGCTGTTGATGGCACACTACTGGTTTTTAAGTGAGGTCATGCATATAAAGTTCAAATACAAACCAACTTCTGTGTCCTTATAAGAAAATGCTTAAACAATTACAGGACTTTGTTAACCACATCCATCTGTCTCTTTACAAATTCTTCACCTTGTGTAGTGTTGCTGTAATAGTTGTACAATATTATTAAGGTAACAGAAGTGTCCTGTTTCACTCTCAGCTGTGGAAGTGGGAAGACCTGATCTTTGTCCAACCTACAACAGTAGACTGTGCCCTTAGATCTGACCAGGAACTAAACACCTGCTTTGCAGAAGGCAGTAGTGACATAGTTCCACTGCTACAGGAGCTGGATCAAGCAAAAGCGCAGCTAGGTCTCCCGGCTGTGGGGCTGCTAAGCCTGCGGCCTTGTAGGCCGTCACCCTGTCCGCTGTTCCCACGTGGCAGGCGGGCACCGGGGCAAGCAGTCGGGCACTCGCTCTGCCGGAGGGCTCACAGCGCAAAGGCAAAAAGTACGCTTCCATGCTCCGGCTATGGGGCCGGGCGGGCTTTACTGCTCGTTCCGGCCTCTGCCGCTACCGACGGGCCCGGCTGCAGCCCGCCATGCCCCGCCCAGACCTCGCGTTGCGCCTGCGCGCCTTGGTTGCGTTATTGACCGCCGTTCACCACGGCACCGTTGCTCACCGCGTTCCGCAGGCAGGCCGGCGGGCGGCTCCGGCGGGATGCGTTCGGTCAGCTATGTGCAGCGTGTGGCGCTCGACTTCGGCGGCAGCCTGTTCCCGCGAGCCATCTGCCTGGGGGACGCCGACAACGACACGGTCCGCAGGCGGGAATGGAGCCGGGGGGAGCCTGGGCGGGCTCTGCGTGGCTGCGGGAGGTGGTGCTTCCGCAGGCGGTCGCTGGGAGCGGTCTGGAGGGTACCTCGCAGGGGGAGGTGCGCTTGATCGGCCTGTCGAGCACCCCGGCCTTCCACCCTGGGGAAGGGTTGGAGCTTGATGAATGTCTGAGCAATGGAGATGCAGGGTTTGCATCCAGCGGCCCCCAGAGGTCCTTTGCAAGCTGACTGTCCCAGTGATTCTGGGTTGCAGCTGGTCAGTGCTTCCATCGCCGTTAGACCTGCTGGGCACCCTCGGCGTGGGCCCTTGGTGGTGTGTGGCTGTAGAGAGTTTAAGTTTCGGTCCCAAAACCTCTCCTGTTGCAGTGGCAGGGATGTAGAGCTGTGTGGAAATGCTTTGCTGCTGCACAGTGGATCACAAAAAGGGTAGAGCTGAGTTTCAGTGTTTCTTGATCTGTGCTGGACGATCGTATATTGAGAGTGTTGCTGTCAGCCCCCCCAAATGCTTCTTTCTCATGGGTCTGATTTGTCTGTGACTAGGAAGAGTTAGCTTCACCAGGTAGATGTAAGCTGTCGTTTCTTCTCTTCAACAATCATATCTTATTACTGCCCTATTCTGTTATCCTGAAAAGTGTCATGGCTAGCAAAGCAGTAGATGATAAAACACATTTTCCCATGAGAAATAGAATTATGTGAGGTAATGCATGCAGGGAGTTATTGAAGTGCGTGCAATTTAAGTACACAGGGGCATGATGCAGAAGATGGGATGGTAAGAGTGGGCTTGTCAGCAGGGGTAGTTGGATATTTTAATTCTTTAATAATTTTTAATATCTTTATTAAATATTTAATAATTTTTAAAGTCTTCTTTAAAGAAATAATCACCATTCTGAAAGACCTTTACCCCTTTGTCAATGAAATGGAACATCTGCTGTAAATCTATTGTAAATGTTCTTGCAGCCTCTTTCTTGTTGGTCACATTTTCCTTCTTGCCGTAATCTTCCTCGGGCGATGCAAGAAAGATCAAGTCTGTCTAGACTGACAGATAGAAAATGTGATGATGATGATGATGACTAGCAGAGCAGGATGTTAAAACAGTGAAGAAACAATGGCTAGAGAAGCAGTAGATAATGGGATGTTGCTCTGAGGAGCTGCTCTCCAGCTCTTTCATCTGCAAAAGGAAAATTAATTGCTGGGTGGTTTTTTTACCCTTGACCTTTCCTATTGGCTTGAAGCTGTTTCTAAGTCTTGTTTTGCTTTGCTGCTTCTTCCTACAGAGTGATTTTTATATACAAATTCTGTAATCATTGCTGTGTGAGAATATTACTGTAATTGTGAATTTCTTTCTACTAACCCAATTCTTTTGTGCAGCTGAATGAGCTAGTGGTGGGAGACACCAACGGGAAGCTGTATGTTTACAAGAATGACGACAGCAAACCCTGGGCTGTGCGATCTTGCCAAGGAATGGTCAGTTCTATACAAAATTTTTAATGGTTGTGCCTTTTGGTGTATGTGCAGCCAGGTGTCCTTGACCATCCTCGTGGCCCTCCTCTGGACTTGCTCCAACAGTTCCATGACCTTTTTATGTTGAGGACACCAGAACTGTACGCAATACTCCAAGTGAGGTCTCATGAGAGTAGAGGGGCAGGATCACCTCTTTTGACCTGCTGGTCACACTCCTTTTGGTGTAGCCATATGCAAGACCCTGCTTTTGCCTACAGCTAGCCCCCTGGGCTAAAAGTGATGAGCAAAGAACTGAACACAGGAATTGGGCTTCTGTCCCACCTTGTCTCTGTTCCTGTGCACTATGGATTTGGTTCCGGGGCTCTGGGTGGTTGAGTGGCAGATCTGTTTCTCCCTGACTTTGCTCTTTTGTCCTTGAAAAAGGCTGTTTTGAGTTCAAGAGAGGGTTATGAGAGAGGAGGAAATAGAGCAGAAGCTTATCCCAAAGCACTGTTTGAGTTCCCTTCTCTCATGTATTGCCGCCTTTTCTCTTTCAGCTCACATGTGTTGGTGTGGGAGATATATGCAACAAAGGAAAGGTGAGAGCAGCCAAACTCTTCCCAGCTGTGTTTGTAGGGCATGTGGGAGGTGCTTAGGATTGTGTCATATCTTGAATGTGGAGAAGGACAGGTTGCAGGTGCTTTTTCTCCAGGTTTGCTCATAGTTTTAGCGCTACAGTTTTAAAACTGTCCTATTTACATATAGCCTCTATCTTTCTATGAGCCATAGGCAGGTTTTTGTGAGCAGGGAAATCCATCCTGTCTTCAGAAAGCACTATTCATTTCCACATCCCCCTGTGTGAACGCCACAAGGCTTTGGTCGTTTGAAGATTGCTCCTTTTCCGTAGTGACTTTTGCCCTGCTCTGTGCTGGTCCCTGGTGTGGGTTATGGCCCTTCTGCCACTTGGCTGTGTGCATTTAAGGTCATCTAAACAAGACTGAGCCACTGAATAGTCTAGTCTCCCAAGCAAATTCCACTGGGTCTAATATGACTCCTTTTTCTGGATTGCTGTTTCTGGGGGTTAAGCCAGGACCACTGACTCCAAAAGTCCCAGTTTAGGCACCTTGCCTAATACCTAATATACTGTAGCTATGTGTGCTCCAGTGGGGAGCAGAGCTGAAGTGAGCCTTGGGAAAGCCACACGTTTGGGGATTGCATGCATACATCAGCCTGATAATCCTGGTCTGACAAGGATGAGCAAGAAGTTTGGACCCTGCAGTATCTAAGTAGTTTGCTGACCAAAAACCTTCTCCTGTTCCCTCTGTAGCAATCACTGATCTTGATGGATCTACCCTTGTATCTTCCCTCACCCTGCTGAGAAAGATCTTCCGCAGTTTCTAAAATAGGAAAAATCAAAAGGTTTTTCTCTTCCCTCGTAGAATCTTGTGGTGGCAGTGAGTGCAGAAGGCTGGTTTCATCTTTTTGACCTGACTTCTCCAACTTCAAAACACCCAGATGCTTCAGGCCACCATGAGTTGACAGCCACAGAAGAGCAGAAGCCAGTGTTCAAGCAGCACATTCCTGCCAACACCAAGGTCATGCTGATTAATGACATTGGTGAGCCAGGAAGGTGGTGTGGGAGTGCAGGGTGAGGGAGTCTGGGGGAAGACAGAGAAAATGTGTGGGACACACAGAAGGAAATTACTGTCTTGCTGACATGAGTGCTCTAACAAGCTACAGCTGACTCATGGAGGGAAGAAGCAAAAACTTCAGGACTTTTCCTGACGTGCAAGTTCTCATTACAGGATTCAGATATTCAGAGATGCTACATGATGGAAACCAGCACAGTGGTTTATGAATGCTGGGGCTCTTGGGGCTATGAAAGCCTGAGAGACCCCATCTATCTCCTTGTATTCCCTTTCAGATGGAGATGGGAAGTGCGAGTTGGTGGTGGGCTACACTGACAGAGTGGTACGTGCCTTCCGCTGGGAGGACTTGTCAGAGAATTCAGACCATGTATCTGGGCAGCTGCTCCTGTTGAAGAAATGGCTGCTAGAAGGTCAGGTAAGGAAACGGGGTGCTCAGAGCAGAACTTGTCATATAGTCTTCAAGAGGTGGCTGTCTCAAGGGAAGAAGCACAAGATCTCAGTCCTGTGAGCAAAGCAATTGTCATGTTAATGGCTTGAAAGATTTGCTCAGTGCTTGTCCTGTACTTGGAGGGCAGCTGGTGGGTTGGTCTGGGAGAGCAGTCAGTTGGTCTCACCCAACTAGAAAGCATTAGTAGAAAATACTAGTGTTGCTCTTAAGTGGTGTATGGTAGGGAAACATAGCCTTTTACTGTAACTTTGACATTTTGATTGTAGCTGGATTTGTTCAGCTCCTGCTCAGCTCTATCAGATCTGCCATACTCAAGTTTGGGTACAAGGAGGACAGTGAACTTTTCTGAGGTGTTTGAAGTTCTCAGTTTGATGCCATCGGTTTTTTTCCTCTGCCAGTATAGGTGGACAGCCTGTCTGTGAACCCGGGCCCTGATGGCTCACCGGAGATGATGGTGTCTCAGCCAGGCTGTGGTTATGCCATTCTGCTGTGCACCTGGGACTCTGAGCAGCAGGCCACGACAGAGGGAAGAGACAACTCTGCCCCAGGCAGGTGAAGAGCATTACTGCATATGGTAGATGAGGAGATTCCACTGTAGATGCCCATTACAAGGGGGTACCACCACACCAGGGTGGTGTCATTTGTCCTGGCTTCTCTGACCTTGCTGCACTGCTGGGACTTAAGCACACCTTCTATGAACGCTCTTCATGTCTCTGTCACAAAGATGGATACTGCTGCTTTCCTTGTATCCCACTCTTCTTCTGGGTTTGGGCAAGGAGAGTGGCAAAACCATCTCACTGAGGGGTACGGTACTGGGGGCTAAGGAAGGGAAATGAGTGACCTAGATCTTCAGAGAAAAAGTAGTAGGCAATCTTGTGACCTATCTAATGGTAGGAAGGGTAGCAACTGAAAAGCTGGGCTCTGAAGCCAAGGCTGATACTTCGAGTTTATTCACTTGTTTCTTCCAGGAGAGGTAATTGGAGGTTTTCCTAATGAGACCTTTAGCAGCCAGTGCTATAAATAACAACCAGAGCAATCAGGATGAGCAGAGAGTTTATTGTCCTTGGCACTGGAGGGACCCTTGTGGGGGATTCAGGAGCTTCCATGATGTTCTGTGGGACTTTAAGGCAAACCCAGAAAATTGTAGGAGGAGGGCAGCTAGGCAAGGCTCCTGGATGTCTTGGAGACCTTACTGGAATGATGCTTCCTAGCAAGAAGCCAGGCCCAGGCATGATCTGTGATGAATCTATATAACCCCAGGTAGATGCTTCCTGAGTGAAAAGCAGCCAGGCTTACATGGCAGTAATGATAAAAATTGTCTTTTTTTTTTTATTTTGTTTTTTTTTTTCTCTTTGATTGGAATACATGTTCTACTGGCATTTTCCATGCTATTTTTTTTCCCCATGTGCTCCTCTTCTTTTTGTTTTGAACTCTTTCCAGTTTTTTGATGTATCAAATCATTCTGTTCTCATTTTTTAAACATTGGAGAGTTCCTTTCATACCTGGGGTGATATGCATTCTTTTCCTTGGTCTTTGCCATTAAAGGGCTAATCTGTGCACAAACTCTTATCAGTCTCTGAATTTATAGAGCTTTGGAGTACACATGGTCCCAAGCATGGTTCCCTGGCCTTTCTCTGATGTCTCTGTCTCTTTCCTAGCGAGGCCCCTATTCGAGATGTTATTCTGCACCAAACATCTGGACGGATTCACAACAAGAATGTTTCCACTCATCTAATTGGTAGCATTGGACGAGGTGAGAGATTAAGAGCTTGGGGTCTCTGGCCCAACAATTGATTGTTTTTCAGTGTCAGTCCAGCATTAAATCAGATTTCCTGTGGTTGAAAAATACCAGTGGGAGACAGCTGCAAGAACAGAGGGAACTCTGCTTCTGTTAGCCAGCTCCCAAAGAAAGACAGCTGGATTATTGCATTTGGCCTTCCTATAGCTTTGTTCCTTCTCTACGTATCTCCAACTGTTCAGCTATCACAGCAGTTTTTCAGCACCCTCCACTGGCCTGCGTTTAGTCATCGTGAATGTCTGCCATGCCTTGCTTCTGCAGATGTTGTCTTTGGTCTTTTGCATGGCTGCAGGTTATGGCCTTCTTACTCCCTAGATGCGTTTCTTCTTTCCACAGCCTCAGCTTTATTCTTTTGTGGTTTTTAGCATCTGATTCCCAGTACCTGGCATCTGTATCCTGCTCTTCCTTTACCTAGGCAGTCCTAGTCCCTTCAGAGCTTCCATGTCTAATTTTTATCACTGTCCTCTGTCTCTCTCCAATGTATTCCATTCAGCTGTTGTATCTAAACCCTCCACAGCTACTCATTCCTCTCAGCCCTCACATGCTGCTGCTGTGTCCAGACTTTTCTTACACACTGCCACTGCTTTCCTTGTGTAAATGGTGTGTGCTCTGATGTGTGCCTGGTGCACCTGCTGAACCCTTCTTTTGGTAGCTATGGAGAATAAGCAGCTTTCACTTCCCCTTGGAGCCTGTGAGCATAATACAAGAAAGCAGAAAATCTAGCTGCATTTGCTCTGTCTGAGTATTAGCCTCTGCAGTGCTGTCTGAAAACAGTTTAGGCTGCCCAGTGTAATTTAGAGCTGGGGGAGAAGAGCAGTCCACTAAATCCCCTTCTCTTCTGCTTTGACAACTCTTCCTCCTCAGTTCCAAAGTTGTCATGTTTTTAGCATCTCAGATACTGCTATGAGCAACATGGTCAACAGAACGTGAAATCAGTTATTTCACTGCATGATAAGCTTTTCGTCTAATGAAGGTGTCTTGTGAAAAATTAAGGCACAGAGTAAAGGATGAAGAGATGGTTGGGAGAAAAGTCCGCTAATGCTGAAGCATCGGTAATGAAACAGCCTAAGAGTGCCATGCTGACCAGTTTGTAAGGGGGACACAGCAGATCTTTTGGATCAGAGCCTATACAGATGAATGTCAGCTAGGGGAAATAGAGCACTCAAAACAGCTGGTTTGGTTTAAGCTGATCTGCAGAAACAGGGTAGTCTGTGTTTTGGGAGCGTGCAGGTTGTTATAGCTTGGAACTCTATGGGCAATGGAGGTAGGCTTGCAGTATTCTGTTTCTCTGGGGAAACTGCCTATTTGCATTCAGCTCTGCTGGCTTGTACCTGACTGCCAGGTTTCCTGGGTTCCTGTAGACCTCAGAAAACCAGTGTCTCTCCTGTGTTGTCACTGAAAGGATGAAATGCAGCTGTAGTTAAATACAGCTCCAAGTCCTGCCAAGTGTGACACTGCTTTCAAAACCTGACCTTGCATGTCTTTTCTGATTGGTAGCTAGGTGGACAGTGTACTGAAGGGCTGAACCAGCCTGCTGGTCAAGGGAGTCTCCTCTTCAGATTTATCTAGTCACATTTGTCAGTGTTGTCCTGCACACAACTGTGATATAGAGGATATTTTAGAGAGAGTACTGCTTGCAGGATTTTTACAGCTGTGTAAATATAGTCCAGGAAAACCAGGGCTGAGTGTGTAGATGAGCTACACATGTCTAATCTGCTCGTAAAGGGCTCTCTAGCCCTTGTGTTTGTCTCTAGACCAGTGTTTGGTGGGAGAGGATCACACCTTCTGTACAGTTTTGCTGTAACAAAAACAATAGAGGTGGTAACATGATCTCTACAGACTCATTCAGGACTTGCCATGAAGTGCTTTTGTGCTAATGTGACTAAAGCTTTGTCCTTCTGGTGGGACCTCTCTTTTGATACTTTAACTTGCCAGAACAAAGGCCACGTTCCTGCCCTTGAAAGAAACAGTAAGGGTAGTTTTAATCTCCTGCCTTGGATTCAGCTGTTCTTTACTTTGTCCCTTGTGATGGTCTTGCCTATGCTTGTGCATCACATAGAGAAGATGTGATGCAGTCCACTAATATTAGAACTGCCATGGGCCTGCAAGTGCATATGTGGTACAAGCAAACTTAAGAGCAACTAGCAGAGCCAGATGTGCTGGTATCAAGTGACAGAAGGTCTTGAGTTTTGAAATGCCAGTACCTTACAAATGAAAGTCATGAAGTACAACTGATTGCAAGAATCTGCAGGTATCTGCTAAGCAGAATGTAAGGGCTAAGCAAAAAGGAAGCAGGATGGATCAACTTGTTTGGGTTTTGTTGGGGATTTTTTAAGAGATGGCAGGGACAACACTTACAAAACGCATCAACTCTTGTAATTTTCTTCTGCACTTATAGGCTCCTCCAGTGAGAATAGTGGCTCAGGTCTCTTTGCCCTCTGTACTCTGGATGGTAAGTCCTACTGCTGCCCTGGAAGAAAGGCCTGTGGGGTGGCCAAGGCCTGTCACTGAGTCAAAGCAGGAAACCAGAGGCTTAGTGCCTTTTGTTTTGAAAGAAGGGGAGCTGAGCTTCAGAAACGCTTCCTGAGTCAGGCGGGAGGATTTGACTCAAAGACTTCAGCTGACATATATTCTAGGAAGGCATGAAAACTAAGACAGAAGCCAAGGTAAGAGTTGTTACTGTGATCAAGTGCCCCATAACCGAGGTGTGTGATAACATGCCTGTATCTGAGGGCCTGATGAAACGTTAAAGCTGAGCCTTTCTGTTCCTTACTGAATTGGGTCTGGTGTAGCACAGGCTTGCTCCCTCCAGGAAACCTGTTGTGTTTTCTTTCTGTTATGAATATCTGCCTTTCTCGATCCTCTGGTACAGTGTATTAATCTGTGGATTTCAAAGCATTTTACAAACATTAATTACTTGTATGGTCCCATGGCCTATGCTGGGTAGAAATATTAATACCATGCTGCAGCAGGCAGCTGGGAAAATGAAAAATCTAGGTCATTGGCCCAAAGGCACACTGAAAGCTTGAGATGGAGTGTGAGACTAGAACTTTCAGCTGCTGATTTCTAAGTTGCCTGCTTACCCATTGGTCAAACAACTGTCTGAGATGCCAATTCAAAAGTGCCATTCCTGTAGACAAGAGACTGCCACAGCAGAGAATTTGGAAGGAGTTGGATTGTTTCCAAAAGCAGTAAAGGGAATGGATGCTGGCACTTGAGTGTTGGTAGAGAGGAGCTGGCCTCCCACAGACCTGAAGCCAGGTTCTTTTGCTGTGCCCTGACTGCAAAATAGGACTGGTCTAGTGAGCTGAATGCAGGCTTTCTGTCCAAAAAGCACAATGTGGAGACAGTATGTTGTGCTTTCCCTTTGCAGATGACAGCCTGGTCTGTTTGGGCCAGATGTCCACCTTCCCAATGATGTTCTGCTGGGGGATTTCTGATTATTCTGTGGGCCTGAACTCTGAAGCTTCTGCATCTGCAAGGCTTCCTGCCTCACTCTGATTGACTCATGAGCTATAGCAAGGCTGGATGACACTGTGAAGCTAGATTCATGTTTATGTTCCACTTTCTCATGGCTGCCCTCTCTCCTCTCCCCAGTACTATCACAATATATCTGGATGATAGAAAAATGGTATGTGATGTAGGTGTCCAGTATGGTTTTAGCAGGCAAGAGGCCATGCCCGTGCTATTAGCCAGCCACTTGTCAGCTGATAACTGTCAACATGCTGTCTTGAGATGACATGATCTGCAGGACATGGTGAGAAACTTCGAGTTCACTCACTGTCTCATGTGAGATCTGTTGATGTACTGTACTTTGGGAGCTTAGTTTTGGCCGGTTTTCTTGTCATAGAGCACAGTCTATTCAGTAGGGCTGCTGCCACTTTTCCTCTCTGTTTCCAGTTACTGACGACAAGATAATAGGCTGTTGTCCTTCCCACTGTTACTTAATATCAGACACAGCCTGTACCACTGGCCCAACCTTCTGCCTGCACCAGACTCTGATTGCTGATGGAATGTGTAGGGCCCAGTGTTAGCAAACGTCTTGAAAATATTAGAAGGGAACAAAACTTATTTTAATTTCTTTTTCTTCCCTTCAGGGACATTAAAACTCATGGAAGGAGCAGACAAGCTGCTCTGGTCTGTGCAGGTTGATCACCAGCTGTTTGCTCTGGAAAAGCTGGATGTCACTGTGAGTGTCTGTGAATGGGGCTGGAAGGGAGCAAAGCAAAAACATGGTGTGGTTTTATGTGTAGGAATATAGGAAGGGCAGAAGGAATATGACTTGGCTGAAAAAGGCTGGGATTATCTCAGGATGACACAGAGTGCTCTGACTGTGCTGATGCATTCTGCACTCATGTCAGTCTGTCCACCTGCAAGAGGTTGAGCTGTGTTTGACCTAGTGAGCCCAGCATCCTGCTGTGAACTTTTTTGTCCCCCAGCTGCTCTTTTATCATATTGCAAAGTTAAATGGTTTTGCACATTGCTAATACCCTGATTGTCTATAAGATCTTATGATACATAAGGATTACAACAGAGAAGAGAGAGATGGTCTCCAAGTGCTAAAAGACTGAGCAAGGCATCCAAAAGTGACATTCAGACAATAGTGTTCATGTCTCTGAACAAGCCGGAAAGATTCTTGACTGCCCCTGGAAATAGTTGAGGTCCATGCTAATATGTGATCTTATGGTTCCTACAGGGCAATGGGCATGAGGAGGTGATTGCCTGTGCATGGGATGGTCAGACATACATCATCGATCACAATCGGACTGTTGCCAGATTTCAAGCAGATGAGAATGTCAGCGCGTTCTGTGCAGGTGGGGAGCCTGACTGCAAAGCCAGTCCTCACAGCATTTCTCCCTCAAAGCTACTACTCGCCTCAGGGAGACCTGGAGTCCTTTGTCTGTCTGCAGTGGGAAGTAATTTCCCTGTGTGTGTTACTGCAGAAGACCCAGCAAGTCTTTCCTCTGGTGGCATCTGGGAAAAGCTGGGGTGAAAGGAGGTGATGCTGAGGTTTGTCTGTGGTGGTTTGGGGTTTATTTTCTGTTCTTTTTGGGAGTGCTACAGGGGTCTCTTGTCTTCCTCACTGCTTTTTTTTATTTTACTGTTCTCAAGTGAAGATAAGGAGCTCCATGGAACCGGCCTGAGCCTTGCCTTTGCCTTTCCGCAGGCCTCTATGCATGCAAAGGAGGAAGCAACAGCCCCTGCTTGGTTTACGTCAGCTTCAATCAGAAGATTTACATCTACTGGGATGTGCAGCTGGAGAGAATGGAGTCTACCAACCTGTTGAAAATCCTGGATTGTAACCCAGAGTTTGGAAGTCTCCTGCAGCAGCTGGGTGTGGGTGAGTGCAGAAAGGGTGGATATACATAGGAAAAAAGAAAGGAAGGCCTGCTGGCATATGGAGTGCTGGGAACTAGAGTTTCACATACTTCTTGAGGAAGAGGGGCTTTCATGTACTACTTGCTGAGAATCCCTAACAACTATCTGTCTTTTCCATAGAAAGAAGTGATGTTTCTGCAGTCAAAAATCTGATTCACAAAACACTGTATTTTCCTGAGAAATGGCAGCAGAGCAGCACCACGCAGTGTCAGGACCCTGCTGGAATAGACTCCTCTGCCCACTGCAGTGTTGTCCAGGATCCCTTATAACAAGCCACATGGAGGCTGACATCTTTAATACCTGCACAAACTCTTCTGAAACTGGAATTGGTTATCTAATGAAAATGAGACTCTTCCCATCTCTGTCAAAGTTTCCAGACAGCAAAGGGCATACAGGCCACATTCTGTGGCGGGATGTGCTTTATTGTCGGCTTGAGTGAAGGTGATGGGTTTATTTGGTTTTAGCTAAGGAAGCTACTAGAACATTGCTGAGTCCAGGGTCCTGCTTATCGGCCTTCTGTTGCCAGTTCCCATGTTTTCTGCTAGCTAAGGCGCTTTACAGGTGACTGGGGAGGAGCACTGAGGACATAAATGGAGAGAATAGTTGAGTTCAGTCTCTGTTTTGGCCTGTTCTTACAACTGCTCTGGTGATTACTTCTGAGTTCTTAGGAGAATCACAGTGCAGGAACTGCAGATGGAGGAATTGAGTTAGGGAGCAGGTAAGGGCTTTCTCTCCCATCTAGAGGTGTTTTTCAAGTAGACACAGGTGCTATTTGCCTTTTCTCTGCTGCTGCTCTTCTACCAAGCGGTTTCTCACAAGCTACCTCCTGTTCTGAGGAGCTGAAGACATGTTTGAGAAGAACCACAACTTGCACTAACAATGTTGTCAAGAGGTAGCAGCTACAGCAAACTCAGCTGTGCTCAAGAGGCGTTGCTTTCTCCATCTGCTTGGGCAGGATGATCCCAGAGATGGCTGTGACTTGTCAAAGCAGCTGTGAGCTGGGCAATAAGAGGAGTCTGTCTTAAGCATGGATCTGTGGTGTTGAGAGAGCTTGGCCATTCCATAATAAGGAGTGGGAGTGCCACGCTTCCCTCTTATTGTGGAGAGTGCCACGCTATTTTGAGTCCTGCACAACTGAAAGAAGTGGACTGGAGATAGTGTTCCACTTGCTGGTATGCAGTCTGGAAAAGGCTGTTGGTCACCCAGGCTGCTTGTATGCAGAGGCCAAGGCAGGAACCTTTCCACATGCGGCTGATGTTCTGCTTTTCCCCATCTCAGCTTGCTCCTTGCTTAACTCTGCTTATTAGGATAGGAGCAGCAGGCTGACCTGGTGTTTTGCATCTGTTACCTTTTCTCACTTGTGTGGTGTTTTACTGGACATGTGTAATGGATGTACCTATTCCTTTGCTCTTACAGCAGCCCGAGAGGGTTGCATCTGAGTCTGAGCAAATGGTAACGTTTAAAGATCCTGCAGGCTATTGAAAGCCTGCTGTGCTGCACTCTGCAAAATGTCCGAGGGCAGCTCTAACTGGAAGAACTTTGTGTAGGAGAAAGGAGTGTCTTGTCTTTGACTCAAAAGGACTGTTGGAGTACCCCTATGTGGTAGAAGGGCAGGATCTTTACATTAAGCCCTGTCTTGCAATTTCCGTCTGTAGATTTATATAAGCTTTATGAAGAACAGCTTCTGTACTCTGAATTTGATAGCTGTGAAAATTGAAGCATGGAGCAGTGAACTGGTACGACCTGGTCTGTACCAGCTAGCACTCATTGCTTCTCAGATCACTCATTCTTCTGAGTCTCTAACTACAGTGGAAGTTTCTCTCCATTTTGATGACCTCAATGTGAAGCATTTTCAGATGTTCCCCTATCAGACTAAGTGTGCAACTGGACCCTTCAGGCAGGAGCTCTCATGTCATAATAGTGCTTTTGTAACAGTGGTGTTCAGAGCAGCAGGATTTGAGGTTGTCACCTGTGGAGAGCCGATATTGCAGGCAACATCTAGTGATGGGCTAAGGCAAGGACTCTTGAAGTGTGTCAGCTCTAGACTGTAACCTCAAGGAGCTGTCACCTCTTGTGATTCTGAGAGGTACAGCCACCCATCCCAAGGGCAGTCATTATTGCTTCTGGCAAATAACGTAGCGTGACCGCTTGGGCTCTCACCAGTCTCTTAGTCCTTTCCCAATGAGGATGAGTCTTGTTGGGGCTACTAACAATCACAGTAGGTTGGTTTCTTGCTACTTCCAGGTTTCTGTTTCCCAAACGCTAAAGTTGCTCTCTTTCTAATCACCTCCTCTCTGTTCAGGTGAAGTACCAGTTGCTACTCTTATTTCCTCCTGTTGGCTGGAAGCGGGTGGGGTGAACAGTTTGGTTTGACTGTATTCTGGCATACTTTCTGCCTAGCCCTTTTGCTAGGCAGAAATTTTGCCCTTCACAATTAGTGAAACTGACATGAAGAGGAACCACAGTCAAGCAGGACTCTGCAGAGCAGTTTCCAGAAGTATATAACAAATGACGTTGTAGCAATGTCCAAGACATTGCTGAATGTCTTGGCATATGCCGTTCTTCTATCCTGAACACAGACTACTTTTCATCTTAAGTTTGTGTATTTTCTTGTCCTATTTCCCCCCACACCCCTTTCCTAATTCTGTGGCTTCTGCCTTCCCCATGGGGGATAGAAACAGGGTGGTTACAAGCAAGAGAAAACAGTGATGCCTGAGTTTGCAGTCATGGCTCATGCAACCTGGGATGTGTACTGCTGTGCGGCTGATGGGCTCTTCTGCTGTGTATGCTTTTGACAAAAAACAGATTAAGTCCTACAACAACTTGTACCTTTCATGGTTCTATTCAGCATTGTTTGGCTTTGGTGGGGCAGGTGTTCACAGATGTACTCTCTCCTCATCCACTGCTGAGACCCCAGAGGTCCCTGCAGTAATTGCCTGGAGCATTTTACTTGGCTGAGAGTTGGGCCAGGCTGAGTTAATCTGATAGCTGGATTTTACAGGCTACTGCAGGCTGCTGTATTGTAAATCCCTCTTGAGGCCTAACAGGATTGTTTACAGCCATAACAGAGAACAACTCAATGTTGCCGGTTCATGCCAAATATAAACCTTTATTAGCAACACAAGTGCAAGGGGTTTTATGAATGGTTGTGTGACTGAAACTGTTTTATGAAAAACAACTTTGCCATACAGATCAAATGATTTCCAAGGAAGGAGGGTCAAATTGATCCACTGTTGGACTGTTAATTGTTAAGAAGAAACAGGAAAGGGTTAAGGAAGGAGAGATGATATTTTCCTAAGAACCATGTTTAAAAGAAAATGGGGCAAACCCAGTGCAAATGATGGACAGGGCAACCTGTGCAACCCAGCCCTCTTTACTTGTTGGCCCAAGGATAACATTGCTGTGTGCTGTGCAAGCCCAGGCATGCTGCATTGTGGAAAGCAGAGGTGGGAAAATACGGATGCTACAGATCATCTGTTGCCCAAAACTCTTCTGCAGTTAAAACCATTTGAGAGGAAAAATGCTGATGTTCAAGGGTTTCCCTGTCAGTTTTACATTGCTTACATAATAATAATTTACAGCACATAATAACTTGCAGATGCATTTTGGTGCTCTGTTCCTTGTACACAGAAATGAAAACTGTCTATAGAAGAATTAATTGGAACTTCTGTGCTGTTCCTTGGTGAAAAGATTACTTTCCTTTTTTTTTTTAATTCGTTTTTTTCAAGTACTGGACTCCAAGTAATAAACTAGCTACAGTGAGTACTTCCCAGGTCAATGCTGCAGGCTACTTCAACTGGCAACTAGTCTACTCAGAGAAGGAGCAATGGAGGCTCTGTCTCTGGACTGTTATATTATACTTTCATTGTAACTCGTTGCCTGTTTGTCCTTGCCAGACAACACAAGCCACACACAGTTGTTCCTTCCCACACAGCAGAAAATATTGTCTGCTGCATTTTACCCAGTAGCAGATAGGCATACCCGCTGGTGCCAGGAAGCTTTATGACAGGGCAGGATTTGTAAGACACAATTGTGTGTCCCAGTGCCAGCACACAGCAAGTGAGGAGGTCAACAGCATTCTTGGTCAGCGGGGGCATTTGCAGATAAATGATTCATGGCTTTGGTTATGATACTGAATTTACTAGCAAGAAAATAGAGGGTGTTGCTTTATTTTCCTGAGACATAATAAACCCACTGGCCATCCCTGCACTTGTTTTTGTGATTTCTCTGCTGAATGCAGTTATTTCCATAACTCTTCAGGTATATCCTGGCATTTGCCAGTGGAGTCTCTTGAAAGGAGGACTTGTCTGCAAGCGTGTAGGTGGTTCAGCAGTCTTAAGTTCTGTAACTTGCACACCAGCAGTGAAAGAAGGAGCAGGCCTCTGGGCGTATGGATGGCTGGAGCTCCCATTCAAACCCAAGAGATCCCAAGCTGCTGGAAATGATCCTGATTATGGCTTTGGCAGAGTGCATGTTGGCTTTGGAAGGGGCTTCAGAAGTCCATCTCCCCATCCTCAGGCAGGTTCAGCCATATGTATCTCACATCTGCCATGTCACACTTGCTTCTCTATTCCAAAGGCTTTCTGTGACAGACACTTCCCTTCAGCCTGTTTTGCAACTGTTGTGTCCATTCTACTGGAAAGTAGCCCCACTAGGAGCTGAGCACCAAGGCGATTCAGAGAGATTATCCCTAGTATTTCAGTGTCTGTATTGAAGGGATTGATCTCATCATGAGGAAGCCAGTGCTGGACACATTCAGGATATGCCTATGTCCTGCTCTGAAATGGCAGTTTGTACTGAATTTCTACTTTCCATACGAAAGTATTACCATTTTTTGATCTCTAGTGGAAAAGACTTTTAGCTATCTCCTTCCTTCCCCGATCCCCCAGAAGCAATAGAAATGACTGGAATTGGAGGTAGGGAAGTGTATCTGTATAATAGGCTCTTCCAGAAGAAGCTACAACTGGGACAGTCTTCAGCCTTGCCAGCCTACTTAAAAATTACTTACTGAGTTCCCTAACATAGGAAGACTTACCATGTTTGCAGATGGGGTTGAGTTTGCATCATCAAGATAGTGTAAATCCTGTTTTATAATCACATCTTTTAAAGCCAGGATCCTGTCTTTCACAATGACAGCTGGGATTCCCATGTAATGACACAAAAATGCTGGTCTTCAGAGAAACGTCATTTAATGCCAAGGAACTCTGGGAGGTGAAAATCCACCAGGAGTTCTGCTTGACAATGAGGAAACCAGGTACTGACACTGTAGGATTAGACACTGATTTAGGGAATGAGTTGAAGTGAGGTGTCAGCCATGATGTTATGACCCGCAGTACTCATCCAGTCATATAAATTTGTCTTTTTTTCTGTAAGCTCTGCCTGCAACAAAATTTGATGGGTTGGTTCCAAGATAACTTGGCAACAAATTACTCAGTGTTTGTCTGAGATCTGTACTGCACGTTTACTACACGTTCCACTAACAGGGACTGGAGTTAGACAAAAAGCACATCTTCTGCTCTGGAGATGATTTCACAGCTGAAAACAAGAGCTTTCACATGCTAGTTTAGCTCTTGCTTGGAAACATCCTCTGTGACTGATAAGTGGCAATCTACATTTATGCATACATATTGTTAACAGCAAAGAGGAGAGGCTGGCAAGACAGTGGCACAACTTGAGAGAGATTAGTAACAAGGATACAGGAAAGAATTCATAGGATTATCTAAAAAGGAAATAATTCCTTTTGGAAGAAGCAAATTTGTTACCGCTGTGGAAGAATGAATTTTTTGCCCGGGGGAAGGTAAAGAGGATGCAAAGATGGATTCATTATGTAGAGGAGGGACAGATAGAGCTGGTGATTTTCACCTACTGTAGCACATTAATTCTCAGAGGAACCTGAACTATTAGTGACTTGAGAAAAGGCATATGAATCACAGAAAGGCTTCAGAAGGGCTGGAGGATGTTCCGAAGGTAAGCAAAAGGAGAGTTATCCCAAGACTGACATATAGGAACATCACCTGGTGAATTCCAACAGTAGCTAGCATGCAAATATCTGCAGTGCTGTAAGTGACAGGTACTAGTCAGAACTGGCCAACTCAAAGCTGTGCCAATTTTCTCTAGAATCCCATCCAGCACTCTTTAAATCATTGGGAAGGTTCCTGTTGGCTTCAGTCTGAGTTCATGAAGATTCCTATTCGCCCCAGCCAGAGTCCCACTCCAAAGTGGATGCTCACCAGGCACGGCTTTCACACAGAAGTGGCAGGGACTGAAAGCTGTTGGTTGCCCACCACTTCCCTTGGCAGTCACTTCACAACTCCATCAGCACTGGGGCTCTGTGCTTGCTCTAGCACCTAACCCTCACCTAAAGGCTCCAAAATGCACACCCACCACTTGGGGCCCTCACACAGAAGTGGCCAGAGCTGAAGCTGGTAGTGGCCCTCACTTTCCTTTGGCAGCCACTTGTGGGCATTTGCAAAGCCCAGCAAAAGCTATTAGGGAATCTGGAAGGCAGCAGAGACTTGCCTGGGTGTCAACAAAGCCTGGCAAAGTCCCTGTGTTGCTCTGGAAGGCAGCAGGGCCCCTTGTAGGCCAAAGCAGAACCTAGCAAAAGCCTTAGGATGCTCTAGAGGGAAGCAGGGTCCCTTCTGGGCACTTGCAAAAGCCATCAGATATGGTTAGGGTTAGGTGGTTGGGGTTACAGTTAGGTTTAGGGTTAGTGTGAGGTGTAGGATTAGGGATATAATGGTTAGCGTTATGGATAGGGTTAGGATAAGGTTATGGGTTTGGGTTAGAGTTTAGTGTTAAGAGTTAGAGTTAACATTTGGTTTAGGATTAGTGTTAGGGTTAGGGAATTGGGTTTAGGGCATTAGAATAACTGAGTTAGAGTTATGTGGTTCGATTTAGGGAGTTAGGGTTAGGCCAAGGTTATGACTAGTGGGTATGATCAGGTTTTCGGCTAGTGTTAGGGTTACTTTCTGTGGTTAGGTTTTATGTTAGGGGTTATATTAAAAGTTACATTTAGAGATAAGGTTAGCTTTAGTGTTTAGGATGAGAAGTTAGAGTTATGTTTAGGATTTGGGATTAGAGTTACAGTTACGAGGTTAGAGTTTTGGGGTTAGAGTGTCAGATTTAGGTGGTTAGCTTCATGGCTGCCATTCAGGATTAGGGGCTAGGGATTAGGACTAGGGGTTAGGATTTGTGTTAAGCTTTAGGGCTAGGGTCGTGTTTAGTGGTTAGATTCAGGGTTAGTGTGGTTAGAGACAGAGCTAGGGTTAGAGATAGTGGTTAGAGGCTTGGTTGGGGATTAGTGTTAGGTTTGTGGTTAGTGTTTATAGCTAGCATTGTGTTTAGAATTAGGTTTACCTTTTGGGGTTTATTTTAGATGGTTAGAGCTAGGGGTTAGGGGGTTAGATCTAGAAGGTTATGTTTAGGGTTAGGATTTATGGTTAGGTGCTAGTGTTTAGGAGTAGAGGTTAGTTTTAGCATTAAGGTTTAGGGTTAGGTTTAGCGGTTAGGTTTGGTTTTAGAGTTAGGTTTAGCTTTAGGGGATAGATTTAGGGCCAAGGTTAGGTTTAGGGTTTGTATCAGAGCTAGAGTGAGCTTTAATGATTAGGGTTTAGGGGTTTTCTGATTTTTTAATCATAAAAGTTAATTAATAATAAGAGCTGTAATGGATGTGGTATCTGTCAGCTTTAGCATATTACTTGCTATTGTTCCATATGCCATTTTTAATTGTAAATAGATTACAGCTGACACACAGTTTTAGTACAAGTTTGAACTGTCAAGAAAGACCCCTAGGTTTGACAAGCCAGTCAGACATGCAAGTGATACAAATTGAGGAGGAATTACTGGTACTTTGGAAGACAGGCTCATGGAGTAGATGTGTCCTGACATAAATAGGAGATGTTGGTGTCATTCAGGAGATTCATGGAAAGCAGTTCATGCAGCCAGAAATAATCAGATGCATAAGTAGAAGAATGGCAAAGAAGCCAAGGAACAGATCAGAAGCTGCAAGATATGATGACTAATGATAAAAATCACTAGCCTGATGCTGTTTGTAGGTGGAGCAGAAGCGAGTCACACCATCTAACACTGGCAAGTGCATCCCAAATCATATCAGCCAGGCTGTACTCTGCTGTCCTTAGCATGTGTTAAACTACAGCATACAGCATCAGATTTAGGAAAGAAAGAATAGAAATGCATACACAAGTCCTTTGAGAAGTGCAACAGAAACAATGAGTGGTTGAATAAAAAACAAAGAGAGCCAGAAGTGTTTAATCCAGGAAGACAGGCAAAATGGGGTGTCATGATATTCTGAGGATGGACAAAGGGACGTTGTGCAGAGTTTGGATAGTAAATCAGTAGTCATGAAGCATGGAACAAGCCCTGATCTGCTGCATCTTTCTTAGAGCTAGTAAAGACTAAACTATGTATTTATCATACAGCTGTGCTCTAGGATGCAAATAAATAGAAAAATAATTAAACAATTAAGTGACTTAATAACCACCATAGTCATCCTGGATGAGTTCATAGTTCTCTGACCTGCAAGGAAGTCTAGTTCTTGTTTCATGCAGGAGTAGCAAACTCGATGGGCAGTGAGATGCCAGGACTTGAGGCTGATTATATCTTACATATATTATATATATCTGTGTTCAGTCACTGGATTTCAAGTTGAAAGAAAGGATCTGAGAGAACAGAAGACTTTGGGTGCTGTAATTCAATATAGCGTTTAAACTGAATGGCAGGATCTCTGACGATACAGCAGAGGTGATAGGAATGTAGATCTAGCAGCTGGAATGCAGAGAGAAGAGGCCTGGTCAGAAGATCAGGATGTGCAAATCTGGTTACTACATATAAGACCAAAAGATGATAAGTATTGCCATTCATTTAAGTATAGCTTGGCCAAGGATGCAGTGGCAAAGTCCCAGCCTGTGCGTGTCCACTGTACTCTAGGCATCTATGCTCAGCATTGCTGCAAAGGTTTCTTAGAATTAAGAACTCTAAAATTGTTCTTGCTGCAAGGCTTTTCTGAGAAAATACTTCTTCTTTTGCTCTGAGCAAGCAAAAAGTAAAAAAATCCAGCTTCCCTAGAGCACAGGTGAGGGGACTAGCCACAGAGCCCTTCCCACAAAGAAATGGGAGTGGACTCTGCTCACACTGAGGCAAAGAGAAGGGAAACATTCATGGCAATCTTTGGAGCATTTTGGACAAATTGCTTGTCCTGTCCACAGAGCAATTGAAGATTGTTCATGGAGACTCTTGAATTGAGGGTATTGTAAAAATAAGTCATTAAAAGGGTAGGATGAATTTAGTACAGAAGCAGAAACTGGAGTGAACAGGGACAGGTAGTAAAACAAGAACAAAATGGCCACTCAGCACATGGGGACAAACAAGAGGGTCCACTGAAAGGAGTGATATCTCTCAAGATGAGGCACTCCCAACAACAAGAGTTTCCAGCACCCATTTGCCTTTGTCTTTCTCCCCAGTGAATGCCTCAGCCTAGAACTCAGCAAGGTCAGGGGCATATGAGCCTCACCCTCATCTCTCTTTGAGGGCAGCAAGTCTCCTCAGCCCCGTACATGGAGAATGCAGCCAGTCACTGACCAGGCTCTTCAGAAGCATGTAGAAAAGGCAGCTCTTGACTCAGTGCTTTAAATCTCAGGACTCCTTCCTCCAAGTCGATGCAACACTAAAGAAGGGGAGAGCCAGTTACTTGCTGGACATTTCAGATAGCAAATCTCATTATGTCTTATGACTGGCAAAAATCTGTATAACTGCCAAACAACCCCACTTTGGGCTTTTAGAAACCTTACAGTTCCTCACCCTGTCCCCCATGCTGTGTCTTTGCTCCTATTCCATTCAATGGATTCCTCTCCAAGCCCTTCACAGGGCCATTCCCCTCACTCGTTCCTATGACTGCCTTTGAGGTGATGTCTTCACATCACTTAGCTATTCAGCCCAATGCTTTTCCTGCTTTATGAGTCTGACACATGACTACAAATACTTGACAGGCAAGAGCAATCTTGCAGCAACCATATTCTGTGCCTCCCAAGAGTCAGGCTCAGCAGAGCACTAACCCTGAACTGAGCTGACAAAAGATGACTCTTTCTACTCATGCCCAGCTAGTGTTGGACCTGAATGTGATCATAATAGCTTTATTTGGCTCAAAGCAAGGACAGAGTTTGTTGACATCTGCCTTCAAAAGGCAATGCAGCTTTAAGTGTGCCTTGCCTTTTCTTGTCTCCTCTTCAATTTCCTCTTCCTGTTTGCAACTTGTATGGTCAGGAATACAAAGAATGGGAGATGTGATAGTACCCTATTGGATGATTCCTTTCTTAAAACCTTTAAGAAGTACTGGAAAGGAATCAGTGGCTCAGAGCATCCTGCAACCAGGCAGCTGTGCAACAAGCATTGCAAGTGGCAACTTGGCAGACCTGGTCATAAGTATTTCTGATGCTTACAGCAACAAAATCTTGTAGAACTTCTTGAGAGGAGCCCTACAGTAAGAAAATATTCCTTACCTTGAGAGACAACAGAGTCTGGAGACCAATGCAAAACTCCAGCATTTCATCATCTGAGAAGAGAGAAGAGACTGATCAGGCTTAAGGCTATATATGCTGCCTCTCTAAAAGGAAGTGTGTCTCCTGTAAGGTGGTGTGGAATATGAGAGCACCTGGTTCATAAAGTTATATTGTTATGGTCTATTCTGTCTAAAGTAAATAAATAACAAGGAAACTGATGAATTAAACATACAAACATTAATAAGCAGATGGTAACAGTGACAATTACAAAGACCAGCGCTCTTCTGTCACTGAGTGGTGAGCCGCTAAAGGAGCTACTTAGGCACAGCCCTGAAAAGGGTCAAAATGAACTCTGTAGCTGATACAAGAAGGGAACCATGATTGTCATGAGTACTATGAGATATTTGAGGGAGCCTGTGGGGTCATGTAAAACTTACTATGGGCTGTATAAGGGAAGGGTCAAAGGCAGGAGAAGGCAAGCAGCAGGATGGATCAGGGAAGAACAAGCGTGGAAAAATGGAGAGAAGAGGGGATAATGGGGCCAGTCACATGCAAGCAGGCTGTTGGTCAATTCCCTTGTCCGACCAAACCCTGTGCCTGATGACCGCAGTCTATCTGATCTTCTTATTAACTAATTTTATTAAGTGATTTTTTCTCCATAACCTCTCTATGCTATATGTGACTGCTGCAAGTCTTAAGTGTCAGCCAGTGTAGAAGATGCCACAGGTTAAAGGGCAAATAGCTGTAGATGTCAGGAACCAGAGGGACTGTTGTGCAAGAGAGGTGCCAGTAACTGAAGGGACCACAGGCCATAGGGCTCATAGGGGTGTGTCAGGAACTGGAGAAGAGGGTGGACTCCACAGGTGCCAGCAGTTAGAGAGACCAGTGTATGAGAGAAGCCTGGGTGCCGGTAACTGGGGAAGGAAGCACAGGCCATAGGGCTTATACACCTGGACCCCAGCAACTGGAAAGCCTGCACTTGTGTGTTGCAAAGTCGAAGTTCCAGAAACTGGAGAAAGACTATGGGTCACAGAGCTTTAGGTCTAGGTGCCAGCAACTGGAGAGATCAAGCATGCAAGAGAGATCTGGGCACCAGCTCTGACCAGGGTCACAGTGGCCTTAGGTTTATAGCCAGGACCTGAAGAGAACAGGACACATGTTCCAGAGATCTAAATGCCACAAACTAGAAAGACTTGGGTGTGTTTGTATTTCCCAAGTGAATTTAATCCTATATGCTTGTGGTTTTGTATACATAATTAGCTAGCAATCTTCAGTCTGGTCTAGCCAGTGAGTAGGAGGAATACTGCATCTGGAAAGACTTAAGGTGTGGGTTAGTGGCTAGCTAAGGGGCTAGTGTCCTGACATGAGTATAAGACAGACATAGAAGCTGTACTGTTATTTGAAGACTCTGTAAATATGAGTGTGCTTGTGAATCTAAAGACTGAGGATGTGTGAGCTTCTGCTAGTGAACTTCAGTCCTGGTCATCTAGAGAGGAGTACCAGGACTGGGCTATTGTGCTGGTGTTTATGTGAGTACTGATAAAGGCACTGCTCTTTGTGTGGTAATCTCTATGGCTGGCCTTGTCTGTGTTCTCTCAGTATGTGCCTCTCTGGCATATAGGTTCAGCCTTCCTGTTGTCTGAACCTAGCACTAAGAGCATATATTGGACTGTTGATTGGTGAGAGTGGCCTCCTAGGTCTTAAAGCCGTCCATCTGGACTTCAGTGGCAGGGAAGGAGGAATCCCCAGGTCCTGGAGTCTGCAGCATTCAGCAGCCACCAGTAACATCATTAATACTTCCCTTGTCTCCAGGATGCCTGCTTGCCCTATAACCAGTGGCTGTATTTTCTAATTTATTTATAACCGCATATGCAAGAGCACAGTGTGCGCAGGGAGATGCAAGGCACAGATACAGCAATTCTGTTCCTTCCAGGCAGCCATTTCCACATCCCAGAAAAATGGATAGGGGCTACAAGGCTGTGCTGGTACAACTACAAGAACAAGTAGAGGGGAAACCAGGGAAGAAGAGTGAGCTGGAGTGTGGAAGAGGAGGAAGCTCTTTCTAGATGACTAGGAAAGTGGGAAGAATGGACATGAAAAGAGGACAGGGAGCAAGGGAGGCCTTGGAAGATGACCAGTACTCATCAAAGATGAGTAGACAGGTAAAGGCAAGAGGGTGAAGCTGGAAGACTAATAGGGAGAAAGAACAGGGAAAAAAAGATGACGAAGTTGTTTTCAGCATATGCATAGCATGATGTAAATGCAGAACATGCAGCATTTTTGCTGTTTTCTGGGCATGCTCCAGTGGCTGTGACTTGATCTTGTCTCCTACGGCTCCTTCCTTCAAATGGTCCTGCCTTAGAACACCAAGGGAAACTCAGCGCTCTGGGGCTACCAGGTTCTTTCAGGGTGCTCCCTGCAGCAGAGGCAGATGAGTACACAGACAAAAACTCTGGGGAATTAGCTGTACCCTCTGTCAGTTTCTCTGATGACTCCCATCCAGCCAAAGACACAAGTGTCTATTCAGCAGGAGAACATAGGGCACCAGAGGACTAATCAAGCAGTCTGGATAATTTTAAGAAAGGTCCATTTCAGAAGGAAATGAGAATTTTCCACATTACACACGTGTTAAGACCAAAAACCACCTCATTTCTCTCCACTTTCAACATCTTCTGTCTTCTCTGTGCTGTTCCTATGCCCTTTGCTTTTGTTATATTGAGGGTATTCACAGTGCTTAATGATCTTGGCCAGCAGTGGAGATGACTGCATCACCAGCCTCCCACTGCATTATGTTTTTCCCAGAGATCCTTTAAAATGGCTTTGGCAGGTCAAGAGGGACACAGGAAAACTGGGGAAGAGGAGGGGCTGACACTCTCACCTACAACCAGTGCTGAACACAGCACTGTCTCCTGGCCAAATTGCAACTCCATATGTTCTACTCGGCCAACAACGCTGGGGATGGGTAGAGAGAGGTCTCCACAGTCCATGGCAGACACTTCTTCCAGCCTGTGAGACACAAGAGGTGTTATTTCCTCAAGTGGAGGAAAAGGAGGAAAAGCAGGACTCCTCACTGATGGTCTTAATGGGAACAGGCCCGTAAGAGGAGGAATCTTTTTCATACAGCATGGCTGGAGGCAGATTCCACAAGCAAAACCATAAGGCGCTGTCCATTTGTGTTCCTCATCACTGAGGCTAGCCATTAGCTGCGCAGCTTTGCCCTGCAGTACACACACACAGAATGACACAGCTCTGAGGTCTGTACACAACTTTGCCAGTGCTCCTGATACCTTGCTCTGTAGCCCACCCTCTGCATCTTCTCCTACAACAGCCATGTGCACATGCAAAGCTGCTAGTAATTATCACTGGAGCTGGGAATCAAGAGTGCCTTGGTTTTTGCCACAGATTTTCTTTAGCTACCCCTCCTTTTCTACTGCACAAAGACTTACCCCAGCTGGTTTAAGCAGCTCTTGGAGATGAAATTTGGTAGACACCCAGTGTTAACAGTTGCTTTCAATACCTGACCTTGGCACTAGAAGAAACAATAACAGATAATTACTGTGGGCTCAAAACTGTCATACCCACTCCTCCAAAGGTGTGACAATCCCTTAGACCTTCCTTAGCAACATAGCCAAATATGTAGTGTTTTAGGCAGTGGTCAGGAGACTCATCCAAGGCAATGGTGGTCTCCCAAGTGCTCTGCAACCTCTGCCAAAGGCTTCTTTTTGAATTTGTCTTTTTTAATTTCTGTTTGATTGCCCAGACACTTACCTGTTATTAGAAACTTTAACCTAGCAGTTTTTCAGTCAAGAGAATTGGAACTAAATAATCTTAAGATCCTTTCCAACCCTAACCATTCTATGATTCTATGTCTCGTGCTGTCTGGTTCTCACTGCCACATCAGCCCTGCCTCGAAGGATTGTGGCAAGACTAAGCAGAGAGACATGATAAAGCACAAAGTGCAGATACATGCTAAGTATCAGTATCTTCATCCTCTGTACTGTGCTTCCCTGTGCCTTCTAGCTATCTAAGCAGGTATACTAGCCTTGAGTGTCAGGTCAGGTATGCTATCACATCTGCCCAGACTGCAACCTGCAGACAGTGTCCAGGTAAATCAGCTCTTCCTCATTAACAGACATGAATTCTACCAGGAAAGAGTTAACACCCCTGTGGCTCACAGAAGCCAGCTGTTCATTGCTCAGCTACAGAAAAGGCATTGTATCAGCTCTTCAGAAACAGAAGACCTGGAGTATGGATAGCAATTGCTAAAGAATCACTTTGGGAGCAGGCAGACCTGAGATGCATTGTCGTGATAATAAACTGAAACTATCACTAGGCAGATGCTTGAGGTTTGATTCAGAGCAGGCTGGGAAAATTGCAAGTTAGACATTTGCTAGGATATAACAGGACAGTGATTATTCTGTAGAAAACAGAATCTCATGCAGTGGTAAACAGGCCTGCACAGTTACCAGCTCCAACAGCCTCATAAAAGCTATCTACTTTTCAATTATACCACTAACCATTTGTCCAGACAACCCCCCAGGAGCCTTAGAGGAGTCGTTGGTCCAGTGTAACACAAATACAATGCCGATTAGGTAAGGAGTGCACAGGCAGCTGATGAGCAAGCCTTAGTGGACTAAGGACTTTTCGTCACATTACACACTCTCATCTCTGCCCCAAGATTTTCAGTCTATTACTATCAGTCACCAATAATCTTTATCTAAGGATCAATTATAGGGATTTACGAAAAAAAAAGGGGGGAAAGGAATCAGTAAGAATTATAAAGAGCTTTGTTTTCTGAAATAATGTCAGTTCCAAAGTCAAGAAGCTGCTTTAACCAACCAAGGTTGATTGCAGATTGCTTTGTCACAGAGGAAAAGCACCCTTGGACAGCAGTGAAATCTTTCAGCATCTATTTCCAAGTCAACAAGAGACACCACAAGAAAAATAACAGCCTGATTTTATGATGCAGATGCCATTCATGACAAGCTTTCCAAAGTGCTTTGCAAAAACTGCAACAAAAAGAGGCAAATTTGCTGAAGTCAGATTGGCTAATTAATCTGCTAATTAAATAGGAGGGTGAGAGACTGTATTACACCACTTATAGACTGGGTTTGTCTGTGATGTCTGAAACTTAAAAAGACCTTAGGCACAGGGCTACTGTAACCTCTTAGAGTGAAAACACTTATTGCCTGAATTTCCATGTATCACTGAAGTCTACATACCTTCAGCTTTATTACCCAGTCAAGTTCAGTTAGTAGTCAGGTGATGCATTTGTTACCACTTTGAAATTTTCAGGATACTTGCCTGAGTGTAAATGGAAGCTCTATGCTGGTAGATGTTCTTTTCTCAGGATATGCTGTCAGAGACAAGAGATTTCACTGGGGTTGTGTTCCATTTCTAATAAAAACTACACCATAGTGAAGCAGTTCTCCAACAGCTGCCACCTCACCTTTCTGGTTAAAATGAACTGGCAGCCTGAGTCCTATTTCCTGCCGTAGATCTGTTGCTTCTTTTTGGACTCCATGAATGTGAACATGAAAAGCAGCAAGACTAAAAAGAAGGGGAAGAGAGTTTCCCTTCCTTCAATGTAAGAAAATTAACTGGGGCAAACAGTGATTGGCTCTTAGAAGGACAGAAAAAGAGAGAAATGCCTGTGCAGAAGATACTAAGATCAGAGAGAGTGAAGTGCAGTGTTAGACCTGTTTCCTTGACTGTGATGTTCATTAACCTTCCTCCTCGAAGGATGGTTAATGTGTATGACAGCGGGAGTACAGTCCGTTAGAAACACAAAAGGAGAATGGGTGGCGGACTCTGACACTAACTTAGCTGGGATATGATACCTATGCATGCCTGTCCTTGTTCAATGTGCACGCTTGTCCTTGTTCAATGTACATGCCTGGCAAAATAGCATCCTGTATCAGTGAATTTCCTCTCACAGAACAACACAGAGTGGTGATTAAAGAAAAAGAAACACCTTCATTTGCTAAAAAAAATACTTAAGGTATTTGAAGAAATCACACTGAAAGCCATTCTTCCTACTAGTCTGTATTCTCAAGAATGGTTATATTAACCTAGCTACACAAGAGTCTAAAACCCAGAGTACGCAATGCCTAACTGCAACAGTAAAAGCTGGAAAATAAAGCAGACAATGGCTTTGCATGGTACTGAGACACCTGAACATTTCAGAAACTTTCTACCAGGTTGTGTTCATATGATAATTTATAGTGACAACTGAATTTTCAAAGGTATATGTGTTTTTCTAACATGTGAGATGTTCTTTAGGAAAGGTAACTGAAATAAACACAGCTTTAAAATGGATTTTGCATACCTGGTCTGTATCTTGATGAGTCTCTTATCTGCATATTGCTGAACAACTCTAACCATGGAGCCCTCTTTCATGGGGCACAGCTTTTGGATGTGCTTTCTTAACTACAAGGGCCAGGGAGTAGTGTGTTCTGCTGTATAGGAGGATACAAGAAGACAAGTGATCTAAAAATACTGCTTCCATAAAGAAATGCCATAGTGCTAATTCAGAGCACATTTACCTACTTTCTTAGGAGGTCCTTTGACACCTAAGAGAATCAGACCAGATTGTATCCAGTAAATGTAAATCAACTAGGCGCATCTGTCTCAAAGTGATAAGGAGACTTTTGTTGCTTTTGTATGCAGTTATGAAATACGTCATGGGAAAGCTGTCCTCCAAAGGAAGGAGGTGTGATTAAGGTAATTTATCTTCAAATATGGACAACTAGAATGCATGTGGCAGAAAGGCTTTCCTCTGTCTGCTGGAAGAACTGAATCCAGGCTCTAGGAAACACTGTGCAGGAAATATTATCTCTCTGGCTGCAGCTGGCTTTGCATTTAATAACATAGCATGGCCCCTGGGAGTGGGGCAGCTGAAATTCATAGAACATTTGCCATAACTGTGGAATCAGCAGCACCAAGTTATTGCCTTACCTGGCACTGTATTAGCAGCGATGAAGTCTCTTTTCTCTTATCCTCTCTCTTTTCCATCTTTTCTTCGTGGTCTTTTGCCAGTGGAGATTGAACCCATGCAGACTGAACCCTAGTCTCACCCCGCAGCTTGTTCAGATTGCCTTCCAGGAGCCGCCGCTGGACCACACTATGTGGCTGCTGTCTCCATCACAAAGAAAGAGAAATTCCAGCTAAGTATGGCTCTAAGGACAAGGACGTTTGCTAGGACAGGGAAGAAGATTGCAAATGTTTGACCTTTTTTGATGAAAGACAGGCTTATCCCAAAAAAGATTTCTTTAAATCCCAAGATTGTTTCTGTAACTGCTAAGGTGATGTTAAAAGTGTTGGGATGCTTGTGACAGGCAGATCTCTGGGATGCAATTACTGGAGGAGAAGAACATGCCTGATGGATGCTCTCCCCACACATATCTGTTCCTTCAGCTAAACATGCACATAGCAGTCTCATACGTGTTCAGGTACTGCAATACACTACCTGATGTGTGTGTGCTGACATCCAACCAGGCACACTCACATCTTCTAATAGGGAAGGGACAGGGGACACAGCATGTGTATGATGTACACGTGGGTAAGAAGGCAGGATTCCAGAAATTTTAGGTGCACAAGCAATTATTGGTAGTAAAGCAGGAAGCTTCCACTGCATAGGAACTTAAAACTAGCTTCTAATGTTATTTGGCATCTGTTTTTGTTCCCCTCCATCAGAAGTGGTACTATTTTGGCTTCCTAGTTGGGGGAGCATCTATGAAGCCTTATGTTGTTCACAGCTAGAAGGGAACACCATCAGCAAGATCAGTGATTGAAGGAACTTCATTTACATCTCATGTATCTCAGTCATATCTCATGTATCTTGTATTCCTCATTCGTGTCTCCTTTTTTCTGGGCAGAATAAGGGAGGTGCACCAAAAGGGAAGAAAAATTGTGAAAGTGTTCATGTCCCGATATTGCATACATACAGAGGAAAGTGTGGCTTTGGAACAAAAGCTCCCTTTGTTATCAGCTTGATGCCCTATTTCTTGCCCAGTATTGACATTGCAGAGCCTGTCCTTGCACAGCCAACAATAAGCATCATCAACAAAGTAGTCCTGTTGGAGGTAGCTTTACAAAAATCAACTTTCAGATGGTCCATCAGTTTGATGTATGACCTTAGCAATGTGCAGGCCAAGCATCTGAATTAGAGCAGACCTGCCAATAAACTGGACTGTATTAACCCTACAGTGTGTGTGTGTGCTTCAGTGTAGCTTTATGCTAGGTCAGAGAGCTGAGGCCAGGGAATTGTGTAAATCGCAACTCAAAGCACACTAACTTGTCAGTTTTGCCCAATGGTTGGAGCAGGAGAGCTGTTACTGGCTCTTTGATTGCACTCAGCATTGCTCTTTGCAGAGTGCCAAGTCCCTCATGCCTCTGTTTCCCTGTCACTCAAGGGGCAAATGACATACTGCATGAAAAACACTGCAGTAGTTGAAAAAGTGAGGTAAAAATATCTCTCTGTTCCTGGTCTTTTCCTAGCCAGCTGTGCAAGCCCACAGCATAGTTCACTCCCTAAATACTCTGAGCACAGTACCAGTTTGGCTGCCAGCTAACATCTGGGCCATGGGAAAGGGCAGGAAATTGACAGCAGGTCTCCAAATTCCCATCCTCCCTCCTGTCTCCTCTCACTATACAACATGCAAAGGACCTTTCCTTCTCCCTGCAGTCTTTCCCACAGAAAGAGCAGGCCCTTTGCATCTGCCACGTCTATCCCCTTCTTGTCACTCAGGCTGGGAAGAGGCAAGCACTGATGAGGAGTAGCTGAGTTTTGGGACTGTGGGTGCATCTGATTCAAGAACAGACTCCTGGGGCCCTTCCTGTCTTCTGTCTCACTGGTGGGACAGAAAAGTGGAGACCATTGTCTCTCTTAGGCTGGTAAGAAACAGCGAGATGAAGAGGAAGGAGAAGACCTGAAGGGGATTGTGGCCAAAATCTGGAAGGCAGGCCCTCTCAGGACTCTTAGAAGGGTCAGAGCAGATTCTCAAGTGCAACTCATCACATTGAGGCTCTTCAATATGAAATCTCAAGGCTTTGCTATGACTAGTGAAGTGGCATGAGCTGGGGATCTTGCCTTTGGGAAAGGGAGAAGTCAAGTCTTCAGACTTTCAGAATATTTTAGCTCATGCAGCTACTTGGTTTTTTACATTAAAAAAAAAAAAAAGTGTCACGCATGTAGTTGTTATGAAACTGGAAATGTGAGGTTTCCACTGAAATGTATAGTTACTCATTATTGGAGATTGGGTGGGCCTATCAAATCCCAGACGCTGTTGGGTGCATTGCATAAGCGGAATGAATACCCAGAATTACACAGCACAGAGAAGAGTGGCAAAAAGTAACAGCCTGACTTTGGCTGTATAAGAAAACATGTAGCTTTTAAATGACATGGGACCTTGCTCTAAAATTAGGACACATGGGTCTACCAGAGCTGTAGTCTCTGCATTGTCAATGGAGACCTGTTTTGGTGAATTAATTAAACTCTCCTCCCAGTGTAAGTGCTATAGGAGTCTGGGATGTTTTATGTTTTGCACTCTCTCCAAGATCAACCTCTCCAGCTGTTTTGTTTTCAGCCCTGCATTCCTGTCCTCCAGGACAGAGTTAGATCAATTTAGGGCATATAGATGGAGTTTAACTTGGGGCTGGAGGAGTGCCCAAAAGCGTATCTGGGACTCTAATTTGTAGCCCCCAAAACATCACAGTGACCATCGAGTTTCAGGGACTGCTAAAACGGTCTTGGAAATCAAAGGCCTGGTTCTTCTCTTGCCCCAAAGGAAACCAGAAACAGAGGTACCACAGTTACCTCGTTGACCCCAAACATTGCATGGCGTGTGCATACTTTGCACGGGTACCACACTTTGTTTGCTGCCTTCTAACACCAGCACAAAAGTGCCATGGCTGAAAGGACATTATGCTTTATTCACTGCTCCTTAGCTCCATGCTAAAAACGTTTCAGCCATTCTGTTATGGACCAGACATGAACTATGCAGAGTTTTTCAGCAACAGAAAGCTGTCTGTGCGTGCAAGGAAATCTCCTGGCTAGAATGCTTAATTTGACCAGGAGGTCAAATGGCAATTGCAGCTCATGGCAAGTGACTTGGACAAGGCCTATCTTGCTAGAGCAAGCATTTAGGGGTTCAGAGTGCCAGCCTCTGGAGGCCAAGACTGCCACCCATACTGTGCAGGATTCTCACAGTCTTTGGCTGGCACCACAGCTGTCATTTTGGGGCATGGTGTGAGTCAGTTCCAAAGCAAAACATGTAGACATGTCTTTCTGCCTTTGTGGGTGGGCTCAGCAAACACTCAAAGACTCAGAAGTGTCTCCTCCCCATCCCCTGACGAAAGCTGTACAAGGAAGACCCAGGGGTATGCCTGGCTATCCCCTCCTGAGGAGATGTTTCTGCTGCAATGCAGTAGGACGTGTAAGGCCAGTGCTAGCCTGCCCATGCTGCCAGCCTGACCGAGGCCCTCAGGCTCTGGTGAGGCCATACCACCTTCCTCGTGGAAGGTCCTGTTCCCAGCTAACATGACACTTATGTGACTCCCCTCTTGTACTTCAGACAGTACAAGACACAGGCTTAGTTGTGTTCAGGGCCAGAGGGATGTTCAAGACTACTCGCTGCTGACTGCCATGTGCAGCTGCTGAGGGCTGGCAGAGATGAGGCAGCAACTCAGGGTGACTCAGAGGAGCCACCCTTGACCCTGCAAGTTGTGGGACTTGCAGGTGGCTGCGGGGAGGGCGGTGGGAGCAGGTAGGTGTGCCAGCACGGGAACATGGCACTGACCCCTTGTCTGTGCACAGCAGAGTCGCTGCACCCAAAGGTTTCAGCAAGGAGGATAGCTTCCATCCAGGCCCAGCACCTGGGACCCTGCCTATCCCACACGTGTGCTCCCTTGAACAGCAACACCTCGCTGCCGGCAGCCATGTGGCCTGCCGCTGCGGTCTGAAAACAACCAGTGGGGGTACACACAGATGAGCAACCATGGCAGTTGCTGCAATGGTCTGAGGATATGGGGGAAGCATGGGCTGCAGAAGGGGACAAGTTCTTTTATGATACACACTGGCACAGTTGGGTTTATGCCCTCATCACTGGCCAGACCTAGGCCCTAGTTTGGGAAAATGGTTTAGACCTCCACATCCTTGAGCAGTTAAACTCCACAAGGGATAGAAGTTAGATAGCAAAACTGCCACTGCAAGGGGGAGATGCGTGCAGTTAACCCAGCAAAAGTGCAGTTAAGCTGGCAAAAGATATTGTGGAAACTGCTCCCAGCCCTTGGGGAAGTGCCACCGCACCATGGAGTGCCCCAGCTCCTGGAACAAATCCCCCTCCCCGATGCCTCCTGCTCCACAGGCCTCACGCCCGTGCCTCCTCCCCACAGCAGTTCCCAGCTGGGATGAAGGCTATTAGGACAATGCCTTTCACGTGGAGTCTCACTGGACTTACCAGATCCTTGGAGGTGCCAAGCCTTGTCAAGCCATCCAGGGGCAGCAGGTCAGCAGAGTCCTTGTGCATGAACTGGGTAGCTTGTTTAAGGCGCCTCTTCTGCTGCAGAATAGCTTTGTTCCTCAGCTCCACCTCACACTCCTGTCGCTCCAGGTCAGAAGTACCCTCACTCTGCTTTTCCTCCTGGTCTCCTTGTCCCAGTGGCAGAGGGCAGCCCTTCCTTGTGCTCATGGTGAAGATTCAGACAGAACAGGTCCTTTTTGGTATTTGCTGAACTTGTCGTCTGGTGTTTGCCTTCCTAAGGCTGACCCTTCCCTGTAGCTCTCCTTCTCCCCCTTTCTCTGCCTTTCTTCTGGCTCTCTTAATTATAACTCACACATCTCTGAAGTGTCTCTGTACCTTTTTATCCTTCTGTCCTCTCCACTCCCCCGGTGTCCCTCTGCCCCCCTGCCTCTTTTTCTCCTTCCCTTTTCCTGCCCTGACTGCAGCTCTTCCTCTTCCAGTCGGTGGGTCCCTGTCGTAACAGAAAAAGCCCCACGTCAGAAACCAATTTCCATAAATTACAGCAGAGCCGGCAAGATGCTCCAGCTGGAAAAATCCAGCAGCAGAAGGATGGTCCCGCTGCTGGGGGCTGGACTTACCTCCCTTGGGCTGTGCATGCGCACACACGCGCGTCTGTGTGAGTTTGTGTGTGTGTAGACTGCCTATTCCCCCCCTCCATACACTGAAGAGGCAGTAAATCAGGTTATGCATTTCAGTGTCTCTGCTGTGGGGGCTTTGGCGCATTTTAGCGAATCTGTATATACCAGCAATGACATGATTCAGCCAAGATGATGCAGTGCTGTGGTAAACGGGAGAGAGCGTCTGCCTCAAGGCTCCTGGCAGGCATGCCCAGTGTAATTTCTGCAGCATGTTATGTATTTACAATAGGCTGCACTGAAGGATTTTACTATGTAGTTATATTGGAATGCTGAAGGCCTGGTTTCAGACAGGGCTAATTGGACCAGAATCTGCCCTCATTTTCACCCCTCTCCACCTAGAGAAATTCCCCCATAGTTGCAGAAGCCTAAAATCACTGGCTTGTTGATGCCAGTGGACTTGATCCCCTGTTTACACTAAGAGTATGCTTGCAGGGCTGCACTGTGGGATATCTGAACCAGAGCGGACATCCCTCCTCTCAGGTGAGAGAGGACATGGCTGAACTCACCTTTTCAACTTTCTGCCTCCATGTTATCCTGCTTGAAACTAGAAGTTCAACTTGCACTGATACTGCTTTATTTTGATCTCTTTTCACTGGTGAATGCACTGCCTCAGTAAGCATTAGTTCTGATATCAGGTACAGTGGAGGAGACTGAGTTTTGTTCAGGTGTGAAGCTGAGGACAGCATGACCTTTCCATGAATGTCAAATGGGAATGAAACAGCTTTCATATGCAACACAGAAGGAAGAGCAGCAACAGACTATGAAAACTGCAGCAAAAGGAGGCTTTCTGCTTTTCCCTTTCTTATTTTCCAGCTTAGCAGTATGTAACATTCCAACATTACTGATGCCAATTATTTCTGTTCTAGATTGCATATGACAGGAGTTTGCAATGTTAGGAAGTAAATCTAGTGTAAGTGCAGTCAGTCATCGTGAAACCTCAGTGTGGTCACAGAAACTACATAAAAGTTGGCCTTAATGCAAAACAAACCCTGGTGTTTACCTTTTACTGCTTGCTACTCATCACAGCGTTTGCATTTTTCTTGGGATCTGTTGTTTTCAAATGTTAGAAGGGAGGCTGGTCATTTTTAGAGTCATTGTGAAATTTGAAGAGGTTAACCTTTTTGTTCCCAGTATGCTAATTCTTTTACACAAAGTATCACGGTTCCAACAGCACCAGCCTGCAGAACCAGATTTAGCAGAAATGGGAGTAGAAATATATTCTAACTTCTTTACACTATAAGGCCAAACTCCAACATCATAGAATCATAGCATAGTTAGGGTTGGAAAGGACCTTAACATCATCAAGTTCCAACCTCCCTGCCATGGGCAGGGACATCTTGCACTAAACCATGTCACCCAAGGCTCTGTCCAACCTGGCCTTGAGCACCGCCAGGGATGGAGCATTCACAACTTCCTTGGGCAACCCATTCCAGTGCCTCACAACCCTTACAGTAAAGAACTTCTTCCTTATCTAACCTTATCTAACCTGATCAAACCTGAACTTCCCCTGTTTAAGTTTGAACCCGTTACCCATTGTCCTATCACTACAGTCCCTAATGAAGAGTCCCTCCTCAGCATCCTTATAGGCCCCCTTCAGATACTGGAAGGCTGCTATGAGGTCTCCACGCAGCCTTCTCTTCTCCAGGCTGAACAGCCCCAACTTTCTCAGCCTGTCTTCATACAGGAGGAGCTCCAGCCCCTGATCATCTCCTTGGCCTCTTCTGGACTTGTTCCAACGGCTCCATGTCCTTTTTATGTTGAGGAAACCAGAACCGTACACAATACTCCAAGTGAGGTCTCACGAGAGAATAACACAGGCAGAATCTCCTGAAAAGCTCAGCAGAGCTGTTTTCTACTGTCTTCATCTCTCTGCAAGCCAAATTAAGAAGAGAGTCTAAATGATGGATATTCCTACAGAAGCTATGTTCCTAAGGTCTTGATTTTTTGCTTCTAGGTTGTGGTGATTCCTGATTTGCACACACTTTCGACCTCTTGTGGCCTCACTGAGCATCCTTCGAGTCTTGTTATTAAGTTCTTTAACCACCCCCATAAAGCAATACTGAATCATGCACTTCTACTCTTACACAGGGCCAAGAGGTGTTTCCCCTCCTGCTGATTGTGAACACCTCAGCAGGCCAGCCTGGACAAGGCAGCTCTGTGTCTGCTGGAGCAATGGCAGTGCCAATTTTCATAAAGACTCAGAATGGATCCTAACATTATAAAGTAGAACAGAACATCTTGGGATCAGATCCCGAGCAGCCCCTGCCTTAAGTCTGTAGGCAGAATTACACAATTTCTGATGAGACCGTCTCCCACCCTGAATGTGCATGTGAACATGGAGAAAGTGCTCACAGTTGCCATTCCCAGTTGCTCCTTGCAGCTAGCTACCCTTTATTCTTGCACAACTCTTTGGCAAAGCCTAAGCAAAGTTGGTTTGCCTTGCAGCCGTGCTGGAGACACCTGATTTAGGTTCTGACCAGCTAATTCTAGCCTAACTTACAAAATATTTCTCTCCTAGTGACTCAAAGGGAAGAATTCTTCAAATCTTGTTTAAAGCATCTTCATCTTCTTCATCCCTTCTGGAACAAAGACCAGGTCACTTAAATCTTTATATCCTGTGGTGTGTTAGTTCCCAGATCTGGCAAAAATCCCTACCATTTTGGTGGAGAATGGAGTCAGCTATTATTTTCTCCCTTCAGAGGCATGCTGGGTTCTAGGTCACTGTTGGTCTTTTTTCTATTCAACTATTACTTTTTCCATCCTGTTCTTCTTAAACAGAGCATATTTACTAAGTAGGTTAGGTGCTTTCAGAGTTTTTTTCAGAATGGACACTCTTAAAGGTTTTCTAATGGGAAGCCAGGCAATGCAACAGATTTTAAGTCTTTTCTCAGTATCTATGCCTTTTCCTGTCAAATAGTATATGCTATACCTGGAAAATAGTATATGACTCACTAACAGCTTGTGTTAGAAAAATAAAATGGATAAAGAGAATTCAAAATTAGTGCCCATATTTTTGACGAAAGGCACTGAAAGCAGCATTTCCAAGTATCCGACCCAAAGAAACAGGAGAGGGCCAATATTCTAGACAGATATCCCTTTGTTGAAGAAATTCTTGAACCTGGAGTTGTATAGGGGAGAAATGGACTCCTTTGCTGAAAGAAGCAACTTACAGATTAAAGAATATGAGACAGAGTGAAAGTTTTATCTCCCTCTGCCAGGAGCACGAGGGAGTATCTCAGCTGTTCGAGGAGCTGCTCTCTTAAAGGCTTTCACTGGTTTGACCATAAATTTCAAGAGCTGAGGTTCTTTCACCACAGATTTTCCTTGTTTCTCACTTCTGGAAAGCTTTACCTAACCAAATCATTCCTCTTTAAAATATTGTCCTACTACTTTTGCAACTCTAATACTTATTGCCTTAGAGAATTCTCTTCAGATTTGAATTCTTCTCTCTTTCAACAATTTGGAAACTTATTTCATCCTCTTGTAGTGCCAACATAGTGCAGGTGCGAGGGTGGATTGTAGATAAAGAGCTTTACATTGCTTTTGTGTCAAGCTGGGCTGTTACAGAGCTCAACAGTAGCCCCTACATTATGTAAGCAGCTCACAGGCTGTTTCTACATTACACCAGTTCTCAAGGTACTGTCTCAGTTTGGTAGAGTAAGCTTCAAGTGCCTGTAAAAGTGACCTAAAAGCAACCATGGCAAGGCCAGGAGATTCTTTGTGATGACCCAGTGCAGGATAACTATAGGATGAATTTCTGTTCATTCTCTGGAATTCTCACAGCCTGTGCACAGTCTGTGGATGCACAGATGGTGCAGAGGAGGGATGAGAGGACAAACCTTACTCAGGCAAACTATGCTTGCTTCTCTCTCCTCTTCTATCTCTGGAAAAAAATTCTTTATTAAAAAAAAAAAAAGCTTCCTCTGCTTTGAATTCCCTCCAGTTTGTCTATTTGGATAATAAAATAGCTTCCTATTCTTCAAATAGTAAGTAGCAGGTCACAGAATTTCTATCTGTGAATATGTCTGTCAAGTTTCTTTGAGATAAATGTCGTCCCAGATGTACATAATGTTTTAAGCTGAGCTGCTGGACAGCAAAGTGTGTTCTGCCAGTAAGGTCAATCAGAAAGTAGAATAGGTTGCTTAATTTGATCATTTAGGGTGAAGTCTCTGTAGTCATTTGCCACAGCAGCTAGATTTATGAAAACACTGTGGCAAACTTGGAACAATATTGTCCAATATGAATTCTCCATGCTGTGTAAATGTTGCCTGCAATGGTTTTTGTTCTGTCTGTTTTGGTTTCACTGCTTGAGCTAAGCTGCATACAAAGGAGCCTTTTCTGTTTGGTAAAAATAGTTAGGATTGTCACAGAACAGTTGCTGATCATGCAACAGGCAATACAAAATTCCCTCTTCCATTACATTGTTGCATGAATTGCACTAGACTTTGTTTTCACAAGGGGAAAGAATATCCACTTTTAGTACAGAGTGGTAATGCACATAGCAACAGTAACTACCTCACACATGCTAGAGGTTATCTGTGCTCATGAAGATGTTTAAAGTAGAGAATAATTTCTGGTAGGGATGTGCTTATCAATAAAAGTATTCAAGGGTCTGAGATGAAGGATAGTTGTGTATTTAAGGCCAATAGCACGGTACTTGGAAATGTGCAGTCTCAAAGACCATGTGTGTCTCTGGCTAGTTGTTTTCATTTCCCTGTCCCTTCGCTTCCTGTCTTTAGGGAGAACAGTATTTCCATTATCTACTTAGCCTAAGGCAAAGAATGCATTTGCCTCTGACACAAACAGATTTTTTTTTTAAGTCTCTATATTCTGCCGTAATAATGATGAAAATTTTACACCTTTAAGGCTCCTTTCAGAGGATGTCCTCAAAGCTGTGTACTCAAACAGTAAACCCCTGCATTGCTAGAGTTGCCTTGAAATGCTTGATTTGGTATGTATATGTGTGGGCTTCTTACTAAAAGCACTTACAGAGTCTTGGCAAGGTCCTTTGAGTGGCTGTCTATAAGCTTCTGTCAAAGCTTTTATTTTTCCATACAAAGCAACAACAAAAGCAAAGAAATAAGACAATCATCTATACACTTTTTGCCTGTGTCTAGCTAGCTGTAGAATGAGAGCAGATCTTGCCTTGATCAAAATTAAGCCCAAATATAGTCCTAGGAAGGTAAAGAATCTCTCCATTGAGTGTCCTTGCCTCTTATCTCCTTTGGGGATAGGTTTTACTTCTAGAGTCCTCCAACAAATGATGCAGAAAACTTTCCTCCGAGTACTTTCAAGGTATACTGCAATGTTTCCTGTCATGTTTGTAAATAGCTTGCTTTGTATATTACATCAGCTGACAACAGTCAGCAGTATTACTTGCAGAAATTAACTATAATCCCTTTAGCCACTTATATTTGTCAGTATACACAGTTTAAGCCATGTATATTTGTGCCTATAGCATGGTTCTGTTTGTTGCAATATGATGCTCCGTGAGCACCTTGACTGGAGGAGTTCTATGGAAGCAGGGCTACTTGGATGCTCACACTCAATTCTGGGGGGAGTCAGACACTCTAAATGGTGTTGTGGTCTACCTCTGCTCTCTTGTTCAAGCAAGCTTTTATTTAGAAACACAGCAATTCAAGCATCAGTGCTCACTGGCTAAATCTTTAAAGACATGCTGTTGTGGATGGTTCTTCAGGAATAACTCCTCAGTTCTGCTTAGTGAATTAGCACCTTCTCCACATTGTGTTTTTTCCTTATTGGTAGGTGCAAGACACTGGTCTCACCCCTAGTAAAACAGTCAAACCCAAACCCTGAAAACAGTGTTTCACATTTCTCATGCTTTTTTGTGGTATCAAATCATTTTGCCCCACCCTTAAACGTAAAGGACTGTTGAATGTGTGACTATGATGGTCCTTATACAAACTTGTCCTGTTTTTCACCCTCTCAAACAGCCTCAAGTTGCACCAGGTGAAGTTTAAATTGGATGTTAGGAAAAATTTCTTCCCTGAAAGGTTTGTCAAGCCATTGGAACAGGCTGTCCAAGGAAGTGGTTGAGTCACCATCCCTGGAGGTATTTAAAAGATGTGTAGATGTGGCACTTCGTGACATTGTTTAGTGGTGGAGTCGGCAGTGTTAGGTTTACAATTGGACTTGGTGATCTTAAAGGTCTTTTCCAACCTAAATGATTCCATGATTCTATGTCTTCTGACCCATGTCTCCATTTGGCTCTTTGGGTAACCTTCTCATCAAGGTCTGCCTTCTTATCATCCACTCCCTGAAGCCCAGCAGAAGTCACACAAGATTGCTCATGTTCACATGCTCAGCTGCTGGCAGTCATGAAGAGCAAGTTCAGAAAGAAATCCTTATATACTCAGCAAGTCTGTGCTGGAGCACACTTTATACTGAACTAATATCTTCTCAGGTTTTAGTTGCCAACTATGATTCTGCTAAGGATGTGAAATAGATTTTCCTAAAGAATATTTATAACAGCCAAAAATTGAAAAATTTTCATTCAGCTCACAAAAAGGGATACATCAAAGCCAAGAAGGACACCCTGAAAAACTCCCTCCACAGCAGGGAGGCCCTAGGTCTCTTGAAAAATGTTTGCTCTTAATTTTATTATTTTTTTTTAAAACTTGAGCAAAATATTCTTTCCTGTCACATATAGAAGAAATCAAACTGTTTGAACCAAATGCCTGGTGTTCCCTGCCCCCTCCTTCCCCACTAGAACAAGGATAACTCTACCAGAGAGTGATAGTATGAATATTTTCTGCTCAAAAAATCAGGATTTAATGATGGAAGCACCAGCACAATAGTACTGTTCATACATAAGCATTTTTGTGTATACAATGTATATAAAGTGACAGATAGACAGAGGATTTGATGGATAACAATGATAGTTCAACAACGTAATTTATTTTAAATTATAAATACTGGGTTCCTTTGGTTCTTTAGCCTTTAGGCTGCATTCATACATCATATCACCCAGCTGGTCTCTGCGTTCTTGATGGCTAGGCCTTGGCATGATTTGAATGACAACTGAGATGATTATCTCATGATCTCCTGACTCCAGCAATCAAGATTTTAATAAAAATAGCAAACAAATCAAAACCGAGATTCAGCTATGGGAAACAGCAAACCAGCTCTTATCATTGTATTATGCCAGTTCCATGAGCCTGCAAGAGGAATGCAGGCTGTCAAGCAATAATTAGCTACAGGGTAGAGCTCCTGAGATTAGACCATTTTGTGGCATTGATATAATCATTTGCAAATACTTGGAAAAGGATATTGATACTGTGGTGCTGAAAACATCTTCAGTGATTCTATGAGCTGCAAGTGATGCACTTTGTGGTGTTAGTTCTGTTGCATTCCTGACATTTCTCACCCTCCTATCATGGGATGCTAAATACATCAAACACTGTTAATTATCCAAAGTTTTAAGGCTACATTGTGATTTGAATTTATAAAGGGATGACAGGGGTTCCAAGTAGCCTTTGAGGCAGAGAATCATTAAGACGTATTGAAAATGAGAAGAGGGGCTGAGAAGGAGGGGGTGAAGGTCTACAGAGAGCACGTGTATGTGCCCCAGAATTATCTAGCCAGCAGGGTGGGGGTTTGGAGGATGGGGATCATCCTGATCTGCATGTAAACTCTTGGGGTGATAAAAGGAAACATAGAGACATAGTCTCCTGGGAGACTACTTCTGACAGAAACTGCAAACCTGAAAGCCCTGTTTAAAGGTCTGGCAGGACTACGGATGGCCTGACACATGGAGCACCATGGTTTTTCCCAGCATCTGAGCCTAACCTGTAACATGCCCTCTGTCAAGAGAGGGGGAACAGACACTGCATATGGAGCAAAGATGAAGTAGGATGTGGTCATGAAGAACATGACAGAACTGAGAGATTCTAAATGGAGAAACAGCAGTAGCACAGATTACATATGGGCACTTCCAGCCTACATGAAGTAGCCCTACGAAGGTGACAAAGTTCTTGACAATCAATATATTTATTAAAGTTTCATGTACTGTTGACTGACAAATGCCCAAAGCAATTCCTCTCCTAGTTACCTCTCTATGTGTAATAACAGCTAAGCAGGCAAAATTTTAACTGCCCCAAACAAAAGCTTTTCTGAAGTGAAGCTTGAATTGAAAAACGCCCACTGATAATTCAGGACAGATTATACCGCAACAATGACATAACCACCCCTAAGTCTAGTGTTTCAAGGCTTAAAAATATACATGCATTATTCAGAATAGAAATTGAAGTTGGAATTTCATACCGTTCCACAATCCAAAATAACTTTGTGCATAGACAAACATGTAATCTCAGAATTCAGATTTAAGAAATATATAAGTAACCTAAATGTTTCACTCCATGAAAAGAAGCATAGAGTTGTGATGGGATGCTCTGCCCTGTTGTGTAATGATATTATCCAAAACTTTACTTTTATTAAAACTTACACAAAAATACATAAAATGTGAAAGAATACAGTACACCAATAAAAGATACCATATTGGGAATGAAAAAAAAAATCATTCTATGGAAAATATCAGCAATATTAAGAGTTTCCTCTGAAGATGAGGGGTTTTTTGTCCTACTGGAAAATTGGTCTATCCATTTTTCAAACAGTCCCGACGTTAATGAGCCAGAATCTAGTTTGTAACCACAAAATTTTCGTTCTACAAATTACATTACTAAATAAACAAAGGCTCTTTTGGAAGGAACCTCCTATATGTCCATTAAAAAGTAACAGAGACCCAAAGCAGGGGACATAAACCATACATGGCTGATTGTAGTTTAATAATAATTTCTACTGACTGTTTTGCTTGACTTTCTGAAATAATGTAATTAAATTGTTTCTGGTATAAAATAGGATACATCAAAAACAAAACAAAGGAAGCAGACATGGAGGGTATATAATTCTGATGGTTTATCTTTCATGCAAACAGTTTACCAATGTGATCTATGTAATACTTCCCATAGATTTTGAGGTGTGGAATAGAATCTGCTTTCCATAATCTTTTGCCTCTACTGGTAAACTGTGTGTCAGGGTATTTTATCATCTTTATTTTTCCAAGAAAAGTTATAACTGAAACTCAAGGACAACTGTATCATCTGAACTGCATCAGTAAATCACATTCATGGCCTTTACATTCTAGAACTCTGCTTGTATCAAAGCAAGAAATCAGTATGAGATGACTAGTGGAAGCAGGACACTTTCTTCTTAGTCTCAGGCAGCTAATACTTTGTTATACCCTGAATATCTTTTTATCCAGTTGTAGCTCACCTCTGCTTGAAAAACAGGAGTGGGGAGAGAAGCTGGTTTTGTTCAGGAACAAGCTCACATTTGTGACAGGACAAACCTGTCATTATGCTCTCTGAATCCATACAGTGTTTTAATGAGAAAGTCAAGTATTTTACTAAAAAAGATATTTCCACCTTTGTTTCGAGCTACAATGCCCTCTGGTAGAAATACAGGCCTGGCACCCTCCCATTAGGATCACTGGCTTGTAAAGGCAGCTTTCTTTCTTCCAAATGGGGAAGGGCTTGAGTTCTTCCTCCACCAGACAAGTTGCAAAAGAAAAAAGGTGGTAATGATCTTCACTCGCCTCATGTCAGGAGGTATCTGGTCCTTTTCTGCTGACAAAATGGAGTAGGAGGAGCCCCTCTCAACCAGTGAAGGGGAATTACTTTCCCATTTGCATCTATCACGTTCCTTGCTAGGTATAGAGCAGAATTTTCAGAGGAGGGGAGCATCTGCAGCACCTGCTGGCTTGCTGTGGATGTGTGTTTAGATTCCTTGAAAATTATATCTTAAATTAATGTTTTCTGTCACTGGCTAGAAGGTCTTAAAGAGCCTGCTCTGTTACCAGAGCTCAAGGACAGTCTTGGGATGCTCCTGCACATTATTCAAAGACCTCGGGAGAGCTACACAAAGGTGTGAAGAGCTATACCTACCTGCTCTTCAGCTACAACAGGTTCATATACAAGAAGTATAGCTCTGCTTTTACTGAAGGCTGGGAACAGGCATGCACTATCTTACAAGATCACATTTCTACACTATAATCCAAATACTGAGCCTGCAGAGGGACAAGTGATACCTGCCTTCTGGCCTCTTACCTCTCTCTGTATACATCTCTATTCTGAGCCTGCTTCATTGCTCTGCACTTAACCATACAATTCTTTGCCTGGTTACAACCTCCTATACTACACAGACCTCCTGTTTCCTGTGAGTTTTCAACATGACATTGCCCTGACACCCCTATCGCAAATGCCAGAAGTAAGATTTTTATTCACAAAGCCTTAACCATGTTTCCCATTCTTCCTTACAAAACACTTCATTTCCCTCTTGCTATTACTGTCGTGTGACAGTCAAGCCTTTTACTGGTTACAACCATAGATCACTTTTGAGAGACACTTTTCTTGACAGCACTGTCAAACTGCTTTATTGCTGTCACTTGCTGAGCAAGTGTGACTTGGTATGTTTTGTGTTATTCCTAAACCAGGCTAAAGCTTTAAGTAAGCACCCCATATCAGCAGTAAGGAAGGAAGTATGTGATGGAGCTACTGCAGGGAGGACATTGGGATTCTTCTGGTCAGGCTGTTGTAAGCCCTTCACCTCTCCCTGTTCAAAAGCAGAAAGAGGTGGTATATGTACAATTTTCAGATAACCTCCAACTTCAAAAGGTACAGTTACTCACTGAAAAGGGTTGCAGAGGGAGACACTGGCAAAAAGCATGCCAGAGCAACAAAGTCTGCCAACTTCATCCAACATCCTCCAAATTGTTGCTTTGCTGAGCAATAAGAAGCACAGCTCTCTGATTCTCTGTCTCATGCCATGCTTATTTGCCTTCCAACACCAGAGCACATTTAATCTTGCAGATTTTCTGTGGGCTAAGTCTGGGATATTAAGAGCAAGTGTCCTTCTTCCTTTGTGACAACAGAGATGTGAAACAACTTACTGCTAAAGACGCAAATATCTGATTTCTACATTTGAACAACTTTTCTTTATAGTAGTTTACATGCTGCAACAACTCATTCACATAGTGAAGACAAGATGCGCTGTGTAGCTTTGATCAGTTTTCATAGCAGCCTGTTATGATTCCCTGGTCAGAGAATGACTTAAATCCTGTCTGGAAGACATTAACTCCTTCATGGAGGATGTTAGCAGAGAAGGAATCAAGACCTCCTGCCCACACAGGCAGTATTGGCAAATCAAGCCTAAACAAAATGCATACCACCACCACCACAGCAGTTCTTAGTCCTAAGCTTTCAGAAATCTTTTTTTATTTCATGTTTAGTGGTAAGGAAACCCCAAGACTCAATCAGAAGTGATGGAACTTCAACTTGTAATCACTGACAAAAATCTTCTGGTCTGAAATTCACATGGCAGCCTAGTAAAGCATTTTTTACTGTTGGCCTCAAGCTGAGCAGCCACTTGTGTTAGGCAGACAGAAATGCAGATCTGGGAGTCCAGTATTGCTCCCCAGAAAAACTGAAATAATAATCACCAACACAAAGTGCTTGAAGCACCTTCTAAGGGCAAATAGCCTTTAACGTACACACAAGAGAACAGCAGTTCTGAAAACCACACACATCTAAATCTGATTTTTTTTTTCAAGGCCAGGTTGGATGAGGCCTTGGGTGGCATGGTTTTGTGTGGGGTGTCCCTGCCCATGGCAGGGGGGCTGGAACTAGATGATCTTAAGGTCTTTTCCAACCCTAACAATTCTATGATTCTATGACTCTATGATTTTGTGCATATTGGGAAAGGTGGAAATAAAAGATTTTTGTACGAGACTTGTTTTGCATTTATAAAATACAGAAACTAGACTGCTGGAGCTGTTCTGATGTTTTAGACTAAGGCTGCTTTTTTCTGACTTGTAAAGTCAGGATTTACCCATGAACAGCAGGAAAAAGTATATTAGATGAAGGAAGGTGTTGAGTAATCAAACTTAATGCAAAATGGCCAACATGGCTGAGGAATACTGAAAACTTCCTAATGATCACTTACTTAGCACAGAAAACACACACAATAGACAAACAAAAACTGTTTTTTCATGCTATGGCCCAGCCTGAGCATGCTGATGAGAGTGAAAGCAGTAAAGAATACTTGGCTGTGTTCCCACAGAAGCTTTATTGAGTATGTAGATACATGAGCCATCATTTGCCTAAAAGCAGAAGGTTCAGGTCTTTTTATGGCAATTTCCTTTTTTGACATGAGTTCTAGGGAACTGGGATGAGTTGTCCTATTGCACTAAGAGAAGCATACCTTGCGTTTCCAGAGGTTGCTTTTCAGTGGAAATACCAGCATTCACTTTATAGGATTCTTTAACATTTTTAACTTATGATTGTAATAACGGCAACTTTAACCAGTCAATAGAAGTCCATCTTAATGCAACAGTGACTCTATCTAATCGTTTAGGTACCTAATAGCAGGAGTCTGGAACCAGAAGAGCTATTGAGTTTGATCCAAGCTCTTTTCCATTCCAGCCTCAGAAAAGGAAGCCAAAACAAAATTTTACGCTTCAATCCAGATAACAAACTATTTCACTTTGACTTGAATCATATAAAGGTATTTTTTCAGATTTTTTGCCCCAGGAACATTCAGAACAGCCTAAACCAATGTGTTTCTGCAGTCAAAGAAGAAAAAAAGTATTTTTAGCTGTCACCTAGTGTAGAATACAGGAGATGTGGAACATACAGACAACACTCTAAGACAAACCCTTTACCAGCCCAAATATTCACATAACCCTACAAGAATAAAATTATATTATTATAATTAAAAGCTAATTTAAGGAATGTACAGTATTTACAGCCATGAAAATTACACAGAAGATACTAAGTAATAGGAGAACAAAGTGAAGGGAAGTAAGGACAGAGCTAGGAGGAGGTTCCCAGGCTCTTTCCTATCGTACATAACTGAGGAGTGTATCCATTTCCTCTGATACTTTGAGTAGCAAATGCCATTCAGGGTCTACATAGATGTTCCCTTGATAATCTCTCTCTAGGAACCATTCTCTAGCACAGGGTTAGAGATCTTCTATCTTATTCCACATAAAATCTATTGCAACATATAAAGGGAGCTCATAGCAGCCAATGGGCCTCTCTCCCAGCTTAGCAGGAGTCAATAATGCCCTGTGTTACCATGCATTTGGTATTTAGTCAAAAGCAGACAGTCTTCCTAGACTACATGAACAGATCTCAGAAGAGTAGAGTGCTTTCTGTAATATCAGAACAAGCCAAGTTCAGTCCTCAGGCCAGTTTACTTCAGTTCAGGTATAAGATGAGACCAACTAATGTCTGTTCCTAAGTTTTCATCCTCAAGACCAGGAAAGCTGATATCTAGGAGAATTTTGCTCAGGCTGTCATTCATGGTATCAAGGATGAGGCCTTCCATGAGCGAACGGTTTTCAGTAAAGCCAGAAGCTGGCAGTTCAACAGATAATTGCTTAGTAGACTCATGAGTAAAAGCTGGAGAGCTCGTGAGGGGGATGTGCACCATATCACTGGATTCTGTATTGAGCAGTTCCCGAGGGGACTCAAAGAGGGGATTTTTAAGAGGTGTGGTGTTAAAACCCAGCAAGTCCTGGTTCTCCCGGAGGGGGGTGAATGGCAATTGAAGGGTTCTCACTGGACTGAAGTCCAGCTCATGACTTTCCTTGGTTAAGGATGCTGGCTTCCAGGGGTCAAGGCCCCCTAGTGGGGGGGTAGTAGCTGCTGAAACTTTGCTGGGAGTAGAAGAAACAGGCAATTTGCTGAACATCTCCTTGACTGGTGTTTTAAAAGGCCCCTCTTCCCCCTGTGAGCAGCTGAGCTGTGATGCATTCTCAGGAGGTTGGCTTTCCTGCAGGAAGGGGTAGTCTGCCCCTAACCGGAAAGGGTCAAAGCCATTGCTTTCTGGCAAAACAAGGACAGGCTCTTCCGAGCAAGGCAATGCTAGGCGTTGTTTCCTTCTGGATCTGCTCATTTCCCGCCTTTCCCGTCTCTTTATAACTAGAGTGTCAGAAACAGTCTTAGATGGTGACTTCAGTAGGGTGAATTGTTTCTTCTCCTTTGTGGATGAGACTGGGAGGAACAAGCCTGGGTCTTCCTTTACTGTTAGGGTTGAAGCAAATGGGGACAGCCAGTCATCCAGTTGAGAGCCTTCTTCCTCGTTAATACAGATGCTTTCAGGGAAAGAAGCTGATCCCTCACCCGGCTGGGAGCTGCTCTCCTTTAGGCAATGGGTTGGGGAAAATAAACCTTCATTGCATTGACTCTCCTCCTTGACAGCAGCCATGGTTAGAGAGGATGACTCTTCTGTAGAGAGTGACATCTACAAAGAAACACAAGTGATATGGAGTCAGTAACCAAGGATCTAATCCCCCCAAAATCCAAATGATAGTGAGAAGAGACTACATGAAAATAAATGCTCTTTCAGAAGAAGTTCCCTATGTTACATGTCTCTTCAGAGCTATCAAAAATATGAATGTTTTAGGGGCAAAACAAGCCATTTCTTCCATTCTTATTTTTTCCACATCCAAGTAGTAGAAAAAAATTGTCTTAACCAATTCATAGAGCCTTTGGCCCATAGAAAGCCAGAGCTATAGTAAAGAAAAATAAACAAGCCCCCTCCCACCCGATGCCCCCTCCTCCAAAGGAACCAAACCAAAACATCCTTAGAAAACAAGAAACCAACCTTTGGAGCGATGCGCACACGCTTATTGCTTCGGAAAGTCTCTGTGCTGTTGATGGATGTTCCCTGTGCCATGGATACAGACGGCTGCAAGACAAGAGGCTGACTCAAAGGAAACTGGATCGGAACCAGGTAGGAGTTGATACGAGGAAGCAAAGGCTTCATCTTTCGGCCTGGAAGGGAAAGCAGACTTGCTAGCCTCTTGCCCTCTCTTTACTACCTCTTGAAACCCAGGCATCTAATAGAAAGTCTTTCTAAATGCCCCAAAATAAATATCCAGAGGTAGGCTCACCTGCCTTCTCTGCTAAGTTTGAGGATACAAATTCCAAGCTGGAAGGCCTGATGAACAAGAAAGTAGTCCTTCATACAGATCATAGCCCTCAAGTTGGGGCAAGCTCTGCTTTCACTCCATTTGAGTACCCAATTCCCTTTATGTCTCCATCACATCCTCTCTCAAATACAGCAATACTGCCTTCAGCTCCAAACCTGAGAGTAGGAAGACTAAAAGCTGGTGAACCTGAATAACAATTTCCACTGTTATTCCTAAGGGAATCTGGGAGAGCACCCCAGATTTCTGAGACTAATTCTTTTTGGCCAAGGATGATACAGACACTCACGTGCATTCGGGGGTTCAGTTTTGCTACTGCTGTTGCTTCCCATATTCTTCTGGGGATCTGGAAGATGTCTTTTTTGCTGCTGCAGTCATTGTGAAATAAAGAGGAGAAGGAGAAAAGAAAGAGATTTAAAGAGAAAAATCCAACTTTATTCTGCTGCCTTACGCAGAACTGAGAATCCAGAAGCCTATGCTTCGCTAATACAGAGAGAGCAGCCGTTAGCAACCAGCATTCATGCCAGCTCTAGCTCTGTGCCACTTGCTGTTTTGCAGCCGTGCCATCTCAAAGCCAGCTGCCAACCAAAAGCTGTGTAGAAAAAAAGATGGCATGACAGAGTTGCTCCAGCTGCAGACTCTACTGCAGAAGTGACCTAGTTTCAATGTCCTCAGTGCCCAAGGAAAGGCAAATAGGGTAGCTTTATTGTATATTTGATTTCTATACAAACCACAGACCAGATAGATGTTCAAATGAAATAGCAGAGGCAACAGAGGAATGAGAAGTCTAAGCAGACAGAAAGAAGGCCAGGGCTGTAGCCATGTCAGAAAAGTGTTTGGCAGCTTGCAAACCTGCCATTGTTAAAACTGATGAATGCAAAAGAAAGTGCAAACAGATTCCTTCTGAGAGTCACAATGCACCTGGGTTACAAAATTAAAAAGGAGCACGAAGATATCCTATTCTTTCTGGATCTGAACCCCAAAGCAGATTGGGACTGCTGCTGTGGAGATGAGGGTTTTACCAGAAATCTCTGTTTGGGCTTGTTCTCTGAAGCCTGTTGGTACCCAAGCTGCACAGCTCTACCAGCTGTAGAGACAGCATATAATCTGAAGGCAATTAACCTTTGGCTCAACTCCATTCCCCAAAAAGGGTGTGCATGGAGCTGTATGATTAGGTGCAGCAGTGACCTAGTCCCCCTCCCAAAACCTCTTGTTCTTTCCTTCAGTGATTGGCAAGAGCAGAATGGAAGCCCCAGGCCAGAGGGTAAGTCTTACTGATTCAGAATGCTCAGGCGATGTTGGTGACCGCAAGTCCAGCGGCTGGTGGCAGCAAGGCATTGAGGGGGAAAAAATAAGATGAAGTTATCAACCAAAGGGGGAACAAATGGGACTTTTTAAACTTGTATTATCTGAGCAAACAGGAATCAATCTATCTGCCCACCCACTGCAGAAAACACAGAAGCATTTAAACCTATACCGCACTCAGAAACTCAGTTTCTCCCACAAAACAGTACTTCTTCAAATACCTATCTGGGATAGGGCAATTCTACTCTATTACTCTCTAATCAAACAGCATAGGAACCCCTACTTGATTTCAGTGGAAAGCTTCTCACTAAGAATTTAAATCATTACATTTGGCACATCACCTGAAGAATAAATACATCCCACAGAAGTTCCAGATCACATGCACAGACAAATGCACCTTTTCTTTCAATACAGAGCTTTTGTCTATTTATCAAGAGAAATGACTGAATCCAGCTTCTACAAAAAAAACTGAAGTCGAAACAGTTTAACCTTCCTGTAAAAATAAGGTGTATCTGGATACCGTGGCATTTAGGAACTAAACTTTGCATGAGGCACTCACCTTAAATACCTGGTCCAATGTTAGGCAACGGTTTGCATCAGGATGAATAGTCCAGAATGAAATTTTACCATTAGCAGATGTTTCACGGACAAACATATCATGAAGGGACAGGTTGTGCCGAATGGAGTTCTGGGGGGGAAAGAAGCATGGGGGAGGTTGAAAAGTGGTAATTCCATTATTAGCACAGCAAGGCCTACCTCAGCCCTGGCAGAGGGATTAGATTCCAAAGTGCAGGCAACATGTACATTCATATTTACTGCATACCCAGCCAACCCTGTCATCAATCTCTTATTCTACTTGCTCTTGAGATCCCTATTGTTTCTCCAGTGATCAAACATCACATCATCTTGCCTAAGTGGAATGAAAAAAGGGATACAAAAGTGGAACAGGGAACATCTGGAATGAGAGGGTACATGGAGTGAGGTGTTTAATTTCCACTTCGCTCTGCAGGCTGGCTAACTCTTCATTTTCACTCAGAAAGCCTATAGAACACCACCATGTGGCCCTCAGCAACTTGAAAGCCTGCTTGTTACCTTCCAACCTGGCTTAGCCACATGTTTAAAATATGGGAAATGATCCTCAATCCAGGTATAGATATCCTTTAGAGTCATACGCTTCTTCTCAGTGCTGTTGATGGCAAACTGGATCATGGCCATGTAAGAGTAAGGAGGTCGTTCTGATAGTGAATCCTGCCATGAGGCAGCAGCAGCGGCAGTAGGAATATCAGCAGCAGCAGAATCTTCTTCAGTCTGAGAGATGAAAGGAATGATACATTAGTGCTCAGAAAGTTGACAAAGAAGGGCTGTGGAATATCCCTGGATCTTACAGGTTCTGTTATTCAAATCAGAAAATGACAAATTCAGGTTACTTAGAGATGGTGATACCTAGTTTTTGCAAGTCTTCTGATGCACATGGATTACTTCCCTACCAAAAGTTTTAGCACATGCTCTGTTGTCTTTGCCTACTTACCTTGATTGTTTCCTGCAGAGGCATCTGGTTCTCTTTCCCTGTGTCTTGCTTCACAGAACAGGGACTTAGCCCATCAGATCTCATCTTCCCCAGCCACTGGATGTTAGTGAGACTATTGTCCAACACAGAGCTCGTTGTCTTGCCACTGCCTGTGGGGGTAACAAGCCCATATCTCTGCTTACTCATAAAGTAACCCTCTTTCCCCTTCATCTCAAGTGCCAAAAGGAAGGAAGTAGTCACACTTCTAGAAGATGTATGCACATCTCAAGATAGTGACAAGATGGTATTGCAATTCTAATGTTTCTTGTGGAAGGAATTCAACCACCATTTTGTCTCTGTCTTGCCCAGAGAAGCTGTGGCTGCCTCATCCCTGGCAGTGTTCAAGGCCAGGTTGGATGGGGCTTGGAGCAACCTGGTCTAGTGGAAGGTGTCCCTACCGTGGCAGGGGGTTGGAACTGGATGAGCTTTAAGGTCCCTTCCAAGCCAAACTATTCTATGATCTAGTAGTACATGCTCCATCCTTGGCAGTGTTCAAGGCCAGGTTGGACAGAGCCTTTGGCCACATGTCACGCAGGGCTCTGTCCAACCTGGCCTTGAACACTGCCAGGGATGGAGCATTCACAACTTCCTTGGGCAACATGGTCTAGTGTGAGGTGTTCCTGCCCATGGCAGGAAGTTTGAAACTAGGTGATCTTAAGGTCCTTTCCAACCCTGGCTATTCTATGATTCTATGACCTGCCCAATATCCGCAGCCTTAAAAACAAACATTCAAACCTGTCTATTGCTCTCAACAAAACCAGGACAATATTGATCCAGTACATCAAGAATTCAAATATGTTTAGTTAGTGGATGAATATAGCAAGCAGAGGCCAAGGAAAGTAGTGACAAACTCCAACTGAAAGCCCTAGCTCACAAGACCCAAGCCAGAACTTTTGATGTCTCCAGGTTTTTGAAATGCATCAGTGAAAACTAGCAGTTTTGTTATTTCTGGTGAGGTTGGTTGTAGCACTGCAGCTATTGCAGACATCTATGGGTTTCTATCAGACAGTACTATGCTGTGGGATAAGGTTTACTACAGCCCAAAAGCTACACAGCTATTTGAAGTTGCAAATCCAAATCTGATCTGAGCAGTGTTTCAAAGTAAAATCCAACCCACTTCTAACATTTACTCATCAGCTTCATGAGACAGCCCAGGGGGAAACAAACTTGACACTTAGTTATTAAAGGATGGAAATAATCTCTTTTTCACAGCTCTAGGCCTGTATGTTTTGTCACTGACTAGGGTGCCCTATGTTAGTATTGAATACAGCTATAACCCTTTTACTAGAAGAAACTTAGTCTTTTTTTTTCTAGACTTCACTTCCTTAAGCCATTTTTTTCTGCCAACACTAAAATTTTGCTTTGCTATACACCTTTATTTACCATCTCTTCCATCAAAAATATATCCACTAGGATCCTTCAGATTTCACTGCATATGCATAGCTATGTAGATTATTAGAATCAAATCCATGCTATTTGGTAATTAGCAAAATAGTTCTTGTTATTGCATACTGAGATCCAAGCACTACACTCATCGGCCCACTTCACATCTCTTCATCTATCTGTCAGGACTAAAAAAAGGGTTAAGATTACATACTGTTGCTCTCTTGTTCCTGTCCAGCCATGGAATCAATTCTTGAATGCCAGAGCATTGTCCCTCCTGCAAGACCAGTTGTTTGTGTAACATTCCTCTCTCTTTCTTGACCACCTGCTGCCTTAGTTATTGTACTGGGTTTCTTCTCTGATGAGAGATGCTGTGATGGTGTTGGACCTGCTGAACGGGATGTGCCCCCACTGCTAATGAGAATGAATTTGTTGGGCCCATTGTTGCCACATTCTTTTCCTTTTGCTGTCAGTGCCTCTATGATGCTCTGGATATCTGCATCTGTAGGGATGGCCACCACTTGTGTGTTGGGCATGGTAGGATGGTCAATTATCTTTATTCCTGTTGGGAATTTCTGCAGGCCACAGTCCATTTTGTCTCTGGGTTGGCTGTTGTGCTGGTCCTGCTGGCTGACCTCCTGCTTAGGAGTGTTTTCATCCTGGCCACTGTTCTCATCTCTTGCTGAGGTACTGGGCACATCATTCTGTGGAAGGGTCAGTTTCCGTCTTTTGAGAATTAAGGGCCTGCGAGGGCTGGTCCTCATCATTGACCTCTACAGTCACTCTCCATTGAAAAGGATAAGAAGAAATCCTGCAAAGCAAAAGATACCACATATGAGTGCAGGGGGCAGGAACAATTAGGAGAGGTGCAGCAAATCATGCAGAGCTCCTCACATCGAGCACGTTTTCAGCAATTGCTACAAAGCTAGCAACAAGGGAGGATAATAATAATAATAATAAAAAAACATTTAATAAGACTGAAGAGGCTCCTGGAAAACAGCACTGTACCTCCTTTGTCCACACTTTGTGGTGATCTCAGGAGAAATATTTGCAGAGTAGATAATCTGCATCACAAGTTGGGAGCCACAGAGTACATTGTAATGAGGGAAACATACATACGTACTTTACAGAAAGGGAGACTAAGACTTAGGAAGGTGTAACATAGAAATAGTAATCCAAATTCTTATATTTCATTGCTGTAACCAGATTACATGACTTTAACGAAAAGGGAATTTAACAGATAATTTAAGATCTGGGAAGCAACGACTGTCCCAAATACTACAAAAGCACACAGTAAATGCAGCAGAAGTTAGGTGCTTTAAAGTAAATGTAAAGCAAATGCTTTAGTTATTCTTTCTGTAGATTTGTCAAGAACCACATAATTTTTTCACTGGGCATCATACAATTTAGATGTCAAACTTTTAGACAGCAGATGGTTTAGGTTATAAACCTGAGAAGATAAAATTTAGAGATACTGCATCCAGGGTAAGATGCAGCATGTCCCTTCTAAGAACACCACTTATAAATATCATGCAATTCAAGAAATACATGGAGGCTGACTCCTGCAGCAAGATATACCAGAATAAGAATACACAAATAATATTTTTATATGGCAGGCAGAATAAAAACAAAAAAGATATTTCGTATTAGTAGATTTGACTGTGCCATCAAACAAACATGAAAATTCTTAGTATAGATAACCTACATACACACAAACGAGAAAGTTCGACAGATGGACGCTGAGTTGTTGATGCCCTATGTGCAGGGGGCAGGCAGCCCTGCCATCAGGGTCTGCCCAGCAGTCAGAGGTCGCAAATAGAGACAGTCAGGCACGTACATGGCCCTCGGCGGTCTGCTTCACTCCCTCACAAGAGAGGTTCCCGTAAGACAACGGCAAAAGAATAACCTTTAGGTTGCATTCTCTACGGGAGCGAGCCATTTCTCAGTAAGGCCTCGAGCTGCTACCACCGGTATAGGCCCAGGAGCAACCCCCTGTACACACAGCCCCGAAAGTGGTAAGGGAGTGAGTGCTAAAGGCCGCCCAGCTTCTCCTTCATCCACCCCAGCCCTGCCGCGCTCGCTGGTAAGTCCGTCTGCCCCACACCAGGGCCCCTTCGCCCCGGCCGTGGCCTAAGCCTTTCCACCTCCCAGCTGCCCTGCGCTGTTAGTTCGGCTCTCGTGGGGTTGCCGGCTCTGCGCCCAGCCCCCGCGGAGAGGCAGCGGGAAGAGGAAGGTAAGGAGGCGGCAGGAGGTGCTCAGCACAAGTCGCCACTCACCACCTCCCCGGCCAGGCAGCGGCGCTTCCGGGCTCTGCCACTCTCACAGCAGAGATCAGTTTGAATTTGGCGCCCAACAACTCGTTGGCATCACGTGCCGGCGTGGACCAATGAGACGTGGCAGGGGCGGGGCGGATCGGGCCAATCGGCGGCGGCGGCGGGGGATACGGGTGCGCTGGAAGGCCAACTCGCTGTTCCTTAGGGGGTCCGCTCAGCTGGCGCTGCGGGCTCTGTGCCGGCAGAGCTACCCCAGCGGGGGTGGCCCTGGGAGCCGCACTGCCTCGGGCCGGGAGCCCTGCCTGCTGAGTGCCTGGCACCAGCCCCTGGGCAAGCGAGTGGGCAGCTAGCCGTGGCGCTGGTGGTGGGCCTTCTGAAGGGGCACGGAGTTTCACCGTTTAACGGGTGTTACGGCAGTGTCTGGCTAAGGCGGCTCGCAGGACTCCCCGAGGAGGCTGTATTTTTGGTAAGCAGTCAGGCTGCTGCGGTCTTGTGTATTTGGTAAGAGAATGCATTTCTCAGAACATGTTCTCTTTAAAATTCCTTGTATTTACTAATCTGTTTTTGAATGGAAAATTAAATTTGCAATTCAGACTTAATCACCAGGTTAAAAATAACGCAAGATACAGTAACACAGGAGGGAAACATCAAATGCATAGGCATAGGTAGCTAGCAGCTAGAAACTGAAAGACTTCTGGTTATTTTGCCCCTACAGTATATTTTGGCATTACAAACCAGTTTGATGGATTAAATTGGGGAAAAAGGGGGGAAGTTTCATTGACTTTCAGTTCTTAAGCCGTTTTTTTGTCTGTGACTACTAGATATTAAACTAATGTGAATAGATTGTCTTAATTTTCTTGATAGCTGACTTGACAAAGAAGGTTCAGTAGGTCAAACACTCTCATTCCTTTTTTTTGCTTCTTTCCCAGTGGTTTCAGTGACCTTGAAGTTTCAGTGACCAAGCCTATTCTAAATACAGCTGGTTCTCTATTTCAGTATTTTAGACAGGCCTCTTCATAGATGGATGTTTTTCAAATTACTTCTGAAATATTTTCATGAAGAAAAATGACTATGTGAGTTTGCCTGTCTTGTGTAGCTAAAATAGGTACTTTTGTAAGGAACTAACTTTTCCAGTAACGTTGAGTCTGGCCCAAAGGCCAGTTCAGAACTCCTTTTGCAGCTGGGACACTCGTTTTGTTCACATCTGTGTCTCCTTCAATGTGTTTGGCTACATGAAGCTCTGGAGCATTTATCTATTCAGTGCATTTCTGAATCTATCTGAAATCCAACAGAAGGTTCAAAAAGTACTGATTGGAAAAAGTCTGCATAGAGATGTGTATGGCATACTGTTGCATACATGTTTGATCTAGTTTTTAATAAAAGTAAAATAAGTTTCCCTTCAAATCCATTTATTTGCCTTCTACAGATTTGAGAACACTTTAGCATCTCCTTGTGTGCTTTTCTCTTTCTCCAATTGGCATTAGCAAGCACAATGAGGTTTCGAAGTGGTTTTACCATACCTTTTGATGCCTCCGAAAAAGAAATGTACCAAGGCCAGAAAGGCAGAGCTGGTATTCCTTGAGAGGCCGCGAGAGGGACCCGTCCGTTGCTATGAAGCTCCGCTACATTCGGCTGAGAATCCAAGACGTGTTCCTACAAAACCCGTAGACCAGAACACCTCTCCTGCCTGGGTTGGTATCGATTATCCTTCCCCTCGAGTCCCGCTGCAGCAGTTCCTGTACGACTCAACAGAAAGCTGTCTGTTCTAGATACTGAAAGCTAGTAGCACTGACTTGAATTCATAGTAGCTGACTAAAACATTAACTGCTTTTGAGTTGCTTCATATACTAACTGCAGCCACTAAGGTCTTGATTACCTGAAGGCATAAAACCGTGCAGTGTGTACTGACTAATATGACTATTTGTTTTATGAAATGCTAATTCTCATCAGGAAAATGCTGTTTTCTACGGCAACTGAGAACTCAGGATAATAAACATTAGAGGGGAATTTTTTTTTATTGGCTTGCTGCTTGAAATAACTGCAGAACTCCAAATATTACATGTTAAAGTACTAGGTGTTTTGTTTAAATCTGATACTGCTAAATTTAGAGAATCCAGGCTTTCACTTCAGGTTTATTTATTCTAACCTGCCCTCTTTTCCATTCTGTGTTCTGAATAGTTTTTCTCTATCGCACTCTTTGGATGGGCTCCTTTTCTGACCTGAAAAAATATCTCGGGACTGTCTGAAGTATCCTAAGATACTCCTTATGGCATGTGATGTAAAGTTTTATCTTTTTTCAAGCAAACAGGTGCTACAGAGACAGACTGTTCCTATGCAGCAACAGCCATCACCTAGGGGAGCTCTGTTTAAGCATTATTGCTGCTTGGCATTATGCTCTTCACAAAGCAGGCTCAGGAAACATGGATTCAAACCTGCATGGAATGTTTTTTTGTTCCTAGTGACCTGGAGTTATTTTTGTGGTGGTTTAAACTTGTAGTAGAACATGTTCAATTTTTTCCTCTTTCTTTTTTTTTTTTTTCAATATGCTTGAGGCAGCTAGCTCTATGGCTCTTGAAACACTAAGTAAAATAAATGCTGTGAATAGGCATTCTTGTTTGGAAGAACTGGAAATATCCGCACTGGTACTGATCTCTCTGATTTTGAACATAAAATGATTCTAAAATTTGTTTGGAGCTGTGAGCACTGAAACTGTGGGATGTTTTCCAGTTGAAAATCCTAGTAGGTTTGTGACTTCTTGAAGTATCCTCTGCAGAGTTTCTGTCAACTTATTTCAGTGGCAACTGATTTTCTGTTCCTCTTTTCTTGATGTTATCTAGGTTTTTCATACCTTCTTGACTACTAGGCTCATGCATTGGTAAAGCCTACCCTACATGTTGCCTAAACCCAGGAAGTCATACCCTCAAAGTCAGTGGTTCACCTATGTTCTTTTAAATATGTGCCAGGATACAATTATCAGGGAATCGTGTGTTTCTCCTCCTGCACAAAGGCTTTGCATTCAAACAGTTCAGTTGTACAGTGGATAATCATTATCCTTAATTAAATTTCACTTTGTTTTTTTGTCTGTTTGTTGGGGTTTTTTTTGTTTGTTTGTTTGTTTTGTTTTGAAGGGACTATGTAGTAACTTAGGAATGCTGGAAAGGATCTATAATTATAGTAACCAGATCCCAGTTTGGTATGCTCTAGGAAAAAGCAAACTGCAGGAAAGAGAAGCTGACTCTTTTGTTGATACCAAGGAAAATAAAGATTACTGTAACAGAGGGATTTTCAGGTTTTATGTAAGAGTCTAGAATCTTTCAAAAAAAATATAGATTTTGAGATTTGACCTTTAGAAAGCTTTGCCTATAGAAAGCCAATTTTAGAAGTGGCTTTTGGCTGATAGATTAACTGTTGAAGCAAAGAAGTTTTGGGGAATATTGTGAAAGTCACAGTAACATAACTAAGGTGATAGAGCTAAGTGGGCATCATTTAAATAATTTTGTATTGCTTTCAGTTCAACCTTTACCTGTTCAGAGAGACTGAGGATGTAGTTTACTGGATCTATTCAGAGTTATGCTGAAATGCAGAAAGAAACAGGATCCAGCTCTGAACTGTTTTTGAAATTTACAGGGGTTACAGGAGTAGACACCAGTTAGAATGTTTTTTTAAAACCCAAATCTTTAATCTTAGGTTGCCAGAGAATAGCTCACTGGCACCCCAAACACTTTTTAGAGTTACTGGCAAACATGATGTTGAAGTTCAGCAGTATCTCCTGCTTAGTAGCTTGGTGACTGGTTTGCTTTGCTCACTTGAAGAACACACTGAAAAAAGATAGGTCAAGTGGGGGAGTAGAATCAGATGGGTATTCTTTTGTATGGAGAAAACTGTTGTGATTTTTTTTTTTTTTCTTATTATGTCTTTCCCTTCAGGTGTGTCCACAATTTGAAACAACTACATCAGTAGCGTTGAAAGCATGCCAGAAGAAGCATCGTGGTCCTCACAAACCCCAGAATCACGATGCCAACTACAGTTCACTTCATATAGGAGGAGCTTGTCGAAGAGCTATAGCCTGCAGATTTCCTCCTTTAACTTTTGAGAAGACAGAAGAAGCTGCAGTTCACCCCTCAGATCATCCAAATCGCGTGAGGAAGCAGACGCAACACTTGCACAGGCAGCCCAAGCAAGGGACAGCAGCAAAAGCCAACATCCATGTGAACGGTCTGGTGAACTGTAGAGAAATACCCTTGTTACCTGCTCCCCATCCTGTGGAGCCAGAAGCCTGTAGTTCACCAGATGGAGAGACTGCACAGGTGCCTTCCGTAAGTAGCTGGAGATGCAGCAGCACTCTGCCACAAAGAAGTAGCCATGCCTGGCATCCAGGAAAAGAGCTGGCATTTGGTACTGAGTCCTGTGAGGTGGGGGAGTTGGAGTCAGCAGCAGTACTGGTTACAGATACTCCTGAGCGTGAGTACGGAGTAAAGGTTACTTGGAGGCAGCGGCCTCTTATAATGAAGTATCTTCAGGACAGGGGGAAGCTGAGTGCTGCTGACATACTGGTGAAGACGAACCTCGACCTCTCAAGGAGACAGACCAACGTCTGACTTGGCAGGAGCAGTAAACCTGTGCAAAACCACATCTGAACAGACTGTTAATTTCAAGGATGGAGAGGGGAGCTGATTTAAGCCAAGCCGTGTGCTACGGCTGGCTCATCCTCCTGAGAAATGCCATAAATACTCAGGGGGTGTTTTCTTCGCGATGAGGGTATGTTGGGCCGGGCTTCCTCGGGGAACGGGGTATCTCTTAAAGATCTTTTGGCTGTACGTGGCTGCTCGTCGTAGCTGCTAACTCCAGCCCGCGAGGCAGGCAGGGCGAGCTAAGGGCCGCCCCAACCGCCACAGAAGGGGCGGGCCTGCGCTCCGCCGCGGCGCAGGGGCGGGGCTCGTCCCTCCTCGCTGAGGGGTACCGTGGCCAATGGGCAGGTCGCGTGCTGCGCCTCCGGCCAATGGCGCCGCGCTTCAGTACCGAGTTCCGTTGCCAAGGGTAGCGGTGAGGCCGGGGTTGGGCGCGGTGGCCGGGGCCCCATAGTAACGGCGGGGCTCGGGATGGAGAGCGCGAGGGGCCAAGGTGGCCGCGCTGGCGGCAGGTGAGAAGGGCAGTGCGAGTGGGGTCCAGCGGAGCTGCCTGCGGCCCGGCACCGCAGCTCAGTGAGGGCGGTCCGGTTGCATCTTTGGACTGACGGGCAGGGTTTCAGGGTGGCGGTGTCTCTGGGAGCAAAAGGGCCGGGGCTGCCCGGCTCTGCGCGCAGCTCTGCCTCACATCGCGTCAGCAGAAGCGCCCGGTGTCGAGCCGAGCCGCCACAGCGGGGCCTGTGTTCTGCCACGGCTGCTGCTAACGGCTGCGCGTGGGGTAGCGTCGAGTTGCTCGGCTGGGGGAGGAGGGGGTCGCTGCCCTGACAACACTCGCGTCCCGCGGGCGGCAGCGGTGTCAGACCCTCTGGGTTTAGGTGTTTGGCTCCAAAACGCTCGATTTCGTGTGTTGTGTAATTACGTGGAGACTGAACTGCTTTTGTGGGTTTCGGTCCACTCTGCCTGTTTCTAGTGTTGCTGTGATGCGGTTTTGCAGTGCTGTTCTGCTCTTCTGTTCCTCGTGAAGGTCTTGGGGTACGCAGCGACGTACTCTGTGCGCTGTTGGGAGAGAAGAAGAGAGAAAAAAGGGAAAGGAACTTGACTGATGTAGCAGGGAAAGCAACTGTAAGCTTTGGGGAAGGTGTTTTGGAAAGAGATTATGCCTGTAGCACTGAAATAGCTGAAACCCGAAATTATATTAAGTGAAATATGAGGATATAGGCAGAGAGTGAAAATTTTGACAGTATGATTGTAAAAATACAGGAAAAATACCTTTTGTACCTCTGGTGTTTGGATAGGGAAAGGAGAAGCAAGTAAAGAGAGAAACCTAAACTTCTAGTAGTTTAATTATAACGAACACAGTGTAGAAAAGAAACAGTATTTACTTATGGCATACAGTTGGTAATTTTAATTGACAGTGAAAAGGGGCAATAGAGTTAGAAGGGGTCCTGTAATTGCTTTGTTCCACCAAATACGCTGTGAAACATTAGAAGATGACTTCTTTATGCAGACTTTAAAGGCTGAGGTTTGTATACCATTCTGGAAACACCTGTTGAAAAGCTGAAGACCAGATGCACATAAATTTCCTTGCACAGCTATTAGAGGTTTCAAGTTGATGTTACAGGAAATGATGCTGCTTTACGTGTAACAATTGTACTATTATAATTGCTTTCTGCTAAGAAACTTTTTGCATGCTTTTATGGTTGCCTCACAGAAACAGCTTAACAGCAATGGCAGTTCATGTGATAGTGCTTCCCTTCCACTCCCAGTTTATTAAACAATCATTTCCTTAATTTTCTTGTTCTCTGTGGTTAAAGTAAGAAAACTAGAATACGTGAACCTAAATAAAGGTACAGAGTTTTTAAATAGATCCTTAAGGCCTCCTATTTTTAGGGGTCTGACTCTGAACTCAGAATGTTCAACAGCACTATTGTAAGTTGCAGGAAGACAAAAGATTGCATTCTTAAGAAAGATATTCTTTTTCTGAAAAGAGAATAGTAAAATTATCCATAACTCATTAGTTCAGCCACTGGGACTCTTGCTTGGCAAAATAATTGTCAGTTGTCCATACAGTGGTTTGTGTAGACAAAGGAAATGTGATGCATAATATCTGGCAGTTCATAGCAATGAAGGTACTACCTGTAAAGTCTAAAAATGCCACCTGAGCTGGAATACCTTTACTGTTGAGCAATATGTAAAATACATATTAAGATATAAAAAGTATTTTACTTCTAATAGACAAAGATGAAGCGAACAAGTCAAAACTAAATGCATATAGTTTTGTAAATGTGCTGTGGGATACCTGACTGTGGACAGGCAGCTGAGGTCTTGGCTGTAGGCCAGCCATCTCTGAAACAGACTGCTCCTTGAAACTGTGCCATTGTGTTAACCTGTGTCCTGTTTGAGGTGGCTGCAACTGAAATTGCAAGTTCATTTTGAAGTTTGATTGACTTTCAGGGAGACATGATATAACTGTCTTAATGCTTTAAAAAATGGGAGAGTAGATAATGCTATTTCATAGTTTTGATAAGTGCAATACCTTCTCTCTTCATTTGGGAAAGTCCATTTTGGGACTTTGTATGAAATTAATAATGTTGAATACAGTAGAAACATTCAGATAAAAGTAATTCTAAATCATTGTAAGGTTTTAAAATATCGAGAAGGAAATTTGGTTCTTACGGTATTTTAGAATCTTGTGAATTGATGAACTTCGCCTTTTTGCACACTAATTATACGGTATACAGGAATACTTAAAGCTTCCCACATGCTGCCTTCCAAATGTGAATCGGCTTCTGACTTGCAGCTGTCATATATAAAACCCCATCATTTTCAAGGGGCAAAAATCTTGACTGAATCTATAGGGACTGCAAACCTGGGTGTCAGTCACAGCAGCCCCTCATGTAATTTGGATGCTTCTTTGGTGACTAGACATGCATTGGTTAGCGGGTTTCAGTTTGGTAACTCAGCAACTATAGGATATTTCCTCAGTGTCTGCAAAAGTTAATGAAGAAAAAGAGCTTATTGCCAATAATAGTTCAATTTTCAAAAGATTATGATCCTGTGGACTATTAAAGGTTCAAAAGTAATTTTATATATTGCTGTCCAGCCAAAAGCCCTTTCCATATTTTGAAAGTAGAGTAGTTGAAGTTATCAGGAGTCTTGGTGGCTGGTGAGCTTGACTGTTTTATATAGGTGGACCATAATTACAATTTGGGGTAAAAAAAAAAGACAAAGTACTTTTCTAATGCTTTTAGCTGTACTTGTAATCCAGACAAGTTTAAATTTGCTTTTAAAAGCCTGTCAGCTCTTCTGTTAGTCCTTGGATATTTTTATTTGGCCAAGGGTGACCTTGTTGCAACTAACAAGCACTGTTTTGTAAATTCCAGGTTTTGTAATTCTGCAAATTTTAACCTTAGATAAAAGAGAATTGGCTTAATATCATATTTGCTTCATCCCTTTCAAGTCTGAACATTATAACCAAGAAATATGTCCAAAATGGCATACTGATAAAATGCAGGTATTTTAAAAATGTAGTTGAGATGTATTCCTAGGAGTAGAGTTTCAAAAGAAAATGAAACCTTTTGCGACTGCAAATTTGATGCCACTGCTGTCAGTGTTAATGAAAGAAGGAATCACCTCACTTTCTGTTGTAGACAGCAGTGGCAAGAGAGAAAAAGGAGCAGCACTGTAGGGGTAACCTATCAACTAAAATTCCCAAACGCTCTTGGTAACTGCAGTTGTTAAACAACGAAAGGTTTGTCTCAAAGTTGAACCTTGTTTGAGTTGTTGCTTCAATTTCTGTTAAGTTCTTATTCTGTCTCTTATGGAACTTAACTGAGACAACCATTATTTTTCTCTACAGCTGCCTTCTGTTTGTTTTCTTCTTTAACCACTGTTGGCATGGCATCTGTTGAAGTGACCAGTGCCCTGATTTCAACAAAATTATGACTTTGAATGTGTGAAAACTTTCTGCAACTAGACTTGCACCAGGATAGCTCCAGACTCTTGTTTTGTCACTGATGGACAGCTGGGTGATCTCCAACACAAAACTGATGATTGTGTTGTAATTGGGTCATGGGATGAATCCTCTTCCAAGTGTATTTGCTGATATGCCAGTTGACTTAGACTACTGCAGGAACACTTACACTTGCTCCTACTGTTGTTTAAAACATATATTCTGTAGATTGATAAGCTTAAACTGTGTGTTATTATTACAGAAGTGTGTGGTCACTTCTGCATTCCTTACCCATTTAGCATCCTTACGTGAAATTTGAGGCAGAAAAAGAACAAGAATCCAAGTCTAGCAGTGGTAAATTGCTGAGTCACCTGGTATGGTATGGAAATTAAATTTTGCTGTTTCTACCCCTTTGATGACTTCCCCTTTCAATCCTTAAAAATAAAATAATTAAAAAAAAAACCAAACCAATGTGGGACTAAAAGTCAACAATCAGTTCTAGGTGTTAGTTCAGAAAATTTTATTTATGTTCCTTCCCCCAGTTTTAGTTTCAAAGACTATAAAACAAGTGTAAGTTTTGTCATGAAGTGAGATATTTCATGGAACTTTGAATTTTGTTATCTAGTCCTGGTTAAGCATACTGTGTGCACTTTAACTGCTGACTTTGTTGTTGGGAGAGAATAGCACCTGTTTTACATTTCACTGGTTTCATGTTGTAATGGGGTAGGAGGTCAACAAAAGTAACAGGCAATATAATTCACAAACAGAAGATCATAGGAGTCAGAATTCTAAGCCCCTGTGGATCTTGCTTTGTTCTTTCCTTCGGTAGAGCAATTTCTATAAATGAAATGACCCTGGGGATTTGGAGTGTGTAGTTGAGAGGTCATTACATAGAAAGCTGGTGTTCTGCCTATGGAATAAACATCTCTTTTCTTCCCTCCCTCCCCCTTCTTTTCTTTTTTTCCTTTCTCTTTTCTTCCCTTCTTTCTCTTTTCTTCCCTTCTTTCTCTTTTCTTCCCTTCTTTCTCTTTTTCTTCCCTTCTTTCTCTTTTTCTTCCCTTCTTTCTCTTTTTCTTCCCTTCTTTCTCTTTTTCTTCCCTTCTTTCTCTTTTTCTTCCCTTCTTTCTCTTTTTCTTCCCTTCTTTCTCTTTTTCTTCCCTTCTTTCTCTTTTTCTTCCCTTCTTTCTCTTTTTCTTCCCTTCTTTCTCTTTTTCTTCCCTTCTTTCTCTTTTTCTTCCCTTCTTTCTCTTTTTCTTCCCTTCTTTCTCTTTTTCTTCCCTTCTTTCTCTTTTTCTTCCCTTCTTTCTCTTTTTCTTCCCTTCTTTCTCTTTTTCTTCCCTTCTTTCTCTTTTTCTTTTCTTCCCTTCTTTCTCTTTTTCTTTTCTTCCCTTCTTTCTCTTTTTCTTTTCTTCCCTTCTTTCTCTTTTTCTTTTCTTCCCTTCTTTCTCTTTTTCTTTTCTTCCCTTCTTTCTCTTTTTCTTTTCTTCCCTTCTTTCTCTTTTTCTTTTCTTCCCTTCTTTCTCTTTTTCTTTTCTTCCCTTCTTTCTCTTTTTCTTTTCTTCCCTTCTTTCTCTTTTTCTTTTCTTCCCTTCTTTCTCTTTTTCTTTTCTTCCCTTCTTTCTCTTTTTCTTTTCTTCCCTTCTTTCTCTTTTTCTTTTCTTCCCTTCTTTCTCTTTTTCTTTTCTTCCCTTCTTTCTCTTTTTCTTTTCTTCCCTTCTTTCTCTTTTTCTTTTCTTCCCTTCTTTCTCTTTTTCTTTTCTTCCCTTCTTTCTCTTTTTCTTTTCTTCCCTTCTTTCTCTTTCTCTTTTCTTCCCTTCTTTCTCTTTCTCTTTTCTTCCCTTCTTTCTCTTTCTCTTTTCTTCCCTTCTTTCTCTTTCTCTTTTCTTCCCTTCTTTCTCTTTCTCTTTTCTTCCCTTCTTTCTCTTTCTCTTTTCTTCCCTTCTTTCTCTTTCTCTTTTCTTCCCTTCTTTCTCTTTCTCTTTTCTTCCCTTCTTTCTCTTTCTCTTTTCTTCCCTTCTTTCTCTTTCTCTTTTCTTCCCTTCTTTCTCTTTCTCTTTTCTTCCCTTCTTTCTCTTTCTCTTTTCTTCCCTTCTTTCTCTTTCTCTTTTCTTCCCTTCTTTCTCTTTCTCTTTTCTTCCCTTCTTTCTCTTTCTCTTTTCTTCCCTTCTTTCTCTTTGTTTTGCGCATATTCTTATGGTTGTCTTCCTCTGTGCTACCCTTCCAGCATCCATGGTGGCTTTAACGGTAAATAGCCGGTGTGAATTTCTGGCTTCTCTTGGCCTTCCTTTCAGGAAAATAGTACTGCCTTCACTTTAAGTATGTTGTAACGAATTACTTGAGACTTTTCTGGCTAAGGAAAACAAGGATCTACTTTCTGTTTTCCTGGTATAGTATAGTAGAGAATGACACAAGCTGTTGTTTGTACTCTTTATAGTACAGATGTAAGATCTACTAGCTTCTTTCCAGAGTGTGCTGCTTTATTTTCATTGCTGTGTTCCCTTGTTTGAAGTAGGAGGAGCTAATCTTTGTTACTTGGTGAGTCAGTTTTGGAATGGCATATGGAACTCTTAAGCAGTACAGTAGTCAACACTGAATAGAATTTAACTTTTTCATGACACTTGTGTTCCTGTTGCATTTTCTTGTAAGAGCCTATATTCTTTACTGTCTAGTTTATTATCTCAGCCTGTGAACTATCTTCATTTACCTTGTGATCTCCAAAACCCAAATGGACAGAATCACAGAATTGTAGAGGTTGGATGGGGCTTCTTGAGATCATCTGGTCCAACCCCACTGCTCAAAGCAGGGTCAGTTGAAGCAGTTTGCACAGGATGATGTCCAGTAAGATTGTGAATATCTCCTAAGGTGGGGCCTCCACAATGTCCCTAGGCAACCTATTCCAGTGTTTGATCGCTCTCTCAGGAAAAGTTTTGAGCCTTCTCTTTCCCATGCAGAACAATCCCAGCTATCTCAGCTTTTCCTTGTAGGAGAGATGCTCCAGTCCCTTACGTTTTGTGGCCCTTTGATCGACTTGCTCCAGTATATCTGTATGTCCTTGCACTAAGGAGCCCAGAACTGGACACAGACTTCATGTGTGGTTTTGCCAGTGCTGAACAGAGAGGTGAGGTCACCTCCCTCGACCTGCTGGCCGTACTTTTCCTAGTGCAGCCCAGGGTGTTGTTGGCCACTTTTGCCATGAGGGTGCAGTACTGGCTCATGGTCAACTTGTTCACCAAGATACCATCTGTTAATTTCTGAAAAAGGCATGTCATAAGAGAGCATATGCTTTATTCTTTATTTTACCATAATTCAACTTTTCTCCAACGGACTCTTCATTTCTCTGTGTTACTTTACTAGCAGGTTCCTGTTTAAGTCACCTGACAATCTCCCGCCATGGTAACTTTTCCTATTTCAAGGTATGTTTGTGTAGGTATGTAATGGTGCAGAGTATATCCTATTGCATTTGTGAGATGATAATTTTATACTGGGATTTTGTGCTTCCATGGATACTATTTTGAAACTGAAGGTAGAGGGGATTCCATGAAGGACATGGAACTGTTGGAGCAAGTCCAGAGGAGGGCCACGACCATGATCAAGGGACTGGAGCACCTCCTGTATGAAGATAGGCTGAGAAAGTTGGGGCTGTTCAGCCTGAAGAAGAGAAGGCTGCGTGGAGACCTCATAGCAGCCTTCCAGTATCTGAAGGGGGCTTACAGGGATGTTGGAGAGGGACTCTTCATCAGGAACTCTAGTGAATAGGACAAGGGGTGATGGGTTCAAACTTATACAGGGGAAGTTCAGGTTAGATATAAGGAAGAAGTTCTTTACTGTGAGGGTGGTGAGGGACTGGAACAGGCTGCCCAAAGAAGTGGTAAATGCTCCATCCCTGGCAGTGTTCAAGGCCAGGTTGGACAGAACCTTGGGTGACATGGTCTAGTGTCAGGTGTCCCTGCCCATGGCAGGGGCTTGGAACTAGATGATCTTAAGGTCCTTTCCAACCAAAGCCATTTTATGATTCTGTGATTCTTCTGAGCGGTTGTTTCACCTGGCCTACACAATTTCAGTTTACCTGTCAAAAACCACTGGAACAAGTCCCATAAAGAAAAGAGAAGTTTGCATCTCCTTTACTGCTAAATACTCTTTTCTGCATTAACTTGGCTACAGTCAGTCAGTACTAGACTGTATAATTATTTACCTGGTTACATTTGGCATGTGATTAGTCACCTCAAAATGGATAAGTTTTCAGAGAAACTCCTTTATGCCAAATGTAGTGTGCTCTTGCTGAACTGTTTTAACCTGAACAACCTGTTACTTTCAGGTAGGCTTCACTTTACTATTGGAGAAGATGGTGCTTGGTGCTACAAGGATAGGTTTGGATCAAATTCACTGCTTTCTTGGCTTTATCCAACAAAAATAATTATCAACCTGTTCATGTTTTTTAATAAGATTTTTTTCTGTAGCACGTGTCTTGTTTTTTTTTTTTTCTTGAATTCCTTTTTTCAGCATGGTATTCCTATTACTGTTAAGTTGTTTGGGTAGCTGTTTTGCCACAATAAAGGCAAAACAAATCCATGTGTATATAGACAATGAATATATATATATCTACAGAGAAAAAAGTTGTATCTATTTCAGAACACCAGCTTGTGATGGTGGTGGGTTTTGGTTTGGGTTTTTTTGGGGGAAGGGGTGTTGTTTTGGTTAGGTTTGGCACACTTTAAAGCATGGCTTTTAAGAAAAGTACATGATTACAGTGGAGTTCCATTTTTAAACTCAGAGGTAGGTAGAAGCGAGAGTATTAAAGGACTAACTTGCCTTTGTATTTCTTTTGATCTTCTTTAGTAAGTTGTAAGTTGTTCAGGTAGTTGCTACAAGTTATTGTCAGGAACCTGTAGTGCCTAGAGGATTTGGGTGTATTTCACAGTGGAGTAAGACATAAGATCTGGATGTTTGTCTTTCTGTTTCCCCACCCTAATCTGGCAGGTTTTGTTGTTTCTACTAGTTCTCTTCAAATGTCTGTGATGTTTTATGCGATTTGTATCATGTGGGACATAATTTGTGTATTAAAGCATATCCAAGACAGTCTTTATTCACGATAATATATTCACTCATTCAGAATTGCTTCCAAAATAGTGTTTACTGTTGCCATGCCACTGCTCCCATAATACGTTCAGCAGGTGAAAAACGTGCCAAATGAATTTTGTGAAACCTTTCTCAAAACTTTCTCGAAACAGTCTGCTGTTGGCATTAGGAATCTGTGCATGTTTATTTAGGAGGGGGAATCAAAGGTAAAACTGATTTCACTGGGAGATAGCATTCTTTATGTAAAAAGCCAGAGGTTAAAACTTGCCCTTGTTGAACTGTCAACTGCTTGAAAATAATTTATAACTGAAATGCTGTTATAAGAACTGTTACATAGCAACTTGTGTCACTTAAAAATGGGGGTGACATTTTATGGCCAATTTACAGCAGATCCAGTTTACCTTGGAAGACTTACTGGTAGTTAAATTAATTATAAAGGAAAGACCATGTTTGCAAAAAAAAAAAAAGGTCTACTTTTCTGCCTCGGGGAAGGCAGAAAACATTGATAATCCTCACTACTATTGTTCTGTGTTACTCCCTTTCCCAGAAATGAACAATTCCAGCTGTGTCTGTTGCAAGGAAAGCAGATGGGACTCCTCTCTTTTGTGGATTGGAAGGTGCATTACAGACAAAATTTGTTTGTCAGCCATTTTCCAGAGACAGTGTTGTAATCTTTTAAAAGATAAGAATCCTTCCTCAAATGATCTTTTTTCTACGGCTTCTGTTTTCTTTCATAGCCATAGTTTGGATGTAGTTCCCAAGAAAGTTCTTTGGAGAGTTAAGAGTGAAAACCCTTTCATACCAGCTGACTTCATTTCTTACTGAAGTTGGTTTTACTTGTGCTTCTACAGCTAAAAATAAAATCTAGTGGACAAAAATGTGTGCCATAAGCCACATCCTTCTCATTCCCTGATTCTTAAGTTCTGGGAGTGTTGCTCAGAGACAGAACTGCGCTACCACATTAATAAACTGTCCTGCAAAGGAAAAAGAAGTTACATGAGTAAGAAATGGAACATAATATATTGGCAATTTTGTGACATCTGTAGATGAAAATGATGTTAGTTTACTGTGCCTTTGACTTCCTTTGAAGGAAACAGACCAGTGGAAACAGCTAAAAATTTAAGGACCTCTTAAGTTACCTCTTCATTGTGGTTAGTTTGATATTCCCAAAATGATTAGGAAAGACCAAATAAAAACATCCATAATAAATTTGTCATTCATATTCCTATTGTAACATTTTAATTTCTGCTTATAATATGAGAAGGCGGCTAATTCTGATTTCAGCAGGAATGTGAGGGTTAAAAATAAAACATTTTGCTTCATGTTAGTCTGTTGAATCTAGAAAAGGATCTGTGAGGACGAATGGGTCTGTGAAACCCTTTATGTGTTGCTGTTCACATTCAGACATGCTGTTGTATCTTCTCAGTTGAGTGTTTCTTGTAACTAGTTGTTCACACACTCATTTTTATTCTGTATCCTGGATAATAATTATTCTTCATTTCTACATTACAGTGAGTCATTTTTCCTTTCTCTCTGGCCATGTGTCCGTTATCCATCATGCAGCTTTAGTAGGAGACCTTATGAGTTCTGGTAAATGCAGCAGAGGAGTCAGGGGCAGGGTCTTGTATAGTCTGCTCCAGCGACTGGGAAGAGGAAGATCATGACAGGCTACCAGGATATTTTCAGTTATTATTTATCAAAGGTAAATGGGTGACTGGTTGGTGGTTGTGTTTTGGTGTGTTTTTTTCATGTTTTGAACACTGTTGTTGCAGCCATGGAGATGCAGAGTATTTTTCCTGTACCTACTGGATATTTAATTCCTACTACACATAACCCCTTCAAATAAAAAGCCATATTTAAGAGCATAGTGGTTCAACATGGGCATGTCCAAAGAGCACTTGGATATACTAGTCTGTGTAGTAAGTCCATCTGAAGGAGGATTTGCATTTGGAGCCTGCAGCTGTATTAGAACACTGCTTGCATTCCTTTGTGATGAGTTGTGGGAGTGACTAGCACAGCGTTTTCCTGTAATGTCTGTAGTAACGCCAAACCCGCTGGGGGGGGGTGGTGTAGAAAAAGGTGTAAAGTGTGTGGGGGAAGCTTTCTTTGGTCTGGTTATTACGTTACACCTTCGCAATGACCAAGTGCTGGAAGGAAGGTTGCAGGAGGAGTGAATAAAAATAGTGGGTTTGTTTTGTTTTGGGGTATTTTTGGCACTATTTACAGTGCCACAGTGCTCATTTGTGGCTTTAATTGTTTCTTTTAATTTTGTTCCTTGTGTGGATCCTTGCACTTTATAATGAGAAGAATTGGTGACTGCTTTCACTTAATGGCCTGCTACAAGGTGATTTTGGTCTGTGTTTAACAGTAAGTTGTAAAAGAGAATACTATTTGCTGTCTTTTTACTTTATCAAGCTCTGTGACCTGTTAGAATCTTTGTGTTTCAACCATGCCCAAGTCTCAGTTAAGCAGTTGGAGCTTGCACAACAGTCTGTGTTATGGTCCCGTTCCACGGGCCTTTAGACCTGTCTTTAACATTATGTAGCGTTATTCCAGAGTAGGTAGAAAATAATTTTCATTGAGGATTTCTGCAAGGCATGTATGTGAGTCTTCATATTTCAGCATTTTGCCATCCTTCAGGTAAAAAGGAAGACCTGGAAATTTATTCCATAGACTCCAGTTGTTGAGGATGCATTTTCTATTAGGAAAAGCAATAAAACCACAGATTGAAGCTTGCATCTACAGGGGACATCATTGTAGTTCTTTTAAATTATATAAGAATGTGTCCATAAATCTAATATTGATAAGAGCTACATAGCTTGCTTTATAAGAAACACTTGACTACAGTTAACAAATATCATCTATTTCTTAAGTCAGTGGGCATAAGAAAATAAAAGGAAAGGAATATCGCTCCCCCCTGCTTCTTAATTATGATTTTAACTGGAGCTTTCAAGCATTTATAAAAAGCACATCACAGTTTTACTTTACATTGAAGTTTTATGTGGCAATTAATGTATCTTGCTGCACCCAGTAGATGTGTCTGTGTATGGTTTTTTTCTTAAATTGTGGATGTTTTCAGGTGAAGACAACTGTATTACTGTAACTGTTGCTGTAGGGACATGCGATATCTTTCATTGTCTCTTCAAGAAAGTAATTAGTTTTTCAGGCCCTCGACTCCTTTGAATCTAATGTGCTACACATGACTGGTCCACATGAGGAGTAATACCAGTTTTTAGAAGCAAGGTGTTTTCAAGGTCCTAGACCTCCTAAGTGATGATGCTTGAAATACATTAGGAGAAGAAAAAAAAAAAAATAAGGAAAGCTGCAACATAAAAAGCAATGGCAGCAATAACAGTACTTTATAATACCATTAGCTGGGCAGTAAGCATCAATTTTAGAGTATATAAGCTGTGTGTATACAAAACTTTTCTTCTACATCTTTCAGCCTCCCAGCGCAGGACCTGTTGGCTGCTGTAGTATGTCTGTAAGGACCTCTGATCTGTCGTTTGCTTGCCTGGAAGTTGAGTCAAATGTGGATTTACTAGGAGTTAAGGGGATTCTGAGTCCTTTCTCGTTAGCTCTATTTGCTGTGATCCAATTCCCATGGCATGTGTTTTGCAGAAACTCCAGCCCATCTCTCTCCTTCTGTCTCTGGTTTTCCTTGTTTGGATTATATTCAGCATTGTCTGCCTGCTTGTGACTTCACATGATTGGACATTTCTGCACACCTAGACCACACGGAGAATTTCCTGTTTAAATTGCAATTGTGGCTAGCCCTGCTCTACTGCATGCCATCCTAAAATATGTAATGTTTGTCTGTTTCTCATACTATCTTCTTCTTTGTCAAAGCTGTGTAGGAGGAAGGTGCACAGCTTTGGTAGGCAGAATATGTGCTTACTTGTCAATTAGCCTTTCCCCTTTGTAAGGTTAACTGTGCTAAATTGAGTGCATTAGCTTGTGTAATAATTCACTATCATGCAAAAGGAAATGGGAAGTCTCTATGGAACACAACTTAGGATGAAAAACTAGAGTTCTTATGAAAGTTGTCTATAAAAACTTAAGTAGTCAAACAGTTTTTTCATCTCTAGGAACAAATATCAGGTGTTGCAAATACAAATGTGGGTATTAACTGTAGTACTGGGAATTCTGGCAGGAGAAAATAGTGTGTGTTTAACTCTAGGACAGAACCTAAAAATCTGAGTTAATTTGGAATTGGGTATTTTATGAAGGAGCAGGGACTTTATTGAATTGATTTGAACTGTGTTAATCCTTCAAATATAAATGCAGATAGCCTACCTCAGTAAAATCCATCCATCAGTAATGAAGCTTTTGTTGCTTACAAAATGTTTTCAGAACAGTTTACTAAGGTGATTAAACTACAGTTTGGTCCTGTTTATGACAGAATATAACGTATGTTTTATTTTTTAATGTGTTGTAACTTGGTCTTCTTGTGGGATAGGTGTTTTATACTTGTTTTAAAGTCTTGATGGTGAAGTTGTAGCCTGTGAATATCTTGTGCTCTTATAATGCAAACTTTACTAGCAGTAATTAATTTGTTTCTTTCCCTTTCCCAGCATCTTTGAGGATGAAACCATGAAACTACGACAGCTGAAACTAGAGAATCAGGTAAATGATAGTGTTGAAGCTGGTTGAAATAAGTAGAGGAAAATAAATATTAGCCTTGACTTGAGAAATAGGGATTGTTAAGGATACAAACAACTCATTGCTATGGCAAGAACATTTTTCTTTAAAGATTTTAATGGCTTTCATTAGTTTGAGTCAACCTTGCTATGGCTTGTAGGCTTGATTTCTTTGATGTATTTATTTTTCATATGTCTCTCATTTTTATGAAGATAGGCTGAGAAAGTTGGGGCTGTTCAGCCTGGAGAAGAAAAGGCTGCATGGAGACCTCATAGCAGCCTTTCAGTATCTGAAGGGGGCTTACAGGGATGTTGGAGAGGGACTCTACATCAGGAACTCTAGTGAATAGGACAAGGGGTGATGGGTTCAAACTTATACAGGGGAAGTTTAGATTGGATATAAGGAAGAAATTCTTTACTGTTAGGGTGGTGAGGCACTGGAATGGGTTGTACAGGGAGGTTGCGAATGCTCCATCCTTGGTGGTGTTCAAGGCCAGGTTGGATGAGGCCTTGGGTGGCATGCTTTAGTGTGAGGTGTCCCTGCCCATGGCAGGGGGGTTGGAACTAGATGATCTTAAGGTTCTTTGCAACCCTAACTATTCTATGATTCTATGACTCACCACAATGCAGGATTGAATCAAAAGGAAGGCTGTAGAGAATTATCCATTTTAAGCATTAAAGGAAAAGAAAAGGTTTCCCTGAGGTATAGAAAGATCTCTGCTGTTGAGAAGGATTTCCAGCATATTTTGTTTTGTTTTGTTTCCTACAAAGAAAACATTTACAGCCAAGCATTTGTCAAATATTAGGTTATGGGTCTCAGTTTTTAACAATGCATGACATCAAATGCCATCTGTGGGCCAGCTCTGCCGGCCAGGACGCTTTTATCCAGGCTACTGCGTTTTCCGTGAAGAGAGGGCATGTGGCTCCTCGGACTGTGCTTACGAACGCAGCGCTAGAGGCGTTTCCGTGTCTTTTTGAGGCACTTGCAGCTCAAAGTGTAATGCTGCCACCTCCCTGTGGGTGGAGAGCGGGAAATTGGAGGCCTGTTTGTGAATGCAGTTGGTATGGTGCTTTTGACGCGAGGTTTCATTAATGCCATCATAACTTCATAACATCATAGTTCCTGCTGCCTCAGCAGTTGTTTCTATTCTTGTTTACTAGGAAACCATAAACATCAAATACATATGTATCTTGGAGAATTTTGCAAGGTAGATGAATTTTCGTTTTACCAGATCAGTCCCATTTTAATGACTGTAATTTTTTACATTTGTTTTCACCTCACGCCTTGCCCCCTGTAAGTCTTACCTCAGTATTGGTTTCTGGGAACTATTTGTTTTGAGTTCTCCCTTTAAGATGATAACTTCTGACACAAAAAGCATTTCTTTTGCAAGTCCTGACTGTTTCAGATTGTATTGTAAATGACTGCTGAATTTGTCTATATATATGAAGGATTGCTGCAGTTTAGACTGGATGAAAGGAGTTACTGCTGATGCTGTCAGGATAGATCAGAAAACAAGCAGGTGTCCATCTCCATTGACGGAGAATCGAAGACAGGGATCACTCCAAAGACAAAGTGATATATGTCTGGGATTTTTGTAAGAGATTACAAGAGTATTTCAGGTGTATTGGAGACCCTGATCAGTGGCATGTTATCACCAATAGCTGAGGCATGATTTCTGCCTCTCTGAATGTGGTCTTTATGTCATGCTTTTTCTTTATTTCACAGAGAGCTCTTTTAGAGAAGAAGCAGAGGAAGAAACGTCTTGATCCTTTGATGGTACAGCCAAATCCTGAGGCAAAGCTGCATAGGTCGAAGCCCAAAGGGTATGAGGAGCAGACTCCTTTAGTAAAACCTCCTGCACCTTTCCACAGTGATGTTATTTTACATGGTAGGTAATCAACCTGATTGCAACAATGTTCCCAAAAATGCCAGTGCATGCAGATTATGTCGCAGATGAGCACTGCATTGCTGTGACAGTGGTCAAGTGATAAACGAGATTGATTACATACCTTTATATGTACAAAAAAAACCCTGTAGTACAGTATGGTTGAGCAATAAACCAAAAACCTTACCTTGAATTTTGTGATAGCTGAGAATCTTCATGTGCCTTTGAAGAACATCTACCTTGTGTTAGACTAAGAAGAATTGCAGAAATAGGTTAGGAACTTCTATAAGGGTAGGGAGATACAAATCCAATGTAAGAAAGTCCTATAAAGCTGTAGGATAAAAATAAAAAGAAATAATCCGGTAGTGGCAGCCTGTACTTTTCATCATAGTATACTCCATCTAAAGATTGCATATGACTGAATGATAAAGTAGACAAGAGCAAAACAAAATTCTTATGAATACTGAATTAGGTTTTTTCTGGGTTTTATCTTATCTGTTGTTTTCTGTGGGCTTTGGGGAGACAACTGAAACATGACAAGCGAGCTATAGTGGTCCAGAAAGTCACAAGCACTAAGTGACATCAGAGCCAACGGCAGTAACTTAGTGATCTTCAAACATTACAGTTAAATAGAAACCATTCTGTTAAGAGTGAAAAGAAGTACAGTATCGAGAGCCTTAAGTTTTCCATGTCACAGGGAAGAAAAAAGAGCAGCAATGAAATCTGTATATTCCAGTGGAAGTGTAGTTTGAGAGCATGGATCACAACAGACTATCAAGAAAGTAACAGGAAATATCCGAAGGCTTAGAGATGCATGTTACTGCAGGATGTTAAAATACCACAGTTTTATTAATAGGGAATTAATGTATAGAGTAGAATTTTAAAAACCCAAACAAACCAGTGTTACTTGGCTTGAAGACCACATTCGGAAACACGTTATCCTATCCTATCTTATATTGAGAGATAAGACTTAGAGGAGGCAGGACATGAGGTGAAAACAAATGTAAAAATTATTTGAATGATTTTCATGTTCTGTTCTCCAGGTGTCTTTCAGGATCATAGGATGGGGAGGAAAGTGATGATGGATGGTAGCATTTATGTAATTAAAATCAGGTGGGAGAGAGGTGCTGTTCAAAGACACTTCAAGTCAAAAAGATTGATATAATTTCTAAGTTAGGAAACTTCAGTGGTACTGAAACTACAAGAAAGAAAAATAAAAACTGCTCCTTCACTAGCTTCTATCATTCTGAAGCTTTGTCAGTACAAACAAATTCTGTTAAGAAGTGATAACAGGAGTAAACATGTCAGAAATCTGATGATTAGATAAAGCAGTAAAGTTTTAAGAAAGAAAACAGTGGGAAAGCAAGAAATCCAAAGCTGGAACTACAGTTGTATAGTGTGCCACATAAACGTGTTAAGGCCAGACGCTGACATCAAGATGTCTCCACCAGTTATGGAGAGAGCACAGCTGTATTGCATGCTTAAATGTGGAAATTTGTTTTCTACCAAAAAGAGGGCATCTGTTTATATTTTTTATTGCCTGTGCCTGTAGATAATTTTATCAAATTTACTTGCAGTGTGCACTGTAAAGCGCTTACTTTGTAGTTTAGGAGCAAATGAGGAACATGAAGGAAAAGAAAATAGAGTAATTGCTCATAAATAAATTAAAATATATCAATGTACATGACAAATACAGCTCATTTTAACTGCTTAAGCCCTTGTAAAAAAGTAGATACAATGACTATATTTATAAATAGAGAAGCTGATGCCTGGGATGTTTAAAGTAATAGGCTGTCTCTACCAGAGTCAGGCCTGGATCCTTCCAAGTTTTCTGATCAAAATCGAACAAGAAGACATCAGTACTTTAAAGGGATGCTTGAGCAAGGAAGATGTAAAGAACAACCATCCTGGGATGTGTCTTTAGCCACAAAAATAGACTTTAGCATTCTGTTCTGTTTTGGCCTGCAGGTATTGATGGACCAGCTGCTTTCCTGAAATCAGAAGTGCAAGATTTGGGGGCCAAGCTCCAAACTCTCTCTGCTGGATCTTCCAAAACAGAAGACAATGCAGATCAGGAAAATGATGGAGAGGCTCTAACAGACACAGCAGGCAAGCCAGATCTGCAAGAAATCTTACAGAAACGAGGTAATATAATGGGCGTTAACTTGACATTAAGAATTGATGGGCATTAAGAGTTGATAATAGGCAAAGATCTTTTTCAGGGCTCTGAAAAACACCAGGAAAGGTGTTTTTCCTGAGTCAGAAGCTGTCATAATCAACAGGTTTAGAGTTTTGTATTCAATAGCTATATCCCATTCAGTAGTTTCCCAGTGGAGTGTCCATCTCTGTCTTCCAGTACCACAGGAAACTTTTTTTGTTGAATGCAGCCTAAGCACTTTGCAGCAGAATAATGGCTAGTGTTTAATATAGTGCACAGCTTATTTTTATTTCACTGAGCATGTCTCCCAGAATGTTTCCAGTACAGTTTATGTATTGAGGTACTACCATATCTAGAAATACATCCATTCAGTTGTCAGATGCAACAGCTTCTTACCTATGGATAGGAACATTATGCAAGAGTTAGGAAAGGAAGTACGAGAGAATATCCAGAAAATTCAGGGAAAATTAGTAGAGATAGAATATAAACAGTAAATTTTGAAATTGGCCAGAGTACTAGGGTTAACGCCTTTCCTCTTTCCAAATGTGCTTTGTGAAGCTTACTGACAAGTTGTTAAGACTACATTTTTCTATTTCACCTGAGATAAAGAACTTCCAAGAGTGCCATGTTGGAGTAGTGTTATAATATTTGCTCTTGGAAAATAATTCATTGTGTTTATTTTCTATAGGGCTTTATGTGCTCTCCATTCTACAGCCAAATTAAAGAATGGAATCTCAGAATAAAATTACGCAGTTCCAAGTAAACACCAAGCAGTTATGTGTGCTTCTGTACACATAAACATTCTTTCAAATGTTTTTATCTGGAGTTATTTTAGATACATACCTACAGTCATCTCTACATAGCTGTAACTAGGTTAAGATTAAGTAAGTCCTGGAACTACTCAGACTGCACTTCTGTTTTAAAAAACAAAATCATCAATAGTATTCATGAGACATGAGTTATTGCTACTGATGTAAGAATAGGAGGGGCTTTTATAGAAAAATTATCCTACTCCATTTCAGTGTGTATAAGAGTAAGGGGAAATGGTAAAGAATATAAGCTGTACAGAGTCCAGTTTACAGTGGAGGTGTCAGCATATTGATCTGGATTTCCTTTGTTTTTTAAGACATGGAGGGCTTTTTTATGTGAAAATAGGCAAAATTAACTCAATGACAATGTATATTAAGCAGTATGCTACGTCACTTAATGTCGTTTAAATAAGTATTTATAAAAGCCTGACAGCTGTTTAATCATCTGCAAGATGACAGCCGCAAAATGTCACTAGGGTTTTGAAGTAAAAGTCCTGGGAAGCAATATGGCACATGAGGAAAATCAGGAGTTGATTTTAATTAAATCAACTGAAATTAATTAAAAGAGTGACTAGCCATGCAAATGTCATGTATGAATTAGTGATGCCACGAACTCATGACATCTCCTTTCAGAGGTTACTTGCTTTATTTTGACAGGAATTTCAGGCAGTTTGAATTTTGATGAGGAGGATGGAGAAGAGGAAGAAGCTAGTAAGAGACCAGCTTCTCATTCACCATATCCTGAAACTGAGAGGCCTAGCTCTGCAACCAGCGTGAAATCTTTCACAGTAAGTGTCTTGAAATTGCTTTCTGATAAGGGCTGGGCACATGCTTGATTTTAGTATTAACCCCTTGAGCACTGGGTTAAAATATAGTAGCTGCAACTACAGTAGCTAGCATATTAATCCCTGAAGGCAGAGGAAAGTCATGATTGTCAGGTTATCTGACTGAAAAGCCATTGAGTTAAACACAAAGACTAATGATTAAAGAAGGAACAGTGGTGGGCCGAGGATCCCGAGTAGCCTAATCAGTGAAGATGGGAACGCAGTGAGTCAGCTACTCCTATGATTCTCAAAGGAGACAGATTAAGCCATTGTCTCTGGTGTAAAAGCCACCAAGATGACTCAGAGAAACTCTGAAATGTCATGCAAAATTAAGAGGGATTACTGCCTGAAGGTTTATAGTATTTATTGTGGAGTGTAAGAGGGAACAGAATTTTGGGAGGGAACAGAAATTTTGAGATTGGAAGAAACCTTTCATGGCTGATTAGGGGAAGGGAAGAGGAAAAAGAACGGGGATAAGGTGGATCAGGAAGTCATAAGCATGGGAAAATACAGACTAAAGGGAGTAAAAGGCACCAGATGCATGTAAGCAGCTGCAAGACAGTATGCTTATCTGTCGAAGCCATGTGCCCTGTACTGTACATACCTGTACGTACGAAGCCCCGTGTACTCCTGTCATGCTGTTTCCTGTATGAATGTGCTCTCGTGTGTGTGATAGAGATGCATACATGTATGCATACATATGCTGACAAACTATATGCTGTAGTAGCCAGTGAGTTGAAGAGATCTGGGAAGAACCAGGGTTTGAGCTAGTGATGAGATGAAGGGCACAGGGTTTGGGCATGGATGTTGGGCAGGCTTAAAAGTCCATGCTACTGTTCAAAAGTCCCGTGTGAGTATATGTGTGTGGCAAAGTAGAATGAAGAAATTCTGAAGATTATAATATAGATTAAATATTAATATTTAGTGTGATAGAGCTTAAAGTATTATTTAATTAAGGATTAACACTTCACTTGGTAGGACCAGTACAATAGCAAGTACCTTGGACTTTAGCAGGGCAAACTTTGGCCTTTTCAAGCAATTGCTAGGGGAAATCCCATGGGCAAGGCTGCTTGAAGGTAAAGGGGCCCAAGATAGTTGGTTGGCATTCAAGGATTGCTTATTCCGAGCTCAAGAGCAGAGCATCCTGACACGTAGGAAGTCAAGGAAGAGGACCAGGAGACCTGTGTGGCTAAATAAGGAACTGCTGGGTATGCTCAAGTGGAAGAGGAGAGTTTACAGGTCATGGAAGGAGGGGCTGGCCACTTGGGAGGAATATAAGGCTGCTGCTAGAGGATGTAGGAAGGCAGCTAGGATGGCTAAGGCCTCCTTAGAATTAAATCTGGCAAGAGGGGTCAAGGACAGCAGAAAGAGCTTTTTCAAATACATGGCAGATAAAACTAACACCAGAGGCAAGGTAGGCCCACTGATGAATGGGATGGGTGCCCTGGTGACAGAAGATACTGAGATGGCAGAGTTATTGAATGCCTTCTTTGTCTCAGTCTACTCTGCCGGAGGCAGTCCTGAAGAGCCCTGTACCCCTGTGACCTCAGGTCAACGGAGCAGTTTGCGTTAGTCGATGAGGAATGGGTTAGAGACCAGTTGAGCAATCTGGACATCCATAAATCCATGGGTCCAGATGGGATGCACCCGCGGGTGCTGAGGGAACTGGCGGAAGTCATTGCTAGACCACTCTCCATCATCTTTACCAAGTCTTGGGAAACGGGAGAGATGCCTGAGGACTGGAGGAAAGCAAATGTCACTCCAGTCTTCAAAAAGGGCAAGAAGGAGGAGGACCCAGGTAACTATAGACCGGTCAGCCTCACCTCCATCCCTGGGAAAGTGATAGAACACCTTATCCTTGATGCCATCTTAAGGCATGTCAAGGATAAGAGGGTTATGAGGGGCAGTCAACATGGCTTTACCAAGGGGAAGTCATGCTTGATCAACCTCATAGCATTTTACAAGGAAATAACACGGTGGATGGATGATGGCAGAGCGGTGGACGTGGTCTACCTTGACTTCAGCAAAGCATTTGACACAGTCTCCCACAGCATCCTCATAGCTAAACTGAGGAAGTGTGGTCTGGATGATCAGGTAGTGAGGTGGACTGCGAACTGGCTGAAGGAGAGAAGCCAGAGAGTTGTAGTCTATGGGGCGAAGTCTAGTTGGAGGCCTGTATCTAGTGGGGTGCCTCAAGGGTCACTACTGGGACCAGTATTATTTAATATATTCATCAATGATTTAGATGAAGGAATTGAGTGTACTATCAGCAAGTTTGCTGATGACACTAAGCTGGGAGGAGTGGCTGACACGCCAGAAGGCTGTGCTGCCATCCAGAGAGACCTGGACAGGCTGGAGAGTTGGGCAGGGAGAAACTTGATGAAATATAACAAGGGAAAGTGTAGAGTCCTGCATCTGGGCAGGAACAACCCCAGGTTCCAATATAGGTTGGGGAACGACCTGTTAGAGAGCAGTATAGGGGAGAGGGACCTGAGGGTCCTAGTGGACAGCAGGATGACCATGAGCCAACACTGTGCCCTTGTGGCCAAGAAGGCCAATGGCATCCTGGGGTGTATTAAAAGGGGGGTGGTCAGTAGGTCGAGAGAGGTCCTCCTTCCCCTCTACTCTGCCCTGGTGAGACCGCATCTGGAATATTGTGTCCAGTTCTGAGCCCCTCAGTTCAAGAAGGACAGGGACCTGCTGGAGAGAGTCCAGCGCAGGGCAACTAAGATGATTAAGGGAGTGGAGCATCTCCCTTATGAGGAAAGGCTGAGGGAGCTGGGTCTCTATAGTTTGGAGAAGAGGAGACTGCGGGGGGACCTTATTAGTGTATATAAATATATGAAGGGGGAGTGTCACGAGGATGGAGCCAGGCTCTTCTCAGTGGCAAACAATGATAGGACAAGGGGTAATGGGTATAAACTGGAACACAAGAGGTTCCACTTAAACTTGAGAAGAAACTTCTTCTCAGTGAGGGTGACAGAACATTGGAACAGGCTGCCCAGGGAGGTTGTGGAGTCTCCTTCTCTGGAGACATTCAAAACCCGCCTGGACACATTCCTATGTAACCTCATCTAGGTGTTCCTGCTCTGGCAGGGGGATTGGACTAGATGATCTTTTGAGGTCCCTTCCAATCTCTAGCATACTGTGATACTGTGATCTCCTCTCTGTGCAAAATGTGCTAGCAATTTGAAAACTTGTTGTGTGGGTAGGAGATCTTAATTGTTCAGAAGTGTTAGATGTATGTCTTCCAAATCTTTTGGATTTCAATAACTGATGCCTTTAGGCTGCTCTCAAAATGCTAGTCAAGTGCTTCATAGCAAGTAACTTTTCTGGCTGCAGTATTTAATGCAGTAAATTATCCCTTGTGTGGCATAAACAGCTTTTTCATCTTAACAGTAAGAGAGTTTCCTACATAATGCTAATAGTGAAATGTGTGCTTGTATCCACCTCTGTTTCTGATCCAGTGCAGTGGTCACATATTTAAGGTTAACTTCTAAGAATAATATAAAAATAATAATGTGCTATTCAGTTTATAAAGTTAAGCAAGATTTAATGTTGCAAGAATTGCAAAATGACAATAAAATCTGATCAAGCATGTTTAAGAAGTTGCTTTGGAGTACTTGAAGCTGGGCCTTTTCTTGCATTTGACTTGGAACTATCTTCTAAGATGTTCTCGAAGTATACTTGTCTTAAATATATGTAAACTTATGTTTTGTCCCTATTATTGTTACTTGTTTGTGAAGTTATTTTTTGGCAGTAAATACATGCTAGGACTCCTCTAGGATTCCTCTGGAAAAAATACTGTATGCTCATAAAAATTACTTAGGCATTTTCAGCTAATATGCTAGAGCTTTATTTGCTGTCAAAGTTCTGTACTCTAGAGAATAATGGGCCTTCTCATACGTTCTTAGGCTGGTCAAGTTATTTCTGGCTTTCAGTAGGTGTAGGTCTATTTCATATCAAAATACAAACGTAGATGGTGCTGGGGGGTGAAAAATGTATTTGTAATGATCTCTCAGGGAAGTGTAAGGAGAAATTAATATTACATTTAAATTATACATTATAAATTTTATTATAGAAATTATAAATTATAAACATGCACAAAAAATATTTTTAACTGTTCCTCTGAATTGTTCAGACTTTATTTTGCTTTCAAGTAAGTTTGAATAAATGGAATATGAAGTCATAAAATATCAGTTATATCCTAAAATAGTGAGTTGAATAGTCAAGGGGGAATGGTTTTAAACTGAAAGAGGGTAGATTTAGATTAGACTTTAGGAGGAAATTCTTTAGGATGAAGGTGATGAGGCATCGGCACAGGTTGCTCAGAGAAGCTGCGGCTGCCCCATCCCTGGCAGTGTTCAAGGCCAGGCTGGATGGGGCTTGGAGCAGCGTAGTCTAGTGTGAGGTGGCTCTGCCCATGGTGGTGGAAGGGGTTGGAATTGGATGAGCTTTAAGGTCCCTTCCAACCCAAACCATTCTATGATTCTGGGCGTGGGTGAGTAGTACAAGAGATCTGGGTGTTGGCTACTTGGGAGACTGGACTATGGTTGCCAACTACTGGAGATACCAGGTAGGGGATGCTGTAGCGGGGGAGGGTGAGAGCCCCTAGTGAATTTCAAGTCTGTCTGTGTCTGTGTGTCTGTAATCACTCATACTTCCTACCAGCTGTATAATAAACCACCAACATCAACTCCAAAGCTCAGCAAGGGACGAATTTCCTGGGTTCTGGAATACACAGGATTCAGCTACTTCTAAGAAAAAATTTAATGACTTATACCAGATTTCCATTAGAATTCCAGTTCTATCGCTGACCATAACTTGCATCCTGAGTATATACACTGTTCTAAGGTTCTTCCAGCATTTAGTTGAGATGGCTCCACCATCAGCTTATTCTATTTCAGCTACTGTTCTGAACCAACATAATCTCAGTGCTCATTTCAGTCACAAAATTCCTGGCCTGTCTTTACTGCAATATCCATCAGTCCAGCTTATCATGCTGCCTGATTTCCCACAGAGTGAGGTTCTAAGAGCAGAGAGGCTCTTTACTTAGAATATTTGCAGTGACTCATCCCAGTTTTAACCCTTCTTCACAATTCACTCATCTCTGGTTAATGGGTCCTTTTTCTCCCCTCTCATTGGAGGGCTGATTTTTCCTCAGAGTAAAAGTCTGCAGCCACTTTCTTCAAGAAATATGGGTGGTATCTCGTTTAATTTCCTTTTCCCAAAATATCTTCTTGAGACATGAGTTCTTTCTGTTTTAAAAGACCTTTCTTTTCTTGGGGAATACCAGAGCCTCTGATCTGTATTAATTTGCTAATATGATGGTTCTTCCCACAGGAAACAGGTGCTTCCTGTAGTCCATCCCCTCCGGCAGATGCCCAGCTGGGAGAAGTAGAGAACTTGGAGGATTTTGCATTACACCCTGCACCCCGTGGTATTACAGTCAAGTGTCGAATCACTAGAGATAAGAAGGGAATGGACCGGGGCCTCTTCCCTACTTATTACATGCATTTGGAAAGGGATGACAACAGAAAGGTATTGGAAGCAGCAGAATATCTTGGCTATCTTATTCGTACCACAGAATATTTTTTGTGTAAGGGAAAGCTTCTGGTAAGAGACCAGAAGCTGAGGAGAGCCAGCATGTAAATGAGGACAGCTCATATTAGGCCAAGTCACTAAGAAGGGAAAGCCATAATCCAATGAAAGATGAAATTTTAAAAAGTATAAAAATGTCAAGGGTAAAGAGGAGCAGGGAGATGGAGCTGCTCTGCAGAAAAGGAGGGAGGACTAGAAAAGACAGTTCATTAAATCTACACTGTTGAGTGAGCTGATCAGAGGAATAGGATTTCTGGGTGTGCACTTGTGGAAGATATCAGAATTGTGGAGACAGTAATATCAGTACAGAACAAAAAGGGGAATTGATGTGAAAAATGGAGAGGTAACAGTTTGGATAGCAATGCGTAGCAATGCTTCTGCATTCTTACAAAGCTCCAGTCTTGACTGAAGTTTTGTATTTTTAGACATTCCTTCTTGCAGGGCGAAAACGAAAAAAGAGCAAAACATCCAATTACCTCATATCAGTTGACCCAACTGATTTATCCCGGGAAGGGGAAAGCTTCATTGGAAAACTCAGGTAAGAACCACAGGTGAAAATTACAGACAAGAGAGATCAGATTTTCATTTTAGTTGAGTTGGGGATATGAATAACAATCTGGTGTCAATTCAGAGAGAATGAACTTGCATTATCTTGCTTAATGTAATCTGTATTCACCTGAGTTGGCAACCTTTCTTCAGCGTTACCGCTCACCATGGCAATTCACGTAAGGAATTCTGGCTTGATGTTTTTCCAGGATATGTTCAGGCCCAACTTACTGTGGGCACTCCTTACTGACCTGGCAATAGGAGGGTTTAGATGGCAGGAGATGAGCGTTTTCACTGTGCTGTACAAATACCTTCAGAAGATAACAAAACTTTCCACTGATGCCTCTGTCTTTTTCTGTCTTTCCATAACCTGTCATTAGATCAAACCTCATGGGAACAAAATTTACAGTCTATGACCGTGGAGTTAGCCCCCTCAAGGCACAAGGTCTAGTGGAAAAGGCTCATACAAGACAGGAACTTGCAGCTATTTGTTATGTAAGTAGTGCCTCTCCCCTTTTGCCCCTTTCTTCTTTGTTGCCTGGTTACAGAGGAAACAGGGCTTACAAAATCGTGCTGCCTGGCAGCCTTCCCCACTTAAGTTTGGAACCAACTGACCAATTTCAACCAGATACAACAAGGGACAGAGGCTTCAAAGATAAGTTCTTATAAGCTTGATGGAAAAAAATAAAAGAAAAAAACCCCAAACAAATCAGTGACAGGGGAGGGAGGGAGAGAGATGCAAACTAACACCCTGATAACCTTCTTGTCTGATGTGTGGCATGTGGCCAGTCAGCACATCCTTTATGTGGAGCCAGCCATAGCATGAACTGCCTCTTGCCCAGCTGGTATTTGGTGGACACTAAGAATTAATTGGGAGTACCCTGTGAAGTAGAGTTATCTTTTTGTTTTGCAGAACCAAAGGCATTTTGGTGGATAGGAAGGAGCTGGTATTATTTCAGTAGCAGCTCGTGATTAGTGAGGATATGGTTCTGGGGGAAATCATGATTTGGTAGCTGTCTGTCCTAGAGATGCTTTCTTCTGGTTTTGAGGATCACCTTGGTCTAGGCTTCAGGGTAGCACTTGTAGATACCCTAGAATTATGTGAGGGTTCTCATCACAAAGTCATAGAATGGTTTGGGTTGGAAGAGACCTTAAAGCTTATCCAGTTCCAGCCCCTGCCATGGGCAAGGACACCTTCCACTAGACCAGGTTGCTCAAAGTCCTGTCCAGCCTGGCTTTGAACATTGTTTGTTTCATGTTCCAATCCTGAAGTTTGAATAAAATTTGAGGTTCTTTACAAAATGATGGATAGTGAAGTGGAAGGTTCTTTACTTTTATCACAGCTATGACACAGAAATGTGAAGGTACATTAACCTATCAGAGCATTGTCCCTGCCTATGGCAGGGGGGTTGGAACTAGATGATCTTAAGGTCCTTTCCAACCCTAACTATTCTATGATTCTATGATCTTGATTATTTATTTTCATTTTCTTTTTTCCCCCATTGATCATAATGTCACCTGGGGAAAAAAATCACTGTCTGTTAGCAGTATCATTTATCATAACAGTATCATGTCAGGTTATTTTCTTTGTATACAGTATTCTTCAGTTCCTCACCTACTTCTACACAGCAAGCTGTTAAAATGAGTACAGCAGATAATATTAAGTTGTTTTTTCAGATCTCTGAACTTTCACATACAAGAAGTTAATGAAGTTTATATATGAATAAAATCAGTATTCTCATTCGCATATGTGCCCCTAGATTTTCTGAAGCAAAATAGTAGAGGTTGCAACCCAAACACCTCTGTTCTGTGTCTGCAAAATGCATTAGCGTGTTAGGAGAAGCAGTGTCACTTTATTAATCAGTTCAGTACTTCCAAAAGGCTTTGACTTTTTAGTTGGCCTTTGGGAATTTTAAAAGTTATCACCAACATTGTTACAGAACACTTAAAATGGGCCCTTGAATTTTGGTTGATATTATTGAATGTATGGCTTGGAAATGTCAAGACTTTTTTTTCCTTTGCTTTTTATATTCAATCCACTTGGAGCAGTCTCCTGCAGTACTCTGGAAAAATCTGCTTAAGATTGAAGCTTGGACAGGTGCTGAACTCTGTGCCTTTGGGGTCTGTTCTTAATAATTTATAAAAAAACATGATTTGAGAGAAAGTTGTAGGTATGCTCTTAAATACAAATAACAACACCTAAAGAAAAATGTAGTTCACTTTTTCAGGAACATTTTAGCCTAAATGGTGATGTATGGGTAACATAGTCTCACGTCAAAGATACGTGTCTTTCATCATATTTGAGGCTTCCTCACAAGCAAGATTTTAGCTGGGTTTTGCCTCAGATGCACAAAATTATGCTTGGAAATTGCACTTCTGTGATTTTGTTATAAATGTTTCATTAGGATAACTGATGAATTCTAAATTAGGCAATATTATGTGTCTTAACACTGTTCTCAAAATAGAACAGAAAGCTGTTCTCAGTGATTAAAACACAGTTGCATTTAGATAACTGCTACTACAGTTGTAGCTAGCAGATCTCTAAAAAACAATATAAATGTGGATTCAAGTTCGGTTTTTTTGTCTTCTTTGAGATGAAGTATCTCATTTACTGAAAATGTCTTTCTTTGTCCTTCAGGAAACCAATGTGTTAGGATTCAAGGGTCCCAGAAAAATGTCTGTGATCATTCCAGGAATGAATATGAATCACAAGCGAATTCCAATACGTCCACGAAATGTGAGTTACAGAGTTTGGTCATGGTTCAGATTGGAGGTTACTTAGGTTTTATTTAGGCTATCCTCAAAAATCCAGTGTTGTATCTGTATACTAAAAACATTTACTATAGCCATATCAGTCAGATCTCCACAGGGATATGTTTTCTGATAATTTTTTCCCATTAAATAACTTCAGTTTGGATTATTTTTCTTGGGAGTTCTAGCATATATTATTGGAATTCATCTGTTGCAGAACTTCTAAAATTAAATAATATATATTTCACTCACTACAGCTCTTTGTAATTCATTGTTTGTTGACTTTATTGTGCTGTTTTACCTTCTTTTTGTATATTTCTGTTCTTATTCTTCTGCTTTTCATATTGTGCTTCACTTACTAGACTCGTTTAACCTACTTAAGGCATACATGCAGCCTGCTGCAGCCTTTGGACTTTCTACTGAAGCACCCCAGGGCCTGGAACTATGCAGTTAATTGTAGATCGTTTTCTTTTTTTTAAAGTTCAGGTTGTTAGAAATGAAAGTTGGGTCCAACAGGATCAGAGAAAGCTTGTGAGACTCAGAAAGGATTCCTGCCAGCAGGGTGACAGTCATCCTTTGGCCTGTGAATTGCTCCCTTTCCTGTACGCACACATCCTTCTCTCTCGCTCTTTTTTCTTATTTGGGTGGAAATATGGTGATAGCTTATTGAGTGGAAAGAAATGCTTGGATGGGGAATCCATTAATGTATCTTCCTGGTAATTGCAAGAAGTTTTCAGTAGGACTGTGCTTAAGTGTTGTCATTGTGTTTCATTAAACAGGGAATGACCTTCAAGTGACAGAGTACACACATGAGAGAGGCAGTAATCAAAAGCAGAGCCATTCCAAATCTGATAAATGTATTTGTTCTGAACAGGAACATGAGAGTCTGCTGTCAAAATGGCAAAACAAAAATTTAGAGAACCTCATTGAGTTGCACAACAAGGCTCCAGTCTGGAATGATGATACTCAATCCTATGTTTTGAACTTCCATGGGAGAGTCACTCAGGCCTCGGTGAAGAACTTCCAGATTGTGCATGACAATGATCGTAAGAGTCTGGTGGAGAGTGTGTGGCTTATTCAAACAGGGACAACCCTATTTTATTTCATGAGGTTTGGAAGGAATAGGATACTATTACTGGAAAAGGGAGATTGGGTGGAGAAAATGAGCTCAGGATTACTGGGGATTTCTCAGCTGTGAAGAAGATTATGGGGTGGGTGCAGACACTACTGTCCATAGCTGCAGCAAAAGAGAGGGTAAATGTAAGCTTCCTGAAAGGAAAGGACTGTACAATATCTTCAGGCTAGCAAAAGAGAGTGGTTCAAGCTTTGGTTCTGAGAAGAAAGATAATCTCTAGAATAATAGTCACTCTAGAGAACAGATTACAAGGCCAGCTCTGGTGAGAAGGGATGGAAACACCAACCACATATATTTGGGACTGACATTTGTGGTTTTTTGGTTGCGGTTTGTTTTTTCTTTGCTATGCTATGAAATTGTTCATTTCTGATTTTGTTGTTGTTTGTTTGTTTTGTTTTGTTTTGTTTTTATTTTTTTTTTTTCTCCCCAGCTGACTACATTGTGATGCAGTTTGGTCGTGTAGCAGAAGATGTGTTCACTCTGGACTATAATTATCCTCTCTGTGCTCTTCAGGCCTTTGCTATTGGACTCTCCAGTTTCGATAGTAAATTGGCCTGTGAATGAGAGACAACAGACTTGAAACTCACTCCCATCCCTGCATCTTCTTGTAAGAGTTCCAGATGGAGTAATGAAAAGCACATTGGGGATGGAAGGGAATTGGAGGAGAGACATCTGCAGGCTTATTAGAAAGCAAATACTAGGACTTGGAGCATTACAGTAGTTGACATCTTAGGTGACTGTCCTAAGACTGAGCAGTCTCTGTATGCATTGTGGAAGAATAAGAAATATAGGTGATGCTTTTTACATTAGTGTTGATTCTGCTTTCAGAATCCTTGTAACAGATGCTGCATGTGAGCGGGCTAAGGAATTCCAGTAACTGGAACCCCTTGCAGCCAGGATTAGAAAAATGATGGTTTAATGTTCACATAACCTTTGACTTCCACAGTGCCCCTGGAGATGATGCTACAGACCTGATCAGGAATTAAAGAGTTTCTGCTCAGCTGAATTCACAAAAAAAGAGAACAGTTATTGGCATGTGTATCATTTTGTTGTCTGTTACAATAGTCAGACATGGAAAGGACTCAGGTTATGGCTTTGTGCAACTGTAGATAATGTTCAACAAATACAGACATTGGCTCTAATAAAACACTTTTGTCTTACCCAGTGGGATGATTCTCTGTTAAGGCTGATAGTCCAGTTCCCTTTCATTATTCTAATTGCTCTATATCCCTTGATAGTCTTTTTACCAAATAAAGAACAACCAAATCTGAAACGCTTACTTTTTAGTTGGTGATATATCCATTACTGTCTCTGTTATTCTTAACAGTGTGAAAAATGAGACTCAACAGATGTTAGAATCTGACTGAATTTGGCAGAATTTGGTAGTATTGTAACAATACATACAATAGTATGGTACTGTAACCATTCTATTGTAACTGTACAATATACAGTCCTATTCTTGAAAAGCAGTGTTCTGATTGATTTAGTGTAGGCTGTATGCTGATCAGAATTATTTTTTAATTTGTCTGTTGTTTGTAAAACTTGCTACATTTTTAGGAATAAGTGAGTTTATTTTTTTTAATCTCAAGTCATGACATATAAAAGTTGATTTTTATATAAATAATTTTAACCTAAATATAAGAAGGAGTTACCTCAAAAGAAGATTACAGGTGTTTTCAAAGGCATCAGTAAGTTTAAAAAAAATAATGTATCAGAGGGCTTTGCAATGTGCCCTTCCAGTGTTCCATTTTAAATGCTGGATATACAGTATGGGGACTGTAGGTCACAGCATGGAATGCTTCTTGATTCATATGGCCTTGATTCATCAGAGTGAATTGCTGCACTCTGTGACATGTAAGCCTCATAGTGTGCACATGTGTACTAAAGCAGAGAACAGTTACTATCTTTCCTGTTTTGTGGCCATTATGCATGTTCATGATGATCCTAGAAAACTTAATCCCTCTATGAAGACAAGAATAGATGTTCTCCATCTTTGGATATTGCTACTGTCAGCAGACTAACTCTGTTTCAAGCTCCAGAGAGACAGATTTATTGCTTTTGGGCTCTGGAGTCTTTGAAGTGGTAGGTATCACTTGCTCTTTCAAAATAATGAAACTTTGTGAAGATGTTTTCTGATGCTGCCAGGAGGAAAAAAACCCAACCAACCAACTATGGTAATAATGTGCAAACTCTGTATTTAACTGCAAATTATGAAGTGATGCTGAGAACTCCAGCTCACATCTCTCAGATGCCTGTATAGCTGGTGAGCCATTATCTTGAGATGAATTCATCAGCAGATCTGTCCTGAAGAGAATTTGACTCCTATATCTCTTTTTGTGCCTTCATGTACTCATCAGGCTGGAGTCAAGACCTGACAGCGTTTGTTTTCCATTTGTGCTCTTCTGAGTTCTTTGCCAGTGGCTTTGTATTCCCTTTGCCCATCTAGAAAACTAAGTCAGTTTGTTACCTGTCTGATTATTTTTCTGACTAGGTTTGTGTGAAAGAAACTGCCTTATGTTAGTATGGGGTGACCTGAAGGTAGAACGCTAACTTTGAATTCAAGATGATTTTCTCTCTGCTCAGAAGGCCACTGTAGCGTCCCTTTACTCACCCTTTCAGTTAGGTTTGTCAGCAGTGGCTCTTCAAGCTATTGGTTGACATGAAATGATGCTAGCAGGGCCAGGGCCTCTGGTCTCAGTCAGATTGTGCAGACAGATTAACTGATTCTGTGCTCTTTTATCAGATAATGTTTTACATGAATTGTATTTATAACTTTTATATCTAAATGAAAATAAACTAATTTATATATTGAAAAAAATCTATAATTCTTAATGAGTTTTTTGATAGAATTTTGCTGTCACTTATGGGTGTTCTTTCTTCCTCCTGTAGATACTACCTCAGTTTCTTCTGTCATATCTCATCTCATCTCCCTTCTTACTCCTCCTTTTCCTTTGTAATTCTCAGTTCTTTTTATGTTGTTTGGGTTTTTCTGGTTTGGGTTTGGGTTTTTTTCCCCCATAGACCTAGATGGCTGGGGATAAATGTAAAGTTAGTCTCTATTTTTTTGTTTCCTTCTCAGCAGCAGTTCTTCCTGTATAGTTCTTGGTTTCCATTTGATTCTTTCTTTAAGCTAGTTGCACTTCTCTGCCCCATTTTTTTTAATGTTTCTTCCAGTGTCCGGTTAGGGCTTTTGAAATAGTTCATTATGCATTTTCATACCCTCCATCTGAACCCATTGTACTCTTGAAGTACACTACCGTGTATTTCTGAATCAAGAACTGAAATAATACAAGGCTAGGAGGAACACCGAGTTGAAGTGGTTATATTTTCCTGTTTCCAGTGGGAGATGTACGAACTTCTGTAAGAGGAGATATGGTGGGACTGATAATCTGAAACTAACACAGCTCTCGATGTGTAAGCCCTGTTCTTCATACACCTCTTGAGATTTAGTTGGGATAGAAAACTGAGCAGGAAGTACTACTAGGCATTTGTTCTTAGTACAGTAATGTTAGTTGTATATGTGCAAATGTAACATGCTTGAAATCCCAAAGAGATCTTGCAACAACGAAGGAAGCATATTAAACTGTTCAATATGAATCCTAAAATCAGATCTAGCAGACTAAACCAGCTACTAGGCTGCTCTAAGCTCCTTGGCTCATAAACATAAAACAGTGAGTAATTTCTTGCTCTTTTAGGGGTCAGTCCCACTCTCACTGAAGTTTTACTTAGTGTGCTCCTTGACTTGTTGGTATTAACAGCTGTATAGATCTCTCAATTGACATTGATTTCTTGGTACAGAAGACAAGCAAAGCCTTCCCCATGATTTACAGGTCAAGAGCTAAAAGCTTGTGCAAAGTCTTGAGAAACTGAACTCTGGAAAGATTCTTTCTTTGCCGGAGACAGCCACAATGTCGAACTGTTGTATGTAACTTCAGTTTGGAACTACTGCTGAAACCCAGAATTCAGAAAGATGCTTAAGCCATGCTAGGGCAAAGAGATTTGGCCCTGCATAAAGTTATGAAGATAAGTAGAAAAGCAACACTGGTATAAAGGCTTCCTTAATAACAGGGAAACCAGCCTGGTACAGTGGTGAAGTGGTAGGAATTGAAAGCCCTTGCATGAAAGAAAGCAGAGCACCTGTACCTGCTTACTGTTGTATCTCTTGAACTGTGTGGTGCACAGAGTTTTTGTTTTCTCATTCTGTCCCTTGATGTGTTTATATTGAATTATTCTTTCCTTATTGGAAGCTGCAGGTCACTTCTTTGATCCCAAAATGGGAGAGAAATACAGAAGCAAACTAACTTCACCAAAATGCATTAAGAGAAAGACTATTATAACAGAACCTACTCTGGCAATGTAATGTTTAATTTAGAGAATACATAAATGAGTTAATTTATTCTAGAAGATGCAATTTGTGATTATTCACTTTAACATTTCCGAACAAGGCAAACAATTGCACTGTCTGCAACAAAACAGCTTAAAATTATGACAAAACCAAGGGATGTCTTTTTTTAAAATGCTTAATTGAAATGATCCCTTTATCTATTAAGGGGAAAGTAATATATTTTACTGTGAGCCAATATTTTAAAAGCTGCATATTAAAATCATTCAGAGTATGGATCAGGTTGGGAAATTAGGTGTCACTAGCTTGCCAACTTTCTGTTCTGAGCAGAATAGTTTGCTTTCACATTTACCGCCAGTAAAGGAAAAATAAAAACTAATTAAAAAAAAAGGAAAAAACAAAACCAAACAAAAAACCCAACACATCAACCCAAACCCAAAAACCAACACCACAAACCACCAAAAAACCACCTCCAAAACCCCTCTGTTCTCTTGAGCAGGTTTTCATCTGCAATTGAATGGAGTCCTGCAAACAATTTGTATGATGATTCACAGGAAGGAATAGGTTTCAATTCCTTCTCTTTGAGCTATGTTGATTCTTCAGGGAAACGAGAGCAAAACAATCTGTTAGTCACATAATCATGAGACCTGGCCTCAAATTCATAGTGAACAGGTGTGATGAGAAGTGAGCTACCTTTAATACATGTTTTTTGTTAAATGACCTATTTTTAAATACGACTTAGTAGAAACAGTGGCTAAATGAGATCACTGCAGGGTTTTATATAACAAATAAACCACAAAATAGTTGACTTCCATAACTTCATACTTATATTGTATATATAATACATATTCTTACAGCTGTATCATAATTTTTTTTCTTAAAATCTTAAGTATTCATAAAATATTGCTGCATTGCCTTCCAAAGAAAAGTAATTGCGCATTAAAAAGGTTCACCAATATCAGTTACATTCAGCACTGCCAAAAAGAAGAGAAATAGAAAAAGTGGAATCACAGAATCCCAGGTTGGGAGAGACCTCAAGGATCATCTGATCTAACCCTTCTAGGCAAAGCATGACCTGGGCTAGATGTTCTAGCACCCTGTCCAGCCAAATCTTGACAGTGTCAGGGAGTCCAACACTTCCCTGAGAAGGTTATTCCAGTGGCTGACTAGTGACAACATTTCCTCTTGTGTCCAGTTGGAATCTCCCCAGGAGTAACTTGTGACCGTATGCCAAATTTGGAGTTGGCCTTCCAAATCCCAAGACTAAGGTTATGAAATTGATGGGTTTTGCCATTTAGTTTCTGAGACTTTAGGACACATCTAGCTCCTGTCTTTTCTCTGCAACTTGAAAAGAGTTACAGCAATTTTAGCTTCAGATTCTTACCCAAAGCTGAGAATTTTCTCATTCAATTTCTTCAGTGTTTTTATTGAACTTCAAAGTTTTAAACAAAACCAAGTGTGTCATAACTCTACCACAGGGAGTTAAGTGCACACCAGGAACCTGTGGCAAAGTCACCTGCTGGGGACTTGAAAGAGCTTATTTTGTTGATGTAGCAGCACTGCCCAGAGCTGCTGACAGGATATCGTTACATTTACTTGCTGGTTTGCTACTGCTTTCGGGATGTAGCTTTCCAACCCTAGTGTAACTCGCAGCTTTGTATCAGCATTTTCTAGCGCAACATGTTGGCGTTCCTGTATGAATGGACAGGAAAGGAGTAGCTTCCTTGTGAGATTGAGAAAAGCCACAGAGAACACCCCTTTGCTGTTAGGCAAGTAGTTTACATTCTGGAATGCTCTCGGGGCAATTAAACTGTTATAACCACTTCTGCGGTGTTAGGGTTGGTTCCTTTTGCAGCGGCGCAGCGATGCTGGCTGGAAACCACATCACATCACTAAGGGGCTTCGAGGAAGTGCTGTCGGCGGGCCGCGCTTGTTCGAAGGGGTTAGCGAATCCCTTCAGTGCCGGAGTCCCGTCCCTGGGAAAGGACCAGGCAAGCGGCGGCCTTTCCAGGACTCTTTCTAACGGACGAAGCCGGCCCGGCCTGGACGCGGACTCCAACTTCTCTCCCCGCCCGGGCATCGCGCCGATGCCTGGAGGCGGCGGCGTCCCGGCCGCTCCCCGCTTTCAGCCGCTCGGAGTTTCCTTCCTCCGCTCCCCCTGTGCGGAGCAACCTTCCTCCGCGGGCCCCCTCTTCCGGCTATTGCCGGCGTTCCCTCCGCCCCGGTCACACGCGGTCCCCGGCCAGGGAGCGCCCGGCCCCGCTGGGTTTTGTTCCTAACTCCGCCTCGGCACTTCTCTCACCACCCTCCCCGCTAGTCCCCTCCCTAGCCCCGTCTCAGCCCCTGCGCTAGCCGGCAGTCCCCTCCCACGGCCGCGTTCATTTCATACCAACTCTCATTCCTCGCATTCCTCACTTCCTCCTTTCAAACTCCAGGGGAAATAAAAACCCTCCCTTTTCCTTCCGAACTCCTGCCGACCGCGGCCGCCGCTGCCGCCGCCCGGCTTCGCCGTCCCGCCGTCCGCTCCCGCGCTCCTCAGGTGAGTGTGCGCTTTGTGCCTCCGCTCCCGCCTGCGCGGGCTGCCGCTCTGAGCTCCCCCTCGGACACCCGGCCGGCAGGAGCGCCCTGCCCGGTATTGTTCTCGCTGTCCCCGACGCTGCGGGACCAAAGGAAGGGGGAGCCCCGAGGGCCCACCCGATCATAGAGCCGCCCTGGGTGCCGCTGGGGCTCCCCGGCAACTTTTCTCTTTCTCTCCGGCTCGGCGGTGGCGTTGCCGAGCGCGAAGCTGACCCGCCCGCGCCCCCTTCCCAAGCCCCCGCTCCCCCCCTGCGGGTTCGGGGGTGGGGATCGGGCGGGAGCGAGGGGCAGGCGCGCAGGAACAGCCGTCGTCTGCTCTTTTGGCAGAAAGTCCTGGAGCAGAAGGAGGAGTTGGAGCGGGTCTCCGCTGGCCCTACGGAACAACAGCCGCTCTCGCCTTGCTCAGGTCAGGACACGCTATTTCACGACCATCGCTTTCGCGCGGGGTGAAGGGGTACGGATGCGTGTGGGAAACAGGGTGAAAAGGGGGGGGGTGGGGGGTGTGTTTGGAGCCGATCATGTGCGACAGAGGAGGCACAGCCATACAAAGGAAGCGATGGGAACATCCTCAATGGAGGCTCCGGCGCGTTCCTCCGTCGGCGAGGGGTTGCCGGCGCCGGGACTTGGGCAACTCGGTCGCTTGTCGCATCGGCTGAAAACTGCTAACACTTCTAATGGGGAAAAAATAGGTTTCTGGGCCCCTTGTAGAGCTGTTCTTGGGAAGGGTGGAGAGGAGGATCACTACTCCCTGTAGTAAATTCTGATGTAAATTATGGAGAAAAGCAAACAAACGAAAATCATAAGTAAACCCATCCGTGAGAAGGCATGTGGGTTGTTACAGGGCATTTACTGAAGATGAGAAATGCTGTTTTCCCAGAGCAGTTAGTTATTCGAAAGTTAGAGTTGAGTTTTGATGGCATGCCTCTGGAAAGGATTTAAATTGAAAACAAAAACAGAACCACACACAAAATGCCAACCAAACAAAAAAGCCTCACCAAAACCCAAACAAAAATATTCTCCAAGTAATTTTTCATGTAGATAATTCCGCTTAAACAATTCCTTGCATAGGATGCTAAAGGTGAGGCTTTTTCTGTAGAAGGGGAATGAGTGTAGCTCAGTGTATTTTAAAGACTTCTGTGAGGTACTTTATGGTGGATGGTCATATATGTTAAAGCAAACAAACAAAAAGAAACCACCAAACAAACCAAAACCAACCTGAAGTTACATTCATGCTACTTTCTAACCTTAGGAGGTAAGTTCTGCAAATCCTCTACAAATAAACAACCCAAGGCACTTTTAAAGTGCAGGGGGCTGGGTGGGAGGGAAGGAGACTTGGGGATTGTTTTGTGGGTTTTGTTTTTTTTTTTTCTTGTTTCCTATTACTCAGAACAGATCGGCTTCCCCTAGTTTTGATTGCACTCTGTGCAAGTGAGCAGAGCATTCATTCATCTGTCTGTCCATCTGTCTGTGTAGATGTAAGAGGTTTTATTGTTCTTCTACAGAGCGAAGTGGGCAGTAGGACATGGCAGAGGGTAACGTGGAGGAACAGAACAAGGGGGATAACAGACTGGGAATATAACAAGTGCTAGGTCCGGCTTGAAGCTGCTGTACTATTGCTTGTGCAGTTAACCTTAGCCTTTTGGTCTTGATAGCTTTTTCTGGTGACAGAGAAGAACCTGGATCATGCTGTAGTGGATACAGAGGGGGTTCTTTATCGGAGCTGTTGGATGCTGAGGGACTCTAGGGTTTTCTTTGGAACTTGTGGTAGCAAAGGGCAACCAGCCAGGATGCAGTGACCTTACAGGGTTTTCCTAAATCCCCGTCTGGATAGTTCCCTCAACTCGAGCATGTGACAAAGTCTATCATCTCTAAACTGGACAGTCAGCTCCTTGTTCATATCCTCTTGGAGGTGATCTTGGGAGAAGTTATTGTGCATGAGAGTGAGCATCAGAAATTTCTCCACTGTCCTGGCTTCTGCTACATCTTTTGGATTTTTAAAATGAATTTTACTGATTGCTGTGAAGTATTTTAGGTTATTGCTGTGGTAAGTGTTGTAATGTTAATGTATTACAGAGCAACCGTGGGAAAACTGTGAAAATAGTACTGTCAAGCTCTGAAGAGAAAAAGGGCTCCATGGTGCCAAATTTTCCTTGTGATTTAAAATAAAATCACAGTTGCTGTTGGTTTTCTTACTCAGGTATTTGTTTCACAGAACTCGACTACAGTGAGTAGAGTTTTGAGAAGGTTGCTGAGAACGACAGTTTCCAGTAGGTGCTGCTTGGATCTCTGGAGCAGCATTATACTCATTCACAGCTTTCCTTCCTTAGCATTGTATGTCTTTTTCTGATTATACCTTTCAGTTCTTGGTTCCATCACAACATAACTTAAGGGGTGGACAAAGACTTCAGGCTGACGCTGTTGTAGACAGAACCTGTCTGCACAGCCTCAAACTGTCCATTTCCATATTTGTCACACTTCTTTCCTTTGTCACTGGTATGGGTATTGGCACTGCTGTTTACTGACCCAGGCCAGGCGGCTGATCAGCCAGCTCTGTTCTCCAGTCTGGTTAATCATGTGGTCATGTAAATACTGGTGTGTTTGGAGAAGCTAGTGCAACGACAAGGGGATGGGCAGTGGGGAAGAATGGACATTTCCTTAGCAATATTGCCATCTTTTCTTGCCTTAAATAGTTCCTTGGACCATGTCTGTAGTTGCTCCTGTGATAATGAAATTATTTTTCTGTCTTATTTGGCCATGGCTGTATCTTAAGAAAGCAAAAATTCACTGTTGCTTTTTTTTGAAGATCTGTTATGCTTCCCCTATAGCTCCGGTTTGTCCTTTGCTCACTTGTTCAGTTTTTGTTTTGTCCCTTGTCCTCTGTGCCTTGCCGCTTCCCCAAATGCTGTGCAGAGGATCTTCAGTAATTTTCTTGGGCAGGTTTTCCATTGCCCAGTGTACTTCATTATCAGAAAAGTTCTTTTGCTCTACTGCCTTGGTGTATTTCTGTGAGACGATTACTTACTCTCTGCATTTGCACCTTCCAAGTTCTTACAAGCTACTAATGAGACTAAACATTTTTCAACATCTATTGTTCTAAGCTTAATGATTGTTTTTTATACTCTTCAGTTTATCTCTGTTACTTTTTCGGAATGAGATCTGATATTCCACATGTTGGAGGTGATTCATCTCTGTTGCCTGGAGTGATATCTGAGCATAGGCAGACAAAAGTTACATTGGTCATTCTGTAGAAGCATTTGCTTTGCAGACAACTCTCATTTATTCAGCATTCTCACTCTTGCATATCTTTAGCTCCAGCGTCTGGCAGGGCTTTTTCCTTCATTTATCTCTTTTTTTCATTGTTTGTTTCATTGTTTATTCAGTTTCTTTGCACTGCTATTTCCGCATGGTCTTATTTGTCCCCCTTCTTTCTCTGGTTTGTTTTTGAGCTGTCTGAATCCCTTTGAGTGTTTGTATTCACTAGTGTTTGTGAACTTCATTCTGTATCACCTGCAAGTTTCATTGCATTCCCTTTATTCAGTCTTAGGTTTCTAAGATGTTAGAGAAAACTGCACTGGTAGAGATCCCTGAAGTAGCCTAGTAGATGCCCCCTGTACCTTTTGGTTCCATTGGTATATATTTTTATGTATATAACATTTAGGTTTTGAATCCGATAGTTTTCTAGTAATATGATCAATACTCTCCAAAGCCAATTTGAAGTAATTTTTAAGCTATGATTTCCTTGGGGAGTAGTAAATGCTGTTCTAAATCTAAACCTATCACATCATGCACTGTATCCTTTTTGTTCCCGAACTTCATGGAAATTCTGTCTTACTTTGAAGAACAACCAAATTTATCAAGATTCACAGAAGTTTATGCTCCTCTCTCCAACTTCTGTCTTATGCCTACTACCGTGCTAAATAAATATCCAACATGTCTCTTTGTAGAGCTTTGTAAAAAGTCAAGAATTTGCATGCATGGAGCTCATGAAAAGATCTGAGACTAGAAATTAGGAGTTTTGGGGGATTTGGAGGTGGTGGGTTTGGTTCTTGTGGTTTTCTTTTGTTTGGGGTTTTTTTGGAGCTTCTGAGTGGTGTTTGGGGTTTTTTGGATTTTTTTGTTTTGTTTTGGTTTGGGGTTTTTTTATGTGTGTTTTTTGTTGGTGTTGTTTGGTTTTAGGTGGGTTTTATTGTTGTTGTTCCTGCCCCTTGGGTCCTCCTTTTTCTGGAGATGATGCAGTCACTCCCCTTTGTTTTTAACACCGTATGAATTAGAGTTTTCCTGCTAGGGAGGGGCAGGTTTTCCAGTTCCTGGTGCCACTGGCTGAGTCACTAGCTCTGTTTTTCTGTTCCATTGTAGGCTTATAATTACCTTGTTCTTACCTTCATTAAAGTATGATTGCCAAAGGGCAGGTATTTTACTTTGCTGTACTTCTGAGACATGAGTGCCAGTGGCTTTCAGAGCCTACACACAAGCCTTTGAAGGATCTGCTTTGCTATTGCCAAAGAGAAAATAAATTAGGGTAGTCCTCAAAGTGCCTCCCTTCAAACAAATGACAGATGTCCAGGCAAAGTCTAATCTCTTGTAACCAGAACTACTTTTAAGTAAAGAAAGAAAAGTCAAGAGAGCACTGAGCATGTGTATGCTGAAATGGAAAGGAAGGATTTGCTGATGTATCTTAAGTTCATTTTACTTGATCATACCTCTTCATAGAAAGTCTTTGAAATAAGGCTCACTGATACCAGGTTAGCAGGATTTAGAGAGGTTCTCCCGGTTTGAAAATCCTGTCAGTTTAGGGAAAAAAACAGGTGCAAAACAGAGGTTTACATAAGAAGATCTTCTTCCAAGTACCTGACTGCTCTTTGACTTATTTTTATAAAAATAAGTAAAATCCTATTGATTTCCCCACCCCCATTTCTTTGTGAAGGATCTGCATGAACAGAAGAAAATGACTGTGCAGGAGAAACAATGTAAATCTCTATTTCTATTCACCCAGTAAGCCAATTGAAAAATAGAGAAGGAGCTATCTTTTTACCACTCTTTTTGGTCACAGGTTTTGTTTGTAAGAACGCATTGTAAAAACTGGAGTCAAGTTTATTGTTAGCTGTGTCCCTTTAAGAATCTAGTTTTGCTTGGCTAGCTGCCCTTGTTCTCCTGTAGATTAATCCAGCAGAAGGTATATAACCTGTTGACCTTCCTGGCAAGAGGGGTCTGGAAGGGCGAAGAGATAAATCAGTGGTTTTTTTGCTTTCCTGTCATGTCCGGGGCCCTGTGTTTTTCAGGTTTTGTAATTTCTTGATCTTGTTTTTTGCTTAGTGATTCCAATTTGAGCTTTGCGGTTGTACTTGCAATTTGCAGGTTCTCATAATCCCTATATGTTCAGCAGTTTGGATATGATAATATGTTTGTGCCACAATTGAGAGCGAAGAGTTCTGAGCTCAAAATTACACTAGTACAAGTTGAGGGTGGCTTTGCTGTCTCTTGTGTCAAAGTGGTAGAAGAACTGGTGTCTGGCTAAAATGGCTGTTGTCTGTTTGCTAGGGTATCTTAGATAAAAGCAAACCTGGTGGACTTTCCTCAGTGTAAGCCCTCAGGAAGTGATCATCTTAGCTGTAAGCAGTGAATGTTCACCTCATAGATGTTCTAGCTGGAGCATGTATTCCAAAATTGAGTTGGAATACCACAAGAGGATCAAGCTTGATTGGTACCCATGAGTAGGATTCATTCATACGATGCACATGTTTCATAGTTCTTCTTTACTTAGGCATTTGCTTAGCGAAAGTATCAAACACCTTTAAGCTCCTAACTACTAAAATCCAGGCACATGCTTAATTGGTTGTTTGACTTGAGGTCCCATTTTGTATACCTGTTCTGACAGTTTGTGGCTTGCCTTTGTTCTGAGGCTTTAGTGAGGGGCTTAGCCCTGCCTGGATAGGTTTTGCCCACAACATAGACTGCCTGCAAGCACTGCAGATGCAGAAATCTGTGTTCCTGAGCTGTTGTGGTCAGTGCTTCTATATATGTACTGTTGTAAATCTCTTAGCTCAGGTTCAGCTATTTCTTTTCTTGAAGTCTGGCTATATTTTTGGACTTGAAAGTTTTCACTGCTTTGGATGAGATTTGGAAACATCTGTCTTCTGTCTGAGTTCATGTGGCATTTTGGTGTCATGGGAAGCTAAGCGTGTCGCAGTTCTGAGGGTTTTTTTTTGGGACATCTACCCTTGAGTCCTAGGCTAGAGGTTGAGAGAGGCAGGATTAGGAAATAAGAATTCCATTTGGGTACCATAAAATGGGCATTATAAATGTCTCAATTTCCCGCTACTGGTTAGGAAAGGCTCAAAAGATGCCTGGTTTCCAGACTAAAACCATGAGCCCTTCTGAAGTTACACCACTTGCAACTGAAAATAACTTTTAAAGTTCACCTTTTCTTGTCTTGAAATTCTTGTCTAGGTTTTGCCCACAGTCTGATTTTGTCATCGGGTGGTTCACTTCGGTGATTCACTTTGTGCTATAGTTTTTTCCATAGGTAAATTGGAGGCTTTTGAGTCTGGTGAGATTTTTCAGAACAACTGACTTTCAGTGAGTAAGGAGCAAGGCTGTTTTAGGTTGACATTAAAGGTTCCCTCTCTTTTAATAATGAAGCAAATAATATTCTTTGGGAAAATACTGGTATTTATTTCTGTTTCTAGCTTGGTTTGGTAAGACTCAAGTAATTTTAATCTGTTAGTGTCTACACCTGTCTATACTTGAAGGGACAGCTGTGATTTAAACGTTAGCTGACAGAGCTGGTGATTCTGTGGTAGAAAAGAGATGTGATTACTGGACTTTCTCCTGGTTTGTTGCTCTCTAACCAGGTCCGTGCTTGTTGGAACAATGACTCCTGGTGACTGCTGCTGCTAGCACAAGGTTGGGTAACTATTTTCACCCTGCCACAACCTTCATTGGTTTAGGAAGCTTTGAAATGCATTCCCACGTGTGAGATAACAGTGACTCCCCAGGAATTGCACTGTTCCTTTGAGGTCTGGGGCCAGCCACTGTGTGGCTCAGTCTCAGGGCAACCTGGCAGTGTCAATCTCTGCTGCCTTTGCTGGCTTATTTTGCTCTCCCAGCTGGGATGTAGATCACGCAGTGATCATTTTGTCAGTCCAAGGCTGGTGGCCTTGTGATGTAACCTGTCTGTGAGAGTTGTGCATGAGTTGCCTGTGTTTCAGGATCCATCCCCAGGTTGGCCACCCCTAAACTAGAGGGAGCAGAACCAGCATTTGGGTTTTGTTGTTGGGTTGTGTATTTTTTTCCTCCCCTCCTTAGGGCAGCAAGGCTCTGTGTGCTGTTTCCTTTATCAAAAATGTAACTGATTGGATGGTGTGCAAGGCCACACACAGCCTTATCTAATCACATACTGTTTGGCTTCATTATCCAGGGCTGCACTGATAGAAGTTCTCTGCTCTGTTTTGATTTACATCACTGTGCTGGACACTACATCCTCCCTCTCTTTCAGCCAGAGCTCAGCTACTTCAATCGTTTAAGAGTGGTGGTTTGCTTTGCTTGGGAACTGGGGTACCTTTGGAACAGCAGCTGCTGCAGGCAGTTTCAGTGTAGTAAGCAGATCAAGCTTGCTTTTATGTAAGCATTCAGCTGGAGCCTAGGCTTACGTTGGGTATGATCTGAGGCTAGTAGTGCTTGTTTCTTTGTAAACCAGTCCTAGTGTGAGAGGGAGAAAAAAAAATCTCACAGTGCAGCCTGTAGGGGTAATGATTATATTAACTTGCCCAATACACACAGGGAAATAGAAGTTCTGTTTTCCTTGCCTAGTGCTGCTGCCTGTTAAGAGCTTTTGCTTCACCTACAGCAAGTAAGACCTTAACTAGTTCTGTTCACAGGATTAAGCAGCATTCCTGTGGTAATGCTGGGTGCATAAAGATATCCACAGAAGATAGCCAGCGTTGCAGGAGGCCCAGGGCAAAATGCGGGATTGTAGCCTGGTTCACCATTTGGCTAAGTTGTTGCGGAGTGCTTTAGTGAAGCCCTCTCCAAAGGCTCAGTGAGCTGCACCCACCCATCCCCACTAGCTGCTGAAGCTGAAAGGTGCTACCTCCAGGCTGATTTCATGATGGGAGCACAGCTCCTGAGGAGCCCAAGCAACGGGTTGCTGGCTGGTGCTGCAAAAGTTCTGTTACCTTCCTAGGTGTAGTTCAGTGCTAGTTGGTCTTGCTACAGTTGCATCTTTATTTTGCTCTGTAGAGACCTTGTAAACACATTCATGACTTCTGTCCTTTCTTCCGTAGGGGCTTTAACAGACCTTACTCATTGCTGATTAGCTGCTTTCCCACGTTTTCCCTTTCCAGTGTGGTTTTTTTCTTTTCCCTGCAGTCTGAGTTGCGCCACCTCCTTGGAGCTACTCATCTACTGATTGCACTCATTCTTCTCTTTCAGAGGAACTGGGCTATTATTGTAGTGGCTTGTTGAATTTCCCAGACTTCTTCCTTTGGTAAGTTTGAATGCTATCTTCCATCATAACTTGTGCAATAGATTTTGCAGTATTCCAAGTTGTTGCTTTCCTAAACGCAAATCTCTTTGTATGACTGTGTTGTGTAAGCTCATTTGTTGGCGTGTTTGGGATGGAAGTAACTGACGGATTGGTGCTGTTTCCAGGTTTTCTTATTGCCACAAGCTACTCTAGAGTTGTAGTTTGAGCAGCAGGATGTCTTCTCTTCTGACCAAAATCATTCTTTTCTGAAATTCTCTGACTGCTGATCATAAATGAAGGTGGTGTGATTCAGTGATATACTGCTGCTATAGCAGCAGTATTTGGCTCATGTTACCAAGGTAGTGAATACCAGAATTGTTTTATTTTATTTACCTTACAATGATATAAAGGAATACCTGTAATGGGAAGTAGTCCCTACCCCCACAGCTTCCAGTTCCATTAAATAAAACTGAGGATAAAGGTACTTTCTTCCTAAAACTTGTTCACAGTGCAGCCAGCTCAGAAGCAGAAGGGGAATTGTTCTGCCAGACTCCACATGGCTGTGCTGGCAAGCGTTCCAGCCTGGGAGGGGTGAGTGAACAGGGGTGTTTCTGGCTAGTGTGTCCTGCTCAGTTTCAATTCCAGCAGGAGAGGGGGTGGCTGTGGACTGGGGAGAGCCTTTTGGACAGAGCAGCTCTAAGAAAACTGAACAACTGGAGACAGCTGGCTGCAGTTTTTCAGATCCTCAAGAAAGTAAGATTTTGTGTTGAGCAGCTGCTACAAACGCGTAAGAGGGAGCTGTTACCAACAGTAATGACTGAGGGATTAATGTTAGAAAGCAGATGTGTCAGGCCAGGGAATCTGTTAAAGATGTGCTCGCTGTCAATGAGACCTCACTGAAGGGCTCTCGACAGCTGTCTAGCCCTGCAGGATTTCTGCATCTCAGTGAGATACCATGAAAGGAAAGAGAGTTGGTGTTGAAATTATCGGCATCAGAACAGTTAAACTGAAGCTGCAGGAAAGCTGCTGGAGCTGAAAGATCTCTGCGCTTTCTCCATGTTTTTACTTTCCTCTGACCCAAAAGTCTGCTTTTTTTTCTTGACTCATTAAGAGATGGGCCATGGCAGAAAGAAGAACACGGGCCAAGACTGAATAAGAAACAGTTATTTGGACAGAGGGAGGAAATGTGAGAAGGAAGTTACTGTGGAGTTACAGGAAGTGGAAGTGCTGTGAGGGGCTTATGTCTTTGATCCAGGGAGAGAATCCATGACTGGACCCCACAAAGAAAGGTAGTTAATTGTCTCGGTAAAATAAGAGTAGGATCAGAATAAGGACAACTGTAAAGTACAATAATAGAAATACAAGAGCCAAGAAGTGGAGTGTAAGTTCAAACTGAGGGAATCTGAAGAGAACAAACACCAAGCCTGGGACCTGTGACAAAACTTCCTGTTATGAGAATAGGACAACATCCTCTGACTCCGCTGATCCTAGGAACTGTGCCTGGCGAGGAGATTCAGATGGGGATGGAATTGTATGAGCATGCCTGGGAACTGGTATGTCTCTCTAGTGATTTCAACATCAAATTCCCTCCACATCAGAAGAAAACTTGGTGATTGCAAGCTCTGCCACAGGCAGAACTTAAAAAAACCCTAAAACAATTTACAAGTACTAAAATGTTATTGGTAGTAGAATACTCAGCAATACAAATCACCATTAAATTTACCTCTTGGTAAACCTGTTGGTGTATAGCTACTATTGGTTGAATGGGAAACCAGAAGCAAACTGAAAGCTAGATGCTAACTGAAAAATTTGTATTTTGTTAGAATAGTTACTAATGAATATTATTCAGACTTTCCTTATGAATAACACATTCAATATTAGCAGGTGTTTGAAAAATGCTGGTTTTAACCAGATTTCTTTTTCAATGGAAAGTGATTCCACTGATGCTTTTTCAGTTTGCCATACTAATAAAGCCATTTACCATAGAGTTTAGCCCCCAGCTTCTCTACAGTTTGCTTTGCTTAGTTTAATAAATAGCCGCTTTGGCTACCAGTGAGTTCAGAGTTCAGATCAACAGTGCAGGAAATGGAAGGCCTGAAGCGTTCAGCCAGCAAAGAGACCCACAGACCAGGTAGTGCCGACCAGGGCTCCCTGTGTTACACTTCATTGCTTCTGAGCACAGAGTATCACCTAGGACTGCACATGGAGCTTACTGTTTGAGCAACATTATTTAAGAAAACTTTGCAGGCTCTTTAAGCCGTTGGCATCTTACTGAACCAGAGACATAGAGTTGTAGGATTTCCTTGGTCATTTTAGCCTATGGAATTTCTTTGAAGTTATCAAAAAGAAGGCAGATTTGTGTTAGTATCTGGGTGATTATGGAGGTTTCACCTGGAGAAGGCCAAACACCCTTGATTTTTCTAGTCTGTACAATTCCACTTTTCTCATCATCCAGCAAAAGTAGCTTTAGTGCCAAGAAGGAAAGAAGAATCAGGCCACGATAGTATACTTCAGTGCCTGCTGACCTAGCTGTAGCTTGGGGTAGGGCTAACTAGCATTGCTGGTCAAGGCACAAAAGGTAAGAAGCATTAAAGCAAAAAAAAAAAAAGGTATCTGGTCACTTCAAGACTTGTATAATTTCTTCTCTCGTGGCTCTTATGTTCCACACCACCCTTGATTTAAACCAGTGTGAGATACAGCTCACGTATTCTGTCTCTTCCGTGAATATACAAGTGACATTTGCTTAAGGTTGGCACAACTTCTCTTTCATGTTTGTGGAAGGGAGTCTTGGGAGTTGACACTGAACTGAATACATACAGCGTGTTTTCTTCTCCACTTATTCTGAAGCTTGGATCAGAAAGGACCCAGAGTTTCCTTTGTACTCTAAAGGTGCTTGGAGCAGATGTGAAGCCTTGTAAAATGTGACCAGGCACCAACTTTAGGACTGGGGGAAAAGGAATAGTTATGCTTCAGATATATTTGCTTTGTTTCCAACGTAAGTGTGCCATATTTAAATCATCTGCTAGGTATTCAGCTGTGTAGGCATGGACATTAAGGAGATGAAAAGAGCTGGAATTAAAATGGGTGCTTTTTATGGTTATGATGGCTATACTCCCTAGGAGATGACTTTGTCTATGTGAATGCATTGCTAGAGGATTTGTCATAATAGCAGAGGTTGTAGCTTCTAGTGACCATGACTTTAGGAGTCATACAGTTGGGCAGTTACAGATTTTTTCACTTGGTGAGGAGCCTGCTGGCTGTTAAGACACTCAACAGCTAATGAGTGTCCAAATGCAGGTAGCACTTGCTCTCACACCTTAGTTTTCTTTCTGTACTCCTCCATTTCTCAGCCTCTTTCTGAACTGTAGCCGTTTCTCACTTAAAATTAGTCTATGCCTTATATTTGTGAAGATTTTAATGTGCATTAAATACAGAGGGTCTTGACAGCTTCCAGGAGCTAGGGATAATTGGAGAAATATCAGAAGAAGAATGGCTGTAACAGATAGATAGCTTCTGTTTCTCCATCAGAGTACCCCTGTGAAAAGCTTACTCCTCTACAAGGAATATTCCCTTATTCTTATTCCCGAACAAGACAGTCTCTTGAATACCTGTGTAATTTTTTATTGAGCATCTGCCAGCAAAAGGGGATGTATTGGTGATAGATGCTTGGTGAAGGAAGCAACTGTTATTGTTCATTTCAGGGCCTCTTAAAGTCACACTGCCTGCTTTGGTGCCATTCACTGTGTGCTTGGGATGTCTATCCTGGTGTTGTGAGTTCCCCTTTCTGCTCCCTCCACCTCCCACTTTACTCTTTCTTTCCATGTTCATTAGAACTGAAGATATATAACATGGGCAAAGAGGATTGAAGTAACCTAGTGCAGGGGCTGAAATGGATGGACGGACAGTGGCAGACCATGCCAGTGGTTCATGTGTTCAAAAGATTATCACAGGAAATAACTTGTATACTTGGTTTTCTAAATGTATATGTGAAGCACTTGTTAAAGTGTTGCACCATGGTGTAAGAAGTATACTGTGTCTAGAAATTACTGAAATGATCAGTATTATCTTATTTTGTTCCTGAGGTTTTGGTGGACATGTGAAATAGGATACCTATTTTAAAGTCATCAAGGAGCAGCAAAACTGACAGCTGGTCAACTCTTTACGACTTCAGTTTTTGGAATGATAAAATTCTTAATAATTACAGCTTTTATTAAACCAAACAATAATCAAGTCATTATGGTGTTGGAGAAGGTTTTGTAAGCAAGAAATCCAAAGAGAGGCTTAAAAAGGAGAGTATGATGTAAGGGATTTTTGAAGTTGATGTCAGAAAAGTTTCTGGAGCCATGAGCCCAGAATTTTTGAACTTGCAAGGTTGAATGAATGGACCTGCTTTTCCCATTTACCAATAACAGCACAGATTTGTTCTGGCTAGTTTTGTACATAGACCATGCCCGAATTTCTGTTCTGTCCTTCTTTACATTATCACTGATATTTCTGAGCTAGTCTGACTTGGCACGTCAGAGATCTCTCCTTGCTCTTGTTCAGTACAGGTTTGATGATTCTGTTGCTCTTGCAAAAAACAAACAAAAATCCTTATTCTGATTTTCTTGCTACCCAGCTCAATGTGGTGATTTTCAGGGAAGTTTTGGAACTCTTTAACTGGATTCTCAAATGGTGGCTTGTGAGCGTTCTTTGTAGCTCAGATAACAAAACTATTATAAAGGTAAATTAACGGGTTTGAGATTGAGGCATGGGAATGATCCAGGTCTTTAAAAGCCCTTTGGCTTTTGTATAGTTTACTGGAAGCGTCTATATGGTCTGAAGTCTGTACAGACTTTCTGAATGAGTGTTTTAGCAGCTCCACTCAATGACTTCAGCCTGTACTTTAGGAGTAGACAATAACTTACTGTAGTTTTCAAAAGGTAGCAGCTGCCTCCTTAGTTTCAATAAGAAACCAGTTTCTGCTCCTGCCCAATGACAAATCTAGTAGCCTGAGACTGGTAAAACATGAGGGAGCAGCGAGCACTGAGAACTGAAGGAATTTGCCCAAGGTCGATTTGAAGATGAGCAGTAAAAAACAAGCTGAGCACTCAGGATTTTTGACCTGCAGCCTAGTGCCTTTATCCTTTTACTCATGGTGCCTTCTGCTCCTGCCAGGGTATAGTGCCGAGATTTGGGAGACACTGCATTAAACTGTCTGGCTCCAGAAATTGTGTTTTTTTTTTGAAGTGCAGCTGATCCTTGGGAAGAAAAAATTTCAGTGTTAAAAATGGCACCGGCTACCAACTCTGATCCAGTGAAACAGTATCTAAGAAAATTTCAGTGCTCAGTGATGACTCCATAATTCATCACTGCTTTATTTTGTATAGGCTTTCACACAGACTGAATCCCTGTATGCATGCTTCAGAAAGTTAAATAACAGTTACACAGATAATGGCAGCAGAGGGAGAAAGAAATTAGGAGACAAAGACACAAGCAAGAAGACGTAGTGTCTGAGGACTGGGAAGTGATGTTTAATGAGCCAAAGGGATATGGGAGCAGGCTGTTTTATAAGAAGGATTTTTAGAAAAGATTTTCATCTCAGCATAAAGAGAAATGAAGCATGGGGTTGTGTTACCATTTAAGGTAAACGAAGTAAAAACCTTCCTCACAGAGGTTTTTTAGACTTTCTTTTTCTTTATTTCCTTTTTTTGTTTTCCTAGAGAGGAGAATTTGTAACTGACAGATGGGATGTGTTTGTCATCACAGGGTCTGAGTCTGCTTCTCCGTGTCGCACCTTGGAGTTTCTAGCTGGCACCATTACCTCCAACGAGTGGAGTTCTCCCACCTCCCCTGAGGGGAGCAACGACTCAGGGGGCAGTGAGGCCTTGGACAAACCTATTGACAATGACGCTGAGGGCGTGTGGAGTCCGGACATTGAGCAGAGCTTCCAGGAAGCGCTAGCCATCTACCCACCATGTGGACGGCGGAAGATTATCTTGTCAGACGAAGGCAAGATGTATGGTAAGGAGAAAGGGCACATCACAGCACTCAAGGCAGAATGCCCTGTGCCAAGCCACTTGCTTTATACCAAATGGTGTTCTGAATGAACTCTTTTCTCTCAGGCATTTCTAAGTTCATGCAGTTGGTTGCTTCAAGTTGTATTTAGGAAAATTAGTGAAGATTTTAACATTCACAGATCAGAAAAGAATTATAGATGTCTTTTTTAGGGGAGTATCAGTAAGTATCTCTGCTCATCTTCAGTAATAAGTATTACTGCTCATCTTCAATACTTAACTGTAGTATCCTAGAGTTGGGCATGCTACTGAACTAATCTTTGGATAGATGTCATGTGATGGCTTTGTGTTGTGACTAAGTCTGTCTTTTATGATATCTCTCGCTGCGGTCTCCAATATTCTTTTTATCCTAACAGGTAAAGTTCTGCATCTCTGGTGCTAAAAGGTGGAAGTTCTGCCCCTGAACCCCTGAATGGCTTTGCTGGTGGTGTGCAAACACCGTTTTGTTAACTAGCTATGCTTTTCACATCTTGGGAGCAGAAAACGGATCTCTGGCTGCTTCCCCCCATAGTTTGCCTTCTTGGAGCCCTGGCATGAACGTCTTTCACCTATAGGTTCTTTCTCAGCTAGCTAGATAACCAGCCCTGAATGCAGAGAAGTGCTGGCTTGCAGCTGCAGCAGAAGTCAACTTTTTTGGGTGGTAGACATGAGTTTGAATTGGATTTTTGACCTATTCATCAGTTAAATTTTTTCTCTTGATTTTTGTCCACGAAAAACCTGTTCTGAGCTGGATTCTCTGGTTCAGTGTTAGAATAAGCTACCTGGTACTTCTGTGACTTAAAGGCACACCAAAGGCTGAGAGTGCACAATATTTGGTTAAAAGTCCCAAGGTGTTAAAACTGTTTTTCAAAGCTCTAGCAAAGAAGGCAGCCCTCTCCCTGCCATGTCAGTGCCTGGTTTTTTTCTACCTTTACATTGGAATCTGTGTCTATGCAGGCCCCATCGTGGAAGCACCATGGCCTGAAGCTTCAGATGGAGCACTTCACAAGTCATTCCGCAGGTTTCTGTCCACCCATCGAGCCATTGTTCACTGAGCTAGTGAATAGATTGCTCTCACTATGGGGGCATGGGTGAGGTCTTGTTTACAGAACCTTATCTAGTATGGATGGTTTCACTGGGTACATACACCATTGTGTCTGAACACAGCAGTGTATGTTGATTAAGGCAGATCACCCTGAGGCTCAGCAGTTGTCAATATTCTTATGTAGAGATCAATTCCCGCTCAGAAGCAGTATTTGCTTTAAAATGTTACTCAAACTAATATATTACTTGAAAATCCTCTCCACAGTTATCAAGCGTAGATTGGTGACATGGTCCTTGCTGCTCTCAGTTTGCAAAACTGGCTTGTTGCACTAATTTTTTGTAACAGGTGACTTTTAAAATTACTGATGGAAAAATTACTGTTGTGTTTTAAGGCTGCCTTAATTCACTGATCATTCTGCACAGTCCCTGAAATACTTCAGCTTTGGAGTGAACGTTTGGAGCAGAAAGTGAAATGGATCAGAAGGATTTTGGTGACAGAGTGAGAGCAAAAGTAAAAGCAAAGTAGAATGGACTGCTGAAACCAGCAGGGCTGGGGCCTTACTTAGCATGGACTGGTGTTCAGTGGGAAGTCTCTAGTTAACTGGACTGGCGAGCTGCAGAAGGCGGTCACCCACTTGCAGTTTGAAAAGCCGAGGCTAGGCTCTGAGAGAAGGGAGCAGCTTTCCTGCAAGCCCTCCCCCGCAACTCCAAATGGGACAGTGTCCCTGCTTGCCTTCAGTGCACCTGTTCCCAGCATGGACGGTTGGTTCAATGTGCTCCTGACAGAACCCAGGGCAGTGATTTATGCCCTCCTTTGCTTACTAGTCTCCAGGATTCACGCCAAGGAAGCGGGGCCCATCCTGGGATCTATAGAAAGATATGACCAGGCGGGGAGAATAAATATAGTCCCTGATTTCATCTTCAGCGCTTGCGAGCCAGCTCACGAACAGGACAAGCTCTGTGTGGAGCTGGCACTGCCTCCAAGGGACCAGTTGTTTAGCTGTCCCGTGACCAACTTGCAGAGTTTGCTGAACCAAGGGGCGAGGTGTTAGAGAGAAATGTATATGCCCCTTTCCCTTGACAAAAGTTGACGCATTTCACTGTTCCCCACCGATGCCCTTGCTGCTTTCTTTTCTTTCATTGTGTTTTTGCCTTCTAGATGTATTCCATTACTGGAAACAGCATCCTGACTGAGTAAGCTCATTACACAGTACTGCTTTCACTCTCCTCTCCAGCAGTCTCTGCTTACCACCTACTTAAGGCATGAAAAGCTGTCTTGTTGGATATGGGATGCTATATTTTCTCCTAATCATTGTGTTGACATTAGAAGCAATGAGGCTGGTATCTCCTGGCATCTTCGCTACTAGTCTAGAGGAAGAAGAGGGGAAGACCTTAGTACCTTTGTATAATTTGCATGGAGATGGTCGATAGAGGAGGTCTCCCAACACTAGTGAGGACAGAGAAATAAAAAATAGTAACTAGCAAAGTGAATACTTACTTTGACAAAACACTGTTGGGGCCTTGGTTTACAACTCTAACTTGGAAGTTAGAGCTTGGAGGAAATTAGCTACTGCCTTAGCTGTCCAGCATTTCTTTTCACTGCAGAAGCATGTGACGTGGAGCACCTTTTCTCTAAGAGGAGCTAGAATGGGTGGCTGTGTGTTAGGTTGCTGTTCTGTAGGAGGCAGTAATTTAGCAACTGTACAAAATAGTTTGGCCATTTCTGTGCTGAGCAGGGTGGGGCAGACAGCTGGGGGCAGTCATCTATCTCCCAGGCTGGTACCATCTGTTGGTGAGTCAAAGCCCTGACACAGCTCATAGGAAATACTTCAAGACATCCAAAGCTCTGAGGCTGAGTGATAGAAGAAGGATAGTTAACCATGTTAAAACCGGAGCTGTCAGTGAACTGCAAAGGCTTGAGCTTGCAACATGAATTAAGCTGGCATAAAAGGTCAATCTGATGCTAAAACCTACCATGTCACAGGTGGTCCTTCCCATCCCTGTTGTGAAGCGACTAGGTAAATTTGCAGGATATTGCCTTTGTCGCAGAGGGATATGTTATCAGTTAATGTTTTCTATGACCTCAAATAGTAATTAAAACTGGAAATCAACAAAATAAACCCAAGGAAGCACTACCTGTCCCAGTTCATAAACACCTCTCCTTGAGGGGTGGGAGGAGCACGGCAGCTATTACAAATATGAAAACCTTCAAGGTGTCAGTCTCCACATGCTTTATTGTAGATCTGGTTTAGCATCTCACCTAATGTTGTTTCAGTCAAAGCAACTAGAACATGCTGAGAATGTGCTCAGTTGACACTGAACTGGCTGGCCCTGGTAATTGCAAAATTTGGATTTCAGCTGTGATACCTGTTAGGTACTTCTGCAGTTCCTATGTTTTCCGTTATTGTGACCTAGTGAACCATAGAACAGCCCTTTTTTATCCCACAGTTTTGGTAACAAAATTGAATATCTCATTTGAAACACTAGAACACAGATGAAACTTAGATTCATGGACAGCTGGTCAGGATGCAGACTTCTCCCTTCTCTCTTTTCCTAGTGTTAGGTGTGGTGTTGTCGGGCTCGCTCAGTAACAAGGTTTTATTTCACTGAGTCAGCTTGTAACTTTGCTTTTGTGTGGTTCTAATCCTTTGTTGTTGACTAGATGAAGACTGATTTCTGGAGGCATTCGCAGCAGGTTAAACTTCTGCTGGAGTATGTAAAGTTTTTCTTCCATCTCCTTTGTAAGCTGAGGTTAGGGTTCTTCAAGTTAAACTGTACGTTAGTTTAACTGGTGTTTTCTCCATGCAAACAAAAAAGAAATATTCTTCCATGAGTTCCAAGCAATTCCTGAATACTGAGGAATTTACCACTTTTTGAAATGCCAACCAGCCAGGAAACTGCTTACTGTTGCAGTTAATAGAATTAATTAGTAGTGGCTGGGGCAGCTTCCCTTGACATGCTTAGTACTGAACAGAAATATCATTAGCAGTTTTATTATGTATTACATGTTTTCAAAATTATTGTGACTATTTTGGGGGGGCTTTATTCTGTTGTTTTAACAAAGGGCACATACTTATTTTTCTTGGCCCTTTTGATTTTTTAGCAACCTTGTAGTCCTGTTCTAATCTATCAGGCCTAAACCCAAGTGTGTTGTGTAGGATTGTGTTTTTCTCACTGTATGTATCTGCAGCCACAGAGCTTTCATCACGTTCAAGTAACTTCCTTCATCAGCTACACTGCATTACTCTTTTGGCTCTTCCTCTAACTTTCTGATTTCTAAATTTCAAACATTTAGTAATTCTCCAAGATAGACTTGCTCTGTAGTGGTATACTGGGTAATGTTGTACATTTCCAGTGGTTTTCTGAAAAGTTTAGTAAAAAAGCCTTAGTGGGTTTTTTTACTTTTTTAAAAACACTGTGTTCTTTCACAATTGGATCCAGATATTTCTAGTTGCTAATCTGCTCTTAAATATACAAATTGTTAATTTATATTTAAGATTTCAGATTGAATTCAAAACCTGGGAACAAAATCAGACGTGGAAAATGAAAATGAACAATGTCTACTGGGTTGGGTTTATTTTTTCTTTAAACCAAGTGCATGTAAAGCAATCTTCTGAACGGGTTTTTGTGAACACATTACCAGAAAGATCTCAAAAACATAGAGTGAGTTCTGAGAAGAGTAGCAAGCATACCAGACTTAACATTGAGCTCTGGGAGTTGAAGGGACTGATTTAGGATGAAAGATTAAAGTAGCTAAATATACATAGCTTGGCTAAGCGATGACTGAAAGGTGGAGGGTGGGGGGACACATAATAACAGTCTAAAAATATTTGAAGGGTGTTAACATTTAAGAGGGAGAGGGATTTTATGTGGAACATCTGAGCATGACTAAGATTAATGGGGGAGAAAGAAGGAATATAGGATGGTCATCAGAAGAAGCTTCATGACAGCATGGTGCTCAGTGCTGAGGGATCTCTCCTCTGTAAGGAGTTAGAATGAAAATGATGTTGTTGGGGACTTTTAAAATTGTATCAGACAAAACTATAAGGAACGTTTGTAAAACTAGTCCCAAGGAATGATGCATATGTATGTGTTTTGTGTAAGAGGTGCCTTCTAGTTTAGATGTACTTCTTGTGTATTTTATGCAAGAAACAGAGAACATGGGCATTAAGTGGTGACCAGATATGGCTATTCAATGTAAATGTCTGATTTTTTTTTTTTTTTTTCAAAATTGTTAATATTATGATTTTGACTATCTGTGGGATTGTGACATGTATAAATTTCTTCAACTGATGGACACAGAGGCCTATTCTCAGGTCTGAAACAAGAAGAGCAAACTTTAGGGTAAATACTAGGAGCTCTTTCTCAGAATTTGTCTTCTGTTGGTTAGTCAGACATTGGGTAGAGAAGGGTGATAGCATTTCTCAAGCAAGGAGGTGCATGTACCTAGGGAGAGATGCAAAGTGTCAATATGCAGGTTGTGTGGAGACCTCACAGAAGACAAAAGGCTCTTTCTTATTTACAGTACAAGTAATCAAAAGCTATCACATGAACTCTCTTCTAAAGTCTCTTTCAAAGGCATGCTTTATTGCTGGAGAGCATATAGCTTAACAAAACTTCATAATAATAGTCCTACTGTTCAGCAAAACCAGTACAAGACAACATAACCATTCCCTGTTCTTGTGCCTTAAAGGGTTCCCCAAAAGTGAAGGAAAGCAGCTTGGTAAGAGAATATATTACAGCGAAAAGAAGAGGCAGTAATCTCATGAATTTAGGATCCAAATAATGAGCACAGGAGAAGTAGGACTGCCTATTGGTTTAAACAGTTGCTCATTACCTAATCCATAACAAGCCCTGTATTGTCTGCATATGATGAAGATCTGTGCAGCGAAACTGGAAGGCTGTGTGCAGGTTGTGCCCAGACAGATGGTCTTGTAAGTCTGTTGGTCACTGGCAGAGCTGACTTAAACCTCTGGGGCCTGGGTACACCTGCTGCTGAAGGGGTGCATAGCAGCAGCTGTTCCACATTGCTGTCACCTTGAACTTGTGACCCATCTTCTGGTTACTCCAAATTCTCTGAGGCTCACTGCATGCACATACGCAGGCATGGTCTTGCTCTGTCTCTAGCTTCTTGAACAGGAATTTACACTTTCAGTTAAAACTTTTTCATGTGAAATGTTTTCGGAATCACTCTTTTTAACTCGAGTGTCATTTGTGCAATAATTACAAATCCCTTTTCAGGAGCTTAGAGAGGAGTTTGTGGACCAGAGTGGAAGGAGTGTAACCACTGCTTTTGAGATGACCCGGTAGGAATGACCCATGTTGTTGACTGCAAGTGCTGTAGATGTAAGCCTATTTCTAAGTGTGACAGTATTAGCACAATGTTGCCTTCAACCTTTATTGGGGGTTATGAGCATTCCTGTGTATGATCACTGCATCATGATCTTTAGTTGTAGAATCATAGAAAATGGTGTTGGGAGGGACCTTCAAAAGACATCTACTCTGTTCCTGTGCCTGGAAGCAAAGGCAGCTCTACTGAAGCTGTTCATATCTAGTCTGATCCTTTATGGTTAAGATAAGGAAAATGATTTGGCAATTCTAGATACAGCAGCTTTCGTCTAGAAGGTATTGAAGGACCTAGGTAAATTTCCTTCTGGACCTATATGCATTTTTAGGTATCCCTGCAGCTTAAATAGTCCTGTCATCCTCTTTTTCCTACTCTCCTGTCAGTGTCTGGATCCTGGTTGCCCAGCTATCCATCAGACTTATACTGTAAACTCAGTCAAGGAACAGGTGTTTAAAGAATGTAGAACAGAATTGTTTCAGTGTTAGGAGCAGAAAGAGAGCAGGGTGAAAATATCAGCAGCCACTGTAAGGAAATTTTATGAACTTGGCTGAACTCACTTATTTTCCAAACTAGTTCCTGGATAGCTACTTAGTTATGAAACCTGTGTTTTTGCTAGGCTTCTCTGTCCACATTCTTTTTTCACCTGTTACAAAGTATGACATCTTTAACAACTTGTTATAGTTCTAGCAACTAGCATCTTTGCTAGTGCATAGTAAAGAATAAATAATAGTGCGTATTCATATAACGCAAGAACATCTTTTGCTCCTCCTTGAAGTTGCTGCATAATTTTCAGCCAGTTGGCTAGGACTGGGTCCTGGTGTAATACATATCAAGTGAAGCAGTCAGAGCTCATCACAGGACTAAGCCAGACTAGGCCAGACACATTGAGAATTGCATTAGTTCTGTGCTGGTCATGCAGCTAGTGGCTGCTTGAATCTCACAGACCCCTTTTAGCTCTGATTTCTGTGATAGCTGAAGCTTTGAGTACTGGGTCAGCCTGTTACCTGGGCATGCACAAGATAGATTAACACTTGGGCAGAAATCTGCAAGAGACAGTGTGCTGTTGGTGCCAGCAGAGGCAGCTGACTGCAAAATGAGGACGGATACTGGAGTTTTTGCTATTGTTTGAGGCAGTATCACTGAAGTGCTATTGAGCATTGCTTTCAGATACCCTTCAGCTATTGGAAGTTACTGAAACAAGCAGACAAGACATTGCTTGACCTAAGTAAGAATTTAGCAGATGTCTGGGTTTATAATTTAGAACTTGGACTCAGGGGAACTGGAGGATGTTGTTTGACATGCCTCTCCATATTGTAGGATTATTATTGGCTGTTTGGGGTGTTATTTGATATGGCATATGAAGGACTCATATTACTATATGGAGCTGCTTTGATGTGACTGTGGGATTTCCCAGGCAAATTGAATTTAAACAATTTCTGTAAGATTCTCATCAGTCTAACTCTGGGAAGTACCAGAACAAGTCCCAGCTCCATTCCTGTTGCAGCCCTTAATGTGTGTATGGAGGAGTACTTACTGGATGGATTATCTTACATTTCTGTGGCCTGAGGTGATAATGTGGGAAGACACAGCTGATGAGGACATTCAATTTATGCACTGAAAATCTGTATTAGAGGCTGAGGGGTGGTCAAGAGCTGCATAGCCTGGAGCTTCCCATTGTAGGCTGATGGAGAGGGATTTCTGCATGCATACATTGTTGTACTTTAGTAAAAGCTCAGTAACTCCACGTGCCTTTGGGGCAGTAATTAGGAGGCACTGTCTAGCCTTCAGACAAATAGTGCAAACACAGGAGGAGCCTTGCCCATCTTCTTACCAGTAGGTATGGGAGTGAGCAGTTAGGTGGAGTACAGTTCCAGGCTACAGTTTCTCTGGTGGCAAAACTGGTTTAAACATTTCTGCCCTGATCCTTTGTTTGCTCTGCTGTGCCAATGCCGTGGTTAATGTAGCCACAAAATGACCTAGTTCACCAATCCAATTAAAAATAAGCTGATTGGGAAAAAACAAATCAAAACCAACAACAAAATCTAAGTGGGGAAGGGCTTATTTTTTAATTTTTGGTAATTAGAGTAGTGCGTTGTCCCACCCCAACCTTTTTCCAGCTGCGTAGAGGAGTTAATGGAATATTGCAGGAAGAGGACTGACCATCTGAGGAGAACCATCTTTTCAAATTGTTTTGCTGATCAAGACTTTGTTGCTGTAACTACACCTGTGGCAACTAACTTTTCATTTATCTCCACTCTTTCTTTGGCATCAGTAAGAAGCTTCCCAAAACCTGCAGCATCTGCAATTATCCCCCAGTCATGCACCTTACATGAAGTATCAAAATGGCCATCAAAAACCAGCAGTTTCTAAATGGGAATAGCACTCTTTGGGTTTCTAGCTGTGAATTTTAGGTTATAGAGTGGAAAAGAATCAAACACTAACGTTCCCAGCAAAATGCCTTTTACACTAGGTGGGGTGTCAGTATTTAGACCAGTTAGTAAATGAGACAACTGAGTTTATGACCTCAGACAGACTGATCACCAGACTTCCGTTTCCCCATGTGAGGTGGTTGAGTGGCACATTCTGCCTAGCAAATAAAGCTTCAACTTCTTTGTCATTTCAGAAGAGGAAGGAGTTCAGCACTTGCACAGTCAAATGATGAAAATAGGTATGTATGGGAAGAGCTGACAATGCAGTGGTGCTAATCACTTCAGTATCGTGTTTTCAGGGATCTGATTGTTTTGATACTGTTTTTCAGAAGTACTGTTTCAGCTTTCTTTGAGTCTTCATCTCAAAATCCCTTATTTTAGGGACTGCATGAGCTCAGGGAACCTTCTTGTAGAAGGTTAATACTGAGCAAATTCAAGCATGGAATGAATGATCAGTGAAGAAACTTTCTGCTCACAGCTGAATATACTGCAGTTTTGCATTGGTGAAGGGAGAAATGCCTTTATAGGATAGTTTAGTGCAATAAAATGTGCTATGTTTTTCTATCTTTCCCATCTTTCATGGGCTGTGTGTGATCCCAGTATGATGGTCATAGTGGTGTATTAAGTTCTTTTATTGCCTCCTGAATACAGTTCTCTGGATTCAGTGTAGAAGTTGGGAATAAAAATACAAGTAGTTGAAAAAAAACCACAAAAGGAGCTTGGTTAGAGTGAACTTCGTAATTTTTAATATATCACTTAAAAAGTTGTCTCCAGCTCCGAAGTGAAAATAAATATGCTGCTCTCGAGACTGCCTACTGCTGTTGGGGCTACTTCCCACAGGCATTTGCCACAGCTGGAGCCCAGATAAATGGGTGAAACAGTATACCATGCTGTATTACTTGCTCTGTATGTTTAATTTATAGATACCAACAAAGACTGAAGACAAATGAAGAGCAAACTACAGAGTTTAGACATTAATGGTGGAGGAGGGTCCCAAGGAGAAGTGGAAAGATAGGGATAAATAGGGAGATGTTTGATGCAGAATTTTTATTGACTTTGATGACAGCCTCAGCTCTGGTGGCGGAATTATTAGTAAAAGTAGCTTTTGGTGCTGAACATCATCACTGTATTATGTAAGTTGTATACCAAGACAAAGCTCAGAAAGAGGGGGAGAAGGACCCATAGGATAGAGGCCAAGTATAAAACTTCACAAACAGGTTTCCTGCAAAAGAGATTTTAAGGCTGAAAGCAAGCATGGTAATAATCAAAAAAGAATTAATGTCAATTAATGATTGACAAAAGTAAAGGAAGATAGGACAGGATGAGGGAAACTGAGGCCAAAGAAGGAAAGGTCGTGTATGGCATTTTTCTCCTCTCTTGAAAAACCTGGGTTGGGAAACTGGGAGGCTAGCAGAATTTTCTCAACAAAGGGTTTGGTAAGAAAAGACAGTTTGTGATGAAGGGAAAGTCTCATAAAGGTAGCGTTAAAACAGATATTAAGGATTACATCAGTAAGACTTGAGTGTCCGTGCATCTTGATGAGAAGATGGGATTAGCCATCAGAAAGAATGGATTTTCTTTTCACATGCACCTTCTGGCATGGGTAATGCTCAGGAAGGCATTTAGTGTAGCTGGGAGGAGGAAGCAGTGTAAGTGGAGATGGAAAGTAAGGCTGTGCAGGTAGGTATGGATTGGAGCAGACCCCAGAGCACTAAGTCCCATATGTGCATGCAAGCGTAACACACACTGCTTTTGCCTTAAATGTTATTCTAGTAAGGCTTGCTTGGCAGTTAGTTTTGCTTTGTATGCATAGAGAAACATTGACATTTGGCGGACTGCTGAGGTGTCCTTCAGTTCCCTCCTTAGTCTAAATTTATTTGTCATGCTGCCTGATGCACACAGTTCATTATGTTTATGTTAATTGTGATCAACAGTTAACTAAATGCTTAGCAAGTTTAGCAAATAGCTGTGCCCCAGGAGTTATCATTAGGTGATACAAAGAAATTGAGATGATAGTTTAGATGTCTTCCTTGACCTTGCTTTCACTAGCCTTTCATTGAATACAGCTGGATAGTCGCTCCTGTAGTTCTCATATCTTTGCTGCATTTCACATGTAGGTGCATATGTTTGCTTTGGGTACAGAAAAGGTATTGCTGCAAAGAAGCAGATACTTTCATGCAGTTTCTCACTGGAAGGATTTTGCAGAAATCATTGAGTTCTTTGCTCTCACCCATCACAGAAGAGAGACTTTTGTTCTGTTTTGTTTGGCAACAGGTGTGCAAGGAAGTTTTGGGCTTAGATATGCTTTATCTTTTTAAGCCCCAGGCAAGCCTCTCGCGCAAGCAGTAATATACCCCTACTAACAGAAAGTGAGCACGAAGCTCGCAATGAGAAAACATTTTGAGAAATGCCTTCTATGGCTCTGAGATTCCCTTGATTGTCCTCCTTCCTGACAGGCAGACACTTCTATATGGAAAGGTGCACGGGTGTAGAATGGAGAATCAAAAAACCTCTTGATTCATTTCTCTTAGCAACACCTTCCTGGGTAACCAAATGCAAAGTTTTGCAATTCAGTGTAAGATGGAGCAGGAGCTAAACTGATGCCCTTTGAAATGTATCTGTTAGGAGTGAGAGTTAAAGAACATGCGAGTATCTCTTTACTTCTTTTTCATGCCATGTTTCCAAGGGGAAGGCTGCAGGGAGGATAAAGGTGCTGTGCTGCAGTTGGTATGTTGGCTAGAGCTTCATGAAACCCAATGCGTGGTTTTGACAGAGGGGGCACAACTGTTGGCAGGTTCTGGTGACCATGGCAAGCCTCAGCGGGAGTTATTCTGAGAATACAACATATGATCAGATTACCGAGGGACACTTTACATAGCTCTAAAAAATGAACCATCTGACAGTTTATGACAGCTCTGCCTGTTCCAGCCAAATGAGGAGTGTGCTGGTCTCTGCTGACCCTGCAGCCAGGGTTGTGAGACAAAGAAAGTGTTTTCCAGAGGCTGCAAACATACAGGCTTCTATCTGTGTAATACCTGCTTACATCTAACTCTTGATAAGGAAACCAAAAGATGTTTAGGACTTGTTTCTCTTGCAGTTTTGATTCCTGGTAATTTAACACATTCTTGCTGCAGTTTATTTGCCTTGGTGATTTGTATAATTCTATATTTAATAATTCCTGTGATGCTAATGTCTTTGTAGAGTGATGTGGGTTTTTTCTTTTTTGCTACTAGTATCTCTATTAACTTAATATACCCTGCCACCTTGTTTTTTCCGTGGCTCTGTGGGGACATGCTTCTGGAAGAAGAAAGCTGTATGAGAGGTGGAGGGAAGTGGGAAGTGAGTTCTAAAGCTGGACATTTTGAGGATCCACATTTGAATACTCTAGAGAATTTCTCTCTAGAGTATTTCTATACCAGCTTCTAATACATACAGTTTGTACAACAGTCTCCCCTCCCTCTAGTCTTCTCCAGTGAAGTGCATTGCCTGAGATAGCATTGGAATTTTTGCTGATGTTGACAAACAGTTAAATGCACTCTTAGGGAAACACCTCTCACTTTCCCGGACTGTCTACAATTTACTTCCTCTCCTCCCCACTGCCTGGTCTCAGCTTCCCTTGTTTTATTCTCTGTAATATTCAGTTCCTCCTAATTCCTTTCAGGTGCTGCATGGTGCAGGAGGTTGGGGATAACTGTGTAAAGGTTTCTTTCTGCTACCCCTTGCTTTTTAGTTTGTTGGGGTTTTGGGTTTTGTTTTTTTGTTTGTTTGTTTGTTTTTTGTTTTGTTTTCTCTGGTGCCCCTTGTTTGTTGTTGCTTCTCTGCTCCTATGTGAGTTCTCAATGGGGTGCAGGCCTTTCAGTGTTGTCCCTGCTCTGCCATGTGTCTTCCATGGGCTGCAGTTGCATCAAAGTGTACTTCTTCTGCCATGGAGCACCTTTTTTCAAGAGCACCTTTCCAGCCATGTCCCCAGCAGTGTCCCCAACCATGTGTCTCCTTTTCTTCATTTTGTCCAAATGTGTCTTTTTATATGTCTTGCATTTCTCTTTTCTGTGCATCTGCATGTGTGTCCTTTTTGTGGTTCCTTTTGTGTGTCTCTTCGTGTGTCTCCTGCCCCTAGTGGCTATTGCCCTTTCCAAAATACTATTTAGTTAGTTATTTGAATAGGGGTAGCTCCTCTGACTGGGTCAAGGGTTTTGATGAGTCGTTGTTTTCATGCATTTTGGAGATGGCTGGAACTGACCGTGACTGGCACAGAGCTGTTCATGGCATCCTGTTACACAGATTACTCCTGCAGCATTCTGCTGCTGAAGCAGAATAGTGCTCTGTCAGACTACTCAGTCTGTATAATTTCTTGACATTCATGGAATCAGAACAAAGCAAAACTTGCTCTATAACATGTATTATCTGTTTGGGAATCCTTTGTAATTCGTTTTACAAGGATGATCCTAGTTGAGACAATGTTTTGGGAATTTCCGTGTGTTCAAATTGTCAGTATATCCCAATATTCACCCTTCAAAAGTTTGCCTGAAACTCACCACATCCACTGCTTCTCAAGGCTAGTTTTTCCTCTTGCTTCCACTAACTCATTCCCTTTGCCCCTCAAAGGGTCCTTATGGTGTATATAAATTTTCATTCTTTTTCTTTATAGACAATGGGGTTTGAGCACCTGGTTTGGTTCTGCAAACTTCCTACTTCTGACACGAGTCAAAACATCCTGAAATCTTGCACATGCTGGCATCTGTGCGAGAAGAATCACTCCACTTATTTCTTACCTTTCAACTTGGATCCTTTTCCAACTGATGGAGGCTTTGAAAAGCCATAAATATTATTCCCGGGACTAGAAAAAGGTGGTGTGTGTATGTGTTGCTAGTAATTGGTGTCGGCTTTGTAAAAATGATTGCATTGGTTGGAAAAGCAGACAGGAAGAAGGTATCATGACAGCATCTACTCTCATCAAACACTCCTGGGCATGTCACTGTGCTAATGCTGAAACTGTGTAACTGAAGAGGTCAGTGGTTACGTGCTGGGCATTGTGTTACTGGCACAGTGTGTTTTCTAATTTGTGTGTAAAGAAGCTGGAGCTGTTTTCTCAGCTACAGACCTGATCTCTTCTCCCAGGGGAATGAGGAGAGCTTCTGTAATGACAGTATTAGGAAAAGATTAAGATCTGTAAATGTAAAATGCTTTCCTATCTCTGTGTAAGCTTTGGTTTTGTTTCATGAATATGAACTAAATCTGGTCATTGACATTTACATTCTTCTGTTTCAGAAATAGGTGGAATTAGTAGCTTTGCCAGCCCTTCTCTAAAGGGTTGGGTGTTCAATTTCTAGCACAGTCTTTCATTGCATCCAGCTTTTTTCAGGGTTGGGTTGTACAGGGGTTTTAAACTACAAACAAGTGTCAACCTTTTCATAGAATATTAAACTAGTGGAATAAATTTTGCATCTATTTTCACTGCTTGCATTTTTGATGTCTATAATGCCCTAATACACAAGTTCTCTATTCAGCCCATAAACATTCCACAGAAAATAATTGGGATATTACAATTTTGTTATAAATAGATTTCACAAGAGCTGTGGCATTGCTTTCCAGTTTATTCTGACTTAACTCCTCAAACATTTGCAGCCATATAAGATGTCTCACAGCCTTGCACTTCCCACTCCCAATTTTTCATAAAGGTTCTGTATTGCTACTAGTGTGGTCACCACAAATATTATATTTTGCTGGGACTGTTCTTTCTATCATGGTTTCTGCTTTGAATCAGCCCAGAGTTCAGATGTGTAGCTGCTGCTTTTCTGGTTTTGCTCTTTATTCCTTCATCTCCAGGAAAAGAACAAAATCTGAGTGTCTTAGATTTGATGTATGGGAGCCAGTGTCTGCAGCCTGTATAGCGTGCCTCATGTCTTGGTGTCCATTCAAACAGTTCTGTGGTGCTAGCTGTCAGTAAGGTCTAAGCTCACTTTTCCTATTCACTGCTAAAGTTGTTGGTAGTTCAGCCTTTTCTGCTTCTCTTCCTGATGTTTTTTTTTAATCCTGGACCTGAGTCTTCTGCAGTTTTCCGTTTTCATTCCAAGCAATTTAAAATTCTGTACCAGTGACCTTGTAGCTTCAGGTTTTGTTATCCATTTAATTCATGTTGTTCGTAACACCTTTTCCCTCATCTGTCACGATGACCATCTTTACTTTGCATCTCTGCACTGGTCTCTCCTCTCACATCGCACATAAAGCTACTTGTCTTCATTTCCTATATCATGTCACCCTGATAAATTCTGTATAGTTGTTTCCATGTACTTCCTCATTTTTGTTCATTTTCTTGTACTTAGGTTCACGGAATGACAGACTCATTTAGGTTGGAAGGGATCTCTTTAAATTGTCTAGTCTGGCCCTATGGCTCAAGCAGTGTCAGCTACAGCAGGTTGCCGAGGATTGTATCCAGTCAGGTTTTCAGTATTCTTCAAGGATGGAAACTCTACAACCTCTCTGGGCAGCCTGTACTGCCTTTCCAGCAAGAAAAAAATTGTTTTCTCTCTGCTCTGCTTTGTTTTCAGATGGAATTTCATGTCTGTGCCTATTTGTTTCTTGTCCTATCACTTGGCACTGCTGAGAGGAGGCTTGTTTTCTCTTCTTCATTGCCTCCCATCAGGTATTTATATGCATAGATTAAAAACTCCCACTGAGTTTTCTCCAGGCTGAACAGTCTCAGCTCTCTCAGCTTCTACTCGTATGAAGGTTTCTCCTGTCTCTTAATAATTTTTGTGGACCTTTTGCTGGACTCAATCCAGTATTTCCACATCTTTCTTTGTGCTGAGGAGCCCAGAACTGGACACAATACTCCAGATGTTGCCTCAGCAGTGCTGAGTAGAGATGAAGGATCACCTCCCTTGACCTGTTGGCAATAACCTGAGATGATGTTGGTCTTCTTTGCCTTTGGGTTCATTGCTGGCTCACTGTCTGCTTGTTCTCAACCAGGACCCCATCCACTGAGTCAATTTTCAATACACCTGCTTGTCCGCTTAGCTAACCCATACTTTGTCAGGGTTGCCTATGAGGATATTATGAAAAGCAAAGTCAAAAGCCTTACTAGAGTCACAATATATACAGCTCTGTACTCATCCACCTCACTGCAGAAACTACCAGGTCGGTTAAGTATTATTTCCAGTTTGTAAATTTCTGTGGACCACTTCCAATTGCCTTCTTGTCCTTCATGTATCTGGAAATGGTTCCCAGGATTACATGTTCCATTACCTCCCAGGGACTGAGGTGAGGCTGACTGGCCTGTAATTTCCTGGATCTTCCTTTTTCCTGTTCTGAATGTTGTAGGGTGAGAGGCTTTCCTTTTTCTCCTTTGAACTGGCAATTTTGATCCATGTTTACAGATTCTACACACTGTGGAAATATAATTATTAAGCAAAGCACATGGTTCTCCTTTTTATTGATACTTTTAAGCTATAGAGATGCAAGCTGGGAAATAGAATTTGCAGTCCAAGGTTCTGCTCCTAAAACTCAGACCATGTGACCTAATGTGTACCTTTCAAAGACAGAAAATACTGTGACTGACAGGAGTATCACCCTACTGCTGGTGACTATAGACAGCTAATTCCATAATGCATCTTTCCGAGAGGTCATAGCTTTCTAAACTTGTATTTGCATTATTTCTCTGTTCCAGGCCGAAATGAGCTGATTGCCCGCTATATTAAGCTGAGAACAGGGAAAACACGCACAAGGAAACAGGTAACTGTAAAGTTTTCCCTGTAAACATTAGTTTTGTGGGTCCACTAGACACGATGAGGGCTTATGAGAACAAATACCTTGCTGTTCACTTGTTATTACCTTCTGGAGTTGCTGGAAAGAGGTGGTTGTGCTGCGCTGGTTAATAAGAATGGTGGGAAGAGTCAGCTCAGGCATTTTACAGTAGGATCGTAATGCTCCTGTCTCCCAACTACATTGAAAGAGAATTTTTTTCTGCTATTAAATGGTGTGTGATTTCATTTGTTTGGTTTACTAATGAATGTTTCAGTGAATATCAGTAGTCCTCTATATGAAGAATCTTGTTCAGCCCAAACAGATAGACAGCTGTGGTGATTGTGAAAATACCCAGGGCACAGGATGTGAAAGGAATCTTTTTAATTTGGGAATGATAGTCCAGGCTATGCTGGACAAAGCACAGAGCAGCCTAGGCCTGCTTTGGGCAGGGAGTTGGTGAATGACATCCAGAAGTTCCTTCCAACCTGAATTATTTTGTCATGCGTTTTGGTCCACGTTAGATATGGGGAAGTTCTGAAAGTCATTATGTAGTGGCAAGGGATATAGAACAAGGTTTTCCCTTCTCTCAAGAAGAGGCTAAGATGGGGAACAAAGAGATCAGACCTGTCAGTCCCCCGATTTAAGGATGGGCTCTTCAGTTTAGACGAGGTCTCTGACTTGATAAAGCCACTGAATTGGAAAATGTCTTAAATGGGACTTTTGCTGATCCCCCACCTCATTTAATGACACTTAAGTTATATTTAGAAAAGCATCTCATTCCTATCTCCAGCTCCCTCTCCCCCCAGTCCTAAATAGCTCCCTATTGCAAAGGGTGCCTAAAGTATGTTTACTTCTGCAAGCAGCTACCAAGTACTCCTCTGAAATGAAGATGGATTTTGTCTTTTCAATGCAGGTATCTAGTCACATCCAGGTCCTGGCAAGGCGGAAAGCTAGAGAGATCCAAGCCAAGCTCAAGGTATGATGGGTATCCTTTAACACACCACACAAGCCCCCTGAGTCAGCTGTTCTTCCCTCATCCAGTCGCTGTTTGAATAGCTTTAAGAAAGGATGAGATTAACTGCTGAGTTGTAGTAAAGCTGCTGTCATCCAAGTCTGAAAGACCCTTAGACTTGGGAGTATGCTAAGAGTGTTTACCTGAGAAGAAGGGGTTTGTTGTTACAAATACTGACCAGTAATCAGTCCCTGGTTTTGTGGCAGCCCTGGGAAAAGGTAGCCTTACAGTTACTACAGTGCTAGTTCCACCTCTACTAGTGGCAGTGATGTGGAGTTGTCTGTGAGAAAGTGTTCCTAGTTGGCATAAACATTGAGAGGAAACAATAAAGCCATTTGGCTTTTTCTCAGGTAAAATGGTGCCAGCTGAATAGACTTTGCACCTTGATTAATTCAGACCTGATTTGAAGAGACTTGAGCTAATGAGATGGAAAATTTGGTTGACTACTAGCTTGAGCAAATCTGTGTTTTTTCTATAGGAAGAGCTCTGAGATCACAGTAATGAACTGATGCCTCTTGACATTTATTTACACTGATTTGAAGCAGAGAGATGGTTTATGTTCTTAGACTGAATTGCAAGAAATATCAAGAAGGTTGAGTTTATGGATGATAATTGCACAAGAGGGTGTCCCCTGTTAGAATATGAGCCATTCAGAAAGGGCTTGCTGAGCAGGATTTGAGGCCTGGTCCTTGTTATGTATTACTGAAACAGCCAGAGAAGGAAGGTGCATGCTGACCTTCCCGATTTGCTATGGTAATAAATGATCTAGAAAGAAGTGTGTTTGCTTCATGCTTCAGGTGATGGTGAGGATCTTGACAGCCCAGTCCATCCCTAACTGTTGAGTGGATAGCTGTTAGTATGTGCTTCCTCTTTGCTGGCTGGGCAACTCCTTACTGGGCAGTAAGAGAAGTGGACTGTCTGTGAGTGAACTGTTAGCACTCAGTATTGACCAGTGCTGAAGTTCATGCATCTCTATTGCAACTAGTGATTACCTCTAAGTCATGACTGCACCCTCCACATCCCATCCCCAGCTCCATTTTAGAAAATGGTGTTGTGTCTGTCATTAGCCTGTTGTGTTTCCAGTTGCTCTGATAAAGAGAAGGAGCCACAAATTACAACTATCTAATTGTGCTTCTAGGTAGGGCTGCCTAAGCCTGAAACCTGTGGTGCTGTTAAGTGGTCAGTTCAGGTGGAGGCTCACTTGAGAGGCGAGTTAGAGCAAGTAGGAAACAACAACTGCCTGCGGTGTTAAAAGATTTACTGCTACTTATATCTGTAACTTTGATTCCATTCCTTGCATGTTACAGCTCTGGGATTTGGCATGATTGAAAAGCCAGTCAGTCGAGCCTGTTTCCACTTAGCACACAGGAGCTGGCTGTTTTTGTTCTCAGGGAATGAAGGTGTCTCAGGGAGCTCTATGGAGCCATTGGTTGTTCTCCGTTTACATCACCCCAGGCCATGCTGTGAGCTCTGCCCAGCTGCCTGCAGTGAACCATTCCCCAGTACCAGACTGTTCCTTTCTGCCTGCAGAGGCAAGTCTATAGCACTGATTCAACTCATTTACTTCTTTGCTTTTGCTAGTCATTTTCATAGAGCAAGTAAATGAAATCACAAAAGCTGCTGCCTTTCTCCCAGGTTCCTGCTGATAGCAGCGTGTTCTACTACCACTGTTCATTTTCCATAGCAAGTATATGTTTTCATATTTATATCCTAGAGATCAGAGCAGCTACATGCTGACTTTTCAGAGCAGTTATCATAATACGACTATTTTCAGACAAATTGGCATATCTTCTCTAACAGATATATTTCCCTATAACATATAGAGGTGGGAAAGTAGGATAAAGCTTTGAGAAAAGTCTGTTCCCAGAAGTCAGTAGTTTTCTATGTCCTGGGTGGCTAACAGATAACGTGTACTAAGGAAAAAGAGGGAAATAGTGGTGATACTATTATCCTTATTATTATTCTGCATTTTGAGAAAAATAAAATACAAAATTGCAAATGCTTGCTTAAAGTTTTTTGTCTACTTTAATACTTGCACAGGTAAATGCTTCTTTCCCATAAACTCAGGTAGACAAACATGATTTTTCCAGCGAGAAAGTAAGGGGAGAAAAAAAATCTTTTTCTGCAATGGCAACTGCAAGAAAATGGCAATGTCAAGAAAAAAAAAACAAACCCAACAAAACCCAAAAGAATCCTTACCTTAAAAAATGTTGTGGGTAATCCTTATATCATTCTCTAAAACATCATATAAACTGGATTCTGAAAAAACTTTCTCATATCTTTGGAGGATCTTGGGCGCTTTCTCAACAGTCAAAATGTTTCCCTTCCATTCACTTAAATGGTACCAACAGGAGTCAGGGAGTCTTTGGAAAAGATTTGTAAGTTTCCCCTACTGATCATTCCACTTAAAGATTGTGATTTATTCTGGAGCTTTTGTTATGCCTCCTCCAAATGTTTCTGTGCTAGACACATCAGAACCACTGGGCTCTGAACTTTAGAAAACCTTGCAGAAAGTGGAGGGGTTAGAAAGAATGGAGACCCGAGGGTGAGAACTTACTGCATTTCAATGAATGCAACTAGGAGGTGAGAATCCCTGAAGACAGCCAGAGGTTATCTCTTTCAGCGGTTTCTTCAAGTCATGAATTCATCTGTGGCATCACCATTGTAATTATAATGTGACAGATAAACCTGGAGTGCTTGAAGGATGAAGATTATTTGTAGAGGATGCAGGAGGAAAGGAAGAATTTGGGGAAGCACTTCTGTTCGTATATTTATTCCTTGGAAGAAGAAATTAAGAATGCTATTTGTTTTAAACATATATCATACCACTTAGTTGCTGTGCCATCATTACCTGTAAAAATGTGTGGAGTTCCACAGCACTGTTAAACAAGATGGAATGTCCTTGCATATGTACCCTGGGAGCATCTTAAGATTTTTTGTTTCTCCAGGGATGGGAATAAAATGGTCAACTCTACCCGAGTCTAATGTAGTCCGAAACAGCAGGTAGCCTGTTTGCAGTGATGGTGACAAACTTCTTTTGTGAATTTGTTTTTAGAGGATTTTTTTGTTAAGCAAGAGTCTTTCCTTTTGAATATTCTTACCATTTATTAAAAACAAAAGTCAATTAGGGTTGTACTTTCCTTAACAAAACATTTCCGCTCTGCAGCTGAAAGCCTTCAGACAGAAAGGATAAATGCTTAGCAGTCTCTAACCAGTGATCCCAGCATTTCAGAAAGGGTGGTTAATCACATCGGAAGCTATAGTAGTGGGTGAAAGACTTGTTCTTAGGATAGTTATTGGTAAGCCTGCTGCCCAAGTGCTTGTTCCCTGCAAAGAAGCTGATGAGAATCCTGGTTGTGCAGCATTAGACTGGGCAATTTGTTTATCATTATAATAATTCTGGGTTTCTTCTGTTCTCTTTTTACTCTTGCCCATAGGATCAGGCAGCTAAAGATAAAGCCATGCAGAGTATGGCTACAATGTCATCTGCCCAGATTATCTCTGCAACTGCCTTCCATAGTAAAATGGCCTTGCCTGGTCTCCCACGACCTGCCTACCCTGCTGTTTCTGGGGTGAGTGAATCAGTGTCTCAGCAGAGTTGGGCTGAAGACGCTTGAGTAGTTGAAAGGATGTTGGCATCTGCTCATGAAAATCCTGAGAGTATTAGAAAGAATAGGCCACAAAGCACATGGCAAAAATTTGTCATGTGGCTTCAATATTTTGAGTCTGATTCTTTGCTCCCACTGAATATAGTTTCATTATATACACAAGTGAGAGAACAATCGGATCCTTTGGGTTTTTAGCTGCCTGAAATATCTTTAGATATCTGTATCACTTTCTTAGTCCAGGATCTTGTTGGATTAAATTGAGCCATCATGACCCTTCCTCAAGTTTATCCTTTCCAAGCTCCTCCCAAGTGCTTAGGTCACAAATTGATGACCTTTACATAAAATCCTTAATAGATGAGGCCTGTCAGCATCCCTTAACCTATGAGCTGGGCCTAATGAGCTTTTGCTGAGCATTGATTTCTGCTGAAATACTCGTGTGGAGCCCTGCTGGGGAAACTAGTCCCTCTAAGAGGGTGAGCATCATTAAAGCTTTGAAGACAGAGGCACAAAGTGCATACATAGTGTTTAACATTAAAACCACTATTAGTTCAGTTGCTTGTATGTCAATGATAGTAGTGTGTAGAAAGAAAACTATGACCAATCAGCACCTCCACAAGGAAGAAACTGAGAACATTGAAAGCAGATATAAAATTCAGTCACATTTTTAAAACTCCATGAGCTTGCAGTTTCTTTCCTGAGAAGGAAGCAAGCCTTGCTTTTAATTTCTGTCCTGTCTTGGTATAGAGTTAATTTTCTTCCGAGTAGCTGGTGCAGTGCTGTGTTTCAGCTTTAGTGTGAGATCAGTGCTGATAACACAGTTTTTAGTTGTTGCTGTGCAATGCTTACCCTGATCAAAGATTTCAGTCTTATGCTCTGCAAGTGAGGAGGGGCACAAGAAGCCAGGAGGAAGCAGAGACAGAACACCTGACTCAAACTAGCCAAAGGGGGGGTATTCCATACCACAGCATGTAATGCCCAGTATAGAAACTGGGGGGAGTTAACCAGAAGGGACTGATTGCTGCTCAGGGACTGGTTGAGTATCAGTCAGTCAGTGAGCCATTGTGTGGTGCAGCACTATTGTTTGTTTGGGGTTTTTTTTCTTTTCTTTTCTTTTTTCTTATTTTTTTTTTTTCCCCTGCTGTGATTTGTTTTTTGTTTGTGTGTGTTTGGTTTTTGTTTGTTTGTTTTCACTCTCTCTTTTCATTATTTCCCTTTTCATTATTAGTATTATATTGTACTTTAATACTTTAGTAGTTTAATTAAACTTTTCTTACTTCAACGCAAGATTTTTTTACCTTTTTTCTGATTCTCCTCCCCATCCCACTGAGGGGGAAGGGGAGTGAGTGAGTGGCTGTGTAGTACTTAGTTACCAGCTGGAGTTAAACCACAACATTTCCTAAGAGTGGTGACTTTTGCCTGTATGTTTTCTCTTGCAGTTTTGGCAAGGAGCTTTGCCAAGCCAAGCTGGATCTTCCCAAGAGTGAGTATTCCTTCATATGAACATCCAAAGCAGATGCTTCTGCTGCTTCCTCTATGCTTCCTGAGGAACACCAGTTAGCTCTTACAAGATTTATAAAATGCTAAGACAAGATTCCTTGACTGGATCTGAGACTTGAGGCCCATAGGCATAGAATAGTTAGGGTTGGAAAGGACCTTAAGATCATCTAATTCCAACTCCTCTGCCATGTGCAGGGATGCCTCTGAGAGACATAAGAGAATCTCAAATAGATAAAACCTTGTGTCTTCATATGGTACTTTCAACACAAATTGCACCTCTTTAATATGTCCCATGACTCAAGCAGCCATAAATGTCAACATAAGAAATCTTGTGCGATCCCAAAGTGCTCTTCCCTTGCATTCACTAATGTGTCCTATGCCATCAAAGCAATAACCCCCTCAGTTTGTAGTGATTGTAAGCCTCCTAGGTTGGCTCACTAGTTTTGTTTCACACCTGGACAATATAGCTAATGGCTCTCCTTTGGCAGCCCTGGAAGGGGCCTTTGCACGGGCTCTGCTTCTCTGACTGCATTACTGACACCAAAGAGATGACCCTTTGGTGGGCTGATCCTTCACCAGTGGTGGCCCTGGGTGTAGTTGTGTCAGAGTAGTATTCAGGTCTGCCATTGTTCTTCTGTGCTTTGTATGGAGACACACTTTTTATCACAGAACCTAAGAGGAGCAATTAAAGCCAACTTAAGGACAAGCAGCTGGAAGGGTTTATGTTCTTCACCCAAGCTATGTGTTCCTGCTGTCTTGTGGTGTTATTGCTAGTGCTTGTGGAGCAGATCAGGCAACAGATACTATTAAAATATCTTGTGAGGAAAAATGGCTAGTAAAAGAATGTAAACCATCCTAGAAGAAATAAAAATAGATTTTATGCTTTTAGCTTGAAAGTGAACGAGGAAGCATAATGTGAGAGGTTCTTTAAGAAGTCTGAAGTATCTCCCATCTCTGATGTCAGATGATGTCTCCAGATCCTGATTTTTCTTACAGTGTTGTTAAAATGGAGCTGAGCTGTCTTGAAAGCTGGGTTCACTTACGGGTGTTGAACATCTCTGAATCTGGGCATGAAAGTCTGAGAGGCACCCAGCCCTGAGGTATATCCACTTGCAGAAATTTAAATCTATTTGTGGTTGAAAAGAAAGGATAAATCAGTTTTCACCCGTGTATTCACAGGCTGACAGGATCTCTGAATAACAAGGCTGTAGGAAGAGCCCACTGAACACATGCAGGGAAATCTTACTCAGTCCAGTCCTCGTCTCTTACTGATTTTGACTCTTTCTCCATGACCATTTCTTGCCCACAAGGAAAGATAATTTCCTAAAGATGCTTATGCCACTTTTTCTCTCAGGAGAAGTACTTGATATGATCTATGTAAACAGTTAGCCAAGAACTACTTGTTTTCTCTTTTGTTAACCATCTCGCTTTGTGTACTTCTGTAGTGTGAAACCTTTTTCTCAACAACCATATGCTGTACAGCCTCCATTACCATTACCAGGTAGGTAAGGAAATGTAGTTCCTTGTTTTGAAATTAAATTCCAAGTTCAAGAATAGCCAACACTTAAAGTTTAGAAATTAATTAAAAAATATTTTAACCTATTGAAATATTTCAGTGAGGCCAAAATGAATCTATATTATCTCCCCTTATTTATTACCTGTTCTTATGCTTTTACTGAGAGAGCTCAAGCTTTGTAATTTTGCTTTATTAAGAAAACAAAACTTTTTTTCCTGGTTTAGGCTGGTTGTTTTGGGATTTCTTCTGGCTCAGCAGAAAATGAAAGTTTACATATCTCTACAGTTCTTCCACCATTGTGCATGTACTAGAACACTGTTTTCCATGATTGCCTTTCTAATTTCTCATTAAGTGGAACAACAAATGTCTTTCCCTTCTCAGTTTCCCCGTTTTGAGAGGTTAATGGTTATGTTAATGGTGATGCTTCATTCTGATACTAAAGCAGTTTATTTCACTGCTTATTTAGGGCTCAGTCTAGATCCTCTTAAAGTTGCTGAATGGGCTTTCTCTGGTATCAAAACCGGGTAGGTTGTCTTTTACATTGCCAGCCCTGACAGTGCTGTCTTAGCAGAGTGTCATTGAGAAGCCATTTAGAGCACAGGTAGAGTGAAGCCCTTGTGAATGGTATTTTTGCATGATGAATGAAGGCATAAGAAAATGTAATGAGTCAGTTTTGACAACAGGTGCTCTACTGGAAAGATATTGCCAACCTTTCTCTTTCTAAATTTTGTTATATAAATCCTGTGTGCTTAGGGTTTGAGTCTCCTACTGGCCTCTCGCCTTCCTCGTCATCACCAGCTTGGCAAGGACGAAGGGTTGCTAGCTCCAAACTTTGGATGTTAGAATTCTCTGCATTCTTGGAACAACAACAAGACCAAGACACAGTAAGATACACACCTGACTTCCACCCCTCCATTAATTTTTGGTCTTCAGGTAGCTCCTGTTCATTGTGGATATGTTATACCATTATATATGTATGGAAATACTTGCTTCATTGCTCTACTGGAACAGAAAGCAATCTTTGGGAAAAACAAGATATCCTTCTCTTAGAGAATAGAATTGCCTATAGCGATACAGCCAGTTCTGTGCCATGTGCTTCTGGCCTACCTTTCCAGGATCATGGATGTTTACATACCTTAAGGCACTGAGGTTGTGCCACACAGTGGTACAGCCCCTGCCCGTCTATTCTAGCTGCGCTGTTCAGCCTAGGAGGATAGACTCAGAATCACATGATGGTAAGATCACATGAAGCCGTGTATTTCTCTGTTGTGCTGGGAAGTTAAATTTGGGGGCAGCTGGGATGAATTTGCATTAATGTGTTTCCATGCTGTCATCTATAAAACGGTAGTAAGATGCAGTATCACTGAACATTGTGATACTGCATCTTGAGATGTACACTTGTGATACGCCAGTTACATTTCCTCTGTCTGAGATAGGAGAGTTCAGAAGAGATGGTAGTATTTGCCCTGTACCTTGCTGTGGGATTTCAGGCAGCTCTTTGTAGGACAGGAGCATTGAGACTGGGTAACCTGCGACAGGTAACGTTCTGTGTCTCAAGTTGTTTCAGACTATATAGCAGCAGCATGAGGCAATGATTTAGGAGTGAATATAAGAGCAAAAATATTTCAGAAGAAGCAGTAAGTGTGAATGTATTGATAGGAAAGAAAAACCAGCATGAGCTGCTATTAGCAGCAATACTTCTGCTAATACTTATGCTCTTTTAGAAAATGCTCTCAGATCTTCAGTAACTTCTAGGAGTCTTCTGTGAAGAACCATGAATGTTCAGTAGGTACTGAGCAATTTCCTAATTTCATGTTTTTCCTCTTCTTGCAGTATAACAAACACCTGTTTGTGCACATTGGGCAGTCAAGTGCCACCTACAATGACCCCTACCTCGAGGCAGTGGATATTCGGCAGATCTATGACAAGTTCCCTGAGAAAAAAGGGGGCCTGAAGGAGCTCTTTGAAAAGGGGCCAGCTAATGCCTTCTTCCTTGTCAAATTCTGGGTAAGGGAAGGACTCTTTGTAGAGTAACAATTTGCTATGAAGTTCCCACTTGAAAAGTGGTGGCCTTGCTAGCTGTTAGAAGACTGCCACCTCCCAGAATTTTCCCTGTGCAGGGAAGTTATTACAGTCACAACTGTAGTAAGTTGCCTGCACAGCTGCCCACAACTGTAAGTGAGGTCTTTCCCTGACTCCACAAGGCACCCATTCTGGCCTGGGGCAAGATGTATCTTTCACATTGTGTTCACTTCTCTGTGTTGAGTAACTTCTCAGTCAGAGACAACATTTTTCCATCTCTTCTCTTATCTCAGTAGCTGCATTTTGTGTTATCCAAGCATTTATATAGGCATATTTACTGCAGGCACAAGGACAGACAAAAGATGAGACATATGATGAAATTGGATTATAGTGATAATATATTACTGAAATGACTTTTGGTAAATTGGCAGAAAGCAGCCTGGCAAAAGCCTACTCACTCAATTTAGATTTTTGTGAGTTAGCTGAAATTTGCAAAAAACTGTGCTATTGTGCTTCAGGGTACAAAGAAAGTAGTTCTGGCGATCAATATTATCATAGGTACTACAAGATTAAAAATAATAACCGCTTGGGGTTGAATGCTAGATGGCTGGGGGAGCGTGTAATGGGATTTGGAGCCTGTCACCTTGAGTTTGCCTCTTATAATTCAACTCCAGGTAAGGAGTGAGATGATGAGAAATGAGCTCTCATATCTCATACTCTTCACGCAAACTGGCACTAGAAAGCCTCTTCACTGGTGTTTCCAGGATAGGGAAGAGTTAACTTAAGCGCCTTGAGATGCAGCTTCCCAGCTGTCCCAAACCTTAGCCTTTCCAGAACTGAGTTAGAGAATGTTGGCTGGGAGTCTCCTTTTCAAATGTCTGGTGCTTTGAGTATTAGTTGCTGGTGATTCTTGGAGACACGTAATTTTACTAGCCACAGACTGTGCTACTGAGCTGGCCCCTCATGGGTTTAGCCTGTTTTAGAGTACAACAAAGTCTTGCTTGGGAAGGTGAAAAAAAAAAAAAAAGACCAGGCCTGTTCCAAGTGGAAGAGAAATACTTCAGAGAGACAGCAAGCATCTTGTTGAGAAGGGTATCCTTTGACAAAATCTGGGTAGTGATTGCTGTACTAATAATTGTTTGGAAAGCAAAACAGAAGGCTGATGTGACAAAAAGAGTAAGAGGGGATAGCTTCTAAGAATGGTCCTTGGAGAAGTATGAGTTGCAAGAGCTGCTTCCTGCCATGGATGAGGGATCCCAGGAAACTCCTCATGTCAGGTAAAGAGCCACCGGCTCTTGTGTTGGTATCATTCTGTAGTATTTCAGAAGTTTTTGGAACCAAAAAGAAGGGCTTAGAGGGAGAGGTTAGGTGGAAAGAATAAAACACTTTTGATTTCTTGACTTAAGGAGAGGGAAATCATAATGAAATTGTGATCTAATGCAACTGTGATTTTATTTATAAAAACCGTTAGTGTTCTTTTGTGCTTGTGGGTTTGGGTTTGGGGATTGTGTGTGTTTGTTTTTTAATATCGGAAGGGTAAATGTGGCCTATGCATAATGTTAGACCAATGTAAGTTAAGCTTCTGAAGGATTTACATGGTGGGATGTCGTGAAGTTGGACTCTTTCTGGCACACATGAGGTGACTGCTGTTCAGAGGGTATCAACTCACTGAAATTTGGCTTGTATAAAGAGATGTGACATAGGATTTGAAACACTTTTATTCTAACATATATATGATGTTCTGTGGCTCTGCACCTGTATACTTAGAATGAAAGTGATATTTCTGGGTTTGGTTTAATAATATTTTTACCCCTTTTTTTTTTTTTTCTTTGATACCCTTGCATTTTTGAATGCCATCTGAAGTTAACATCAGGTTTTATTGGTGGAAACACTACAGGCTGTCACTTAGAATTAAGCTAAGCATACTTAGTGAAGTCATTGATTGAATGGAAGCTTCTAAGGCTTTTAAGAAGTCAATTGTCTGGTCTTGTATTTGTTTCTCAGTGTAGACAGCAGTAGGGGATAAAAACACCAGTCCTGATGCCATATTCTAGACGAGAAAGGATTGGGGCACTTCTATGACTTATGCTGAGTTTCACATGAGTACTTAGATTAATCTTGTGACAAGATTTCAGCTAGGATCTCTAAGGCAATATAACCAAAGCAGTTAAAAAAACACCAAAAAAACAACCACTTCTGCTCCATAAAATTTGGACATTTTAAAGGAAAAACTGTAATTTTTTTGCAAAACTTTGTATTCAACATGCCTGAAATATTATGGTAATGCAGTCTCACATTTAAACAAAGCATGTGAGCTATGCCTGTCATGCAATGTGCTACATGCATCATGGGACTTCTGGAGTATGGTGTATTGCAATAGATGTGTGTAGTGCAACCCCTCCACCACAGATAAGGCAATGTGATTTAAAAAAACCCAGAAACCCCACAGTTTTAGCACAGGAAAACTAGATTTCAGCTGAGATTTTTATGCCCATCTGCATTTTCATACCTCTGTTAACAGTATATGCAAGATTGCTTTTTCATTTTGCTGCCTGACTGATCTGGACAGCTATACAAATGCACTGTTGGAAGTCTGAAGAGGTGTTGGTGTCTAAAGAGCTATACAAATGCACTGTTGAATTTATAGCATGATTTTTAGGATAAAAGTAGCATCCAAAAAGAAATTAACAGTAACCCTTAAATTTGGTAAGTAGAGTTAAATACCTGAAGGGGTGTTTTGGGACTTGAAGATATGATTGAGTTTTCAAAGGTTCTAAATTGAAGTGGTGCTTGCAGGTGACAAAGACTTAAAAAAATCAAGTAATTGAATAAACTGGATTTGTTTATTTGTAGTTTTAGGCTTGAAGAACCTGAGGCAGGAGCCTGCCATTACTGCACTAAGCACTGAATGTACCAGATGATCTCTTGTGCACCAGACACCTAATGCTAAACGACAGGATTGGGTTTTCCTGACATCACTGATAGCACTTAGGATCTAGTGTGACTGAGAAAGAGGTGTTCCTGTTTGTTCAATGGTGCTTTATATTATCTATACAATAGCTAAGAGGTTGCGTATGACATCTGTGTGACATTTCTATGTGCTCCAAGTGCATTCTAGCACACAACAATGAATATGAGATGTTAGCCTCCCAACACATGGGCAGTATCAGCTCTGCTCTTTTCCAGTGTAATATTATCTCTACCACCTGTTACTTGGCTCTCCCCATGAACTACTCCTATATGCATCGTTATTAATAGTGTGGGGAAGTGGTGTTTTCAGGGCTTTGCACATTAGTAGAATGGTGCACTTGCATCTTAAAGCTTTCAGAAGTCGTGAGACTCTAGGTAGAAGACAGAAGGAAAATGACAAACCAGGAATTCGGGACAGGTAGTACTTCATCTGCAGAGGGGTGGATCAGGGGAATTTGCAGGACCTTTCCTGCAAATGATGAATGTATGTGCTAATTTCTTCTCCTTGGCGATAGGCAAACTGAACCAGTTAACTCACTGTTTTCTTTGAGTAAATGAATTATACTTTTGTGGAAGGGGACTGCTGTCCTATGCTTGGGTTCTTCTGTCCCAAGCAAATTCAGTCAAAACAGCAGCAGTGCAAATTCGTTTTGGCATCCTGCCTTCAATCCTGACCTGGCAGAAACTGCTTGGAGAGCAAGGAGATTTAATTTGATCTCCATGTCCATTCTTTCCTTGGCACTCCTTCTGGGCAGCTAGCAACAGAGATGTTATACTTCTGCACATTTTTACTGAGAATGGATCTGACAGCCCATTAATTTCACCTGCAGACACCAGCATAACCTCCTACCACTTGCTACCTTATGGAAGCAAACTCTGTCAATGGCATTTCTTTCACCAAATTTATTGCCCACAGTGTTAAACAATATAGAGATTGCCATCAGCAAAAAGCAGATTGAAAGACTGAATTGCTGTGGGAATTTGTCTGCTGAGTGTCAAAATAGCACAATCCGGGGCGGGGGGGCAGGAGCTAGCTAAGTTGCGGCTACCCATACTGTTGGCAAGGTTTTCTGCTATCTTTGACTAGCTTAGAAACTCTCCCTTTCCCTCTTTCTGGAAGGCTGAAGCTGCAGAGCCACAAGTTTTTGACTGTTTTGAAATAATTGTTCAGCATATGCTTTCCAATTAACCATGTAGGACCTGTGTGCAAGATACCAGCAAGCTATGGTTTCTTATGGCACTTAATGCCATTTGGACTTGTGACCAATCACTGCTTTTCAAAGCCTCAGATAAGCTGAAGACTGAATCTTGAAGGTCACATTTCCCTCTGTGAAGAGTTTCAGAGAAATTTTGATTCACAGCCTCATCCTAGTAGGAATGAGGCCTTTCTTGGTCAGCAGTTGTGAAACTCATTCCCACCAAAGATCAGACAAACTGTGGCTTAATATATGGTTAGGACAGTGCACAATGACAACTTTTCTGTGTTTCCTTGTTGGGGTTGAGAAGTTGAGTGATAACACTCGAGCTGGGCAGAGCTGTTCTCAGCAAAGCTGTTAAGAGATTCAGATAACCAATATGATTTTAAAAAAACCCAAAGAGTAGTACTAGCTCATTGAGGGTTACTTGCCCTTCCCTGAACAAATCCCTTCTCTTCTGTCTAGAAATCTTGCTTGTAAGTATTTAAAAGTTCTGCTTACTTCCTTGGAAAGGAGGAATTCTCAGCTGTTTCCCCAAAAACAAGCAGATCAGCTCTCCAAGATGTGCTAGATCACAGATACCTGAGTGATTGTAGTTTCAGCATGTCTGGAAGTCATCAGGCAAGGTATAGACAAATATGTAATCTGTGCTGAGCTTGCACAGTAAGTTAAATGCATCCCAGGCATATCAGATTGCTCTTACGCTAGAGTGTGCTCAGGTTTTCACATCTAGAACTTCTTGAGCAGAAAGCAAGACCCTGATTGTCAGATAAAGTAGTATCGTCCAGTTGGCGGCTCATAACTCAGATTTAGCTTGTAATATGCCTCATCTGTTTGATCTTACACCTTTCCCTTGAAGAGATGGAGAACAGCTGGTTTTGAATGCTGCACACCACCCAACCAGCTGAATGCTGCTGCTGCCCCTGCTGCAGTCTCATCCTGCTGCTAGGATTGGCTAGTAGGAGCCTGGGGAGTGAAGTGACTCAGTACATTGACTATGGACTTTCCTAAATCCTGACTATGTCTCCTTTGGCAGTCTAGGCTGGGGTAAGGAACATATTGAAGAGTTATCTCACTTGTTATTGAACATATCAGTGTATTTGCCAGTGATGAGCCTAGGCACCTAGGTTCTAGTCTCCAAGTCAGAATCACATTCAGTTATGTATTCAACAGGTTCATGCATTCCCAGACTATAAAGTGAAGATTAGCCTTCCTACTTGATGAAGTGCTGGGAAGATGAATTTCCTTTAAGTCATAGTCACTATTATTCTCTTGCATCTTTGAGGGATGGAATGTAGTGGACAGAGTAAAGCAGACCTCTCTGCTCACCTCAGGTGCTCACCCCAGGATTGAGTGTGCTTTGACACAAGGTTTTCTTTAAAGAAAAAAACTGTGAAAGTGAAGAAAGGAAGAGTCCTTTCCCCAAAGCAGCAATGTGGTTTCTAGTCTTGATGGCCTAGGTATTGTGAGGAGTGCCTAAGAATCTAGACAAGGAGGCAGCACCATTTTTAGATGTTAAGTTAAAAGCAGTAACTCTCTTAACCATTACAGACCCCGTGATGTGCAGTATGATTTTGTCCTGCTGCAATTCTGGGAAGTTTAACTGCTTCCATTAGCAATTTACCTCAGTGTCCAGTTGGCATTTACAAGGTAATTTGGCTATGGCAGATAACAGTGTTCTTCCTAAATTTTCTGCTTTGTCTCCGATCAAGATAATAATCTTCATAGCAGGGAAATCTAACAGATTAGATAACTGGTGCTTTGGTTTTTAGGAAACTGTAATCTTAACTCTAGTAGTGACACCCTGAACATGTTTTTCTGGTTCTGCAGTGCAAACTTCTGCTATGTGTATGTAGCAGTGGTCTGACCAAGCTCCTGTAGCCTTGACCCTTTGTTCTTTTTACTCAGTTACACAAGTTCTTTGTAAAAGTGGAATTGGGTCCATACATTGTGTTTATCATCCCCAAGGGAAATAGCTGAACAATATTATGAAGGACTCCTAGTTATTTCCTCTTTGGAGATGGGAAAGAATTAATCTTTATTCAGACAGCTGGAGTATGGGTCAAATAAACAATACAGTTTATTGCATTGACATGTAAATGAGAATTACAGTAACTCAGTAAAAACCTAAACCAGAATAGAGTAGCATTGATACTCTCTAATACTTGTACATTTGTGGTACAAACAAAATAGCTGCATTAACTATAGTGGGGAAAATTTGACTGCAAAGGACTTCAGCATGATGTGAATGCTCCATCCCTGATAGCGTTCAAGGCCAGGCTGGACAGGGCCGTGGGCTACACAATCTAGTGTGAAGCGTCCCTGCCCATGACAGGGGGTTGAAACTGGATGATCTTAAGGTCCTTTCCAACCCAAAATATTCTATGATTCTAGGACCAAAATAATTCACTTGGCAACCTGAATTGCTCTTAAGTCTGTAATGCCTGTGCTTTATTGCTATTATTACCTGTGCTACCAAGTTAAAGCTAGCCTGGATTTGACCACATATGGTACTCCAGTGAAGACAAACTGCATTAGAGTCATTTAGGTGGTCATGAAAATGTAAAAGCTTCCAGTCTTCCTGCTGCTATTGTTTCCAAGTCTTGTGCAAAAGTTAGCACTACCTCAGTGGTGCAAATGTGAGTGATGTAAAATGATTTTTAAAGAAGCTTTAAATCCAAATAGTTTTACTGATATATTTTAACACCCTAATCCACCCAAATCTCGTTTTAGCTCAGTGAGGAGACAGAAAACTATGGGGGCAAAAAGGGAGAAATTGTTTAGAGAAGTCAGGAACCAATTCAGCTAGATAAATTGTTTTGTGAAGCTACCCTCTGAGGAGAAGCAAACATGAGACTAGACTGCTTTATCTCCTGATAAATCAGAGGATGCTCTTAAATATATAATATGCAGGAGATGGCAAATTTAGGAAAACAAAGGGACAAGTACACAGCTGGTGTAAACTGGTATGAATGTATTACACATGTAGAGCCAAGCATATATACAAGGGCTGAAGATCTGCCACTACTTCAGAGGGAAGGATTATACTTGAACGGGGGAGTCACACAGAAGAAAACAAGCCATTCTGACAAATAGACTTTCTTTCATTCATAATCTCTGATGAAGATGATCCAACTTTTAAGGATTTTTTTTTAGAAATTACACAAAACAACACAGTCATTTTGAAGAGTGATTCATGACGATGTGTTTAAATACTGTGCTGTTATGCTCTCCTTTGAGAGCAGTGTGAGCAGAGTGAAAGCTGTATGTCCATCCCGGATGCTGCTAGTGTTGATGCATTCTGTCATCTTGCCCAGATTTCATCTTCGTCCTACTAGGATTATCTGAATGCTGTAACTGCTAGTCTAGGAGATACCCCAGGAGATACATTGCCCGTTGTACTTCATGAAAAACCTATCCGAAATCTGCCTTTCACTTGCTTCTGAGTTTGTACTTAAAAAAATATAGTCATTGGATTTTATTGGTATTTATCTATGGTATCATTTATCTAACGCAGGTGGTAGTTTTTCTGTATGTGGAAATATGTGTGCACAATAACACAATGGCAGGAATGTCCCAGTGTTGTGCCAAGTGGAAAAAGAACTGATTTTTCTGAAATAAATGGGGACATGGTTTGTTTCCTTTGCTACCTCCTTCACACACCTGAATTTTTGGCAAGTTAGCAGCCATGGGAACTGGATTGAATGGAAATACTGCAGATTATTACATGGCTGCTTCTCCTGCTAGCACTTTTGGCATCACTGTTGTCTGATGTGAGCTGCTGGTGAGTGTTGTGGTAGGGAGATGGCCCAGCCTAGCTGTCTAGGGGCAAAACTTTTAATTTGAAAGGAATTACAGCAAAGCATGGCTTCTAGTAGTTACTGCTGTAGTTACTCAAACCCAGCATTCTCTAGAAGTAGTCCTGCTTTCTGCTTTCCCTGTTGTAACCTATCCTTTCAACACACGTTCTTTGTCTGAACACACCCAAGTGCTTCGGAATCAGATCAGGGAACTGATGTTGAGGACTAGCTGAGCAATTCCTCAGGGAGTCTTGTTACACAGCTAGGGAAACATTTGTGTCAGTACAGGAGAGGAATGGGGAGGCACAAACTGCTCTGGGACAGTAAGACTGCTCCTCTTGGTGGCAGGACCAGCCTGGTGTTACCAAACTATAACTTTGAGGTGCAAGCCAACCTGAGTACATGTTGCTATCAAAATAGGTAGTCTTTGTACCCTCAACTTTTGTATGTGTTCTCGCCTCTTCCAGCCTCTGCAGCTTAGTGGAGATTCAAGCGAGCTTTCCTTTTCTGACTGAAAAATAACTCACCAAACTCCCCCCCCAAAAAAAATTCTTCTGGCTGGTATCAGCTCTCTCATCTGGCTAGAGTCAGTCGTACGATTGCTAACAGTGGCACAAGGCAGCAGTAAGCTTGTGCGGCTACAGATGGGCAGAAGGCTGGACTGGCAACTTTCTAGATTGACTTAAGCGTCTTGTGAAGTTGCTACTTATGAGAAATTGGCTAACTGTTTATCTCGTGGCAAAGAAGCAAGTTATTTTGCGTGGCAAAGAAAAGAGAGATTCATTATTGAGGTGGTCCAGTTCCAAGTGTTGCATTTCTTGTCCTAAGTGTTGCTCTAGATCTTGAATAAAAAACCTTCACTGACACTGGCTAAGAAAACCATGCTGCAATAGCACCTAATATAGTCCTATTCACACTGTATCCGCAGTAACAGGAATACACTTTCTTCAGTTTCCCGTTTCCCTGAGTTAAGCAGGAAGAATAAAATAGTCTGAAGTAGCCTACGGGAACTGATCATTTTCCGCTTTTCTGCGAATGTAAGGTAGCGCTTGGGCTTGTGGAGAACAGAGAAGCTGTAACGTTTTAGTTCTGAAAGCAAGGAAGCCGAGCTGGGCATTCCTACACGCCAGTTAAGGAGCTTAAGGGAACTCCTCTTCAAATAAGTGTGTTTTGAGTGACCCCTGGTGGAAACTTCACACAACCAGGATTTTTAGGAGTTAGGTCCCATCATGAGGCTTCAATTGGCCAGCCATAGGCACCCGCATGTGAAAACTGGGACTGCTAATGGAGATGGGTTTGTATTCAGGTGGAACTAGGCTGGATCCATCAGCAACCGACATTCCTTACATTGCATCCTGTTTACTTATATTCTTCATATCATAGCTCCTGAGTCTAAACTGTGTGCGTGTGCTCACACATTTCTCTTTTCTGTTCTGGCTCTTTCCCCTTACCTACATATCCAGGGTGGAGAAGCTTTACTTGAGTTACTGTACCCTTATTTTTCCTCCTTAGTGAAGCAGCCCAACCTAGCCGTTGGTTGCATTGCTCTATCTCTACAGTGCCTTTCTGTCTGCTCTCCACATGCTTTGTGAGTACCTCCATATACTGGTAAATATACTGGTAATTATCTCGATACACTGGTAACCAGTTATGGTTAATACCACCTAAGGAAAAGGACTGTCATATGCTTTTAATTGTTAAGAGGATATTCCACCAGATTCCCACAAGGTGTATGCAAACCCCCACCAACATTTTTCTGAAGCGGGAACTGGATTTTAGTGCATACTCTTCAGATTCCCCTGCTTGCTTGATGCATGTTGGTCTGCTTAAGGAGCTTTGGACACTCCAATACTTCACAATCTGGCTATGCAAGGTAATGGCGAAAAAACCCACAACCATCTATTGATAACCATCTATTTTTCTTGATGGTTGTTGGATTTGTTTGTTTTATTTTGTGTGGGTTTTTTGTTTTGATTGTTTTTTTTTTTTATTTTGTTTTTTTTGTTTTCTTTTGTTTTGTTTTGGCAGGCTGATTTGAACACCAATATTGAAGATGAATCCAGATCTTTCTATGGCGTTTCCAGCCAATATGAGAGCCGAGAAAACATGGTCATTACCTGTTCCACCAAAGTGTGTTCCTTTGGAAAGCAGGTGGTGGAGAAAGTGGAGGTAGGGAGCAGACGCCTGGGTGCAAGGTTCTCTCTGGCTGTTGTTTTGTCACTTCAAGTATTTGCATCCTGTGTATATCTCAAGGCAAAATATTTCCAATTCTTGTTGTCAGGAAGATCAATGCCATAGATTATTATTTCTGAGACATGCAGGCATAAGATTGCACCAGCCTGCAGCATGGCTTTTTCTCAGGACACTGGCAGTGTTTGCTATTACTTTTTTCCTAAATCTCAGTTTTGAAGATATATGAATATGTAAGCCTCAGCTATGGTGATTGTCTGGGGATTTTTTGGGAGCAAAGAAAAGCTATAGGAAACCCTGACACTTGTTCTGTAGTCCAGAAACGTGAAAACAAATCAGCAAGATCTCACTCTCATCAGTGTTTTTAAACAGGTCATTTATACACTATCATCATTAATTAATAGACTAATAATTTACAGACTATAGTCTTAAGGTTTTATGAAGCTTATCCTAGTGCTTGTACACTTGCAGCACTGTGTAACAGTGGAGCTGCATAATTATGCCTGTATCTGGCACTGAAAGAAATTCTTTCTGATGCCATATTCAGCTGCTAAGAGAGCTGCTCTGACCTGCTTCCTGCTGCTCTCTTTCTTGAGGGGCCTTTAGGTGCAGGAGGAGCAGCTATATGCAGAACACCAGGTATTCTTGTGTTAGCGGTCAGTATAATTAATGCTATTTAATGTGACATCATTAGCCCCATGTGCCCCTTTCATGTTTTGCATTGCAGACAGAGTATGCACGCTATGAAAATGGATACTATTCCTATCGCATTCACCGTTCCCCTCTCTGCGAATACATGATAAACTTCATTCATAAACTCAAGCACCTTCCTGAGAAGTATATGATGAACAGTGTGCTGGAGAACTTTACTATCTTACAGGTGGGACTTTCAACTGTTTTCGTTGGAGCTTGGAAACCTGTAAGCCTCATGCAGGAGTTCACTGTTGTGAGTCAAAGCAGATTGCCTTTTACAGCTCAGCATCTAATTGAATTTAGTATCGCTCATGTGCATTGCATCTCAAGACCTTCTATGGAGCTCTAGAGGTAGTAACTCATGCAGAGAAGCAGCAGAAGAATTTGCGAGACCCAAGTTAAGATGGAGATAAAAAGAAAGATAAAGGGAGAACTCATGAGGCAGAGAGAAAGGAAAAAGATACAGAAGTCAGTGAAGGAAATGCTCATTCCATTATTGGACAAATGTTGGTCCTTTCTGTGCCCCGGTCCTTTTTGCAGGTAAAAAAATAACAAGAGCACTTTTTTAAGTGCTCTTGTTTTCCCATGGCTACATAATTTTGCCATGGGAAGAGTTCTTCACTGACCAGGTTGGAGTGGGGTGTGAGAAGGGAAAGTTGCTTCCTCAGGACTATCCTGATCCAGGAAAAAATATGGAAGCACATAAAGGGCCATGTTGCAGGAAGCTCTGTGACCCCTCCATGAAGCCTCTGAAGCCTTTACTGCAGCCTCTAGATAGGGCAGTACTAAAAGGCTATAGCAACTAGATTTGCATTAGTGTCTGTGTTATAGCAGGAGCCTTTCCAGGCTCAGATGTTGCCCAAATTTGGGAAGAGAGCAAAGACAGCTTAAAAGATGCATTTTCCTTGGGCTGAGTTCTGTGCTTGCCTCTACAACATGCATCACAGATCTTCACCCAGAGGAGGTGTGGTTGGGTAAGTAGAAGATATGCTAGTGGCTGTATGAAAGAATGGAAATCAAGCGGTCTTCATTCCATTCTCTGGAAATCCTTTGGGACTTCAGACAACTCATTTTACTGCTCTGTGATTCAGGTACTGCAGCTGTAAAACACAAGGTTAATAATATCCCTCAGTCACTCCAGCACTTGCTATAAATTCTATGAACAAAGTTGTTACACATTTATACTTCCTCTGGAGCTTTACATTTTGAGTAATTTCATGTCCTTCCTCTATCCCATGTCACAGAGAGGCATGTCTCATGCATGCTGGCACAGCCTTTAATATGGCCTTGCAGTCCTGCTCCCTGAGCAGCAGGCTGAGAATTTTCTACCCCCCAGTCTGTACTGAGTAGCTGAAAAATGGTCTTGCTTAGGTAAGGCACACTGGTAGTCCTCAGTCCCCACTACCAACTCCTGAGACAAGTCTAGTTATGTTTTTTCTGGACCCTTTCATGATCTTCGATACCCCATGTCTCACAAGCATGATCTTGCTTTGCACATTGCTCTGGATCTAGCCCTTCAAGATTTCAGAGCCCATTTTTCAGAAAAGGCTCTGGTGCTTTAACATACCTGGATGTGTATAACTCACAATGGCCTGCAGAAGAAAGGAGAAGAGTTAGTTTGGCTGCAAAGTATGCTCATGAAGTAAGAAAAGAAAAAAGAATAGACCAAACCCAGGCTGCTAAAATTAATAAGCAAGTTTGATAATGGCTGGTTTTTTTATTCCTGTTTTCACAAGAATGGTTGGACTTTGGTACAGTTCAAGCCTCCACCTGGTATGTTTTTCTTCTGCAGTTGAGTTGGTGCTACTGCTGATAAAAATATATCACCTCCGGCAGGAGAGGACTGCTTGAAGCTTTAGCTATGACACAAACTCAGATGACAAGAATGTGCAAAGTTGTGCAGTGACAGGGCAAAGCTGAGCTAGGAGCTCTGGGTGCATTATTTTGCTTGTCCCTGCCATGTAGTATAGGCAGTGCATGCTTTTGAAACTTAGACAACACTGTTCCATCATCATGCTGCCGACACTGAATCACATTTCAGAGAAGCTAAGGTTCCTGAGGGACCATAGAAGAAGAAATGGAAAAAAGGAGCTTCTGAAAGAATGCACAAATGTAGCAGCCAGCCATCCTTCTTCTGACATCTACAGCATATGGAATGGGAGGCATAATGGAGTCAAACCTATACATCTCCGGTATAATGAGTTATATTCTATAATGCTCGTAGTCTGTCCTTGTCTCACTGACAAGCAGGAGCACATGGAGGCAAAGAAAACTGTTCATGGCTGTGATATATCAACATATACCTGAGCAAGAATGGTTGTACCACAGGAGGTGGCTTCTCTATACCCAACAAACAAAGCAAAAAGAGATTTTCTGTGAAACACCTTCTGTCTGCTGAAATCTGCAACACTGGGGGTGGGGAGTAGAGGACCTAGTGGACCCACTCCCATTTATGCGGGCACTGCTTGGTCACAGCATTCTTTTCTCCACAGTGGACTCTGCTCACCTCCCTGTCTCTTCACTGCACTGTAGTCCTGATGCAAAAGTGCTCTGCTTGGGTGTGTGGGCACACAGACTGGGTGTTGTGGTGGCTGAGCTGTGTATCATTCCTGTTCTTTGCCTATTACTGACCTTTTGCTCTACATGAAATATGTTGGAATATGTAAGCAGAAAAACAGCAGTTGCCATTTCAGTTTCTTCTCCTTTTCTGTCTAGGTTGTCACAAACAGGGACACACAGGAGACCTTGCTGTGCATAGCATATGTTTTTGAGGTGTCAACTAGTGACCATGGTGCCCAGCATCACATCTACCGGCTGGTGAAGGACTAGAGACTCTCAGCCCTGAGTCATCCGTGGGATGCATGCCTAAGAAAAAAGCCTGGGCTTGAACAACCCCTGGCCTCTCATACCAAACTGAAAAATAAACTGCATATATTGTGTATTTTCAGAAAAGCACCTCTGAGCTGTTGTGTGATTGACAGAGTCAAATAAGTTCGTATCTGCAGGTTTGTGCAAATGGGAAAAAGACGTGGAGTCAAACAGGCACATAACGCTTAAGGATGTCACCACAAACAGCATTCTCTGCAATGTATTTCCCACAGAGCACATGTAGGGTGTGATCATACACATGAAAGGAGTGGTATGCACCTCAGTGTACAGGTAGGACAATGGCAGCAGCTTCCACAATTTGAGAACATATGAACAGGTTCAGGTTGAAAATGTTCATGCTACATCTGGTCTGAGGGTGTGCATATATATACATATATATATACACACACACATTCATTTGTAGGCCAATACAACGTCAAGCACAGACATGCTTGCCATACGTCTATATTGATGTCAGTTAGACGTGGGTGGGCACATGCATGTGTATAGAGGTTGCACATATAACACATATCTGCCTGTCTAGCAGTCCGCCTTAGCAGGTGTGCAGTCACAAGCTCCTTCAACCTTCCTCCTTTTAGAGGCTGGATACTATTTCCCTCTCTTCCATGCATGACAGTGAGAGACCGAGTTTTCTTTTGCCTTCTAAATGAAGTTACACTTAGAATATTGGGTGTGTTAAATCATGACTAAAATGATTCGTGCTGCTTTTGCTTGTTCTCCCTGTACAGGTAGACTGCTCAGGGAGCTAGACTCTGCTCTTTTCTTGTGCACCAGCAAAATAATTGTTTACTGAGATCACATTCTTCCACCTGTTAGTTTCAGACAGTGAGCGTGCAAGTATTGCAAAAAATACCATTTGGCCATCAAATTTCAGGAAAAGGATGAGAAAGAATAGTGAAAAAAGGTCAGTGTGCCATGTTTCCAAGGCAGTCAAACAGAGCCTCTCTGCTTTCTTTACTTGTAAACTGAGGTTACAGTATCACAGTATCACAGTAGGTTAGAGATTGGAAGGGACCTCAAAAGATCATCTAGTCCAATCCCCCTGCCAGAGCAGGAACACCTAGATGAGGTTACATAGGAATGTGTCCAGGCGGGTTTTGAATGTCTCCAGAGAAGGAGACTCCACAACCTCCCTGAGCAGCCTGTTCCAGTGTTCCGTCACCCTCACTGAGAAGAAGTTTCTTCTCAAGTTTAAGTGGAACCTCTTGTGTTCCAGTTTATACCCATTACCCCTTGTCCTATCATTGTTTGCCATTGAGAAGAGCCTGGCTCCATCCTCATGACACTCCCCCTTTATATATTTATATACACTAATAAGGTCCCCCCGCAGTCTCCTCTTCTCCAAACTATAGAGACCCAGCTCCCTCAGCCTTTCCTCATAAGGGAGATGCTCCACTCCCTTAATCATCTTAGTTGCCCTGCGCTGGACTCTCTCCAGCAGGTCCCTGTCCTTCTTGAACTGAGGGGCCCAGAACTGGACACAATATTCCAGATGCGGTCTCACCAGGGCAGAGTAGAGGGGAAGGAGGACCTCTCTCGACCTACTGACCATCCCCCTTCTAATACACCCTAGGATGCCATTGGCCTTCTTGGCCACAAGGGCACAGTGTTGGCTCATGGTCATCCTGCCATCCACTAGGACCCCCAGGTCCCTCTCCCCTACACTACTCTCTAACAGGTCGTTCCCCAACCTATATTGGAACCTGGGGTTGTTCCTGCCCAGATGCAGGACTCTACACTTTCCCTTGTTATATTTCATCAAGTTTCTCCCTGCCCAACTCTCCAGCCTGTCCAGGTCTCTCTGGATGGCAGCACAGCCTTCTGGCGTGTCAGCCACTCCTCCCAGCTTAGTGTCATCAGCAAACTTGCTGATAGTACACTCAATTCCCTCATCTAAATCATTGATGAATATATTAAATAATACTGGTCCCAGTACTGACCCTTGAGGCACTCCACTAGATACAGGCCTCCAACTGGACTCCGCCCCATAGACTACAACTCTCTGGCTTCTGTCCTTCAGCCAGTTTGCAGTCCACCTCACTACCTGATCATCCAGGCCACACTTCCTCAGTTTAGCTATGAGGATGCTGTGGGAGACTGTGTCAAATGCTTTGCTGAAGTCAAGGTAGACCACATCCACCGCTCTGCCATCATCCATCCACAATGTTATTTCCTCATAAAAGGCTATGAGGTTGGTCAAGCATGACTTCCCCTTGGTAAAGCCATGTTGACTGCCCCTCATAACCCTCTTATCCTTGACATGCCTTAAGATGGCATCAAGGATAAGGTGTTCCATCACTTTCCCAGGGATGGAGGTGAGGCTGACCGGTCTATAGTTACCTGGGTCCTCCTCCTTCTTGCCCTTTTTGAAGACTGGAGTGACATTTGCTTTCCTCCAGTCCTCAGGCACCTCTCCCGTTTCCCAAGACTTGGTAAAGATGATGGAGAGTGGTCTAGCAATGACTTCCGCCACTTCCCTCAGCACCCGCGGGTGCATCCCATCTGGACCCATGGATTTATGGATGTCCAGATTGCTCAACTGGTCCCTAACCCATTCCTCGTCGACTAAGGCAAACTGCTCCAGTGACCTGACTTCATCTGAGGTCTCAGGAGTACAGGGCTCTTCAGGACTGCCTCCGGCAGAGTAGACTGAGACAAAGAAGGCATTCAATAACTCTGCCATCTCTGTATCTTCTGTCACCAGGGCACCCATCCCATTCACCAGTGGGCCAACCTTGCCTCTGGTGTTAGTTTTATCAGCTATGTATTTGAAAAAGCTCTTTCTGCTGTCCTTGACCCCTCTTGCCAGATATAATTCTAAGGAGGCCTTAGCCATCCTAGCTGCCTTCCTACATCCTCAGGTTGTTTACTTAAGAGTCACTGAGATGCAATCTTGTTCCCCACAATGCTGCTGATGTGGGGGAAGATCTAGTCATGTATGTTACTCTGAGGGAAAGAGGTGGGTTGCATGGTGGCAGGCACTGAACAGGCAATTTATTGGGTGGCCAGACACAGTCCTATGGCACAGATTTGGCTATATGGTGTTACATCTCTTTCCATAATGCATCATACCACCTTAGGAAACATCTCTCATTTACTGCAGATGTTTCCATCCTTGCATTCTTGGCGTAGAGTACTCATGGGTACCTGAGGAATCTGAGGGATCATCAGAAATCAGGAGTTAGAATGCCAGAAGGTAAGGGCTTCAGCCACACACAGATACAATCTGGCTGCTTTCAAGAACTCATGAGCTTGTTGGTACTCCCTTCTACAGCTTCTAGTCTGCTGGTTAAAGGGCTCTGATGGATTCCTTAAAAATAGTGTAGAACTCTTCCCACAGCATAAGTAGAAGGCTGCAGATTTACATACCTGATCCAGCTTCCTAACCATCTCCCTATCGTGTAAAATGTTTCATTTCTGTATTTGAAATTGTAAGTTTTACTTATTTACATGGTATTCCAGGAGTCTTCTCACAGATTGATGATTTTGTTTCATGCACGTTCAAATCTCAACTCCCTTCAAAGTTTAAATCTTCCACTCCTGGAGAATGTTTTATGGATCCTTTGAGTACTTAAAGGTCTTAAGGGCCTTTTCACAAGTATTTTTGAATATTCCCCATTCTCTTATTAATGAAAAACACTCAGAAAGTACCTTAAAATCATGTAGTTCCAACCCCCCTGCCATGGGCAGGGACATCTCGCACTAAACCATGTCACCCAAGACTCCATCCAACCTGGCCTTGAACACTGCCAGGGATGGATCATTTACCACTTTGGGCAACCCATTCCAGTGCCTCATCACCCTCACAGTAAAAACTTCTTCCTTATATCTAATCTGAACTTCCCCTGTTTTAAGTTGGAACCCACCACCCCTTGTCCTATCACTACAGTCCCTCTCCAGCATCTTTGTAGCCCCCCATTATATGCTGGAAGGCTTCTCCATGCAGCCTTCTCTTCTCCAGGCTGAACAGCCCTAACTTTCTCAGCCTGTCTTTATATGAGAGGTGCTCCAGTCCCCTGATCATCCTCGTGGCCCTCCTCTGGACTTGTTCCAACAGTTCCATGTCCTTTTTATGTTGAAGATACCAGAACTGCACACAATACTGCAAGTGGGTTCTCACGAGAGCAGAGAGAAGGGCAGGATCACCTCTTTCGACCTGCTGGACCTCCTTTTGATGCAGCCCAGGATGCGGTCGGCTTTCTGGGCTCTAAGCTCACACTGAAGCCAGCTCATGTTCAGTTTCTCATTGACCAACATCCCCAAATCCTTCGCCACAGGGCTGCTCTGAATCATTTCTCTGCCCAACCTGTAGCTGTGCCTGAACCCAGGTGTAGGATCTTGCACTTGGATTGGTTGAACTTCATAAGGTTGGCATTGGCCCACTTCTCAAGTGTGTCACGGTCCCTCTGGATGGCATTCCTTCCCTTCAGAATATGAAACAAACATACAGTTTAGTTGTTGATGGAAGAGGTGATGTCAGGCCGTACAAAGGATGTTTATTTAGCCTAGCATGTAAGGAATCCTAAAAATCTCCATTTCTAAAGAGATTTCAAGCAGAAGACCAGAATATAGTCTACTTGCAAAGCCCTACTGAATAAGCTTTGTGTACATGTAGTTTAAAATAGAATAGTTCCAATTGGAAGCGACCTACAGTGATCATATAGTCCAACTGCCTGATCACTTCAGGGCTGATCAAAATTTAAGCATATTTTAAGGGCATTGTCCAAACATCTCTCAAACACTGACAGGCATGGGGCATCAGCTTGTTCCAGTGTTTGACCACCCTCTCTGTAAAGAAATGCTTCTTAATGTCAAGCCTGAACCTCCTCTGACACCGCTTTGAACCACTGCAATACATCTTGTCACTGGATCCCAGGGAGAAGAGACCAGCACCTCCCTCTCCCCCTCCTCAGGAAGCTCTAGAGAGTGAGTGAGGTCACTCCTCAGCCTCCTTGTCTCCAAACTAGTCAAACCCAAAGTCCTCAGCCGCTCCTCACAGGACATGCCTTCCAGACCTTTCACCAACCTTATTGCCCTCCTCTGGACTCATTCAAAGACCTTAACATCTTAATCTGTGGGCCCTAGAACTGCATACAATAGTCTTCAGTGAGGCTGTACCAACGATAAATGTAGTAGAATGATCACCTCTTTTGACTGGCTGGTTATGCTGTGTTTAATGCGCTCCAGGATGTGATTTGCCCTCTTGTCTGCCAGGGCACACTGCTGCCTCATATTGATTGAGCTTGTTGTCAACCAAGACCCATAGCAGCTCTCTACAGAGGTGCTTGCTAGCCACTCCTCTTCCAGGCTGTACTTCATCCCAGGTGCAGAATCCAGCATTTGTTCTTGTTAAATGTCTTGTTAAATTGATGATTGCACAATACTCCAGTCTATTCAGATCCCTCTTGTTCCTCAAGAGGGTCAACAGCAGCTCCTAGTTTGATTTCATCAGCAAACTTGATGCATTCAGCTGCACCCTGGAATTGAACCCTGAGGAGCACTACTGGTGACCAGTCGCTAGGCAGATATAGCCCCATTTCCTACCACCCTCTGAGCTATGCCCTTCACTCATCACACTGTGAACCTGCTCATCCTACAGTATCAAAAGCCTTGGTAAAATCTAGAAAAACTACATCCACTGCCTTCCCTTTGCGCTCTAGGATGACTTTATCAGAGGATATCCAATTAGTCAGGACTCTCCCTTTGTGAACCCATGTTGACTGTGCCTGCTGATTGCCTCTATAAATGCCTTTCAGTAGCACCTGATATGATCTTCTTCATAATTATTCCAGGTACTAAGGTTAGACTAACAGGTCTGTAGTTTCCTGAGTTTTCACACACCCCTTGTAGGTTGGAATAATGTTGGCTAGTTTCCAGTCAGCAGGGACCTCCAATGTTTGTGCCAGGGTAAACACAATCTGCACCAGGACTAGCCTTAAAACACATAGTCCTGCACCACTGGAATCCATGTGGGCTTGGACAAATCAATTTGATGTGGAACAGGGAATAATTTACTCATTTCCTCATTAAGCTATTGCATGCCAGTTGATCTGGTTTAACTGTCCAATTTAGATTTCTATTTGCATGTCCTTCAGAGGGATGAGTCTTCCCCAGACATTACTGTGGAGCAGCTGACATGATACTGCTTCCGCAATGCACACTGCACTTGGCTGCTCATGGCCTGCAGGTCATAACTTGTTCTTTGCAGCATGGGAAGGAAAGGATGTGGGTAAGGAGGATAGCAAAGATGATGCCATGAAGTCAAGAGCTGGCCAAAGATGGTTTGGATCTTGTTATTGGAAAAGGGCTCCTTTTATTTTTTACATATAACAAAGTATTCCCCCCCCTCCCCCCAATCTGCTTTTAAGGACTGTGCAGGGCTAGTGCTGTTCACCTCTGTGCAGGACCCAAAAGTAGTAAGGTACAGAAGCACCTTTTACACCTATTAAGCAAAATCTGCACCTTCCTGTGCACAAAGTTCCCATGGCTACTCTCCCTGAGACAAATGCCTTCAAGAACTGACTTCAAAACAGCAACGCAGAACACAGATGACAACAGCTTTCCATAAGATCTGTATGGCTGGTAACCAGAATGAGTGAAGCTTGGAGAAAGACAAGTCAAATACTTTGAACACCTAGAAAACAGCATCTTGTTCTGTTCTGTGCTACACATGAAAACCTCATGCAAGCACAGTCCCACTCACCCACTGTGTGTTGTTGGTAGCTACAGATGATCATCTGGGACTGAATTAACTACTCCTCTGTAAACCAGCAGCCCCCACACTTGGCCATTTTGGTATGAACTACAGTCCATTACTGATGCATGCACCTGCCTATTTCAGTCCTACGCAATTTCCTGCTTGATCTCTGAACCATGTGTAGAGCAGATAACAGATCAAATAAAATCTCATTGATGAGAAAAAAGACTGACTCCTGGGAAAAGCATTTTTGTCAACACAGAAAACAAATATGTTTTGATATTAAGCTTGTACAGAGAAAGGGCAGTGTCTAGTCCCCAGCGATAGAAAATTGCTTGTGATATGTGTTAGTACTTTTCTACAAACATAAGCCTGGCGCCTTGAATGCATCCACTGCAGCTTTACACCAGTACAGCAGACCCCACAGAGTAGTCCCCAGAGGAGATGAGCCCTAGAAGTCTACTTAGTACATCAGCTGATCACGAATAAGACCACATTAGCACAATTTTAAGATGTTATCAAAGTGACGAATACAAACCAACAGGCTGAAGAACAGATGAAATCTTAGGACAGCTGATTTAGGGACACTCATGCAGGTATTTTTTTGTTTGTTTTACATTTAGTACAATGAATTCTTATCTCTGGCACTGTTCCTTTCTGCTCTTGATCTTTGAGTTCACAGCTCCTTGGTGTCAATAACCAGGGTCAGCAAGAAACATGTACCTACCTTTCAAATTCATCAGAGAAACCAACAGAAAATTCATGTATCGATCTGGGAGAGTTCACTTTTATAGAGGTTACCAGATGAGGAAGACTTAATAAAGCTGTGAGACAAAAGGAGTATGGGAAATTTTGATCTGGATTGAAAGGCTCTGTCCTCTTGCAGACTGGGTGAGATCCATGCAAAGACTGGAAGGACTGTAGATCTCTGTCCCCAAGGCTTCCTTTTCTGGAATTTCACTAGAAGAAACCAGCCAGTACATCAGAACTAAGAGCCAGTTGCAATTTTGCTGAAATTAAAGAAAGCAAACACCCAAAAGCAGCGTATGTTAAAAAAGAGCTAGCCTAGTTTCAAGAGGAAGAGCTAAATTGAACTCTAGACAACCAACAATAAAGGAGGATATCAGAGTGTCTTACAAGTGTTATTTCTGTTAAGGCAGAAATACTAGAAATATTAACTGTAGCCTGTAAGAACTTCCTGTAAAATCAAAGGACAAACCAGCAAAAACTGATTCTCCTGATCATTTTACAACCATAACACTGAGACATTAGAAGATACAAAACAAGATTCTAAATATCCATGCTTTCTTTATAAGAAAGCAGCTCAAAAGTTTCCATTCAAGTGTGGCTCCTTTCTTTTCTAACCCACATGCTTCAGTTTATCAGCCCTCAGTTGTGCATCTTGGACCAGATGCAGGAGCTGAAGAACTTGAGTGGTGACAGCAAAGAGTAAGAACTGATTCAGACAGGCAATAACACCCTCAAACTTGCTCTAAAGCTATTGCAGAGGCAGAGAGCCTGTGCTGAGCCTCCAAGAAGCTGCCAAGGAGTCATGTTGCTTCATGAATCACTGCAAGTACAGTCTACATCAAAGCCAAGTAGGAAGGTAGCAGACAATAGGCATGCTTGTAACAGAACAGCAAGAGCAGGGCTACTCTACAAGGGAAGGCTATCTATAAGCTTAGGTTGACCACAATTCTGTCAGTAACCTTACAGACTGTCTTATAGTCCCATAGCATCTAAGCAGGCGAGCAGAGCAAGGGTTGCAAAGTACAGTCACTATCAGACACAGATGTTGTAATGGAGTCAGGGCTGAAGTCAATTTAGGACTACATACAGACCTACAAGATAGTTCCCAGACCTGAGCATAGATAAAGCTTGGCTAAGGAGCAGTGGGTGCACAGATGGAACCCCCAGGTAAAGCTAGTCAAGGCACCTGAAGCCTATCAGTACATTCAAGACCCCAAGAGCAGCTTTGCCTCCCATCATGGTGTGTCCCACACCTTGCAAAGGTCTGGGTTTTTGGATAATCCTCCTCTTGGACACCAGATCCAGATCTACTATGCTGGCAGTAATGTTTTGCCTGCATTTGGGTAATTTAATATGCTGATTCAGCAGCTACTCAAGCTGTCAGATCTGTGATCCATAGCATTGTTGGCTTTTTAAATGAACCACAGAATACTGGTGCTTATCTTGAAGAAAATAAGCAGTGCATCATCAAATATCCATCTCACCTCCTTCAAATGGGCAATATAGCAATAAGGATGGGAAGAACCTGAATACAGCAAAACTATGGAGTCTAGATGGACGATCTAGAAAAGAAAATGAAATCACTTTCATTTTCAGCCTCCCCAATTTCGCTACAGTACTCAGGACTGTTGCCATGCTATTATTTCATCTGAAATTGGTGGCTGGAACCCAGAGCAGTCTGTCTGTTACAGTAGAGGGGGTATATCCAGTGAATCACACTGGAGAACTGCGTGTCCATTTCTAGATGCCAAAAATACACCTCCTCTAAGTGGTTTTCAAAAGCTGTAGGTAGCCTTTATGTTTGCTGGTCAGATGCCATAGATTCATGCAAAGCTCCCATATATTTTTTATCTTCTTTCCAAGCATTTTTTACTTTCTTTCCAAGGAAGACTCCGAATGATGACTTGGCTTCTCCTATTCATCTTTCATATTGATTTGAACTAGAGAAACCCCGTATACCTGGATACAAAGCTGCTTGCGCTTATGCCAACAGGTAAAGAACCCAGCATCACGCCGTCTCTGTGAAAACAAACAAACGCCACCACCAAAATGTCAAAGTTGTCTTTATTATCTCCTGGCTTTCCGCACTACTTATTTTTGAGAAAGTGGTTCTTTATCTCCAACGTTTGAGCCTGAGTTATTTCAAGATTTTCAACAATTCTGGAATGAAGATTCTTCAGTCTTTGGGTACAATGGGAGTTACTGCAGTAGAGCTACAACATCCAGGAGATGGACCTTTTTCAGAGCCTAGAACCAAAGAAACAAATTCTCTCCACAGATCTCTTTATCTCCTGCTGCATTGGAAGACAGATTTCCTTCATTGCTTGCTTTAAGGTTAACACACAGCAACATTTGTGTGCTTCTGTACACAAAAGTTGTTCTTTATTTAAAGAACAGAAAGTTGATGCACATACTTCTCTTCTGGGGGGGGGGGAAGGGGAGAAGAAACATGCAGCAATTGTGTTGGCAGCACTACCACCAGGATGCTTACAGTCTGTTGAACCAAGCAGTTTATAAAAATCCACATAAAATAGAATGGAAGGTATGACAGAATACATCTGATGTGAACATGCCCTTGAATTGAGAAGCATGACAACAGCACCTGCACCAGAGAAGGAAATGAGAATACACAGGGGACCTAGGAATGTGAAACAGCTCTTCCTTCTGCAGAAATATTTATCACAGAGCCTTGAGTTGCTCTTCATACACTGTAAAATACAATCCTCCCAGGAGGCCCATGTCCATAACTGCACTGGTCTATTCCTGTAGGTATCTCTGCCCCAATTCTGGGCCACCTCGCCCTCACGCAGCACTTTGCTTAATGGTACACGCCAGAGCCATCGCTAGTTGTGCTAAGACTCGAGAGACACCTCTGCTGGATGGTTTGAAGTTGGCTCCATTAACTTTTGTTGTGCTTCTACTGACACCCACGGGAAGGCAGACGGGGACTTTCTGTAGGACCATGGCTTTCTTTCACACTGTGCAGACAACAGTCTCCTGCAGAGCACTCAGACAAGCTCATCCTCCGTGCTAGAAGCCACAGCAATATGCTGGCAGAAGCAGGCTGGGACCACGGAGCAGCTTAGCCATGCATTTACGATTTGCAGCATCGGTCTAGGCGTCTGCGGGTTGCATCCATACCAGCCCGCCGGCTCACGGCTTAGCGCGGCTACTGCCCCAGCCTGCGTTTAACCCCAGGCCCCTTCGGGCAGGGGAGGCCGCTGAGGGGTGGAGGATGTAGATGCCCCCAGCTCAGCCCGCCAGCTCTGGGAGGCAGCAGGCGGGGGATGCTACTGCCGTCCAACCCAGAGCGTTCCAGGAGGGGCCCGGGGAGTGCGCGGGCGGCAGAGGGAGCGGGGCGGGCCTCGGGCGAGCAGACTCAGGGCAGAGCTTTTAGAAAGGGGATTCGGCGCAGAATGGCGGTAGCCTCTCTCGCCGGGCTCAGCCGGGCCGGCTCCGAGCGGCGTCAGGCGCGCCGGAGGACCCGGCTGGCCGCTCTCCCGTCCCTCCTCCGCGGGGCTGGAGTCTCCCCTGGGCAGCGCCCCCAGCTCCACCCCGCTCAGTAGCGCTGGTCCGAGCCCCTCCCCCTGTTTCCGCTGGCAGGAGCTGGAGCCGTGTTCTGCCGTGCCGCTGCAGCTCCCCCACCACTCGGCCTCATCCAGCACGGCGCGGCCCGGCCCGGTCCAGGGACGTGCGGGTGAGACCCGGCGCCGCGGGGGGCGGCGGGGAGTTGCGGGCGCTTCCCGGCCTTGTGACTTGGAAGGAGCGGGGCTCAGGGAGGCAGCCGGTGGCGGTGGTGCCAGGGACTGGCAGTCGCAGGGTTCAGGGGCACCAGCCTGGCGGTTGGAGCACCGGGGAGCGGCTGGGTCCCGGAGGGGTGCCGGTGCGAGAGGGGTGCGGGTGGCTTGTAGGAGCGAGGAGCGTGGAGCGTGTGATGGAAACAATAACCCCCCGCCCCCCTGCGTCTGTGTAATTCTTGCGGAAACAGGAAAGTTAGTTCAGAGAGACGGGACGAGCCCAGGGGCGTCTGCGTTCGCGGTCCTGCGCTCCGCCGAAGAGCCCGCGTTGCCCATCTCTGATGGGAGCAGATGTCTTCGGCTTGGAGCGGTTTTCGCTGCCGGGGAAAGTACTCCTGGAGCAGCGCTGCTGGCAAGCGGGGGTTTCCTTTCTTTCCCCCTTGCACACCTCCCGAAGCTGCAGCAGGGCGCGAGGGCGCCGAGCGGAGCTATTGGGAGTGCGGAGAAGACCGCGGGAGGGAAGCCTGGGTGGCAGCAGGGAAGCTGTGGTCCAGGGGCAGTGCGGGAGGAAGCCCACGGCTGGCCGGAGGGCTGACAGCTGTCTTTGGCAGCGCTCCGCAGAGGTGGTGTCAACAGTTCCTGCCTTCCTCCTTACGTAGAACTTGACTCTGGCATTGCCTCTTCCTGTTCAAGCTTTTGGAAACTTTTTCGGAATCTTGGGTATCTGCTTGTCACTGTGCTCCTGATGGGAGGTGGCAGCTCTGTGAGCTCTGCCTCTCAAAAAGGCCTTCAGCTCCAGAGGTTTCTGATTGGCAGAGAAGGGATGTGGTATGGGGATGCGGTGTTGGGCGAAAAACTAGACTGCAAGGGTGAATAAAGCTGTGTTTCTCTACTTATTTCTTTTATCAACTGATATGTTATGTGCTTTTACTCTGTGTAGTTTTGTGGTTTGGACCACAGGGCTAGGAATGGGGCATCTAATTTTCTTACCTGACTGCATGAACTTACCTTAGTACTCTGGGGTGAATCACCTGGGATTTGACTGGAATGTTCTCCAGAACAGCCATGAGAGTCAAATTGTGCAATTTGTTTGCGCTGTTACTCCTAAATGGGCCTAAACTTTACCTGTGGATGTCAAATCTTAACATGTTAATGTAGCAAAGATCTTAGTTACAGGTGCCAAGGTAGTTTTAATGGTTTATTTGTTGATAGATGAAGTTCTTTATAGCCAGGGCATATAATGACAAAGGATAATAGCAGCTGAAGAACTGTGTTCATATGAGTTGTGTTGGTGTAGAATGTGGGGCCAAAGTGAGCACTCAGTAATTTAAAAAATCCCGAAAGATTAATTATCAATGTGATGTGCATGTGGTTGATAACACCAAGGAAAAAAGAATCAGTCATAGTTCTATGCCCTTTGCTTCCCTTTTGCATTTTTTCTGAGCTCCAAGAATGAAAACTGATGTAGCTAATGTAGCTTCTGCCTCCAGATCTTTCCCTTTTGTATTTTTAGACCTCTAACGTTCAAATTGCAAATCCTACAGACAAGGCTTCTGCTATAATAGGGCTGCAGAACATATGGTGAATTTGGTTTCGGGCATCTGCACTTTCTTTAAAGCTCACTCTCATGAATAAAGCTGCATGAGAAGACCTTGGGGTCAGAACATAGCTAATGCAACATCATTTGCATTATTCAGACAAAGCTCTGCTCTGAGGTTAGAATGATCCTGTTAATCTCTATTGAGGACAGTAGAGGGTTAACAGGGACTGTTGGTGTTATCTTAGTTATTATTGTGGTTATTTTAACAGAAAATAGCCATCTGAGATGCATATCCCACAGTCTTTGCTTTCTTTGCTATTTTAAGTTATTTTCTTCCAAAGCATGCCAAACCTCAGCCTGTCCGTGAGGGTATTTCCAACACAAGTGTCTATTTTTAGTGTTTAAACCCTCCCCCTCCAAATACACAGACTAAAATATTGCAATGAAAACGTGAAAAAAGGGAACAGCACCAGATAAAATAGCAGAACAACACTGAGGCTGCAGCGCTGGTTGGAGGAGTTACTTTCACATTTGTGGCACATGTGAAACCATCAAGTTTGCACTAGAGAATCCAAGATTCTCAATATTACTCTGCGAGAGCTGGTATGGAGGTAGTTGGGCCTTGATCCGAAGAGACTGCTTGTTTTAGAAGCAGTATGTTAATATTACTGTTGCATTTGGTTTTCACAATTGAAAACCTATCTCAGATTTTAATTTTTGTCATTTCAGAATTGTGCTGTTTGCAAGTGACTGATGTCCCATTAATTTTTTACATTGCAAGAATGTCACTACATTTATCAATGCATAAAAGAGAGATGAGAACACTTTAAAGAAGCTGGGCATGAGCCAGCAGTATGCCTTGGAAGCAAAGACAGCTGACATTGTGCAGGGCTATGTTAAAAGGGCTGCAATTAGTATACCAAGGAATCATAGAATCATAGAATGGTTTGGGTTGGAAAAGATCTTAAGATTGTCTAGTTGCAATGCCCCTGCCATGCGCAGGGACACCTAACACCAGACCATGTTGCCCAAGGCTCTGTCCAACCTGACCTTGAACACTGCCAGGGATGGAGCATTTACCACCTCTCTGGGCAGCCTGTGCCACTGCCTCACCACCCTCACAGTAAAGAACTTCTTTATATCTAACCTGAATTTCCCCTGTTGAAGTTTAAACCCATTACTTGTTGTCCTGTTGCTACAGTCCCTAATGAAGAATCCCTCCCCTGCATCTTTATAGGCCCCTTCAGATACTGGAAGGCTGCTATGAGGTCTCCACGCAGCCTTCTCTTCTCCAGGCTGAACAGCCCCAACTTTCTCAGCCTGTCTTTATATGAGAGGTGCTTGATCCCCTGATCATCCTCATGGCCCTGCTCTGGACTTGCTCCAAGAGTTCCATGTCCTTCTTATGTTGAGGACACCAGAACTGCACACAGTGCTCCAGGTGGGGTCTCATGAGAGCAGAGGGGCAGGATCACCTCCTTTGACCTTTTTATTTAAGTTTTTTTGAAAGTGCTTTTTCCTTTTGCTGTCAACATTCTTATGCAACCTCTGTCATGCTGTTCGAATGCCTGATATTTCTGAAGGTGGAAGTGACTAATAGCTAGGGTGTTTATTTCCATGATCCCTGTTATAAATGCAAAAGAGGAAACAAACTGCATTAACTAGTGAAAAGCTGATAATACTTCTGAGGCCAAGTCACTGCACGTCTCTAGAATCAGCTAGACTCTGTTAACTGAGCTTTAGTTTTGACATGGATACTGTTAAAGTAGACCTGCCTTTACTGTGGACAGTCTTCACTGGTTTACAATTGCTTGGACTGGTCTGTGTATATTCGCAATAAGGATATGATGGAGTATATCAACCTCATGCAGGTATAGGATCACTGTTGTTGTATTATCCTTATGTGGCATGTCTTGGGAGGACGCAGGGCTAGACTGGAGAAGGAGCTCAGGGGGGTGTAAGTGAAAATGCAGAAGTCTTGAGAAGGCAGTAGGGTAAGGGTGAGGAAGTCTGTGGCCTTCCCCTGGGAGGAAGGACTGAAAAGGAAAGATGAGGTGGTACACTGAACAGAGCACTGAAATGTCACATCCAGCAAGTTTGAAGGAGACTTAGCTCAAAATCTTCTGACTCTGACCTAGGGAACAGGCATCAACTCAAATCCCAGAGAGCAGAGGGCTTGCTTTTGAAAGTGTATTTTCCTTTCTCTTTGTCTAGTGCTGGTTTTTTAGCCATAACTGCAAGCAGTTCATCGTAAGGTGGTTCTGCCCAGGATGTTCAACTAACTTTATTGTGAACAGTTCTTTGATTTCTCAAATATGTACTTACCCCAAAATCAGCTTTGCATTGCATTTCATGTTAAGACTGTAGCAAATGAAGGTTGTTCCTGTGCTTTATTTGAAGAAAGTGCAGATGAAGTTGTGAAGAATTGAAAACAATGTTCTAAGAATGTCTAGTATGGCATTTCCACTGGAGGGCTGTGTGCAGAGTATTGTTTATATGTATTAATATACATGTGGACAAAATACCATCAGGAGAATGAGATAATGAGTCTGGCAAAAGAAGATGCCTGCACTAACAAGCAGACAGGAGCATGTCTCTTTGTAAAATAAAAACCTAAATGGCTGGCTTGAAAACCTGTAAAGGAAACCTTCCAAATATAAATAGTGGTTCTCTTTCACACAGCAGAGCATTTGGATCTCTCCAAGTGCTGTCTCACAAAGCTTTGCCAAGTAACAGTGGTTCTTGAGTATTAAGAAGGCTCTTACTGATCTGTTTACCAGTGTCATGCGTTAAGGGAGGTCTTCACCCCAGCGAGGGGTTTACCACCCCACTCCCCCATAAGAGACAAGATTTCACCCCTTCACCTGTAAGTTTGATGGGTTTGTTACAGCCCCTGGAAAGACCTGAGTCCTTCCTGAGACCGTTGAACAGATCCTTGAGTCTGATTAGCCTGTCAGAGTCCTCTGCAGGGGTTCCACCATACAGCACACTGTATCGGAAAGTGATTTGACCATTCTGTTCAGTGTATACAATAGCAGATTTACCACCAAGTTAAACAAAGTTTTTGAGTAAGCTTTTAAGCCAATTTTAAGTCAGTTTGAGTCTCTGGAAATTCACACAAAATACGTCTTAATTGAGAATTTTTATTTTCTAATTTCATGACAATTTTAAGATTTGAAGATTGAAGGTGACTTTAATACACAAACTGCAAGAACAAGCATGAAAATAATACATAAAGCCGACTAAAAATCTGTCAGTAAATGTGAACAGAGTACAGCTCTTACCCAATAGAAGATGGGTTCAGCCCATCAACCAATCCCGGCAGTTATAATGGGATCTTCCCTCTCATTTTCCTTCCCCAGTTTCACGTATTTATATGATCTAATTTGAATCAGTAACTCCACATAAGCTTCCCACCTTCTACCAATTGGTCAACTAATTTGTGTAAGGACTACATAATTAAATTAATTAAATGCAAGCTCAGGGGAGGGTTTCCTGACCTGGACAGGGGTCTTTTGACCTATGGGTGTGATTTTTGGTATTAAAATGGGATTATAGTGAGGAAAGTTCACTAAAGGACACTTCATCATGTTTTTTTCAGTTGTGAAAAACATATTTTGATGATTGCTTAGGTTTTGTCAGGATGTAGCAGACTTCAGGGATAGTGTTTCTTGATTAGAGGTTTGTTAATCTTACTTTTCTCAGTCTTACTTTCTTCAATTCCGTTTTTCTCGATCATGTTTTTCCTCAGTCTTGATTTTCTCAGTCTGCCTACAAGGCCAAAGCCTCTCCAGCTATCAGTTCTCGTTGTAAATAACTGTTATTTCTCGGGTCTCCTGACCCTTTAAGAGGCTCTTGTATCTGTTCAGGCTCTTTCACAGTAATACAAGTCTTAATCTCTTGCCTAAATACCTTTGGAATTTTAACTATATATAGCTTAAATATATGATTATGGAGCTTAAATGAAACACGGAGCTTGAGCATGTATCTGTAGAGCTTGAGTGGCTCTAATTCATACATATTTTGGTGTAAAATTCTCTCACTTTCCAACCCTTGTCAGCTGCTAGGCAGTTTATCAGTGCATGGGATCTTCACGTTCCTACACGTGCAGAGAGTAAACCAGAGCTTGGTTGTGGTGTCTTCACTCTGCTCTACTCTCCATCAAGTTTATCTCTGCATATGCCAAGGTTGCCTGGGGAACTATTGTAGGGTAGATTATGTGCATATTAACCGCATTCCATCACAGAAGTAGCAGCTACATTTTACCCTAAAGTTTCTTTGACATTGTAACACAACTTTGAGGATTTGGGGGATGGGGTACTCCTTAATTTCCCCCATTATTCCACACCCAGCAATGGTGAAAGCAGCAGGACAGGCAAGACTTGCACTTCATAGCACCTGGGACACTACTGACAGCAGCAGAGCAGCTGTGGGGAGGATATAAATCATGTAGACAACTATTTTTGGGCTATTTGGTACCATAAAAGATGAAGAACAAGGGGAAAGAACTACAACTCTGGAAAAATTTCCCACTTTTACCCCTCAAAACCACTTGGGATGGAATACAGGCTGGATTCTACACTGTGAAGCTTCTCCTTTTTCAGGTGAGTAACAGGGAAGATGCAGGACAGTATTTCAGGTGAATGTGGTCGTAGACAGTAAGCCATGGTAGAGTAGTTGCTGGGACCAGTGGTCTGTAGAGGGATATGAAAGAGAGGAAGAAGTCATTGTGAACAGGTACTTTTTGGAAGTGTTCTTTATCCAATATAGAAGACAAAGTGAAAAAGACTGTGAAGCAGAGGAGGGATCTTCTAGGGAGAGCTGGGAGGAGGAAATGAGGGCAGAGTCTTAAGTTCCCACATCAGTGTAAATTCATCAGCATAGCTTTCAGTCTTCCAAGTTCCATGTTGTTCCACCCTTTCCTGCTGGATAGTCACCACAAAATAGCTGCCAAGAGTTATACAAGAAACCCTTTCCTTTTCATTCGTAAAATAATTCCTCAAGATACCTTTTGTAAATGTCAGTTTTTCCTGAAAAAATCACCTTTGTAAGGTTCTTTCTTTTTTTTTTTTGCTCTTATGCTTTCCTTTTCTTACTCTGCCAGTTCAAGTTTCCTACTTTCCAGGGACCCTCAAGCAATTGCTTTTATGAAAGCAAAACATCCTGCTTATGTCTCATTATAGCATGATTTTCCCAGCTATGTAGTCTCCACCTCGCTTCTTTCTCTTCTCCAACTCTTCCTTCTCATTCTCTTCTCCATCACTTCCTCTTTGAAGAGCTGAGGAAGTTATTCTGTGATAAGAGAACCACACATTCTGTTTTGTGGCCTGTAGTCCATTTTTTCCTTGCTGTTTTTACATTAAACCCCAACAAGGGAAACAAACCCACTTAAAGTAATTTAGATATGGAACTGATTTTTCTGAACTGCTTTTTAAAGAGCTTTAGAGAGAAATGTTGCTTCATGCAGGAATCTCCACCATTCTTTCGGCTTTAGGAAAGAGTATTTAATTCCTCTGTTTTTTGAACTTCAGTGTAATTTCTCAAAATCATCTTAAGTCATTTGTCTTTTGGAGGTGCTAAGGCATCCCTCTCCTTTACTCTTAAGAGACATTTAGAGGTTGTGTTCTTCGCTTGATGTCCTTAAGTCAGTAGAAGAAGATAGCTATCAGGCTGTTTCTGCTTTGATCACTAGACAGCCCTGTTACTGTTTCACAAATCTGAAAAGTGGTTAGAGATGCAGATTTAAATGCTTCATGGGATTTAAATCCCGTGCTTCAAGTGCAAAATAACCCCACAGCAAACTTGAACTTGCCAGTGACAGCCAAAGTAGGCATTTACCTCGTGCTGATGGCATTAGTGCAAGGCATCCATTTACAAAAGCAGACTTGCTTGCTTGCTTGCTTGCTCTTGGGACGTGATTTGAGGAACTGAAAGATAAGTATGCTTTATTTTAGAGGACCAAGTGTGGTAATGTACCTGGCAGTTATCAGGAGACCAGTCAGGAGAGAAAAGATCTACATTTTCTTCTAGGTATTGCTAGCCTTCATGTTATAAAACTTCTGGTTTGGAAGGCAGCCCTGTCTCCTGAACTGCTTCTGCTCTAAACAGTCGATTGGACAGACTGCCTGGCTGTTGAGTGCGGTTCCCCACTCATGTTGCATTGGGTTTCTGGCAAAGTTTTGGTGTGCGTGTTGGCACTACAGAGGTGGTTTCTGTGAGAAGCTACCAGAAGCTTTCCCCTTGTCTGTTAGAGCCAATGTCAGCTGGCTTCAAGACAGGCCTGCCACTGGCCGAAGCTGAGCCCATCAGTGATGGCGGTAGTGCCTCTGGGATAATGTGTTTAAGAAAGGGGAAAAGTTGTTGTGCAGCAGTAACTGCAGCTGGAGAGAGGAGTGAGAATATGTGAGAGGAACAGCTATGCAGACAGCAAGGTCAGTGCAGAAGGAGGGAGGAGGTACTCTGGGCACCGGAGCAGAGATTCCCCTGCAGACCGTGATGCGGACCACAGTGAGACAGGCTGTGCCCCAGCAGCCTGTGGAGGTCCATGGTGAAGCAGATCTCCACTTGTGGCAGGGACCCATGCTGGAGCAGTCTGTTCCTGAAGGACTGCACGCATGGAAGGGACCCATGCTGAAGCAGTCTGTTTCTGAAGAGCTGCACCCCATGGCAGGCACCCACGCTGGAGCAGCCTGTTCCTGAAGGACTGCACCCCATGGAAGGGATCCACGCTGGAGCAGTTTGTGGCCTGTGGGAAGGACTCATGTTAGAGAAGTTTGTGAAGAGCTGTCTCCTGTGGGAAAGATCCCACGCTGGAGCAGGGGAAGAGTGTGATGCATCCTCCCCCTGCGGAGGAAGCAGCAGCAGCAGAAACAATGTTTGATGAACTGATTGTAATCCCATTACCTTTCCCGTTGTGCTGCTAGGGAGGAAGGAGATAGAGAATTAGAGAGTAAAGCCCAGGAAGAAGGGAGGGGTTGGTGGTGAAGCTGTTTTTAAGATTTGGTTTTATTTCTCATTATCCTACCCTGGCTTAGTTGGTAATGAATTAAACTAATTTCCCCAAGTCAAGCCTGTTTTGCCCATGATGGCAACTGGTGAGTGATCTCTCCTTGTCCATATCTCAACCCATGATCCTTTTGTAATATTTTTTTCTCCCCTGTCCAGCTGAGGAGGGGAGTGGTAGAGTGGCTTTAGTGGGCACCTAGTGTCCGGCCAGGGTCAGCCCACCACACACGCAGACAACATGGTGAAAGAAGCAAGTTTCTGCAAGATTTGCGCCATTATTTGTGGCCACAACCTTGTACCTGCCTGAGCCCTGTAGTGAATCTTGGGGGATATAAATTGTGCTCTTGAATTGCATCTGCCTGTGAAATTTTTTGTCTCAGTTCTGGTCTGCCAGAAGATGCTGTTTCTTTGAGTTTGTTGTCAGCATTTGCCCTGGTCGATAGGAAGAACTCTTTTCTGTAGCAGTTTTCTTGTGACCATTTGATTTTCCTTTCTTAATTTTACTGTATAAACCTGGCTTACGTCAGGCCAAGCCGCATCCCTCTGATATGGCTAGGACCACTACCTGGCACTGGATAACGTGATTTGAAGACAATCTCTGCCTTTGCTACAGGTCATGCTGTGTTCATAACAGGCTTACATCAATGGTGAATGAAGTTCATCTTTATATATAGTTGACAGTGTACTGTGTGTGCCATCAGTTTGATTAACTAATATCTATGCAGTGGAACTGTGGGGAAACTTGGATTATTTAATTTTTGATTTTTAAAAATACTTTAATCTTTTGCTAAGCCACATTTGACTTCAATATGATGAATTCAGTTGCTGAAAATGTTGTCTCTTGTGTTTCTAAGGAGCTAGCTTGGTTGGCTGGTTGCCTGCGTGCATACAAGCTGACATCATTAGTGAGTGTAGTGTTCATATAGTATTAGTTCACTTTATGGAAGATGCATAGAACTGATGTGTATGATATGTTGAGGTGTCCATGTGCTCTAGAAGGTATCGTAAATAGACTATGTGAACTGCCAAATCCACAAGACTTCCTCTTGGCAACATAGGCAATGGTTTGAGGTAAATTAATTCTTAAGACTGGATGTAAAAAGATTGAAAATGAAGGCAACAACTTAGCTCCACGTTTACTGTTCTGAAAGGTGTAGTGTTTAGTTTTAAAAACATAATTCTTGAAATCAGGTTTCCTTATTGACCTTTAGAAATGCCTTCTATTGGAAATGTAAGAACGATTTGAAGATTAATTATTTTCTCATGGGTCTGATTGAGTACTTTGTGCGCCTTCTGGGCTCTGAAAACATTATTTCAGAGTCTTGATGCAGTGAGGCGGGCTAAGAGAAAGCATTAATTTAGAAACCAACAGCCGCAATGGAATAATGGAAGCATTTCTGTTGACAGAGTTTGGTGAATAATTGCCTTTTTTTTTTTTTTTTTTTTTTAATACTCAGCCTCTAAGTTTTGTCTGCAGCTGCAATTTTTGCAATTTGATAGACTTTTAGACGCTGGATTTGGTACTGTTCTGTGTCTCTCCTCTTGGAGGAAGTCCTAGTTCTCAGTCTTGTCAGTTTGCTACTTTTGTGGCACCCTGGTGCTGTTACAGCCCTGGAAGTACCAACCTGAATTGGAGAAAGTGGGGTACCTTTATGTTAGTTGTTTTTGTGTGATTTTCACTCCGGCAGGAATTTGTTGCACTAGATGCAAAGATGAGACCAGTCAGAAACTGGGAGTAGTGCTGGAGAGTTCAGCAGGAAAGGTCTTACTTATTTCTGTTTTTATGGCTGTAAACCGGTCTTCTGGTGTCTTGGTGGTGACTGGGGACCTAAATGCAAAGGGGAAGAAGCATTGGATTCTTCTGACTAGTATTTCTGATTTAATTTACATGCAAGTTTTACTTTCCCTTGTAATCTCTATTTTCGCTTTAGTTTCTTTTTGTTTGAATATGTTACCTATTGCCGTTATTTAAATTCAAGTCCAAATAGAATCAGTATATTATGCCCTAGAGACCAGTGTGTAGGCTTAACTTATTTTGTTGAGAAGCAGGTAGAATTTGACATAGATTTCTTATTTCCTCTGACACTCCAGTCTCTCCTTTCTGTCTTCTTGAGGTGATTATGTTTGTGATGGGAGATGGGTCCAAAAAGCAACAAAGTTCACTTTGGTCTTCTTCATCTCTACAGGTTTGATCTGTGACTTTTCCATTGGTGTACATCCAGTTACCTCAAGTAAGTAAGATTTTTCTGAAGGATACTTGGACTCAGTCAGTCGGAGCTTTAATGCTGCCTGTTTACGTTGATGTTATGGGGAGACAAATTGGGCCAACACTGAGCTCTTACAAAACCTTCTTGTGATCTGTTATTTTCTTGCCACAAATGCTCAGAGAATCCAAAGTAATGGAGTGGTTCATGGAGTTGTCTCCCAAGCGCTGCTGTAGGTACCCAAGGAAATGTAGCAAAGGAGGTCAGTAATTCTCTTTGCTATATGCAAATACTCAGGAGATGCCACACAATGGCTCAGTCCTGGGGATACGGCAAAGACACATTGATCTGGGGATAGCGTTTATGTAATGGAAACAGAGAAGTATACTGAGAGGGATTTTTCAGTGTCAAGGCAGTAGTTCTGTTGTATAACTGCTGTGGAAAATTTCACTTGTTGGACCTGTATGTTCCTGAGACTAAAAATTAGTAATAAGATGTATTAGTAAGAGGTGTTCAGATAGCTTATAACCTGTGCATTTGCTAGTGGACCTGAATAGCGTCTGGATATTTCTGTTCCAAGAAAAAGAACAAAGAGATAGTTGGGGTGGTTAGGCATTAATATAGGTAACATTTGTATTTGCAGTAGATGAGGCAAAATGTTACAGTATGTAAGATAAAGAACCTATGAAATTTCATCCTGTAGATTTAAGACAGTTGTAAAAAGCCTCAGCTTAGGCATAAAATGTCTCTCCTATAAGTTGCTGTGTGTTTACATCTTGCAATATTTTTTTTTTATTACTTTTTGCATGTGGGCTGTGCTGTGAATCATACCAAATGGTGCTCTGTTGATTCCTATGTCTTAGGGAAGCTGGGCTCTACCCTTGGTTGGTGGAGTATACTAGGGAAAAGATAGTTGGGGAAGCTTGAAATTGTTTCAGGAGTTTTCTTTCTGTTCATCCTTGTGCTACCTGAAATGATTACTGTATTGTGAGCACTTTGATCTTGCTTCCACTCCTTTAAAATATGATACTGCAGAAATTAGTGTAACATTATCTATAATGTTTAAACTGCCTTATGTTATGAAAGTGAGAATTCCCACAGCAGCTTTAACTCTGCCCCCAGAAGAGAAAGCACATCAAGTCAGTGTCTTCAGTTACACCATTATGTAGTACTGGGCACTAAGATGTACTGTTAGGCAAATATTAACATTTCAGATCTGGTCCAAGTCCATGACAGTGTCAAAATACCATATGCTAATTATACTAAATGATCATATTACATGGATAAATGGGCATAGGTTTGATTCCCAGAATGCTGATGTGCACATCATCAAGGAGTACAAAAGAACCCATATCCCTTGGAGAGAGAAGATAAACAGGACATTTAAAAGATTTTTTTTGCATGCATGGTAATGTGCAGTTTTCTCCCTTTTCTATTATGTTATTAAAATCTGTTTGAAAAAGCAGATTGAAAAATTAGTATCCCATCTTTAACAGAGGCCTAGAAATTACCTCACTTTCTTTACCTTACTGATCAGTGTTAGCTACTCGATTTCAGATAGCCTTTACTGTATTTCAGGGATTTTCTTTTCAAAGGTGTCTGTTTCTGCTAGGAAGGTAGGACTTTGTCATGCTTAGCAGAATGGGAAATGTGCTTTTTGCTTTCCATGAAACATACTCATACTTATGCATATTAAAAAGCTTGTCAGACTTGAATTTCGAATATCTGAACAATAGTTTTGTTGTGAAAATAAAATGATTGAATGCCTTGCTCGTGAGTGGTGCTGAAGTTGAGTGAAAAGCTCCTGCGCATCACTGAAAATTAAATGCATTGTATTGCAAAAGCTATTGTAGGAAGCTGCTTATTAGAGAAGTCAGACCTAGACTGATTAGTGGAGACGGTCTTCAGTTATATCTTAAATCCACCACTTACTGTGATTATTTTTTTCTTTAATGTCCATAAAGCACTGTGAGCCCTAATTGTTTTCACTGTTGTGTCATGGATTCAAAAGGGACGTGTGATGTGCTTTGGTATGTTTTTGGCAGGCAATGATTTTAAAGAAGGTGGGTATTTTAACGTATGGGATGTATCGAATAATGATGTTTAAATGTTTGAGGTGCTATTGTATGGGGGCATGTTGGCACTATGCCTTATCCATGTTGTGGACTGTGAGATCTTCTAGGGTGACCCTGAATACCTCATTGGGGCAGGTCTGTTTTTATTCTTTGTATTGTGCCCAAAAGAGTGAATTGCAGAGGAGGGCTTGGGAAATGCTGTAGAAGTATGAGATCAGACAAGAAAGGTGAGAAAGAGAATTATGAGAACAGATTTAGTTAGCTTATTTGGCTCTCTTACAGAAAGAACATGATGACCCGGTTGTGTCAAAGATACGTATTTATAATAGGTGTGTAACATGCTGGGGTGTTCCACATTTGGGCCAACACCTAGTATGTGTCTGATTTGGGTGACTTCTTGGCATCAGTCTCTGTTCTTGGCCATATGAAGAGCTTGTCCAATTAAATGGATAATGTTAGATCAGGTCTTCAGGAACATTATTAGAAGTCCTGCTAAGGTAGCATGAATAAAAGAAAGTTCCTCTGGGCATCAGCCTGGGGTTGGCCTTTGGCCAGATCAGTGTAATTTCTTTTACAGGGATCTCTGTTTTAAACTGGATTCTGAGGCCTTGAGGCACAATTGTAAATGATCTGTACTGAAAGTTGCTAAGTAATATTATATAGCTAAGCTTTAATGTGCCATAAACTTAAATCTCCATATAGGAGAGCATCCCACTGGTGAAACATAAATTTGTAAAGGGGAAAAGAAAATTATTTGTCCCAGAAATGTTGTTAAGAGTTAATCTCTAGCTCTTTTTAGGTTGCTTGAGCCTGGAATATATGCCCCCATTATTAATTAAGAAGTTCTCTTTGGTGCTAACCACTGTCACCAAGGAAACATGTTTTCTTAGTACTTCTGTTCTCTTGAAATATCAGATTTGTGGCCTTCTCCCACAAGTAGATTTTTATATAAGTATTTTAATACAGAGGAAAATTTTCACTTTAGTCTTTAGTGACATGTATAATCAGATCCCCTTATGAATGATAAGGTAAGGCTGTCTTTCACTGGTCTGTCATGTGAGAGGGGGCATGGAGGAATATGATGGCTGATAGAGCACCATTTTCTGCTCTTCCTTAGAGTGGTGTTCTTTCTTTGTCACCAAGCTCCTGCGGAGCTATGGTCTCCAGCTTCCTTCCATACAGCAGTTCTTGAGCATGGCTGCCTCTGAAGGCAACTGGGGAGTGCTTCTCTCTGGTCCTAACTGGTCCATGAGGCCTGTTTTGCTGCATGCAACATATTGTCTGCATCTCTGTGATGAAGTGGAAGGGCCACATTTCAATAGTAATATGTTCTTATCACTATGAATATGTGAATAGTTCAAATGCTAGCCTATTCACAGCTGGACAGCTGTGAACTAAATTCAATTTCTTAAAAGCAGTAGTTTTCAGTCTATTATCAGACCTTAAGCATTTTCTGCTCTGTAGAGTCAATTCAAACCCACTTTGAATTCTGGATTTTTTTTTGGCTCCTGTATTTAAATTCTTGATCCAGCTGTTCATGTTTGCTCTACATCATGCTCATGCTGCTCCCCTGCAGAAAGGCTGTGTGTGGTTAGGTGTAGTTATCTTAAGGAACCAAGAAAATGAACTTATTCGAGTACCAAAAGTTTCATTATCATTGGATTCTTCTTTCTTTCTATTCTTTTTGCAAAAAATTATTGCCTTTATAATCTTTCATTGTAGGAGAGAAATGAGGTCACATAGCTGTAGCTCCATGTGGATATAGTGCAGCTCCTGGAGTACCCACCTACTTTCTTTGTTAGAAGCCCTGATCTCCACCCCATCATTTTTAAAGGGATACCTCTGTCACTCAGCAGAAGCATTTGTAGAATATTGCAGAGGTTATAAATGGCAGTGAGGGGAAAATATTAAACTTTCCGGCCCTCTGTAGAGCCAATATCAAATTGCTTCCTATTAATTTTGTTTCCTGGCACTTTGGTTCAGTTGTTGAAGATTTTCAGACAGCTGAGTGCCCCTCAGGCAGCAGCACAGAAGTCTTTTTGTGACACACCTTATACTTTTTGTATAGTGTATCATTATGTAGAAGTTATTGCCAAGGTTTTTGTGCCAAGCCCATGGCTTGGGCTGACAGTTCAGTGCTTTTGAAAAAAAGTTGAGTGTATGTAGGTAACAAGAATAGCCATTATTCCTAGTTATTTCCCTCCTATCAAGGTAATTAATCACTCTTCCCACTGCATCACTGTTAGCTTGTTCTCAGCCCAGTGCTGTTTTTGACTAAACTTCACTAAGCTGTTTTATCTTTTTATCCTGCCAGTTCCTTCACTGCCTGTCTCTATATTGCCCTCAGACTGACATGGAGATTGATTGACCTAGTATTGTAGAATTTTTCCTGTTTTAAATGAATGTTTAAGAAGGAAAATGGAGGAATTAAGAAATAAATGGTCAGCTAGGTAGGATGTGATGTGCGACATCTGGGGACAGATAACACAAAGCAGTATTATTAATAGGTAAAGTATGGCATGAATGCACTATTGCTTTATAAAGCTCAGTATGTAAGAGATGGAAAGCCTATTGTATTTCCTTTAATTTTCCCTTAATAGTGGGTTTCAGAGGCTTATGAAGAAATTCCGCAACTTAACTCACCAGTAAGAGGTTAAACAGCAAACATTTTGAACTGGCCTATTTGATGCTATGCAGGATTGATAAAATTTGAACCCGATGTTGCTAGCATTTGGTTTGTGTTTGTGTGTTTATTTTTACCTTCTGTTCCAGGGATGCACATTAAATCAGGCTTGAATGTAGTAATAGTATATTGTTTGTAGTAGTACTACTTGAATTGCTAGTAGTAGTGGTAAAAATGACAGGAGATGCTGTGGGTATGGAGAGTGAACTGTGTGTGGCTAATAACAGAAACAGAATTCAGTGCCTGTGATTGTGAACAGGACAGATGACACAGATTTGTGTGGAGTGGTTGCAAAAGCATGAACTTACCTTGACAGAAAAGTTAGATTGAATTTGGGTAGAAAGTAAGCTCAAAGCACAATTGGACTTTGCAGGGGCTCCGTCTCTCATATGAGTGTTCACACACAGTGTTGACACTGTACTTATTTTGGATTGTTCTCAATCCAAACAAGCTGAAGGGTGATGGACTTGTCATACAACGCTACTGAAAATAATAGGTATCTTAATTCCAGTACTGGGCAAAACTGATATCATGACATATATTTTTTTGTTGTATTAATTTTTGTAATCTTTTAAAATTGTTTCTGCAATTTAAAGTGAAACCAGAAAACTGGGTAGCTTCAGGTGTAATTTTTTTTAAATGGTTTTGATTTTAAAATGTATTCGCTTTTTTTTTTTTATAAACACACTTTTAAAAAGATAAAGTTTAACCATTACTTCATATTGTCTCCAGGGATTTGTTTTTAGCCTAAATAGTGTTTATGTATCTAATTAATGTTTAATGTTTAACATGATTCTCTGAAGGCATTTCCTTTCTGCCGTGCCTTGTACATATTAGAAAGAATAAAGAGACAGACGGAAGAAGTTAGTGAAGGGTGCATGTTGAGACGTGTATTTTGCACTGTTTTGTTAATTTTTTCAATGGTTGCTATGTATTTAAACTTAAGGCATTGTGGGCAGCATTTCTTAAAATATGCATTATTAAACTGGTTTGGTTTGTTTTTCGTGGCTTGTGGTTCTAAGTTCTGTTCACCTACTAGAAAGTAAAGATGTGCTAAGAGTTGTTTTTTGTATGGGGAACCTCACACAGAAAAATTGGCTCTTTGTCCAGCCACCCCTATGATACTTGGTGCTGTTCGGGTCATTTCAGAGATGTGCAAGATGGGAAGAGGACTCCAGGAGTGAATTGAGTATATTTTGCAGTTTTGATTAAGAAAATCAGTACATTAGCAAAACAGGTATCGTGCCTTGTATTTTGTTATTATGAGCTTGTTAATTAAAAAAAAATCAACAAAAAAAAAACCCAAAGGTGGAACGTGAGTATGGCTGTGCAATAGTACTATTGCTTACCTTTGACATTTACTAACATTTCTGTATGCGTGGCTTTCAAAGCTAATGGCTCAAATAAAATCTCAGGGGCAGCACTGACCTCTCTTAGGACTTCATACAGCTCACAAGTGTTTTGTCAATTTATTGGCTTTTTTTGTGGTTTTTTGGGGGGGTTTTTGTTTTGTTTTTATTTTGGTGGGTTTTTTCAGTTTGATGGTTTTCGTTGGTTTTTTTTGTCTTTTTTTTTTTAAATGGAGGATGGTATTGGTTGGTTTGGGGTTTGGTTTGGTTTTGCTTTAAATCTGCCTGCAGTGCATCTTTTATTTATTTGCATGATGCACTGTGCAATGAAGACTTAAGCTGGCAAAGAGCTGGAGCCAAGGAATGTACTTTTTTAATGTTTCCTGCTTTTGTATTTTCCTGCGAGTGGTTCCTTTGATAGCAGCACAGAACAATACATAGACTAAACTCAGTGTTGTGGTGCGTTATGTTGTTTTTTATAACAATTGTTGCTTGTTCAGGAACAGTGGTTTGCAGTTGGCTAGTACCAGTCATCTACAACTGGTGGGTGAGGGTGCAGTTGAGGGCATCCAGCCAAGCTCAGACAAATTCCTGTTTGTTAAAGCATCCAGAGCTATGCAATGTGAAATATATTAAATTAGGCTGATGAACCTTAGATGAATGAAAAGAAATAAAGTAATATGGGCACAGACATTTTCTCTCTTAAGGTAAGGTGTGTAAAAGAGAGAGACTAATTCTCAATGTTTTCATTGAGAATACTGGAAATACTGGAACTGTTTAGTGATTTCATCCACTTTTTGTTCTCTGCACACAATTTACAGAAAGCTATAGGTACATACGTGTACTCTTGTTTCACAATAACATCTGCTAATTCAGTTTGTACAGTTCTATTTTGCATTGCCATAATTCCATGGATACCAAATCAGAACAAACATATGAAATATTCAAAATTGGAAACATGTGGTGTTGTTATACATGCTGTCCTGTCTTTTGACAGTCTTCCAAGATTCGTAAAAGAAAACCTTTGCTTTCTGTCATGTACAAGGAGAGGTTCACTGAAACTCCAAGCTGGGAAAAATAATGAAAGAAAACTTTGTACTTCTTTTCATATGGCATATCATCATTATAGATTGTAGAAGTCATCATCAAGGTTGATAGTGAGGTTGTGAATTTAGTGCATTTAAAACAGTTGGGGGCACAGTTAGGTAATAAATACCTAAATATAATACTAAAGAGATTCTACTTGGAGAGGTATATTAAATGTTTGGTTTCAGCTGTTAAGTCTATTCTTTACCTATTAAGTTCAATTAGAGATTTTCAAGTGGGAACAAGTTCTCTCTTTACTGACAGCTATGAGATTCTTTGTCCATTCCTGTGAGAACATAGCACTTGGTGTTTTAAGACTGCACATGGTCTAATATTTTCTTAAGTGAAGCACCAGCAGGCTGTGCATCATGGTGTGTCAGCCCTGATCTGACCACAGTGCCCAAAAGCTTCCTGTGAAGGGACCAGGGAACTTCTGGTGCTGTAAGAACATGGCACATCAATGTATCACCATGTACCAGGAAAGCTGTTGCATGCAACTGGACGCATGTTTATTATTCAGCAAAAATTGAGGTGGTTTCCTTCTGTTTCAGTAACTTCTGTCATGTAATGGGAATGCATTGTGGGAGTTTCAGGAAGAAGAGAGAAAGGAAACAGGCTGCATGCCCCTAGAGAATTAGTCTGCCCACAGTTGTGGGAACGTCAACAAAAACGATGGGAAATAGCCCTTGGTTAGATGAGTTGTTTTATAAAAGTGGTTGGATGCCAGGTTAGATGCTGTACTGACTCACATTCCCAAAGGATGGTACATGTGTTGGTTGTGGTATCTGAGCATGCCCTTGCAGCAGAATTATATTATGCTGAGAATGTGCGTAAAGCAGCAGCACTGCCACAAAAGTATGTAGCTGAGCAAAGTGATTTTAAAACTTCTGTACTTGATGAACTCTGGTCTCCTCTATTTTAAAGACTTTGACATTTCTATGAAATATTTATAAACATAATTCTCTGGTTTAAAACTGTGTTTATCTTTTGTCCTAAATATTTAACTGTGCTTCAGAGGTCCAGGGTGCTTACTGTGATGTGGTGCCTACTGCTGATACTGGTGTTAACAGCATTGAATTTTTTGACAGATTTCACAAAACTGCTGAACAAAAGTAGCTGTGCAATGTGGGAGACTGTTTCTGTATGTGTAACTGAGAGTCATGGGAGCAACTCGAAGCCAAGTATTACATCAGACTCTGCATTCCAGGCAGCAATTTAGTTTGGCCTTGCTGGGTTATCGCTGCTCTCAGAACTTGTGTCAGCGAGTCTAGTCTTGATTTACATGAAGGTTTAATCTAGATTAATGGCATTAAATGTTGATCCCATCGCTGGCTACTGTGGTGAGATACTTGACACTGTTCTACAACTGTTAGCCTTCATGCTAATGATGGTTCTCATGGAGCAGATACAGTAAGGATAATGGTGCTACAGAGGTGAGACACAGGCTAAGGGCACACCATCTGTGTCATGGAAACTTTCCAGACTTGCTTCCAGCCTGGTTAAAAGCTTGTCTCTATATAACCTTATGCCTCTTGGTACCTGTATCAGTATGTTTGCACTGAAGGAAGCATACAGAGGGAGTGGGCACACTGATTTAAATTTTCTTGAAACAAGTGCTGCCAACTAAACACATAAGCTGCAGGTGAGCAGCCCAAATATTCCTCAATGCTACAAACATGCCAGCACTCCTTGTGAATGCAGGACAGGAAACCCTGGTTTAGGCATATGCCAGATGTTAATGCCATTTCAAATACCATTTTAAAAGCATTTATAAATGCATTTGCCCCAGAGTGGTGAGCACCCAAAATTAAACAAATTTAATTTTGTGTAATTTTGATGTTTGTGATGTTACTATCACAAAGGGCATTGAATCTGTGATACCCCTGACTCCCTTTTGGTTAGGGTTATAAGGTGACATCACTTGCAGAATCATTCATGTTGGAAGGGACCTCCAGGGATTGTCTAGCCCAGCTCCTAGTCAAAGCAGTATCAATGCTGACTTTCTCCAGGTGACTCTTGAAAATCTACATGGGTATTGATTCCATGATCTCTCAGACACGTTCCACTACTTCAGAGCAGTGATGTTTTCAGTGTCCTGTGGCAACTTCAATTTATTGTCTCTCATTCTCCTGTCACTTGATAAATAGCGTGGCTCTGTGTTCTCAGTAACCTCTCAGGAACTGAAAGTCTGCTATTATGTTCCCCCAAAGATTTCACAGGCTAAACAAGCCCAGTTTCTTCAGCCTTTCCTCATAGGTCCAGTGCTTTAGCTCCCTGAGCATCTTGGTGGTCTTTGCAGTGTGACTTGCTGAAGTTTATCAATATCTTTCTTGTACAGAAGGCCCAAAACTGGATTTAGTACAGTCTTGAGTAAAGGAGAATGATCACTTCCATTGCCTACTCTGTATGCCCCTATAGATACAGCCTGGTAAGCTTTTAGCCTTCATTGCTGTCAAAGCATAATTCTGACTCCTGTTTAGCCTAATGTTCACTAGGACCCACAAATCTTTCTCAGCAGAAGTCCTTTGCTGATGGGCTGTTCCTCTGGCCTGTCTAGGACCTCTAGGTCCCTGCTCTGGACCATACTGACTGTATCCCCTACTTTGCTGTCATTTGCAAGCTCGATGAAAGGGTAGTGTGTCACCTTCTCTAGGTCATTGATAACAACGTTAAACAGGACATGCCTTGAGGTAGACCTCTGTGGTACTGTACTTGTTGCTGGCATTCAGCATACAGTGTGACACTTCAACCACTATTCTTTAAGCCTGTCTTTCTGATCAGTTTTTACCTATCTATCTGTCAACTCATCCAGACTGTAATATGTCCATATGTAATGTATCCATAACTTGGATAACAAGAGCACTGTGAGAGACTTTTAAAGACTTGCCTGAGGTAAACGACATCCAGTGTTGTCCCATTGTCCACAAATCCAGTTATTTTATCATAAAAGGCAATCAAGTTGGTTGGGCACGATTTGTCACTGGTACATCTGTTGACTGTTCTCACTCACCAACAGCTTCTGCATATGCCCAGAAATGTGTTCTAGGAATACCCGCTTCATGCACCAGTACATGCTGTGGGCTGACCATCTCGAAATCACCTCTTCAGAGAAGGACCTTGAGGACCTGTATGGGTTGAGATTCTTTAAGAGATGCCTCACTCGATTTTCTTCAGCTACTGATAGTGCTTATTCTCCTTGAACCCTCTCTAGATGCAGGGGCCCAAGACCTTCCTGGAAAAAGTTAAGGCAAAGAAGATCCTAAGAACCTCAGCCTTACCTGTATCTGCTGGCACTATATCATCCATCCCCCAGCAGGTCTGTGTTTTCGTCATTTACATTTTTGCTAGTGATGTAGCTTTTCTTGTTGCCCTTGACGTCCCTTGCCAATTTCAAGTGAGATTTGGCTTTCCTAGCAGCACTCTCTATGTGCCAAGCAAGGTTTCTGTATTCCTTCTCTGTAACCTGCCCATGTTTCTATTTTTTGTGACTGTCCTGTTTGCATTAGAGCTCAGTCCTATGTTCCTTGTTTAGCCAAGCCAACCTCCTATGTGTATACTTATTTTCCTGAGTATTGGAACAGACTGTTCTTGTGCTTCAAGGAGGTTCCCATCAAAGAACTGCCAGCCTCTCCTTCCCTGGTTTAAGAGCTAGAAGGTCATTCATTCCAAACCAGTCAACTGACTTTCCTGAAAACCACATGTCTTGATTAGATGTGATACAGGTTTTAATGATGTGACAGGCCTGCTGGTAGATTGTTGTAAAGACAGTCCCTGATCTTGGAAATACATTAATGCACATGTAATATCAGACACTGTGTTCAGCAAATCCTCAGTTAACTGTTAACTGAAGTAGTACAACTGGTATTGTATGGAGGTATTATCCAAGTCCTGAAAGAGGAGTTGATGTACTATAACAGTATTACAACTGAGATAATCATTCTTATCCCCCAGCTGGATTAGATAGATCAGGAACAGCACTGTTCTAGTGTGATCACAGTGTTACTGGCTCTGCAGCAAACTTGGTCAGTACTAGCTCAGAGTAAAACCTCTGCTTTGCATACAACAAACGCAGCCATGAATAATGGATCTGTTGATTTCCATTCAGCTATGTGCATTATATCCAGCTTTAGACTGGGCACTGATTCCTTCAGCAGTAACACTGGCTGAATTTGATGTAGCAATTCAAAAGTGGTGGTGCTTTTTTAACTCCCAGTCACTAAATCCTTGATCTGCATTTTCATATTTTAGCCCATTATATAGTTCATGTATTAGAACATTTATCTTTCTTCTTTCAGCACTTTATATTCTGAGGTGCTTAGTCTTTTTGGCGTATTAACTTTATTCCTTATTTTGTTAATGGTGCTCAGGATTTAATTTAATTTGCTGGTAAAGGACTTTATGACCTTCAGAGAAGGTTTCCCTCTTAGTTTTCCTTGTTCTGCGTTGAGTTAAACTCAATTTAAAATTCATATGTGGGCCCTGAGGAAGAAAAATGAGAATTTTTCATCTTAATTGCTTATATATAAACAGCTTATTTTATGCAAAGTGAATTATGAAGTTCTGCTTTTAGTTTTAATGTTTGCTTATCTTAGAGCTTGGGCTACAGAAGTGGATGATCGATTCATTTTTCTCTTAAAATTCTTATAATTTCCTTCTTCAGTGTCAAGCAGAACTTTTCCTTAGTTTCTGTTTTAAGTTTTCACAGAAATACAGGGCTGAAGCTGAGTAAAAAAAACTTCCATAATTTCATGTAGCCAACTGTTGTGGGGCAGAATGGCACTTTAAAAAGAATGCTTGAGAAACCTTCATTTTCAAGACAAAATTGGCCCACTGTTCTTTCTACTTCTTAATTTTTAGCTTTACAGCTGTATATGCAAGTATCAGTCTTACTCTTGGCTAGCCCTTGCATTAATTTTAACACTAGAGGGCGGTTGAAACACTTCAGTTATTTCAAAAGGCCAACTTTAGGAGCTTTAGTTTTTCATTACCAGAAGAAAGGAATTTTGCTAACTGCATATGAAACAATGTTTATTTTTAGCTATTAATTGGGTTTATTTCCTTCAGTCCTTTTCAAGACTAAAAATCTAGCTTTTAACTTTCTAGTTTTCTTTGTGCCTTTATAGCTCTATCATGCAGTTAAGACTGGTAAGTCGGGGAGGAAAAATATTTTAGCATTTTAGTAGCTTATGAAGACATACTGCTTATGCTTCTTGTGTGATCAGATGAATGTTTGAGCCACCTTGTTGCAGAAACCAGGAGAGAGATGCCAGAGATGTGAATGTATTAAATCTTTATTTATTTTTCTCAAGAAAGTAAAAGGTTATTTTCTAGCACTTCCAATTAATTTTATAATTTTTATTGGCATTAATTTTAAATGAAATTCCAAAACACTTGAGTTAACCTTTCCTTATTCTTGCTTTGAAGTAATATTTTTTTCCCTAGAAGAGCTTCAAAATAGCAACTCATGTCCTTCCAGATGTTACTCTACCTTCTCAGCAATTAGAAAACATAATCCAGTGCGAAGACTTCTTTAGAAAGGAAAGGTTAAAGCAGTTAAAACTTACTATTTTCAGAGCTCCCTTGAAAATTGCCACAGGAGTTTTTCTTGGCTTAAACCTAAAACTGGAAACATTAAACTTTTTATTAAGAAAACGTGGTGAAATACATAGTGAAACATGGTATTAATTGTAAATTGCTTTAAGTGTGTATTATCAGAGATATGATACTCATCTATTCTGGTTATAAAGTAACAATCTGTTCTGTCTTGTGAGTTGGTTGCTTATGTATCTTTCTGGGTTTTATTTTTTCCTCTTCCTGTTTTGACTACATTATACTGCAAGTGTTGAACAATATTTTTCAGCAGCTGAGTGATCAAATGTTTATTTGCACTTGAAAATTGGATGGTGTTTGGAACAGGAACAAAATAGTATCAGTATGCCTTTAAGAAAGAAACTCTTTGTCTTTTACGATTAGTATAAGAGATTAATCTGATTTTTCCTTGACTTGGTGTCACATGATTTTTTCCCCTCTCCATAAATTATGTGATCTGAAAAGTAACCCATGCCTCTCTTAGGGATATATTGCACTCTAGCAGTTCTGTAGTGACAGTAAGGACATAATGTTTTCTCTTTCAAGCTAAGCTTCTAGAGTTGTGCAGTTATAAGAAAGTCTTGTCTATTTTTATCAAAAGCTTTTCTTTAGCTTTCACAGGTGGAAAGAATTGAAATGTCTAAGCTGTAGGTACAAGCAATAAGAGAAAAAATAATGTAATTTATTATTTCAGAGCAAAAAGGGAAAAAAATAAAAACTGGTTTCAGACAGTGGACTGTGTGGTTAGACTTGTGATGCTAACACTTATGTGAAAACATAGATTGCAGTTTTCCCAGTTTTGAGCAGAGAAAGGCCTGAGCAGGAGTCTCTGATGATGGAATGACTTTATCTATGTCGTGGTTTAAGCCCAGGCCGTAAATCAGAACCACGCAGTCCACTTCCCCCCCCACCTTTCTTCCCTCCGCTTCTGGAGGGATGGGGAGGAGAATCGAAAGAATGCAGCTCCCACGGGTTGAGATAAGAACAGTTTACTAACTAAGGTATAACACAAATCACTACTGCTACCACCAATAGTAATAATGATAAAGGAAATAACAAGGAAGAGAATACAACCGCTCACCAACCGGTACCTCACCCCCACCCCGCAGCATTCTAGCCCTTCCGGGGACTCTCAGTTCTACATCCTGGGCATGACGTGCTGTGGTATGGAATACCTCTTTGGCTAGATTGGGTCAGGTGTCCTGTTCCTGCTTCCTCCCACCTTCTCCTCCTCCCTAGCAGAGCATGAGACTCACAAAGTCCTTGGTCAATCTAAACATCAGTGTTATCAGCCCTGTTCCCAGGCTGAAAGTCAAAACCACAGTGCTGCAACAGCTACTAAGAAGGAGAAAAACTGACTGCTGCTGCTGAACCCAGGACAATCTACTTTTCTTGTGATATCCTGTGCTGCAGTTTTTGTGCCTTTGCTTAGTTTCTCTCATCACTTCCTTTTTATGGTGCAGAGAATATCTGTAATCTCTGACACTTCCTTGGCAATTTTGGACATAACATAAGCATTCTCACCAGCTTGTGCTGATTGATAGAACAGATTTTGAAAATGGTTGATGCTTGCTTAATTTTTTCATATGGAGTTCGGTGCTTCTTGGCTTTGTTACAGTGCCAGAGTACTACTTTTGTAAGAGCTGGATTTCCATAAAAGTGACTCTAAAAGGAATGCAGCAGTAGAGCACTTTTCTTTCGTATTGGTTCTGGATTACAGGAAGGAACCAATTTAAAATGAACAGAACTATAGCATTTTATTTTGTTCATAGCAGCTGGCCTTGCAAATTGAGAGATTATAGTAGGCTTTACTTACAAACAATAGAAGAGAAGTTGCTGAGGGCCAAATTTTCTTCCTGTGAGGCCTAATTTTTGGATTTTGATTATGCTCTGAACTGTTACCATGCAATCTCATTGTTTCTTGATGTGCAGAAATTAAACCAGCTGTAAATTATTTTGATGACTTACAGTGAAGGCTAAACTTCTGCTCCCTCTCTGAACTGCATTGGCTTCGTAGGACAAAAAGGACTGATAAACATTCATTGGCTATTTTTATCATTATATTTAACATATGAATCTGTGGCTGTATGTAAGGAATAGATCTGGTGGAAAGACAGTGCTTTTCTGTTGACATTTGAGAGCAGGCTGTATTTGAGCTTGCTGCTTAATAGGCCATCCTTCTTCAGATGTGGTTCTTGTCAAAGAAATAACTTTGTAGTAGGCACTTTCTATATTCTAACATTAAGGTTTCATATTTAAAGGCTCTAGTAGACAAATGATCTTTGGTATTTTCCCCTTGCTCCTTTCATATTTAAAATATGAGTGATTGGAAGACTAGCCTCTGTTAGTAGCTTGCTTCATTTTTTTTTTGCCTGGTTATGTAATATTCTGGAAGCATTTACTTTGTGCTTTTGGGAGAAAAGTTCTCACAGAAATTTAGATTCTGATAGTCCATTATAGCTTTCTCTAGTATGTGACAATTTAAAGGAAACAGTCCTTTTCCAAAAATATAAAGCTTTGATGTTTTTGACATAGAAAATTGTGCTGTTCATTACCATTTACCTCTCCTCCACTACTGGCTTTTATTTTGATCCTGTTTGAGCTTTGCTTACTAGCACACCACTGTACCATGTGCATAAAGCAGACTAGACCAGGGCTTTCAGGAGTGAAACAAATCAAGCTTGTGAAAAAGTCCTGTGGTAGGCTTCTTCTACCTTGATTCTTTTCTCTGCGCACTGTGAGGAAGATGTTGGTTATCTTACTGTACTCCATTGCAGCCTGTCTGGGTAGGATGGGAACAGCAGAACAGCCAATAACCATTTTTCCTCTTTCATTCAGTATGGCATGGCTGTGTATGAGCAAGTCATAGGAGTGAAATACTTGATCTTTCCTGCATTACCCTACTATCTCTGAGAAGATCAGGAGTTCAGAAATACTCTCTCAGTGGAAGATTTTTGCAGCAGCAACTACGTACTGCTTGCCCCTGTGCTGCTTTTAGTATAAAATGAATTGGACTGCTATCTGTAACAGCACCACTGCATTGATTTGGCTGGTGATCCAAGCAGGTTAAATTCTCCTCGTAAGTTAGTGAAGTCGGTGAGGAACTAATGTAATGGCCTCTTCCTCTCTAAGGGTGTCAAGCTCCTGAGAACAAACATGGAAGCATTAGCAATGACAAAAGCCTCCTCTGTCTTGCTCTAGTTTCTCTCAGTTTTCTAGTGAAGAAGCATCTGGTACAGCCTTTAGCTGTCTTTTTACAGGCAATAAATCCTGATACATTCCAAGAGACATAATATTACGTTTAATTTTTATGGAGGATTTTTTTTGGAAAACGGAAAATACAGTAGGTTTATTTGTTGCATGATAAGGTCATTCTCTAAGAATGAGGCAAAACTACACACATTTTATTATTTTTGTTCAGCTTTGACTTGTGATCAGTTACAGCTTCCCACAATCCAGTTGTAGTGATTTTTACTCTGGGTTATATACAATGGGTGTAAAATATAAAAGAATGCAACCAACAGACAAAGCCCACCAAAACAAAACAAAAGAAATGTGTTTGCAAGAAGAATTGTTTTTAACACGAGTTGTACAGTTCATGAACTCCTCACACATGTACTCTTCACATATAAGTGTGAGCACATAAGTTATGGTTGCTGGGTGTTTTTCCCATATGTAACAATGTTGGAAATCATTAGTGGTAATGCTGGTGTCTAAACCATTCAGGTATTACCTGCTACTTGGTGATCCTGTGAATCAGCACATCTGCACTATGTGACTCTGTTCCTAAAGTAATCCTGTAGGATTTGTTTTTGTCAGTCACCCCTAACGTCCAGCCCGTCCTTTTCCTTGAGCTTGGGAAAGGTTGGAATGAGTGAGAAAGAGTGTCCTTGTATGTCCAGATGAATTTAAACTGTGCTGCTCTCAGTGGACATGAAAAAACTAAACACAAAACCTGTCTTTGAGAACGCTCTTTGGTAGTTTCTTTTAGTTTGTCTCCAAAGCCAAGTTGTTACATGAGCAGTTGCCAGCAGGTCTCAGTCTCTTTGGTAATTCTCAAGCAATTTGGCTGTAGTGATTAAAATCAGAACTTTGACTTTCTAAACTTATAAAACCAACATGAGCCCGATGTGCTCAACTGGCACAATGCCACCTCATAAATGAGCCTCAGCATTCCTTGTCAGATGCAGGGCCTGTACAGGATCACACCATTTCAGAGCAGTCTAATTTTGAGGTGACAAATTCATGCATCATTGTGGCAAGACGTGATTGAGGCCAGCAATGAAGAGCAGTGCAGTACAATGAGATGCAAGTAAAAAATAGTTCTGTTCAGTATAGCCTCTAGTTGCCTGCTGTTCCTGGCAAATTCTTACTTTGGTTTTGCTTAAGTATCCAATGTATTGTTCTAATAGCATTCTTACAGGACTGTTTGATCCAAAACTTATTCTGGAGCTAACAGCATATAAGGAGTTCTAGCTAACAGTGTGGTAAGGAGCTAAAAGGGGGATAGTACAACTTTACAGTGTATTGATTATATATTGCCAGGGACTTTGGGTTTCAGAAGCTTTGGAAGAAACTTAACAGACAAAAGTTAAAAACCCAACAGTAGAATATTGAAGTTGGAAATGACCAACAGTGATCATCTAGCATATCATTAAGGGCATTGTGCAAATGCCTGTTAAAAACTAACAGGCATAGGGCATTGGCCACTTCTCTAGGAAGCTTGAGCCAGTGTCTGAACGCTGTCTGAGTAAAGAAAAACTTTCTAATCTCCAGTCTAAACCTCCCAGATGCTAGAATCTGGCATTTGTTCTTGTTAAATTTCATGCCACTGATGATTGACCAATGCTCCAATCTATTCATATCCCTCTGCAAGGCCCCTTGTCCCTCAAGAGAGTCAACAGCACCTCCCCATTTGGTTTCATCATCAAACTTTCTGATGCATCTGGATCGTTGATAAATATACTGAACAGAACTGGCCCTAGAAGTAAGCCCTGAGGAACACTGCTGGTGACAAGTTGCCAGACAGATGTAGCCCCATTCACTACGACCCTTTGAGCTCTGCCCTTCAGCCAGTTCTTCACTCGGCGCACTGATCATCTCACCAATGAGCTTGTCTAGAAGGATGCTGTGAGGGACAGTATCAAAAGCCTTACTAAAATCCAGAAAAACTTGACACAGAAGATGAGATTAACACCCTACCATGCTCATGTAGAAACTGTTGAAATTGAGCTGTGATCAGGTCTAGGCAGAGTCTGTCACAAGCTGTACATAGTTTTGGTTTTTTTTCTGTGTTCACATACAGATTGTAGGTTCTTTGAGCCTCTCAGCAAAGTGGCTGTTTGGAGAGGATTTAAAAAAAAAAGGGGGGTGGGGGGGAGAGGGGAGAGAGGACAAAAAAGAAAACATCAATGAACTTTTGCAAGTACAGTGGATGCTGTTTCGTATGAGGTTGCCTTCCCTCCCCTCCAGCCTCCCGTTTTTCGTCCCTTTTTGTAGAACATGTAAGGTTGAGCTTTTCAGCAAATCTGTGTAATCTCTTACTAGTCTATATGTCTGAGGCTATCAAAAGAAATCAGAACTGCTTCATTTCCACAAATTAAAACTTTCTAATTTCTTCATTTATTTTATGAAAGATTTATGCTGAATAAACAATTGATTTGGGAATCAGTAAATACTTACGAGTTCAAACTGTTTTCAGCATCATGAATAACTCAGTTGTAGCTAGGAAAACTCACAGCATTTGTAAAATTTGAAGTCCAGTGTTGGTTTTTTTCTTCAGTTGTTTGAATTATTTAGTCCCATTAATTTGACCCTGCAGCACTTCATGATTGGTGTCTTTCTGCAAATATCTGTAAGTCAGAAGTATTCAAGTTGCCTGATGCAACATTCTCATGGGCACTTTGCCAGGAACTCAAAGGCTTCACCTAAATTGTGTATTTCTGGATATAATCTTACTCTCAGCTGTTCTTATCTTTCATTTGGTTTTGCTTAGTCCTCCATCTGGCTTTTTACTGGGACAAGATGAGTAGCAGTAAGTGGTGGTATCTGTAATTTGTATAGGTTGCAACCTCATAGTGTGTGTTTGGAGGGAGGTACAGATCAGAGATACTGAAGTTAATAGAAAAAATTTCCAGCAAGTTCCAACATTTTAAAAATAGTCTCTACAGAGGTAGTAGTGGCTGTCAGAGCATACTAAACCATCTGTGGCTTCAGCTATGATTCTTCAACAGTCTGATCTCAGCTCATTAAGAAATCCAGTGCAGCTGCTAGTCATGGTAGTTTCTAATGATCTGGGACCTACAGCCTCATCGTTCTGTCCCCTGACCGAGTATGAGGCTGCGTGTATTTGAGATATAGATTGGAAGGGTTGGTCAGGAAATAGGTTTTGCCTGGACAATAGTTTAGACAAACTTTATATTACTTTTCAATGTATCTTCTAGACAATAGATTTTCTTACGTAAAACATGGCTTTGCTTTGAAGATGGAAAGGTTTTTTAATATGCTGTGCTAGTTACTTTTTTAAAGTATTAGTCAACGCTCCCTGATGTGATGAGCAGCTTAGAGATTCTTTTTGTTTCTGTGGTGAAATAAGGGGGGTTATTTTCTGGTTTTGAGCTCACAGAGAGTGCTTTGAAACAATGATTTCTGGAATCTGAAACACTTGAAAAAACATATCTGAACCTATGCCACTGCAGGACTGCATGAGCTGAGCCTGTAGGAGAAATTGTGAGGTTTCAGTGCAGCCTTGAAGACTGACAATATAGAAATCCCTCAAATCCCAAATAGTTAATCTCTACTGATGGACAGGTTTATTGAGAACTTCCCTCTTAACAAAAAGGCATATTCTTGGCAGCGTGATGATACTGGCTTTTGATGAGGAAGAAATTAGTTATCTAACTTGTAAGTGCGATTTTTTTTAAATTTTTGGATGCCTGGTTACCAAGAGTAAAGAGTGTGTAGAGGAATAGCTGATTCAGTATAGACACTTTTTCTCTGCTTTCCAGTGATCTGTACATGATTCACCTGGAGTGGATGTGAACTGAACCCAAAGCGTTGTCCCTGTTCTTTTCTCTTCCCTGCCTGCTGGGCATCTCTTCCTTTAATTGTGTAAGTATGCAGAACTGTGACACCCTGATTTGTACTGATTTAAACACTCTATCGCCTCACTGTTAGGAGAAAGTCCAGAAGTATTGTGCTTCAAATGAGATAGCTAGCTCATTTAACAACCTCCTATCCAGCTAGGCAAACCCTAAGAGCTTGAAAACAATTCTAGACAGTAGATAAACTTCAAGGGTAAAGGACAATAGATTTGCGGAAATCAACTTTCTGTTTATTGTGGATGGAAAGCTGGGAAAAGCAAATTAGGGAAAATTCTATTACCTGTGTTTCTTTACTAAAGATTTAAGATGGATGTGTTCCCTACTTTAAAGCCCTGCTGTTAGTGACTGCTGCTAATGTGCTCTTCAGGAACAGCAGTAACATAGACATCTGCATAAGAAATGTTAAACCTGTAGCTATTATGTTTTGTGAGCTTTGCAAATGGTAAGAAGATGCCCATGTTTACTGCTTAGTATATTTTATCAGTCTTGACTTTTCCTGCGGTGAGCTCATTAATTCATTCTGGTCTTCTTATTTCCTATATGGTGACCTATCAGGATGCTTTGTCATTGCATCATAATGCAGTATACAAGAAAGGGTTTTGTTGTCTATAGTTAGTACTGTAATAGCTTGTCCGAGTAAGTAAGGCTGTGAAAGCTTGCAGGTTTGTCCACTTTAGGTGTAACAAGAGAGTGAGGGAAGTGCTAAGCAGATAAAAGCACCTCTGAGTAACAGAATACAAGCCCAGCTGGATTAGTGAGCAAATACAAGCACCAGTTTGCGTGCAAGAAGTGGAGGCAAGAAATTCAGGAATAGCAGCCATTCGGTACCACAAAAAGCAAATTGGAATGCTAAGAGTTGAAGGAAATAATAAAAAGCATAATGCTGTAAATGCAGTATGGATATTCATTAATAGCCTTCCTTATAGGAGCTTGATATTGCAGCTCATTTATTATACTGTAAGTCTCTTTCTTTGTAGAGGTGTATCAGTAAGCTTCCTGTGGGAGCTGCAGTTTAAATCAGTTATTTAAGTGGAGAGTTGCACAGTAGCAAGTTGAATTTTGCACAGTGTAAGTTCGCAGTCTATGTGAATTTAAGGGCTGTATTGAAGCAAACAGCATGTCTATACTGGCAAGAAAAGACCCTAGGCCTTCGTTGGCCTATTGGTGGCAGTACTTGCTAAAGTAGTGCTTTGTGGTCAGTGTTGCACTCTGCCCGTTCAGTCACTTAGTGCTCCTTAATGCTCTAGCCTTGCTTTAAGCTTCTGTCATTTTCTTGTTTAAGCATTGTTAAAGGGTATTGCGGGCAAAGGCTGTGGCTTGAAGACTGTTTGGCATGTGGGAGGCTGGATCTGCTCTGCAGAATACAGTTCTGAGTGGAGATCCTTGAGATAATAATAGATTGTAGCTGTTCAGACGATGTGAGGTGATGTGGCCTGGTGCAGTCATAGTTGCTTTGATGTGTGTTGGTTACAGTCCACATCTCAAGTCCTGTGTGTCAGCTACAGTCCAGCATCTCAATTCTGTGTTAAAATGAACAGAGCTTTGGGAGATACCCTTGCACAGTAAGTATTGTTGACACCAAGGGGTCCAAGGTGTGCTTCGTAAATGAATTTTCTATTGAACTAAAACCAGAACTGAACTGAAGCTCAGTGGAGATGAAATAACTTAAGGGTAGCTGCAGAAGTGGAAAAAGTCTGTAGTGAAAATAATGTCCAGCAATAAACTGGGGATGTTGCTGAGCTCTTAACTTAAACTGCAGTGTTTCTCTTCCTTATATAAGTCCTACCCTCTGGCCGAAGGGTTCATTTCCATAATTGCGGTGTGGCTGGTTCTCCAGCATACAGTGGACACATACATTGCTGTTTTCATTGGCTCAAAACTTCTAACTGTTTGTCAGCAATAAAGCTGCTGCATCAGCTTCTTGCTCACTACAGCTGGAATAGGGCACTGCCAAAACATTATTGAAAACAAAAAAAGCCAATGTAAATGTTGTGGTCAAAGAGCTGAGAGAGAAAGCTCTTAAACATTTAATGTGGTGTCCCCCCCATTTTCGCCTAATTTTTCCTCACTCTTCTCTATAGACTAACTGAGCTTCGGTTCATAATTAGCAGAAGGACAGAAGCTTTGCTGATGTGTAGAACTGAGGATCCCAAAGTGTGTTATAAAGAAAAGTGTTTATTGCCATTCCCCTTCTGGATGTGGGATCCCAAAACATTGGTAGCACTAAGTGATCTGATATAGCTGCCTGTCAAGTAAGACCCTGCTGGACCTGAGAAGCCAAAAATCTCCTACAGCTAGCATGCTGTGGTTTCTTACTTGAACTGTTAAACCACATGCCTTCATTTGAAAGTGTAAATTCTAATGAAAAGTTTATTCACTATTCACCTAGCTGCTGCTTTTATTCCTGTTTTTTATAATCTTGCTTTTAATAATAAAATATGTGCAAGACCTAGGGTATTGCATCTTTTACCAAGAATTTCACTAATACATAAGTGCTAAGCAGCACCTCCTTGATTTGAAAGGTGAGGCAGCAAGGAATTATTGTTTAGGGCTATTTCTTCTTAGTGAACATTTATTTGTCTGCTGTGGAGTGTCATCACATATTCTGTAACCCAGAGTCACTATAATCAGAGGAATGCAGTGTAGGTTGGGGTGTGTTCTTATCTGTTGGCTACATCTCTGTAAGACTACAGCTCCTTCTCCATTTGCAGTAGGAGGGCAGTTGGATTGAGATGAAGTGTTGCAGTTCCTGAACTTAATCCAGAAATGACAAAAGGCAATATACCAGTCTGATATGTTTTATGCATAGTGGTCCTCACCACCAAGGGCCTGGCTGATTGCCAGTGAGGACCTGAGTAGGGCAGAGTTTCAGAATGTGCTTGTGATGGTTATGAATGTCAAGTTTCTGTTGCCTCTGAAATGAGATGTAGTAACAGCTGTACATTCCTATCCTGTTGTAAAGCAGGAATGGGATTCATGTTCTGATTCATATTTATTTGCTAGAGTGAACTTCTGATTGCCTTCCAGATGGTGGTCAACTGACTCTCACTTGGGTGTCTTGAAAGTGCCTGTTACATCAGAAAACTCCAGAAACTGGGAGTGAAGGAAGAGGGAGAAGAATGGTCAGCAGTCTTCAAAGAGCCTTACTAGGAGCCTGGGTTGATGAGACGTTTGTTGGCTATATAAGGCAGCTGTAACCCAGTGTGAAAGGATATAATCTCTGTGTGTGTGTGTAATTCTGTTCTTGGTTCTTCAAACCGCTTGCTGATGTTGGTACAGTAGTTTTATCAGCCTCTGCTTCAGTATTCCTATCTGCTAGATAGCATACTGCTTGTAAGATGTATTCAAATTGACAATTAAATACACTCTCATACAGCCAGTTACTAGGGATTGAATTTCTCTATTGTAACTTTGTGTAGCCAGTATGCAGAAAACACATGTCCACATGAAGCAAAGGAGTAGAAGAAACTAACTTCGACATTTTCTGCCTTTGTTTCATGCAATGCGTCATCACCGCTATTTGTTTAACAGCTTTTGAGCAAGCTTTTGTCTCTACAAATAAGATACTAAAGGTGTCCCCGCCCGTGGCAGGGGGGTTGGAACTAGATGATCTTTAAGGTCCTTTCCAACTCAAACCATTCTAGATTCTTGCAAAAATTACTGTTCTTTATTTCCTCCTCCTCGCTTCCTCCCCCCCCCCCAAGCTTGTAATAACCTTCTGATTCAGAAAGGACTCTGTCTCCCTTTGCCTTGTGTTCACTGCTTTATCGTTTCCTGTCCTCAGGTTCTCAGCCCAGTCTAATTACTGTCCGAGCAACAGCTGCTGCCTCTGCACTGCTGAAATCTCTGTGTCTGTCCATTTCAGTGAATTTCCTTTTCATATTCAGGCTGAGCTGAGGCATACTCTCTGCCTGTGTCTCTTGTTTTTGTCTCCTGATATGACATAAATTATTTTGGTGTATAGTTTGCATTAATAAGATGGAAAGAAAAATTTCCCTACAAAAAAACAAACGAGCACTGCACAAAACTGTATTGTGTGAGACAGTGGCTCGTTTGGAGCCTTATTTTGACATCCTTAGATTGGAAAAAAAAATCCCACTGTGCATCTTCATGTCTCACTGAACTCTTTCTTTAGTGAGTTAAGATCAGTTCCCTTTCCCACCAGCTCATTGTTTGATCAGGAGCATGCAGTTTTCCAAGATGCAGAGCAACACAGAGGGATGTTGTGTCTGTTCGTATAGCATAAGCGTATATATAGAAAGGACAGGACAGCATAGTCTGAAAATATAATTAAATGTAATTAAAAAAAAAAAAAGTGGCAGGAAAAACATGCATGTGTTACTCTAATGCTGGTCCTTTCAGAACAAAGAACAAATGTGGCTGCTGCTACTCCAGTTGCAGCCTGTTTTTCTTAGTCTATAAGTATGCATGAGAAGAAACAATTTAACAGACAGTAAATGTAAAATCAAAAAATAATTACCAGTAATGTGTTTACGGATGGCCTTCTGTCAGATTGCTTTCTTTACGCTTTCTTTGTCCACTCTGAAGTGCATATAGTAAGTATAATATGAAAATAAGGGATAGAATTAAAAACCCAAGCCAGGCTCTTTTTTGCTTTTGTATCATGTGTAGAATGCCTTTAAAAAGGTTAGTTTCTTTTACATGTTTTGTTTACTTAGATTGTTTGTCCCTCTACATTAGAAATGCAGATGCACCAGCAGTATGGTGGAAGCGCGACTGGTGTTAGTACAAAGTGAGGGAAACAGTGGTGGGAAGTAAGCGTGTAGGAAGCACATCAAAAGCTTTGTCTCTTCTGTTTGCCACGTGTCTTTTTTTTATTTTAAAGCTATTTTGCATTTGTTTTATTTGCCATTAATGTTTACTCTTACAAGCTTATTTTTCACAGCCCTGGAGACCAGAACCAGAATCTCCATTCCCTTCCCTCTCTCCTACCTTTGCTAATGTAAACTAGAATTAAGAAAAAATGGAGTTTCAGAAAATACAGTATTACAGAAAATACAAATAAAAAATTGACAACAGGCGGTAACACTGGGCACATGTACTGGTGCATCTAAGGAATTGTGGTTATTCACTGAGGCTACCTAGTATTGCATGCTTGATCTCATTCAAAGTAGCCTTGGAGCTGACGCTTTCATCTTCTACCCATTCCTACTCTTCCACCAGCAGATGATGGTTTTCTCTGTTCCTACTTAAATATGTTGTCAAATTGGCGTACACATGGGAATTTGTAGGTGACACAAACATTTGAATTGTCTCCTTGTCAAGGTAAGAGATGTTTTTTCGCTTTTTTTCTTCACAAGGCAGAAGAAGTGAAACTTGCCATTTGCCTGTGATTTCTTGATGACTGTCTACTGCAGGAAGTGTGTGAACCCATAATAGTCACTGCTTGATGTGCAGTGCATGTGTACTTGTTTCTGCTGCTTTCTGTATGGATACCTAGGAAGCCTGGTCATTATTAGGGGACTGACAGATCTGATAACCTGATAGAGATGTGGCTGCTGCAGCTCTGTGTCTCCCAGTGCAACCTGGCATGTATGAGGCATACATATGTATTACCTGGATCCCTTCCTTCCTCTGCCTTTTTGTTTCCTACCCTAAACATTTTACAATAATTCTTGTACAAACCCAGAATGATCTTGCTCTGCATCCCATAATGTGTCCCATGCTCCTGGGCAGTAACTTTGCTTAATCTGTAAGGTAACCCTGAGAGCTTTTCCAGTTGACTTACCTGATTGGCATCACACCTGGTTAATGGTGCCGATGGTTCTCCTGGAATACCCCTAGCAGAGGGCTGGAGCTCTGTTTTCTCGACTGAGTTTTTGGAAGTCCCTGTGCCTTTTTGCTCATATGTGTTTATATGTGTGCATAAAGGCCTTTGAGGGGATTATCATTCTCCTGTTATGGCCCTGGGAGTAGCTGCTCAAGGTGTTACTGGGGTTCTCGCACCTGCTGTTGCCTCTCTGAGCTCCCATGTGAGTGTTTGCTTATGAACATAATTACACCATCAGCATCTACAGGAAGGTGAATAAGTAGGCACCAGTCTTTGTGTACAAATCATTTACACACAGGGCAGAAGAAATTATTATTTTTTTTCCTCATGTCTCTTTTTGTATGAGTCTTACTCAAGAATTCTCAGCTATTGGGTAGCTGCAGAACCTCTTTGTGTAGTATGTGACAGTGGTTGATGCTTGGCTTTCTGGTCAAATTTTCATCTATTTTTTTTGCTAAAGGGTTTTCTGTAGTGCTCTTCATCAGTGTGTTTTCATGCTTGCATAAAGAAGATCCATGATGTGATGAGTGATGACCTGAGAGGAAGGATGAGAACTATTCTAGGTAATTTATTTATGCACTACTACTTTTTTCACTTAACTGGTGAAATATAAGTGGGATGAAAAGGGTGTGGGAACTCCAAATATACGTTGTCTTAAGTGGTTTTGATCCAGCTGTTATTTTGGCTCCAGTACTCCCGTATCTCTCTCTCTCCCCCCCCCCCCCTCTTTTTTTTCTCCTTCCTTCTCCACCCTCCAGTCTGCTGCAGCTGTTAGAATTTCATCATTGTCTCCAAATGCCACATTTCCCATTAGCACCACAGCCCCTTGTGTGCTAAGGGGAATGTCATTTGTGTGCTTTGCATGTGTATTATTGTTAGGTGATCTGCAGCCAAAGCAGTGCTTAAATCCTTAACTGCTGGAAGGCTGAATTCCTTGGAAAGAGGCACACATAAGATGCAGAAACATTGAAGGGTGAGATTTGTAGACTTGCTGTCAGAAAATGGTTACGCCTTTTTGTTCCCATGCTCTGCTTTTCAGATGCCTTTGCACTGTAGTTAGCCTAATCAGTATTTGATTTAACACTGGATGCCTGCATATTTATTCCTTTTGGTAGTTTTACTGTCACTTCATTCGTTGGCTGTCACAGTTGTATCCTATCTTAGGATATCTTTTATCCTAAAAGAACAATTTGCAGGTATGAAACCACTGTCCATTTTAATATTCCTTATGTATCAGTCGATTGTGTTATTTTTAAAGCTGATTTTTAGGTTTGTGTAAATGTGTGTGTTTTGAGTCAATTGCTTTTGTGAAGTTCTTTCTGCCCACTAACTTAATTTCTGCTTCATATCCATTTTGTACTTACCTTGTCTTCCCAACAAAACTCTGGCGATGCCTTTGCTCTTTCCTTAGTCTCCTGCAATTAGATTCTCTGCTGGATTCCTGCAGGCCTGGCAGTGCAGTTTAATTTGGACTCCAGGGTCAGCTTGGAGTTCTAACTTATTTGTACCTTGGCTCTGTCTTGCTGTCTTGTTTTTCGTATCTACATAGAATCAGTGAGGTTGGAAAGGACCTCTGGAGATCCTTTAGTCCAATCCCCTTCCTTAAAGCAGATCATCTAGAGCAGGTTGTGCAGGTCTGTGTCCAGTCAAGGTTTTTATATCTCCACTGGAAAGTATTCCAGTACCTTAATCATCTTTGTGGCCCTTTACTTGAGTCACTTCAGTGTGTTCATGTCTGTCTTGCACTGGGGAGCCCAGCATATGACATTGTACTCCAGGTAGAACCTCACCAGTGCTGAGTAGAGGGAAATGGTCACCTTCCTTATGCTGCTGCTGATGTTGCTTTTCATATAGTCCTGGATACTGTTGCCTTCTTTGCCTCAAGGGCACTTGCTTGATCACCCTTTGTCCACCAAAGACTCTTGAGTTTGTTTCTGCAAAAGTGTTTTGCAGTTGGTCTGCCCCTAGCATATATTGGTGTTTGGGGTTATTCCTCTTCAGGTGCAAGACTTCACATTCGCCATTGTCAGTTTTTGCGGGGTTCCTATCAGCCCACTTTTGCAGCCTGTCAAGGTCCCTGTGAGTGATGGACAGCGGTGTATCTGTGTATCAGTGTGAAAGCAGAATCTTGCCAGGTGATCTAGGGAGAGTGAGTGTTTGTTGGATGCAGTATGCTTTCATTGTGTGACGTTTAAGAGAGTGTTCCTCCTCTTCAAGGCTTTTAGAATTCCCCGCTGATGAGGAGTGTATGTATCTTTTCTGCATTTTAATTATTCAGGAACGATGTCCTACACTACAAGAGTGTTTGCTGATTTAAAGGCTGAAATGAACACTACAAGTGACTACTTTTCATGCTTACCTTTGATTCTGTATGTCAAAGAGGTGAAAACCCTTATAAGACTCTAAGAAGACCAGAGGGCTGCAGGTATTGTCTCCCATTACATCACGAGGAATGCTCAGCACATTTTGAGTTAAGGGAAATGTGATTTTTTTTTTTTTTAATAAATATGGCTTTGTGACTTTTTTTGACCCTTTTTTTTTAATTGTACTAGTCAGAAAGGAGCTGCTTTCTTCAGCAGTCTGTGACTTGTTCATATGTGATTTTGATATGCTCCATTTAGGACAGAGTGCTCAGCCCTCTTACACCTGATGTTGAATGCTGTTGGTTGAAAATTGCATTAGCTATGGCTGATGTTCACAGTAAGCAATCCTGAAAGTGCATTTTTACCTTGTGTTTCTTGACCTAAAGGTTGTGGGGAGATCACTTGAAACAGTGCACTTAAACTCTGCGAGCACTGGTCTGAAAACAGATGTTAAAAATTGATTGCCAACTTGCTTTGAGGATGTGGACTTAACTAGTTTGTTCTACTAACAGTGTTTTTTATGGACTTACCTGTTACAAGTCTCACCAAGTCCTGTCTGCTTTCTCCTGCCAAATAAATATTCCCTAATAATCCCCAAATCTGTTCCTTCGTTTTCATTATGTATTTGCTTGTTTAATAAATAATATTTTTTTCTTCAAGAAGCCTACACTGACTTGCATGTGAGCTGCTTCTTGGCTGAACCACATAGCAGATTCTGTGTAGTGTGATGTATTTGTCAGTGTTCTCTGAAGAACCACTGGTACTGTGGAAAATCAGTGCTATATAATGATGTTCCTTAGAGCTGTGGAGGTGTTTTGGGAGAATAATATGAAATAGATCTTTCATGTCTCTGCTATGATAAAGCAACAGGGAAGTAGTTAATTTTTCCTGCATTGTACTGAACTTCTGATGTCAAAGGCTGAGAAATTCTTGGCTATTTGCAGGATGTGAAGTAGATCTCCCTGTAGAAGTTCACTGCATGTGCCTTCCTGCTTGACAGTACGGCATTAGTATCTAGTAACCAGTTCATTTAAACTGTTGCATAAACATTCTGAATAATTGTTTCATAAACAATCTGAATACACATTTTGAATAATTTCCTTTTAAATTTCAGTTACTCTAATTTATTTTCCATGAGTAGCTCTTTAGAATGTAATGGAATAGAATAGACTATGTCACTGGTATTTTACGTCGGTTTAACTTCTGCTCTGTCAACATCCGAATGGAGGAATTTCACACATGACCTGCAGCACCATTCCCAAGGAAAGAAGAGGAAGGAAATGCAGATTTTTGTCCATGTCGCTCACTTATTAATAGGTCCCTGCAGAATACTAAAGAGCTTCAGTATCATTAGGGTTTTTTTATTATTTTTATTTTTTAGCTAAAGAGTCATACGTTTCACATACACAGGATAAGATCCCTCTAGCTTTGTACTTTTTCAGGAGAGTTCTATATTATATTACGTGTTTCTAGCTGCTGGTTCAAATTTCTAAAGTAGGATTTTTCTGATTACAAGCTAAAGTTTGAATTTCCAGCCCCACTGAATCCCCCTCCAAACTTGCTGACTCCACCAGGCAGAGTGATATTCTAGCGGATTTGTTAATGTTCAGGCTACATTCTTACCATTCCTTTCTCACAGGAAAATATCTGTAAATAGCTCTGTCTAAAATTTCTTACTCTGCTGCATTTCTGCTCACTCTCAGGAAGCTGGGTGCTTTCTTTAGTATTCTTTGTATATGTCTAGGAATAGCCAACTAAGGGTATGGTGATGCATCAGTGCCATTTGGGTAAAGGAGGATGTGTTGAAATAAAACTTTGCTACCTTTTTTTAAAGGTGCATAGTGTCACTTTATCCTTGCATGTCTTAAGGGAAATTTTTATTTCTAGGTTTTAACCTTAAAATAGTATTATTGCAGCAGTAATTTCTTTGTTTCCTGCAAGAGTCATTGTTTCTGTCAAGGTTTACTGCTTGAATCTCACCTGGAAGTGTTTGGATTTTTATTTTTTTTCCAAAATATTAAAAGATTTCTTAACAAGATTGTGGATAACTGAAAGTTTTATAAATGGACCTTAAATATGAATTTCAGAACTTTAAGCAAACAAATTTCAAAGGTTAGTATTGTTATTCTTTGGACCACTACCAACCCCCATTACACTGGTAAAGTGTTTCTGTGTTTATTTAAAGAGTTCCTGCTTGACATTTTTGATGGTTAATTTCTTAAAAAACCCCAAATAATCTATTTGTTATCCACATTAAAAACTTGGTAGAACACCTGAGGAGTGCTAGGTATTTCATATTCATCATGGATATTATCTTAAATTTCTGATGTCTTTTTGTGACTTTTCAGCCCTCTTAAGGATTGCTGTGTGAGTCGGTCAGCAAGTTAGTCAGGATATTGTACAGCACTGTGCTGGGGCAAGAACAAAATGGGTTATGGCTTGGTTTGAGAGAGTTCTGTGGATGCTCCAGCTTTTAGCTGTGGTGTGGCTGCATGATGTCTTGTCTCAGAGGTGTAGTTGAAGCACGAGTGTAGAAAGCTGTGCATTATCTGTAGTCTTAATGTATGAGGATTCCCCCTGCCGTGGTTTAAACTCTGTCAGCCCCGCAGTCTCGCTCGCTCACTCCCCGCCTTTTCTTCCCCCTGCTCCCGGAGGGATGGGAAGGAGAATCAAAAGAATGTAACTCCCAGTTGGGTTGAGATAAGAACAGTTTAGTAACTAAGGTATAACACAAATCACTACTGCTACCACCAGTAATAATAACGATAAAGGAAATAACAAGGGAAGAGAATACAGCACCTCACCGCCCACCAACCGATACCGATACCTCGCCCCCCAACCCAGCAGTGTTCTAGCCCTTCCGGGAACTCTCAGTTCTACATCCTGGGCATGCTGTGCTGTGGTAAGGAATACCTCTTTGGCTAGTTTGGGTCAGGTGTCCTGTCCCTGCTTCCTCCCGGCTTCCCCTCCTCCCTGGCAGAGCATGAGACTCACAAAGTCCTTGGTCAGAGTAAACATTACTGAGCAGCAACTGAAAACATCGGTTTTATCAGTATTATCCCCAGGCTGAAAGTCAAAACCACAGCGCTGCACCAGCTACTAAGAAGGAGAAAAAATGACTGCTGCTGCTGCTAAACGAGGACACCCCCCTTTCTCCATAGTTCTGTGCCTGAGTCGGATGGAAAGCCTTATCGCATACCTCAGCTGTTGAGAGTTGGAACTTTCTTTATTGAAAGGGTGGGATGCCTGTAGCTGATGGGGGTCCTGAGCATGGGAAGTCATGGTCTTCTTACAAACACCACTGTGGGGATTTCAGGTTTCTAGTCAACCTTGGCAGTTAGACACCTGTATGTAGAAAGGAAGGTATTGTAATTGTGTATTTTTTGGAAATGAGACTACAGCAGGTAGGCAAGTATATACAAGAAGTAAGACACAATAATAAGTACAGATTCTATCTGGTTTAAGGTAAGATCTCTTTGCTCTGGTTGGATGGCAGCTTGGACTTAGCTGGATCTTATTTTTTTTATTGTGATAATTTATACTGAATTTAATTGCATAGTACTGGCAATAATAGGAATATTATAAATGTAACAAATCTTCTGCTGGGTACTCTATAATACCAGGCATTTTTCAAGAGCTGGCAGGTTTTGTAAAGGCTGAATTATCATGCAAACTATCTAGGAGCATATAATTTATGCCAAAGGTGCTGTAAGATTGCATAAATTTAAGACTTTTATTCTGAACTACTGCGTTCATACGCTGAAATAATTATAGGGTGCTGATGATGCAGCACCATATAAGAAAATGAATGACTGAATTTTACTTAAGTCTATTGTTTAAGATAAAACTATGCTACTGTATTAAAAAAAATAGAATAGAACAACCCTGTACAAGAAGATGAAATGCTGTCAAGTCATAGACCATAACACTGGAACTGGGAGTTGCTTTCTTTGGAGAAATTGTATTGTTTTTACTTTCTTTCTTTCAAGCATCCTTGCATGATGAAACAGTTCATACAAATGTTGAAATTTGTGGAGATCTCTGTTGTTGTCCAGCTGAAAAATATTTGTAAACTATGAAAAAGATTTAAGGAATAAAAAAACCCCAAAACACAAACAACCAAAAAAAAAAACCCCAACAAAACAACAAACCCAAGTTACATCTGCTCTGAAGAACAGCCTGGAGAGGTAACCTTCAGGAACGAAAGAGCTTGGACAGTCAGTTGACAAGGCAAAGAAATGATGCTGAGAGATGGCTCATTTGAAGCCATGTGTCAAGCCTTTGTCAAATTGAGAAGCAGTATCACTCAGGAGTCCTTCCTTTTGCAGTGCTTTGTCCCGTCCCCTTAGGTCATAATGCACATTGGTTATCTGTTAGTATCCTACAGCTGTGTGGCATTTGTGTAAAGCTGGGTTTGGTGTTGTCCCAGGCAGAAGAAGCAATGGAGCTGAAGAGGAGAGGGGAAGTGGATGCTTCCTTGGTATTATAGCGATTTTATTCTACTCCATGACTTCTTGCATGATGCCCTTACATAAGGACCCTGAGTGCAAGTACAGTGTTAACAAGAGAAGTCTACAGTGCATCGCAAATAGTGACCCCTTCAGCTATTTCTCACTCATCATGAACATAAAAGAGAAATGAAAAAAGTAGAGTGGGGGGCGGGAGGAAGTAATAGATAAATAGCTGATGCTATGCACTTTCCAGGTCAGCATGGTACTGACAAACCAAGTCCAGTCATTCTAGAAATTTTTGATAAGAGCTCAGGCACTTGATGTTTGAGGTGACCTTGTCTAGTTTGAGTTGGGATAGGTTTATCTTATCAGCTTCACATCAGCTAATTCTGAACATTCTAAGATTCTTTGTAAAAATATACTTAAACTATTTATCTCTAGCAGTTGCCAGCACAGAGGGGTGTTGATATAAACATACATACTGGTGCTCTGTTATCCCAGCCTTCCAGAAAACTACTGGTCAGCAGCAACAGCGAAAGGTAAATTTTCTTGTCTTCAGGTGATTTAGGTGAGGTGTGTGAACTAAAAGGCTTTTGTGGAACTGTGCTGCATTCTTGTATGATAAATTCTATTCCAATTTTGTTAAAACAAGTGAAAGAACTGTACAAAGCTTGACAATTGCAATAGAGTGACCTGGTGGGGTGACCTATGGAGAAGGAAAAATGAGCTGCTGCACTTTTTTCTTTTTTTTTCTTTTTTTTCCCCTCTCTCATTTGTGCTGCTTAAAGAAAGCTTGGAAAATTATTTCCATGTTTTCCTCACTCATAACAATAGAAACTCAGATTTGGCTAAACATCAAAAGACATTTTCAGTAATAGAATAGTAGTGTCATTGTATCTTTTAAATTGCTTCAATTTGGAAATAAATTATTACATAAAGATAACTTTTATTGTTTTTTTGGGGTTTTCCAGGTTTTTTTTAATGTAATTCCACCACTTTGGAATTCTGTGAGAAATTTAAGGATGGAAGAACCATAGCTCCACAGCAGAATTATACATTTTTAGCAAATAGTGAAAAATTTTATCACTCTGCTATATTAGAGAGGTCCAGAAGTCCAAAGCATGTTAAGCAAAGTACTTTTATTTTTGTAGTGCAGTTTGAAATTGCCAGCTTTATGATAATCTAAATAAAAGGGAAATGATCTGATTTAATATTGTTTTGCATTATTAATTTAGTTGTTACTCTGGGGAAAAACAGATTGGATGTTAACTTTGGTGTTAGTTTTGTCTGGGAGAGGGGAGAATAGGAAAATGGGTTTTGCTACTTCTCATCATATACTGAATAGCCGAGAATTTTAATTTCCATGTGGTTTGCATTATGTTAAAAACTCAAAAATTACTTGTTTGCTGGTGTAATATTTAATTTAGGATTATGCAAAATTGGATATGGCTTGGCATCTGCAAATGAGTTAAAACTATACAAATTTGTTATATGGTTACATAACACTACAGTAATTGTGCTAGAGGCTTAAAGAAAAATGTTTTTAAAAGCATGATTTGCATTTAAAATTAATATTAGGGTGAAGCATCTATAGTATGTTGAACTGCATTTGTTAGTCAATGTGTTAAAGTATAAATATGGAACTTCTTCCTGTATATTAAATTAAGGGGATTTTTTTAGATAGGAAGAAACCAAGCTTCTTTTTCCCTGTTCATATATACTTTTTTTTTTTTTTGATTGATTTGTTTGTTTGTTTTGTTAGCTTGCAGCTTCATGTGAGGTGATGTTATGTGTTAACCCCAGCTGGCAACTTAGCACCACCATGCTGCTTGCTCATTCCCCTGTGGTGGGATGGGGGAGAGAATTGGAAAGGTTACAGCGAGAAAACTGGAGGACTGAGATAATGACAGTTTAATAGGTAAAGCAAAAGCCACACACACAAGCAAAACAAAACAAGGAATTCAGTCACTGCTTCCCATTGGGAGGCAGGTATTCATCCATCTCCAAGGAAGCAAGGCTTCATCTCGTGTAATGGTTACTTGGAAAGACAAACTCCATCACTCTGAATGACCTTCCTTTCCTTGTTTTTCCAGCTTTATATGCTGAGCATGACATCAGATGGTATGCAGTATCCCTTGGGTCAGCTGGGGTCAGCTGTCCCAAATGTATCCTCTCTCATCTTCCTGTACACCTTCAGCCTATGCACTGATGGGGAGCTGTGAGAAGCAGAAAAGGCCTCAACACTATGTAAGCACTGCTCAGCAATAACTGAAACATCCCTGTTTTATCAACACTGTTTCCAGCACAAGTCCAAAGCATAGTAGCCCTATACCAGCTACTATAAAGAAAATTCACTCTATCCCAGCCAAAACCAGAACAGGTGGTGATGAAACAGAAGTAGTTGATTAGGCTGGAATGAAAACAGCAGCTTCTCAGAAAATATTGCTGCTGTCAAAGATGACATTCTCCAGTTCTATACTTCATTTGGCGGCAAACCTGGAACACTTGAATATATTTATCTAATTAAAAATACTTTATTAGCTTAACAATTTTTTTATCTTGGAAATTTTCATAACTTGGAATTTTTAGAAATTTCATTTTAATTAAATGTATGTATGCCTTATACTTGCAGGTATACCTGATTTACTTAAAGCATCGAGAGACAATGCAGCCACTGGTCATAGCCAGTATGGGTTCATGAGCTTCTAACTAGTCCTGCGAGGAGCAAGGAGCTGGACTTGATGATCCTTATGGGTCCCTTCGAACTTGAGATATTCATGATTCATTCTTTTTTGCACTGTGTTTGAGGACAATGACATGGCTCTCATTTAAAGTGAAGCAATCACCCTCCAAGTTGTGCGCAGTATTCTAAAGGATTTATTTTCTTGCAGTTACTCTGCCCACCTTAGTTTTTCCAGTCTTTGTTTTTAAAAGATGGCTGTTGAAAGTCAGCTATGATATTGATGTAGCTTTTTGCATTTGAAAGATGAACAGAAATCTGGGATAATGTTAATTCCTGCAAGGTCTGGTGTAAAAGTGCTGAAATGTATTTTTTAGCTGCTGTGCAAGGCTGTTGCAGAGGCCAGTTTCCCATCAGGGTTTGAATTTCAGAATGAAAAAGACACATGTGGCAAGCAGTCCCTGCATTGCTATGTTGCAGCAGAATCCCATAAAGTGAGGTATCTGTAATTCAAAACTTCAAGAGGGATCCAGCTGAAGCAACAAAGGTCCCACTTTTGGCATTCATGCAGCAGCTGCCTGGGCATTGTGCCATTCGTCAGAGGCAATACATATTCCCTCTCAATCCTGCTGTGATTCCCTTCCTCCCTCCTGTTTCAAATGCTTTTGTAGAGCTGAGCAGTGTGAACTTTCATCAGAGGAGGTGAAAGTGGTGTTGCTCATTCTGAACATGCCAGGATTATTTTCCAAAAGTCCTACTGAAGCTTTGTTCGTGTTTTATTCCTCATGGCTGCTCGCTTGTAGCCCTGGAATTGGCTTGCACTTTGGTGTAATTACACAAAAAAAGCTAAAAGCCTTTTCCAGGCAAAGAAAATTAATTTCCTTTTATTCTGAGCTGTACTATATTACCAGTAATCCAGTTATATTCGGTCCTTTGCAAATGAAGACCATAAAAGACAAACAGCTTTGATCAATCTCAGTTACAGTTGCCATCATATCCCATCCTTAGAGGAAATATGGATGTTTTTTTCAGGAACAGTTGGTACAGTTTCTGAATGTTGAACTTAATTTTTGTTGTTACATGTTAAATTGAGAGATTTTTATTCCCTCATTTTGTGATCTGTAGCTAAAACCATAAATATCATCTATCTGTCTTCTGGAAAAATTAAGGTAAACTCCAAGTTTTTCATAATGAAATAAATCTTAGGGACCTTTGCACAAGAGCAGCTGTGAGAGCGAATAGCTGATGGGTGGTCCCTCTCCATCAGGGAATCTCTCTTTTAAAAGCCTGCTGATGTGAGGAGACTGATGAGCATTTAGATGAGGTCCTAGGGGATAAGGCAACTTTCCCTTTTAATATATACTGTGATAAGATTGTTGTGTTTAAAGCTTGCTTCAGCTGTTTCCCGCGTGACCTTGATAGCCACGTACTGAAGTAAGAAATGGTTGTGGTAGAATAGATGTGGAAGTAATGCTGATTATGAGTAATCATATGTCTTGATGGTTGAAAGAGCATTTCTGGGTCACGCTGCCCAAGATGAGATTCTTGGTTAGAAGCTTGAAATTCAGGCTTGAAGATAGTTCCCTGAATTGCTCTTAAATTCTTCAAGTTGTAGAGTGTTGCCGCTCACCTTTTCTTGCTAGCCATCTTACACCAAGAGGCTGGATGACATCTGTGTAATAGTCTGTAATAGTCTCTCTATATCTGTATCACTGGCTTTCATCCATCCCAGGTGGGAAGTTCTGCCAGCTGTTGCCAACTGATAGCTTTCTGGTGGGCTGTGGGAAATGAGCTACCTTCCAGGCCTTAGTGAGCAGAGGGTTTTGGTCCTTACTTGGCAATGTCAGCAGAAGTGCTGGGGCAGAAAGAAACCCAGGAGACTGAATTCCTTTTGAACTTATATGACCAGAAAATTATGGCATGTGTTTCAGAACAGACTACAAGGGAGGGCTAAGCTACAAATAGACTTTGTACAAGCACAACAATATTGTTTTCACATAAGAAGGTGTTAAAAGAAAATACAATAAAACCTGTAATAGGAATAAACTACACTGGTTTATTAAGGTTTATTGAGGAAGAAACTGAAAGAACATTACTGAGGTTGCAGAAGTTAAGCAGTGATATGAAGTAAAATTCAAAGGGAGCGGTTCTAACACTGGGGGAAAACACAGCCTTGGCACAGATTAAGTGAAGAAGGTACAGAACCTCCAGCGTTGGAGGCTTGTAGGAACATGGATTGTGCAAGCTACACAGATGGAGAGTACAGCCCTGGGTAGTGAGTAGGTATTTGTGCAATTTTTGTGGGGTCTGGCAGACATGAGATGTTTCCCACAGAGCTGTGAGAGGTAGCGCATTTCTTCCTCTGCTGGTCTCTAGGGGAGCAGTTACAGTACATCTCTACCATTCCCCAGCTGTGAGTGTGGCATGCAGCATCTGGCAGAACTGGAACTGGGACACAGCTTCCTGCTGAGCAGATGTCTGTATCTGTTGATACTGCTTTTGGAGAGAAGAATATAGTAAATGAATTGTTGAGCCTTACTTGGCTGTGAGTCTGATTCTGTGAAAGTTACGGGAGCAGTGGGATTAAGGTACGTGACTTGTTCTGTTGCCTTATGTGCGTTCAGTGTGATGCCACTTTTCCATTCCCTGAGATGGCATCTCATTGTCTTCAAGGGGAGTGTGCTGTAACATACAGCCAAGGAGCACCTGTTTTGCTTTTTACTCATTGTTCAGTTGTAATTGGTGCATGCAAATTTATCTCTGCTTTGAAGACAGCCTGTAATGACATTATTGTGATGACATTGCAGTGCTTCATAAAATTTTAGGACTTATTTTTCAGAGCACTCATTTGATGGAAAGTGGAGGGTTGCCTTTTCTCCACTGTCATGCATGGGAGTTAGACACAACTGGCTGCCCAGTTTCAGACCCTGTATTTTTTAGGACACTTGGTGTTAAATCACAGCCCATGTTCACAGTGCAGGTCCCACTGTAATTGTAAGTGCTTGGCCATTTTGCCTGCAGACCAAACTTGGTCTCAAGTAACACAACTAAGAAAGAAGGAACGTGATTAGTAGGAACATAACTATGTGAGGATTTTTGCTATGTATTGCAAAAAAACCCTCTGTGGTAAATGTTGGAGTTGACTGTCTTGACTTGCAGAACAATATTCCTGTTTTGCAGTCCAGGCCTTCTCTGTTGCAGGTCCTGTATCCTCACATGTTAGATGATCAGGTTGCACACGCTACTGCTTTCTCCCTAGAGCAAGCTGGTTGTGCTCCTGGAGTGTGGAAGCCACTTTTATTTTCACAGAAAGTAAACCTGTAATTGTATGAATGGACCAGCAGTGGGCTGATAATGGTTCCCAGTGTTTAAGTGGGTGAATTAGCAATTGTAACGTCCTTTTAATGTGGATCTTGGCTTATTATTTCTCATGTTTTTAAAAAACAAACATTAATCCCACTCAGCTCTTCCGTAATGTGTTGTGCTGCTATCGTGGTCTGTAGGCAGCCAGTTCTAGATTCATGGCACTCATCTCTGCCCTTTTTGCTGATGGTGCCTATTCCATTTCTGTTTGCTAAGTGCTTGTCCTCTGTGTTGGTCGCTTTGCCATTGGGCTTTGCAGCTATTAGCTGTGCAGTGGGATATTTAAAAAGGCAGTTGGGTCTCACAGGCACTCCTGTAAGGAGTGAGTTCTTTCTTGGAGGAAGTTCACCTTCCCTCAAAGACAAGTTTGTCTCTACTATCAAGTTTCAGTGGTGACTTGGGTATCTGTGGTTTTTATTTTAGTCACCTTCTCCTCTGGCCTTGTCACATGTCTGTGCTCTACACATTTTTTCATATTTATGTTCTTGTTTGTTGTTGATCTGTGCCACTGGTATTTCTGAGGGCTTTCAGTATAAGAACCTGGGTTTTGCACACGATTCTGGTGAGCTTTAGAACTCCTTCTGTACAGTATTTGACAAACCACCATCTTAAAGTGGAAAGCAGACATGAAGGTACATGAACATGTCCCTGGTATTTAGCCCCTGTAAAGACAAATCACATTTTATAAATATAGTTATGAATAAATTTGTTGATATTTTCATCACTGCAAATATAGCCTGCTGTTGGGATTGATTCTGGTATCTATGAAATGGTTGGCTTTTCTTCACTTGTGATGTTTTCTCCTTGACTGTATAATATGATTGTAAGTACCTTTTTTTTGTTGTTGTTTTGTTTTAGGGAACATTTTGCCTGAAATGTCGCTGTGCGTGAGGATAAAGTGTAAAGTGATGTTGTTTTGAATGTCCCTTCTTTGCTCATGAGGTTGATTCATATAACTTCCTAATAATGTTATGTGTTCCTCCCTATTTTCCTTTAGTATCTAAGACCAACCTGTTGAACGCTTCTGCAGCCTCAGAGTAATTTCATGATTACTTGCTCCTTCCATAAGAGGAACAACCTATAATTGTTAATTATTTCCTTAAATAGTTAGCATTTTTCATGGTGGTGTTCACCAGGACCTGTGTTCTAGCACCCACATGAGGAACAATGTGTGGAGAAAGAGAATTTATTTCTTCTTTTTTCCTTTTTCATGTTTATTTTTAATTTTTCTTGTCTTTGTATTTTTTGTCTTATTTCTTTTTTATCCTTTTTTTCATATTTTTCCTTTTTTATCCTCTTTTTACTTTTTAATTCTTTCTAATATTTCCTTTTTTCTTCTTTCTTCTTTTTTTTCTTCCTTTTCCTGTTTTTTTCTCTTTTTTTTTTTTCCTTCTTCTTCCTTCTTCTTCCTCTTCTTTCTAATTTTTTTCTCTATGACTTTTTTTCTGCTATTTTATATAAGAAGTCTTTCAGTCTAAGGCTGTGAGGTCCTTTCCAGCCTCTGTTACAAAACATAAGGATCTGCCTTACTGTTTCCTTTCCTCTTTAAGACTTAAGTGCTTATTCATTTCCCCCACTCCCACCCCCCCCTTCTCGCCTTCCCGGTTTCCCACTGGTATCTAAGGATGCAGTGCTTCTGGCGTTTGATACGCTTGGTCTTACACTTTCTATTTGAGCAGAGGTTCCTGTCATGGGATAGTTACAGGCTGCATTCCTGTGCTGGAAATAGATGCTTTCTGCATAACCTGCTTCCTTATACCATCTAAAGCCTCTGGTAAAGCACTGTCTCCACTACTATAGATAGAGCAGCATGGGAATCATCAGAAGCTGACAAAGGTGACAATGAGAATGTAAAAGCTTGCTAGGTTTCTAAGAGGTGGAAGTTCAGAGGGTCTGTTGGTATTGAGATACCTTCACTGTACTATTATTTTTATTTAAGCTAAAGGAGAGAACCTGTCTTTTTCTTATTAGATATAGACATATAAAAAACCTCAAACCAGATACCTTATGAGGCATAGAATGACTTGATATACACGCATTTGTAGTCTCTTCATTCTTCGCTGTGACCTTAATAGGAAATCATTCATCATGTGCTGCTTTTGGTTTTGCCAGAAGTTGTCTTCTCAAGAACAAAGCAGCAAACCCTCCAAATCTCAGAATGTATTCTGGTGATCATCAGTTGGCTGTTAAACTGTTGTTTTCTTCCTCATCAGAAAAAAGGGACTTACGGGGTTAATAAAAAAAGAAAAAAATAGTTACTCTGTATTTCAGGATCCTATAATATTAGGCAAGGACTGTTCTGTAGGCACCAGTTCCAAATTAATTTTTGCCTGTGATTCTGTCAACTGTGGTTTTTGCCAGTGGTTAAAAATGACTGCGGCTGACTTTGGGAAATGAACTTTTCTCGTACGGATATTTGCTTCCCATCTTTAGAACAGCACTTCCTTTGTGTCTTAATGATTCCAGCTCTTTGCTGCAGAGATAGCTTCAAGTGACAGGGCCCAGTTGTTGGAGGCTTGAATCATGACAAGCCTAGATTCAGCATCCTGCTCCTGCCAGAGGTTTCGGGTGTGAGCTTTGGCAGTTGCCTTGGCATCTCTTTGCTATCCATGAAATGGGATAATAAGCACGTCTGGCTGTACAAGAATATCCTCAGGGTACATCTTCAAGAATGGAGAGATATATATAGGCTGTGTATGTATCTTTTGAATACACTGCTTTTGAAGCTGACCTTAAATCGGGATTGCTGTGGTCCAGCCCTGCCCTCCTTTTCCTTTAAGCATGCTTTCCTCTGACTGCGAGTACCTTGAGGAGCTGCCCTGGCCATACTGATGGTGCTTTATTCATAGCGGTAGTTTGTGGTCAGCTCAGCTTCTTGGAATGTCTTACTGATCAGATTTGAATGCCAGTACCTGGGAAGGGCGGGGCAACTCAGGAGTTTGGATTTGCAATGGCTTTAAGTAGTCAAAATCCTGCAACCTAGAAAGAGACTGCGGTGTTAGTGATGAAAGAATGATGTTGAGTAAACGTCTGTATACAGAGCAGTACAAAGACCTTGTTCTCCACAGACTTGGTGTGCAGGTCCCCCTGGCTTGAAAGCTATTACAGAATGGTAACTTCAGTTAGAATTCTTAGTTTTCCCTAGTCTCCTCTAAGTACCTTGAGAAATTTTCAACCTCCACCCACAATCTATGTTCACCTCCCTGTGCTGAGTCTTCATGTTGTTCTTAAATACACAGGAGGATACTTTCCCTCTCTGTTTCTTTTCCAAGACGCTACAAGTGCAAGGCTCCTCCCCTCAAAAAAAAAGGCTGGGTGGAATTGAAAATTAGCATATTTGATTTGCCTTGGTCTGCAGCGTGCAGGGTGTGAGATATTGTAGCAAGCATGTTGATAATGCAGTGTTTCACTGAAGAGTAAATAGTTCTTAAAGACATCTCATAAGGAACAAATCCCTGGGAAAAGTAACTTTTTGCTGGCAAGCAGTCCTGCAGAGGGACCTGTGAGTTGCTGGGTCAACAGCAGGCTCGATCAATATGAGGCAGCAGTGTGCCCTGGCAGACGAGGGCAAACCACATCCTGTAGTGCATCAAACACAGCATAACCAGCCAGTCAAAAGAAGGTGATCATTCCACTATATTTAGCATTGGTACAGCTTCACTTAAGAGTATTGTATGCAGTTCTGGGCCCCACGACTTAAGAAGCATGTGAAGGGCTTTAAATATGTCCAGAGAAGGGCCCTCAAACTGATGGAATGGCTGGAAGGCATGTCCTGTGTGTAGCAACTAGGGACTCTGGGTTTATCTGGCATGAGGAAAAGGAGGTTGAGAGCCAACCTCAATGCCCTTTAGAGCTTCCTGAGGAAGGGAAGTGGTGCTGGTCTCATCTCCATGCTATCCAGTGACAGGATGCATGGGCATGGTTCAAATCTGTGTCAGGGGAGGTTCAGACTTGACATTGGGAAACATTTCTTTACTGAGAAGGTGGTCAAACACTGGAACAAGCTTTCTAGAGTGGCGGCTGGTGTCCCAGGCCTGTCAGTGTTTAAGAAGCATTTGGACAATGCCCTTAATAATTTGCTTTAACTTTTGGTCAGCCCTGAAGTGGTCAGGCAGCTGGACTAGGTGATTTTTGTTGGTCCCTTCCTCTTCCACTTTAGTTATTATTTTCTGTTGCCACTGGAGTCATTGGACTGTGCCAGGTACCAGAAAAGCACTAACCTTGGCAATCAAGCAACAACTAAGCAAAGTGAAAAGCAGCTTATTGAAGTGGCTAACACATGGAGGAGGAGACATTTGACCAAAGTCTCCTATTTTTACCCTAGTGTTAGAGAAACTGAAGACAGGTAAGTTGCAGACAGGATCATCAGCATGCAGTGAGGAAAAGCTGATGTGTAAGTCTTAAAGGTGGAAAGAGATGCTAAGCAGAGCAACAGAGAGAAAATCTTCCACAAACAGGCCAGGTAAGAGAAAATAAATAGGAATTCAGACCTAGAATTTCGTGGAAATGCAAATACATACAAGAGAAAAAAAAGCAAAGATGTAGGATGCAAACACTGTTGTTATGCCTGAGGGAAAGGAGCACAAAAGGGATGAAAGGGAAGGGCAGACAGGAGCAAGCCAGCTGTAGGAGTTTAGTCAGTTCAGAAGGCTGAGATTTTACTAAGCCAGGAAAAGGTAAATACATGCAAAAAAGGAGGAAGACCTTCTGATATGTATGCTTAAAGCCTAAAGATAAAGCTCTGCCTTGGTTGAGCTTTTAAACACTTTCTATTGCTGCTGTTTACACTAGATCAGGAAAGAGATTTCTCAGTACTGGATATATTGCAGGGAACACGGAAGACAGAGAAATGAGTGAAGATGGTCTGTTTTTTCACATGCACACTCTGTCACAAACAAGGTTGAATTATAGAAATACGCATATACAACTGGATCATAGTATGACTTTAGCTTTATATATAAAATAGCTTGCACTATCCCTTGTACTTTCTGTCTTCAGTTTTATCTTAGTATTTTTCTTATGTACTGGATGACTCAGTGCTGTTAAGGTGTAGCGTATTGCTTTGTTTTCTTGCCTGGTTTTGTGCATTTGTAGAATGTAACAGTTGTAGTAAAAAAACCCTCACCACCAAACAAAACCAACCAAAAAAAAAAAAAACCAACCCAAAAAACCCCCCGGAACCTACTGTGAATGTTGTTGAGCATTGCCTGAGAGCTGCAAAAGCTGTGTGTGGAATGATGAAAATTTTTGAGCATTTTGGGATCCTTTTTTCAATGACTGCATGAGGGAAGCCTTTAAAGTGAGCTTCTACGGCATTTCCTCTTAGCCATGCTGCTTTGATTATTGCATTTGTGTTGACTGCTGTTCAGCTGACAACGTCAGTCAAACTCCCTCTAATGTCTTTAGCTGTCTCAGCTTCAGAGGCCTGGCTCTCAGATAAGGCATGTAATTTATCCTGCTTGCTATTATGATTCCAGGGACACCTGTGCCTGATCTTAAGAATCAAGTTCAGTTGTGTGCAAAAAAGAAAATCATATTTACTTAATCCTGATAGGCATAAAATAAAAATGATGGTCATTGATACATGAATATTCTGCTGCTCAGTCAAGTCATGGCCCCTTTATGATGGGAGTCCATAAATTTCCTTGTAGAACGCTCTGCACTGGAAAAGACAGCCAGGGCCTTTTGCACATACCTAAGGTTCATGAGTGCAGCTGGCAAACTACCATGACCTGACTTGTGAATATTCACTTTCTGTTACTGTTGGTGGTATGTACTTGAGGTTACTCTTCTTGCTGCAGGGGTGAAGATATGACCATCCAGCTCCAATTCCTTTATCATTTAAAATTCTGCCAAAGCAGAATAATTCAGTTCTGATTTTCTTTTGGACTTTTATGGTTGACCTCATTAAAGATTTCTCATGCCTTTTCCATGTTCCATCCACCCAGACTCCAAGATCTCCCTTACATCCCTTTCACAGGGCCATGCAGGATAAGAACACAGCACGCAGACTGCAAGCCCAGTGTAATGTGCCTACCTGTTCTTCACACAGGCTCCGGGTCAGTTTTGCAGACTGTTCCATCTTGCTGCTATTGATACCCCAAATACATGTTGCTATGTGTTGAGTTTCCAGGACTCATGGCACCGTGCGTGCTCCCTTCCCTTCCCTCAGATTTCACTGAAGTTGATAGTCTGGTTGCATAAATCTTATTTCTATAGAAATCCAGAGTGATCTGGGGAGAGAGTGGTAAGAAGCCGTTGCTGTTGCCATGTTGCAAATTCCTTTATAGCAAAGAATTAGATTTTTTTTGTTTGGTTGTTCTTTGTTCAGGAAGTGCGGAGGCAGAGAGGCCACCAGGATAAACTAGAATTGATCACTGAATGACTTAGGGTTATCACTGACTGTATTTCTTTTAGAGCTTGAAAAGGAAGCTCCGCTAACTTTTCCGTGTTCACCCCCTTCTCTGACTCTTGTAACAGCTTTGAGTGTTCACTTACATGTACTGACATGCTGAAATGAGACTGCTAAACATCTCAGGGAGACCCGATCCTATTAGCAACAGAAGAGTTGCTCGTTTTTTACTTTTTTTTAATTCTGTAAGAACTATGCCATGGGTTTTTATTTTGGACTGTAGCGAGTTGTTTTTCCTGTGAGCCAATGCTAGTTTAACATAGAATATGCTTACTTGCTGTGAGAAGAAGCTGTTGTCAACCTGCATGGCTACCCATATTAGCCTTGAAAAGATGAATTATGTCAGGGTTTGAAAATTTGTTTGATTTTGTAAGAATGAAAGACATGTACAGCACTGTAAAGGTATGTGCATAGGATTCTTTAACTTGATAATCAAAATTAATTGTGTTTCATAGTCACGTGAATACTGGAAGTTTGGAGGTTAAAAAGATTTCAATTCTTTCAGGAGTTCCCTCCAAACAGCTCTTCAGCATTATTAGCACCCAAGGAACAAACCCATGTTTGTTTTCTTCATATTTTATCTTTTTTATAATATAATAGTAAAAGATACAACAGAACACTGCAGAGGAAGTGTTTTCACAGTATCACAGTATCACAGTATGTTAGAGATTGGAAAGGACCTGAAAAGATCATCTAGTCCAATCCCCCTGCCGGAGCAGGAACCCCTAGATGAGGTTACACAGGAGTGTCTAGGCGGGTTTTGAATGTCTCCAGAGACAAGCTTATGCTTGCCATTTGAAGAGCTTGTGACAAGGAAGTTAGAGATAATGTGAATAATAATCCTTTAAAATCCGAAGGAAAATAAACACCATGTATGTCTGTTATAGAATGAAACATCTGGGTGGGCTCAGCCCAAGGACAAGACTGTAACAGTTAAGGGCTCTAACAATAAAGCAATCGTTTGGGGATGTGGCCAGTTGTAGCACCGTTTTGCTTGGTAAATTGCCATTTTCCATTGAAAGTAGTAATTTATTCAGTATTTTAATGAAAAGTTTTATTAATCAGACAAATAAACATTGTTCATATGCTCTTTTAGCACTTAAGGGAACAAGAGCTGCTAAAGTCAGACTCCTGTCCAAAATGTTTTATTCACTCTTATTACAGTAGCATCTGAGATGCCTTCAACTATGGTTTGAGGGAGCAAAACGATATTTCTTTCTTCTTCTTCCCTTTATTTTCTCTCCCCTGTTCTCTAATGATTGGTTTTGTGCCAAGTTTCGTGGACTCTCTTCCTCACTGGGGCTATAAAAAGGAAACAGTATTGTAGGAAAGCTGTAGTGAGGGAGTTTCTACCATCTCTGTAAGCAATCTATTCCAGTGTTTAATTCTTCTTCTACCAAAGGCTTTTTTTTTTTCCCCCTTATATTCAGAACAAATTTTCCCTTGAGGAACTTATTTCTATTGCTTTTTGTGTCAACACGCATCCTTGTGAACAAAGTGCCACCATCATCTGTAACTGCCTTTTAGTTATTGGAAGACATTAATTAGCTTTCTGGAAAATGAGAGTCATTTAGCTGTTAGGCAGGGCATCTGTCCTGACCACAGTGTCTTCCTAAATCCCTAATATTAACATTTTATGAGCTGACAGTTTTATTTCAAAATAGCATGTGCCATCTCTTGAGGGTATCTTCATTTGGAATTCTGTCCCTAAGCATGTATCTTTTCTCTTCTATAATAGAAGTCAGTGGTTTAAGATTTCCTAGTATTGAGAATTGTGCATCAATAATGTGCTTTGACTTTTCATTTCGAAAGGTCCCTGGTTGCTTTAAAAATGAGGTTTACAGATTGTGCATAAGAACTACTGGTGACCAGCCTATGACATCTGAGAGGGAATCTGGTTGACAGAACTTTGCAGCAGTAACCTAGTAGTGTACCATGTCAGGCCTTAAGTAGTCTGGGTTTTTTTTAACTACTTGAGAATGTAGGACACTGTTTAGAAATCTGTTCTGGATTCTTTGGCTCTTCAGTATTTGTTCTTTATATTAAAATAAAAATAACTGGACCTTAAATATGAAGGATGTTTAAAATGTATGAAGATAGTTCTGTGATAGACATTTTGAAGGCTCTGGTGCCTGGGAACAATTTGTTAGGGAACAATTACAGTATCACAGTATCACAGTATGTTAGAGATTGGAAGGGACCTCAAAAGATCATCTAGTCCAATCCCCTTGCCGGAGCAGGAACACCTAGATGAGGTTACATAGGAATGTGTCCAGGCGGGTTTTGAATGTCTCCAGAGAAGGAGACTCCACAACCTCCCTGGGCAGCCTGTTCCAGTGTTCTGTCACCCTCACTGAGAAGAAGTTTCTTCTCAAGTTTAAGTGGAACCTCTTGTGTTCCAGTTTATACCCATTACCCCTTGTCCTATCATTGTTTGCCATTGAGAAGAGCCTGGCTCCATCCTCATGACACTCCCCCTTTATATATTTATATACACTAATAAGGTCCCCCCACAGTCTCCTCTTCTCCAAACTATAGAGACCCAGCTCCCTCAGCCTTTCCTCATAAGGGAGATGCTCCACTCCCTTAATCATCTTAGTTGCCCTGCGCTGGACTCTCTCCAGCATTCATAGGAAAGAATTCATTACTCCCCCCTTCCCACCTACAGCTTGTAATGATGTAGTCTTTTAGACTCAGAGATCATCAGTATATGAGAGAGACTGTATAAACATAGCAGATCTATTAGGTAGGGACAAAACTGAGACACCTATATAAATGGACCTAAAAGTGCTACAGAACAGCAATAGGCAGTCTTTGGGAGGCACTAAACTGGAATAATCTTTGAAATTATCAAGACACTTTCTTAGTCTTTTTTTGCAGCATAATACATAAACCTGGCATCAAATTACAGGGCAGGGGCAAAGCATCATTCTGTTTGGAAAAATACTCTTTGTACAAAGAGAAACTGCACCTTCCAGTTCATCAGCTCTGCTTGCTTTGTATGTTTAGAGATCCATAACTTCTGAGTCTGTTGATGAATCATTTATTGCTTTTTGTTTCCTTCAAACCTGCAGAGTTCCAGTGGTACAGCTGTTAGGGAGTGAGGAGAGTTTTCTTCTTTATTTTCAGTCTCAGGACAAATTGCTCACAATAGTTAAAATTTCTGAAACTTTGTTTTCAGTGTAAACAGCAGAAGGCATTCAAGTTGACTTAAAAGAAGAAAACACAGGGAACTGAGGTGACTTAATTTAGCAATCCTTGGAATGCAAGAAACATAGGATTTTAGAGTGTAGTTTATGCATCAGGACTTGCTTGTAAGAATCTTTAAAGCTGTGTATCTGAGTATAGCGTTTCTTCAAAAGAGACAAACATACAATCTTTTCATTATTGTATCTGCCAAATTATCTTGCTTCAGCTTGCAGTAGAAGGTAGTAACCCCATTACTATAACCATTTAATATAACACTTTCCATGCTATTGGAATAGAAACACTATTAGTGTTTAGAAGTACTATACAGAAGTGTCCTGTAATAAAATCAATGGCACAGAAGGAGGTGGGGGAGAAAAGTTGGGTTACAGATATGGTACAGGATGATGAGTTTATAAAACTCTTCTGAAAAGTGTCTGGGTGGCCTGATAGAATTTTATGTTGCTCCATCCTTGGCGGTGTTCAAGGCCAGGTTGGATGAGGCCTTGGGTGACATGGTTTAGTGTGGGGTGTCCCTGCCCATGGCAGGGGGGTTGGAACTAGATGATCTTAAGGTCCTTTCCAACCCTAACTATTCTATGATTCTATGATTCTTCTGGCCAGATGCTTGGTGGAAGAGGGACTAGTGTGACATAAGAAATGAGCATATTGGAAAAACATGCTCATAGAAGGAGAACCTATAGGCTAGATAAAATTCAGAAAGCAGAGTGCCCAAACCTGTATAGATCTGAGATTAGAGGGTTAAAACAACAACAAAAGCAAACACAACTTTACCACATAGGTTGTGTTATTGCAGATTTACTATTAACTTGTTCTTCTGGAATGAAGAAGTCTGGAAGGCTGTTTCAGTAAAATTAGGTTAGGTTTGAAATTAGTCCAGATTTTAGGACATTTAGGAGAGAACAGAGGAAGATCATATGCGTATAATTGCTACGGGCATCAGATTTGACTCCTACAAGACATATTTGGACCAAAGCTAGCACTATCTACCCTTACTTGGTATTGCATTTTGGAAGCCTTTACTTTGATTCATGTTGTTTAAAAACCCATCCATTTATACATCATTTACTAAGCATTTATGGCCATGTATTTGATAGATTCTTCTGAACCAATCTGCAGAGGATAGCACGAAGCATCATGTTGGTTGCTTCTGAAACAAAAGCAGCATCCCAATTAATTTGTAAATGGAAAATATCTGCCTGTGATGAATTAACAAAGTGCTGCTTCTAAAGGCCAATTGATACTACAAACTGTATCTACCGCATACTTATTACATGCTTAAGTAGATCAGAGCAGATTGAATGACACAAGTAGTTTTCCCCTCCAAAAAACACTTTTTTGTCTCTCTGTCAGATACCACTATGAAGAATTTTTTGCCAGGTTCTTAGTTTCTGGCTGCTGATCAAGAGTGTCTTGGTTTTCTCATCTCCAAGAGACACTGATGGTATGCATAAACTTTTTCAAAACTCAAGTGCATGTGGGCTTGGCTTTTGGGAAAGAGTCAAACATGCTTGCATCCATTCTTTACACCCCGTATTAGGCTCTGAATGCCTGGTATTGCTGCTAGCACGCAAGATTCTTACCAAGTGTAAATGAGTCCTCCTTAATGCAGATAAGGTCATAAAACTATGTTTTGCTGTTATGCTTCTGCCTTTACGAAAACTTATTAATATACTGTAGAAAGTTAAGTAGCTCCCACTGTAAATGAGGTATTTGAATTGCTGCATGGGTTTTTGTGGCTTGACAGACAGGGTCATGTCAAACTGTACTCTGATTCTTTTTCCTTTCCTTTCTTCCTTTGTAATTTTAAATCTCTCACACACTTGTAATAGGAGCTGACAACGAACACAAAGCTCATGAATAGCAGCACCATTACATAAACCTGCTGGATTATAGTAAGAGATTTACCTTGGTTTCATTTTTACACACGTCCTTGTATCTCAGGAAGAATAGATGAGAACCATTTAGCCTCATTCCTGTGAGATGAGCAAGGTGGCTAACATATCTGCCTCCTCTTGGGATTTGTATCTTATTATGTTGTTGTTGGCAAAGCAAAAAGCATTAATTGCATGACAGTTACGTTACAGGCACATCATATTTTAAATGTTGAGGTTAATCATGTCCCACATTGTTACTACACAGCATGCAAGAAGTGAGGATAGATAAGCTTTATTGCAAGAGTAGATGCTCAGATAGCATTGTTTTTAGAAATCCAAAGAGTTTCAAGACAGGAAGGAGCCTGTAGACTTTTCTTTGGCTAGATGTTGAAGTTTGTTAGAAGCCGTAGAAAGAGTTCAGCCCAAACCAGCAGGATAAAATGTGGCTGTTAGGCAGTAGTATGATCAGAACTTGAGAAGTGCTGTTAATGGCACTTCAGATACATTTGAGTTCTCTTGAATCATTCAAAAACTGTTTCTCATGAACTCGGGAATGTCTCCCTTGAAAGACAAAAGCCTGTATGTGTGGGAAATTGTTAGGCAATGTAGCTTGTTGCCACAGTTGGTAGACCTTAGGAGGGTCAGGAGTAGGCTGGGGACTGAAGAGGCTGTAGAGCCTAGATCCCACCCTTGTTTCCAGACATGGGTCACGCTGGGGCCCCAAGTGGAAGAAAAGCTTGTGCTGTGGTTTGAACTCAACCTACTCTGCTGACATTGTTCAGCTGTAATGCTACTGACTCTGGGCAGGTACTTAATCCATTTGGCAGTTTGAATCTCCTTATGAAAGCTGTTTATTTTTCACCCGGAGGTGGAATCTGGGATTAAGTAAGTTTTGCTTGGAAATGCTCCTGGTAAAGAGCCCTTTGATAACTCTCACTTTTCTGAGGTGTTGGCTCTCCAGTAAGACAATCAGGCTGCCTCTTTCAGTGATGTCTTAAATTGGAGGCTGGGCTGGTGGTGAGTTAATGAAGAAGGGAGCCAAAAATAATGGTGTAAGTTTGCTGTCCATTGTAGGCTTCTGGGTTTCTGCCAGCCCTGACATAGTGGTTTTAAATGTCCTCATTCATGGAGTCACACCTGTTTATGCTCAAGTGCCAAAAAATGAATGTTTTAGCAATGAAGGAATTCCCTCAATTGTGAAAGGAATGTGCCTAGAAGTGTTCTTTCATGACATAACTGAGCAGGTTTCAGAGATGTATGCTGCCTTTTAAAAATGGATGCTCACATCATTCTCTTGGTTCTTTCTTTTCATGGAGCCATTTTAAAGGGTTTTTTAAAAATTTATTAGCATTTTTGGGGTTTTTTGGAGTTGTATGGGGTTTTTTGGGGTTTTTTTGGTTTTTTTTTTTTTTGTTTGGTTGGGTTTTTATTTTTAAAGTTTAATAGTTCTGCTAATACATAGATACCAGCTGTCAGTTAATTCAGAGCAGCAGATTGCTGATGAAAAACAGCCTCTTTAGAACAGAGGTCACAGAATATCCATCTGATTTCATTCAAGGGACTGACTGGTACACACTGGATATGGTTAGAAGAGCTCTTGCATTAATGAAGTCTTTCTACACCATCTAAGAAGAAGGGATGCCATCTTGCATGATAGGCAAAAACCTGCTGTTTGCTAGCTTTCTTTAATTTGTAGTCAATATGGAAGACATAAAAATCTGAATTGTCATTTAAAGTACAAGTGGAAGAGAAACACTCAGATCATGCACCTTACCTCTGCAAAATATAGGTGGTATGCACCTTACATCTGCAAAATATAAGTGGTATGCACCTTACCTCTGCAAAATATAGGTGGTAAATAAGAGCCCTTTGCACTTCCTTACTCCTGCTCTCTTTTTTTAGTTTTTAATTATTAAAGTGTGCTTTTGGATATCTGATTTGTGATATTTCATCCCATGGGGGCTATCAGGGATATGATGTTGCTGCCTTCCTGACCATGGTTGACAGCTTTCTACTCCCTTGATCTTTTGTTTTCTCTGTGCGTGCAGTAAAAAGCACTTCTCTGAATATTCTTTTTTTCGTGTATTGGGAGGGGACAGCAGTCGGTACTGCACATTTATTTTCATCATTGATTGCTAAGGATTAGTTTGGCTTATGTTGGCCACTTTACAAGGAGTCTATGACTTGAAGATGGTCTTATTGATGATTTTACAGGTAACCAATGTTAACCTCATGCTGCTGTAGTGAGAAAACTCCCTTTCCTTCTACAGGTGCAAATTAAAACTACAAGGGTTTTCCTGTTAGGCTGTGAAATGTTGAACTTTTCAGAGACTATGTTTTGGATCTGAAATGGAAAAACAGAATAGGAATGAAGAAGAGAGGTCTGATGAATCTGAATGACTTCACTTTCATAAAGGTGAGGTATTGATAGAAACATCTGTTTGGGCACATTCTGTTCTCTTGCCTCTCATATTTTCTATTTTCTCCCACCTGCTAGTGGGAGAAATGGTAAGGTAGTTCTTGGACTTTTAAAAAATGTCCAATATAGTTATTCTATTCTAAGCCAGCTATTGATGTCTTGTTTTCTACCTGTGGTCTGTTGTGTGGGTTGACTTGATCTCCATATATACAATGCCAAGCACAAAAAGTGTCTGACTTCTAGGGCTTTTCAGATTCTGGATTTTAGTTCTTAAGGTTGAAAATATCATAGGATTTCTCTTTTTTATAAAGTTACGTTTTTCTTTTGCTTTGGAAACTGAGACATTCTTTCTGCTCAGCCTTAAGGCCCCTGAAGGACAAGTGGTATGAAGGTGTGATATAATCACAATTTCTTAGCTTTAGGACCCAATACTGCACTTTGACACTCATCTTCCATGTCTCTTGTGCATTAACATATCATGTAATCATCAGCATCTGATTACAGTGGGTTAAGGTCCCTGATATATAATTTATAACTAATTCCTTTGTACAATTCTGAGACAGAATCTCATTCTGTCTGTAGTGTGTAATCCTAAATGAGAAGTCTTAGCCACACAGGCACTGCAAATGATTTTTAATAGAAATCCCAGGAACTAAATGACTTCGGCATTGGGAAGTCTCATATAAAACAGGATCTTTTTTTCTTGATAATCCATTCAGTGAGGACCTGTATTGGAAGGATAAACTGTTCTTATTGGTACATGTAAGTATAAACTAGTAAGAATTGAGGCTATTAAAATGAGATACAAAATTGTTCAGGAAACCTATCTTGTTTCTGTCCAATCCTGTGATGGGCGGAATGCTTTGGATTTACAAGATGCAAGCTGGGAGTTTGGAAGTCCCCAGCATGTGGGTTAGAACCTTAAGACCACCCAGATTTTTGGTTACAAAGCCTGGAACCTTGGGAGCCCTGGGAACTCCAAGTATTTTTACTTGCTGGAGTGTAGGCTCTTTGTTGTAGAACCAGGAGCATGAAAGTGAGAACTTCATGGTTTCATCTCTTATGTGATATTAATTTCAGTTCGATTTTTTTTAGACATTCTTTTCCCTTTAAGCTATCCCAAAATCAGTTGTGTGGGTTTTTTTTTAAATCTGAGTTTTCATCTGTATACAACTGTATGCCAGAGTTACAAGCTATTCTTTGCAATTCTTGTTCCATATCTCCTTCTCATGGCTTTCCAGGGTTTGGAGCAGTGACTGGAAAGATATAGTCAGTGAGTGTATACTTAGCAGTCTGGGCTCTTTGTCTGATTAGTGTACCCTGAGGAAGGTTTGTATAATTGAGTTCTTGGTTAATATCATTCAAAAGAAAAGAATGAGTTTAAGAACCATGTCCCTTGAACACTTGATAGTGTATGCATTTGTTTGGCTCTCTGCAGGGCTCAGTATTGTTCTGAACTCATGTGGCAGGGTTACTAAAACTCATGATTTCTGAAAGCAATTAATTTGAGAATGGCCTCACCTAGTATATAGCTGAGGCTATGTGAGGCACAGATTTGGTTTGCTTCTCTGCCAGCAATTTCATATTCATCCTCAGCAAATGTCTCGGTCCTCAAGTTCCCCATATTTAAAATGGTAACAGTAGCACTATCCTACATAATAGAAATTGCACGGTAAAATATATAATAAGTTGTAAAATGGCTCATATATTGTAGTGATTGGATTTTTTTTTCCTTTTTTAAAAACTCTTAAGAGTTTCATATTTCATGTTCAGGAATCATAGGGAAACATAAAAAAGCCTAAGATATTTTTTCTCAGCCTTCAGTGTTTCTTCCTGTTCTTGCATGCTGTAGTTCTTCTCCCTCTCACTGGATCAGCAAGATCATTTAAAAGGAATGTCTTGTAAAATGATTTGGAACATTTACAAGGGGAAAATAAGTATAATTTTTATATACTACTGAAATACATTTTGTATCTGTATTATGTCTGTATAAATACATGGTTATAAATATGTGTATAAACTTGGTCAGGTTTTGCTCTGTTTTGCAGCATGGTTTCACAAGCCAGTTGTGCAAAACCAGCTAAACAGGGAAACAAGCAGAGGGGATCAGGAGCACTGTAGCTGGGCATAATTGGCACTGAAGTTCTGCTGAGATAAAACTAAGGGCTAAGAAAAATATTAAATATTTTGTGATGTCCAATAAAAAATTAAGTTGTTGGCTCTATATTTTGAGGACTATGGTGTACTGTTCCCGGAAGGGAACCAAGGGAATCAGTTTTGGTAGGAGAACCAGTCTGTATGTTTGGGCCTTATTACAAATACCCTTCCTTTCCATTTTTCTGCTACACTCATTGTGACATCCATTTTCATACCTAGTATCTGAAAGTGGCCTAAATTCTTGCCCTTAATACATGGCTGAGCCTTTCAGATGCGATGGACTGTTGTTCATTACCTTGTCCCAGGCATTTGTGTGTGGGATTGAAATTATTTTCTTGATGTGGATGCATCTTTCAGATGCAAAATTCTGTGATTCAGTAATCAAAGATTAATGAAGTACAGAGTGAGCTTCTGATTGTTTTTCATACCCTAATTACTTAACAGGTGAGATCTGTAGTGAAGCAGAATGCTTTTGTTCTTGTGCTGAGGTTACACTGTCAAGTGGGACCACTGTAAGGTGCTCTTGAATGGCCTTGTAGCATCACATACCACTGAAGTCTTGGATGGGAAGCAGCGGTAAGTGCAATGGCCAGTCAAAATACAGCTGGATGAACTGGATACAGCTTTTTCACTGCTTATTATTTTCAACAAATTAGCAGTTCTGTGTGATTTATTAACTGAGCTATATAAATACTGAGTTAGAGTTCCAGCGGGAGGAAGTGACATTTAATCTGTAAAAGTTGCTCTGTGGCCACAAATTCAAGTGGTGGAAGGTTAGCAGAGCTTGTAAAGTCTCTCTGGTGGCAAGAACATAACTGTAAGAGAGTCATATGTTTCCTTTGTACACAGTGAGAGGGGACGCTGATCTGGAATTGTGTTTGCCCTGCTTCTTAATGCTAAGGCTCGTATTTTGAAGCTGACTATTGGCTTCAGGCTCCAGCTTGTGTGTCTGGTTGTTTGTTCTGAAGTATAAACTATGATGTAGACCAGTCATGGAGAACTATTAATGAAGATACATTACAGGCAATGGCAAGGAAAACTAATCTTTTGTAGTATGTGAAGGCAAAAACAGAAAGCTGGAAAAAACCTCAATAAGGTCTGCTAATGAAAACTTGAAAAATAAAGCTTGGAAGGACAGGGGACAGTTGTGTTGCCTTTTTTTTTTTTTTTTTCTATTTTTTTTTTCTTTTTTTTTTTTTTTATCACCGATAGAAATGTTTACACTGTTTACAAACTCTGACTGAATTTGTGGAGACTTTTTTGTTTATTACAAAATACTATATACAAGTGGGAATGGGTTTAAACTTAAACAGGGGAAGTTTAGGTTAGATAAAAGGAAGAAGTCCTTTACTGTGAAGGTGGTGAGGCACTGGAATGGGTTGCCCAAGGGCGTTGTGAATGCTCCATCCGTGGCAGTGTTCAAGGCCAGGTTGAACAGAGCCTTGGGTGGCATGGTTTAGTGTGAGGTGTCCCTGCCCATGGCAGGGGGTTGGAGCTAGATGATCTTAAGGCCCTTTCCAACCCTAACTGTGCTATGATTCTGTTTCAGGTTTTTATCCTTGAGAAGGGCAGATTAATTATTATTGTCATGAAACTTCATAAGGGAAATTAAGGCAGATACTTGTATTTCATTAGTTTTCACAAGTGCACACCTTTTTTCTTTTTTTTTAGTTTGCTGTAGTTATTCTACATCAAAGTAAACCAAACACATTGGTGCAACAGGAAAAAAATGCTTTCAAATGCTAGAACATTCTTATAATTACTTGTCAGAGAGCTCAATTTTGTGTGATTAAGTAAAAACCACTGAAAGTATCTAACTACAGTGTACAGTCGCAGTGGCACAACTTTACTCTGCCAGTAAGTGAACTGCAAACAGAAGAGTTTTTTCAGACTTGTAAAACTGTACGTGGGCATTTGCGTTGTGTTTGAATACCCTGCATGCTCCAGTGTACGAGGCAGGTACCTGGCTGTGGCCTACAAGTCTCTTCCAGGTTTCTTTCCGAGAAAGTTGGTTCTTGATGACTGCTTACATTGAAGTTTGTGCACCATAGATTTGTACAGAAGTGCCCCACTCTACTTTGTTCACTGCTAATTTCTCTTTTTTCACTTTTGTATTTTGTGTGTAGCCTTTACTACTGCTATTATACGCACTGCTGAGTGGTCGTCTTGCAGTTGCCTTTCTGATGGACACATTTGATGCAGGCAGTTCTGAAATTACTTTTGAAAAGCGAAGTGAGCAAACACTGTTGGTACAGACTTGGGCCTGCCTATTGTTAATATAGTATTCTAGAGTAGAAGAGAAGAGAGAAAGATACAACATGTACAAGCATTGGGTATTTCATGGCAGGAAGGACTTTATGATGGAGGGATCTTTTCTCAGGAAAAAAAACCTGTCAAGAAAGGTACAGCACTGCTTAAGGTTTTGATTCTAATGTTACATAAAAATTACAGAATTTTAAGGGGCTTTTGGACATAGATACCTAAGATTAAATAAATCTTATATTATCTTTTCTCAAAGATACCTGATAAAATAATTAACAGTGCATTATAATGTGCATGTGAAAGGGTCAGTTGAAAATTGTGCATAAGTTTTGCTTTTCCTGATAGCCATATTTCTTTCATAGTGGTCTCCTAATATGTTTTTTTTTAATCTACAAAAAGAAAAGAATAACCTGCATTTTAAATCTCCTGTATCCCTTAGCACCATCAGTGTGCAACTTTTATGCTTATGACAAAATGACAAATTTGGAAGCACCAGGCATGACTTGAAGTATTTTGTTTCCTTCCCTCTAGGCACTTGTGCACACAGGTACATGTGGAAAGTTGTGCCTTCTCCATTTCAGAGTCCTAGCAAGTACGTTGTGCTACTATCTGGAAAAGAAATGTCATGTTTGGGTCAGTGTTTCTAATGCACAGACTACCAGTGATATAAAATGGCTTATTGCCATACATGAGAATGACCTCTGACATATTAGTTACATAGAATGTGAATAGCTGCAGTTTCAGATATCCTTTTGTTTCAAGAGTGTTAAGAATAGAGCGATGACCCCATAAGAGACAGCAGCTCTGCTTTTCTGGTTGTGGTTAATTATATCAGAGTTGATGGTGTCATATTAGGTGCATGTATAACTGAGACATGTGCCTATTCAGTGTATCCTGGGTGCTAATCTATTGCAGTTACTTGTCCCATAGCATTTGTTTAAGCCAGAAAAAAAATGTAAGTCACTGTTAATTTAATGAGCCAAGGAGAGGTTAGCACCTGCCTATCTAATACACACTTTTCCAGTGTTTTATTGGATTAAAGGAGTATCAGTACCTCACAGTCCTTGCTCATAAACAGTACTTGACATTTAAAGAGATTTTCTGTTGTGCACTTGTATAGTCAAGAGTAATTCTAATCCTATTAAAGATATTATGTCATGGAGGCGTGCCCTGCGGGAGAAGGCTGCTGCTAACTGGCCCAATGGAAAGCAAAGGGGAGGGGCAAGCAGGAGGGTGGATTTATTACTCGATACTTAGGTCAGGGATTTCTGTGGGAAATGCCCAGTGGTTGCAGTTGCCGATGATTTCACGGCAACAGCACTGAAACACAGAGTGCTGTCTGATAGCTGGTTACTGAATGAGATACTGCAAATGGGTGGAAGGGAAAAAGGCAGCATGTGAGAGAGAGAGTCAGACACAGAGAGGGAAGCTGAGAGCAAGGAAAGTGCTCTAGCTGGAGGAGTCTCCCAGGTGTACTGCAGAAGATTTTTGGAAATGGATGCAAGGACCATCTGCTGCCTATAGATTAGAGGGCTGTAGATTAAGAGTGGAAAGAGCTTATGGCTCTTTTGAATAAAAATCAAAGTTCTGCATAACTGATTCATCAAGATAAATCATGAGTATGCTCTTGCATGGGATATTAATGTATAAATCCATGCTACAGATAGACAGAGTGAAGACTACATCGTTATAAAAAATAAAGCCAGCAACGATGCAGTGAATAAATTCTGCAGTGGTTATCTGATTTATGTACGAAGAAAAAGAAGCAAAACACAGAGAGCTGTTATTATACTATGGCATTTGCAAGGCACTGCATTTAATGCTGAGAGATGCTATACATTAAATCTGACAACTGTGAAAAGAGAGATCATGGAGAAGTCAAGTAGTGAGGATTCTTCAATTCACCGGAGTCCATCTTTGGATAGCAAAGACTCAGATTTTGCTAAACCTTCTACCTCAGGGAGGCAGTTTGGTCGAGGTTTTACTGCTGGAGCTTTCTATGGTACAACTGGATCACGTACACAGAGCCGCACTGGGCTCGGAACTGGGACCGGCATTGGGACTGGCGTAAAAAGTGACAAATACAGTGCACCCAAAGGCAGCAAATACGTGGTCTTTTACCTGGATCTATCCTTTGTTTTCCTTTTAGAATTTAAGAAGTGCAACATGGCAAGAGGCTGCCTGTGTTGTTTGAAATACATGATGTTCCTTTTCAATTTAATATTTTGGGTGAGTACTGCCTTTTCAGTTCCCTTCATTTGTTAGTGTGTCCTGTACTGCTGCATTATGTGTACAGTGCATCTTTGAAGCAGTACTGTAACTCCCCCCCTCCACTCCATTTCTCTCATACCTGCTTTGAATATTTTCAGTGTTAAACTTGTGTCTATTAGGAAAATGTACATGCTTTCTATGTATTTATTACTACCTGATTACTGTAGTTTGGCTACTAATTCCTCAAACTTGCTTTTCTAAAATGTATTTTGAAATAGATTATCTAAGAAAGGGCAGAATTGTTCCCCTTTAAGGAAGAGAACAATTACTGTAGCATTAAGATCCTGCAGTGGCAGGATTTTTGCATTCTGTTGTAATACATTGTGTTGCATTAAGCTGCAGGTTAATTTAAATTTTAAGTACATTCTCATTGTCATCATGAATCTTATTTGTTTTTTGTAAACTTCATTTGACAAACTGCTTTTTCATTTGGAGAAAGTTCTGTCACATTTCTCCAGTTAAAAAAACAAAACAAAACAAACCCCACAAAAAACCCCAAAAACCCAAACAAAACATGTAAGCAGGTATGTTCGAAACTCTGAAGTTATCAGCGTAAATGTGAGATGACTGAAATGGTGAATTAATCTGAATTCAGTTTCAGCTGCAGTTGTCCACATTGGTGTGTGAAGTTAGAGATTTGCACTTGCTTGTGAGGGATCAAAACTGATTTTCCTCTATCAGCCAACAGGTATGAGGAGTTGTAACAATTCCTCAGCAAGCAAGTTAAAAGCATAATGGCTACTTTGAGCAAAGTATTGTCATGTGTATGGGAGGAAGGAAAAGTTAAGTCATCTGACAGCTGAGCATCCTTGAGTGAGTAATATTGTTGAGGAAATCACAGGCTAATTGAAACCCTGAGTATGCATGAATATAGCTCAATGTGAAATGGTTTGCTTAGTTTGAAATCAAAGATCACTGCTTTCCTGATGGTTGCATAGCTTGGGCATTTGAACAAAATCAGTCATGATCATGATCCAGAAACACGCAGTAAGCTTCATATATAAATTAAAATGCCATCCCTGGATTTATTTTGGAGAAAGGGGCATTAACAGTCTAGTTCAGATGTCTACCTCTGGTGCAGAGAGATCATTGTTCAAATTAGGAGTCTTACTAGCAGCTTCTTTGTTTATCTTGACCCACTTAGTGAAAAAACCTTTAAGAGCATGAGTTAATGGGAGATTTGGTACTCATGCAACAGCAAGTTTTTTCAGTAATAGACTTAAATGCTACAATCACTGAACTTGCAGGTGTCTTACTTAAATGGGAAAGTAGAAATATCACTGAAGAATCCTTGATTGAAGCTCATTTGTCATTTTTTTTTCTTTATTTTTTCTGCACCAGAAAGTTGCCTTAACTGTTCCTAGAAGAACTCATTTTGAACACACTGGATTTGTATCAAATTGGTGCATTACTTTGACATTTTGAAAGTATTTTTTTCATATGCTGTATGTTGTGATTAGCTTTGGAACAGCTTTTATCTGATTACTCATGTCCTTTGTCATTAAGTATCTCTTACCCTTCACCTCCTTAGTGACAATGTCTTTCTTTGCTTTTATCTCCCTCCCATTCAGCAATTTTCTTGACTATGCATCAGACCTTCAGAGTCTGGTTTTCCGTTCCTTGAACTCGCAAAAATACTTCAGACCTCATCTGTGTGCTCATCTCTGTTTGCTCAGCTCCCACTGGACTTTAAACGAGCACATTGCTTCTTAGGTTAAAACTAGCCTACCATCTGGAACAGTTCTCTAGTGCCCAGTGCTTCTTGAACTCTTACCTCTTAATCCACTTTGCACCTTCCACACCGTGTCTTTTGTTGTGAGGCTTATATGACTTTTCTTTCTGTTACTAACCTTTGTCACCACATCTCTGTCTAATATTCTAAAAATGCTTTTCATATGAACCAGGCTATACAGAATGAAAATGATACTGTGAAATGGTGAATCTAAGAGATTACAGAAAAATCCTAAATGCAAGATGTCAGGTACTTTTCAAAGTAGTTTTCAACAGAAATTTGATCTACCAGACATGTTTAAATTGTTCAGAAGTTCCTCTTTCTTCGCTTTAGCTGGCTTATACTCAATTTTGCAAGCCAGCCTTGATGTTCCCATGCAATCTGACAGGGGACTGTAGTCTTGCTAAATTCTCATTACTTTTTTTTTTTGAACCAGGCTATTTTATTTTCTTGAGCCATTCACATGAATAACATTATCACCTCTTTTTACTTATGGAAACTCAAGCTAGAATGAAGCACGCTTACAGGCAGCTGTTTTGTAGTTTGCCGCCTCTGGCTTCATAACTGTAATCTACATTAGTTCTGCTATGGTTGAACTAGAAACGCATTTTGGATGTTTGGCTCTGTATGTGCTCCTTGCTGACACTGTGCACTTAACAGTATCTCTCGCTCCTGCCCTGAAGTCTTCTGCTAGCCCTGCCGTGGGCTCCACACACAGCTCTTGCCAGTGCCCTCTACTCTTACTCTGTCCTGAACACTCCCTGCTATTTCAGTCCTGTATTTCTTCTTAACCAGTTTTCCCCATTCTCAGGTTTGCCTCTTCTCATTGCTTTCTTCTGCATTTTTGTTAAGAAACCAATGTCCGAAAACATGAACTTGTGGCCTGCTCTTGAGCAGTAACATCTTTGTAATGCGAAGTGATTTGTTTTTAAAAAGAGAAGGCTCTTTTTAAGCATGAAATTTTCTGAAACTGTAATTCAAAGCAGAATGGGACTCCTGCTCTTCCAGAGGCAAGGAGACCACTGCCACACTGTTACCTTCTGACAAAGGCAAGAAGCGTTTTATTTAGTTTTGTTTTACCCAGAATCTGGTTTAGGCAACTGGAAACAGAGGTGGAAAAACTGTGTTTCAAGGAGTCTTTTAACAGGTGCCAGTCTAGCAGCTGTACAGCTGCAATAGGGAATCTGTTGACCAGCTTGCTTTCCACAAAGCTACATTGTTCTGAGCCTGCAGTATGGTTGTTCTGCCATAATAAAATGGTGTTTCTGAGATGCTTCCTCTGAAAATAGAGACAGGTGGTATCCTTTGGCATCCCAGAAAGCTGGGCATTATTGTATTGAACAATTCTTAGTGTTGCCCCAAAGAAAGATGCTCTTCTATAGAAAAAGAGGAATCCTTTTCCATTATTTGCTTCTTGGTGCAGAGAAAAAGGCTGGGACCTAATCTGTCTCTCATGGGGCAGTGAGCTGTACTATGCTTTCAGCCTGGTAGCCAGCTTATATAAAGACCAATTACATATGTATCTCATATACATATTATTTTAATATAGAATATATAAATTTTAATTTATATGTATACACACGTATACACACATATATGTTTGAAGGTGATGGAGAAGCGCAGTGGTTAGTAGATTCTCTCTGTTGTTATGTAGCAAACATATTGTTGCTGTGATTACTACGATAAAGAGGTGGTGCATTGTTTCTGCCCAGCAAGAATTCAGCTTCTGTGAATTAGATTAATGACAACAAAATACAGGTTTTGAAAATTAGTAGCATGTATATTAGTTACTGTGGAAGGATTGCATATGAGTTCTGCAAAGCAAATTGATCTAAGCAGGGCCCAGAGGTAAGTTGAAATAGAAGGTGTTTCTCCAGCATATCACTAAGAGCTTCAGGTATTTCTCTGTGGCCCTCTGATCCTTAGTTGTTCTTGGCCATCTGGCATTGCTTTCTTTTAGAGATTAGGAAAGTCTGAGCTGAGGGTTAAAGAAGCTTATAGTATTTAATTGTATGGCTAGGATGATGAATTACACTGAATTCATCCTAAGTGCATAATACGTTTTGCAAAGAACTAGGTAACTATCAATGTTAGTTGATTTAGTTTACCTTCAAGAATATTTATGTGCAAACATATGGAGATTGCAGAGTAGCTAATATAGCTCTGCAGAAGAAATAGAATACTAATTTTTGCTTCTACAGATAGCAGGTTAATTGTCAAAAAGGTAATCACCAAATATAAACATAAGGGTTTACGTCTTTCTAGGGTAGGTTTTACTTAATTGTTTTATTAGAGAAAAGGATCACAATAATTATTGTCACAAACTGTATCAGAAAATCTTACTGGCTATAAAATGGAGATTTTATAAAATTTAAATTTTTAAAAGAAATTTTACTCATGAAATGAGAATTTCATAGGGTTGTAAAAGGGAAATTTTGAAGAGACAGGAATAAGTTATCAAAACTTGAGTAGAGAATTTTACAAGTAGATGGTGGTCATGGTTAAATTTAACTGAGGTTAATGAATTGACAAAGTGGAACATTCATAATACGCATCTTGTTAGATTTTGGCATTGCTTAACTTTAATATAAAATGCATTTTGTTAAGGGGAATATATGGCAAGATTATTAAACCTTTCATCTTCTGTGTTTCAGGAAGAGGCTTTCCTTATGTCAAGAAGATCCTTAATGTGGTCTACTTGTTAAATCTTTTCTATTTAAAATACTACCAAAAAAATCTGATACGAATAATCCCTATTAATGGTATGATTAGAAGCAAACATTTTTGTTTATCTAAGTTAAATGAAGTAAAATTTACAATTCAGGTATTTATTCTTCAGTTCCAAAGTAAATTTTGTAATAGATTGGGAGCGCTTTACTTTCACTACAACATAAGGCTATAAGGGAAAAAGATGGGCTGGAAACTTGCTAGTCCAGAAGTAGCAGCAGAAAGTCAAATATAGCAAATTTTTTTACTGATAATCTGTTATTAAAATAATGGATAAAGTTTGTTGCTCCTGAAGAAGATTTTTCTGCAGTAACAATTTGTCTAATTCAGTCTTATAGTGGGAGTAATCAATATTTTTTCCTGTGACTTAAAAACAATGTTGTGTGTTTATCAGAGAGCATAAAGTAGCTGTGCAGGTCACTTTTTAGTAAAGACTCGATCAGACTAAAAGAAAGACAGCATATCCATTCTCTGCGTCTGGCTGCTGTAAAGCAGCTAAGAATTTTAGAATGTTTTATATAAGATAAGCCATATTTATATATGCCAAACTGGAACATATACTGTAGTGCACTGTTTAGTTTGAAGTACAAAGTTTTAATGCTTAACTGAACCTGTTGGACGGACAATGAAATGTTGTGAAGAGGCTTTGTCCCTATGAATAACTGAAAGTTAATCTCTGAGGTTTAAGAGGGGTGGACAGTTTGTCCCTGAAATGAGAACAAAATTGCTAAGTACAGACAGCTTAGAACAGGAAACACATTCAAATTCTCTTTTTTATTGTCCTCCCCCGGCTGCATTATCTGATATTTCCCATTTTCTGACAGAAACCCTAATGACTGGGAGAGACAGTGAGTAACCACGGGATGTGATCTCTTGACATAATAGCAATATTTACTTCTGTTGTACTTTGACTCTAATGACATAAACCAGCAGTGAGGTCAAAGTTGCAATACAATCCTGTGAAAGTAAGACTATTCAAACCAAACCAACCAACCACCCCCGCTCAACTAACCAACCTTTTAGCATGTCAGTGTTTTGTCTGGGAGTGGAAGGAAAGGTAATATTTAGTTCAAAGAGAGTGATATCCTAATGAATGTGATGTAAATAAGATCCATTTTAAAACCTGTGTGATGACATTGGAGAATATTCAAACATTGCTTGAGGCCTGAGACTAGTTTTACTTTGAAATAGCAAGGTTTGCTTTGGGGCTGAGTTAGACTGATTAATCGAGGTGGTGAGGGCCACATAACTAGTTTTAGGGTCTAAGATGTTTCAGCTTGATAGGGAAGACATCCGATATGGCATTTTTCACAGCATTCCTCTCACTAACTGCTCTTTGCTAACACCGTATTATATTCTATGCAGTTTGTGGGGGAGGGGAGATGTTGACTATTTTTTAATATTATTATTATTTTTTTATTATTATTTTTGCTTTCCTTCAGTGTGTGTTTTTACTCTAGCTGTAGGCAGGTGTGAAAGCCATTTGTTTGTGCTATTTTGGATAAATAATGAGTTGATTAATGACTCAAAAAGCAGGTATGTTTTATTCATCTGTTGTAATGAAGCCTGCTGGACATAGTTTAATTATTTGTAAATGAGGAGGTATATCGTAATTGAATGTGAGAAGTGGAATAAGAATTTCAAATTGGAAAACAAATTACTTCTCTCCAGCACTCCCTGCCCCTCCGTATTCCTAGAGTTAAATCTTTTTTTAAGCATACAGCTCAGGTTCTATTCCTTGTATCTTTCAGCTATGTTACCTGAAGCAATTGTCTTCAGCCTTCTGTGTTTCAATCCCCCTAACTTTTAAAAACAATGCTGATACCAACTTTTATAAAGTGATGGCTGTAATCATGGGGTACAATTATTGTTAACTTTGAATAAGCTTTATAACAGCAATGTTTCTTACTTACCTATGGCCTCTTAGACCCATCCAGAACATTTCATTAAGCTGCTTGACTGTGCCTTGGTTGGCATGCAGCCTTTGTCTGTTCCTGCTACCTTCCAGGTAAGTTAAGTCTGCGAGAGGCTGATCCAAAGGGATATAATCTTCCTCATCTGAGCAGAGGATGAGCTTGTAAGTCCATTATGTGGCTGTCCAAGGAGGTATTTAATTTTCTTATTTAAATGCTGCTGACACAGAACAAGACCTGGGTAGAAAAGACGAGAGGATGCTAGTCAAATTGTGGAAAATACAGTTCACTTAATGGGGGTTTTGCTGTACAGAAAATAAGAATGTTCTTCCCAGGTCGCCACAGATAAGATGGTATACTATACTTAGTAGGTCCTTTGTGTTTATCCCATATAATTTATGAAGTTACCTAACCTTTCAGCAAGTCATGGAAACTGTGAATCAAAGGAGGAATTCTGCAGGATATCTTATGCTTTGTTTTAAATATCTTGCAGAAATAAATGACCACATCTTCCAAACAAAATAAAGGAACCTAGTATGGCTGTAGGTGTGTTATTAAAGAGTTAATATTTACTGAAATTGCTGGGGACTTGTCACAAAAAATAATTTTAATACCACTTTACAGAAATGACTGTGAGCACTGAATTCAGGGCATTTTCACAACTTTCTGAAATGAATTAGATTTAAATCAACTCACATCTCCATTCAGCTCAGTCCCTTACTGCTTAGGAATAACTTAAGTTGCTGACTATATTCAGCAGAGATAACTGGACATCCAAGTGTTTGGAAATTTGGCTGGGATGATCATTCTTCTTTCGTCTTGCTTTTCTTGAGCTGGGCCAAAGATTACATGGCTGTCCAAACCTTTTTCATTTAACTACTCCATTCAGTGTAGCAGGATTGTGAATATTCTTGGGACCTGCTGCCAGTTTGAATTTCAACTTGTCTGCAGCTTATCTTCAGTAATGTCTCTCAAAACTTGGCACCATGGCCAATAGCTTTGTCACTGCCCAGGTAATGCGGGTAGGTTTTCACAGGGTTACAATACATCCAGACAATGTTTGTTGTTGTCCTGAAGATATAACCAAGTCCCTACAATCTTAGCAACTAATTGGAACCCATCTTTTAAGTGTTTAGTGTCACAATTAACATACCGGCTCTCTTATATCTCACCCAGAGCCTCTGTGCTGTGTGGGAACACAGAACTGCTGGTTGCCTCTTGTATACCTTGGAAGGGGGTACAAGCTGAAGCACAGAATGACTAGCCTGCCATTTCTTTTATTCCTTCCTTTGCTTTCTTGTATTTGCTGTGCTTTGTTGTTAAATGGGGTAAATGAGAATTAACTCTTCAGTGTCAAAAGAATCAATAATGTTTGCAAATACCACTTCTGTTTTAGTGGGGAAGAAATTCCGTACCCATGGATCCTTCTTGAATCTTCTTGGTCCTCTTTGCAAGCTGCATTTGATACTCCTGTCCTTTTGCCTGTCTCCTAACTCTCCTGAATGAAAACCCCTTGTCCTGTTTATAATCAATGCATCAGGGATACATAGTTTTGAAAGTACAGTAAACTAGTGTCTGTATATCTTTATTTCCTTATAACCGTGGCAAGTCATGAGGCATCAGAGATTGAATTTGCATTTTCTTTTATTTCTTTTGTGGAATTCTTCATAATTTTGTTTTATGTGCATTCTGGTACAATATCTACTGCTGTAGGTACAAATTATAGGTCTGCAGTAGGAAATGATCACATTACTGTTGATTGTTAAAAGTGTATGACACGTATTAAGAGTTGCTGCAAGGAATTAAAACCAGCAGAAACTCGTATGCTAATAGTTTGTTTCTTACAGATTATTGATTTTAAGGAGTTGTGACTGATGAGGTTTGGGGGCTTTTTTGTTTCTAAAATAAGTAGGTTTTAATGGCTTTTAATTACTTTTTTTTTCATGGTGAAGAAGATGAAGTAAGACAGTCATGATCTGTGAATGAAGATAAGATTATGAAGAGATGACTATAAACTGTAGGGATTCATCAGCTTAACGAATTACCAGTCATTAGCAGAGATGCATTAGTTGCTGTGTACATGTTTCTGCCATGCTGCACATGTGATGCAAAGCATGTTAAACCAAGGAACTGACATTACATCTGTGGCCATAATTCCAGAGTGCCTTAGGAACACTTAATATATTTATCCTCCTGACACCTTGTAAGTATGGGCTGTGCTTTTATTCTCCTTATACAGATGGAAAGTTGAGCCACCAAAACAAATAGAGTGTCTGCAGCGGAACACAGGGTAGAGAGTTGAGAACTACTGGAGACCAGAACTAGGAAGTTCAGTTCAGTGTAGTTCAGAAGGTAGGCTTGTGTTGAGTTTGCCTGGCATTGCCCATGAGCCCAGAAACCCGATCATCTATTTTGAGCTTGGGTGTCTTTGCAGCTGTCTTCCCTGCACTTTCATTTCCAGATTAGCCTGGGTAGAGTCAGCTTAAATCTGACTATATCCATGGTGTAGATATGTCCTACTAAGGGACTTGTACAAAGTTAAACTGAAATTGAATCTGGATCTCTAAAGTGTCTTAAGCAACAGACCATCTGTTATGTGCCATGCTTTGTGACAGGACTTGATGTAGGCAAGCCGCCTATAAACTCAATATACTTGTGCAGCATGGTCCACGGGCACAAAGCTCTTTCCAGATTTAGGATTTGTAGATCACCCTTTTACTTGGCTGTGTACTCCTGAGGTTTAGTATGTCACTGACTTCCAGAAGCACCTAAAAGATTTTAAGTTTTCTCATAACATATAAAATAAATCCTAAACCTCCCCCACACTTGCAAAGTGTCACTAAGAAAACTGAAGTTCTCTTCTTGAGACCCTGATGACAGTCAAGATGAACAGTTTACTATGGGATGTTTCTTTTTCTTTTTTTTTTTTTTGAATGACACCAGGCCAGCTAATAAAATAATTCTGTAAATGATAAACCAACCAATGCTGTATTTAACACTTACAGAAGGTAGAGATAAGAAGAGAAAAAACTTTACTGTTGCATGTCTGTCAGTAACAAATCCTCTTATTTTCCATACTCCCCAAGCTGTATGTTTGTCTTCTACTGTCAAATGTTTGCTCTAATGCCTTTTTCAGCATGTGGAATGTAAAAAGACCTCTCTGGTGGGTTCTTTTTTTCCACTGTCAGCATCTGGGAGGATGGTTGGTTTATACGTCTTTCAGTGCAATGCTGGTTTCGTGTCTCATGGGATGTACTTAAAAATGCAGATAGGTAGTGTTTTCCTTCATCCTGTTTTGTTATTTTTGTGTGTTTAGGGGTTTTTTAGGTGTTATCAAAATGCTCATTAAAATGACCTGTGGAGGTGGCTACAATATATGACCTTAGTGTGATAGAGCTATCTGTTACTTTGACAGGTTGGAATACCATTGTCTTGGTAATTTTAACACTTTCTTTAGGTAGGAATGGACGCTGGCACTATTGTTAGATTTTCTCCTTGTTTTGTTTACAGCCTGTTCTTCCATTTATGACTTAATTGGAATAAATCATTCTTGTGATTTATGATTTTTTAGATGTTAGTGGTAAGGTTTCTATCATTCTGCTGTGAGCATTTAAATTGATGATCCAAATAAACTGTAGTGGGGTTATAAGTTAGGATAGTTAAGACTGCTGTGTTTGACTTCTATTTGTTTGATTTATCTCCCATTCATGAGGCTCAAATGTAAAACTGAGTATAATGGATCAGACCAAAAGTTAGTATATCCTGTTTTTGAAAGTAGATGATCAAGAATGCTTAATAGACACTAAAGAAATGGAAAAAAAATCATGGAACTCCTTTGAGTTGTTTATCCTGTGGACTTCTTAAATTCTCTGGCAGTATGTTCACTTGTTTAATTATGTATTCTGTGGAAGGGTGCTTCCTTGTAAGCTTACTGCTTGATAATTACAATGGATGCTGGCAGATATTCTGAAAAACAGTGATCTGTCCCCCTTTCTGCTTGTTGTTATTGTTGTTTGGAGGTTTTTTGTGTGGTTTGTGGTTTGGTTTTGTTGGGGTTTTTTGTTTTGTTTGTTTGTTTGGGGTTTTAAAATTTATTTTAAAGAGAATAGAGCAGAAAAATCAGTTAAATTTTAATTTAAAATGAGGTTAGTGCAAAAGTAGTATTTAGCAGTGCTTAGCATAGCCTATGTTTAGACCATAGAATTATAGAAAAATTCTAGGTAGATAAAAGCCTTTAGAGAACATCTGGTCCAACCTTCTTTTGAAAGCAAGGCTTTAGGTTATATTACCCAAGGCACTGTCAAGCTCAACCTTGAGTATTTATAGCAAGAGAGATTCCACCATTTCTCTTGGTAATCTATTCTAATGTTTAATTGTTCTCAACTCATTCTATTTATACTAATTTTTTCTTACAGCCACACCAAAAATTTCCCTGAAACAACCTGTGTCCATTGTTTGTCTTGGTGGCATTCTGATGGATGGTCTCCAATTTCTTGAGCTGGGGTGACCAAACTTGGACACAGTAGTCCAAGTATGGTCTAACAAGTGCTGAATAGAGTGAAATAATCACATTCCTTGATTTGCTGGATGTAGTCCTGCCAATGCAGCCTGGGGCTGGATTTAAATGCTTATACTAATATTTATATTATCCTGGTGTACTGTGGTGTGGCTTTTAAGATCAAATTTAGAGCAGCACCATGCACAGCACTCTGTATATTAGTGAGATGAAGAGCCTTTATTGTGTGGACATAAATGTTTTCTTCCTCACTTTGAGCATTTACGCTCATACCACATTGATGAAATTAAACAGTTTCATTCTTTTATTGTTTTTCCCTCTGAGAGTGGATCTGACTGCTTTGCCCTTGTAACTTCCTCTGAAGTACACTTCAGCTAAAACAATTCTGTTTCTTTGAGCCATTCAGCAGTTTTTGTAGGCCATCCTGTAACTGTGTCACTGAAATCATACTTAGTTTTCAGCTCCATCCAGCTTGAATGTACAGTTGGCGCAAGTGCTGACGAGAGCAAAAACATTGATCTTATCACTCCCACATCCAAGCAGCTGCAATGCATTATTGTGTTCTTTAGTACAGTGTATTGATTTTATGCATTGCTATACGTGTTACGCTGCTTCACAATGTTTACCTGAACTGTTGACTGCTTTTTTTTTCTTCCGCAGTGCTTTTATTTCTGGTCTGATCAGGACTCCTGCAGTCCAGCTAGTGCTTGTTTCCTCTGTTATGTTTAGTTTCTTTTACGGGGTGTATATCTCCAAATCATGAGATTTTAGGAGTTCATGATTTTTACCAGGGCTGGGGGTTGTGGTTTTGCTTTTAAATAAAAAAGCTAATTTTTTGTGTGTGTATTCTCATGCGTGGCATTTTTTAAAATGACAATTTATATTTTAGACTTACGTTGAAGGGAGTTCAGGGAACAGCTTAACCTTGAAAACAATGTGTCTGTAGGAAAAATAGTCTGTAGAAATAGAGGTGTTAGGGTTTTTATGTATTTTATTGAAGTGCAGACTACATAACAACTCTCTGTGATTCCCAACACTGTATCTGTTCTGACATGTGCCCTAGTTTTAATTCAAGTTCCTGAATATGCTTTCTTCAGAGGGCTATGTTACAGCCCAGCAGTGTTTCTTCCAGGATACTTTGTCTTGCTTGTCCTCTCAGAAGTAGCTGGGATCCACAGCAGCATGTTTCCACAACACACACAGTTTTGGAATGCAGGTTTTTCACTTAAAAGCTTCTGCAGCTGTGTCTGAGCAGTAATAAATGGTTGACATAAACCTCTGGGGACACATTTAAATGGGTGAACTGTTCCCTATTTGAGCAGTCTTGGGGACTTTTTTCCCCACTGTTTGAATGCTGTGTTATGAGTATGACCCAATCCTTAGTGACAGCTTGTCAGGCTGATTAATACAGGCTCAAGGGAATAGCTCTTTGCTGTCTGATTGATTCATTTTGCCAATAGAATTCACATTCCTGTACTGTGAATAATAAACAACTGATTTAATGAGTTGCTCACAACCTATTCCAAATGGTATGTTCTGATTGGAGCAGCACATACTTTTGAAAAGCTTGAATACTTCCTGAATTTCACAGGCTGAAGAGCCACTGAATTACATGCCTCTCTGATAAATTCAAATTATAATGTTAAGGATGAATATTCTTCTGTGTGGTATTATTAGACACATTATCAGAAATTTCACTGATACTTGAATTGCTATTTCTAATTTTTCTGGTTCTTAACCACTGATTATTTTTTATTTTGATTTTTTTTCTCTCTGTCTGTGCTTCCCACCCTGGGATGTCCTTCTCATGAAACTATTACTTCTTTGCAGCATTCCCTATTCTTTATCTGAAGATGACAGACAAAAGGTGGGAAAAATTTGTTCTGCCTTAAGGCTCTCTTTATCTCCTGTATGCCTGATGTAGGTATTTCTTGGTGGTATCCCACCTTGTTCTGTGGTTCTGTGTTTAACTCTTCCGTAGGTATTGGCTGTCCCAGTTCCTGCATCTTGGGAGGCTCTCAGGAGCATGAAAGAACAGATAGAATGATGGCACAGCAGGAAGATAGGGGCATGGAGCCAGAGCAATGGAAAGGAGAAAGTATTTCTTGTTTGGAACTGGATGGTTTCTGTTTCCTTATTATTCAAGAGAACTACAACCACAGATCCTGATTCTGGATCTATAAAGAGTTCTCCAACAAACATATTCAAGAAGGATTTGCATGAAATGAATATAAAAGGAGGAAAACAACACTGTTGTAATTATATGTTCTCTTATTTGTGGGAGCATATACATAGAAGTTTTTTTGTCTTTTAAAGCTTTACTGCATGCATCGTAAAGAAATATGAGAAAAATGTGGAGGATAAAAGTGTCCTTCAGTTTTTCTCCTCTGCTCCCCCTAGTCTTTTCATCCTTTCTTTTGTTAGAATCCACAGCACACAACTTGTTGCTGCCCCAAATTTAGCTATACACCTGCCCATCTGTTCTGCATGCCCAGCCTTGCTGGTAATACTGTTATACCTGCCCTTCAGTGGTCCAGAATTTGAGTAACTGAGTGGGGAAATCAAAGATCCTGATGAGATTATGGTCAAGTTTCTTAGGAAGAACAGCTGCTGGCTTATATGCTTTCTTTCCCAGCCTTCAGCAGAGAAAGCTGAGTGGGTTCATTTGTACTTGTGTGAGGCACTGCTTTTATAAACCTGATAGCACTGTGCCTGCATGCACACAGTTCTCCAATGTGACTTCAGATTTTTAGGTGGATAATTAGTAGATTTTTCTCTGTTTTATCTTGAAAGAAGCTCAGCAGCTTTTAAAGAACCTTCTTTCTGCCCTGAACTTATTGAGAAAATATTCTAGAAGCTGTAATTACAATACAACTTTAATGACAATCTCTGGTATAATTTTTTTTCTTCATTGCAGCTTGAGGGAGAGAGGGAGGCTTCTTTCATTGCTTCTGCCCCATAGCGTCTCCTACTTCAGTCTGTTTTTCTGATACTGCAACCTGATGTGACATTCATTTCAGCAGTGGCTCTTTCTGCTGCAGTATCAGTGCAGATTTATGTCTGGTCAGTGATGTATTTTCTCAGTAGTCAACTCAAGGTTATCAGTGTTACAGGATGTGTTGTGGGCAGGTTTAGCAAAGAAAACGTTCAAACACAATGGCATGAAGAGGAAACAGAGGATATTTGAATTATGGCTGCTTAGGATTATATAGACTTAAGATCTGCTTTATGGCTAGAATAAGTACAGCAGTGCTGAAACAAAAGGCAGTGTGCAGAACCAGGAACATATGCTTGAAAGGAAAAACTTTAGGAGTACAGAGCTTGTCACAGAAACATGACAGTGTCATCACCATGCTTTATGGACCCTGAATTATTACCCCCCCCTTTACTCTGCTATTGTGAGGCCCCACCTGGAGTATTTTGTTTGGCTCTGGGTCCCCTAACACAAGACGCATGTGGACCTGCTTCAGCAAGTCCAGGGGAGCACCACGAAGATGATTAGAGGGCTGGAGCACCTCTGCTCTGGAGACAGGTTGAGTTTGGCTTATTCAGCCTGGAGAGAAAGCTCCAGGGGGACCTTATAACAGTCTTCTAATACTAAAGGGGCCCACAAGAAATCTGGAGAGGGACTTTTGACAAGGGCATATAGGGACAGAACAAGGGGGAGTGACTTTAAGATGGAAAGGGTTCATTCAGATTAGATATTAGGAAAAAAATCTTTACTATGAGCTTGGTGAGGCACTGGCACAGGTTGACCAGAGAAGTTGTGGATGCCCCATCCCTGGAAGTGTTCAAGGCCGGGTTGGATGGGGCTTTGAGCAACCTGGTCTAGTGGAAGATGTCTCTGCCCATGGAAGGGATTGGAACTCCATGAGCTCTAAGGTTCCTTTCAACACAAACCATCTATGATCCTGATTCCTCTGAAGGATTAGGTAGTATTAGTGGTGCTTGTTTTGCTTTAATTAGGTGTCCTGTTGCTTTAATCTAGAAATGGTTAAGAAAAACAGTTTGAGATTGTTCTAAAAATAAGGCATAGCTCAGCTCTTTGAGACCAAGTAGACACAGCCTTTTGCCTGTCACTCCAGGAAGAAGGAGCAAGAAGAGAATGCAAATGTTTTTGGTTCTCCAGGGTAAAACAGTGGACTGGCTGCTCTTGGTTATGAATATGCCTAACTTAAATTGGTTTAGAGTACTTGCCAATAGTTGAGCCCGTTAAAATATGCCTTTTTAATAGACTGTATGGTTTTTAGTAAAGTTTTTACTTTATAACACTTGTGCAAGTACTTGGAAAATCAAGCCTTGTACTCTAGTCCTATCTGAGATCCATTTTTAGAAAATTATACCTGAGCCTTCAAGTGCAAAAAACTCCAACAAAATGGACAACCAAAAACCCACCAAGCCAGTAACTTCAGTCATGAACTCAAATAGGCATAATGAAAAGTGGGATTTTTGAAAGCTTTTATCACTGCCTGGGCTTTGCTGCTGGTGAAGTCAGCTCTCTGAAAGAAGAATGGGTCGATGTCCAGTTTTCAAACTCCTGAATGCCTGGTACTCTCTTCAGTGACTGGCCAGATGCTAGTGCCTGAGGATTTGTTAAGCTTGCTCTCAACAGCTCGTGATGGAGTTTTTTGTGTCTTGAAAACACTGTTGACTGCATGGACAGTGGTTATCTTGCCGAATTATTTATCTATGCTACAAGATGTCTGCTATGAAGATCTATGCTATGGATGCTGTATCTGACAGGTTTCCCAAAAGCTTCCCTCATACTTGACAGAAAGGCTATGTTTGAACTTGTTCTAATGTAGATGCTTCAGATCAGACAGGTAAACATGATTACAAGAGCTTCTAAATTGTTACTTTCTTGATGGCTAAAGCAAATGGATCTTAGATTCAATATTCAGTATAATGTCCTTGTGTCTGAGTGATTAATGACAAGGATGTTTCCATTTGCGGACTCCCAGTTAGCTGTCATTTAATGGGAGACTTAATTTAAATGCCTTTGGCATTAAGCAAAAACTCTCGTCTTGATTTAGTTGCTGTTAAGTCGCATGACTCCAGGTTATCTCTGTTTAAGTTATTAGTTAGGAAGAGACTTTTGAAAGTTGTTTTTAGAGCCTAGTCATTCAAATATAGCAGTAGGGATAGAAAATACAATTCAGCTGACAAATGACATGAGCTTTTATTTAGCAGTTCTTATTCAAAGGTACTGAATTGGGAAGACCTGCTTAAATGAGTTCATTCTTCTATTATCAGAATAGTGGAGTTCTGTAAAAGAGATTCCTGCTTATTCTGGACCGATACACCCATGTGATCCCATGGCAAAGCATAAAGAGCTCCATTTATTCATGACTTCATGGGGACTTTCCACAGTCAGTGCAAGGCAACAGGACAGGAACACTGCCATAGTTATCACTGAACTGTAGCCTTGAGACAAAACTTGACTGATGCACAAAAAACAAAAATAGAGAGGTATTGTAACATTGGACATCCCTACTGGTTTTCTATATTGCCTTTTGGAAGAAAGCCAAGCTCAATGCAAAACAATGGGAAATTTTAGTGGTTTAAAATTTCAATGTTCAAGACCTTTGGATGATAATGGTCTTTCTAGGGTGTTACAAGCTTTTGAAGCCAGTAATTCTGCAGTCACTTCCAGTAGTCCACAATGTCTTCATTCTGAAGTGATGCTGAACTAAGAATGGCCTGTAGAGTGCAGAAAGTAAATACCTCTTGAAAAAAATTATTTGTCTCTGTGTTGTCTCTCTACCTTTTCCAGCTGGAGAGGAGGAAATGAATTGCAGGAATGGGGAATCAGCAAATCTGTTCCTTTACAAAGCCATAATCCTGCTAGTGTCCCACTAGTTTGTAGTTGTTGTGTTCCAAAAATAATTGTAGAGCAGTTGATGTAAATATGGTGAGAACTCTTGAAATGTGAAGGAAATAGGAATCACATTCTGTGAATCCTTCCAGAAGATAGATGAACTTCACACGTTGATTAGTAGCGTCCATCTTGATCCCAAAGCTAGGGTTCCCAGGCCTGGGGAATGGTCTCTCTGACTGTCTGCAGGGAATCTGCAATCCATCCTCTCTGCTGTAGAAATTGACTGGCTGCTGTTTACTATGAAATGAAGGACATACTCCTCAGAAAAAGTAAGATCGAGCTGTTGTATTCTTGGAGGGTGACTAATGAGAACAGTTTTTAATTACATTGTAGCTCTTTACCACATTTAAACTGACCACATTACTGGAGCTCTTTACCACATTTAAACTGACCACATTACTGGAGAGTACTTGCAAAGGAGGGAGAAAAGATATGGTGTATACCTTGCAGCGAGGGTGCTGCTCACTGAAGTGTTAGCCAGGAGGATTTTGGGAGTTTCATCCTGTTGGTTTTAGTAGCTGAGTTGTTCAAGCTGACTTAAGTGTTCGCTTAAGTGAAGCACATTCAGTCTTTCTACTTCAAAAAACATTTTGTTTGATGGAGGCCAGGGTAGAGGACTCTACCTTACTGCTTTACACTACACAGGAGTGTATGCCACTGTTGTAATTGGAAAGAAGTCTTGGGAAGTCACAAGTAGTACTTTTAAAAGACAGTGCATCGGGTTTTGTGCAATGAAATTCACAGATACTGTAACATGAGGCTGTCATGCACACATGTGGCCTTCTAAAGTGATGAAGATTGCAAAAGTGAAGAGTGAATGCTGACCAAGCATTCTGGCTAGAAAGCATCCCAAAAAGGTAGATAGCCATAATTTTATTAAAGTATTTTTAGTGTTATTTTTAGCATTTTTATGAAATAATCCAGTTAATTTAATGATGGTTGTAAATAGCTACATGGTTGAGTGTGTGTATGTGAAGATTCTGTGTACAGAAGTGTAATAGTGGTAAAATGTTAGTCTAAGAGAAGTTACCCCTTTTTTACTTGTGTTCATAGTAATGCAGGAGTGATGGAAGGTGAAACTTAACCTTCCTCTGTTGCACTTCCTTATTGAAGTAATGTAGTTCTTCTGAGAATCCTGATTCTTCATGTGCAGTGTCGTGCTGCAATGAAGCTCTTCTCCATTACACCACCTGTGGTTAATGAGCCCGTACAGGTAGCCTGTTCCCTGAAAAGTCTATCACTATTCCCCATCTTACCCTTCTCTATGTTTTCATGTCATGCATAAGGGTAAGCCATACTAAGCTGATCTGTATCCTGGCTGATTTGTCTATGTTTTGCTTTTCAGTGCAGTTTTCTGCTGAAATTGTTTCTTGGTGGCTGAGATTTTTTTTGGTCAGATGAATAATATGGTAGGAATCTGTCATATTCTTATTTGGCAGATGTCTTTGGCTACACTCACTTGCGTAGCCAAAGATACCCGATAACTCTGAATCACTTGGTAACTCTTTGCAAAGACATCACTTGCTAACTGTTAATTGTAATTGTTGTACCAAGACCTTTCATGACCCCATTTAGGGCCCATACATGTTGTTGCTGAAGAAAATTAAAATAAACTTCTATGCATCAAAGCAATTTGGCAGTGTTGTAATGTGTGGTGGGGAAACAATTTTTCAATGAGATCCCTGATCTCACTTCTTACTGAAGCAAGAGATTTGATTGCCTGTATCTTAGGATGCAGAGCTGCACATTAATATGTTTCATACTTTTTTTTCTGTGCTTGTGCATGTTATCCTAATTGATCTCAAGGAAAAGTAAGGCTTTTTAATTTCCAGTTTGCATATTCTATTCAGTCCTCTTACTGCCGAAAGTAATATTAAATACTCTAGAGGGAAGGTCATCTATCAGGCAGAGGAGTTTTGGGACTACAGAAGAACTAGGTTACCTTTACATTATGAAACCACAGTGTCAGAATTAGGTCACTGTTTCCTTTAATGTCTCTGTGTAACTGTCTGAGAAATCTACAGAAAAATCGGGATAGCAAAGAGTGTGTTCTTGATGAACCAGGGAAGAGCACTTGGTTTTTTGAGTTGATACTGGTCTGGCCAACTGCTAAGGGATGCATTAATACTGCAAGTCACTGAGGTGGATCAGTAAAGACAGTTTTCTTAAACAAAAAAAGATACCTCACATAGAGTTTGGGGGCCATCTAGCATGTGATAGGTTTATTTTCTTTGGATGAGAGGCAAAACAGCCTTCCTGGCCACTTTTCAGAAGTGTTGGAGTGCTAATCCTGGTATCCTAGCCAAGGCCAGCTCTGGTAATTATGTGCTGCCTTCTTAAATTCCACATTGTGCCCAAGTGGGCAGACTGCTTTTCAATTCATGTCCCAGACATGGTATTACCGTTAATTATTTTCCCTGCTTGTGCTGATTATGTGGCTCTTACACAGTGCTACTGCTGTTGCTTTTACTGCCCTTATTATTGTCCTCTTACTAGTGTGCTGAGGTTTGTAGAAAGAGATATCTTTATTTGACCAAATAGTATAGCTGGAGAAAAAAGCTTTAATGTAAGTGTCAGAGCAATGTCTAGAGACTAATAGAAACCTGGGTCTGGTTGTGCAAGATGTTTTGTAGCTGCAGTTATAGGCAGGGTCTGTTTTAGGAGCTTACACACTTGGAAAATGAGTCAGGTAAAGGGAAAAAAGTATGCAAGCAGAGGGAGTGATGGGGTGATAGGAAGAACTTTTGCTGGTGAATGAGGAGCAGAATTCGTTCTGGAGGTGGTTGAGTTAATTAGAATCATAGAATCATAGAATAGTTAGGGTTGGAAAGGACTTTGAGATCTTCGAGTTCCAACCCCACTGCCATGGGCAGGGACACCTCACACTAAACCATGTCACCCAAGGCTCTGTCCAATCTGGACTTGAACACCGCCAGGGATGGAGCATTCACAACTTCCTTGGGCAGCCCATTCCAGTGCCTCACCACCCTCACAGTAAAGAACTTCTTCCTTATATCCAGTCTAAACTTCCCCTGTTTGAGTTTTAACCCATTACCCCTTGTCCTGTCACTACAGTCCCTAATGAGTAGTCCCTCTCCAGCATCCCTATAGGCACCCTTCAAATACTGGAAGGCTGCTATAAGGCCTCCACGCAGCCTTCTCTTCTCCAGGCTGAACAGCCCCAACTTTCTCAGCCTATCTTCATACGGGAGGTGCTCCAGTCCCCAGATCATCCTCGTGGCCCTCCTCTGGACTTGTTCCAACAGTTCCATGTCCTTTTTATGTTGAGGACACCAGAACTGCACACAATACTCCAAGTGAGGTCTCAGGAGAGCAGAGTAGAGGGGCAGGATCACCTCCTTCGACCTGCTGGTCACGCTCCTTTTGATGCAGCCCAGGATGCAGTTGGCTTTCTGGGCTGCAGGCATGCACTGCCAGCTCATGTTCAGTTTCTCATCGACCAACACCCCCAAGTCCTTCTCTGCAGGGCTGCTCTGAATCTCTTCTCTGCCCAACCTGCAGCTGTGCCTGGGATTGCTCCGACCCAGGTGTAGGATCTTGCACTTGTCATGGTTAGACTTCATAAAGTTGGCATCAGCCCACCTCACAAGCGTGTCAAGGTCCCTCTGGATGGCATCCCTTCCCTCCGGTGTATCAACCGAACCACACAGCTTGGTGTCATTGGCAAACTTGCTGAGGGCACACTCAATCCCACTGTCCATGTCACCAACAAAGATTTTGAACAAGACCGGTCCCAACACCGATCCCTGAGGGACACCACTCATTACTGGTCTCCAGCTGGACATTGAGCTGTTGACCACAACTCTTTGCATGCAGCCATCCAGCCAGTTCTTTATCCACTGAGTGGTCCACCCATCAAATTGATGTCTCTCCAATTTAGAGACAAGGATGGAATGCGGGACAGTGTCAAACTCTTTGCACAAGTCCAGGTAGATGACATCAACTGCTCTACCCCTGTCCATCAGTTCTGTAGCCCCATCATAGAAGGCCACCAAATTGGTCAGGCAGGATTTCCCTTTCGTGAAGCTATGCTGGCTGTCACCAAGCACCTCCTTGTTTTTCATGTGCCTTAGCATGCCTTCCAGGAGAATCTGCTCCAAGATTTTGCCAGGCACAGAGATGAGACTGACTGATCTGTAATTCCCCAGGTCATCCATTTTCTCCTTCTTGAAAATGGGGGTTATATTTCCCTTTATCCAGTCGTCGGGAACTTCACCTGACTGCCATGATTTTTCAAATATGATGGCCAGTGGCTTAGCAACTTCATTGACCAGCTCCTTCAGGACCCGCAGATGGATTTCATCAGGTCCCATGGACTTGTGTATGTTCAGGTTCTTAAGATGGTCTGGAACCAGATCCTCTCCTGCAGTGGGCCAAAGGTCTTCATTCTCACAGTCCCATAATTCACAAGATATAGGGAGGAACAAGAAATGCAGAAGAGATGGGACTTCATGAGCCTCTAGGCCAAAGAATATAGGGAATATTAGGTTAGATATAAGGAAGAAGTTCTTTAATGTAAGGGTGGTGAGGCACTGGGATAGGTTGCCCAAAGAAGTTGTGAATGCTCCATCCCTGGCAGTGTTCAAGGCCAGGCTGGATGGAGTCTTGGATGACACGGTTTAGTGAGAGATGTCCTTGCCCATGGCAGGGGGGTTGGAACTAGATGATCTTAAGGTCCTTTCCAACCCTAACTATTCGATGATTCTAAACTGGGTAAAGCAGAGGTGAGATTAGCAGGTTCTGAAATCTGGTGTTCAAGCAAGTGGCTGATTGGGAACAATGGAAGGAACTCTTCAGGCAAAACACTGTGTGATCATCAGTACTCGTTTTGCCTACCACGGGACAAGCTGAGACTCATTCTCTTTGCTTGGCCTCTAGGACTAGGTTCCTGGTACCCAGTTCCGCTTGGCTTGGGGTGAGTTGTGGAAGATATGTGTAAGTGTCTATGGATGCAAAACGGGAAATAGTACTTTGTTCTAGAGCTTACATTTAAGATAATTTGGGGAATACAGATAGTCCTACCTTGGCCTTTTCGTTCATTTCCTACTAAAGGTTGCATGAGCGTGCAGGATGGAATGGTACTGGAAGAGAGTATCTCATGTAACTGGTGATTGCTATGGTCAGTGAAGCTCCTCTGCCACTAAAGGAAATGGTTCAGGACTTTTAAAGCAGCTTAGGTGAGTCAACTTTCTGTGCTTTGTCGTCTATCTTTGAAAGCAGGGAGGAAAGGGCTCTTAGCTTTAGATTAGTGTTGCTCCTTTAAAAGGAATTGGAAAGGTCCTGAGAAGAGAATGCTAGACTGTTCTCCAAACCACCTGCTTGCAAAATCACTCTTCCAGCTACTGTGGAGATCTTATTATTTGTTTGTGATGTTGGGGAACACTTCCATAAATGCATCTGCTGTTTGTGTCAGTGTTCTGGAGTGTAGTTACCTTTTATGATGCTAGTTTATGCAAAAATTAGCCCTGAGAAAGTAGATTTTTCATTCAGTCATTCCCTGCAGACTTGCTGATTGCTTGTCTTTCAGCAACCAAATACAAAATACAAATTTTTTTCACAAGTCATTTCATGCAAACCATAGCAACTGGCCTGCACATGGGCCGAAAGTCAGGTAGGTATAAGATCTCTCCCCCACTGGCTTCTCATGCTCCACCATTCCTATGTGAGCACAACTGACATTTGCAATAGCGTAGCCTGAGGAAGAGAATAATTCTTTATTCGCTGCAGTACTTGTGCTAAATTAAGAGAGCTCAGCACATTTTTCTTAGTGCTCTTTTTATTGTCAAAAAACAAACCCTGGACAGAATGCACAGGTCTGTATTTTTTGACTGCTGAGTGGTTTTATCTCACTATGTTCTCCTTATGGGGAGAAGCCCTCCTAGCAGATGATGGGTTTATTTCCTGTGGATGAAAGGCAAACCAATGTATTTTCACTGCTTCAGCTACACAGACTCCAGTTTTGGTTTTTTATGATTCCTTAGTTACCCCATTACTGGGCAGTCGAACGTGACCACAAAAGATAACTTTCCACTTGTTTTGAGTTGTGCAAATGTTAAGTTTTAAGCTTTTAGAAGGATATATTGTGTTGTAATGCTTACAGTGTATCTTGGCTCAGTGAGCAGAGGTGCAGGGAATAGACAAAGATGGATTTTTACAAATAGTGGTAGGTTGGTGGTTGGTGTTTGAGCCTGCTCATAGTGTTCTTACTAAATTAAGCAACAAAGAGTCTCTCTAAGTTATGGGAAAAAAACCCCAACACCAAGTTCTGTTAAACCCTTGCAGTAATGCGTGCTCATTCTGAGCTGTTTGTTTCATCAGCATTTGGTTTTGCTGTTCTGCCTTCTTGATCCAAAAGAAATATCTTCTTTTTGTGTAGTAGCTCATTTTTACTATGAAGTGTGTGTGCTACCACTGTATGGGTAGATACAAAGCATCTAATTTTACTTTCCTTGACTGAATTAAAGCTCTATTTGAAACCAGTAAGATGGATGGATGACTTTACCAGCAAATTGTAAGGTAGCAACTTAGCAGTTAGAATTGGGAAGATTTCAGTATTGCCAGAATTGTGACTTTGAGTCTCCAATCTTTCAAGAGTTCTCTTACAACCTTGATCCCAGAGTCACAGTATTATAAATATGAATACTCACTGAAAAGAAACCAAGCCAAAAAACTAGACAAAACATTAGCCCTTGCAATTTAGGAGAAAAGCTTGAAAACATGACTCAGAAGGTATAGTGGGGAAATGAAGAAAATAAAGACAGAAAAAGAACGTAGACTACATTACTTAATAAAAAAAAAATCATTGTGGTTTTGTAGTATTTTATTTTAAAAAATGCTCTTAAACATGAATTTTAGAGGGACCTGGCTGTTAATTTTTACTGTAAACAAAGGGAGTAAAGAGTAAAAGGGGAAGTGTGCATTTGTAAAGCAAGTAGTCAGGCCATTGTAATAACAGGAATTGGCAGGAAGTTGGAAGTGAAAGAGGCTTCTCTTGTAGTAACTTAACAACTGGAAGACTTATAAGGTAAGTTGAAGGACTGATTGTGCTCACCTTTTATTTTTCAGTAGGAGTTGAGCGATGACTCAGCACTTTGCTGTAGTGCTCAAATGGATCCATTTATTGAGAGTGTTGAAAAGGGTGTACAGAGTGAAGGGAGTTAATACAAAAAAGTGAATTAATAACTCTAGAATACAGTAAAATTGTTCCTGTGTGTAATGGTGAAGAGGGAGTTTTAGCTGTGAAAGAGACAGCAAAGCAATATACTCCGAAGCAGATTTTATCAAGTAACTGCAGCACTCTCTTGAAATACTTCCAAGTTCTTATTAGTTGCTCTGTGATTTGAAATTGCAGTGTTGGTTTCATGTTTTGGGGGCTCAAGTTATGCCTCCTTGTGCTTTAGAACAGTGCTTTGCCTATAATGGGTGCTACTGCAGACAAACAGTAATGCCAGTAAGGTAGAACTTGTTTTCCCTTTCTCCCCACACACCAGAGTTTCTTACAGGAACCTAGCCATTACCTATGCTGTGCTACTTTTGAACTCTGTTTCACAAAAAGAGCAAACTTGCCTTCCATGCTGATCTAAGAGAATACAAGAGGGTAGAGGTGTATAGCATAGAGAGTACTGAATACCAGATACAGTGCTTGTCTGTCATGCATGTTAGCAGCATCTTGAAATTAGTTTTTAAACAGAGATTGAATTTTAAATACATTTCTTAATGGGGTTTTATATTCAGCTATATCATAAGCTGCTTTAACAGCTATCTCTGATTGTATGCACCTTCGACTATACATGAGTTAACAGGAAGATAAAACATGTTACAAGCCACAGTTGTTCACTGGGTACTTTTTTGAGTAAGATGTATCTATTACTGCTCCTCTGGAAGACTTATTATTAGGAAAGAACTCAGTTGCCCAGCATCTAATGCATATGCTTCAGGATAGCTGCATCATAGCTCTGATAAATTTCGTGTTCAGCCACTGCCTCGGATTTAATCGTGTGGCCAGAAGCAGGCTGCTGGGTAATCCAGTGCTCAGGTGCAGAAAGGAGCAAGCTAGCATATTTTGGGGAGTTGCTGAATCTGATATCTGGAAGATACGAGCTAGATCTACATGAAAAGTCAGCACATTGTGTGTTAGAATAGCAGGCTCTGGAAAGTTGCTGCTGTTCTGTTGTTTTCTGTTCTCCCAGCTGTGAGTTAGTTCCCAGCTTCTACCCGTTTCCCCTCCTCCCCTGCCACCTCAGCCCCCAACTCTGTGCTCTGTGGTGTGTAGTGCTCCAATAAATTCAGAAGCTGCAGTTTTGCAGCTTGTAGGGTTGTGAAATTTGGTCACTGGCTACTCTGCAACAAGGGGTGTTTCAAAATTGGTAGTGAAGCAGAGAAGAAATAAACTTTTGCCTAAGAGTTGTAGGAATGGTTTCTTGTGGAATTTGCTCTCTTTCAAACTCATTTGTAGACTGCTGTGATATGTGCCCAGAGAGGGGCTTCTAATCAGATGGGTTTGTAAGAACCATTGTGTAACCCTTCCTCTATCCAGTGTGTGCACAGAGAGGAGTCAGAGCCATGTATGTGCTGAAATTCAGTGTGTGATGGTCCTTGAGCCATTACACAAGGCTAAAGTAATGTTTCCTGCTATTTAAAAAACTTCAGAGGAGGATGAGCTTTTAGACAATTTCAGAAAGAGTTTAAAAAAGAGATTACTTGAATCAGCCTTTCATGTGTCTTGGGTGCTGTGTGCTGGAGTTTGAAAAACATATGAATAAGATGGTATTGCCAGGGTAAGGGGCTGAGCTATTTTTTTCTACCTTCTTGAAATAGCAATTCCCTTCTGTTCTTCTGTTTTGAGGCCTTCAGTATTGGTGCAAAGTTAACCTTAGTGTAAGCATGTTTTTGGCTGCAGAACAAAGGAGTTGGGTTCTGTCAAGCAAGTGTCCTACACCTATACATCCCACCCTGACAGAGTGAACTGGCTGAAGTCATCTCTGTTCATCCCCTATATTGCTGATTAGACATTAGAAAAGCTGCCAGCTGCTGTGGGCAACATGGAGACTGGTAATGTTTTTCGGTCTGTTTCAAACTGTTGACCTAGATACAAGGTGAAAGACGGAATATCCCTTGACCAGCCTGTCATCTCTGGAGCCATCTGGCTCCTTCCCATGCCTGCATGTTTGCATTTATGGTTCAAATGCTGAAAGTCTGGATGGTGCCTTGGTTTCATGGCTCATGCACTAAATTGATAAAGCAAAAAACATTTATTAAGTGACTTTAAGAACCTCATTTAAACTTACATGAAAACTGTCTCCCCCAGTCATGACTCAGTTTCTGGTATCCAGTTGTTATGTTTTTCTTTTAAAGGAAGATTAGGAATGATAGATGAGCAAGGTAGTGGAATTATAGGAATACCCAGGTATTCTGAAGTATTGTACATCGCATTGACATTGTCCTTTAATAGCTGCATAGCTCAAGTGAAGGGTTTGTGAGTATCTTTGTTTGTAAAGCTTCAGTTGCTAGTGAGTTTGCAACTTTCCAGCTAGCATTTTAGAAGTAGACTAGTCAAAGTTTCCTACCTAAAGCTAGTAATTTAGATAGATTAGGAAAAATGAGTCTAACATTACAAAAAGGCTTACAACAATTCTTGATAGTGCTTGCTAACTCTGTGTATGTGTGTGCACGTGTGTGTGTGTGTGTGTGTGTGTTCACAGAACAAAAAAAGCTAGGGAAGAATTTCTCTGATGTTATGTGTACTTCCCAGCTACCACCTGCTTTTGCTTTCCTGTAACTCTCTGCCAGGTTTATTAATTCAATCAGGTTTAGTAGAACCCACCAAGTCCCCCATTTTATTAGTGGTCACTACAAATGAACACAAAGCAGGCAATCCTTGCCCCTTGGAGACTATAGTTAAGAAATTTGATTGAGTGTAATGATTGATGCCCAGACAAAAAGTGAACTTAAGGGCAGGTAGCAAGTTCACTAATGTGTGTTAGGTTCTTAGTGCTTTAAGTCTTGGTTGGTGGCAGTCAATCTAACTGGGGGAAGTTGACTGCTGTTTTTGTGAGGGCTTTTAGAAGAACTCCTGGCATCTAGCTTTATGTGTGGAATAGATTCCATGCAGTATGTTTGGCAAAGAAGTCAGCAAATAGCGTTTGGAAGATAAAGGTGTCAGTGAATGCTTAGGAGAACCATACATGTTCAAAACATGATAAAGGAGTTTCTACAGCCAAAGTAGAACGGTAGTGGATTTTGTGGGGATGTCTTACCAATAAAAGTGTGGAATGATGTGAAGGTATCTTATATAATAAATATGCCACTGCATGAGTGCTGAGCTGCAGTGGCATTGCCTCTCACAGAAGTAATTCTTTACAGAAAGATAGAATCCATCATCCAATGCTGAGTGGTAGAAACAACTCTTTGCTTTTATGTTGAGAGTTGTTTCATTTGCCTGTGTTGACATATCAGTTACATTTAGAGTTAGGATCTAATTAATTGGAAAATTAAGTGCCTTGCAGTCATTGTCTAGTTAGAGTGCAGCAACAGCAGATTCTTATTCTGGTACTAAAATGTTGGTCAGAGGAAATGGGCCTTTTTGTTGTTGTTGTTGCTTTGGGTTGGTTTTTCAGGTTGGTTTTTCTTTTTTTTTTTTTTTTTGGTCTGGTTTGTTTTGGTTTTTTTGTTTGGTGGGACCTTGGCTTCTGCATTTCTGGAGGACAGCTTTCTCTGTCCATTTGCTAGGACCACTGAAGAAGATCCTCCCTCTACAGTATGCCTTCAGTATACACTTCAAAACTCCCCTTTTGGGAATCAGAAAGGAGTTCTATGCATTCTTCTCTCAGAGCAGGGTTTTGGCTGAGCAGATGCACCTGCCTCCAGCCATGGCTGTGCATTAGCCACGGCCCTTGCTGTCCAGAGCACCTCTGCAACCTTTCAGTGCATGTGGAATATCCAGGCAGATCCAGTGTGATGTTGGATCAGCTGTGTATCTCATGGACAAGGGAATTGTTAACAACTCTGTTATGAATGAAGCGAAAATCAGGAAACCTAGCACATGTCTTAGAACCATGGTGTCATTTTAGAAGCTGGCAGGATTAAAAATAAGCCTTTCATTTGTCTGCTGGACACATCTGCTCAGGTACAGATGACAAATGTCAGAGCCTAATTTTAGTGGGAGTCTTTTTTTTTTTTCTTTATTGCCTGTTTGTTGAATGTATGCAATTGTAAGCATCACAAGTTTAATAATAAAATATCTCTAGTTTTTTAACCCAGAAACTACTAAATATAATGTATTTCTCTAGTTTTGTTTGCCTGACGGTGAACTGGAGGCTTGATCTGTGCTGTTATGAAGTGCTTTGTTCCATTACACAGAAAGATTAATCAAATCTTGTATCAAGTAATTATCATCTGCTTCTTCAGCAGCATGCTCTTCTGTCATACTTTCATAGCATGGTGGTTGGAGATTGAAGATTTTAATACTATTTGCACTATAAGGCTGTGTGTAAAAGGCTTGTGATGTCAAGCAAATGGCTTCCTGTATCTGCACTTCTTAACCTTGCAGAATGAAGAACCTGCAAATCACCTTCAATTCTGTGTATGCTGACTAACAGTGAGAGTCACAGCAAAAAAGCTACTTTCATTCAGCAGTTCTCTTCCTGTGCCGTGTGAACAACATAAAACACAATGTAAAGGGTGCTGAAGACCACAGTTTTAATGTATAGAAATCTAAAGACAGATCTCCATACTTGTTCTCTATTAATTTGCTCATGTTTGGCTCCAACAGTGACTTTAATGGTTTGATTTATAGTGCTGTTGTTTTGCTTACAAATTGGAAATGTTATTGTGCTAAGCCTGTGTTTAAAATCGATGCAGAGTAATTGCAGTGTTTTCATAGTTTAAAGGCATTAACAAGAGAAATGTGCTATAGCAGCAGTACTTGGCACAAACACAAGCAATTACAGCTAAAGTCCATGTCCATTTCCAAGCTAATTTGAACAAATTTTGCAGTATAGGTTCTTAAACTTTTAAAATTGATTACTATAGAAAGAGGGATAAAAAACATCAGGCTGAGCTATCTGTTTAGAACAGGTATGCTGCTTATTCGTCCTCCAAATGCAGTTTTTAAGATGCCGGTCTCCAAGTGTCTGCTGCCTCATTTGTTTTAAAGTATAAAATCTTTGGTCACGTTGAGACTTTGTAGGATGTAATGTTTCGTATTCTGTGGTAACTTCACAGTTTGCCCTGAATTCCTCCTATTCACCATTTTTGCAACTCTGTTGTGGACAAATACAGTCAGTTGTGTTTGCTATACCTATATTAACAGTTGTGTTTGTTATACCTATATTAATGTATTTGCAAGCTCTCCTAACATTGGCGTAGTAGCACCCTGGCTACTAACAAAGCAAGTTGCTCAGTCTAATGGACAGTATCCACTCCTCCTGTATGGTGGTTTGATTTCTGTGACTGTCAGAAGTGATTTGGTAGATTAATTTGATATATGTACAAATTTTCCATTCAGGGGTTTGTTTGTTTGTTTTTTTAAGTTGCCTAGTTTGCACATTGAAGAAAGTTTAAGGTGCAAGAAATGAGAATGTGCTGTTATATATCACTTTCTCTGAAGGTGGTTGTGGATCTTCTGTGGGTAGAGGAACAATGGTAATTACAAATCCACAGAGGTAGTAGAAGGCCTCTGGAGTCGGTGCTGAGTAACTGAAGATTGCTTCTGAGTTGTACTGTTGCATTTTACCTGGCAAAGCTTAAAGTTGACTGAGTCCCTGTAAGTATTTATACTCCTGATATGAAAGAAGAAAGGAAGTGGTGCAGATGGAATTTAACTTATAATCTCTTGCTAGGTATGAATTAAAGGCATAAGAAATGTGCACAAGAGTTGTCATGAAAGCACTGAACTAGACAGTAGCTAGACAAGAGGATGTATATTCTTTAGCTGATGTCATAGTATGGCCTGATGTTCTCTGATGCGTGACAGACAAATAGTGACAGCTGTCACAAAGCATTTAATTTTAGGTTTGGCCTGATTCCAAAGTCATTTTGCCCAGCTATGTATCTACACACCTGCACTTTGTGAAAATATTACAAATTGAAGTTACTTTATCACTGTATGAGTTAGTTGCTCAGTTTTGCTGTACAGAAGTGTGTGCATATATGTGTACTATGACTTTGGTATTAGATTGAAGTTATGATGCACAGCAACTCAGTTATTTTGTTATGAAGATTAAAGAATTTTCTCTGTCAAATGTATAAATGTAGAGTTATGTTAGGATATCATCAGCATTTTACTACTTTTTTTCACTGTCGGAATTTCTTTCTTCATTCTCATTCAGCTGGAGGAAAAACAGCTTGCTTGTTACTCCTAGTATTGATTGATGCCAGGAACTGTAAAAAATTCATTAATGTTGTGTGTTAACACTTGGGGAAAAAAGTGAAAGGGTTCTATCTTGATCTAAGAGAAAAATTTCCACTATTGCTGTTGTACTCTTCACGTAATTGCTAGTTTTCTTGCAGTGCAGTTTCTTGGTTCTGGTGTCCTCTCCGGAGGTGAAAAGCTGCTTAGAAGTTCAGGTGACAGTGTCTTTATATGCCCATTAATAAAGTTCTACTCTGTAGACATTACATCACTCCTGTGACACTGTCTACATAAAAAATTCAGCATTGTTCCTTTTTGCAGCCTTTTAAGGTTTGCTGGGGAGTGTAAGTAAAATGGTAGAAGTGATCCACTATTGCACCAAACGGATGTATGGAGTACTATAAAAACTTAAAGGATGATCCACGTTCCTTCATTAAAAGATGCATATGGGGGAAAGAAAGCTGAAAGCTCACAGATTTTTAAATCACACGCAGATTTCTTCATCCTCCAAGTTATATTAGACATCTGTTTGGTACTGTTTCTGCAGCCATTCTGATGACAGATTTTGTATGGACAGAGTGAACCCACTTCAGGCACTTTCTCTATCAGACTTATTCAGGCAGGCAACATGTGATATGTGCATGGTGCAGAAATGCTTGTTGAACACCCATCCAGAGATTGCCCTCCACATGTGTAAAACACTCTGGTAGACTGAAACAAACTAAATGACTTTTGTACAAAAGATGAAAAATATAAAAAAAACTATCACAGGCTGCAGCAAAGTGCTAGATTTTTAGGTCTGTACTGTAGTATGGATATTGATAGTCAGAAATGACCATGTGAACCTTGTGAGTGGACAGTGTTACAGAGTAAGCAAATTACCCCTATGGATCATAGAACTACTGATTCAGGGAAACTCTTTTCTGAGCCTGAATCTCTGCTTCTGTTTACTTTGCTTTCATAGTCAAGTCACACCAGTAAGCTTCCTGCTAGACTTCCAGTTCTAGCAGCACTAAAACCCCATGAAGTCTCTGTTTTATATGCCCAGAGAAACAAAATGCCCATCAAAACCAAGCGATAAATACTCTTGCTTACTAGTGTCATTCCCAGTGTTACCAAGCTGTTTGTGGTGGGGATGTCTAAGATGAACATTGTTTTTTTCTCTAGTGGTCTAGGATGAAAATTGACAAAGATCAGTATTTATAGTACTGTGAATATCAGACAGAGGCTATCAGTAAACAATACTTTATAGGCAAACATATTTCTTTTACTATACTAATTGGTACCTCCCCCCCCCAAAGGGATTATTTTGAGCATACAGCTTCTTTGTTAGATTTGAATCCCTCTCATCCTTAGCGTTTCCTCAAATCACTTCCATAGATTTTCTAGGAAGCAGCCAGGTTTGAGATATGCCCATCTTGGATTTAAAGTTAGTAAAAGTTGATCATTGAGAACAAGGACTCTCAAAAACTCCGGAATGGTACTGATGTCGTCTTTGCTTCTAAATGCTATAAACGCAATATAGCTACTGCAGAATTATTTATGCATGATGAAAACAGCCACTATTATTAAGCTCTGACACAGCTACCACATGCAGCAGTAGTGATTGGCGGGACAATTATAATATAAGCATTTTGTTAAGAATATTAGGGATAAATGCATACTAAGGTATTTGGATGGCATGATACAGAAAATCTTAGCTTTCTTAATTTTTTAAGATTATTTCTGTCATAGGTAATAATATTGTCTCAGACTTGAGAAGCAAAAGGTCATGTTACTGCTTCGTTTTGGCTTTCTGTTCAGCAAGACAGCACAGGAGGAAGGACAGCATGGGAGGAGTCGCAGCCAACCTGCGATTTTGGGACCCTTCTGGTCTGATTATGCTTGTTGCATAGATTTTCAATGTGGCCTTTAGCAGGGCACTCTGTTCTTATGTATATCAGTTCTTCACATCTCAACTAGAGATAATCATGCTTATTTTGCAAGGGTATTTCCTGGAGAAATTTATTACTGCCTGTGAAATGCCTTAGTAATACAGTGAGGGAGCCATATAAGTGTCTAGATTGATAAATAAATGCAAATTATACAACCTACAGATGAGGTTACCTAGGTGCTCACAACATATGTCTCATTGTAATAATTTTTTAAAGTCTCAGCATGCTTAAGTGTTAGTTGTGAGCTATAAGGTACAGAGCATATTGTGTGCATTTCTAGTATTATTCTAAGGATCAAGTATTTTACTTTCTGTGATGCTAGGAATTTATGCCATAGGATGTGATAATAAAGGGTTTGGACAACAGTCACAATTTTCATGTAGGGATTATTACTGTAGACTCAAACTGCATATTTATCCTGGGGGGCATGGGGAGAAAGTGAAAGGAGGTGAGACTTTCTCTGTCTTATTGGCTCTTGGACAATAAATATAGTTGCATAATGGAGAATCCAATTCCCTCAATTTCCCAACTACTTTAAATATGTATAGGGTTATAATGGCCTACGCTTGTCTGAGGTTAATAGACCACTCCAAACATTATTTAAAAATGAGCAAAATAGAGCCAGTCCAGAAATTGTCCTGAAATCCTCTGAAAGTAAGTGAAGCCTGTACATAACTAATGCACCATAAAGCAGAACTGGTGAACTGAATTCTGTTCCAGTAGTTGTAGAAATTTGTTAGGAGACCCAGTGCTTATTTTCAGGGTATTTTACTACTTATTGTCAACTTCTTAGAAAAATATGAGGAACAAATAATGCTGAAAGGAAATTCAAAAGCATCTTAGGTAGTGGTAAAGCTGTGGCATACCTCAGACCATGCACAGCTGTTTGAAAGAAAATAAATGTCTTTGGTGAACTACTTGACCACCAAATATATGGCCTATTTCTTCTGCTAAGTGCTGAGATTCCACTGATTTGTAAAAGACGTACTGAGTGTTTAATACCTAACTTATTTTCATTGTCCTGTGCCAAGCAGGAAACAAATTGTACTGTTCCAAAGTTAGTTATAAATGAATTCACTCTGTTTAGCTTCCGTGCTTTGGAACAGCTTTCTGTTTATTCTGTGGAACAGTATACAAGTGCATAACTGATGCGCTAAAATTAAAGTTCATTTGATGGAGAAAGCCCTCTGAATTATAAGCAAAAGATGACTAATAAGTCATCCTGTGGACTGTTTCAAAATGTCGTACCTCCTATATTTGTCATCTCAAATTTTGTTCATGTGATACCTTGCTTACTGCCTAGGAAGGAAGAGAAAGTCTTGTGTCATGTTTAGATGTGCTTGGTTTCCTTTGGAAGTAATAGTACAACAACTCTGCACAAAATCTACTTCTTACTGGCAGCTTTCCAAGTATTCCTGCTTTTGACAGCTTCTTTTTGTGCTGTGTATGAAGTGAGAGGGACTTTTTGATGAGTCTTGGGACTCTGCAGTTGTTTCACAAACTGGTGTGTAATAATAATATACAGACCTTTCCGTGTTTTAACACTCATATGAAATTATGTTTCAGTTCAATATGAAAAAAAAATCTGCAGTTTAATTTTAAAAGTTGAAAGGAATTGCACCAGGCTTTAAAATTAGATCCCTTGTTAATATTAAAGATTATTGGAAGTACATCAAAGCATTTGAGGTATTTCTGGAGAAAAATTTACTGTTGTGAGAAAAGCTTGTGTTCCATATATGATGAAAGCTTACTGCAAAGACCTGTTAGTTACATAGCTGAGACTCTTAAATGCAACCTTAATTATGCAAGCTTTTATCAGTTATATATAGAAGACAGCCCATGGACAGAGCAGTCTAATATATCTTGTGACAGCTATGACTGTATTAAATTGCATACTCTGGTGGCATTCTGCCAGCCAAATGGGACTGTAAGCTGGAAATACTAGGATTATTTTAAAATGCTAAATCTGTCTCATTGCTACGTTATTTCCCTAGGTATGGAGCTTGAAGTATTGAAGGTTATAGAAAGCAGGCATTGCATCCCAGATCAGCAGTTGCAATATTGCTCTTATGCTGTAAATTGTGATATTCTTATGGTATGTTGTACATGCTTGTTAAAGGCTGCTGCAGTGACAGCCTACTCAGTGACTCTAAACAGCTGAGGATACCTGTTTCCTAGGAAAATTTTGGAAAGCATCCTGCTCAGAGAAAATGCTTTTCATTAGCTGATTATGTGTTTTCAGTATCTATGCAGTGTGTTCCCTCTGAGTGTGTGAACCGTATCAATGAAAATACATTTATTGCTTTGCTATTTCATCTGCTTTTGCTTCTAGGACATCATCTGATATCCCAGTCCTTTCCATGGGATGTCACTATTTCTAGAAGCAGTGAAGTTTGGGAAGTCTGCCATGAAATGAGTTGTCTCATGTCCCCCAGATAAAGTGAGATTTCAGCATGACCTTCACATTTGATGTGCAACCTCTTTCTGTAGTACTGAATTTTATTTCAGGTTTGAATTGTGTTGGAAGAGGTCAAGAATAATTTTGGTGGGGCTTGGAAATACTTACTGAGTTCTTGATTCTGCTGCATAATGGGACACATTTTAGTCTCTTTTTGTCTTGCTTCCATTTCTGCAAAACGGAAAGACCTTTGTTTTCCTTAATTTTGTCTTGCCTGTCTAGTTGTGGAGTGTCTAGCATACAGCCCATGGGTAAGAACTTGCCTAGAGAGCCATTCTGCCAGGCCTTCTAGCTTCCCAGCTCTAATTCTATGTGGGGAAGCACAGAGCAGGATCCGAAGTGTGCCAGTCAATAATGATTGCTTTCCTTTCAGGGATGTAATTCCTATTTTGTACTTCTGTGTTAGTACAAAAGAGAGAAAGTAAGGAGAAAGTTTATTGGTAATTCCAATAGAGTTAACCTATCTAGAAAGAAGTCACTGACACTTTTGATAGGTATGGGAGGAAGGGGAGGTCAATTCCTTATGGAAAATTAGTCATCTTTTTGAGGGGAACGTGCATCTTTCTGTGTATGCTGTTGACCCAGAGATTTGTTACTGTTTAATTATAAACTAAACCATTGCCTCAGCAAAACTTCTGAACTAAGAATAAGAAGTGACAAAGAGTAAACACACTTAAAAAGGGCAAGTTGTGCGTGGACATCAAAAAATGCATGAAAGTGAGATAAGAATTGTATGAAAACATGGTTTGTGAATGCAGGTGTTTTGAATGGAACATGGCTTCATTTCTTCCTGCTGTACTTGAGAAAGCTGTGGGGAATGATTCAGTGAATCAGCTGAAAGGATTCCTGCTTTTTACTTATAATTTGTATTTTTTTTTAAAAAAGTGGAAGGAGTCTAAGTAAGAAACTTGTCAGGAAGTTTTCGGTTTACTCTGTTTGAAAATTGCCATTCTTTGATGTTCTTGGGTACATTTGTCTGTCATCAGTGAGCAGGGGCTTAAAAGATCCATCTATTCCTCAGGTGTGTCTTTTGCCATTTTTTGACACCATCTGCATATTTAAAAGTCCATCCTTTACTCTTCATTTCTTCTGTGTTTCTGCTCTCCTCTTTTTTGTGTGTGTTCAACTAGCATGAGACCTGAAGCACTGCAGAGGATGAAAAAGGAATTACTGAGGTTGTTTAGCATTTAATTTCATGGAGAATGGAGGATCAGCTAACTGAGTGCGCCAGATTTGCAACATACAGATTAGGTTATTTAACATTAGGGTAGTTAATCAGGGTAATTTTATTGTGTGAAATTGCCTTGTGATAATAATTGAAAAAACAGATTTTGTGCACCTTCTTCAGAGAGCAGACTGCCCAGAAATCTGCAAAGTGTTGTATCTTCCCTCTTCCTCATTTTACTTATTTTAAAAGCTAGTTTTATGTCTCTTTTTTTCACTGTTGTCTGCTTTTGAAAAATAGTCATTACTTATCAAGTTATATTTTGGAAGAGTTAATTGTAACCTGCCAATATATCCATTGAGTTTTAATAAAGCTTACTGCCTCAAAACCTTCAAGATGAGCATGATTGTCCTGTGTAACTCAGGACAGTGCCTTTGGAGATAATGTTCAAATAAATTGCATTATGTTCATTCTTTACTGGTTAGGACAGAGAACTGAGAAGTGAATTACAAGAGCCCTGTTTCGGGGAGCTCAGTTGACTTCTGTGGCATTTTACCTGGACTGAATGCTCTGTTCTGATTTTTTTATGGGAAGGTGCAGTGGTACCCATGTTATGGAGGTACTCAGACTTAGTTGTTTAAACACACTGTTGCTGCAGGACTGTAAAAGTTTAAATTACCAAAATGATTTCTGTTTGAATTCCTGGTGTGGGAGTTTGAAATTAAAAGCCTTAGCAATGTTAAATGGTTAATAGTTGAGAAGATGAAGCAAGTACACTATATCTAGAGTTATTCTGGGTTCTTCCCAGGCCAGGATCATCCCTATGTTTTATTGTTATCATTGTATCTGTTAATCATTTAGTTTTAGAACATGCAACCTTACTAAAAAGGAGGGGTTTGTTGGTTTTGTTATGTTGTTTTTTGAGGTTGTTTTTGGTGGGGAAAAGAAAGGATCTTGGGCAAAAGCATGTGAACTTTATACGTGTATTTATTTCTGGAATTCAGAAATATTGACTATATTTCACTTTATCATCAAATTGAGTACCCATCCATTGATTATTGCTGTTAATCTGTTCCTTTCTTTTCAGAGTCTGTCTCTAACATTTTGCTGGTTTCTGTTTGTCAGACCTGTAAATACCAAGTCTGAATAATCTTTCACTGACTGCATAATCAATGTAAAATCACTTGTAAAATGATGAGCATACACATTGTTAATCAAGGCAAGCTAATGGGCTGATAATAAATGACTTAAATGGTAGTGCTTCTGATTTGGATAAGAAAAGTGTGACATAATTTACACGCAGACTTGTGTTATTCAGCATGCAAGTGATCTATTTGGAATGGCAGTTTTGACACCTTTCATACCATACATTACTTCTAGCTTACATAGTTTATAGACTAGCTTTGCTATCTAGAAGAATCATCCATGAAAAAGGAGGTTTTAATCCTATGCCTGACTAACTTGTAAAAGTGAAGTTAAACTCTGTTATGAAACACTGTAAAGGCATATGACACTTAGGCCTGAGCTCAATTGCTTTTGAAGTTATGAGTCTTTCAGTGCTTTTCTGTATTTGGAGACTTCCAGCTTTTCAGGTCATTACATGCTCCAAGTGCACTCAGGAAACATGGAGCTGCCTGGACGTGAGGCATAGTAGCCTGGGAGTTATGATCAGCAGACATATTAGTAACCCTGTGGAAATGCAGTGCATCTTCCACTACATCTCTTTCAGATGTATTATTGCTTCTTCTTGTCAGGGGTAACTTCAAAAAGGAGAAATGTGGCACAACTGATAGGTACAAATGGGAAAAGAAGCAAACTTAGGACTCCAGTGAGTGCACTACACAATTCTTCTTGTCCTGATTTTGAAACAGATGGTTTTTGTCATGCAAGGACATACCTGTATAAGGAGTAGAGCTATGGCAACTCTTCATGTTGATGCAGAATTCAGTGATCCCAAGGTAACAGTATAGAAATATAGTCTGGTGATACCATTCCTGTCTATGAAATTCTGCAAAGGTGTGATTGCTGTGGGTAGTTTGCTTCCATTGGCACCTCCCTATGCCTTGCATGTTCTTCTGGATGCATGAAAGCACAGACTTTCCCTTCCTATTTCTCAAGCACTCACAACACAGCTAGTTATGATGCTACAGATCAGTGATCTTCACATGTGTGGGTGCTAGGAAGCAGCACCATACATTTCACTTAATATGCTATTTCTTTGTTTCCAAAGGAGAGTTATTTCATTGGCTGATTTGGAAAAGAATAGAAAAGTTCTAGTTGGAAGGAACCTACAATGATCAACGAGTCCAGCTGCTTAACTACTTAAGGGCTGACCAAAAGTTAAAGCAAAATATTAAGGGCATTGTCCAAACGCTTCTTAGACACGGACAGGAATGGAGCACTGACCATCTCTTTAGGAAGCCTGTTCAAGTGTCTGACAACTTTCTTAATGAAGAAATGCTTCCTAATGTCAAGCCTGAACCTCCCCTGACACGGATTTGAACCGTTCCCATGCATCCTGTCCCAGGGTACCATGGAGATGAGACCAGCACCTTCCTCTACACTTCTCCTCAAGAAATTGTAGGGAAAAATGAGGTTGCCTCTCAGCCTCCTTCTCCTCATGCTAGACAAACCCACAGTCCTTAGCCGCTCCACGCAGGACATGCTTTTCAGCCCTTCCACCAGTTTTGTTGCCTTCCTCTGGACACATTCAAGGCCCTTCACATCTTTCTTAAGTCGTGGGGCCCAGAACTGCATACAATATTCTTTAGTGAAGCCGTACCAATACTAAATATAGAGGATGATCACCTCTTTTGACTGGCTGGTTATGCTGTGTTTGATGCACTACAGGATGTGGTTTGCCCTCTTGGCTGCCAGTGCACACTGCTGCTTCATATTGATTGACCCTGTTGTCAACCCAGCACCCACAGGCCCCTCTGGAGGGCTGCTTGCAAGCCTCTCCTCTCCCAACTTCTATTTCATGTTACTCCATCCCAGATGCAGAATTCAGATTTTTTTTCTTGTTAAATTGATGATTGCCTAATTCTCCAATCTACCAGATCCCTCTGCAAGGCCTCTTGTCACTCAAGAGAGTCAACAGCAGCTCTCAATTTGATTTCATCAGCAAACTTGCTAATGATGCATTCAACTGCACCCTCATTCTTGATAAACATTGAACAGAACTGGCCCTAGAATTGAACCCTGAGGAACACTGCTGGTGACCATTTGCCAGGCAGATGGAGCCCGACTTCCTACAACCCTCTGAGCTGTGCCCTTCAGCCAGTTTTTCGCTCAGTGCTGCTCATATCACAGCTGGACAGCTTGTCTTGAAGAATGCTACGAGGGGCAGTATCAAAAGCCTTACTAAAATACATAAAGACTACATCTGCTGCTTTCCTTTCACCCACTAGCTGGGTGACTTTATCATAGAAGGATATCAAATTAGTTAGACAGAACTTGCCCTCTGTGAATCCATGTTGACTGTGCCTGCTGATTGCATTACCCTTTAAATGCCTTTCAGTAGCACCCCGTATGATCTTCTCCATAATTACTCCAGATAAAGAGATTAGACTAGCAGGTCTGTAGTTTCCTCATGCCCTTCTTGTAGGTTGGAATAACATTGGCTACCTTCCAGTCAGCAGGGACGTCCCCAGACCTTTGGCAGACGATCAACACAGGTTCTGCTGTAACATCTACTAGCTCCTTCAGTACTCTGGGCGGAATCCTATCAAGCCCCATAGATTTATGTATATTCAGCTAAAATGGCTGGTCCCTTAGAATTTCAGTGTCCACTAATTAAAAGTCACTGTTCCCACAGTCGTGGTTGTTCACCTCAGAGGACTGGTAAGCCCAAAGTCTATCAGTATTATTTACGACTGAGGCAAAAAAAACCCCATTGAATGCTTTGCTTTTTCTTCATCCCTACTTGTCAGGTGAGTATCTTCAAAGATTGTTGCTTCAGTGCTTTCCTTACAGCTCCTCTTGCTAATAATGCACTCAAAAAAAAATTAAAAGAACTTTAAAACCTTTTGTTTCTTCCCAATAGAATTGGCTGGCTGATAAGTTGACAGAGTGTGAAATCTGTCTTTTGTAAGTCTTACCATTTGTTTCAGCTGCAGGTTAGAGAAAACCCACAATTACTCCAACAGACTTTTTTTCTTTTTTTTTTTTTTTTTTTTTTTTAATTGAAGGCAAATAAAATCTTAATGGTTTATGGAAGCTTTCAAATTAGTGGTATTTGTTTAATGTTATGATCATCATTTATTCTGCCACCAGAATGGAAGGGGCTCAGCTACTTGTTCTATGAGTGTCTTTACTTTTCCATGTAAATATCCCTTGTCACTGTCACGTAGAAAGTGTCAAGATTTTTTTAGGTACAATGCAGTCTGTCCAGCTGTGGTTCAACATATGGAGATAGGCTGGTACCCTAGAAATCCCTTTTGCACAGGGGATTCTGAGGTATAACAATTGTGAAAGCAGTCTACATTGCAAGCAAGGCAAATAAAACAAACTAAAATAAACTACGGGGGTATATTTTGTTTGTTTGTTTTTGTTTTTTGGAAGGAGGCATTCACTTCACAGTTGGCATTGCAGTAACATTATCCAGAGGTAACAGCTGGAATGGCCCAAGTATTCTGAAAATCCACCTATCGATAGACATAGTGAGGGGTTTTTGTGAGTAATTTTATTTCGAAATCTAATTTGTTAGATCTTAGAACAGGAGCCAAATGCATTTAAAAATATAATTAATTATAGCAAACATACTTCCTTAGAATAAAAAGAAATCTTGTTGAGGTCTATAATTCACTGAGTGTAATGGACCAAGATATAGTTTATTCTGACTGATCTTCCTCCCAGATACATAACTGAATACACTAGTGCTTTATATTCAGCACAAATATGTTTGTCTTCTCTATAAATACTATTTTTTTTGGTATATTTTTGAGATGATAGGCTGAAGCTCGTCAGAAGGTAGGCATTGAAATAGTTAATTGTTGTTTTATTCTGATTTATGTTTTCCTCCATTCTTTCTGATTCTCAAATATGAAAGCAGTAGATATAGTATGGTTGTCTGTAGTTTCTACTGCTTGCCTTGCAAGTGGATTCCATCCAGGTGGTTGTAGTTTATGCATTGGATGCAAGGTGGAATTACTGAATGCTTCCTTTACGTCATTCTTTACCATTAGGACAGGCCCTCAGGAGTCCCAGACCTCAGAGGTTAGAGATGAAGGCTGGAGAAAGGAGGACTTCCCGCTGGTTGTAGAGAGTTCAGGTAGGGATAGACTTAACACCCATAAATCTATGGGCCCAAATGGGATGCACCCAAGGGCACTGAGGGAGCTGGCAGATGTTGTTGTTCTGCCGCTCTCCATCATCTCTAAAAACTCGTGGAGAACAGGTGATGTGCCCAATGATTGGAGGAAGGCCAGTGTCACTCCCATCTGCAAAAAGGGTAAGAAAGAGGATGTGGGAAACTACTGGCCAGTCAGCCTCACCTCCATCCCTGGAAAGATGGTGGAACTGGTCATTCTGGAAGCATGTAGAAGAAAAGGTCACTGGGAGTAGTCAGCATGAATTCATCAAGGGTGAATCTTGCTTTACCAATCTAATAGCCTTTTATGATGACATGGCAAGATGGGTTGACAAGGGGGAGGAGCGTACATTATCTACCTTGACTTCAGCAAGTCTTTTGACACTGTCTCCCATAACATCCTCATAGGTAAGCTTAGGAAATGTGGGTCAGATAAATGGACAGTAAGGTGGATTGAGAACTGGCTGAATGGCAGAGTTCCGAGGGTTGTGATCAGTGGAGTAGAATCCAGTTGGAGGTCTGTAGTCAGTAATGTTCCCCAGGGGTCAGTACTGGGTTCAGTCTTATTCAACTTGTTTATCGAAGACCTGAACAAAGGGATAGAATGTACCCTCAGCAAGTTAGCTGATCATATGAAGCTGGGGGGAGTGGCTGATACACCTGAAGGCTGTGCTGCCATTCAGTTGGACCTTGATAAGCTGGAGAATTTGGTGGAAAGAAACCTAATGGGGCTCAACAGAGGCAAGTGTAGGGTACTGCACATGGGAAGGGAGAACCCCAAGTGCCAGTGTAGGTTGGGGGCAGACATACTAGAGAGTAGTTCATCTGAGAAGAACTTGGAAGTATTGGTGGATGTCAAGTTGACTATGAGCTGGCAGTGTGCCCTTGCAGTCAGGAGGGCAAATTGTATCATGGGGTGCATTGGGAAGAGTGGCCAGCAGGTCGAGGGATGTGATCCAGCCCCTCTACTCAACCCTGGTGAGGCCACATCTGATATATTGTGTCCAATGCTGGGCTCCTTAGTACATGAAAGACAAGGATCTACCGGAGAAGGTCCAGTGGAGGGCTACAAGGATGATCAAAGGTCTGGAGCACCTCTCGTATGAGGACAGATTGCGGGAGGTGGGTCTGTTTAGTCTAGAGAAGTGAAGACTGAGAGGGGGGGTCTTAATGTGTATCAAGTATCTCAAAGGCGAGTCCCAGAAGGATGGTGTCAAACACAAGAAGTTTCACTTCAACATGAGGAAAAACTCCTTTACTTGAGTGTGGCAGAACACTGAAACAGGCTGGCCAGGGGCGTTGGGGAGTCTCACTCTCTGGAGACATTCAAAACCCACCTGGAGACCTTCCTGTTTAACCTGCTCTAGGTGGCCCTGCCTTGGCAAGGGGGTTCGACTGGATTATCTCCAGAGGTGCCTTCAAACCGTAACGATTCTGTGATTTTTAATCATGTTCATGAACTGTAAATGTGTTCTTTGCAGGTTAGAATTACAAACCTGAGGAAATAATTAGCTATAATAGGTTCCATATGAACTTCTTATTCCTTTTTAATAGCTCTCACTAGAATGTCATCTTAGGCTTTTTTCAACTTAATTTTGTCCAGCTTTTAGTGCCATAGAATGGTGATAGAAAAGACCGAAGAGAGAGAAGCATATCAAATGTATTTATATAGCATCTTCAAAAAAAAAAAAACAACAAACACCAAAAAACCTGTGTTTTTAATATTTGTGGCATATACTTTTTAAGTGAGTCATTATAGTATACAGCAGCTTTCCAGATGTTTTGCTCCCTTCTGTCCTACTGCTATGGGAAGTTCTCATTTTACGTCATCTGTGTATAAAAGATTGTTCAGAGAGCTAAAGGTTTCAGACTATGTCTTTGTGGGCATGGTGGGTTTTTGCTAGTTAATGAATCATTTCCAATGAAAGCTCAATATAACAAAACAACCTAAAACCTTCTGCCTCTACAGAAGTGGCTTCTACTGTGTATTTACATATTGAAAATATAGAGGTTGTCAGTAGATGTTTGGCAAGAGAGCCTTACATTAAATATAGCCAAGGAAATTAGATAGGACTTTCCATTCCACAAATTTATGTGATTATAGTTACACAATAAGCTTCTCATAGCACAAAGAATTTATGTAGGAATTCTACATTCAACTCTAGTTGATTTCCAGCGAACCTGAAGTAATTAAAAAAGGTACTCTGAATGGGTGCAGCTGCATTGGGAATGTTACTCCTTTTCAGTAGCTTTGTCAAATGCTCATTGCAAAAGTGGGTACTGTAAAAACAGTTAGTATTATGTAAGTGAAGCTTGCTTTCTGTATTAATAGTTAGTTTTTTATGACGAAACGACAGTGATGGGGTAGAAACAAATCCATCTTGTGTGTCTAAAAAAAGGCTTATATTTTAGTCACCCACTTTAAGATACTTTTAAAATGGTATTATTTATGAATTTGTAGTGTGGAATTAAACATTTTAAATTCTTCCTCTAGTAATTACAGGAAGTATCACACTGCTCTGCCTTACAGTGGCTATTTCTTGACTTTGCCATTGCAGGATGTTTCAATTTTAGTATCTCAAAACATTTCCATCAAAGATAACATGAAAAATTATCTAGTTCCTTCCAGAATAAGCACAGGATTCTGATTAGAGGAAAGACAATGGAAGGGTGAGGGTGAAAGGGTTGGCAGGGTTGACAGTATAGCTCAGGTCTGATTAGTTTGCTTTTTAAAACTGCCATTACTGCTCTGCCCTATAGAGAACATAAAACAGAAGAGAAAATATCCCTCTATGGTATGTCACACTTCAGAATTAAATAGTTTTCATGATTTAGTATGTGTGCAGAACTTGCTTCAGCTCTGGTAGTCCAAGTTAGTTTAATTTCAGCCTTGCTAAACACTGACAATATGTTCTGGTTATTCTACCAGTGCAGCTGTTGTGACACATTTGCCTACATGCAGCTAAAGAGTACTCACTGTAACTATGGCAAGAGCACGGATGTATTCAGTAAGGTAATCCAGGTCTATGATGAGGGACACGGGAGGGATGATGTTGCCACAGCCTGCCTTTCTGTCCATTGCACAGTTGTTAAGTCCCTAATGGCAATTCCTTCCCCTCTCCTTGACCTGGCATGTGGTATCTCTTCTGCCCTTTCTGAGAACTGTTGGCAGCTCATGTTTCCATGTATTAGCTAGTTACTAGTAAAATGCAGTTTCATTCTCTTTTGTGCAAACCAGTCACATAATGTGTGTTGAGGGGACAGAGGAGTGAAGCAACATGCTTGTAGTGTAGTATTGAAGAAGGGAAATGGAAGAAGTTGACTGCCACAGAGCAGTAAGAAAAAAAGAATAATGAGATAGCAGGAGGACTGCAGGGGATGGATGGTTTAAAAGAAAAGAGGAGGGAAAATAAGAGTAAGAAGAGAAGGGGGTTGGGAAGAGTCTGAGAACGTGGAAAGAGAAAAGAAGGGGTCAACATCTTTCTTTTCCCATTATTTCCTGGAGGTTGCTTCTCCAGGAAATAATACAGATAGGCTGGCATGCCTTGAGGTTACATCTTCTAACTGGAAACATCAAACACACATCATTCTTTTTTCTCCTCATAAAGTTTAACAAGAAAACTATGCACTATAGCTGCATCCAGCATCCTCACTGTTGGATTCATTGGCTTGATGGTTTAAACACATTGACTATTTTCATTTCATCCTCCAGTTGTCTTTCATTTCTTTTTTGAAAAGCTGGGAAAGGAGGTGTGATTGCTGGGTTGTGACTGAAGTTAATTTCACAACTCTTGTGTCTCTCATCTTTCCTCCAAGCCCCCAGACTCCTTCACCATTTTCTCAGCTGCTTCTCCCCTTTCAGGCACTGAGCTCTGGCATGTCTAAAAGATGTAAGTTTTAGAATTATCTGTTTCCCTGTACCTGCATCCTTGTGCTGTCATCTGTAGTTAACCATTTTGTTCACAACTTAGTATGCTTACTGCCATGAAGCAGCCAGACTTAGTTGTTCTTTTCTTACGTCAAGCCCTTGCAGCCTGAGAGAAGAGCTTTGTCTATTCTCAGTCTTTCCTTTAGCTTCTCTTTCTCTCCTTTCTTCTTCAATTTTTAACTCTCTGCATGACACTGTTTCCTTTTACAGTCCTATCAGCCAGAGTTCACTGGTAGGGTTTGGTACAAATTACATGGTATTTTGGTATAATTGCTGAACACTTATTTGTACTTGCTGTGCCAGTGCTGCTTATGTATATTGAGAGGAAAACAGCATTTCTGCCTTAGTCCAAGTCAGATGCACAGGTAGACAGTATACCTTAAATTTACTTCTCTTTCAAAGTGGCATATAAATTTATTGTTTATCAAATTGTTAGTACCACTTTCTTATTCGAAAGGAATGAAAAAAAGACTAGGTAGAAAATCAAATGTAAAACTCACAATTTTTTTTTTTAAGAAAGGAAGGTTGTTTGCATGAAAGAAACGGCTTTGTGTGCAGATAGTATGTGTTCATATTCCTAGTGTGATTTTTAGTGTAGAATTATATAAATCCTGGCTTATGCACAAACTATATTCTGTATTGCAGGCAAACTCCAAACACGAACATGAGAACATTGAAGGAGGGGCGAGCTGTAGTTGTCTGGCTTTATGTATCTTCTTGGCTAGGCTCTCCTGTAATTCCAATTACCTGTAGGAGTGATTCTCCATTTCTTGCTGATAACCCATGTATGTAATCTAATGGTTGGATGTGTACATAAAAAGCTGAGATGAGCATTAATAATGCATAGTAATTTAACTGGGAAAGCTCTCTTTATTGAAGCATGTCCTTTTTACTTACTTTATGGAAGAAAAAAGGACTCGTATGCTTTCTTAGTGTCATTGCTGCTCATGGTGAATAATCTGTGTGTCATTTAAATCCTATACTTAAGCACTTCTAAAGCATCTGTGCTGAAAGGCAGCTGTTTGGTAGTGCAAAAAGAAATAAATTGGACTGAATTTTTACAAAGTGGCCTATACAACTGTTAAAAATGTTTAACTGCAGTCATTGGTATATACACTTACACTGCTCGGGAGTGAACAGTCAGAGCCCTGGCAAAATATGGAGTGGGGTTTGTAGTTGTTGGGCAGCATTATAACCCTGGAAAGACAGGAAACTTCAGGTGAAGGAGTGCTTCAGCCGAGTATTTTCCACTGAGAGTGTTAAATGGGCAGCCGGGTGGCCTCGTTCCAACAGCAGAGACAGATGAGAAGCTGAAATGTCGGAGTCAGCTGGTGACTTTTCATATGTGACAGTGCAGCCACAAATCCATTAAAACATCAGCGCTAACTTCAGGACCATCAGAACTGGGCTTTGGGAAGTGAAAGACAATCCTGTGACAGAGTTGAAAGGAATGGCTTGTGCAAGCTGTTTCTGATTGAAAGCTGCTTTTTTCTCTTATCCCCTCCCTTTTTTGAATTAACAGTGCCTACCATGCTGAGATAAGGGTGAGACCCCTGGGGGCTAAGGATATAGGAGACAGTCTGGTACAGAGTCCTTTGCCATTGTGTCTTTGTCCCTTTTTCACCTCCTTGGTGATGAGAGCAAGCTGTGGGATTAGTGAAGAGGTTGGCTGCTTGGCAGGGAACATGTTGGGTGAGCACTTGAAGTCTGGCTAAAAGGTAATTGTGTGCTGTGAAGCATGGATCATACAAGGAAGATATAATATGACCAAAAGACCGCGCACTCCCAATCCTTCTAGTACTTCAGGGTTTTTTACATCCTGGATTCTTAGTTTAGGGTTTGTTTCGTTGCTGGCTTTTTTTGTCTGTCATCTATGAAAAAATAGCACTATCATTCTAAGAAAAAAAACCCCAAATGTTTCAAAATGTGTCCAGGATTAAAGCTCAGTTATTAACTCATGATCCTTGGTTCCTCACCCCATTTTGCAAAATGACAGAATTGCTTCACCCTCGGGTCACTGAGGTCATCATAGCTCGGCAGTTTTCCAGCACTTATTGTCTGCTACTTCTGTGATAGAAGTTGCTGTTATTTCCACTTTTTTTTCACCTCTGTAGGACAAAATACATCTTAAATGTAAACCCTCTGCAGCAGCCTGGTCAAACTGGATTCCTAATTCTGTTTCTATTGACTAATGGGTAAATGAGGTCTTCCTTTCTCTTTTTTTTTCAGTAAGCCTTCCACTTTCTGGGTAGACCTCTCAGCTGTATTTCATCACTCCTTTCTAAATTTGTTGTGTTATTCTAACTTCACATTCATTGGCATTACTCATCAGAAGCATAGAATTAGCTTAATTTAAAGAAAGAAAGACTTGCTTAATGAAAAAGAAATAAAAACAGTAACTTCTTAATGCAGGTATCAATTTACCGTCTGACCAATGAGATCTGTCCATGTAAGAACATCTGCCAAGCCAGTTAACCCATTCTGGTTTTCTGCATTAGAAAGGAATAATCACTGTGAATAGCTTCCCATTTGTCTTTATTGTAGTTCACTTTAATTAATTTCTGTCTTCTCCTTTAATCTATCAGTTTGATTACTAGATTGAATGTTAAGCCTAAGATCCCTGGCAGTATCCCAGTTATAAAGCTACATTTTTATGAGATGGGTGTAATTTTTATAGTAAATAATGAGGAAAACCCAAAACCTCTCTTTTCTTGGGGATTGAAATCTGCTCTGAGATTGAGTGTACACTGCTCCTGCCAGAGAGCTCTGTCTTACTCTTCCTGCAGCATAATTTAAATTCTTTTTTTTTTTTTTTTGATGGTCTTTGGCTCGTGCCAGTTTAAAAGTGAGAAAGAAATTGGGTTTAATCTTTTTAAAATTTTGCATTTCAGACAGAGTTCTTAATCAGTAGCGCACAGTATGTTAGCACAGAGCAGTGTTTTTTAGTATAGCATTTTGAAACATGTATTGCTAGAGGATTATTTCTCACTTTGATTGGCTTAACCTCTCCATAAGTTTGCATGAGCATAATCTATGTGTATCTAATTTTAATTATTAATGAAGCTGAGTACAGCCTATCTTTGTTGGAGTAAAGGACCAAGAAAGGCAGAGAGAATGCTTGTTCAGCATACGCTTCCCTGGCACAGGACAGGTTTCGTTTTGCTGGCATTCACCTCCGAGTGCAGTGCAGAAGGGAGAGAGAGATTTAGCTTCCAGGGTTCATTGCTGTGGTTTATGTCACCCACTGAATATAGAACAGAATTCTGCCAAGCAACACATGAATTCTTATGTGAAAATAGATGCTGTGCTCTGCTCTCAGGCTAGCAGCTGCATGCTTTGATATATGGGCTTTAGCAGGGAGGGAGTCACATGACCTTGATATAAACTATCCAGTTCCTTGTAAAAGTCCTCTAAATTTTCAGTGAGTGTCAGCAAATGAAGCCAAGCAGCTTTACTTCATAAAAAAAAAAATCAGGAAACAATCTGTGATACAATTTGGTATGGGTTAACCTAATAACAGGCTTTCTGGTTTGTTTTTTTAAGCTGCTGATCTTTAAGAGTTTGTAGCGATCACTTGTTTGTACTCAAAACCGCTGTATTGTCTTTGAGTCTTTTGGAGTGGTGAATGCAGAGGTTATTGGCATTACAGTTATAACTGTTCATGTATGACCAAGAATGTGTCATAGTGAGATGATACGTTGGTCTTTCTGCTGTGCCATCTAATGCTCGAGCTTTATCTGTACTAGGAATGGGATGGATAAAAGATTCTCACTTGGTAGACAGGGAGAATCCTGCTTCTTTTCAATGATACTTTGAAGGAGAAAGTTTGCCCTGTCCTTCGCTTCAAAGAGATGCAGCAAGTATGAAGAGCCTGAGAAGACTGCTACTATTTGTCTTAGAAATGAGTTGAATAATGAAATAATATGAGTTGAATAAATAACACTGTAACAGAATGCAAAATACTGAAACTTGATAGATAAAGGACTGTTTTTTTGGTTTGTAGATTCTTAATGAGTAAGAATTCATTCATGTACATTCGTTGTGATATAGCATAGAATCATAGAATCATAGAATAGTTAGGGTTGGAAAGGACCTTAAGATCATCTAGTTCCAACCCCCCTGCCATGGGCAGGAACACCTCCCACTAAAGCATGCCGCCCAAGGCCTCATCCAACCTGGCCTTGAACACTGCCAAGGATGGAGCATTCACAACCTCCCTGGGCAACCCATTCCAGTGCCTCACCACCCTCACAGTAAAGAATATCTTCCTTATATCCAATCTAAACTTCCCCTGTTTCAGGTTAATCCCGTTACCCCTTGTCCTGTCACTACAGTCCCTGATGAATAATCCATCCCCAGCATCCTTGTAGGCCCCCTTCAGATACTGGAAGGCATGCATGAATTTGTTGTGCCTTCTACTCCAAATATGCAGTCCTTGGGTCTGCAAGGATTCTTGAGATAACTGCTGTTACATAGACTGCAAGAAGTATACTGTATTAAGGGAGTGTAACATCTCTTTATGGTATGTTCTAAGGGCTTTTCATCCAGTAATGCAAAATGAAGACCAGTAATAAGCTGACTAAGTAATAAGTCAGCTTTTTAGTCCTCTGCTAGTATTTAAAGACTTAAAAATATCCACATATTACTTAGTTGTGTTTTTTCCTTTAATATTCCTTTAATATTTGCACATAAAATTGTCTATTATCAATATATGTCTTGGCTAGCTGTCTCCAGAGCATTTTTCTAGAGACAGCCATCTGGCTGAGGGTATGGTAGCAAAGGGTGATGTATGTCTATGTAATATGGTTAAGATTCAAGAAAAGAAGTAATATGGTTAAGATGCAAGAAAAGAAATACTATGATGAAGGAATACCACCATAATATTTTCTTCTACATATGAGACACTGGAAGAAAGGAACTGCTCATCTGACAGATATAAAGCATTGTGCAGCAGGTCACAATTTCAAATCCACACAGGTTGTTAGCAGCAAATAGTTGTTAGCCATCAAATTTATATCTCCTGCTAAGTGTAAAGATTTGGTGAGGATCTGTAGGAATTGGTCAGCCCAATACCTATATTGACAGCTTCACTTTTCATTGTGTGGAGCAAGTAAGCAGGTTTGGTCATGATGGCTGTGTGGATGAAGATCACAAAAAAGATCACAAGTTTGCTACTTATAAGAAGGGAATGAATTGATTCTGTAGGATGGATTGATTCTGTAAAAAGCATGTTTCACTTTTAGTGCTGTACCTTAAGGTATATCTACACAAGGACTGCTGGATTTCAGATGCTTGGGGTTTGCTTTTTGACGATCAAGTAGCAATGACTGTCTTCATTAAATCTGTTCCTGGTGATTATTATCATCATACTTGCTTTGGTTTTCATTGTTGTAGAACTCTTGAGTCCTAGTTAGGTTCTTATTGTACAAATACAAAATCAGGAAATGAGCAGGACTGATTTTTGTAAAGGTTCAGAGATCAAAAATCACTTTTCAGATAAGCTGAATAGCCTTAGGCCAATTTTATTAATGGAGACACCAAGTCACAAGCAGTGAAATCACTCCTTGCAGGCCCTCCAGCAGACCAGCACCATGTTGAGGATAGAATCTAGGTCTTGAGAGTCACACTATTCTCTTTTTATACATCCACTAGCACATCATGCTTGATTTACCAAGGAGCTGCTTACCTTCACGGGTTTTTTTTAATTTCAAACAAACTTCCAAATGCCCAGTATTTAAAAAACTGAAGTCCGGCTTAGCAAAAATGCCAACAGCAGCCAGTATTTTGACATGGAAGATTGTGTTCCCTTTATGAAGCTATTGTGTTTTTTCTGTAAATTGTTGAATGTTGAAAGTGTTCACAATAGAGATAGGTGGAATTTATATACATGTGCTGTAATTCCTATTGTAAAGAGTAGAAAGGCATTGTGAGAATTGGTGAAGATTCTGGATCCTCTTTTTTATCCCCAAATCCATACTGTGAAATTGAATATTATAATAAATATGGTATTGGCATTATGTATGAGTTGCGATTTATGGGTATCGGTAACATGGAAATCTCAGATGGTAGACTTCCTCTGTTTTCTTCTTGTATATGTAAGTCAGTCATTAAGGGAGGAAAAAGTTAATGTAATTTGCCTGGAAGCATCTGTAATGCTTACTAAATGAACAAGAGGCTGTTCTTTCTAGTTTCTCTTCATTCATTGATTCTCCATGTAGACATTGGAATGTAGAACATCTCATTCTCCTATCTAGCTGGCATTAAAAAAAGAGAGTTTGCTTTTAATATCTTTCTGGATCTGTTTTGTGCATGTGGAAGAGCCATAGGTTTGGGTCACTTGGAAATGCAGCCTACGTAGGGCATGACCAAAGACCGTCCACCCCTCGGCTGCTTGTATAGTCTACAGAGAAGATCTAAAATTAGGAAACTGCAAATAAGATCCTCTTAAATCTTGTACCAATCTTAGCACCTCTAGGCAGGGCATGCACTTAGGGCCAGAAAATCCAAACTATTGATGTGAGTATCTATTTTAATTTGATTCCCTGTATATTCTAAACAGCCACATTGGGAATGGAAGAGTATCAGCTGCCCTGAAAGGAAGAAGTTACACAAGTAAAAATGCTTCTGGGGATGAGGTTGGGGCAGGATGCTTGATGGGCTGGGTTGAAGAAATAAACTAAGACAAGGCCTAAAAGGAACAAATTTAGATCAGATGTATGATTTTGTCCTTTCAGTTACACTTTCCAGTGGAACAGTTGGCTCCCTCTTCTGTCAGTTGCATTAGCATAAAGTTCATTCTTTCTACATTACTGTTGCAAAGGTAGAAACTATAGGAATATGTGGTCATTTTCTGTTGTATTTAAGCTGTCAATTTATTTAACACATCTGAGCTGATACATAGTAATGCTTCATACTTCAGAAGTGCTTGAAATTCTCTGAGTGGCACTAAGCACTCATATTACAGCAAACCCATGTTATGTAGATCAGCACTTCTCTGCTCTTTTGGCTGTGTCTCTGCACTTGAAATATCTGGGTTTAGCTGCTTTTGCTTTTGTCCAGCTGTTAATTGTAGTACGAAAAAGGTAATGCGTAGCTTTTCCCTTTTGGTAGGTGGCAGGAACATGCTAAGTAGAGATTAGAGCAAGATTTTGGACCCCATGATTCCTTTTCCAGCTTAGAAAAAAAGTCCTCCAAGGGGCAACATCCTTCAGCTCACCAGTCTCTAAAATGTGAAGAAAACAGATAACTACATTTTCAAAGCTGGGTGTGTAAGAGTGATTTTCTGTATCTTTTTTTATGGCTGTTTTCTCAAAAGTGGTGAGCAGCAGATAATCTCTTTGTTGAAAAAAAGCAGTTCAGTTAATGCGGTGAGAACCTAGCTGTGTGTTCAGAAATGGGGCAATGGGATTGCCTTGATCCTGCTGCCAATGGTAAGCTAGAGTCCTTGCCCCTCCTTCTAGTCTAATTTCTTGGAGGTTCGTGTTATGTATCTTTGCATTATCTGAAATTTAGTATGAAGAGGATCAGGAAGGCTGGCGTCCATCTCTTCTTTCTGTGACGCTGCTGAAGTCAGCAGATGCTATGCTATTGATTTCACTGCAGCCAGAATGTCATCCTTTCTATTTAAGAAAGCAGTTTATGCTCAGCCTCTTTTACCACTTAATTTTCCCATTATAGTCACAGCTAAATGTTCTACCTGTAGTTCCTTGCTATTCAGGAATCAATGGATCAATTTCTTTTTCTTTATGAGGAAATTTAGGTACATATGAATGGAATGTTTTGAAGTCTTTGTCATCTGCATAGCGTTTTCCAGGCCTAGACGGAGGTATACATGACAGATTTTCACATGCATGCATATATGGCAGTGACAATAAGATCAAAAAGACTGGTTCAGAAATAAGTTTAGAATACTGGATTTGAATGTAGTACCTTCCTAAAATGAACTTCTGCCAGCTTCCCTCTGCGCAAAACATGTCTGATCTCTGCATTCAGTGAGATAAGCCTTAATTTAATCTTAAAGCTTGCCTAAACACTGTTTGTAAAGTGATTTACAATCTGTATTTATTAAGAACACTAGTCTTTTCCTAACAAAAGTATTCCTTAAGTCTTTTTGCCATTGTAAAATTGAGTGAAATGACTGCATTGATGTTAAGTGGGAGCCACTGCCACCTTTATCAAAGAAATATTTAATGTTCTTCAAACATTTCACCTTCTTACCAGGACTGTTACAAAATTAACTAAGAAACCATCCTGCTCTAAAAACTTCTTTGAAATTTATGGAGGAAATAGCCTTCAGAAAGTTTTGCTGCAGCAGACGCATCACCATGTACTGCTTGTCACCAAGAAAGGATTCATTTAGCCAGAAATTAATCCTGATCTGCCTCCTTATAAATGTACTTGGACAGATCTAATCCTTGTCAGGCATAAAGCAAGTGATGCATAAATAAGTATATTTCATTTATGGTCACTAGCCCTGCTTCATTTCTGACCTCCCATGTGCCTTCAGTGTTTTATGTTGTGCCAGGTGTTCAGCTTAAATTCTTAGTGGCCATTTTTTAGTTTTTATCTGTTTTGCAGAGGTTACAGGCAAAAAAATACAGGCTGAGAATGAATGGAGAAATCTTTAAAATGGCTTTGGAAAACACCATGGAAAATGTTTAGTTCAGAGTGGCAAGGCAGAAAAATAAAGTTATTACTGCACAAAAATGTGGCTCAACGTTTAGCAAGTTTTCCTTAATAATTTTTCGACAGCAAGCTAGCTACCCTGGTCAATAAAGTAGACCCAAAAGACCTCTGAGTTGGTGCTGGTCTGAGCCATGAAGTCCACTTATAACACAGCGCAGCCCTTCTGGCTCATTTCTAAAGTTGGTCTAGCTTGTCAGCTGCCTCTTCTGAATCTGGGACGTAGGTGCTTCATGTCCCCAGTTCCAGAGTTAGCTTGCCTAGACAGTGCTATCATTGTATAACCAGTGTACTAAAAAGTATCTTGTATTTTCTTCTTGCATGGGGTGCAGAGAAGGAAATAAGGAATAAAGCAAAGGTGACTGTACTTGACTGAATGATCTGCCACATATGTGCCTATTCACATCTGTACTTTGGTTTTGTACAGCTTGGGGGCAATAGATTAAATTTTTGAGGAAGTTAACATGCTGATAGAGTTATTACAAAGATCTTCTAGTTTTACAGGTCAAAGAAGGCAATACATCTAGCTCAGATTATGAACTCAGTAGTCTGAGGTCGTATGACATGTCAGGAGTCTAAGAATGCCATGTGCTTGATGTAAGTGCTATATAGCCTCCACCATGACATTTGAGTTGCGTTTCTTTGCAGCAGTTATGTTGTTCTTTTTGTGTTGCTTAAAAGTGGCCAGAGCAAGAATGCCAACATGACTAAGAAAGACGTGAGGTTTGGATTGATGGCAAGTTGAATATGATTCAGCAGTGTGCCCTGGCAGCCGAAAGGGCCAGCTGCGTCGTGGGGTGCCTCAAGCACAGCATAGCTTGCTGTTGAAGGGACTTGATTGTCCTACAGTGCGCTGGTGCAGCCTGACCTCAAGTACTGGTTGCAGTTTTGGATGCCTCAGTATAAGAAGGACATCAAACTATTAAGAGTGTGTCCAGGGGAGGGTGACCAAGATGGTGAAAGGCTTTGAGGACAAGACTTATGAGGATCAGCTGAGGTCACTTGGTTTGTTCAGCTCGGAGAAGAAAAGGTTGAGGGGGTAACTCATCAAAGTCTACAGCTTCCTTAAGGGGGACACTCGAAGGGAAGGTATTGACCTCCTCTCTCTGGTGACCAGTGGCAGGACACAAAGCTGCGTTGGGGCAGTTAAGCTTGGACGTTAGGAAAAGGTTCCTCACTGAGAGGGTTGTTGGTCACTGGAACAGGATCCCCAGGAAAGTGGTCACAGCACAATGCTTCAAGGTGCATCTGGTAGACATGTTTAGTCACATAGTTTAGTTTTAGCTAGTCCTGTCAGGAGCTGGGAGTTGGACATGATGATCCTTATGAGTCCCCTCTAACTTGAGATACTCTAATTCTAAATCTATACAAAGAGGGCTAAAAATTCTGCTCAAGACAGCATGAGGCTTTCTAGAGTTGTGCAGCAATGGACTCTGTACAATAGGACACATTCCAAGTCACCACCTGGAGCAACTACTCTGACTTACAGGAGTCTTCAACGACAGAGCTCCTGAAAGCGGATGCCATACTGGCCTTGGACAACAGAGTGCCTGAGAGCAACATGCAGTTGGATGTCAGGGTTGTGGTTATAGTTGAGTAACAAAGTTACCACAAAAGGAGATGTTAGGGATATGCAGAGACTGCCATACAGAGACAAACAGGAGATTAACAGGATCTTTGCAGAATTCCTACAGAGGCAAGAACCTAAGACCTGCAATACAGAAGTGGGGCTTGGCTGCTCTGGAGGAATAAAGCCATTGCGTGGGTATGGCGGGGTGGAATCTGAAAAGCCCAAAGCTCAGCTGGAGTTGAACCTAGTGAGAAGCATGGAAAGCAACAGTCCATGGGCCCACCTGACATGCAGCCAGTGGTGCTGAGGGAGCTGACGAGAGTCACTACAAAGCTGCTCGTGTCTTTGAGAGGTTGTAGTGAGCAGGGGAGGTTCCTGATGATTTGAAGAGGCATATAGCACACCTTCCCTCCCCCCAGCCATCTCCCCCTAAAGGCAAGAAAGAGCCCTCTGAGAACTACAGGTTCGTCAGCCTACTCTCTGCCCCTGGAAGATTGCAGGGTAATTCCTCACAGAAACTACTTCCAGTTGTACAAAGGATAAGAAACTGATTGGGCAAAGATAGCTTAGATTTACCTAGGGCAACTTATGCTCATCCACCCTCATAGCTTTCTACAGTGAGACAACTATTCATGTGAATGAGAGGAGAGCAGTGAGTGTTGTTCGTCTCCTTGCCACAGTCCCCCATAGAAAATGGTTGAGGTACGGTTTGGATACATGACAGATAAGGTGGGTGAATAACTGTCTGGACTTGAAGAGTTGTGGCCAGCTGTTCAAACTAACTGGTAGTGAGTTTATTTATTTCCATTTCTTGGAGATTGATGCCTGAGCCAGTAGTGCTCAATGCCTTCTTTATTAAAGACCACAGGTCAAGAGACATGGTCATGCTTTGCCACAGGCTCCTTCCTCTCTCCTCTCAACCCACCTCAAACTCCTCCCTATTGGTCCCTCTCACTCAGATAGCTACTCTGCTTGTCTTCAAAGGCTTTTTGAGCCTATCTGCTTGTTTCTTCACTGCCCTACATACTGTACATGCAGTGGGGTTATTCTAGTTTGGCATCTACTTCTGTGGCTCTCCAGTCATACCATCTGTTCTCATTAGATTCCTCTGCTTCTTTCTTGGTCTCTCTGAGACTACTCTCTGCTTTCTCATTTTAGGACTGTTTTCTGTTGTATAAAAATGCTACAACATTGACAGAATTAAATATTGTCTGTCTCTTACTTTTCCCAATGGGCTGGAATCAGAGTTCTTTTAGGTCTGTTTTCTAAAATATTCCCAGAGAAAAACAAAATAAATGACTGCTAAGACTAAATAGCTTTTTCTTTGCAGTTGGGTGTGTGTCTATAACAGCAACAGAGTGTTTTCATTCGCCATTCATTCATTCATTCATTCATTTATGCATTCCAGTCATTCTGGGATTCCTCCATTCCACCTTTGTAAACTGAAACACTGGGTTTCAGAGATAAACTCATGCATTCCCAAGAACCCAAGAAATAAGAATGCTGTTTAGAACTATCCTGCTGCTTTTCTTTAGTGTTTTTCAAGGCATTTGCAACAGCAGGTGAATGTAATTTCAAAATAGCAAATAAAAACCACAGCAAAACCATTGTTAGAGTGTAGTATGGTTCTTCTCAGCCCCACAGAAGGAGGAATCTTGATGATAAAGTTTATCATCATGATAATAAAGTACACAATTTATAATGTTACCGTAAAAGTTGTTTGAAGAAACTCTCTAAGACTCAATTTGGAATTTTAGGAAGCAGCATTCATTATTGCAGCACTGGGCGCACATGCAAATTGTTTCATAAAGGTGAGCGCACCTATTACTTGCCAAAGCAGCCATATATTTAGCATACTCATGCATATTTACAGCTTTTCCAGGAAATTATTTACATATTCATGAGATTCTTTTTTCAGGAACTAGTTATAATATTTGCAATTACACATGCGCTTTCTTGCTGAGTGGGGATCTCTGGTGGTCACAGATAGCCTTCCCCACTGTGTTTACTGAATGACCTCAGTGCTTGCGCGTGCTCACAAGGTCCTAGTGCTGAGTTAGCAGTTGGTATGTCCTTGCTCCTGTTCTGTTCCAGTCTAACTCCATGCTGGGTGCCACGCTGCTATCTTGAAGGCTAGCATTCTTGGACTTACTTACTGTCTCCTTAGTTGTTATCAGTCCCATGATGTTCCTTCCCCTGTCAGCGGAACATTCCTTATTCCCTAAGTATCAGCAAGTTCGAACAGTTTGCTGTATTCTACTATGTTAGTTTAAAGGCACACACACTATTGTTAGTTTAAACCTACAGTTTAAGCCCACAATATGGCTAGGGCAATGTAACTATCCTAGGCAAATCCTTTGAACATGGGAAGTCAAGATCATGCTGATATGTACAGTGGTGTAAGGGATGTAATTAGCCATCAGTGTAGTGTCTTAATTCAGCATAAGTTCTATCAGTTCAGCCTCTTAAAAAGTGTTGTCCATTTCACAGAGGCTTCTTTTCAGAAATGAACAGTGTAGCAGCTTCCATATGATCCATTATTCATGCCTTTAAAATATCTGTAAGGAAATTTCAGTTTCAGAAGTGAGAGTCTATTCAACAAACTGTGTAAATCAAGTGCTCCTTTAGCACTCCTGCCCTCTCCTTTGTCCTGGATTGTCACTTTGAGGTATTTCAGAATTTCCAGTTTTCCACTTTTTCACATAAAAAACCTCACTAAAACAACAAACAGGAAGTCACTATAATCACTGTAGATTCTTTTCGCCCTTTTCCTGCTTTTTGCTATGTGGATGGTCTTTTTATTCAGAGATGCATGCAAACCTTATCTGTGAGAAGTGGCCCTGGAGTCTTGATCACAATGTATAATGGTAATTTCTTGTTATTTTGGTCAATGCCAATGGTTTGGTAAAAAACTGGCATTCCTTGAGTCCTGCCACTGTATCTGTGCTTCTTATTGTTTCCTCTACTCCTCTGGAAATAGAAGGTAGATGCTTCTTTGTGGTGCATAAGTAGTTTGGGAAGATGTAAGAGCAATAGTGCCTGGCTTATCGATGGCAGGAATCTGCGTGTCCTGTGCCCTCTTACTGTGCAAGATGCTGCTCTAATTTTCTGAAATCAGGTGAGTGCTGCCTCTCACCTAGGAGGGAATTAGCATGGAAGTGAAGGGAGACTATCAGATTCAAGCCAAAGTACGAAGGACAGCTCTCAGGAATTTGTGTGTGAAGCAAATAGTATCAAACACCAGGAACTGGGTTCCAGAAGTCAGCAGAACTGCTGAGAGTTTGGATGAGTTAAACAAGGAAGTCAAAGGAATCAGCTAACTTGACTGCTGTGTATCAGGGGATTTAGAACAGAGAAGATTTGAGTGTTTTGTTGGAATTTAGTATTGCAGACACTTACTCATCTATTTAATATTTGGCTTGTAGTAAGAAGTATCACCAATCACAATATTGAGTCTCAAGGCAGGAAGGATTAGGGACATGATGACTTCTGTCAGCTTTTCTGTCTCTTGAAACAAGTGCTGGCTTTTCATTGAGTTAATTTTGCACAGTGCAAAACTGGGCTCAGTTAATATATTGTCTGTAGGCATACATGGCCTTATGAAATGTTTATGCTGATTAAAATGTTTAAAAAATCATTAAATGGAAAATGTCCAAAATGTCAATTTCAGCCTGCAGGTGAGTTTTATGCAAACCAGTCAGTAGGCATGAATTACTGTCCTGCATTGTTGGTGGTCTTGGCAGGCCAGGAATAATGTTGAGAATGCATGTTGCCCCATGGCTGATGAGACGGGTGGAACATACCACCTTCTGTCTTCCGCATATAGTAGCTCTTGCAGTCAGATGGTAGTATGGCTGGATCAAGCTGATGTTTTTGGTAGGCATGGGACAGGACAGCTACCTTACTTATATGATTAGTTTAGCAGACATGCATGAACTGCTTAATGAAAGAATATTGAAAATGCACAGTTATGATGGTTGTTTGGCAAGGAAGTTATAATTAACAATGTCATTGCAAAAAAGTCAGCTGTTCAGTAGTCATGCTCGCTGCCAAATGTTACACAATGCAGATTCAGAAATATTTCATCCATCTGCCAATGCTTTCAAATCATTCTGGCAAGGTTTGTATTTCTATTTTAAACTGTGTAAAGGGAAATTGCTCTCAGTGCTAAGGGTGGTGGAAGCCTTACCCTACCTCCTTTTACAGAAATAGACAAGGGGAAGAAAAGTATTAGAGGACATCACAGATGTTTAATTTAGTGTCTTAAAATGTACTGGACATATCCCAGATTCTGATTGTCTTTTGTGTGGGGAAAGGAGTCGTGCATCTCAGTGTCCAATAATAGGTGCTTCCAAGAAACATTCACAAAAAAATTGTGAAGAAAATTTACCCCTTCACATTGATAAACCACAGGAAATTTCATTTGCACCTTCCATTAATGCTGTGAAACAAATGAGTGTCATTTTCAGTTATGCACTGCTGTGTTGGTAAACCAAGTCTCAAAGATTTATTTATGCAATTTTTTTGTAATTTGAAAAAACCCACAAGGTCTTTTGCCTGTATGCCCCTTTTTTCTTTTTACACATGTTGAGCCAGTGCAGTTTGCAGTGTTCGGTTGGTTAATAATGGCATGATGGAACCATCAGTTGGAGTTTTTAATTTTCTTCCCCTTCTGTTCCTGAACATACCTGTAACCACAGCTTTTATACTGCTTCCTATGCCCAGAACCAGTTGCCTAATATCAAATGTATAAATTAAGCAAGTGAGATACCCTAACTAGTAAAATGATAAAAATGCAAGAATTCTAAAAAAGCAAAAAAATTATTTAATTACTTTTGTTCTCACTACAAAATATAAGCTTTGTAGTCCCTCACGAAATCTCACCGAAGTAGTCCCGACTGCTAGGTTTTTCAGGTTCAGAGGCTGTGTGATCAAAATGAGCTGTGTTTTTGCATGTAAAATATTATTTGCATATGGGGAGCAACTCTTTTTGGTTAATGCAGGATCTGGGATGGATATATTAAAAACCAAAATTAAAAAATTAAAATAGCAACGAGGTTTGCAGTATGGGGAAGAAGGAAGAACTTGACTGGTGGACTAACTGAATGCTAATTTGTGGAAATGCTACGGTGTTTGAGAGCATTTGGTTTGGCTGCGGTTTTAAGGACAAACAGTAACTCGTGAGGTAGAACTGCAAAATCATCACAGTTATATCTGGGACAAAAATCTGTGAGCAAACTGAAACAGTGTTCTTCTGACAGCGAAAGAGGAGCCTAATAGACCATGGTGTCTGCAGAACCAGCATGTACTAATGGCTTTACTCTCCTTCCCAGGTTGCTGCTTTTTATGGAAGTATTTTAACTCTTTTGTTATAGCTGAGTGAATTTGCATGTGATACACATTTCATGCTGCTATTTTGACCACGATATGAAGAGATATTGTTCCATTGTTACTACAGTGTAAATCCTAGCATCTGATCAGCTATCTTTATGCCCTTCCAACACAACTACAAAAGGAGATGAGCTTTTCTAAAATAAAGGAAGTTAAAATAATTTTTTGGTTTTTGAAAAGGAGAAGAACTTGAAAGAATAATGGTAACATAGAGAATTGCTAGGTTTCACAGATACAAGTGGGCGAGAAGTGATTCAGAGCAGCCCTGCAGAGAAGGACTTGGGGGTGTTGGTCGATGAGAAAATGAACATGAGCTGGCTTCAGTGTGCGCTCGCAGCCCAGAAAGCCAACCGCATCCTGGGCTGCATCAAAAGGAGCGTGACCAGCAGGTCGAAGGAGGTGATCCTGCCCCTCTACTCTGCTCTCCTGAGACCTCACTTGGAGTATTGTGTGCAGTTCTGGTGTCCTCAACATAAAAAGGACATGGAACTGTTGGAACAAGCCCAGAGGAGGGCCATGAGGATGATCAAGGGCTGGAGCACCTCCCATATGAAGATAGGGTGAGACAGTTGGGGCTGTTCAGCCTGGAAAAGAGAAGGTGCTTGGAGACCTCATAGCAGCCTTCCAGTATCTGAAGGGGGCCTACAAGGATGCCGGGAATGGACTCTTCGTTAGGGACTGTAGCAATAGGACAAGGGGGATTGGGTTTAAACTTGAAGAGGGAAAGTTCAGGTTAGATATAAGGAAGAAGTTGTTTACTTTTGAGGGTGGTGAGACACAGGTTGCTCAAAGAAGTGGTAAATGCTCCATCCTTGGCAGCGTTCAAGGCCAGGTTGGACAGCATCTTGAGTGACATGGTCTAGTATGTGGTGTCCCGGCCCATGGCAGGGGTTGGAACTGAACGATGTTAAGGTCCTTTCCAACCCAAACCAGTCTATAATTCCTTCATGCTTTGGCAAGAGAGTCCTCTCCATTTTTTTGCTAGTTGTTAACGATCTGCATTCTAAGCTAGAGGATTAAGAAAGAGATATTTTAACTTAAGCCCATTTAACTCCTTTTGAAAAGCTAAACTGAAATTTTGACAACCCATTTTATGGCTATAATCACTGAAAATACAAGTTAAATTAAAATATTCAAGGAGTGCATACTTGCTGTCAGTTTCCGCAAAGAAGGCAAGTAAAAAAGCTAGTAGAAGTTTTTGCAGCTGGAAGCAAAGCTGACTGAAAGCCTAAACCAGTTTTTGACAGCAGTAGCTTTCATTTCAAGTTATTCATTTAGTTCTTAACATTCAGTACTGAAAAACTGGTAGCTGAAAAAGCAGACCAATTCGCTTTCTATTCCTGAACACATAAAAACAGTGAGGTATTAGTCTATATAATAGCTACAGTTTCTATATGTTGAAAGATTTTTGTCATCAGAAATGTTCAGCTCATTAACTGCAAGTAATGCTGCCACTGTTAAATCCATTTAAAATGAAAACCATGGTTTGACAGTTCTCCTGGTTTCTTATTCATACAGCACACTCGACATAGTACTGTGTAATAGTGTATAAGTTGAAATGTTGTATTGTGGCTTTTGGTTGAATTCCAATTTCTACCAAAATTCAGTTACCATGAATAAAACAAAAAAAAAAAAAAAGGGGGGGGGGTGGGGGTGGGGAGAAGGGACTTTCTGACATAATAAAAGCAACACCTAAAAATGACTAAGTGTATAAACATAGATTCTCGTCTGGCCTGACAAAAATACGCATTAAACATCTACAGAAGGAACCTGAGTGAAAAATACAAAAGCAATGCAGAGTTAAAATTCATTACTTATTCAAAGTTTCTTGCTTTTGATTTAAATTATGATTGAAGTTGGTGGTTTAAATAGTTGTGATTTAAATCAATCTGCATTGACCCAGACTTATTAGAAAAGCATTTTTGAGAACAGAGGCCATTTCAAAAGGTTCCTAGTAGAAATAGCAGAATGTTCCTTTTCCACATCTAGGTAAGAGTGGTGAGGTCTGTCTCCAGCTGTCATTGCTGCAATCCATGCGCTGCTCACAGTAAGCAAAGCTAGACTTTGTGTCTAAAGTGCAGATCTGTCAGTCTTTTTAACATAATATTGTTTTATGCTCTTGTTTTTATTTAATACTCAGTTTACAGACTCATTCAAACTGTCTAATGCAGGCAGATTACATTGCACAGATTCAGTCAGCTTTATTATGAATTCTACAGAACTAGTAAAGGAAGATCAAGTTTTATATGTACTAACAGGATATTCTGACTGCATGAGAAGGTAACCAATCCTAGCATATGGGTTGAATGAAACATCCCTCCAATATAAGTAGAACTGCTTTTCTGAGTTTGTTTAAACGCTGTGATTCTTACAGATTTGGAGATTTTGTTTATGTGTTGCTTAAGCTTACACATGTGGCTCCTGGAAGCTCTTCTTTATGTCTTCTGCCTTTTTATGCATGACAGATTATGAACTCTTCATGGGTTGCATAAGCCATCAGAATCGTTGTTATATGAGTGACAGACCTGTCTCTCTGGGCCCTTGCAGGAAGAACAAGTTTAGTTGGTGGGCCTTACAGTTTAGCTCAAAATATAACAGTTTGTGCCTTTAGCTACAGAGAGCCTCAATTTAGCTTCAAGTGAGTTTCTTCTGCTTCAACTAAAATATGATCATGATGTGGAGATGATTTTCATGGGCTAATAGGAACCTCATGAAGTTCAACAAGAAGTGCAAAGTTCTGCACATGAGGAGGAACAACCCCATTCACCAGTACATGCTGAGGGCTGTCTGGCTAGAAAGCAGCTTGACAGAAAAGGACCTGGGAATCCTGGTAGACACAAGGTTGAACAGGACCCAGCAATGTGCCTTTGCTGCAAAGAAGGCTAACGGTACCGTGGGCTGCATTAGGAGTGTTGCCAGCAGATCAAGGAAAGGTGACCCTTCCCCTTTAGTCAGCACTGGTGAGGCTACACCTGGAGTTCTGGGCTTCTCAGTACAAGAGAGACATGACATACGGGAGAGAATCAAACAAAGGATCGGTAAGACGATGAAGCATCTCACATGAGGAAAGACTGAGAGCCAGTACTGCTTAGCTTGAATAAACGAAGGCTCAGGGATATAATCAGTGTATATAAATACCTGAAGGGAGGGTGCAAAGAAGACTGAACCAAGCTCTTTTCAGTGGTGCCCTGCAACAGTACAACAGGCAATGGACAAAAAAATAATATCAGGAAACACTTTTTTACTGTGAGTGTGGCCAAGCACTGGACAAGTTGTCCAATGAGGTTGTGGAGTCTCCATCCTTGGAGATATTCAAAAGCTGCCTGGACATGGTTCTGGGCAACTGACTCTAGGGGGCACTGCCTGAGCAGTGGGATTGGACTAGCTCACCTCCAGAGGTCCCTTCCAACCTCAACTGTTCTGTTATTCTGTGATTCATCTTTGTGCTTTGTTGAGTGTATTGTCTGTGCATGATCACAGATAATTCTCAGATTTATGTGTAGTAAATGACCAGTCTCAGTACAGCCCAAGGTCTGTCCAGATCTCCTGTAATGCACACAGTCTGATGACTTGGCAAACCCATGTAGGAAAGGACATTCCAGGTATACCAGGCTTAGAAGGAATACTAGGAAGACAGCCCAGAGACAAAATGAGGAGAAGATAGAGATGAGCAAACCTTTGACTCTGGAAATTGCCATTTCTGGACACCTGAATTTGTGCTATGCAGTCGATCAGTAACAGTATAGAAGGGTATACACTGTAAGACACTGAGTGTTCAAAAACTGATGTTGACAGCTCTATTATCTTTTGTTATGTAGAGCTGCATAAACAAATACAATTCTACATAGTGGGTGTTATGAGTTGTTACGTTCCAGAGAATCCACTAGTTCTGTTACATGCACACTGAGGCAGCCAATAAAGACAAGTGTACTTCCTTCACAGCAATAAACTATGCTATTTTTCGCTTCCCTTAGAGAAAGGCTGCAGAATGAACTGTAACTTTTATTATGTGTCCAAGAATCCACACATGAGCGAGTTATTCTACCTGCCCTCTAGAAGGGCAAGCATTAAAAAAACATTAGTTCACAAATGATCAGAAGCCCAAGAATCCAATCATAAGTCACAAATCTATAGGAATCCAAGTTTCATTACATTTTCTGTGGCAGAATAAGGCCACAGTCAAATAAGTATGAGTTGTTGAGGATATATTTCCTCCTGTAAGCTAAAATAAATCAGTCTGAAGAACTGTTGGGTTTTTTTGCATGTGGAAAGAATCTGACATAGGAAATACTACACTGAGTCAGTGCTGGCATGGAATTCTTGAGCCCTTAAGAGTCGTCTTGCTGTATCATACCCAGATGAATCCTGTGGGCACAGATTTTTGCTCATTATGGAATTTGAACATTGCTTTTCTTTTGCTGTGTGTGTATAATGTAGTAGATAGTGATTTTCTCAAATAGCGATGCTGCTGCTAATATCAGTGTGTTATTAACTGTAGTTGAGCCTTTTAAGCAGTGAAATACGCCCATGAGGCAGGGCATTGTATTTTACCTTTCACTTCTGGTATTTATACATTTAGTTTGGCTTTCACGTGTGAAAGTGGCAGAGCAGAAATAATCTGCAATATTTTGTAATGAAGTGTCCTTTTTGCTATCTTCATTGATGGTTGCAAGGGCATTTTTAACTGCAATCACATTATGAAACCGTTTTCAGGTAAAAGCGCAAAGTAAACCAAAATAATTTTGAGTGCAAAGCCATAGTCAAGTGAGTATGAATTGTTGAGGATATAGTTCCCTGAACATAGTTACCACTAGTTAATTTATTTATTGCTCTTTCTAGTAACAAGAAAGCATTCAGAACACTTTGTAACTCGGGTCAACAAAAATTACAGGAAATAGGTTTATGCTACTGGTTCTTATTAGGTAATCGCCTTCTCTGTTGATTGTTGAATTTTAGTTGAGTTGCAAAATAAAACACACTTAATTCTCTCAGTCTGGCTGGTGTAAAAGCTCCAGTACTATTTTGACCTGTGCAGAAGTGAATACAAAGACATTTGTCAGAGAATGTACAGTGAGACTGAACTGCCTCCTGTAGTTCCTAGTACTTCCCAGCTGTGACCACTGCAGTCTTGTCAGCATGTTCAAATGTAATGCTGTCAAAACAGCAGCTTTTGTCTTTATTGAGCTTATGCTGTGAACAGAGAGGTTCACTGAAAGAGGAAAGAATGGGCCAACAGCAGCCTCACTTAGTCTCCTTACTTGTGGTGCTATTTTCTGTGAACCTAATCCAGCCTCCAAAAAAAGACTGTATGGCAAGTCTGGAGAACTTGCAGAATGCAGTGATTTTTTGTGTTACAGTGGGAATCAAGACCTGTAACTTTACCTGACAGATTGTACAGCAAGTTATTTTTATTTAAGATGTATTTGAGAATGTAAACTTCTGTCACTCTAGTGTTTTCCTGCACATTTATATCCATTGCATTTGTCTTTGGGAAGACTAAAATACAATTTGACTCCAATGGGAAGTCATTCTTGCTCCTTCATGCTAGATTCAGTTAGATTGTTAAAAGCACAGAAAACAAAGAATGCCTGCCATCTAAAATATTTCATCTATTGGTTGTGTGAACAGACTGAACATGTATTAGGGAAAGGACAATCTAAAACAGAGATAAACCAGCCAATCCTTGCACTTTCCCCTGGGTATCAAGGACATCAGTTGTCACTGTCATACACACTACTTGCAGAATCCTTTCATGTTAGTATTTTATCAGTTGTGAATCCTTAAGTCCTTGGATTGTTCTTTGCTGACTTAATTCTTCTTCAGTCTGGCTTGTGGAAAAAAAAAAAAAAAGAGAGCTTATCTTCCACTTCTCAAATGGCCTTTTTTGTCCTCCTGTTCTAGTAGCTTCCTCTCAACGTTTCTAGGACTGCCTCTTTTAGGTTTACTTCCTTCTATTCTTCTGAAATCACTGCATCACAAACTGTGCTGTTTGTTTTATTAGCAGTGCTTTTCTGAAGACTAAATGTATACACATCATGAATACTTCCTTGTTAGTTACAGTAATGGCAAGAGTTGATAATCATTGCTGAGATTTAGAGCTGGTTGCTAGACACTATTTTGACCCAGTCTCTTTTTTCCAACATTTCAGATACCAAGACAACATCACAGCTTTTATATGTGACTTCTTGCCTAGCTTTTCTGATATGAAGATTGTTTCATCATGGTATATGAAAAAAATACCATAATGGTGATGAGGCAGCCCCATGTCTTTCTCATCCTTTTTGCAGTACTGTCTATCTTGCTTCAGTTCTGCCTATTTTAATGTGATAGAATTAGGCTTTTCTCAGTGATGTCCAGTGATAGGACAAGGGGTAATGGGTGTAAACTGGAGCATAGGAGGTTCCATGTGAACATCAGGAAAAACTTCTTTACTGTGAGAGTGACAGAGCACTGGAACAGGTTGCCCAGGGGGGTTGTGGAGTCTCCTACGTTGGAGATATTCAAGGCCCGGCTGGACAAGTTCCTGTGTGATGTACTCTAGGTTACCCTGCTCTTGCAGGGGGGTTGGACTAGATGATCTTTTGAGGTCCCTTGCAACCCTCGGGATTCTGTGATTCTGTAATTGGAACCTTAAGAAGTTTCATGGCACAGTTCTCTTTAATGAGTTAATTCCTAAATGTTTCAAGGTTAGTCTTTGATGAGCCTTACTTCCAGGAATACTAAGGAGTATCTTTAAATATACAGGCAGATATAATGGGAAGATGAATTTGCTCTGATGGTAGGTGGACCATGGAAGTTAATCAATGCTGAGCAGGATCAAACCTGTCCTGACCGCAGTGCTCCTTTAATGAAAGCATTGCAGTATCTGTTTCTCTGCAGGTTCCTTCTTGTAGTGGGTTTGGTGGGAACATGTTAAAGCATTCTGGATAGGAATTGGAGTGTTTCTTTTTTTTCTTGCTTCCACATTAAGCAGTCCTCACTCTCACACAAGGCAGTGAATGCTTTTAAAATGTTTTTTCTTGGAAGCAATGCAGGACTCAAAAACAGTTTGCAGCATGCATTTAAGAGGTCTAATGCCCCTGTCCTCTGCTTTGGGATAGCAGAGGTATTTGTCCACTGGTAACTGGCTGAATTTTCATGTTTCTTCCTGAGCCAGCATGATTACCTGTTTTTCATTTCCCTAACATGAAACTCTGGACAGAAGGGAAAAGTGAGATTCAGTTAACTGATGAGTCATCTGCCTACTCTGTGATGCTTTGAACTCTCCTCACTGTAGCACATGGCTGCTGTCCTATCCCTTTTTATTTATCTGGTCCCTTTATAATTCCAGTCCTTATTAGCAGTCTCTCTGAAGAGAATCAGGTTCAGCCTTGTAGTATTTCTGGCAAACTGCTGTTGAAAGGTTTCACTTGCCTCAGCTTTTTAAGTCTTTGAAAATAATGAGATACAGATGAACCAGGCAAAGGATGGATAACACATAACATCTTTTTCATTGAAGTCTTCTTGCCAGAGTATTTAAGAATATGTAGGAAGATTCCCAGTCCACTGGGAGATGTTATTTGCCAGGTAGTGGCATCAGAACAGAACATACTAACAGAAAGAGTTAGGATAGCTTTGAATACTATCAAAGAAAAATTAAATCTGCACTGAATTAGTCAGTTGCAATAATTTGATTTCTTTTTGGTTTTTTCCTGATAGATCTAATATAGTTGCTAATTGTTCTTTTCCTAATGAATGCTGAACAAAACCATTCATCCCTTTATTATCACTGCTATTTTTTATCACAAAATACCTAGAACAGCAGATAGTGCTGAGGGCAGACAACTTGTTTTCTTGCCTTTGTTCCTGTTGATGGTTGTGTTTTTGTGTTGGCATGCTAGTTCTACTGAAGGCTTAAACAATACAAGGTCATCACTGGGAACCAGAAGCCATGCTACTAACTGACATAAAATAAGTAAATCTAGAAGTCAGCTTTACTCCTTAGTCGGCTATCAGTGGTGCCAGATTCATGGATTACAGAGGGGAGTGAATCCCCTGGAGTTCTGTGCTCTTTTGACATACAAATTGACCAAGAGAAAAATGCTTATGATGGTCCAGCTGACCAGAATTCAGGAAAAGACTTACTTCACACACATACAGTGATTGGTTTACAAATGACACCTGTAGGTAGTTTTTTCACACTGATTCCTTGCATCTTTTCTCAGAAGCGTCTCCAACAGCTGAAAGAGAATGATAACAACTGGATTTGCAGAATGTAGTTTAAGCCCCTGTTAGCATCTTTAGAGCTAATGGAGAACACTAAGTGTTTGAGATGCTGTGTTCTTGGTTATGACCTGTGGTATATCTTCAAGAGAGTATTTTAAGTCATGGGAACTTATTTGGGGCTGGAAAGGTCCTCAGTTATTTTAGACAAATTTCAGTGAGGGTTGCTGACTGTTGTCCCTCTCCTCCCCAGTCCTTGAAATATCTGGGGGTTTTTCTATTATTATTATTATTTGTTACTACTGCTTTTATTTGGTATTAAGAGATAGAGCAGAATTAAGCAGCTGTGATTAAAATAAACAAAGAGGATAAAGAGGCTTCACGAGAACTGGCTCAGGAAAAAAGACAGATTAATAACACGTGACCAGCAGAGGTGCCTAGATTTCATGAACTTACACCAGTGGGTGCTAAACATTGTAAATGTATGTTTGATGGTGGACTGACCAGAATCTGACAGTGCTTCCTCTGGGGCAGAAGTGTCTGTGAATAAATAGGTAGGGACATACATCTGAGAAGAAAGTACTGCAGATACATGCCCCTGTATTTGTGCAAATATGTAACATAGGAATTTATTGTATAAATAGCCATATATTTCTGTTTTCAAAAGGCTTTAATGCCACTGCTCTAAAATTAGTGTAAAGGTAAACTCAACGATATTCTAATTATTCCAAGAACTGGAAGAACAAAATTCTGTTCTTACTCTGTTCTGCAGGTTTAATTTGATTTTAATGACTTATTTTTTTCAATTACTCATATTTAGGGAAAAGACCTAAATTTACATCTTCTGACAAGTAGCTTTGAAAAGTGTGCATTAAATGATGTCATTGCAATTTTATGCCTGTTTACAGTTTGAAATCTGTACAGTCTGAAAGCTCATTTGAAAGAATTAAAGAGCGACTGAATTTAGTCCCCAAATTTACATTTCAGAAAGATATCTTTACAGTTATGTGTGTTTAGGGTATAGGGCTTAATGCTCAGAACTGCTTTGTTAGGCAGATGGATTTTCATTCATTATGATGAATTGCTTAGTAATGAGAAAATGGTTTAATATGAAGATTATGTATAATGCTTAGTTACTGTATTTTAAACTAACAATTGTCATCAAGTCTGTTATCAAGGACAGCATAACTGCACATTCTAATAATATGCATATGGTTAGTGTTTCTGTAGGAACCCCAAGTCCTTTATGGGCTTTACAAATTACATAGCCTGTATGAATTATATAGCCTTTATGAATTATATGTTAAATACCCATTCGATCAGGTCCCCTCTGTAGAGTGACTAGCTAATTCCTTCTTCTGCATTAGTTATTCTCTGGGTTTTATATATTTTACCTGTGATATTTTGAACTCCATTTGCTCTTTGCATATTTTTCCATCCAGCAGATGAATGACTAGGGTCCTGCCAGTCCTGATTTCAGGAGCCTCTGTAGTGATATGTAATTTTTAATTTTATTTCTTTTTTCTTAGAGACCTAACAATGTTTGCAAGCTCTGCCTCCATTCTCCTCCCTGCCCTCAGAGTTTAACTATGACTTAATGATGTTGTAGACATTTTAATCTTTCTTTGTACATAATTTCTGAATCCCCTTCAAATGTTCAGTCTGATTTCTTACCTATTGCATGTTGGGCACTGTGTGTTATATATATAAAAAAAAGAAGATAATGCTGACATTAGCACGACTAAATTTGACCTTTCAGAGTTGCAGGCAGGGACAATTTTGTTGTGTTTTCCTTGGTGCATGTCACTCAAAATAGCTGAGAAGTTTTGTGGAAAGAATTACTGTAGTCCAAAGTAATGTCTCATTTGCTTTGACATTTTGCTTTTTTACATTAACTTTTCCCAAACCATCTTGTAGAAAGTCTGTACTTTGGAATATAATTTTGCAGGTGTATGCTTCATTTAAGTTTATCCTTTTGTTCCAGTTTCTCCAAGTCCCTTTCTACTGATACTTTTTTCCACACTTATGTTTTAACTACTGACAGTTTATCACCTAGGAATTTCACGAACAAGATGTTTATCGTCACATAATTAACAACAATCATTAGCAAAACAGGGCTGTGATGTGTTGGACACAAGCTGTGAGTGATGGCTTATTCTTTACCTGTTCACATAGACATTGGGTACTGGGGAAAACAAGGGGAGTGTGTGTGTGCATCGTAGAGAATACAGCTGGAATAGAGTTATTGATTGAGATCTGAAAGTGGATCTTAGCAGAATCACAGAATAGGTGTGGTAGGAAGGGACCTGTTGACATCATCTGGTCCCCCCCTCCCCCTGCTCATGCAGTGTCAGATTACCCTGGACAGTGTCTGGTCAGGTTTTTAATATCCCCGCAGGTGGTGCCACAGCCTCTCTGGGAACACTACTCCAGAGTTTGACCACCCCCAGAGGTAAAAAAAAAAAAAGTAAAGCAGCTTTGTCTTGCATAGACTTTAATGGATTAGTTTGTACCCATTGGCTCTTGTCATATCACTGAGCACTCCTGAGAAGAGTTGAGTGCCCTCTTCTTCAATACCTTTCATCAGGTATTTATACAGATCAGTAAAATCCTCTCGATCCTTCTCTTCTTGAGGATAAAGAGTCTCAGCTCTCTCAGCCTCTTCTCATGTGCTCCATTCCCTTATTCATATTCGCCTATGTCTGTCTTGTATTGGGAAGCCCAGAGCTGAACACAACACTCCAGTTGTATCCTCACCCGTGCTGAGTAGGGGGAAAGGATCACATCCCTCAGATCTGCTGGAAACGCTCTTCCTAATGCAGCCCTGGATGCTGTTGGCCTTCTTTGCTATAAGGTTGTATTGCTGGCTTGTGGTCAGCTGCTTGTCCACCAGGACTCCAGACCCTTCACTGCAGAGCTGCTTTCCATCCTGTCAGCTCCCAGCCTGTCTCTGGCACATAACATTATCCCTGCTGTCCAGGTGCAGGACATTGCAGTCCACTTTGTTGAGCTTCATGAGATTCTTCTCTGCCCAATTTTTCACCAGTCCAGGTCTCTATAAATGGCAGCTCTGCCATTTAGTGTATTAGGCACTCCTAGTTTATATACAGACTTCATGAGGGTACACTCTGTCCCATTGTCCAGGTCATTAATAAAGAAGTTTAGCAGTATTGGCCCCTGTGGTACATCACTAATGACTAGTGTCCAGCTGGATTTTGGGCCACTGATCACAAACCTCTGGGCCCAGCTGTTCAGCCAGCTTTCAGTCTACCTCCTTGTCTACATATCTAACCCATACTTTTCCAGCTTGTTAATGAGGGTATTATGGGAGAAAGTGTCAAAATCCTTACTAAAGCAGAGTTAAACATCATTGGCAGCTCTCCCCTCATCCACCAAGCTAGTCACCTCATTTTAGAAGGCATGATTTCCCCTTTGTAAATCCAAGGGGACTACTTCCAATCACTTTCTTATCCTTCATGTATTAGGAAATGATTTCCAGGGTAAGTTGCTCCATCACTTTCCCAGTGACTGAAGTGAGGCTGACTGGCGTGTGGTTCCCTAGATCTTCCTTCTTGAAGACAGGAGTGACATTTTCTTTCAGTCTTTTCAGTAACCTCTCCCAGTTGCCATGACATTTCAAAAGTAATCAAGAGTGGCCTTGAAATTACATCAGCTGTCTCACTCAGCACTCCTGGATGCATCCTGTCAGGCTCTATGGACTTAACGAAAGTCCAGTTTATTTAAGTGCTCCATAGTGTGATGCTTCTCAAGATTTTTCTCTCTGGCCTCAGGGACCTGGTCTTACCAGTAAAGAATGAGACAAAGCAGACATTAAGTACCTCAGCCTTTTCGGTGTCCTTTGTCACAGTGCCCCATCACATGCTGAAATGAGGGACATTTTCCAGAAACAAGACTTGGCAGCCTACAGAAAAGCTAAGGTGTCTACTGCAGCTCTTCAGAAGTACCTGGCACATGTGAAGCAGAGAAGTCGGGAGAGGGGGAAGATGACACTTGAATTTCTGGAAGAAGACAAGTCAGGAGTTGGTAACCCCCTAGAGACTCCTGAGGACCCCAGCCACATTGCTGAGGAATTGCTGGATAATGTGCATCCACTCTAGTGGAAGAATGCACACGAGCTCCTAGGTCAGCTAGGGCAACACAAGTGTATTTCTTCTTGGGACAACCAGGGAAGTTTTGCATATAATGGAGATCTCATCACGGGGTTGAGCTTGTTTGAATTAGTTTGATGTGTTTTTCAGATTTGTATGCTTTCTATTCTGAGAACACCTGGAATGTTTTTATTGAATCCATGGCTGTGGTGAAATGTCCCATCTTCTGTCATGGGTCATGCAGCAAACCAGAATATTTTGCAACAACTAAAAGTGGTTGAGGAGGACCAAGAAGCAAGATGCACACCACCTAAAAAGAAAAAGATACCTAAAGTCCAGTGACTCATCCTGTTAAGTTTACTGTTGAAAAGAATCACAATTCATAGAATCTTTAAACTTTGCTATCTATAGTGTCCATTTAAAAACCATGTTGGGGTAGGGTTTACGAACACAAAGAGCCTTATGGTTAAGTTACAAGTTTTATTTACAGAATCTGTTTATGTAATGAAACTCATTACAAAAGATGCAGGTCTGTATCTTCTGAAAAATAGTTGGAGTAGCTCTGGTCATGGGGAAAACTTCATATTTTACAAAGCACATCACCATCTGGTCATCTTATACTAGATTGTTAGAATGCAGTTTTAAAAGCAGTTCAAAATGTAATCCATTGTTATGGTGATGTAGGAAAACAACAGAACAGTATCTGCAGGCCTTGGAGAGGGGACACTGCAGTTGTTTCCTCTAGGAAGCAGTATCTGTAGAGTTGTGTTTTAAACAGGACATGGTGATTTCAAGACAGAGAGCACTGTTTCAAGGATAGCCATACAAGTCAAAAACCTCTGCATGGTTCTGGTCTGCCAGGAGAATTGCTAGCTGATGCTCTCCAGGCTGGTTATGTGGATGCATATTTACAAGCATGCTTGCTGTTTTGAGAGAAACAGGGGCCCTAGCAAACCAGTAATGAAGGTAAATGCCTACAAATGCTTCTCTGCTGTAAGAATCTGCAAGGGAAAAAAAACCCAAGAGAGCTGCTCAGTGTCCGTACTTGCATCTGGTTGAAGAACATGTGTTTCTGCTGCTTTATTTTTATCATGTTGTCAAGTATACTGTACATGACCATATTAATGGTGATCAAGGCCCCTGCAAAGTGTACTTCTGCTGTCAGGTTTCCTGTTTTAATCAGGGAATAGTGATCAGTGCATTTTTGGTGTGGAGACAGGTCAATGGCAGTGTGTAGCCATAGGCAAACTCTTTCCTGTCAACCAGTAGGCAATGGTCTTTCATATGCCTGCTGATCATTTAAACAAGCTGCATGTATTCCCTCACACAGCAGCCATTTCAAAATCAGGTTGCAGTGGTTTCAATGCCGTCTGTTCACCATCCACATACAGGAACGTAAAATTTGTATCTTAAAGTTTAAAGTTGAAAGGGTTCTTAGCATAATTGCTGCTAAAAGCATCATTATCTATGTAGCCAATAACAAGCTTGGGAAGCTGTCTCAGAAACAAATTTTCCTAATTGCTGACACAATTGCTGGCCAGTATGCTGAACACTTTCATGCCCACCTCGTCCACTGACTATTTAGTATTGGCTATTAAGTAATGCCTCAGCATGCGCCAGACATGCTCCAAGCACTACCCAACCTTTTTCACAAATAACTAAGCAACATAATAACCAGCTTGCAGGGTTTGATGCCAGCAAGCTCATCAAACAAAAGCTGTCTTTGCTGCATGTCAGCTTAATTTTTACACCCACGTCATTCATCGAAAGCTTGTCTTTAAAGAACAGATCACTGTAGAGAGGTCCCAGTAATTCATACTCTAGGCCATCAGAGCTGAGCATTGCCTGAACCCCTGATTATTGATGTCATCCAACCTGACTGTTTGCTGCTGCTTAGCAGAACAGCCCTGTGGAGAAGTGCTTTGACAGCAAGTCAGCTCTAATTGAGAAGCAACTCAATGAAAGCACAGTAGGGGTAGCAATGGTTGCTCTGGTTTGTTAGTTTATGCCCAATGTTACATCCAACTAGCTGAAAGTAGAAGCCAGTGGGTTATTCATGAGAAACATGGGCTCATCAGCTCTGAGTTTGGACCTGTCAGCTTTTACAGTCTGGCAGCAAAGATACAGTAGGGTGTTATTCAGACCTATGTAATCTTCTCTATTCCCAGCTATGAAAAAGTCCAGAAGTGCAAACTCAACAAGAACAGAAGGTGGAGGCACCTCAATAAAAAAGGCTTTTCTCAATGCTGTTCTGTGTTTGGGACACTTCAGATAAATACAGTTTGGATTTGGTGCATTTTTCTGAGCAGCTGTGATACAAGCCATCCCTTTAAAAATAGATTTTCTTTCTAGCATTAGATCAGGACCTCTTTCTCTGGGTTTTTTGTTTGTTTTGCACCATTTGGCCTGGCTTTTTCTTTGTCGTCTTCTTCTACTGGTCAGATTGTTGTCTAGCAGTCTTTCCTTTTTCTTTTAAAGAGCTAGGGTGGACCTTCTCTCTGGGGGTGTGACATAGCTTTGTTTCTTTTAAGGCTTTTTATTTTAATATAGGCAAGTCCCAATCCCAATTTTAAGGAATTTCCAACTTACCCATGACAACCTTGAAAACATATCCAACCACGGTGTTTGCAATATCTTTAGAAGTACTTTTAGCATATGGCTTAGTGATTTCCAGAATCTTTTTCAAAAGCCCTTCTAAACAGGGTATGGAATATACTTTCAACACACAATACACTACAGGAATGCCTTGACAACCAGGGAGACCATTGCCAGCCTGAGCTTTGTAATAATTCACATACAAGAGGGGTCCCTGTTATTTTTTACAACTAACATTTTGGCATAGTCTCCTAAAATATCAGAGGCTTCTGGGGCTGAAGAGGCAGGTTCACAATCACCTTCCCAAAGCAAAATGAGACATGCATGTTCTGGTCAGTCTTTATTTCAATGCTGATTATGTAGATGTGCTGGCAGTTTGCCATTTTTGTATCTGAGCACCTTCGGGTGCAAAAGAGGAAAGCACCTGATCACAAGACTTGCCTGAGAACACGTGGGTATGATGGTGTCAAGAAACAGCCAGCAGTCAATCACAGAGCAGTGGCATTTCATCTCCCTGCCATAAAATGGTGATGCTCTGTTGAAATGGTGGCCAAACCAAATTAATGTTTCCTGTGCATGTATGGGAGAAGGCTGTCCAGGTATGATGTATTTCTGGGTAAAGCTGTTGGGGTGGCTAGTCCTGCTAGCAGATCACAATAGACCATGTGACCGAAAGAGAGAAGTGACATCTGGGGCAAGTAGCCCCAAGCTGGTAGGAGGGTAGGATTTCTGGCAGAAGCGGGGACTGGGATACTTATCACTTCCTGTCTTGCATAGCATTGACACTTGTACTACGTTGATCTCTGAAGAAATTAAAGCCTGCTGTCCTGAAGTCTGGAACTGTGGTCCTGCTTTCTGCTACCTCCTCATGGGATCCTGAATTCTACATTTCATGGTCACTACAGTCAAGACTGCCTCTGATTTTCATGTCCCCAGCCAGTTCTTCCTTGTTTGGAAGCAGCAGGTCCAACAAAGCACCTCTTCTTATTGACTTGTCAATTGCCTGTGTCAGGAAATTGTTATTAGTGCATTCCAGAAATCTCTTAAATTGCCTGTGCCCTGCTGTGTTGTCCTTCCAGCAGACATTGTGGTGGTTGAAATCCTTCACAAGGACAAAGGCCTGTGAACATGAGGTTTCATCCAGTTGTATGAAGGCATCATATACTTCTTCCTCATCATGAGGTCTGTAGCAGATACCTACTACATCACCTGTATTGGTCTGCCTACTAATACGACTTGTAACTCTTGACTTATTCCTCACCTATCCCAAGGCAGAACTCTATGCATTTCCACTCTCACATAAGGTGCAACATTCCCTCCATGTCTTCCCTGCCTAAAGAGCCTGTACCCATCCATCACAATACTCCAGCTGTGTGAGTTATCCCACTATCTCTGTGGTTGCAGTGATGTCATGTAACTGATGATGTAACTGAAATGCCTCCCGTTTGTTCCCTGTGTGGAGTATACTCGTGTACAGGCATTGGAGAGAAACACCCAGGTGTGCTCATTCCCCAGCACGGGCATAAGACCTTTCCCCATAAGGTTTCCAAAGGTAATAGATTTGTTGTGTTCATTAGAAATGGTATGGTTTTGGGATTTTTCACAAATAAGAAAGAACATGGTAGCTGAGAAAATGATAAAATCTTAGAATTGATGCTTGGCAGGAATCTCTGCAAGTCATACCAAGGGGTAGCATTGCTACTGATAGGTCAGGTGAGCCACGATCATATCTAGAAAAGCACTGAAACCCCCTAAGAATAGAGATTTTGACACCTTATTGGTAACTTCTTCTAGTGCTGTACTAATTTTGCAGTGACAGTTTCTCCTAATGGGAAACATAAACTATCCAAGTTGCCCTTTAACTAACTAAAGAGGAGATTAAGATGTCCTTGAGAAACCAAGCAAACCCAGCTCTTAAAAACTTCCTTTTGCAAAACTGACCCTTTATTGAAGACTCCAGTGTGACCAGGCAAGAACATTCAAGTGTCTGGTTGCAAATTTACACATTCCAAGACCAGACTAGAGAAAGTTTCAGAATTTAATGCTTCTCACAGCCTCTACTAGTCCCACTGAAAATCACAGTCTCTGATACCTCATTTCACTTTTTCAGGACCATCCCAACAGTACTGCTGGGGTATGACTCTAGAAAGAGAATAACTGCTTTTTCTTGCAGATGAAGTAAGGAGGTTCAGCATTTGCATAGATTCCAGTGCTGTACTTTCCATTACACACAGGCTCTTATTACAGCTGTTACAGCACTAGACTCAAAGGAGACATCAACATAATTCCTGTGTCTTGCATCAATGTCCAATTCATAGGAATGTTTAGATGAGTTTAATTTTTTTCATATTGTTATGGCAGTGGTATTAAGTAAGTATTATTAAGTGTATTTATCAGCTTCCAGACTATTTTCTCATTTTCTGGTCTATAGCTAAAGAGCTTCTCAAATTTGGGGGTCCTTAATATATTTCGGATCAAATTTAGAAGATGATCTTGCTTTGCAAGAGGTTTTCTCAAAGATTTCCAGTTGTTAAACCCCAGGTTTGATTAATCCTGTGGATTATCTAGACAGAGCAGAAAAACGTACCTGGGCTTACCTGAAAATCTTTAAGCACCAGCCCTTTTCAGAGATGGGTGAACCATCCAAATCCAGAGATGGGAAGTTGCATCCAAAAATTTAACTTGCAGAAAGTATATCTCTGTTTTGAAGTGGTAGAAACCATGTAGTTCCCATCCCTGCCTCCTTCCAGAACAGTCATTCTGATCTGTAACTCAGGGAAGAATACTGCAAAAGCAGAAGATGACTACTCATGCCTGACGGTAAATGAATAGAACGGCTCTACTTTTGACCTTTGAGTTCCCTTTCCCCTATAAGTCACGCACCTGCTTTGATTAATATTGTGCTCTCAACAGAAAAGTTAATGCATTGTGATAGTTTGAAAAATCCTGTTATTTGTGGTGATAATCCTTCTGGAAAAATCTAATTAGATTTATGTCTAGTAGAAGTTTTCCTTAAAAATTCGTGCATGGTGAGAAAGAACAGCCTTTCAAACTGTTTTCTAAGCTTCCTGATTCTGTTGGAAATCCATGAGCTCATTAAGAGACCATAAATGAAGGAGAAAGGGGGGAAAAAAAGACAACAAAACCAACCCAGGACAGAGTGAGAAGACTGCTGCTTCATGAGGGCCATTATCTTCTCTGCACACTGACTGGTCTGAGAGTCAGTTGGAGAAATGGTGGAAAATCTTTCTATGTTGAATAGAAGAGCTAAAATAGGTAACCTTTACCTTATAGGACTTACCATACAGAGGGGAAATATCACTGGCAGATTTCTTTTGCTGACCCAAACAGAAGGGAGGGTTTTAAGAGCCAGCTGGACACTGAAAAACCTTTCTGTGCTAGGCTTAGGTCATGCATTCTTCTTGTACACATGGCTTCTTCATGCTTGTCCTTTTGGTTCAGGTCATCTCTCTGTTGACTTATTGCTTAAATAGAAGCCTGTCAAAGCCTAATTCACAGTGTCTTTTTATCACTGCAGTTGTCCTGAAATCAGTTCCCATCACTGACACTTATTTTTGCAGTTGTGCAGTTAGTAATTTCTCATAACCAATCTCCTGTGCTTTTGGCCATTTTAATGGGGACCGTATTTAAGCTGTTCCATGTATTTTTTCATCATATCATTTTTGCTTTGAGCAAGATTTCCTGTTTTAACACAGCACAGAAGAGGGTGGGGAGTTTTCTGTTCTCTGTAACTGGGCCACAGATGGCCCAGGGCACGTCACTCAAAATGGAGGTACAAACTGAGACTGCTGCTTCTTTTTGTCCCTAGTGGTTGTGTTTCAGTATTTAGTTTTCTCTATGTCTGTTCTATTTCATTATTCTCTGTTAAGAGCTTCCCTGGTGTTTAACCAGCTGTAGAAAGTCTAATGTAAAGTATAAATATTTCCTCCGCTCTTTCACTCTTTTGTGAAAAGACTAAACTCTTACACTCTTTAGTTGTGCAGCTTTTCCATCACACATTGTGCCCATGGGATGGAATGATGGCAAAAGTCAACATCATCCATCCCTTTTCCTCTTGGTAGTGCGTTCCTTATCAGATTCCTGTTTCCTGATGCTGTTCAATTACTTTCTCCAAGGGTAAATCTATCAGTATTATTCTATTAATAATCCTTAAAGAATGGCATATTCTTTCCCTTCTTCACCTGACTAAACCAACTTGTTTCCTGCTTAGTAGTTTTGCATTCTGCATGCATACTCTGAGAAGTATGATATCTTACTCTGAGAAGTATGATATCTTACTCTGAGAAGCATGAGTTGTCACTATTTGGGTATATGCTAACAAACAACAAATGCTGTTAGCAATAAATAAAATCATCTAGCCCTTACAATTGTGGCCACTATACTTGATTCTTGTAATTACCTATGGCATAACTTATCAATTTAGTTCTCAGTTGCATGAAGCCTGTATATATACCAGTATATATACCTGAAGTATACATAGTACATAATGTTTGCTAATATTGCCCTCATTTCTATTATTGGAGAAGATTAAAGAGACAGACTGTTTGGGTTTCATACCGACCTCTAGATTTGTGAATATTTCATTCACATCCTGTCTAATAATTCCTCCCAGGCTAGATAATCCTAGACGATCTCCTTCTATACCATATGTCAGTCTTGGCATAACTCTCTGCCCATCTGTGTTGTCCTTCCCGGGGTCTTGTATACTCTTACTATATCTTCTCTAGGTTAAGGCAACTAAACCTGGATGCGATGCTCTATTGTAAAAATTTGTATTGCTGTATTACTTCACATAATGCTCAAAAATCCAGAAGAAAAGAGCCTCTTTCCAGCTCTAATGATACCCTTTGTCAGGGCAAGACTTGATTTGGGGTTTCTCTGTCTCTGCGTTTATCAGGAGTTCTAATTTCTCTTGAAGCATTTGAGACTCTTTAATATTCTCTAGAATGCTGTTTGTTTCCTAGGCACAGTGATGATTGGTAACAGATGCTGAAGTACCTAAGAATTCAAGCATTGAAAGTGAAATAGCAAAGTGGGGGAGAAACTGTGAGGAAAGTTGGTGTTCCTTTTGTTTGCTCACAAGCTGAAAATATGTGTGCCATAGCTTGTCTAAATTACCCTGTAAGTAAGAGTGTGTGTATCCATGTATGTGACTGACTTTATGATAGTGTTCTGCAGTTACCTTCATGACATAAACATGAGGGGAAGGCAAGATTTGATGGTTGCTTGGAGGATGATAATTTCCAGTCATGAGAGGTAAATAAGCCAACATTTTTTGAGAAGAAAAATGCAGTGAAATTTATTCTGCTGTTAAACCATGTGCCTGAGGGAGGAATATCAGTGACATCAATCTCACACAATTAATTACCAAGCAGCATATATTATTTCATTATATTATTAAGAAATTGATAAGATGACTTGATACATTTTTGCAGCTTTCACCCTCCAGGATGCAGTTGTATCAAACAGAAGGAGGTGGATCCTATAAGAATAAAGAGCTGTGAGAGCATTTTTACAGTGTTCATGTTCTATAAAAAAATAGATTGGTAGAGAAAAAAGTGTCAGGGAAAGCTATTTTATTGCTAGAATCTAGGTAGCTTTAGTTGGTACGGTTGTATGCAAGTAAGTCTCAAGTCGGTGGAATTATATGGGATTTTTTTGAAGAAGCATGACTGAAAAAAGCATTTGGCCTGGATTTAAAGCAGAGGTTTTAGCATCAACAGTGCTGCTACTCAGAATGACAGAGATGAAAACAGAGAAGAACACACAAAAATTAAGTAGCTCTGGAGAGGAGAAAATCTTGACTTAAACTGATAGTGCTATTTGTATGGGATGCCACCTTGTGGAAGTTTTCAGGATGTGATCTTTAATCAATTCTGCAGCAGGTCTTCCTATTTACTATCTTCAGTCACTGTAGATAATCCTGTTTGCGTAGATCAGCCTTGTTCTTTAATAGCCCGTCCATCACCTTTATTATTTTTTTTTTATGTAATCTGAACTTTCTATATGGTTTAGGAATGCAGAAGTCTTACTTTGGGAGGTTAAAAGTATGAAAAGGAGAATTTACCTTAGCTTGCCCAGTGGGCCTGGGAGTCAGCTACAGTGAGGACATGATCAGTGCAGATACTTTGGTATAATTTTAGTACTACACTAATGCTTGTTGTCAGAAAACTTTGAAGGGAACTGTAATCCCATTGTGCATTGTGGCATGCTGATCCACTCTCTACAGCAGTTGGAAATGAGTTATTCCATGGTTGTTTTCAGCAGGACATTAGAATTACAGGAAGAAAGAGCAAATGTGGACATATCTGCTGCCTCAGCTGACACACTACTTGATTTCACATTGTAAAGGACTCTTCTCCCAGTGTGTTCATGTGTTTGGCATTCAAGTTGTATCTGCATAGTAGTCTGCATAGGGACAGCGCAGGTGTGTTGCTAATTCACAAGACCTTTGTTGCAAACATTTCATATCAAGTGTTTAATGCATCTTCCCTGCTTTCCACCCCGTGGAAAGGTGAAGGTACATTAAGTGAGGAGTCTTCAGCAAATCAGCAAGGTGCTTTGCTCTTGAGTTTGCCAAAATATTGTAGTGCCTACCACAAGTGAAGAATTAATCTCTCAATACATATGGAAGTATATATAGTGTCTCCTAAATTGAGACTCTGTAGAGTTCTGTTCATATTTCTGCTCTCCAGCTTTGATCCTCCTTCTGCTCTGGTCCTTTTCTGTCTTCATGTCTATCCCATGGAGCACCAGTGGGCTTGTCACTTTCCTGATTTTCTACACTTGAAGGTAGCTCTCATCCAACAGTTAAATGAGCAGAGCCAGAGAGTAGATCCCTGGGAGGGCTTGAGTCACCAGAACTGCAGCAATTCAAGGACAGAGTAGTTTCAATTTAAAGCAGGAGCAACAGGGTGGCTGATTGCATGAACTGCAGACAGTTTAAACCTGTGGTGATGTCCACTGGGTCCTGCAGCAGATCAGGAGACTCTGCTTTGCATTCCCCCAGAGTGCTCCAAGTTCACATTGACTTCATTCACGTACCATGAAAGGCAATGAGAAATCACATCAAGACTACTAATTGGAGAAGACAGATCTGGGGGAAGAGATGAAAGTCCTGTAGCCTTTTCCTGCCACATTCATGTGTGTGTGTTTTGTACCAGTCTTTTCATAAGAATAGTAGCTGTTTAACTTTTTCCTGCTACACACACTGATTTTGCAGCTGCATCCAGATCTGCTACAAGAACCACATGTTGTGAAATTTATTCACACCTAGTGACACAAAACTCTCCAGCACATGCTGTGGAGTTATTGAGTTTTGGAAGCAGAAGTGCTTCCGAGCTTCCTTACAAGAATGTTGAAAATTTCTTGTTTTTCCCAGTGCATATGCTTGTTTTAGATAGTTGTAGGGGGTTTATTTTCCCGACTGCTGAACTAATGCTTAGGTGCAAGGAGGCCTGGAAGTAACCACCAATGCAGTATAGGTAATCTCCATCTCTTATTCTCTTTCTCTTGCTACACAACCCTATATTTTTATGCTTTGCATGATTTTAGCTCTTGTGAACTTGGTACATTGGGAGAGGCTTTATTCTGCCTCCCATGGGAATGCTTGTGAGCATCTTGCATAAGGTCTATTCCTGGTCTCAATTCTTCACCAAACTGGTGAATCTCCCTGGATGCAAAGCAGTTTCAAAAGCTTCAAGCAACCTAGGATAGAGGTTCAGAGGGGACAGAAGGGTCACAAGGAAAGTAAAACAAAATAATGCTGCATATGTTTATGAAAGCGTAAGCCTGACTCATATAGATAAGGTGACATGAATGCAAGAAGATGCTGTTCTAGTTTTTCTTTCTGTTCTGTGAAGCAGCAAAAGGACAAGGGGTAATGGGTTTAAACTTAAATAGGGGAAGTCCAGGTTAGACTGAAGGAAGAAGTTCTTTACTGTGAGGCTGGTGAGGCACTGGAATAGATTGCTTAAGTTGTGAATGCTCCATCCCTGGCAGTGTTCAAGGCCAGGTTGGACAGAGCCTTGGGTGGCATGGCCTAGGGTGAGGTGTTCCTGCCCATGGCACGGGGTTGTAACTGGATGTTATTAAGGGCCTTTCCAACCCAACCATTCTATGATTCTGTGAAAACTAAGCCAGTTTTACCCTGAACTATCTGCCTTGCTGGTAAAATCAGCTCAGGCAGAGTGGGGGTATTTGCCAAAAAAGTTAGGTCTGTTACTCTTCATCGTGCCAGAATGGTGTTCCTCACAAGGCAGGACTGAACCCTGTTTTAGTGCAGATACTGTTCTCTGACCTTGAGTTTCCATTTGAGTAAAAGTTGTAAGTTTATGCAAGCACAGTGGGGTGGCCTGGTGTGGCAAACCTGCTAGATGGCAGGAACTTTTATTACTCTTGTTCCTCACTGTTGACCTGGGAGCACCAGCAGCTTTGGGATACCACTGTGAGTAATGATTAGGTACTGTTTCAGTTTTCCCTTGCAGTGCTCCAAGTAAATTGGAGCAAAACACTGAGGTGGGTGGGATGGCGCTGACCTCCACTCACCCTTCCAGTGAAGGTGATGTGAATTTACCTAGACTTGTGCAAGATATTTGACACTGTTTTGCACGTCATCCTTCTCTCTAAATTGGAGAGGCCTGGATTTGACAGATGGACCACTCAGGATAAGGAACTGGCTGGATGATTGCACTCAGAGAGTTGTGGTCAACAGCCTGATGTTCAAGTGGAGACCAGCGACAAATGGTGTCTGTCAGGGGTTGGTATTGGAACTGATCCTGTTCAACATCTTTGACAGTAGGATTGAGTGGACTCTCAGCAAGCCCTCACCACACCAAGCTATGAGGTTCAGTTGATACACTGGAGGGATGGGATGCCATCCAGGGGGACCTTGACACACTTGGGAGATGGGCCAATGCCAGCCTCATGAAGTTCAACCAAGCCAAGTGCAAGGTCCTACACCTGGGGCAGGGCAATCCCAGGCACAGCTACAGATTGGGCAGAGAAGTGATCCAGAGCAGCCCTGCGGAAAAGGACTTAGGGGTGTTGGTTGATGAGAAACTGAACATGAGCTGACAGTGTGCACTCGCAGTCCAGAAAGCCAACCGTATCCTGGGCTGCATCAAAAGGAGCATGACCAGCAAGTTGAATGAGGTGATCTTGCCCCTCTACTCTGCTCCCGTGAGACCCCACCTGGAGTAGTGCATCCAGATCTGGGGCCTGCAATACAAGAGGGACGTGGACCTGCTTGAGCAAGTCCAGAGGAGGGGCCACATTGATGATCAGAGGGCTGGAGCACCTCTTCTATGGCTGGGGGAGTTGGGCTTGTTAAGCCTGGAGAAGAGAAGGCTCCAGTGAGACCTTATAGAAGCTTTTCAGTACCGTAAAGGGTGCCTACAAGAAATTTTTTACAGGGATTTTTTACAAGGGCACATAGTGACAGGACAAGGGGGAATGGTTTTAAACTGAAAGAGGGTAGATTTAGATTAGGCGTTGGGAAAATATTCTTTACTATGAGGGTGGGGAGACACTGGCACAGGTTGCTCAGAGAAGTTGTGAATGCTCCATCCCTGGCAGTGTTCAAGGCCAGGTTGGTCAGAGCCTTGGGTAAACTGACCTAGTTTAAGGTACCCCTGCCTAAGCCAGGGCTGTTGGAACTAGATGATCCCTTCCAACCCAAACCATTCTATGATTCTATGAATTTCTCCTCTGACTAGAGGCTAGATTTGGCAGGAGATTGTAATAGTACCTCACAAATTTAATGAAAGTGCAGCTAACTCCAAATATTGATTTCACTGCCAGTGATCACAGGGATGGATTTTGGGAATTTGTGTAACAGCCATTTTAAGCAAGTACTACCATATGGCCAGCTTTTAGGCCCCGTGTAGTGCAACACTTGGCCTTTTTTCTAAAGACGGACCCTGTGATTTAGAGTAGGAAACCTTATTTCTTTAACCAGACATGATATTGTTAAGAGTGAGAATCAAAGTGAATTTGATCTAGAAGCTTTGCATTTCCTTCAGGTTCTCCCACAGACAGAGTAGCAGAAGTTGAGCTTCCTGAAGATTATAAACCTAGAAATCTGATTTTTGGGACAGTTAACACTGATAACCAACAGTAAAGGTGTTGAGAACTCATATTAAAATCCAACCTGGCCACTGAGACTGGGCATTTTATGACACATATTTATTGAAATGATACTACTAATTGTAATAATCTCCAGAATAATTCCTTGCCTGTCCTCTGATGAGGAAATATGGGACTGGATACTCTGAGACATTGTAGGTGACTGCAGAAATAAGCTAAATGGAACAATCTTTCAAATAATGTTTTTTTATTTTCCTACAGAAAAATTGCATTGGGTTGGGCTGTTGGGTGATCAGTGGGTAGCCCTGGTTTCATGTGCTGAGTCTTTCAAAAGGGAATTCTGCCATCCAGTGGCTTTTATTCAAAAGATCTGTAAGTGCAGGTGACATGACCAAGCCTAAGTAAAACCACTCAGTTTCACTTTGTTTCATCACCAAGCCAGTGCAAGCACTACTGCAGAACAGTTACCTGAGAATTTGCTTGAAAAATTCTTTCCTTTTAGAGTGTGGGGAAGGACCCAGTTCCATTTGTTTTAATGGTAAAACCTTTCTTTTGTTTATATTTTGCAGTTATGTGGCTGTGGACTGCTGGGTGTGGGCATCTGGCTGTCAGTGTCACAAGGAAACTTCGCCACGTTTTCTCCCAGCTTTCCATCGCTTTCAGCTGCCAACCTAGTCATTGCCATTGGTACAGTCATCATGGTGACGGGCTTTCTGGGCTGCCTAGGTGCTATCAAGGAAAACAAGTGCCTCCTGTTGAGTGTAAGACATCATGACGTCTTTTCACTAAGACCTGTGACTGTTTTATTTGAGTGACCAGTGCAAAATAGTCTTATGGATCACTATAATTTTGCCCTTGGCTTTCAGTCTTCTGTATGCTTGCAATGTGACATCCCACAGCTTTGATCACAGTAGTATAACTGGTGTATTAGCAAGTGTATCCTTGTTACTATGTGCCATAATGTGTTAGATAGCAAAGAAAATTACTGCTGTCAGTTACCTCTGAATGGTTAAACATGACGGTAGGGTCAACCTGGATAACCCTTTTTGAAATGTCTGGTAGAAGAATCTACTGAAAAATCTTAAGCACAGTTACTTTTGGATGCCACTCGAAGCCTTTCATGGCTATTTTCTACTTTGCTTTTATTTAAGGCCTTTGTCAGAGGTTGGTGGAAACCATCTGACCCAAAGTTAAGAGTCATGGTCTCTGCCAGGGCTTGACAACAGGGAAAAAAACCCCAAATCTGATCCTTTGTCCAGCACTGAAGCACAGAGATTGGGAACTGCTCTCAGAAAACACGGTGTGGGTCACTCCTCTTGCATGCATGCAGGAGGCTTCGTTATGCTTTTTCTCACCCCAAGGAGAGAGGTATTATGGCAGAAAGTGAGAGGAGGACTTTCAAAGTAGACTGCTTCCAATTCAATCACAGGTTTTGAATCACAGGTGCTGCGACATAAAGGAGCATGTGAGTCTTCGTTGTGTAAAAGTCTCCCTTACATGGTGTTGTGAAACAGGTAGGGAGCATTCCTTAGACCACCTCAGAGAATTAAACTGGAGGACAAACTGGCACCTACTTTTTGCTATCTGCTGCTTGGTTTTCTATGTTGTACAGATGAGAAAGCAAACAGAGAATAGTAATGTTGTTTATCCACCCAAACTGTAATTTTGGTTTGTTTTTTTCGAGAATGTTTATATTTGTCATGGTTTAAGCCCAGTTAGCAGCCCAAGTACCATTCAGACACCCACTCATTTCCCTTGTCACAGTGGGATGGGGAGGAGAACTGGAAAGAAGGTAAAAACCTGCACGTTGAGACAAGGACTGGTTAATAATTTAAATAAAGTAAAATATAATATTAATACTATTACAACATAACAATACTACTACTACTACTAATAATAATAATAAAGACAAAGGATAGCCCCCCTTCCAACCAAAACCCCAAGTGATGCACAGTACAATTGCTTACCACCCAGTGACTGATGCTCAGCCTGTTCCCAAGCAGCAATTGGCCCCTTCCAGCTAACTTCCCCCCACTTTATACACTGATCATGATGTTTTATGGTTTGGAAACTTTGGCTAGTTTCGGTCAGCTGTTCTAGGTCTGCTCCCTCCCAGTTTCTTATGCCCCTCCTCACTGGCAGAGTGTGAGAGACTGAAAATTACTTGACCAATGTGCTACTGAGCAACAACTAAAACATCAGTGTGTTATCAGCATTGTTCCCAGACTGAAGCCAAAACACAGCACTGCACCAGCTGTTAGGAAGAAAATAAATTCTACCCCAGCCAAAACCAGGACAATATTCTTACAACGTTCTGCAAAAGTCTTTTTATCCTATCATGACTATCACAGGTTTCCAACTGGAGAGTGCACTGCACTGCATGTTACACCTCCCCCATTGTCTTTGTGGAGGTGCTGTACTTATGTGGCAGTCCACTAGTAAATAAAGGAAACTAGTGGACATGAAAAATAGTGAGAAACTACTGAAGCTCACACTTGGGATGCCCCTGCAGAGATACTTCAGCTACAGAGAGTTGGGAATAGAAGAGCTGAGTAATATAAAAACTATTTCAACAGGCAACTAAGTACCTGTGGTTAAAGCCTACCTGAGGCATATCACATTGGTCTTTGTGGTAATGGGTTTAGCATCTGTTCTGTAATCTGCATGAAGGAAATCAACTGGCAATCAGGGCTGTGTGCTCTAACAGCAGTCAAAAAAAAAAGCATTGCTGAAACTTGCAAACCAGGAGTAAGGCAAAGCCTAAGACTTGGAGAATGCGAGTGAGCTTTGTCATGGTGAAACCTACAGAAGTTTCAGTGGCATAAAGTATCAATATGCCTGAATAGTTTGAAATCAAACTTTGCAAGTTTGCAAACGTTTAAATAGTTTGAACTCCTCCTTGCAGTAGAGTAAAGGTTTAGAGGACAAGACCAATAGTAGTCAGAATTTCTAGCAGCCCCAGGTTTGCTCTCCAGTTAGCAAGTGTGTATACGCTGTCTGTTTTTTCTTTGTTCTAGTTTTTCATCATTTTGCTGATAATTCTCCTGGCAGAGCTGATTCTACTCATTTTGTTCTTTGTTTATATGGACAAGGTAAGCAAATATGCCATATAGATTAATTATCTGTGCTAGCACGTAAACCAGGTTCAGTTTGTTTTCGTTTGATGGAAATATGTGGGTTCTCCTTGCTCTTCACTTTGGTGAAGGTTTAACCTTGAGATCTGGGCTGTTTTTTGTAAGCTGCTTCTGCAGGGAGAAAAGGAAGTGATGAAGAGAGCAAACAGGAGAGAAGAACCCTCTGAGCTTTACAATTTCCTCCCTGAAATAAAACCATAATCCAGGGCCTCCCTTTTAGTCTTCTCCTAACAGCTGAAATAGGCTTCAACACAGCTGTGTGATTAGCTTCTGCAAGAAGCTAATCATCTTGTGGACCTGAGTTGTGAGACATCCTGCTTAAGGCCTTGTTAGCTCCTTAGGGCCAACCCTGGAACAGTACTGGAGGAGAGGGGCCTGGAATATTCATAGGCTATTACAGATGCCACCAGCTCTCTCATTTGGCTGGTCAGTCCTAAAGAGTTTGACAGGGATCAAGAGGCAGCTTCTCATAAGGCCCATCTGTGGGAATCTGCAATCCAGCAGAGACTAAGTTAAGTAGGAAAAACTGGCTGGCCTGTCAGATAGGCAGGACTGGAAAAATTCTCAGGGAACTGGAGAACTCTGCTAAACACAAGACAGAGCCTTACAGTATGAGCATGTCCAGACTGATTTTAAAACAGAGATACTACCAGAGTTGTATCTCTTCCCACATTGTCATGATGCCTGCCACTCTCAGGGAGCTAGGCTGAACTCATGATTTTGAACGGGATGTCAAAAACTTATGGCAGGACCCATAATCCTTTCCCTGCTGCCAGCTCACTGCTGTCAGAGCCATCCTGCATCCAGGACTCCATGCTCAGACTGATATTCATACAAGAAATGGGACATCTCAGATCTCCTGCTAAGCATTCCAACTTTCTCCATTATAGAAAGAAGAGCATGTTTGAAAATCATAAATTCTACAAGCCTGTCCCCACAAGGAGAGCAATAATAATATTCTTTCTCAATTGATTTTGTATTGGCCATTTACTATAGCCTGCCTGAACTTGTGCAAGGAATAACTATGTTAAGCTTGAGAGGCTAGGACTCTGGTTTTATGATGTCAGCAAATTAAAGTAGGCCATAGGTTACAGGCAGGAGAGGCTGCTGTGTGGTATTGCCAACAGCTCTCTCTAGCAAAATTAATGTCAGCAAATTTCTGCTGATGACTTTTCAGTTAGTTTGGATCAGATGATGACTGTATGGTGGTCTCTTAGTAGAGGGGAAGCTATTTGGTCTCCTATCTCATGAGAATTAATCCAGTATTTTGCAATCTGAGGGAGAAGCCAGGATTTGGCAGGTGCTGAAAGGTCTCACTGACTTGTGAGAGTCTTGAAGCTATGATGGAGCTCTTCTACCCATGTTAAGTTTGTGGTGAAAGAAAGTGAGAAGGATACATTCTATATGCAAGTCTGTACCATTTGGTCCTTTCCTCTGAACTGCAGTGCATTGACTTTATGTATTTTCTACATCATGCAGGTCAGTGAAAGTGCAAAGAAAGATTTGAAGGAAGGTATGAAGCTATACAATTCAGAAAATAATGTTGGACTGAAAAATGCATGGAATATCATTCAAGCAGAGGTAACATATTTTCTCAATGAAAACCCAAAACCAAACAGACAAACAAAACCCCAAACCAAAAAACCCAAACCCAAAAAACAACCAACCAGACAAAAAAACCAAAAACAAAGCCAAAAAAAAAACCCCACACAAAAACCAAAACCAAATACAAACAAAAAGAAACAAAGAAACAAACAAAACCCCACAATTTGTCCAGAAAGGTTGCTGCAGTCTATTGACTTTGGTATTTGTGCCAAGGCTAAAAGATGGCTAAATCAAACTTTGATTTCTGATTTTGTACTCTTGAGCATCTAGCGAGTATGGTGAAATCCAGTATCAAAGTGTACTCTATAAGGTGAAAGATGCTTACCTCTCTCTGAGATTCTCTGTGCCAACCACAGGCGCAGAAATGATCTGAAACAGAGAAGCAGCAAAATCTGCATAGGTAGAACTGGAGCCTTGGCAGCTAGGCTTTTGCTGTTCGGCACTTGCGGGCAGATTACCTAATGTTTTGGTGTTTGGGTTCATGTATCTGTGACAAGAAGGCTAACATAGCTTGGGATGGGACTGTTATTTCTGTTTGGGTTTTTTTCTAAATGTTGTTAAGTATTTGATTTTAGTGATCACTGAGCACAAAGCAGTTTAACATACAAAACTGTTTTGGCAGCCCTTTTGAAAATATACAGTAGCTTAGTAGCAGTAAAAGTTTGCGCTTGTGCCTGATTCATGAATTGTGCTACTTAATTTATGAATCCTTATTTTTGCCACAGATGAAATGCTGTGGTGTGAATGACTTTACGGATTGGTACCCAGTGCTGGGAGAAAACACTGTCCCAGACCGATGTTGTACAGAAAACTCCCAAGACTGTGGACGGAACTCTACCGAACTGGTGTGGAAAACGGTAAGGCTTGCTTTTGTCCAGGTCAAGGGTTAGGGAGGCATAGGAAGGAAGAAAATAGAGAGAATGCATGTGAAAAAAAATATGACCTTGGGATTTCAATTTTCTTCTTTCACCATTTCAGGGATGTTATGAGAGAGTTATGACCTGGTTCGATGAGAATAAGCATGTCCTTGGTTCGATCGGGATATGCATCCTCATAATGCAGGTAATACCGGTATGATGTTTGTCAACATGCCTTTGATTTGCCATCAGCATTGTTGATTCTGCTCTGTGAAAAGTGGTACTCAACCACTTTGAGTTTCATCATGATTTCAAAAATTACAGATTTGTTTTGTGAGTTCATGTAAAGCCATCTCCTCAGAAAGGAAGCAGGTCAGTCAGTCCTGCAAAGAAGGCATGCTACAGTGGGGTTTTGCTTACCTGCCTTTTGACTTCAGAACACCACTCTGGGGTTCCCATGTTTAGCCATTTGTTACACTGCCCCTTAGGGAACTGGGTTTTTTTAAATTTGGAAGCAAGTTCTAGAAGTTGCCAAAATTAGTAAATTCATAGCCACTGAGTAGGTTAATGTGTTTTAAAGAAGAAATGCAGAAGCACTGTTGTAATCTGTTAAGGTTTTGAGGTTATTGTATCACTGTTGTACTTTGCAGGGAGAATACCTGAATCTGATATTTCAGTCACATTTCACTTATCTGGCTAAACAAGCACGAGTTGTTGGGTAAAAAGGAAGAGTGACTTGTATGTGTATTCTGAAAAATTGTTGCACATATGACAAAGAGCCCTGAGAGCTTTTTGCCTCCATCTGTGCTCTGACAGATGCATCTCCAGACATCACCATGTGCCTGAACAACATACATCCAAGTTTACTGATCAGTACTGAAACTTGAGAAATATGGCTAGTGTAGAATGACTTTTAAAACTACAGCTAGAGAATGAAACAGAGGTGGCAGTGAAGACTTGGCAGCCTCACCATACTGAAGCTTTTATTGTTTGTTTTCCTTCAGATTCTTGGCATGGCCTTCTCCATGACACTCTTCCAGCAGATTCACAGGACTGGCAAAAAATATGATGCCTAAAGCCTCTGAAACATTATCACATCAACCCTTCTGTCTCATCATAAAAATTAATAAAAGGACTGGCAGAGTACCAAGCCTAGCCTTGCTGAAGGAATCCATCCCATTGGCTGATCCACTTTGTCGTTATTTGTCCAGTTATTACCACAACTTATTGACTCATTTTTGTCTTTCACATTTGCCATTTATTTGCCAAAGATGGGGGAAACTCCCCCAAAGTATGGATTTTCTACACAAAATCGTAAGAATGGTTCTTAACGTTAAGAAAATGTTTTGCTCTACTAATCCATGCTGTATGTGCAAAAATTACATGTGTTCAACTTCAAGGCAGAAGTCTTCCAAGTCTTCCATTAAGTTTTCAACCCTCCTGCCTAATTTACTGGAAGACTCAGAAAAGCCACTCTGAGAGTCCTAGGAATTGGAGCTGCTTTGCAGCTTCTTGTACCTTATGGTGTATACTTTTTTATTATGATAATGATGATGATTATTATGATGGATATAGCTTAGAATTTAGTAGCCTGACTTATAACTTCTTACTGGGTTTGGTTTTACACATTTATTGTACATTAATTTGGGAATCACTGTGCGATCTCTAGAGGGCATGTTTTTCAAAGTTGACGGTGCAAGCAAATAAAGACATAACTTTTTTTAAGTCCATGGGGAGGCATCATCTACCTTTTACCAAGGTCTTGATGTCCTTACTGTAACAAAGGAACCACCTTTGTTACATCCTCAGATGGAATGCAATGCCTTTCCTTTGCACCAGATGGTGAACTTCCTACTCCTGTAAGGCAAAGTTCCAATGCCTTTACTCACCCAAAGCAGTGTCTGGCTGCTTTGGTAGCATGCTACTATGAAAGCTAAAAGTACTAACTAAGAAAATTACTGCTCCCTGACATGAAGGAAAGAGACTGCAGTCTGGCCTACTGGCTAGTTGGCAACAGATTTCACAACTGTGATGCCTGTTTCAAAAAGTTTGCCCAAGGCATGGCAATGGGGGGATATGAGGGAAGGGGATGACAGTTTGATGGCAACATTGTCATGACGTGCCCTTCATGGAAGGGGTCTTCTCAGGCAGATGACAGCTGTCTCCCTGAGCTGGAAAAGATGGTTTGATTAATAGTGACCAGATGATGCAGGAAAAGGGCAATTTCCAAAACAGAGGATGGAGATTTTGTGCCTTTCAGAGCCATAACATGTCAAACTGCTCCTCTGGTAAACAAGTTTTTTTAATGTCCAGTTGAATATTTAAACTCTTAAAAGATACCATTTGCATTGTGTCATTCAGCCTTGTGGGCTGAAACAGCTGTCTCATATCTGGGAGTTTTTAGTCCCATTTATTTTCCTAGTAGGTCCTTCATGCTTCTCGCAGCAACAGTGTTCTGCATGGCCTGTGTGTCACTTTTTTAAGTTCCTGTGAAAACAGTGTGACAGGGAGGAGTGTGAATGTGTGGGAGACAGAGATTAATTTGAAGAAGATTACTATTCTGAGAGTTTGGCCCTTGCCCATAGGAGCACAATGCCCAAAGTTTCACAGGGCTGTTTCCTACTGAAGCAGACAATGCCATATGGGTTCAGCTATTTCAATTGGATTGCCTTTGAAAGAATCAGGGAAGAAGCAGAGGGAAAGCACAGAAACTGAATCCAGTTTTACTTGCATTTCTCACAAAAATTGGGACCAGGAGCATCTGAGCCCTACTGGAGATGGATGTTCCATGTTGAAGAAGGGGCTCTGATGCCCACTGCACTTGCTGCTACGTGTAAGACTGTATCTGAAGTTGCTAAAATGCATTCCCATTTTTGCAAGAAAAGACAGGACAATTTTCATCTGATGGCTCTACTGCATTCTCTCTTTGGGCAGAGGTGCTTAGCTTTCTCTAGCTTTCTCTGGTGTTCAAAAAGAGCAGAGTGCAGGCCTGAGCAGGATCATCATCTCTGTCCTTTTTGGTCGCACAGTGGTACCTGCCACATCTTAAATTTTAATCTGCAGTCAGTTTTTGTACAAAAAATGGTAAAAATATATTAGTGAAATTAATAAGGAAATAAAAAATGTTTATGAGTAACTCAGAGATGAATTGTGTAGTTGCAAACTCAGCTACTTTGCCTTCCATCCAAACTTATTTTTCTAGAATGCTTCATTCCATTTCATGATCTAGCAGCATAGATCCTGAAATCTTTTTTTAATGACTACTTTTGCTATTTTAAGCACAGTATTGAGATAGTTATAAAAGCTTCATATGTTCATCTCCATGAAGCCACCTACAGGAAGGAAGTGAAGAGCAGGACTAATTTGTGTCTCTACCTGACTCTCTGATGTGGGAGGTGATGACAGACATCCTGAAAGGCGCAGGAAAGTAATGCCATTTTCCAGGTGACAAAAACCAGCTCTGGAAGGTGTGAGTCTGTGTCAGTCAGTTTGTTAGAGAAGGCACTAACTGTCCTGTAAACTGGTCAAAGGGAGCTTGCTTTGGCTCATGTATGTATGCACTTTTTTTGCTTATGCTAGTGGGTGGCTGTCTGTGTGTTTTCCGCAAATGTCACACTGATTATTTAAATATAAGTTTTTAGCATGTTTTTAAATAAAAACAGATACTGAGTAAAAGTATTTTTAATATACACAACTATTGATTTGTATAAATCCATACCTCTCTGTATCTCTAATTCATGAAAGCACAGTTCAAATGTCTGAAAGTGCTGTTTCTCTGGGTGTTCCTTCAGACTGTAGCATACTCACTGTCTCACTGTGCTTCATGCTTGGAAGCTACAGCAGAACTTAGGCAGAGACATAGTAGGAGAACAGCTTGAAGAAGCTCTATTTGAAAGCTGTTGAAGTGATAGCAGTGAATTCTGTTCCCTCCTGGTAGTACCAAGGCTGTTAGTTATAGGAAGCCCAGGTGGATGGCACCCAAAAGAAGTGCCCATAGCTAAGTAGCATGTGAGATGATAAAAACAATGGCACAGATTTCTCCAGGATGACAGAAGATGCCTTGTATATGTTATGCATTGAGTTCCTGGACTGTGGTCACGTTAGGCCAACTCTCCTATCCTTTGTCCACCCCCCATTTGTATGCATGAAATAATACAATCTCACAGGAAAGGTGCAAGCAAAAGTCAGAGGAACTGATCCTCATGGTCTTTTGAGGGCAATGTCAAGTGTAGAAAAGGCAAGGAGGAAAATGGTGTTTTCCCAGCAGATGGTTCTTGGGAGCAATATAGAATAGGGAACACGTAATTCTGATGTAACTTCTGTTCCATAGAGTTAAGCAGCTTCATCCTGTAGCTGGCATGAGGAAACCTGGAGATGTTTGCCTACGGGCTAGCTATCTGTTGTGCAGTAGATAGTAGACACTAAGAAACAACATGCCATTCCCACCAGGTGGTGTTTGCACCAGTGTTTCTTCTATGCAATACTTACATTCGCCTTTATATAAAAGATTTTTACTAGGATAATATAAAAATAAAGGATTTTTTAAAAGGTGCCTCCTTGAGCTTATTTCTTTTGTAACTCCAACTACCACCAAAACCAAAAGGGGACAACAAACATTCCAAAAGATAACTCACAGAAACCTATTCCGACTCCACTGCAGTTGAAGTCCAAGTTCTTGAAGGTTTTGCATCTCTGAAAAGATCCCCCCCAATATCCTCTCTCATCCTTATTAACAGGATCTTTGAAGAATTCCTACAGAGGCAAGAACCTAAGACCTGCAATACAGAAGTGGGGCTTGGCTGCTCTGGAGGAATAAAGCCATTGCGTGGGTATGGCGGGGTGGAATCTGAAAAGCCCAAAGCTCAGCTGGAGTTGAACCTAGTGAGAAGCATGGAAAGCAACAGTCCATGGGCCCACCTGACATGCAGCCAGTGGTGCTGAGGGAGCTGACGAGAGTCACTACAAAGCTGCTCGTGTCTTTGAGAGGTTGTAGTGAGCAGGGGAGGTTCCTGATGATTTGAAGAGGCATATAGCACACCCTCCCTCCCCCCAGCCATCTCCCCCTAAAGGCAAGAAAGAGCCCCCTGAGAACTACAGGTTCGTCAGCCTACTCTCTGCCCCTGGAAGATTGCAGGGTAATTCCTCACAGAAACTACTTCCAGTTGTACAAAGGATAAGAAACTGATTGGGCAAAGATAGCTTAGATTTACCTAGGGCAACTTATGCCCATCCACCCTCATAGCTTTCTACAGTGAGACAACTATTCGTGTGAATGAGCAGAGAGCAGTGAGTGTTGTTCACCTGGACTTAAGCAAGCTCTTTGCCACAGTCCCCCATAGAAAATGGTTGAGGTACGGTTTGGATACATGACAGATAAGGTGGCCGAATAACTGTCTGGACTATTGGGCTTGAAGAGTTGTGGCCAGCTGTTCAAACTAACTGGTAGTGAGTTTATTTATTTCCGTTTCTTGGAGATTGATGCCTGAGCCAGTAGTGCTCAATGCCTTCTTTATTAAAGACCACAGGTCAAGAGACATGGTCATGCTTTGCCACAGGCTCCTTCCTCTCTCCTCTCAACCCACCTCAAACTTCTCCCTATTGGTCCCTCTCACTCAGATAGCTACTCTGCTTGTCTTCAGAGGCTTTTTGAGCCTATCTGCTTGTTTCTTCACTGCCCTATACACTCTACCTGCAGTGCAGTTATACTAGTTTGGCTTCCACTTTTGTGGCTCTCCAGTCATACCATCTGCTCTCATTGGACTCAACATTTCGTCTTTTTTCTTGGTCTCTGTGAGACTACTCTCCGCTTTCTCAGCATTCCTTCTGTTTGCTATTTTTTTTTCACCTCTCCAAGGCTACTCTGTGCTCTGGGTGTCTTTCTTGCCTGCTTTTTTCCACCTTTCTGAGGCTAGTCTTTTTTATCCTTCACATTTGCAGGCTTTATGCCATTTTCTTACCATCTCTGAGACTACTCTGTCTTCTCAGAGTTTTTTTCAGTCTCTTTTCTAGTCCCTCAGGCTCCGTAACATATCTCTGAGACTCTCTCAACCTCTCCACTTCCTTCACCTCTTCAAAGCTGCTGTGGTTGCCTTTTAGGCTTTTGGTCTGTTCATTCCTCTCACTGAGGTGACTTTGGATCACTTTAAGTCTTTCTGCTCTCATCATCTGCTCCCCTCTACACTTTCTGAAGTTCAGCTGGGTTTTCTGGGGGTGTTTTAATCTCTCTTTAAGGTTTGTGGCATCTCAGCACAAGGATGCAGAAGAGTTGGGTTAAGAAAGATCACCTAACGCATATAACAGCTCCTTGAACAACAAATCAGGATGATGTAGACTTTCAAGGAAAGAATGCATAATGATTGCTTCTACAGCTTCCTCCACATCTCAAGATCAATGCCGATTTGAGGTGGACAGCCATTGCCTCCACATGTGATGCTTTGTAATAAGCAGAGTATTTCCTCATTCTCTTCTCTTCCCTCTGGGCAACAGTATTTTTGTGTGTACAAGTTTATGGATATCACAAGATGTTTTGGCGGGGGTTTTTTGCACAGAATGTTTATAATGTATTCCTTCTTTGGTTGTTGTCGTGGTTTAAACCCAGTCAGCCATTAATCAGCCACGCAGTCTCTCTCTCACTCCCCCCCCCTCTTCTTTCCCCCACTCCCGGAGGGACGGGGCAGAGAATCAAAAGAATGTAATTCCCACGGGTTGAGATAAGAACAGTTTAGTAACTAAGGTATAACACAAATCACTACTGCTACCACCAATAATAATAATGATAAAGGAAATAACAAGGCAAGAGAATACAACACATCACGACCCGTTGACCGATACCTCGCCCCCACCCAGCAGTGAGCTAGCCTTTCCAGGTAACTCTCAGTTATATCCTGGGCATGACGTGCTGCGGTATGGAATACCTCTTTGGCTAGTTTGGGTCAGGTGTCCTGTCCCTGCTTGCTCCCGGCTTCCCCTCCTCCCTGGCAGAGCATGAGGCTCATCAGAAAGTCCTTGGTCAGACTAAACATTACTGAGCAGTAACTAAAAACATCGGTTTTATCAGCGCTGTTCCCAGGCCGAAACTCAAAACCACAGCGCTGCACCAGCTACTAAGAAGGAGAAAAAAATGACTGCTACTGCTGAACCCAGGACAGTTGTTCTGTTTGTTTTCTGCTTACTTTCAGTTAATGCCAGCAGAATTATATTTCATTATCGTTTACATTATCATTCAATTGCATGAATGCATCATTATATTATTAAAAATTAATCTATTATGAAATGGCAAATACTAAAAAATCACAACTTTTTCCTCTAAGAGAATGTATAATGGCAGTTTATCTTCCTTGTCTTATCCTACTTGATGCTTTCAAAGGCAAAGAGCAGATATTCAGAGGGACATAGACAAGCTGGAGAAATAGGCTCAGAGGAACATTATGAAACTGAATAAAGACAAAAGCAAAGTTCTGCACCTTGGAAGAATTGAAAGAACCTTGGCAAAAATAAAGGCTAGGAAATGACCAGATGGTGAGGAGCCCTTCTCGAAGTCAATCCTGTGGATGGAAAGCTGGATGTGAGCCAGCAGCGTGCCCTGGCGGCAGTGTAGGCCAACTGCATCCTTGGTTGTAAAATAGCAGCACCCTAGCCAGTAGTTCAAAGGAAAGGATTACTAGCATTTGTTAAACCTCTTTTAGAATACTGCATCCAGTTTTGGACCCATCAGCACAAGAAAGGCAGTGATGAACTGGAGCAAGTTCAGCAGATGAGGCCCAAGACAGTCAGGAGGATGGAACACTTGCCCTGGAGGGCAAGAGAACACTCTCCCTGGAGGAGAAATTGATGGAGCTGGACTTGTTCAGCCTGAAGAAAAGTCTTGGGTGGAAGGAATTAACTGCAATCTCCCAATACCTACAGAAGATATCAAGAAGACCATGCGAGGCACTTCACAGTGGTGCATGGTGGAAGGACAAGAGACAGAAGACTTGAGCTTGTAATGAGAGGTGCCAAATGGGTATCACAGAATCATAGAATTATGGTTAGGGTTGGAAGTTATCATCTAGTTCCAACCCCCCTGCCATAGGCAGGGGTACCTTCCACTAGATCAGGTTGCTCAAAGCCCCATCCGACCTGGCCTTGAACACTTCAGGGATGGGGCAGCCACAACTTCTCTGAGCAACCTGTGCCAGTGTCTCACCACCCTCATAGTAAACAGTATTTTCCCAATGCCTAATCTAAATCTACCCTCTTTCAGTTTAAAACCATTCCCCCTTGTCCTGTCGCTACACGCCCTTGTAAAAAATCACTCTCCAAATTTCTTGTAGGCCCTCTGTAGGGCATTGAAAAGCTGCTATAAGGTCTCCCTGGAGCCTTCTTTTCTCCAGGCTGAAGACCAACTCTCCCAGCCAGTCTCCATAGGAGAGGTGCTCCAGCCCTGTGATCATCACTGTGGCTCTCCTCTGGACTTGCTCAAGGAGGTCCACATCCCTCTTGTGTTGGGGGACCCAGAGCTGGATGCACTACTCCAGGTGGGACCTCATGAGAGCTGAGGAGAGGGGCAGGATCACCACGCTCAACCAGCTGGCCACACTCCTTTTGATGAAGCTCAGCATGTGGTTGGCTTTCTGGGCTGCAAGTGCATATTGCCAGCTCATGTTCAGTTTCTCATCAACCAATACCCCACCAGTCCTTTCTGCAGGGCTGCTCTGAATCTCTTCTCTGCCCATCCTGTAGTTGTGCTTGGGATTGCCCTGAACCAGATGCAGGACTCTGCATATGGCCTTGTTCAACTTTATGAGGTTTGTGCTGGCCCACCTCTTGAGCCTGTCAACCAACTAACAACCCCTTAGGGACACCATTTGTCACTGGTGTCCACTTGGACATCAAGCTGTTGACTACAACTCTCTGAGTGCAACCATCCAGCCAATTCCTTATCCACTGAGCGGTCCACCCATCAAATCCATGCCTCTCCATTTAGAGACAAGGATGCTGTGCAAGATAGTGTTGAATGCCTTGCACATGTCCCCGTAAAATGACGTCAGTCACTCTTATCTACCAATGCTGTAGCCCCATCGTAGGCCACCAGATTTGTCAGGTAGGATTTGTCCATAGTGAAGCCATGTTGGCTGTCACCGATAATCCTCTTTATTGTCCATTTGCCTCATCATAGTTTCCAGGAGGATCTGCTCCATGATCTTGCCGGGTAGTTGAGTCTTTCTTTTTTCTCTTTTTAAAAATGGCTGTTGTAAGTAAGCGCTACTTAGCAATAACTAAAACATTGTTTTCTGCTTACTTTCAGTTAATGCCAGCAGAATTATATTTCATTATCATTAATGAAAGTATGTTATCATATCTTAAGTGTGTTAAGATCATCACTCTCAGACTGAGGCCAAACCTGTGCACTGTAGCAACTGCTAGGGAGAAATTTAACTCTATCCCAGCCAAAACCATTATGGTTGTGCTACTGTAATTTCAGATATACTTACACAAATTCTACAAAAAGCCTGACCATTATTTAAAAAATACACAATGGGCAGTATTAACAACAGGAATAGATGACTCAGAGAAGCCCACATTAGACATAAAGCATTGACAGCATCTCTTCAAGCAAAAAACAATGTTCAACAGACGCTCTGCAATAGCTAAGGTGGCAACAGAATACTCCCTTACTTCTACCCTGTGATAGATTCATAAAGCAAGGCAACACAGGCATAATAAGTCCTCACAATCTTTATGTGCTTTCCAACAATATTGATACAAATACCGTCACTGGAGAAAGATAATCCTGCTTCCAGAAAACGCCTGTATTCCAGAAGCATCATGTTCATGCCAGTAAAATACCCGTAGTGATTCACTACAGGCTGCTTAACTTTTTAACTCAGAAAAATAACCTTTTCTAACTCTGTATTCAGAGGCAAGGTTAGCACAGCCAGAGTCTGGATACATGTTCTTCCTGATACTCCCTCTGAATTTGAGCCCACTGGCTTACTGCTTTAAGCAGGCATCCTGCCTGCTTTTCCACTCTGCAGCTCTCATTCTACAGTCTGTGCACCAAAAGTCTGGGGTGAGCTGCACTCATGACCATGGCCTCTCTTACTAAGCAGTCCTAGAGCTGCTGCTTCTTCTAGATCTCAGTTGCAGCATGAAGCTGCATGCAGGCCCCAAAGGCCCAGCTGATGAATGCCTGCAAAAGGCTGCAGTTCTTATTCCCTCTTCGCATTAGGAATCACACTTCATGATTGTTGTGAATGGTCACTTCTGCTGCCCTGCCTGACACTAACATGGTACCAGCTCTTTAAAATACTATGGGTACAGAATAAAATGCATAGACTGGCTCAAGTATGTGTCTATTTCACTGGAAAACTATGGGTTGTAAAAATTCCTTGGTAAAATCCACTGCTATCCAGAAGAACATCCAACAATCAGAAGAACTAAAAGCCACTGCGGGGTACAGCGCAGTGAAGGGTGCTGCACCACAGCCTCTCATCGCGAAAACGCTACCTACACCGTGCAGCACCGACAAGACTGCCAGAGCCCGAACCCGAGCCCGAGCCCGAGCCCAAGCCCAAGAGACTGACAGGAAACAGTCACAGCCACAGGGCCGCCAGATGCCACAGAGGTGGACCGGCGGGTCCCCTTGGCACAACAGAACCCGCACCCCCTCTTCGGCACCTCCTACTCCGACGCTCACAGGCACCCCACGCCTCATCCCGCTCTGTAACGAGCCTATCGAGCGCGACCGGTTCAGTTGGTGCCCCGCCCCTTCTGCCACCGGTCACGGAAGCGCCCAGAGGCCGAGCAGTGACGCGACCTGTGCTCCTCCCGTTCCCACACACACTCCCCGCCCCCTTCAGCCTGCTCTCCGGGCGGTATGTGGGGAGCGAACTCGGGGTGGGTGGCCGATGCGGTGAGTGCGGGCGGGAGGGGGAGAGGGGAAACGGCCGCTCCTTTCCTCTTTTTCCTCCTCAGCCCGTCTCCGTATTACGTGCGCCCAGCAGGCCGCTTCCCTTCCGCTTCCTTCCTCTCGTATCCCCTCCCATCCCTTTTCTCATCCCCGCCGGCGGGAGCGCTGCCAGGTTGGGGAAGGGGGTGGGAGGTGTAGGCCACCATCTTTTGGGGACGCCTGCGGCCCAAATGGAGAGGTGCTGGTGCAGTGATTAGACTGACCTCCCCGCCGTGTCCCTGAACTCAAATGGGATCAGCTCTGGAGGGGGTCGATAGAGGGGGTGACTGCAGCCGTGGCCCCCTGCAGCACAAAGAGGGTAAGTAGTGATACAGTTACAGACGGTATTGTCTAAGGTCGTGTCCCATGCTAGTGTTAATGCTGTTCTTCCTTCTTGTTTCCTCTACTTTCCTGCACGTTTGCCTCAGCCAGTCCTGCTGCTCAGATGCCTTGTTCTCTGAGGAAGAGACAGAGTCCGTTAGAAATGCTAGTGTTTCCAGCAGGGAACTATACAAAGTTGATGTTTGCAGGCAAAAGGGTCTTAGCAACAAAGTGCAGTCTGCCAGGAGGAAGTACACAGCACAAGAAAACAAGCAAAATAGACCATTGGAATGCTTCTGTATTTTTTGCCATGGGGGTGGTGAGGCACTGGCACAGGTTCCCCAGAGAGGCTGTGGCTGCCCCATCCCTGGCAGTGTTCAAGGCCAGGTTGGATGGGCCTTGGAGCAACTTGGTCTAGGGGAAGGTGTCCCTGCCCATGGCAGGGGGATTGGAACAAGATGATCTTTAAGGTCCAGCCCAAACCATTCTGTGCACTATACAGCATGTTTATTAGTCAAACATTAAAGTACTTCTGGAAAAATGAGGCAACGCATTACCAGTAATAGTAAAGCCTTTCAGTCACGGTACAACGTGTAACAAACATTTGTTCTGTTTAGGAGGATGTTTTTGCTGTCAAAGTAATTGTGTTTAATTTGAGCTGCTCTGGTAACTCTGGTAATAAGTAGAAACAGTGCTGATAATGGGAGTTGAGAGGCTTTCTGTTAGTAACAGAAAAAATGTTGCTAGAAAAAACAGAAAAAAATCGTTGCTAATAAAATTCTGATGGCTGCATCTTTCATAGTTGACATCCTGACATCCAGAAAAATCTGAGATTTTTCTGCTTGCTCTGCATTCATTCAGAGTTTTTGGACAAAAAAAACCTCCAAAAAGCCAAAGAAACAAACAAAAACCAAACCAAAACAAGCTTCTTATAAATATTGTGGGTTGGATTTTTAAATTCAGTGAAAAGTTGAGAAATTTTGGATTTGCATCACCTTTGAGAACAGCTCTCTTGTTTTTATCGCTTTACATGTTCATGCCTTTGGGTTGTTCTTCCATACTTCTAAGTCTCCTGGAATTTACCTGCTTACCCTAGAATTTGTGACTAGGGCAATACATGTGAATTGAGTGTAACATTTTTGAAATATGGAAATAACTGCCTCTTTAGTAAATGGTTTATTCTGGAGGCTGTGTTGTCCCCAGAGAAGTGTAAGTGTGTTGTCAGGGCACAGATAAACATGCCCACTCAGTCTGTAACTTGTTCAAAAGGCATTACTGATTTGATTCATCAAATTCAAGGCCCTGAACTAACATTACAATGGAGCTGAGGTTTCAGCGGGAACATGAGGTCGCAAAATGTTACCGACAAAACCTGATTCACTTTTCTTGTAGCTTAAAAAAAAAAAAAAGTGTAGACTACCTCTGCCTTCTCTCTGTAGGAGAGAACATAGCCAAATACTCATTGGAGAGGAAAAATCAAGTTGAAGGTGAAAGATTATTATCAAAAGTTGTTGGCCAGTTGTGCTTTAACACTTAGCAAATGTATTTTGACTTTGACAAATGACTTTGTATTGCTGTGATGAATAAAAGAGATGTTGGACAGATGTTATCTGAAATAAGAGTTTTCTTACCTCTTTCAAAATATTTTTCCATGCAGCTGATGTCCCTTTAGTGTAGTTCTGCTTGAATGTGAGGGAGCTATCCATGTATGTAGAATTGTGTAGGGTTCCATTTGTACTGAAGTATGTTTGCCCTCAGATTCTGCAATTCAGAGGTGTTGTGGAAGTTCACTTCTGATTTCACTGTTTTCTAAACAACTAGATTTTTGTAGTGCTTTGGAGTTTTGATGATTAGAATACAGTCTCTAGCTGTTACCATGAAGAGGTTTCTGGGGTTGTTTTTCAAACTACCACACAGGGCTAGCTTGTTAAAAGTAAGAGGGAAGGGTGGGGCTAGAAGGGCCTTTTGCTTTCAACTGCTGCCCCAGTAGCACTGGCCACCTGGTGCCAACTTCCAGTCTCCGGAATTTGCCTTCCTCAGGTCTCTACTTTTTTTTCTGGGTTGAAGTGTCCAGGAAACAGTTAATGAAGCATTTGAGGTATTAAGCGGACATTATTTGACTTATTTGGGCTGGAGCATATTGTTCCACTTCTCAGAAGCAAAAGTTAAGTTGAGGAAATGGTTGGGAAGAGTGCCAGTCTTGGCTAAGCAGTTAGAGTGGATGAAGTGCTGATCTTTTCTGGGAGTGGGGCAAGCTTCTTTCTCTGAAAGATTCCTCTCAACCTACTTAAAATTTTTGCTTGGGGGGGATATGTGACAGTCAAAGTCGACATGTTAAGAGATACGTGCAAGTAGAGTCAAGTACTTTAAGAGTTTTCAGGATTTTATTGATAAATGAAGGAGCTGAAATCTGTCAAGGACTGTCCTTCTGGAGGTATTCCAGCTTGTGGTAGGCTTGAACTCGTCTAGCTGCTTTTTAAACTTCCATAAATTTGCAGCATCCACAGCATACCATTAAAAGAAGTTCCATAGGTTGCCATCAGTTTTATGAAAAAGTTTCACTTGTTATTAATTTAACATGTGCAACCTTTGATAGGTGTCTCCTTATATTGGAAGAAAATGTGATTTGTTATTCTCTATTTGGTTTTGTTGTGGTTTTGTAGACATCTGCTATATCCTTTCCTCAATCCTATCTTCCATCCTGCAGAAACCCAACTATGGTAGTAATTGCTTGTGGAATGCAGCTGGCTTTTGATGTGAACCTTCTCTGTAGTTACAAGTACAGAGTACTGGTAATTTTATTGTGTCATTTTTAAGTGGGTGCATTAGGGAGAAACAAACTGCATGCGGTTGAGGAACTCTGGACTCGGACAGTTAGTTACATTCTTTGTGTTAGGTTTTTTTGCTTGGTTGGTTGTTTTTTTTCCTAACAATTTCTGATATCCACTCTGATTTGTTTGCTGTTGCTTTCCTAGTAGATGTTTTCATCAAGCTATCAGATGTAACCCCAACACCTCATTTGTGGGTGGTATGTATGTTGTATATAGGAATGGCCTTGCTCATGTGTTCATCAGTGTGGCATTTAGCACCTCTCTGATCTTTTAGAGCCTATAGCTCTTGCCTTTACTGGCACACTTAGACGTTTGAGAGAGTTTTGAAAATGTTTAACTAACTTAAATAATAATATTGGATAAGTTGCAATCTGAGAATTTTTCTCTGAAGAAGAGAAAGCAAATCTGCCTTCCACTTGCTGGTTTTTGATTGTTTTCTAAGATTGCAAATTCACTTTATTTTTTAAATAAATTTCTCAAATAATGCAGTTTTTAAATACTATCAAAACTTTTCTTGTGTTTGTGTGTGAATGTTTCAGGAAATGCTTCAAAGAACAATAAAAGATTTTTTTTCCAAAGATGGAAAATTCAGTTGAAGAGATGGATACCTCTGATACTCAGTGGGGCTGGTTTTATTTGGCTGAGTGTGGTAAATGGCATATGTTTCAGGTAAATACCTATGAAGTTACACTAGCTGTGATGCATTCCATGCATCAAACTACGTATTGCTGTTTGTCTAAATGTGCTTTTTCATTTATTTTGAAGACTGATTCAAACAGTCATTGCTCTGTTAGCAGTGAAGATATTGAAAGGAGCTTCCGAACAAACCCACATGGTTCTGTTTGTTTTACTACTGCAAAATTTAACTACACGCTAGACTTTTCAGGTGTGTATCTTTTCATAGAGTAAATTTAAATAATAGAAAGTGCCAGATACACCAGTTTATTTGTTCATTCACCAAATTAATGTCCTCGTACCTAATGCAAAAACTTGTGATTCTTGTGATCGGAAATGTTGTCTTTACTGGAAAGTACATAGTAGTTTTTAGAAGCAACTTCCCTGTTACAATTTTGTAATGTAGTTTATTAATAAAATAGCATGTCTTGTTTAGTAGCACTCCCATCATGTTGCTGCTGCTTATCTTACCATACATCTGTGGGACTGGGGAGTTTGAACATTTTTTTCTTTAATGTGCAACTGCTTGTAAGCTTGAAAACTGTAGCAGATTGACAAGAGCTTGGTTATATTAACTATAATTTGATCTGTACTCTGGGGTTTGAGGTTGGGTGGTTTGGGGTGGGGTTTTTTTTTTGTTTTGGTTGGGGTTTTCTTTTTAGCTTTTCCATTCATAGATTATTTATTTTCTGATTAAATTATGAAACAGCGGTATGCTTAAATATAAGCCTCTTCCAAGACAAAGAAAATCATAGTATTACAAATACAGAAAGTGGGCACTGGGTAAAACAACGATGTACTGGGAGTTAAAATAGTATGTAACAATACAGTGAGTTTTGCGTTTACCTGTGTTGAAATGTCTGTTTAAAAAAACTCTTCTTTTTGCATCTGGAATAAAAGCACTAAGTACAATGCTGAAGAACTGTTTTTATGTTCCTGTTTGTAGGTCATGGTGTCTTATAAGGACCGTAGTAACATGCTTTGGCACCCTGGTTGTATTAAAGCCAGTGGAAGTTTTGCCAGTGATTCAGTGGGGCCGAATGTTAGATGGGTATTTTAACAATAAACATTTTCTGTAATATTTGTGCATTTTGCCAACTTGTGTAAATGACAATGATTCTAAAGCCAGTATTTAGAAATATTTATCGAAAATGCTTATTTGTTAATTGTTGAAATGGGATTTCCTGTCAAGCAACTTTGGGTGTAGTATTGTTATATTTAAAATTACACTTACATGTTTCATATGCTATAGATGAATTCCAGAAACTTTCATCCTAACTCTTGTTTTATGCTTAGCGATGAAACAAACCAACCTAACTACCCTTAAGCAACGTCCAATAAAGCGAGCTCCCTTTTCTATCAGTACTTTCAGGTAAGGAAATAAAAAGAAGATGCTTTAATTTTATTCGTGATTCTTCTAAGTAAAATGAAACAAAAATATATTTTATATTTGTTGTGTATTTACTTCTCACATCAAGCAATTTGAAAAGTGAACCAAGGTGGGAGAGCTAGTCAACTGAATAAGGAAGACATTTCAGAGAAGAATGCCAAAAGAATTTTTAGGGTGTTGGGTTTTTGTTGTTGTTGTTGTAGGTTTTTTTTTACCTCCGGAGAAATTAAGGAACTTGCAGTGGGAGAGGCAAGGCATACTGAATACTGATAACTTTTAGCAAGGTACTTAAAGCTGTGCCTAAATCTAGCCATTGGAGTCCCTGTAAATACCTGTTGAATCACAATTGTTGTGGAGAAGCAGCAGCAAAATACTTAGTAGTTTGTTCCATTTTAATAATGACTTCTTAGTATTATTGTAACAGCAAAAAAGATGGAGTTATATTTTCTTGCCTCTATGTTTTAATCATTTACTCTAAAATGTTTTGAAATTACAAGAATTTTGCATCATAACAACCAGGTTGTTTTATATGTCTAATTGCAGTAGATTGTAATTTTCTTACCATCATTAGATGTAAAGCTGTGCTGATGTAAATCTGATACTCAATAAACACTAAATTGATCTGTGCAGTGATACCACCACAGGTAAAAATGACTATATGGAATATGTGGGCTTTTTTCTGCAGCTAGTTTCTTTAGAAATAATTTTAGTTATGAATTCTAGTCTGGTTGTATTTTCAAAAAGAAAATTGTTACTTCTAGTGAGAAATGTAACAGTAACCTTTTTACACTGACATTCAAGAAAGCATGTTTTTTTTTGAAGTGTCAACTGGTTTTTTTGATGGCTATTTTCTGAAGAGTGTCAACAATAATGTGGCAATTAACTTTTGGGTTTCTGGTTTTTTGTTTTCTTGTATTTTTGTGGGGGTGGGGTTTGTTGTATGGTTGCAGAACTTTCTAACCATCTCTTCCAATTTATCTTCATATCTTTTGCTGTAGATGATGTATTAAAGCTGCTTATTATGGTGGTTTACTTACAATAAACTAAGCCAGAATTTGAATACAAATTAAGACCTCTTGCATTTGACCTTACCTGCTGACAGCAGCCTTTGTTTCAGCTAAGTAGTTTTGTGTAAGGTTTTGGGTTTGAGCAAGAGTTTGACAGGAAGAAAATGTGTCATGGCTTTGAAGTGATGTATTTTTACTTTATTTTTGTTTTATTTTGTTTTGTTTGAAGTTTCATCTGTGAAAATGAGGCTATCCCTATGCCTTCACACTGGGAGAATGTAAATACCGATGAGCCATATCAGGTAAGAGTTGGTATGGAAGTTGGTGAAAAATACATGATAATGAAATAATGCATTGAATTGAAATTGTACTAACCTCTTTTTTTCCAGCTTATTCCATTGCAAAAGAAAACAAATGAATATAATGAAGTTTCTAGTCTCTTTGGAAAAACAATGGATAGCCACCGAATTAAAAGAATTAAGAGAATACAAAATCTAGACTTGTGGGAGTTTTTTTGCAGGTGAGATTATTTCTAAAACCAACAGTCTTAGTATTGTTAATGGAGCAAATCTTGAAGGCATGCAGCAAAAATATGTTTCATTGCTTTTATTATTAATGAAAATATGTGTAACTTAAGATTTTTAAAATTTTCATATTTGTCATTCCTCTGTATTCAGAATTCCATTTTCAAGACTGTAGCTTCTGCAGGTGCAGAAATGTAAAGAAAACTTGTAGTAATGCGTTAGGTGTAGATGTAGCACAGACAAGACTGATGCATTAAAGATGTTCAGGATGTCCATGTGGGTAGATGCCTATGATACTTAACAGTGCTTTTTGTAAAATAATTCTTTGACAGGCTTGTATTACTGTAATTTTTAGTTAACAAAGCAAATAAATATTTGTGGCTTGTTAAATTTTTTAACTTTCATGAAACCAAGGACAAAATTAAGTGTCCAATTAGCACATTTTCATGTTTTCTTTAATGTGCTACAAAAGCTTTTTTAAGTTCTCTGCTTTTCCCTCTTTATATTGTGCTGGCCTGGAAAGAAGTAGGAAGTGCTGAGTTTTGCTTCCACTTAAGTATCAATCTTAAGCAGTCATATTTGACAAAAGTTTTATTTGTGTGGCCCCTAAGAAGGAGTTCATATCACAATCTGTTTTAAAGATGTATTACACTCTTAAAACCAACTGAACTAAGTTAAACAGTGAGGAAATAACTTAGGCAGGAAGAAAATTAGAAAGGCCAAAGCCCCACTAGAACTTAATCTGGCTACTGCCATAAAAGACAATAAAAAATGGTTTTTTTTAAATACATTAGCAACAAAAGGAGGGCTAAGGAGAATTTCTGTCCTGGGGGGAAACACAATGATAGAGGATGAGGAAAAGGCTCGGGTACTTAATGCTTTAGTAAGACCAGTTGTTCTTAGGGCACCCAGCTTGAAGACAGGGACAAGGAGTGGAATGAAGCCCCCATAATCCAAGAGGAAATGGGTCAGCGAGCTGCTACACTTAGGCATACACAAGTCTGTGAGGCCATATAGGATCTACCAAAGGGCACAGAAGGAAGTGGATGGGATCCGCCAAAGGGTACAGGTGGAAGTGCTCACTGAGCAGTCACTTATCAGCAGTCCTGGCTACCTGGGGAGGTTGCAGTTTACTGCAAGTCAGCAAATGTGATGCCTATCTACAAAAAGGGCTGGAAGGAGGATCCGGGGAACTACAGGCCTCTCAGTCTGACCTTGGTGCTGGGGAAGGTTATGGAACAGATCTTGAGTACCGTCATGTGGCATGTACAGGACAACCAGATGATCAGCCACAGTCAGCATTGGTTTATGAAAGGCAGGTCCTGTTTAACCAACTTGATCTCCTTCTGGGACAAGGTAACCTGTGTAGTGGATGAGACAGAGCTTGATGTTGTCTGCCTCGACTTTAGTAAAGCTTTTCACAGTGTTTCCCACAGCATTCTCCTGTAGAAACTGGCTGTTCATGGCTCGGATGGGTATATATTTCACTGGGTAAAAAACTGGCTGGATGGCTGAGTCCAAAGAGTTGTGGTGAATGGAGTTAAATCCAGTTGGTGGCTGGTCACAAGTGGATCAGTACTGGGGCAAGTTCTGTTTACTATCTTTATTGATGACTTGGACGAGGGGATCGAGTGCCCTCTCGGTAGGTTTGCAGACAACACCTAGTTAGGCAGAGTGTTGATCTGCTTGAGAGTAGGAAGGCTCTACGAAGGGATCTGGACAGGCTGGATTAATGGCTGAGGCAAACTATATGAGGTTCAACATGGTAAAGTGCCTGGTCCTGCACTTGAGCAACAACAGCCCCATGCAGTGCTACAGGCTTGGGGAAAAGTGGCTGGAAAGCTGCTCATGGAGAAGGACCTGGAGGTATTGGTGGAACTGGCTGTATGAGAGATCTGACTGGTGGATTAACTTAATTTTGTTTTGCAGGATTAGCTTGTCACTGCTGGTGGAAAGTACTAAGACTAGGTTTTTTTAGAATATTTAGACTCTTTGAGTTCTGTTCCAAATCAGTAAAAAGCCAAGTCAATTCCTACATGTGGGTCAGGGCAATCCCAGGCACAGCTACAGGTTGGCAGAGAAGTGATTCAGAGCAGCCTGAGGAGGACTTGGGGGTGTTGGTCAATGAGAAACTGAACATGAGCCGGCTTCAGTGTGCACTCGCAGCCCAGAAAGCCAACCGCATCCTGGGCTGCATCAAAAGGAGCGTGACCAGCAGGTCAAAGGAAGTGATCCTGCCCCTCTACTCTGCTCTTGTGAGACCTCACTTGGAGTATTGTGTTCAGCTCTGGTATCCCCATCATAAGAAGGACATAGAACTGTTGGAGCAAGTCCAGAGTGAGGGCCATAAAGATGATAAGGGGGCTGGAGCAGCTCCCATACAAAGACAGGATGAGAAAGTTGGGGCTGTTCAGCCTGGAGAAGAGAAGGCTGCGTGGAGACCTCATAGCAGCCTTCCAGTATCTGAAGGGGGCCTACAGGTATGCGTACTGGAGAGCAACTCTTCATCAGGGACTTTAGTGCTTGGACAAGAGGTAATGGGTTCAAACTTAATCAGGGGAGATTTAGGTTGGATATAAGGAAGAAGTTGTTTACTGTGAGGGTGGTAAGGCCCTGGCACAGGTTGCCCAGAGAAGCTGTGGCAGCCCCACCCCTGTGTTCAAGACCAGGTTGGATGGGCCTTGGAACAACCTAGTCTAGTGGGAGCTGTCCCTGCCCATGGCAGGGGGATTGGAACTAGATGATCTTTAAGATCCTTTCCAACCCTAATGAGTCTGTGATTCTGTTACCACGAGAGTCGGTCAAAGAAACTCTCGAACACTCAATTTGGAGTTTTAGAAAGCAGGCATTCTTTACTGCAGCTCTGGGCACACATGCAACTTATTTTGGAAAGGTGAACATGCCTAATACTTACTGGTAGTGACTATATAATTAGCATACTCATGAGTATTTACAGCTTTCTCATGAATTTATTTACATATTCATGATATTTCAGGAACTAATTATAAGATATGCATTCTAATTACACATAGGCTTTCTTGCTGCTTGGCAGTCTGGTGGTCCCCACTAGTCTTCCTCACTGTGTTTACTTGATTGACCCCAGTGCTTGCACATGCCCACAAGGTCCTAGTGCTGAGTTAGCAGTTGGTATGTCCTTGCTTTTATTCTGGTCCAGTCTCTGCTATCTTGAAGGCTGGCATCCTTGGTCTTATTTACTGCCTCCTTAGTTGTCACCAGTCCCTTGATTTTTTTCTTCCCCCATTAGCTGAACATTCCTTATTCCCTACGTGTCAGCAAATTAGAACAGCTTGTTGTGTTTTACTGCATTAATTAAAGTCATACACATCATTGTTGGTTTAAACCTATAATTTAAGCCTACAATTCTATAAAAAGTCCTACTGTGGCATTTCTGCATTCTGCAGAAACACCTTCCCAGTGTGCTCAGTATATTCTGCTACTTATGAGGAACAACTGCTACTTAAACTTTTGACTTTTGTAGTTTTGAGAAAGTGTCTTGCTTCATTGATAAGATCAATGATTAAATCTGAGCATTACTTGAATCATTATTTGCAACATGGTAGTGGTCAAAACACATTTAGCTGTTGTAGTAGTTCCCATATTAATGACTATTTTAAATAGTTTTTATGAAATCAACTGGTCAGAGATAGTGAAGGACTGTTTCAGAACATTTTTTGACAATTTATTATTCACTTTTTCTATAAGTTTGTTCTGTTCCTCTATTTCAGGAGGACTTATTCTTGGCTACCTTTGTACATTGTTAGAGATCAGCAGCCAGCAATAGAGGGCTGTTGACTGAAAAATTTCAGATATTCAGCATTGTTTGTTAGCTGTTAGCTCAGAGATTTTGCCTCACACATGTAGTGTGTGCAGGGAATCTTAGCTTCTAGGTTTTGTTGAATTGCTAGTAGAGCAGAACTTGAATGCCTGGAATCTCTCTGCCTCTGACACAAAACATCACAAATGAGATTATTGGTGAAACCTCTGAGATGCCCTTGAGATTCTACTGATATTCTTCTGGTTTAGAAAGAAGTTGTAGGGGGGAAAAAAAGACACATACCCAAAAAAAAGAAAAAAAAAAAGTTGCCAAAACATAGGTATTTTAGTTTGCAAACTGTAGGAGGGAAAAAAAAATGGTGAACAACAAAGCAGAATAAACATCTCTTTCAATCTAAGTACTGTAAGATTTCTACTTCTGTGAAATGTACTTATTTATAAATAATGCATAATTGCAATGTAATGCTATTAATATGATAAAGAATCTTTGCTGCCTCTTTTCCTGAACCTGGTTGATGGGATTTCTTCAGATTACGTCTAAACTGTAGGTCCTGTGAATGCTTTTCCAATTCAAGTGTGCACTCCTGTTATAAGCAGATAGCTTAATTTGATAAGTATGTGCCTGATAAACCTAAGTATGTAGCACAATGCCCCATGCACTATAGCTTGTATAGAAAGAAAATTCAGCTACACAGACAAGAACAATGCTATGATGCACTCTGACTTGTTTTTGTCTGGACAGTCAAGGGATCATAACTATGAACAGCTGAGTGATTTAGACACAGATTCAGAGTCAACTTCTTCATGAATCTTAGGAAAACCCAGATGAGAGAAAGTCACATAAAAAAATTGATAGAAAATATATCTGTTTTTTAATTGAAGGTGTGCTGTGGCCTGCCCATGAGACTCTAATATGGTTTCACCTGCAATACAATGTGGCTTTGTTCTTCAAAAATTTTACATACATGTAATCCTTCAATACACAAAGGATTGAATACTACCTCTTAGAACGTATGCGAATGATAAATTTGGAAAACTATTACGAAATGATCACATTGAAGTAATTTTACCTTGACATTTAGGTAATTTTAATTTAAATATTTTTGTTGGTTTGGCTGAGTAGTTATACTTTATAATCCACTAAATTTGTTAGCCCTCCAACCATGCTATTTGAGTAGGTGGAGGGAACAAAGTGGGAGAAAAATGCTTTTCTTTTAAAATGTATCTGCATAAAATTACTGTACTGAAACTAATGCCAGGTGAAGAATGTTGATAAAATTGGTATAAAGACTTTTTTTTCCTAATCTTGAATTACTTATGAAAATAGTCCACAGCATCCAGAAGTAAAACATTTCCCTTAAGAATTCTGATCACTTTAAAAACAGAATCATCTGTTAAAAACTAGAGTCATTTAGTGAAAGTAGAACGTATAGAGTATTTTAGGTCTGTCCCCTCCATAGTGTTTTCAGAGTAGTAACTTAATTAGATTGTACTGATGTTTGTAATGCTATATTGTGTGTTCTCTGTAGGAAAAAAGCTCAACTAAAGAAGAAAAGAGGTGTTCCAACTATTAATGAGCAGATGTTATTTCATGGCACCAGTAATGAATTTGTTGAAGCAATATGTATTCATAACTTTGACTGGAGAATAAATGGGATACATGCTGCTGTATATGGAAAAGGTAAGTATTTGTGCCAGATAAAACAGTTCAGCATCTCAAAAGTTGAACATTGTGAAGTGTTCCCCATATTAAGCTCTTTGTGATGCACTGACTGTGTTTATTCAAGATCTGTTTAATATAGCTCTGCTTTTACATCTAGTGTATTTTAAGAAAGTTGGGATGCAGTAAGGAATGTAATTACCAAAACTGGCCAGTAGGTCCAGGGAGTGTGTACAGCAGCGTTGCAGTAGAAGCAACGTTAATTACAAGACAATCTCTCTACTAAAACATTCCCACTAGAAATATTTGGTCATGTTGCTATAACCTAAGGATCTGGGGAGTGCAGGGGGGAGGAGGGTGAGGGTTCAGGAACATGAGAGCTCATGAACATAAGAGAACAGATATCTTTTATCATCCTAATACCTATATTCATGCTCTAGTAGTTAAGCTGTCATAACAATATAATCAGACTTTTTTTTTCTGTTTTTTTAAAAGGGACTTATTTTGCACGAGATGCATCATATTCCAGTCATTTCTGCAAAGAGAACATGAAGCATGGAGATACTTTTCAAATTCATGGTGTGAATCTGCAGCCTCATCTGCACAGACCAGATAAAGTCATGTTTCTTGCTCGTGTATTAACTGGTGACTATATCAATGGTGATTCAAAATACATGAGGCCTCCTTCAAAAGATGGAAGTTTTGTGAACTTGTACGACAGCTGTGTGGATAATACCTGGAACCCAAAGATCTTTGTTATCTTTGATGCCAACCAAATCTACCCTGAGTATTTAATAGAATTTTCTTGACTTTGAAAGCAGCTGAACTGAATATTGTTTGTGTCTTTTTGATGTTCTTTTTGTAAAGACAACTATAAAAAACAGGAAGTGTGAGAGAGGTGAAAGAAAAGCTAGCATAGGTTTATGGAGGAGGGAGGCTATTAAACATTTAAGAGAGATTGTTGAACTGTTTTTTAAGATCTGTAAATTTTATTAATGCATTTTTCAAATGTAGATACCATTACAAATTTGAAATTGCTTAGTGAGCCTTAAAGACGCTGGACATTGGTAATTTTTCAAAGGCAAGATTTACGTTCTGATTTTTTTAATATATTACAAGTATTTATTCATGTGGTAGAAATATGCCTGTAATACAGTATGCATATGATGAAACTAATCTTTTGTAAAGATTGTCTGTAGAACAACAACAAAAATGGGGGACTTCGGTGCATATTATGTCTGTATGTCTGTGTTCTGTAGTACACATTGCTTTGTGTTTGGAAGTTTCTTAGTTTGGATTCTAAACCTACAGAAAAAATTTCTCTGGAGTAAACTGATAAAGGAGCTATAACATTCACTGAAGCTGTTCTATTTAACTTTAGGTACATTTTTTGAAAGCTTCAGTTTGCATCAATTGCAAAGATTACAGAACCCTTGCACTAGGATTTGAACTTTGGTTTTGATAGAAATTATGCCCATAAGTTCTGGTCGTTGTTAATTGATTGGTATATAACTGTTGAGCTTAGTGTTGGGGTATCACCAGTGCCCTACACCTGAGTTGTTATTCTACAGAATTTTTGCCCTGTCGTTATAGTATGTGTGTGCATTCAGTTACATTCATGCTGCTTTGATTCTTGCCTGGTCAGGGTTTAAGAATCATTCGGTACTCATGTACTTGCTGTTCCTGAAGACAATGTTCAGATTAACTTTACTGGAATAATACAGTTAAACCAACATTGAGCATTTAAAAAGATGCCATCTTTTAATTTTTAAACATGTTAATAGCTTTCAATGACACTTGTGTAGATCTCGTTTTCATAACTGGTATAGTTGTAAAGCTAAAGACTGTCTTTCACGTGTAGAAAGACTAAGGCACAGTACATAGGAAAAGAACAAACTTGAGTACTTTAACACATGAAGAACCTAAAGAAGGGGCTGTTACAGTGAAATGCACTGAAATGTTAAACAATTTGCTACAAAGTTGTTCTTCTAGTGTTTTACTTTATTAAAGGACCTAAGGAGCAGTAAAGACATGGTGTAAGTGGAAGCCTTTTGAGGCTTCTCTTCTTTGGCTATTTCTCCTGAAATCTCACCATTTCATCTAAAGCAGTTTGGGAGAGTGTCTGTCTTCATTCCAGTTGATTTACAAGTGCAGTTTATACAGACTTCTTGGTTTAAAGTTAAAATCTACAGAAATAAAAGGATACAGCCTTATTTTTAAATAGTTGTCCCAGTACCCCCATATTCAAGCTAGATGTTAGATACATTAGGTACCAGGTGGAGTTAAGTGACTTAAATTCCAGGAGGTGCCAGTTCAGCTGGTGGTTTAAGGATGCCTCTAATCCCTTTAAGCCATTGTCAGCACGCAAGATCATAATAGGAAGATTAAAGTGAATTTGTGCAGTCTACATAGGTGGAGATGACTTTCAATGCTTCTCACTTGTCTAGACTGTACAGCTGATGAGGGCAGGGAGCCAGCTCTACAGTCCATCTACTGTACATCTAAGCATAGACTCTCTCAGTCTGTGCTATGGTACATTTCTTACTTTACTCAACATTCCACAGTTTGCTAAACCATAAACCAGTCTTAAAAGCTTACTGCCATTAAAAACCTTGATCTACTCTCCTGAGGGAAAGGTATCCTGGATCAAATCCAGGTTGGAAAAGACCTAGAAGATCATTGAATCCAACCATTACCCCAGGGCTGCCAAGACCACCACTAAACCGTATCACTGAGGGGCCTTTTTCCACTTTAGGCAGCCTGTTCCAATACCTGATTACCCTCTCTGTGAAGAAATTTTTCCTAATATCCAGTCTAAGCCTCCCTGGGCACAGCTTGAGGCCATTTCCTCTTGTCCTGTTGCTTGTTACTTGGGAGGAGAGAGTGACCCCCACCTCACTACAACCTCTTTTCAGGTAGTTGAAGAGAGTGATAAGGTACCCCCCTGAGGCTTCCCTTCTCCAGACTAAACCCCCCAGTTCCCTCAGCCGTTCCTCATAAGACTTACTCTCCAGACTCTTCACTGGCTTTGTCGTCCTTTTCTGAACCCACTCCAGTACCTCAGTGTCTTTCTTGTAGTGAGGGGCCCAGAATTCAACGAGGTGCGGCCTCACCAGTGCCCAGTAGAGGGGGATAATCACTGCCCTGGCCCTGCTGCTCACACTCTTTCTGATACAGGTCAGGATGTCTTTGGCCTTCTTGGCTGCCTGGGCACTAGGTGGCTTTTGTGATTCTGTGTTCAGTAGCTGTCAGTCAGCACCCCCGGGTCCTTTTCTGCTCTGCAATTTTCCAGACACTGTTTTCCAAGCCTGGAGCGTTGCATGGGGCCCAAATGCAGGACCCGGCATTTTGCCTTGTTGAACCTCATACCACTGGCCTCAGCCCATTGATCCAGCCTATCCAGATTCCTCTGCAGAGCCTTCCTATTCTTCAGCTGATCAACACTCCTGCCCAACTTGGTGTCATCTGCAGATTCACTGGGGGTGCAGTCGATCCCCTCTGCAGATCATCAATGAAGATACTAAACAACACTGGCCCTAACACTGAGCCCCGAGGGACACCACTAGTGGCAGGTCACCAACTATGTAGGTGTGATGCCATTTACCGCCATTCTCACCATCCAGCCAGTTTCCAATCCAGTGAAGAATCCACTTATCCAGGCCATGAGCAGCCCGTTTCTCCAGGAGAATGCTGTGGAAGACAGTATCAAATGCTTCACTTATGTCTAAATACAAAATATCCACAGCCTTTCCCCCATCAGCCAGGCAGGTCACCTTGTCATAGAAGGAGATCAGGTTGGTCAAGCAGGACCTGTTCTTCATGAGCCTGTGCTGATTGAGGCTGATCCTTCAGTTTTCCCCCATGTGCTTTATGGTCTCACTTAGGATCATCTGCTCCATGACCTTCCCTGGCTGATGCTTTCCTGTTTGCAGGTTCAAACAGTGACAATGCTACACACCACTCCCCTCCATCTTCACCCTTCCCACCTCCAGCACCTACATACAGGACTCATAAACAAGGCAACAGCTGTACTCATCTGTGAGTGTATGACTTCTACTGTAGTCACAGTAGGTTTCTATAATTTAAAGGAGTCCTTAAGAGAAGGACCACCTATTTACCTAAAACATACATTGAGAAAGACCGCATTAGTTGCAATAGCCTTGTACAGGGCTTAAGGCATAGGTTTTGGAGCAGTAGTTATAAAATGCACTTGTCCTTCAACCTACTTATTCACCTTTCTATCCTGCACTTCCCATTCCACCTCTTCTTTTATGTTTAAAGCACATATGGAGTGCATCTTGAAACTGAGCTTGCAAGTACCCCCAGATGTCCTTTGTCATATGTTAATGCAAGCTTATCGTATTAAGTAATGTGTTTAGGTTACAGGTGACGAAGTAGCTAGTACATGTGGGTTTTTTTCATGTCAATATCTACCTGTCAGCTGGTGAAAGTTATCCAAGAAAGTAATCCCAACTGAGAACAGTTGCTGCAAATTAGGCTTTCAAAGGATGACTGGACATTTGACACTGTAATATTATCTATGCATTAACCAGGGAGATTACTTTTAAAAGAGTTTTTTCTATAAGAGGGCTGGCCTACAAATACTTTAATCCAAGGTTTTGTGTTAACAGAACTGTTAACAATACTGCATCCCTGACTGTCAACTAATTACTAGATGTATATAAGGGTGACTTAAATAGCAGCTCAGGGATGATTTTTTTATGGTTTTGATTTTTTTTTTTTTTTAGTAAGAAATATGACTCAAAGCAATGGAATAAGACAAGGGCAAGAGAAAGAAAACCCAGGGAAAAAAAATTAATGGGAGAAAAATGGTTATGTACGTGAAATAGTGCATGTGTGTGCATGTATACTGAGGCTGGCGAGTGAAAGCAAGAACAAGAGAGAATGCAAAAATATTACTGCTTTAATCTGTCTTTCAAATTTTTTGAACTCAATTTTCATGCTGATGATCTTCCTGAATGTTCAGCAACCTTATGTATTCCCAGTGGGACACAGTATTGGATGAAGAGTCAGAGGACCTGTAGTCAAATTTGCATTTATTTTGGCACTTTGTGATGAGGACAGACTTACAAAAATGGCACATAAATGTTGCAGAACAGTCAGAAGTGAGAGCTCTAGCTACAGCAATCTCTTCCAATCACTGGTGTAAAGAGCATGGGGATAGCAAAGTGTTGCTATCTGCTATAAGCATAACTGGTTTCTTGTGGGGCCAACATGCTCCCTGCAATATCCCCACACCAGTGACATTGTCTTTGCATGTCATCTTGTCTTTGCATGGAAAGTGTGTGGACACTGGAAGCAAGGGCAGGTGACACAAGAGGACAGAGATGCTGTTCACCACCACAGGAGGAAAATTCATGTGACCAAAGCTCAATTAGAATCCAAGGTGGCCAGCACTGTGAAGGGCCAAAAGGGCTTTTTCAAATACTAATAGCAAAAGCAGAATCAGAGATAACATCAGTCCATTGCTTGAGGGGGTCAGTCACCTCACAAAATAGGGACACAGACAAAGCAGAGGTGTTTAATGCCTTCTGCGCCTCTGTCTTGAACACCAGTGATGGGCCCTGGGTCCCCTAGACCCCAGTGTTGGAAGGCCATGAGTGCAGGATGATAAACTGTCAGCCAGCCCTGAACTTGTTTGAGACTTGCTGCTCATCTAGCTGGATGTGCAGAAACCTATGGGGCCCAATGGGATTTATCCCAGGGGACTGAGAGAGCTGGTTGGCTCCACTACTTTTCAACGTTTTGGGAAGTCTGGAGAGGTCCCAGTCAACTGAAAGCTCCAAATGTTGTCCCAGTTTTCAAGAATGGTAAGAAGGATGACTCCGGTAATTATAGTACTGTCTCACTTCAGTGCCTGGTAAAATTATGGAGAAGGTTATTATGGAAGTTACTGAAAAACACTTGAGGGGAAACACAGTTATTGGTCATAGCCAACATGGGTTCATGAGCAGGAAGTCCTGCTTAACCAAATAAATTTCCTTTTATGACAAGGTCTCCCATCTAGTTGACCAAGGGAAGCCAGTAGATGGATTTTAGTAAATGGGTTGGGTTTGGATTTTAGCAAAGCTTTTTTTATATTGTCTCTTATAATATAAATATAAAAATATATTATTGTCTCTGGATAAACCATCTGATGGGATGCATCCATCAGAAGTGAGGGAGCTTGCCAGTGTCATTGCAAGGTGATTCACAATCAGGAGTGTTTCTGGCAGGTTTGGAGAAGGTGATCCTTCCCCTCTACTCATCATTCAGACCACATCTGGAATATGGTGTGCAGTTTGGGGTTTCCTAGTATGAGACATGGATATAGTGGAGTGAATCCAGCAAACAGCCACTAAAATGATTAAGGGATTGAAACACCTGATGAGACTGAGGGAGTTGGGACTTTCTATTCTCAAGAAGGCTCAGGGATTAATTTTACCAATGTGTATAAATAACTTGCTCAGGGGGAATGAAGAAGACAAAGCCAGAGTCTCCTCACTACTGCAAAGTGAAAGGACAAGAGACAACGGGCACAAATTGAAATACATGAAATTCTACCTGAACATAAGAAAAAGATGTTTTTACTATGTGCATGGTCAAACACTAGAAAGAGGTTGCACGGAGAAGTTGTGGGGTCTCCATTTTTGGAGATTCTCAAAATCCAATCGGACAAAGCCTTGGGCTACCTGCTCCGGCTGACTCTGCTGTGAGCAAAGGGTTGAAATACATGGAAACCAGATTAATTCCATGGTATCCCCTTTACCTGGTTCAAACATACCTGATATACCAAACATACCTAGGGACGGTCCTTGTCTGCCCCTGCGGTGATCTGAGTCAGTGGGGGAGTCCTCCCGAGAAATCTCAGGGGCTCCCAGAGGAGTCTCCAAGCTAACTGATAATTAGAAGGATGGTCACTCATTCAAAGGATGGAAAGAAATAATTCACTCATGTTAGTAAGACCACTAAATTCTGTTATCACACCACAGACTTACAACACAAACATTGTTCTCTCTCTTAGACCTAGAGTTAAAAGTATCTTAACCCTATGTTTTCCAGGCACTTGCTTTCCTTATATCAATAGAAGGTTAGAAATGTTTGCAGCACAACTTTCACAGAGAAGCCAGATAATTCATTCTCAAGGTCCGAGAGTAGAGTTCAGCAGGCACTTGCTCCAGATTTCCAGGGCTTTCCACACACAGGAAGGCCTGCTCTGAGGGCAAGCTGCTTCCAGTCTCTAGAAGAAGGGAGACAAGGGCAGTTCCCAAATGATGGAGCCCACATTCCCTGCAGGGACGTTCCCCACAGCGTTGCTGGTCCCTGCCTCTTCTGCTTCTCTCCTGCTCCAGCACTCGAGAGGTTATGCTTCCAAACCCCAAAAGCAGTGGAAACCGAGGCTGGAATTAAAGACAAGCAAACAAGCAGGCAGCCAAATTGGAAATGCAGCTTCAACAGCAGAGACAGGATGACTCTGTGCAGATCCTATAGTTACTGATAGAGCACTCAGGAAATAAATCCTACCTGGGTGAAAGAGAACTGGACAAGGCTGGCAGAGTTCAAACTAAATGGGACCACGTGGGCTCTTAAAATTTTCCATGCTAAAAATAACCAGTAGCACATGCTCTGCCTTATAGGAGGCATAGGAACGGGAGTTGACAAAACCCTAAAGAACTGGAGGCCACACCTTTAAAAATCAGTTATTGCACAGAAACACTTATTCGACCTACCCTTGCCATCAGGTGTGTTTTCCCTGAAAGCTGAACCGGTGCCCGTGTCCCCAGGCTGCAGGCTCCGGCACGGCACACTTTGAGCACCAACCAGGCTGTATAGCCTTCCTATATACCTCTCTCTTTGGTGGGGCAAGCAACCATCACCCAGAGGTGGGGGCCACCAAACATGACTCAGTAGCTGCAAGCACACAAAGACAGGAGCCAGGCAAGCAAAGTCTCATCTGGACGGCACTTTTGAAAAGAACTGAACAGGTAAGTGTCCCTATACTTCAATAATTAAAGGTAAGGGTTGTGCATCAATTGCTGCTGCTTCAAACACCAGTACGGCGAGACAAGAACAGCAGGAGACTCCCCTTAAGCAATACCACCTTTTCACAGCCCAGTTAACACAGGCTCCTCTGTGAATGAAAGCTACCAGTGAAGCCACTCCACAACCTTGAACTATTTAAGAACTAAGTCCTACGTCCAGAGAGGTAAATTATGACATAGGTAAAAGGCTGAAAAAGCTGGTTGTTGGAGAGCTAAAAAGTAGGACTGTGGAACAACAAGTGCTACCACCCCCAGGCTCTCTTATCTCCAAGATAAAAACCTGCTCTTGATGTTCCTAAAAGAGCTCACCCCCCACCTCTGCAGCTGAGGCTGCTTTGCTGATGGCCCAGGCTTTATTGGTATTTCATCTTATAGTCACTTCTTCTGTATCCTTCTCACACCCCAAGCACCAAACATTGGCCCAGCACAGCTCCACACTCCAGCAGCACCACTTCTGGGCCAAAGCAGAACCCCAAAGAGTTTCTATGTTATATTCAGTTTACAATGCAAGTATCAGCCTAGTTAAACTGCAGCAGGCTTTTTCCTGATGTTTTGGAAATCACCAAGGAGCACCTGTATACACTAACACCGACCACCAGCAACCCTCCCAACAGGCACTGATCACCCCTGAGCTCATCACTCCTGCTACACAACTCATCACAGGCTATCCTCAGTAGTTAACATTAACCCTATCAAGTTCCTTAATGCATGTTCTACCCTATTACCTTCCTACTCCAATCATTTCATCATTTATGGTTTCCTCCCTGTGAATCCTCTATTACAGACACCACTTTGCCAGAAAGGTGTCTCAGATGCAGAAGCAGACTTCAGAAACTGCTTTTGCACCACTTCACCAATAGCACCTTTATCTTTCTTGGCTGTTCCTCAGAATTTGGTGGAAGCTTGTTGCTGGCTTTTTTTATTTTGCCAGCTTTGGTGTCCTCTCCAGAAACAGTCAGCTCAAATGTTCTGCCTCAAACCATCCAAAAGGGTTTAGCCCACAAGCCAGAGGCCACACGGCCTTTCTGTTCTCACCCAGCTTTAAACTGCAGTGAAAGTCCTCTGATTGAGGCTAAGGCACTCTGTGCACAGGTACCCCTGACTGGGGAATCAACACCACTTCTAAAGCCAAGGGGGGCTGGAACTGATGATCTTTCAGGTCACAAACAACCCACTTAATATCACTTGTTGGGGCTCTTTCCAAACAGCTACCTCCTCAACACACCTTCCAGTCCAGACTCAACTCTTTTAAAAGCATTTAGTCTTCTCATTACTTCTAAAAGCATCCTCTACGATACAGGCAAAGCAGAATTTCACAGAAACTACATCCAATGCTTAGCATTTTCCATTTGCTTCTCCACAGTGAAGCTCATGCAGCCCTTGCTATGGGCAGTAGTGGACTGTCCACTACAGGGCAGCTTGTAAATTGAAATTTCAAAGCAACCAGCTAAGTCAAGTGCCCAATATCCAGATCAGTTCCCACAAAACAGGCATGTACAACACTCTGGAGCAGAGACTAAAGAAAGCTAAGGCTTCCAATATTCTCTGCACGCAAGGCAAGAACCAGATTTGCATTTTCAAGGAGACAGATTGGTAAGGTTTAAATCACAACACGCTGATACCACTGTTAAGAACAGCGAGAAAAGAGGCAGCACCGACACCAAGCAGGTATCTGGAGAACAGCATCAAGACCTACTCACTAGATTTACTGTGCACAGCAATGAGAGCCTGATAAGCAGCTCCTCAAAACAAAAGCTGCACTAGACATAAACAGAAAGCAAGGAGTAGTGGTTTTCAGTTGGAAGTTTTGTGCCTGAGGCTTGGCTTGCTGAGAGCAAGTAGCAGAAGCACCCACAGAAGAAGAATAGCAAATATTAGTGGAAAAGGCACTTTATATTCCTCTGCACTAGGAAGGAATGGATTGAGTCCATTCCACGACACTGTCCTTTCCAAGCCTGCACTTGTTCTCCAGGGCTGACTCCCTGCTCCCCCTCCAGCCAGGCCCATCCTTGTTTTGAACTCCTGGTCTCACACAGTTCCTGAAAGAGAGAAAAATTACAGCTCAAATCCCCTGCAAAGCAACTGGGCAAGTACACCTCTGCTCGCCTCAGTCTGCCAGCTCTCTTTGAGATGTTAATCGCTACACCTCTAATTTACAACAACGAAGAATAAATTGGCCTCCAGGATGCTGACATACCTTACGTGTTCTTTTCTCAATTTTAGTCATCCTTTTCCTTTGTAGGCTGCCAATTTTCCTTGCTGGGAACATGTATTTGCTTTATAAATGACCACGAAATTTGAACTAGCAGGTTAGAAAGCTGTTCCTCACTCAGGAAAACTTCAGACCCATGAACTGTTTCGGTAAGAACATGACTTGTCAGACCTGGAAGCAGTCTTTGTTTTCTGATAGCAGTCTTTGTTTTATTTGACATCACTGTCATTTTATTAGTACTCAATAGAATGTGTTTTTCTTTCCACTGTAGTAAAGCTTATGGCCTTTGACTGCTCCAAGAGCTTGGCTGCGCACTGCACACGGAGCATGACACCAAGTTTGTCCCAAGAGCTTCAAATGTTGATGGTCACCCTGTGTCTGACACAGGCAACCCCTGTGACCTTGGCCAGATCTCCTAACAGCCTACAGTCAGGAGCCACCAACACCCCGACTGCCGATTGTAACAGTCAAGTAAGGCTGTCAGCAGAATTCCTAACAGAAACTTCTGAGCTCTTCCTTTTAAAGACATCAAATGGGCAAAGTCTGAGCATTGTTGCATTTTTTCTGCTTCATGTGTGGCACAATTTCTGGTCTTTAAGCAGAATTTGTTAGTAATTTCTGCCTGCTCCAAACAAAAATGTTAAGGCAAATCAGGAGCTTTTCATAGAAAAATACTTCCACAAATTACTAATTTTGGAAGGCCAATCCTGCTCAAACATGACTGTGGTTTTCCTAAATTACTCATTGACACTCTCTAACGTGATGCTTGCTGCATACATGTGTAAATAAACAACTGAGTGGGCTTAACTCCAGGCAGCCTGGTGTCCTGCTGTTAAGGTGTTTACAGCAGATTTGCTGCATCATTACATAGTGTAGAGCAAGCTGCTCACAGCCAGGCAAGCTCACAGGGCTCTGCAGAAGGAGGCGGTTACTGGAAAGAGCAAGGAAGTTTATGGTCTCACTTCTTGCTCTGCTCTTCCCTGCTACCTCTTCTTGCCCCAAAGCCCTTTTGCTGAGCCATCTCTCTCTGGCCCATTTTTTCCCTCTGACTTTCCCCTCTGACTTTCCAAAAGACACAAAAGCAGCCTAAGTTGTTCCATTTGTAAATTCAAAGCCATCTCTGTTACCACAAAGACAGGTCCAGTGACAAACTAAGTCTCCTCTCTGCTGCACACAAGGAGAAACCAGAGTGTGTGTGGCTAACATCACGAGTATTTAACAATAAAATGAACACAAAAGTCTCCATTAATTCCAACTTGGTGCTACTGCAGCTAAGCAGTAACCTTGCCCAAACACAGATTTTCATGTTGCACTCTGGCTCAGGCTTGGCAGCTCCAGTCCTCCACTGCTCTACCTGCTGCCAAATGCACTTGCTTACTAACGTGTTTCGTCACCAGCAAAGCATTCGTAGCATGACTAAAGCTTTGTATAACACAGGTTCACCTCTGTTTACTTCTTTGAACAGCAAGGTGGAGGCCAGCAGCGTTTGGCTGTGTAAAGAGACAATCAAGCGCTTTGGCTCTGGGGCACAGACGAGCCTTAGGATCCCAGCAGAGAACAGGGCTGAGCAGCTGGGAATGGATGAGGGTGCTCAGACGCAGCCTCTAAGAACTATGAAACAGCCGTTCCTAACCCTTTGAAGAGATGACTCAGGTGCCCAAGGCCTGGCCGATGCACAGGACACAGCAGGTCCTGCCAGTGAGAGGAGGCAGCTCCCTACAACGTAGGAACACCGGGGCAAAACGCCCCGACGGGAGGGCTAAAGGAAGGAAGCGCTCCCCACACCGCGGACCGGGCCGGGCCGGGCCGCGCCACGCCAGCAGCGGAGAACCCTCTATTACCGCTGCTCCTGGGCGGAAGACGAGGGACACCACAGGGGCGGCCGCTGCCACCAGGGCTGACTAGGCCTCAGCGGCTCCGCTCCGCTCGCCTCATGAGGAGCGGGCGTGCGTTCCCCACCAAATGCAGCGCGGAGCGAGCAAGGAATGGAGGCGGCCACAGCCCGCCCCAGGGCACGGAACAAGAAAGAACAGACGGGAACCAGAGCCACACCCGCACTGCTCACCTCAGGTACCACCCCCCGAGGCACCGGGCAGTGCAGAGGGCGCATGCACAGCGTCTGAAGAGACGGGATCTCGCGAGAGCTCCGTCTCCGCCTCTCGCGAGAGGGGCGTGCCGGGAGGGCGGGGCGGCGGGAGCCGCTGCCAGTCGCAGCCCGGAGGCCCGGCCGGGCTGCGCGTGGGCGGGGCGGTGGCAGCGGGGCCGGGGGATGCTGTGCCGCCGGGAGCTGCTCCGGGCCCCGGCGCGGGGAGCGTGGGGAGCGTGGGGTTGCGCTGGACAGGCCGCGAGTACCGCGGCGGGGCGCTGCCAGGCCCCGCAGACAGTGGCGGGAAGCGGGCCGCGAGCTGTCAGCGGCATCGCTCGGTGTGGGGCTGAGGGGACCGGGGTGCTGCTGCCGCGTTGTCAGCCCCGTGGGCAGCCGTTCCTCAGGCCCTCGCACGGCTCCGCCACGTCCAAGGTCAGCGCCGCCGCGGTCCAGCCCGTAGGTCACCCGTGGCGGGGGTGGGGCTCTTGGTTACCGGGGTCCTAGGGCTGAGGGGCGGGCTGCGGCGGGAAGCGGGCCTCAGAATCCCAGCAGCTGAGGGGTGCTGTGCGCCGGGCGGTGTAGCAGGCAGTGGGGTGCCAAGGCCTCCTCAGTGGCCTGTGGTAGTTTTGGGGTCTTACGTGTGGTAGGTTTGGTTTTAGGTGGTTTTTATTGCTTGTTTCCCACTTGCCAATAGCAAAGTCTGGGCATTGCTGAGGGAAGCGGCTGTGCAGGCCGGAGGAGTGTGTGAATTGGTGTTAAATGTGATTCGCTCTCGCTATGAACTCTCCTGTAGCTACTTAGAAGGGAAAGCGGGAGATGACGTAAGAGTGGCAGACGAGGTAGTAAAGATTAAGGGTGCCTTGTGTTGTCTCTTGTGTGTCTGGTAGGGCAAGGCTTGCTTATGTTATGGTAACGATTGAGAAAAACTGTTATTAGCAAGCTTTTCGTATAGTGCAGTAACTTCTGCTTGTTTGTAAGCCAGCATGGAACACATTCGAGAGCAAAGGAATTAACTTGTATTGCTGTTGAGGAAGGAATGTTTCAGTAGCCTTGCTCCCTGAAAGAGGCCTTGTTGTTTGACTTTTATCTTTTGTTTTTCATTCTTCTTCCCCCTTCTTGAAGCGAGTGAGATCCGAGTTACTCATGTTCCAGAATGGGGCTGCTTGGTCTATGCCTGGCTGAGCGCTTTATCACACACAGTCCGGTAAGTTGTATCATGAAGCAGGGAATGCAAAATGCATAGGCACCTTGGTGAGGGCACCCTTTACTGAGAGTTATCTGCAGTAGTAAGGATTAGCAGCAAAAGCTGTGGTTGACCACAGCCAGTCTGCTACAGGAAAGTAAGGGGCTGCAGAATGGAAGTAATTCTGGCTTTGCATGTTCACAAGGTCTTGTGCTGCCTCTGTGGGGTTGGTGGTTGTGCCTGCTGAGTGTTATCAGAGCCTCTGTGGACTTTGTCTCAGATGAAAGGAAATGGCTTATTGCTGGGGAAGGCAGTAGTGGTAGATGGTAACTTTCCTTTTCTCCTGTCCTGTGAATGATCTACTGAGCTGCAGCCCAGCGTGTGTGTGCGGTGTAGCCAAGGAGGAGCATGTGGCGTGCTGGAGTGTGGTACAACTCGTGAGGGAGGGATGGCTTTCTCTTGGAAGCACATGGACCGGAGCTGTTGGAGCAATGTAGCTGAGTTTGCTCTTCCTCCAGGGCTTGCCGTGTGACCTGGTTCAAGTCACTTCAACTCTTCATTCTTTAAAGAGCTAACTGAGCAAAGGGTGGAGATACTGTGCACTGTATGGTACCTGTCATCTATTAATGTTGTGTACCTGTGCTCCTGATACAGGATAGTACAGCTTCTCTGCATGTATCTTGATGGCACAGTTTAGTTCTTGATTAATTGGTTTGCTTGCATGTGCTGCTAGTGCACTAAATCATAGAATTCCAGCCTGGTTTGGGTTGGCAGGGACCTTAAAGCTCATCCAGTTCTAACCCCTCTCCAGATTCCTTGTCGGCAAGGTACTTAAAGGCTGCAGTAACGTGTCCCAGGAGCCTTCTCCAGGCCAAAGAAGCCTGACTCTCAGTCCATGCGTATGTCCATGCATACTTGTGCAGCAGTGGAGTGTGCTGGTTTAGCTGAAGAGCATAATGCTTTCAAAGCAACAAACTGCACTTATCCGTGGCTCTCATCTTTCATGTGCACTTACCTGATGTCAGTTATTTAACATATTTCTAGTGTCCAGGGAGACTGTAATAAGATGAGCTGTCCGAGGCAACCTTTAGAAGCAGTAGGAAAAGTTAAAACAACTGATTACTTTTGATTGTGTAAGCTTTCAGTTCTAATGACAGGCTTTTTTAAATCCTGTTTTCTAACTACAGTGCTGTGAATGCAGATGGCTGGTTAAACTTCATGAAGTGATGATTAACTTCAGGCAGCTTCTTTCAGATACTTGGAAGAAGCTGTTTTATCCAGCAGGTGCTTAATATTTCCTGAAATGAAGGCTGTTGAGTTTGCTTCTCGTAGGGCTTGCTGAAGGTGATGACAAGTTTGAGTGTCACTGGCTGCTTCTGTAGATGATTGTCTTAAGCTGTGTTACTGTGGGGTTTTATTGTCCGCTACATGGATTCTGTTTCACTTTGCTGCTCCTGGCTGGAAGCTGGCCCTGAATTTATGGGTCGTGTACCTTACTGCAGGCAGAGCTGAGTATTTCATGGAAGATCATTGAAAATCCTTCCCTCAGCAGACAAATCACTGCTGGTAGACCTGAAGAGCTGCCGGTTGCCTTTGACCTCTGCTGCCACCTGGCAATGAGGATGAGAAACTTTTAGCATGTGCTGTGGCTGATTTTTGACTCCTATGTATAAACAGCAGCAGTTCTTGGCAAAAGCTCATGATCTGCATGTGCCTCTTGTGTTGGGGACATTAGCTTTGCACAGGGATGAATCTGGGAATTGGGAATATGGAATGAGGATTGGAGTGTGTGTCTCCATAAACCTTAGGGCCTTGTTTGTTATTAGCTGGGACTTGTATTCCGTTTCTTGTTGAAATGCAGGGTTAAGGAAAATATTTGGGTGTTCAGGGGTGCAGGAAAGAAATCTGCACGTCACTTCCCTAAAGTATTCCAAGTTGGAGTATAGTGTTCTGTTTGCCTGGTGAGAGAATGGGCTCCTGTCTCTCGAGTTGGAGGACCTCTTTGCCATTCATGTCTTTCCTTCATCTTGATGTGACCATAGGAAGGTGACTTAATCTGCCTTGGCTTTGCTTTTTAAAGGAAGGGCTGCCAAAGCCGAGGCAGGGAGGCAGCCTGCAGTCTTGAGGGGAAGCCTTTCTGTCTCTGAGAACAGCCCCTGGTGTAATTTGGGCAAGGGCTCGTCGGTGCTACTGTAATACAGATCAAAGTGAAACAGGCCTCTCATCAGTCTCAAGTATGTTGTGTAACTTCTGTTAGCAAGCTGGTTCAGTGCATACCAGTTATGTCCCTGCTCATTCAGTCCAGATGACTCTCTGGAGCCTCTGCAGTTCCTTCCTAGTGCAGAGGAATATAAAGTGCCTCTTCCACTAATATTTGCTATTCTTCTTCTGTGGGTGCTTCTGCTACTTGCTCTCAGCAAGCCAAGCCTCAGGCACAAGACTTCCAACTGAAAACCACTACTCCTTGCTTTCTGTTTATGTCTAGTGCAGCTTTTGTTTTGAGGAGCTGCTTATCAGGCTCTCATTGCTGTGCACAGTAAATCTAGTGAGTAGGTCTTGATGCTGTTCTCCAGATACCTGCTTGGTGTCGGTGCTGCCTCTTTTCTCGCTGTTCTTAACAGTGGTATCAGCGTGTTGTGATTTAAACCTTGCCAATCTGTCTCCTTGAAAATGCAAGTCTGGTTCTTGCCTTGCGTGCAGAGAATATTGGAAGCCTTAGCTTTCTTTAGTCTCTGCTCCAGAGTGTTGTACATGCCTGTTTTGTGGGAATTGATCTGGATATTGGGCACTTGACGTAGCTGGTTGCTTTGAAATTTCAATTTACAAGCTGCCCTGTAGTGGACAGTCCACTACTGCCCATAGCAAGGGCTGCATGAGCTTCACTGTGGAGAAGCAAATGGAAAATGCTAAGCATTGGATGTAGTTTCTGTGAAATTCTGCTTTGCCTGTATCGTAGAGGATGCTTTTAAAAGAGTTGAGTCTGGACTGGAAGGTGTGTTGAGGAGGTAGCTGTTTGGAAAGAGCCCCAACAAGTGATATTAAGTGGGTTGTTTGTGACCTGAAAGATCATCAGTTCCAGCCCCCCTTGGCTTTAGAAGTGGTGTTGATTCCCCAGTCAGGGGTACCTGTGCACAGAGTGCCTTAGCCTCAATCAGAGGACTTTCACTGCAGTTTAAAGCTGGGTGAGAACAGAAAGGCCGTGTGGCCTCTGGCTTGTGGGCTAAACCCTTTTGGATGGTTTGAGGCAGAACATTTGAGCTGACTGTTTCTGGAGAGGACACCAAAGCTGGCAAAATAAAAAAAGCCAGCAACAAGCTTCCACCAAATTCTGAGGAACAGCCAAGAAAGATAAAGGTGCTATTGGTGAAGTGGTGCAAAAGCAGTTTCTGAAGTCTGCTTCTGCATCTGAGACACCTTTCTGGCAAAGTGGTGTCTGTAATAGAGGATTCACAGGGAGGAAACCATAAATGATGAAATGATTGGAGTAGGAAGGTAATAGGGTAGAACATGCATTAAGGAACTTGATAGGGTTAATGTTAACTACTGAGGATAGCCTGTGATGAGTTGTGTAGCAGGAGTGATGAGCTCAGGGGTGATCAGTGCCTGTTGGGAGGGTTGCTGGTGGTCGGTGTTAGTGTATACAGGTGCTCCTTGGTGATTTCCAAAACATCAGGAAAAAGCCTGCTGCAGTTTAACTAGGCTGATACTTGCATTGTAAACTGAATATAACATAGAAACTCTTTGGGGTTCTGCTTTGGCCCAGAAGTGGTGCTGCTGGAGTGTGGAGCTGTGCTGGGCCAATGTTTGGTGCTTGGGGTGTGAGAAGGATACAGAAGAAGTGACTATAAGATGAAATACCAATAAAGCCTGGGCCATCAGCAAAGCAGCCTCAGCTGCAGAGGTGGGGGGTGAGCTCTTTTAGGAACATCAAGAGCAGGTTTTTATCTTGGAGATAAGAGAGCCTGGGGGTGGTAGCACTTGTTGTTCCACAGTCCTACTTTTTAGCTCTCCAACAACCAGCTTTTTCAGCCTTTTACCTATGTCATAATTTACCCCTCTGGACGTAAGACTGAGTTCTTAAATAGTTCAAGGTTGTGGAGTGGCTTCACTGGTAGCTTTCATTCACAGAGGAGCCTGTGTTAACTGGGCTGTGAAAAGGTGGTATTGCTTAAGGGGAGTCTCCTGCTGTTCTTGTCTCGCAGTACTGGTGTTTGAAGCAGCAGCAATTGATGCACAACCCTTACCTTTAATTATTGAAGTATAGGGACACTTACCTGTTCAGTTCTTTTCAAAAGTGCCATCCAGATGAGACTTTGCTTGCCTGGCTCCTGTCTTTGTGTGCTTGCAGCTACTGAGTCATGTTTGGTGGCCCCCACCTCTGGGTGATGGTTGCTTGCCCCACCAAAGAGAGAGGTATATAGGAAGGCTATACAGCCTGGTTGGTGCTCAAAGTGTGCCGTGCCGGGGCCTGCAGCCTGGGGACACGGGCACCGGTTCAGCTTTCAGGGAAAACACACCTGATGGCAAGGGTAGGTCGAATAAGTGTTTCTGTGCAATAACTGATTTTTAAAGGTGTGGCCTCCAGTTCTTTAGGGTTTTGTCAACTCCCGTTCCTATGCCTCCTATAAGGCAGAGCATGTGCTACTGGTTATTTTTAGCATGGAAAATTTTAAGAGCCCACGTGGTCCCATTTAGTTTGAACTCTGCCAGCCTTGTCCAGTTCTCTTTCACCCAGGTAGGATTTATTTCCTGAGTGCTCTATCAGTAACTATAGGATCTGCACAGAGTCATCCTGTCTCTGCTGTTGAAGCTGCATTTCCAATTTGGCTGCCTGCTTGTTTGCTTGTCTTTAATTCCAGCCTCGGTTTCCACTGCTTTTGGGGTTTGGAAGCATAACCTCTCGAGTGCTGGAGCAGGAGAGAAGCAGAAGAGGCAGGGACCAGCAACGCTGTGGGGAACGTCCCTGCAGGGAATGTGGGCTCCATCATTTGGGAACTGCCCTTGTCTCCCTTCTTCTAGAGACTGGAAGCAGCTTGCCCTCAGAGCAGGCCTTCCTGTGTGTGGAAAGCCCTGGAAATCTGGAGCAAGTGCCTGCTGAACTCTACTCTCGGACCTTGAGAATGAATTATCTGGCTTCTCTGTGAAAGTTGTGCTGCAAACATTTCTAACCTTCTATTGATATAAGGAAAGCAAGTGCCTGGAAAACATAGGGTTAAGATACTTTTAACTCTAGGTCTAAGAGAGAGAACAATGTTTGTGTTGTAAGTCTGTGGTGTGATAACAGAATTTAGTGGTCTTACTAACATGAGTGAATTATTTCTTTCCATCCTTTGAATGAGTGACCATCCTTCTAATTATCAGTTAGCTTGGAGACTCCTCTGGGAGCCCCTGAGGTTTCTCGGGAGGACTCCCCCACTGACTCAGATCACCGCAGGGGCAGACAAGGACCGTCCCTAGTGAATCATCAGGTATGTTTGAACCAGGTAAAGGGGATACCTATCAGTCGTAAGGAGATGTCCTATGCGAGGTAAAGAGCACGGATGGTAGGTAAAGGTGTATATCTGGCTGCTGGTGGACACCCACAAGAAGCAGGGGGCATCTTGTGGTTTGGGTCCTACAAGACACAAGGGGTGAGAAGCAACATTTAAAGAAGGCAAAATGGAATTAAGAATTAAAACCGATCAATTAATTACAGTTTTGAGTTTATCTTTAATTCAACAGAAAAGTGAACAGAAAGACCTCCCTGAAATAGAAGAAATCCTTAATCGGGTATATCTGTGGGAGTCTGGGCATCTGAAGGTCCAGGTGAGGCGAAAAATGCTTTGCCTGTTATAGTGGAAATAAAAAGAGGGGGGCCTGCCCAACTAGAATAAACCAATATCCCTTAAAAGTAGAAGATCAAAGGGAATCAAAGAAATCATTGTTAAATTTTAAAATATAGATTATTAATTGAATGTGAATTGGAATATGATACTCCTATCTGGACAGTAAAGAAATATGATGGGAAGAGTTGCGGATTGGTTCAAGATCTCAGAGCAATCAACAAAATTGTAGAGGATATTCATCCAGTAGTAACTAATCTGTATACCTTATTGACTAAATTGAATAGTTGCTCAGAAACTAGGACCCTATAAAAGGCCAGTGGCATACTTTTCGAAACAGCTGGATGAAGCGAGCAAAGGATGTCCCGGATGCCTAAGGGCTGTGGCAGCGGTTGTCATGAATACTGAAGAGGCTTGCAAATTCACCTTGGGACAAAAGATTACTGTGCTAGTGTCCCGTGTTGTATCAGCAGTCCTGGAACAGAAAGGAGCCCACTGGTTGTCTCGTTCATGGTTTGTGATACAGCTGTGGAACTTGACGGGCAATGAGGTGCGTGTGTTGACGTACCTATTTTGTTGGAATCGATGCTGATGCAGGCTTCCTGTTGTTGATTAGGAACTTGCTGATTGTTTTTTCTCTAGTGGTTTGTTCACCTTTCTACATTTTGTTTTCTTTCTTTTCACCTCCCTTTAGGTGGTGTCCATAAACAGAACTCTGGTGGAAAGAGGCCTTGCTCGGTGGATTGACTACTAGCAATGTCCTACCATTTCCCTAGGAACACATACCTCATCTCGGTGAAAGGCAGGGTTATTAAAAGCCATAATGACAAATACTGTAGCTTTAAAGCAAAAAATCGTCTCTGGCCTCTCTTCAAAAGCTGAATGGGAAAAACCTTAAAACCTTACAGCTCGTTCGAAGGTAGCAGATGCTCCTTAAGCTGTGATTGTTCCACATGTATAATACCCGTGAACTTAGTGTCTGCTTTCCCTTCAAAGTTAGAATTATAGAATCGTAGAATAGTTAGGGTTGGAAAGGACCTTAAGATTCATAGAATCATAGAATAGTTAGGGTTGGAAAGGACCTTAAGATCATCTAGTTCTAACCCCCCTGCCATGGGCAGGAACACCTCCCACTAAAGCATGCCGCCCAAGGCCTCATCCAGCCTGTCCTTGAACACTGCCAAGGATGGAGCATTCACAACCTCCCTGTGCAACCCATTCCAGTGCCTCACCACCCTCACAGTAAAGAACTTCTTCCTTATATCCAGTCTAAACTTCCCCTGTTTAAGTTTGAACCCGTTACCCCTTGTCCTGTCACTACAGTCCCTGATGAATAGTCCATCCCCAGTATCCTTGTAGGCCCCCTTCAGATACTGAAAGGCTGCTAAGAGGTCTCCACGCAGCCTTCTCTTCTCCAGGCTGAACAGCCCCAACTTTCTCAGCCTATCTTCATACGGGAGGTGCTCCAGTCCCCTGATCATCCTCGTGGCCCTCCTCTGGACTTGTTCCAAGAGTTCCATGTCCTTTTTATGTTGAGGACACCAGAACTGCACACAATACTCCAAGTGAGGTCTCAGGAGAGCAGAGTAGAGGGGCAGGATCACCTCCTTGGACCTGCTGGTCACGCAACTTTTGATGCAGCCCAGGATGCGGTTGGCTTTCTGGGCTGCGAGCGCACACTGAAGCTGGCTCATGTTCGTTTTCTCATCGACCGACACCCCCAAGTCCTTCTCTGCAGGGCTGCTCTGAATCTCTTTTCTGCCCAACCTGTAGCTGTGCCTGGGATTGCTCCGACCCAGGTGTAGGACCCCTTGCACTTGGCATGGTTAAACTTCATGAGGTTGGCATCGGCCCACCTCACAAGCATTACATTGGTTGTCCTTTTTTAACAGGCTCTGCCTATGAAATTAATGAATGTGATTAAGGAATTTAATGTTCAGTGATGGATTTCTTGACTTGAAAATCGTGGCTTTCTCTCTTTCCCTTCAGGACTTGCCGATGCACAAGGCCCTCTTCTGGGTAGCCATGGCAGTGCTGCAGCTGGATGAAGTAAACCTGTACTCAGCAGGTACAGACCTGCTTGAGCAGAATCTGCACACCCTGGACAGCCTTCGAATATTCAACGGCAAGGTGAGCTGTTAGCGACCAGCTCTGACTGACACTGGGTTTGTGTGAGCACTTCCATCTGTTGATACAGGAAAAAACCACAACTCTCGTCCTGCTGGACACTGGGGAAGCAATTTGCATTAGGAATTGTTCCACTTGGGTACTACCAAGAGTAAAACTGCGATGTACGTAACTGCGTTCTGAACTGGAACAGAAATGTACAGGTGTGTTGTGTTCAAAGGTGTGCTTGGTATTTCAGTGTAAGCTCTTAAAATTACTCTGTCACTTGTCAAAAGAACACCTTGAGCTATCATGAGCAGCTCTTGGGTTTTCTTTTTCCTGGTCAGAGCCCGGAAGAGGTGTTCATGGAGATCAGGAGACCCCTCGAGTGGCACTGCAAGCAGATGGACCATTTTGTTGGGTTGAATTTCAACTCCAACTTCAACTTTGCAGTAGTGGGACACCTCCTGAAGGGTAAGAACACATCTTGCATCTCCTGTTAGAGTTGTGCTTCCTTACCCTTCGTGTGAAGTGTCCTGAGAACTTGCTAATGAACATACTAATGCTTCGTAAATATGCCTTGACCATTAAATACAGTATTCGGTTTTTAACCCCACTTGTTAGGGTACAGGCACCCTTCTCCTACCACTGTAGCAAGAACTGTGAGGGTTTTACACACACTACTAGCTCTGGTTAACAAGCACAGGAACTGTGACAAGTTTGAGGTGAACACCCAGTGCGTGACTTACCTGGCAGGTAAAAGCAGACAAACCAGCGTTGTTCTCAGTTTGTGCTGACTGAAAACGAATGGATTCTTGTGGGAATTCTTATGGGTTTAGGTTGATAAAATTGTACCAGCGTGAAGGACACTTGTAACTGGGGGTGGACGAGGGGCTGGGCCAGGCTGGGGTGCATCAGAGACAGCGTTTGGGGGGCTGAAGGCTTTGCCCACAGGGGAGCTGCTGTGCAGCAATGGAAACGCTTCAGGGAGGCTGAAGGTTTCTTGATTTAAGCCTTGCAGTGTGTGCCTTACAGTGTGCCAGTTCCTAGTGATCTGCAAACAGAAACTGTGACCATGTGAGGGCAAGTGTTTAAGTCATGTAATTGTGACTGGATGGGGATTAGCATTCTTTTTAAATGGCCTGCTTTGAATCAGAACAAAGACGACCACTGGGACATAACCACTCCGCACTGCAATGCACACAGGAGGAGTTGGAAGTGGGTGGAATGTTGCTTACCTTCAGCGTTGCCTCTCTGCAAAACTTACATTGACTCTCTTTGGCTTTTTAGCTTTGCTGCCAGTGTCTGAGGAAGTTTGAAGTCGCTGCAGCCTAAAGCACAGGAAGTCTCTCTTGTTGACAGACGTTTCAATGGAGAATGTTCCCATGGATACCTACCCCATCCATCCCAGTGACACTAGCTATAGGTTGGTTGTCTAACTTTTAGATATTTCACATGCATTTCAATGTCTGTTTCCTTTAATAAATTATCTGAAGGTAATCTGTGTTCTATTAAAAAGTCAGTCACAGAAATCTGGGTATCAAAATTCATAGAGATTTAATTCTGAGGTCTGCAAAGCTATTGCAGAGCTGAACTGCTTTGGAGGTTGTTCAACTCTTTGCTAACATCTTTCCACAAGACCTAATTTCATCTCGTTTATATTTTAGAGGGAAGTTTTACTTGTCCTTTTATAAGTAGTCACTTTATCCTTGTCATGAAAATCTCAACACCTGAGAGCCTGTCTATATGCAGCACAGATACAAGCTGACAATCCCACCTCAAAGTGATGGGGAGAGCCAGTTTCTCTCAATGGGGAGCCCTTTACTCAGTGTCTGTCTTCTCAGCATCCAGTTTTGTCTTGCCTTGTAGGCTGATCCGCTTGTGTTCTTTTCACTGCTTTATTGTTTATCTTTTCAGCATTACATCCATATCAGATTGTTAGCCTTCACCAGTCAGTTTCACAAGCAAAGTAATTACTATCTCTTTCTATGTGTTTTGGGGAGATTGACCTGTTAGGAGAGATGGGTTTAATACAGGATAGTTGTTTGGCTATTTGAACAATTTATGCCTCAATATGCATAGTTCTAAAGATCTTCTGAATTGAATTTCTCTGCACTTTCAGGACACTAAAAGGAAACCAGCCCTGGTCATCACCAAAGGAAAGGTGCCTCCATCACTCGCTGCCCCAGTCCCCAGCCCTGGGGGGTGGAGGGGAATCTGAGATGCCGTTCCTTGCCCCCTCTGGATGCACTGGATGCATTGGCTCCTGCGAATGAAAAAGGACCACGATGCTGTCTGTCTTCTTCCTCTTCCTTCCAGTGGGAAGGTTGGTTTTCTTGCTAATAATTGACCTGCCTTTTGGAATTCCGTCTGACCACACCAGGCATTCGATATGCCCTGAGCCTTGATCAGATCTATTTTGATGTATGTCTGGATTGGCTCTTGCAAAAGCATTTGTCCCTTGCTTAGCATGTTGAAATAGGGCTGGTTAGGCTTATGTCTGTAGTTACCTTGAAGAAAAATCAGCTTTTTTTTCCCCTCAGCATTTGTTAGAGAGAATCTGAACTCCGAAAACCTTTGGGCTTGGAATAAACGATTGAATCAACTCCAAAAGAAATATGTGCCTGGGGGTAGGTAATTTATTTCTGGCTTTTGGAAGGCAAAAGCTTTTGGATATTTGCTTACTTGACAAATTTGTCAAGAACCCCCCATTAAATCGTCCCAAGGAAGAACTGGCCCTTCCCTCTCCTCTTTCAGTCAAATTGACAGTGTCTGATGAAGAGGAGAAGGGTTTTTCTGTGCCTTGGACACATACTCTTTATTAAAGCAGGCAGCCAAGTCTGAGCCCAGAAGGCAGATTAAAGCTAAAGGAATTCCTGCAGGGTTTTATTCATGTGGCTAGGACAGAAAAGAGCCAATAATAAATTGCTTTATGGGTTGTCTGGTCTGGGTTCTCTCTGCTCTCCTTAGCTGGCAAGATGTCATTTTGGGCAGCAAGAATTCCTTGGTGCCTACTGATTATTCCTTTTTGTTGCTTACGGTGGTCTTGGCTATGTCCTGGCAGCTGGCATGGCAGGTCTGTCGTGACTGGCAGTGGGCCTTCAGGGTGAGTTCCTCACTGTCACTCGAGTGGCTGAGCCATTCACTGTAAAATCAGACCCATCCCTGGGCTTGGGATTACTTATGTTCGTCATGCCAAAGGTGAACAGTGGAAGGACCTTCTACTGCCTGACTGGTCATGAACTTGGTGTTTTAGAGGACTTGATCATGAGTTTGGTGTTTTCCCTTGTTCCTGCAGGACAAGGGAAAGATTTTAGCCTAGTTCTTGCAGAATGGAAGAGGCACAGGTTAAACTGTAGAGCAGCCAGGGCAGGCGCTGATGTGCTTCTTACCTGAGGAGACACTTGGATGCATCAAGACCTCCTGAAATAGAGGAATGTGAAGGTATCTTCTGTTCTTGTCACGTCATCATGATGTTTCTCCACAGAGAACACCAAGTGCTTTGGAAGTACCCTGTCAGATCCTCCCAAGTTCTCTATAAAATTAACTAGCATGTACACGATGAGGGGGGAAGAATGTTTGCTGGAATAAGAGTCTGAAGTTACGCAGGTAACGCTGATGTCTGCATGACTTGCATGATTCTTGCATTTGTAGCTGGAATATTACAGTTCACTTTTCTTTCTTCACATGTTTTACTCTAGAATCAGAGGGAGCGGTCGTGTATCTGTATGATGCAGAGGGAGGATCTAATAGGTCTTTTTTCCTTTGAAGTCACCATACATCACCAAAGCCACTCTTCTTTACAAAAATGACCTACAAACCGCAAGTTACATTCATTTCTGAGCATGGCTGCCGTTCTCCAATCCGTAATTCTAATGCTGAATTTGAAGTTCTGTAGACTTTTCACTCCACGGGTACCCTTGCTCTAACCAGCCTTGCTTGTGTCTACAGATAACTCCTTGCCTGGGAGGTCTAGCACCGGTTCTTCTGCTTCTGCTGGTCCCTCACAGGACCCAGAGAAGGACAGCAGCACACAGAGCACTGAGCATCTCTGGCACAATACAAGCAGCAGCTGAGAAGCCAGGAGTACACAGAACTGCCAGGACTACTTGGTGTCACGATGTCATCTCACTTGCCAAGAAGTAAGTGATTTTAGCAGCCAGGGTGCCCTCCCCTGAAGAATGACCATTCCCTTTTTGGGAATATGGTCATCACATCCCACCCAGCTCCTTTGTGTCGCATGTTGTGTACAAGTTGCTTGAAACACCATAAACGCTTTTACAGGAATGCTACACAGGAGATCAAAAACTTCTTTGTGTCTGTTATTCTCCTCTTTTGAGGGGGAAGGAGGCAGAGTTACGATGGGAGGGTGCTCCTGTTGAAATCCAGCTTTATTTTCTACTAAGTTTCCCCTTCCCTCTTGCTTTAACACGTTAGGGTAAACTAGATTGGGAAAAGAGCACAATTCGCAGTGTGACTCTCTCTGCCATTCTTAGTGCTCGAGGAAGGTTAGATCAGCATGGTTGAGGCAGTCTTCCTGCGGTGTTTGTGAGCCTGCTGTGCCTCTGATGAATAAGCTCAAGGCCTGTAGGACTGGAACCTGGTTTCTAAAGTAGTTGCGTGTGTGTTTTGAGCAGCTAACCTGTGGCTGGCAGATGGCCTCTTGTTTTTAACCATACAAAAATCAAAGGTCAACATCAGCTGCCCTGCGGGACAAAGTCAAATACGGATTGCAGCAGATTTCCCTCTCGCGTCATCCTGCAGCCTGGAAAAGTCCTTGCCAGGGCCAGGGAGGGAGAGCGGGATCCGGTTTGGGAACAGCAGGTGCCGCTGTGCAGCTGCGCCAGACCCGGCTCTGCACTGCTGGTGCCCACAGGCTGCTCCCCGGGCTCCCCTTCAAAGGCTTTTGGTTTAAACACTTGCTTTCCTGGGACCGTGGCTGTCTGCGGAGTGTGCTTCTTGTAGGGGATTCTAATTGACAATCAGATTTGCATCCTGCTTGCAGCCGGAACAGCAAGTCCACCAGTGATGTAGTTGGATCACAATTTGGAGGCAGTAAAGGCTGAAGTGAGTAAAAAAGGAAGTTTCCTGAGTCATAAATGAACATCTCTGACAGTTCAACAACTAGACTACTGTCAAAGTTGCTCTGCTGCAAAGATGTTCCTTATAACCTCCAGCAATGCAGTAGAAACAGATTTCAGTTTTTCTTTAGCGAAGGATTTCCAAAGCATAAGGACATACTGCCGAAGCCCAGATGGTTCCACTTCAAATCAAGTCCAAGAGCCCTTTATCTCTAGAAGATGAAGAACTAGGTTCATATCTTACTGAATCCACCAGTTTGATGGTCACCTGGTGATTTGCAGCACCTTAGTTTTAAGATTTCAGACTTCCGTATTGACCTCAAAGGGGATTTTCTCCTAAACTACTAAGCAGAAAGAGGCCAGTAAAAGGTTAATTCTCTCCTAGAGCAGGGCAGGAAAGAGGCAAGATTTGGACAGTTTTGAAAAAGGAGAACTTTTGTCTGCTAACTCGCTGTGCAGACTGAGAGTTGGGTTTTAGACTCGGGCAGAGTTAAGGAGTGCTTCAGCTGCTGCATCTGAACAGTTCGGAAAACCCAGATGTTACTCTCATTTGTATCGGTTACACAGACAAAACCATCTTGGGGCATTTAGACTTGCCCAGAGAACACTTCCATTTAGCTACTCATCTGCTACCTTTTTTGCCCACTCTCAGCTGTCGTAGTTCTCCTATCCAAAATTTCACAGCAATTGTTTTAGCAAAAGCTGGCAATGAAATCTGCAGGTAACAGGAGTGGAATTTAACATGAAATCAGTGGGTGGTAGTCTTCACACTAATTAGGATTTCCCTGTTCATAGATAAAGCCTCATCAAAGTTCATATCTTCAAGGGAGTGCATTTTGATTATAAGAAGTCTAAATGAGGTAGGCTGCCCTATTCGTCACACCCTGCTACTTCTAGTATCTCTCATTTCCTTCTTTGCCTCTCAGCTGGAGTTTTGTCTGGTCCTCACTGGGTCTGACTGCCATGGCCTTTGTTACTGGAGCTGTGGGAATGTGGGTACCGCTGTTTCTTTACAGGGCTCAGCTTGTCCAGGGCACTGTGTCACCGTGCCTCCAAGAGACATGCAATTCATCTAACAGGTGAGGTGCACACGCCTGTGGAAACACCCTTGGGAACACTGCACAGGGCTGAATGCCAGTTTGTTTAAAGACAGAAGGTAGGATGTGACTGTGAACGCTTCTTGTGAAGGCAGTTGGGTGTGAATGTTGTACTACCTTGCTTCCCGGGATGCTGAGGCCAAGTGGCCTTTTTGCACCACCAAGGGCAAAACTTAAAAATAACAATTAAATAATAATATATATAACAATTAAATAATAACACTTAAAATAAACAGCCTGTGTTCACGTCTGTCTTCCCTGTGTTTGATTCCTGGGCCAGGCCACAGGGTGTAGCTTTCCAGCAGCCTCTGCTTGTGGGTACTTGCTTCCCTTGTTCAAACTCAGCTGCGTGGTTGAACAACAGTTATTATTATTATTACTGTTTCTTCTTCTTATTTCACTAGTTTTCCTCCACTTTGCCTCTCCTTTGAGCAGTTGCAATTTGAGGGCAAGACTGCACAAACGTGCTGCTGAAGACAGTGGAGAGACAGAAACTCTGCTCTGGATCACCCCAACAGTAATACTAAAAGCGTGGTACCCCCAGAGCTGTTTGGATTCTGCTCTGTCTATGGCCAAATAGCTGCTTCTTACACAGAGCCACCAACCACTTGGGTCACGCAGGCTAATTTGGGGTGGCACAGGGCTGTCAGTAGGAGGCGGGTGGAACGGCGGGGCCGGTGGAGCAGGGCCGCGAGCTCTAGAAGGCGGCGGCTGCCGAGGTAACGCCGCGCGGCTCCCGCAGCGCGCTCCGGGCCGGTGGCCGTTGCTGCAGAGCGATCGAGAGCGATGGCGCTGCCGGGCCCGTGGCGCTGCCCTTGTTGCTGGCCGTCGGCGCTGGCAGTGGCGCTGTCGGTGGCGGTCGCCTGCCTGCTGCAGGGATTGCTGCTGGCAGCGGCGCTGGGCGCAGGGGGTGCCTGCTGTGCGCTGCGGTCCCGCTCGCCCGCCAGGCGCCCTGCGTCCCGGCGCTCTCCAGCGCGATTCCTGCTCCCCCAGCGCCCTCCCCGACTGCGGCTGCCCTCGTACAGGCCCAGGCGCAGCCTGATCGCCCGCTTCCCAACCACTCGGGACCAGGTTGCTTGGCGCCTGACGAGGAAAAGGGCCAGTAACGGCGGACCGGCCACTGTGATCGGCCGAGGTCTGAACACCCCTCCCCGCGGCAACTGCCTCGGGTGAGCACGGGAGTAGGATGTGGGTGGGATAAGGACACGGGTGGCCCTGGTAAACAGGTGGGATAAGGACACGGGTGGCCCTGGTAGACAGGTGGGATAAGGACACGGGTGGCCCTGGTAAACAGGTGGGATAAGGACACGGGTGGCAGTAGGACACTCCTTCTCAGGGACATGGGTGGCACAGGGACACAGGTTGTCAGGGATGAGGGTAGCAGAGGGACACGGGTGGAATACAGGCACAGGTGGCAGGGAGACGCAGGTTGTCAGGGATGAGGGTGGCAGAGGGACGTGGGTGGGATACGGAGACAGCTGGCACAGGGACATAGGCTGTCAGGGATGCAGGCGTCAGAGGGCACGGTTGGGTGCAGACGTGGATGGCACTGTGATGAGGGTGCCAGGCCCATATCGCTTCCCTTGGTGCTGGCCTGCGTGGTGCTGCAGGGATGGCTGTTGGGCACAGGGGGTCCTGGGGTGTGATGAGATCCTGCCAGCCCGCATCGCTCCTGTCTTATGTCGCCCGTACGGCAAAACGACCTCTACAGTGGCGTGACTGCAGGCGCCGTCCATGCTGAGGGCACCCGTCCCGCCGCTGCTGACTCGGGTGAGCTTGGGGGGAGGATGGGATCGGATCTTCCTGCCACTAACAGCGGCTCCAACTGTTGTCTGCCAGCAGAGCCCCGCCGCAGTCCGTGCGCCAGCAGGACCCGCTGCCGCAGGACCGGAGCCCTGAGACCGTTCCCCCACCGGTACGCTGGGACAGATGATGAGAGAAAATCTCTTTGCTGTGCTGGCACCTTTTCAGCTGGAGGCAGCAGCGCGTGTGGGAGCCCTGTGTTCCCACTTTGACACAGGTCTCCTCAGCAGCTGCTGAGCTGTAGTAAAACACTGCTCACGTCTTGGGCTGGGCTTGCAGATGTGCGAGTGGGACGTAGTCGTGGCTGATGGAGCTCTGCAGCTGTGCACTGAAAGGTTTTATCCCGGGTGGGTCAGCAGGGAAGGGTTTACTCTGGCTGGGCCAGCAGCGTCCTCCCTCCCTCCCTCCCCATTGCCTCGGCCAGTAAAGAGCCTGGAGGCTGCTTGCTCCCAGAGCGGATTCAGGTTGAGGTGCTCAGACTTTGCCCTCCACAGACACCGCAGAGGTAAGTTGAGCAGTGTTGAAGCAAGAGAGGCTGTGGGCTCAGTAGCCAGCACCTGGGAGATGGGATTTACTCTGTGATGAGCAGGAGAAAGGGAGGCTGTGCTCCCCTGAACCAAATGAGTTACTCCTGGTCTCTTTCCACATGCCAATAGAAGAGGATGTGCGTGAGGGAGTCCCCGCAGTCTGGCCCAGGATCCTGCTGCGAGGTGCCACTTTGGACAGGAAGGTAACGTACTGCTCATCCAGCCGGTGCCTGCTTGTCAGTGCCGGCCAGGAAGAGAGCAGTCGCTTTCCCAGCTGAGCCGGTGCCCAAGGCCTGCTCTCCACGGGAGCTGGGACATTCCAGGCCCGTGAGACATGGCTGCTGGGTCACCCAGTGGTGGGGAAGCTCCCTTGTTGTGTCCATCAGCATCCCTGCTGCCTTGTGCCCCTGCGGCGCTGGCGGCAGCGCTGACCTGCACCATCCCTGCCCTGCCCGCAGGCCGGGTTGGAGCTCGAAGGGCTCAGACTGCTGCAGCGGTGGCGTTGCCCTGTGGCACTGGCATGTCCTGTCCCAGCCTGGGGCTGACCCTAACTGGCTCTCTCCCACTTGCACAGGGAATGGGAATTGTTGCGACCGGAAGACCGTGCTCCAGGAAGAGCCAACAAGGCCGTGCAGACCGAGGAAGGTGAGTGTAGGTGGGGCCCAGCTCTGTGCCGGGCTTGGATGGGCCCCTGGCGCGGGCCTGCTCACATTCCAGGCGGAACTCATGGCAACACTTCCTCAGCCGAAAGGGAGAGGAAACCCCGTGTGCCCATCGCGGAGAGGGTCCCGTGGCACAGTGCGAGATGTGGGCCCGTGTGGCAGTTTGTGTGGTTTGTGGTTCGGGTGGGCAGCGTGCAAGGAGCGTCTGTGGAGGTGGGAAGGGGCCGCCGGCCCGTGGAGCCCCAGCAGGCTCTTGTGAGAGCTTCCCCACGGATCTCTTGTGGCCAGCGTGGCAGCGCTCCCAACAGCTCTTGGGACCTAAGGCTGGTAAGGGCAGACTGGGAATGCGAAGGGCACGGCAAGGAGGAGAAAGCCACAGCCTGGGCTGGCAGGGTGCAGCGCAGGCCGAGGAAGCTCCTGGGCCAGTGCTGCCTGGTCCTCGGGTCTGATGCTCTTCGAGACTTGTGAAGACTCGGGTCGGAGTCCTCGTGTCCCGCAGTCCCCAGGGTGGTTGATGGGCGAGGTTGCCCAGGGCCGGAGCTGGGAGCTGTTCAAGCTGGGAGGCTCTGCTAAGGGGTAGTCCCGTGCGGCAAGTTGCGGGTCCTGATTTCTTGCTCCCTCCCAGCAGCCATCACCCAGGGCTGCTCAGGCACCAGCCACACACAGGCAGCATCCACGACCACAGCATCAGTCGTTTCTGGGCAAGCGGCTTCCACCACCACCGGCTTTCCTGACACCACGCAGTCCAGCAGCAGGAGCGCGCCCGTCTTGCCAGGTGAGTCGGGGTGGACAGGGCTTCTGTGGGGGTGAAGGGCAGGGCTTGATTTAGGCAGCAGCTTTCCTGCCGCACCTGGCTGAGCTGCCTGGGCTCAGCAGCCCTGAGGGGCTGGTGCTGGGGCTGTGCAGAGCCTTGCCGTGCGAAGGAAGGGAAGGTGCCTCCGTCACTCGCTGCCCCAGTCCCCAGCCCTGGCGGGTGGAGGGCAATCTGAAATGCTGCTCCTTGCCCCCTCTGGATGCACTGGATGCATCGGCTCCTGCGGCTGCTGCCAACTCCCTAAAAGCCAGGCTCTTCCTCCTTTGCCGACCCCGGCTCACAGTGGTGTGCTGCTTTCCAGGGACTCCTGCGCCCTTCTGGGGCCAGCGCCCATCAGGCCTCGGACGAGACCCCGCTTCCTCTGGTATGGACGCAGTTGGTGCTTCAGGCTTGAGGAGCTGATGGGTGGTGGTGTCCCCTTGGGCTAGGGGATGGCGGAAGGGCCGGCTCAGGTGGTAGCTACTGGCCTCCAGGGATGCAAAACCTTCCATTCCCCCCGGGATAGGGATGGGGGTAGCCCCGGTGCCAGCTCAGAGTGCGGCTGCAGAGACCTGAGCAACGGTTGTGCTTCCAGGTTCATCCACCTCTTCCAGCCGGGCAAGATCCAAGGATGGAGCCTGCAAGCGGCACAAGGCACGGATCCATCATTTCTGCAATAAGTAATGGCCAGTGCTGCTGGCCCCCACCTGTGCGGGCTGCGGTCCAGAGCAGCCCCGAGGCGGGACCAGAGTGATGGGGCCAGGCCCCGTTTCTGCTGCCAGCAAGAAGCCGTGCTGGGTGGCAGCGCCTGGGGTGGGACAGGGGGAACTCTTCCTACTGGAAGAGCTCCCCAGCCGGGGCTGATGAACCTCTGTGCGTCTGTGCAGCCTTTCCGTCCTGGCTTTCTTTTGCCACATTTCCTAAGGTGTAAACTTTTGCTCCAGCCCTGGCAGTCTCTCCCCTCCTTTCTTATCCCCTTGCCCATGTTGGGGTGCTCTGGAGCCACTGGGGGACTCCCGAGCAGACTGGGGTCCTCCCCCTCCCCAAATCCCCATTGCTTTTCATTTGTGGCTCATCCCCACCTGTTTGGGATTTACCAGCTCCCAGGACCTGCGGTGCTGTCTCCCCTGGTGCTGTGCAGTGGGAGTGGGGCAGAGGCTGCTGGAGCCAGGGGTCACCCGAGAGCTGCTCCCCCCTGCCCATGGGGTCCTCACCACCCCCAGGAGGCCTTCGCTGCTGGGTCTTTTACTCCCTGAGCCCTGTAATTGTGTGTGCTGGCTGCAGTCTAAATTAGCCAAAACCCCACAAATATTGAAACGTTCTTTAAGGAAATCACACTTTGTTTTGATATTTGAGCTGTTACAGCACCTGCTTCCTTCTAAATTGCCATGCACATGGGTGGGACTAAACCTGTTCTCTTTGGTTTTTTCACTTCCCGAAGGAGGAGGACCGCAGAGATGCCAAGTGACCTTTTAGGCCACCAGAGGCAAAACGTCGGCGTCTATGATGTTTACTGAAGATTTTTATTGTTCTATGTTTGGTCTACGGCTGTTGTAATATTCTTGTTATACTGCTGTTGTTTTTTTCTTATACTGTACTTGTTTTGTTGGTTTATTGTAGCTTCTGGTTGTTATACTGCTGTTCTGTTGTTAACACTAGTAAACTAGTATTTTTACCATAATTCTACTATCATTTTAGCGTATTTTTTTACTGTCAATATACAACTTCCACCCCCCCTACTACATTCCCCACCCCCTGTTTTTATGTCCCCTACTTAAAATAAACAGACTATGTTCACATCTGCCTTCTCTGTGTTTGATTCGTGGGCCGGGGCACAGGTGCCACTTTCCAGCACCCTTTGCTTGACCCATCACTAAGCATCCCCTCTGACTGCAGATGCTCCCCATGGTGCTGCAGCACTCAGTTTACAGAAGGTCAAGGACAGAGAAGTGCCTTGGCAACGGCAACCAGAGGGGTCTTTACGCTCTTGAGCAGAGGTGGATGGGCTGAACGAAACACCTAGGGTGCTCCCCAAGCTCAGGGGTGGCAGCGGCATCCTCCGTATGGCTGGGAGAAGGTAGGTGGGGAAGCTGGGGGGGCAAGGCGCAGGCAGGATGGGGCAGCCGCAGGCTGCACATGCCAGAGCTCCTGCCCTTGCATGACCTTTTCCTTTCAGTCACCTGAAATAGTTCAGGGGATCCTTCCCCTGACGGTGCACCTGGGCTGTCCCCACAGTGATGGCTGTGTCCCCCTTCTTCTCCCAGCCCTGCCATCATTAGGTGCGTGTTTGTGGCTTCTGCAACCTATTGGCTCATTTGGCCAAGTCGGGTGATGCCACCTCGGGCTGGCACTGCCACCCCTGGTTTCCCCTGCTCCCTCGGTCCCCAGATAAGTCTGGGCTGGGGAAGTCCACCCGGGCCAATAGCCTCTTCCTGATAGGCATGCGCAGAGGCCGCAAGCTGCTGAACGCTGAAGGTGAGGAGGGGAACAGTGCCAGGGATGGGGTGTCCTGGGTGGCTGGGGTTTGGCACAGTCCCGTGCTGCTCCTGAGGGGGCTGCAGCCCCTCTCCCTTCCCAGCCGGGCTCCTCCGGGTCTCCGATGCTGCCTGCAGCAGGCTGCCACCTGCCCAGAGGTGCTGGGGACGGCTCCACAGCAGCAGGGGCCCCTCCGCCTGGCACGGGCACACTCACAGGGGCTTTGGCCTCACTGGGGAAACAAGAGCCAGCTTCTGGGACTCCCAGAGAAGGCAGCTCCCCCCAGCAGCACAGGAAAACAAAGTGCTGTGGAGCACCTTCAAGGTGCAAGTGACCGGTATCATTTTCCCATCTTTCTCGGCCCCCCACCCCTCCGAATTAGCATCACTGCATCTTTTGCTTTTCTAAGGAAAATGTAGTTTTGTGAAAATAGACGTGATTATAATACAATGTGATATTAAATAAAAACGTACCGTATCACCAACACTCTGGACGCTCTGCTGGCATCATTCACGTACCGCAGGGAACTGTCCTTCTCAAAACAAGTATCCCACTGAAATATGCAAAGAAAGTAACGCTGACAAGAACAGAAACCCTGCAGTACAAAGCTCTCTGTGGCTTAGAAAGGGATGTGCCTGAACTCAGAGAACACACCATCTCAAATGAAAATAGCTGCCATCTCTCCATCCCAGCTCTGCTTTCTAAATGCTCCAAGTCGGGAGGAGCCCACTGAAACAGCCAAAGAAAACTGTGACCAAGGCAGACACCAACCAAGCAAATAAATAAAGAAATGAGAGTAATAATAAAGAACGAAATCAGGCGGAGTCCCCAGCCAGTGTGCAGTCAGGGAGCAGCAACCACAGGAGCAGCTTCCAGCAGCCCGCTGGCTCCACAGGCAGAGGTATGGACCCCTTCAGGGTATCGCTCCTCCCTGTACGGGAATCCTGGTGCCAAACAGGACTGAGGCAGTGTGGGATGCTCCTAGGCACAGCTGCATATTCACAGGTTGACAGAACAAAGAACTCACTCCTCAGCCCAGAGACAGCAAAGAGGATTCACGGGAACAGGGAAGTGCAGATTCTCTGTGCAGGAAGTGAAGGAGTTGACACAACCTCCTTTGGACCAGAGAAATACCAGCGTGTGGAGGACAAGGGATCTCTTCCTCCAGGGCCGGGGCTTTGCTGGGAAAAGCCCTTCAGCAAACTTACAGCCAGAATATAAGTTCTAATTTAAAATATTCCCAGGCACCTGGTGCCCTGAGGGCTGCCAGGGGCAGGACGCGCTACTGTGGAGGTAGCTGTGTCCTAGAGCTGAGGCCTCACGCACCCCAGTGCCATGACGCTGCCTTCAGAGCCACTGCCCACACTGGGTGGGCACCCTCCCTTTTGGAATGAGCTTTTAGAAATCAGAAAGTGTCCTGGCCCTGGGCTCGGTTTCCTCTTCCCAAAATACCAATGGCAGGTCAGTTCCAGCAGCAGCCTTCTCTCCATGATCTCATCTCGCTGGGTTTAGGCATCTGGACAGGGACCATTTCTGACCTGGCAGGACAAACTTTCCCAAGAAGCTGCAAAGTTTAGCAGGGAAGAGGCTCTGTGCTTCTGAGGCCCTGGAGACCACTTGTCCCACTGCCTTCTCTTCCACACAGCTTTCACACACCAGCATCTTCCAAGCTCCCAGCTGTACATCCTATGCTGGTGTTCCCCAAAACACGAGAGGGGCTGCAGCTGTTCCAAGGAAAAGCTTTCCTCAGGAACCCTTCTGCCCTCATCATCAATCTGCTTGCGTCCAGCCACGTCGGGGAGTGCACCAACAGGGAAGATGTTAGTGACAGCGCAGCAGGATGCTCTGCCTGGGGTGAAAGCATTCCTGAGAGCACAGATGTCACTCCTGCACAGGCAATGAAGGAGAACCCCCAGCAGCTGCTTGCAGCGCACTGGCCGGAGTGATGCACGGGCAGAACGTGACTGCTAGAGCCACAGCACAACTGAACTTTACATGCTGTGGGCCGGTTTATTTAAAGTTTCCTGGGGTGAAAGCAAAAGCAGCACTGCTCCATCACCCCACCTCCTGTGTGACAAAGAGCACAAGCAGCAGCTGTGACCTCTCCTCCCCTTGTAGGCTGCAGTCACGCTGCTGTAGTCCAGGCACTTTGCTCCAGGAAGAAAGCACTCCTGGAACAAGGTGAACAGAAACCTCTTCTCCGAAGTCAGGCTCAGTAAACGCAAGCCCTGTTGAGCCAGTCCCGAGCAGCCAGGAGTGCTACAGACCTCACACAAAAAGAAAGCGGAGCCGTTCCTCATCCCGCCTCTTTTCTCCCAGCTGCTGGCTCGCCCCAGCCCTGCCCCAGGGCGTTTAGGGTGGGGTTACAGATCTTGCTTGTGGCTGGGAAGAGGTGCGTGCCTAAGGGCAGGGGTGTTTGTGACCTGTGGCGTCGGGTAAGTTCTTGCTGGGATCCTGCTACAGTGCTGGCTTGTTCTGATCTTAATGTCTTGCTCTGTGTGACTGGTTTGTGTCTCTGTTAGGAGTACACTATGGACTCGGAGAGGGAGAAAAGGGGGGGGGGGCAGAATGGAGCCAGTGAAAACACAGGTGGCTTGAGTTCTATTTGGTTTTTCTTGATCAGATTCATCACTTTGACTTACACCATCCTTATTCAGTACTTTGTAATTCTTTCTTAAGGAAGCATCTGAATGGATTTGGAAAACATGCTATTGACATAAGCCTCATTGTGAGGCAGAGAAGATGGGTTTTGTACTGTTTGGAAACCTGGATGACTGCAGTTCTTGAAGCTTCTTAAAGTCCTGCAACTGTTTTAGGCTTTGAAAAGAAGTTCTGAGCTTCTTAGGGATTTACACATAATAATTTCTCCTAACATTTTTCTTTCAAGTAAATATACCAGCTGACATTAATGCTCCTCTTGGTAAGGGTTGTAACATTATTCGAGCATTACTTTCTGCTCTGTATATATTTTTCTTGACACAGTCATACATAACAAGGGAACATGATTAAAAGTAAGTATTGACTATTAATGAAAGGCATCTGAAAAGCTACTTTGAAGTGTGGAGTAGAGACTTCTGGTTGCTGGCTCAAAGGGACGAAGGCAGACAAGTTCTTTCACTGATGCTGAACTTGCCTTAAGCAGAAAGGGCTGCAAAAGTCATCAGAATAACATTTGCTTATTAGCGGGCTGAGATTCTGTCTTGTTTTATTGTCTTGAAAGTGTGTCAAGTGTGCAAATGCCAGCAAAAAAGGCCAGATTTTGCTCATACGCCTTTTAATTTCATTTGGAAGATCTTCTGAGGCTATCTTCAGACCAGGAGAAATTACAGGTAGTATAAAGAGTGGGTGGAAGGAGCTTCCGAATGAAATGACTAGATAGAAGTGTAAGATGTGCCTACTTTTTAGTTCAGGATTGCTAAGTAATTAATAAATGTCAGTGATTTGTATCCTGGTTTTATTACTGTGGTTGCAGATTTTGTGGAGAATATTGTGTGCAAAACACAGCCTGAAGAACCAAGGGCTGAAGCCCAAAAACATCTTGCACCTTAACAAAAATCAGATGTTAAGTATTACAGAAACACTGTGTAATGACAGAATTACACAGTAATTACAGAAGCACTGCCTCAGAGTTTTAATGTTTGTTGTTTTCTTTCTCTCTTTTAAGGATTTGATGGTGCCATTTGCTTTAGAGCTGGGGACCTGAAGTCCCTTTGTTTTAGGAAAGGAAAGTCATAGCGGAGCAAGGAATTTTTCCCAACTCTTCTCTCCCAGATTATCAACGTTACTGAGGCTGTCATTCCCACACTTTACAGGTTTTGGTCCATGTCCCTGGATTGTTTTGGTTTTGTTTCATCAGAAGCATCCATTTGACTGGCCAAGGTTTCTACAGACTCCTTTATCACTGCCTGATTAAAATCAAACAGAAGATGCCCAGGGACAGAGTGACTCTGGCTGCTTTCTGCCTTTGTTCTCTTGTTGTTGGAGTGGAAGCTGCCCTCTGCCTAAGTTGGGTACCTATCCGTGGTAGTATGGATATATTTTAATCCCAATTTCCTACCTAAATTGCTTCATACCTGTAAGAACTTCCCAGTAACTGTCATAAACGTCAGCATCCTGGGGATAGGGTAAGTAAGAGCTTTGAAATGTCTGACCTTTTCTTTTCCTGTGCAGGACAGCCAGATTGGGAAGTAAAGACATTCTCAATACTAAACTAGACTCTTCTTAATTTAAATCTCGATTGACTCAAGGTTTCAGTTAACCCTAACCTTAGCATTCTTGGTTGTGATTAAAATACTGTGTTCATTTGCATCTTCTGTCAGTCTGGAGCTAGCGAGGCTGGGAAGGAAAAGGCCCCACAGGGAAAGGCCTCCGTTTTTGTTCTGCCAGTACCTGTCTGCTTGGCATTACTCATAACAAATGATTCCTTATTTCTTATGTTGTCTTCTTAATGAAGAGGGCTCTGGTGTATAAAAGTGAAGTCTGCAGTGGTCAACTAAGGGTTCTTCTGGGGATGGATGTTTCAGTGTGATAGAAAGGTCAAAACGTAGGTTAAACAGCCATTTAATTCCACAGTTTTCTTGCTGAAGCCAGGCAGGTTTTCACAGCCCTTTTCTTTTATAATTGTGGCAGGAGCATCCACGATCCTAAAATGCAAGACCTGTAGTTATCAGACGCACCAACAAAAGTAAGCTTGAGCTAAAAGAACCAAAAAGATGTTAAAGGCAGAAGCAGTTCAAGGGGTCAGCAAAACAGCACCTTAGGGGTACAGGAACTAGCTATAGTTAGAAATCTGCTTTTGGCTGTAAACATCAAGCCTGGCAGTAGGTGTCAGGAGTTCAGAAGAACATAAGCCGTGCCCCAGGAACTCAGCGAACATTTAGACCAAGAGATGCTTAAGCTGCCCAGAGTGAGAGTTAAATTCTGATGAGCTGCCGTGTGGGGCGTTCCTCACGAGGTTTGAGATGTTGTCTGGGCATCATCTACGGAACACATTCCTGCCGAAGGACAGAGAGGCCAGCTCTCCTAGCTTCCGAGGAGAACAGGCATGGAAACCGATAGCACAGCTTGGGCTGTTTCAGTTCCTGTTGCTAACGAAGCTCCCTGCGCAAGCAGCGGACACCTCTGAGTTTGAATCTCCCACTCCCTGCTCAGGCTCCGCTGCCGCCTGTTGCTGTCGGGTTTCCTTTCCCATGGCATTCCGTTTCGGTGGGCGGGCGGGTTGAGGCGGGAGGCGGAGCGCTGCTGGGGCCGAGCGCCCGAGGGGTGCGTGTGTGCGCGCGCGCGCGGAGGCTGTGCCGGCCGCCAGTGTTTGAGCGCCACCCAGCGGCGCGGCGCGGCGCGGCACCGGGAGCCGCCGGTTCCCGTCGGCTCTTGCTTTGGGAATGGAGTTAAAGCAGCGCGCACGTGCGCCTCCCCCCTGTAATTCTTCAACGTGATTTGAAACATTCTTTTCAGACTTATTTATCCACCGTTGTGGGTGTAGGTAAAGTTTTCAATCCCTACGACGTTGTGCTCACTCTGTATTGTGAGTGTAGTCACCTCTTGACTTCCTTGGTTTAACACAGCAGTGGGATGCATAGAGAATGTGCCATTGACTCGGTGAAGCTTCTGTGGTCTGTAGCAGCGCAAAAGGCAGTAGTGATGATATTGAATAGTGAGCAAAAGTCGCTTCCTAATAGTAAGTTGACGCCCTCTGAAATGTGTTCAGACTCTAGCTGACTTATCATGGAATCATGGAATAGTTTGGGTTGGAAGAGTCCTTTGAAACTCATCTAGTCCAACCCCCTGCGATGAACAGGGACATCTTCAACTAGATCAGGTTGTTAGCGTCAGGACAAACACATAACCATCGGAATGGTTATATGAAGTGCTTTATTAAGGCGCCGAGAACCAGGGGTACGCACCCAAATCTGGTTCTAACCCCGTCACATCGTGTTCGCAATTTATACGTTAGAAGTTTCGCAATAGGTATCGGGGATTACTTCATCAGTCCTTTACGACATCAGCCTCTCCTGAGCTTGCGCGGCCCCCTCTGGTGGTCGTCCTGATGAAGTAAGGAGTCTTCCTCACTCTGTCCTCTTTTTACCTTGTTCTTTGGACAAATCCCAACCATTATGTGGATGCAGCATTCTTTTATCTTCCCTTGGTATGTGGTTCAGGCTTAATCTTTGGTTCTGCTAAGTTGGAGTTTCTCACTATATTCTTTTCTACATTCCCTTTACTTTACAAGGTTATATTTGTTTCTATTCCTAAAGTCACCATTGTAGCGTTTAGTTATAAAGTAGCTAGGATACAAACCAGCACAATTGCAGCATTCAGTGTATGAAGCTTCTCTATTGATTTATGATTTCTAAACACAATCACCTACTGGAATAGTGTCTAAAATACAGAACAGCAAAGTTACAAAATTTTAACCTATGTACAAAGGCTTTCTTTGCAAACTGCAAACTTTTCAAATATAATCACTGCTAGAATGGTTCCTGAAAATTTCACCCTCCTCTAACAAGGTTGCACAGAACCACATCCAGCCTGGCCTTAAATATCTCCAGGGATGGTGCATCTATCACCTCTCTGGGCAGCCTGTGCAAGTATTTTACCAGCCTCCTTGTAAAGATGTTTTTCCTCACAGCCAGCCTGAATCTCTCCATGTAGAGCTACCATGAGCAGGAGTGGGGAGAGATGCCCACAATCTGTCTCTAAATCGTCCCTTAGAAAGCTGAGGGGTAAGATGTTGCTCAAAATAAGACCTGTCCGGAAATAAAATTTGTATAGACTTACCCATGATGAAATTAAACATGCCTGCTGGTTCAGGAGCAACTAAATGTTCATGAAATGGAGGTAGAATGAAATACTAGAGTGCTGAGTGTTCATTTGACAAAATAGCCAAGAATAGTAGGTGCTATTGTTGTTTTCAGCGTAGTCTGACGTGTGAAACACACTTCCTTAAAAGAAACTCCAACCATAGGCTCTTGTCTTCATGCATGAGTCAGACGCTGCAATCAGAGCTCATTGCTATTAGCTGCCTATGAAGCTATTAGTTTTCTCTTCAATTCTCACTTTAAACCATCCAAAAAAGGTGCAAGAAACCAAATTACCTTCTGAAGTTTGCAATCCACACAATGGCTCAAAAGACGTGGGACCAGTTCTGTGTTTAAAAAAATACTGAATATAATAGGGAAACTAATGCTGGAAGAATCAAGTAAGAGTACTTGTTCAAATCTGAGTGGCCCGACTAAAGACAAGGAATAAAGGTATCTACACACCCTGAAAGAGCAAGAATGACTTCCTGCATCCTCCTTTCTTCTCCTTTCAGGCCCCTTTTTTGGGAAGAAAGGGGAAAAAATCCTGTTGCTCGATTCAGAACTGTAGAATGTGCGCAGTTCCAGCAGGGAGGAAGAAGGATGGTTTTGTTTCCATCTCTCCCTGTAACATTCTGGGTTGGTTTTTTGGTTAGGTTTTTTTTTTGTTTGGTATTCCCTCCATTGAAAGAAACCCAAACGAGCAAATAGTCTGGAGTGTAAGTCTTCTGCTTAAACTGCTGATTTGACCTAAAAACTCAGGACCTTGCTGGAAAGGATTTTGTTCTGGGGTAGATCTGGTCAGTGCAACGCAGGTGGTGGTAAAAGGAAGAAGTGACTGGTTGGGTGACAAGGACAAGGCTAGGTAGCTTAAGTAGTGTGTGTAAGCAAACGACTGTCCAGGGTACGTTGTCTAGCAAACGCCTCTTCTCTAGGAAGGCCGTTTTTAGCTCTGACAGCTGACTGAGACATTAGTGAAGTTTATTACTGATTTGGCGTATGCAATTCCTGTGAGATCCGTGCAAAGTCGTGCCCTTGGGGATCTTGGATGCACAATGGAATATTTTGCTGCTGTTTCCATTTACTTTTCCTTGTCCTCAGGGTATAGCACTTCAGCACTTTTGCAAAAACACAGGACTGCAGCTTTTTGCCTCTGTAAAGTCCTTGTAAAGCAGGGACCGCAAGGAGCGTTTCCTTTCAGTTTTTAGTGGTTGGGCTTCATGGCCAGAAATGAGCGTCGTGATTGAAGTTCCTCATAGCCCCAAACCAAAACTGACTCATAGCTTGGCGAGCTAAGGCGATACCTCATCTATGGTAGCTTTGTGCGCGGGGAAAAAAGCACAACCCCAGGGCGCATGAAAGCACAAGCTTGCAGTCCCAGCCACCTCGCGAGGAGCAGAGTTACGGAGCTGCTGCAGCACATGGGAGACAAGGTCCAGTCGTGTCTGTGTCAAGGAAGAGTCCGGCAAAGAGAGATTACCTGATAGCTGCTGTGCTGTGCTACACAAATTTGATCAACTTCACGGACTGGTGCCTTGTACCAGGTGAGAGCCCATTTTCTGCTTCTGAGCAAAAAAGAAAGGTAAGTTTTCAACAGCTCTACTTATGCCATAGTCACAAATGTTTTCTAAAGTTAAGGCTGTGCTTCCCGACTTTGATCTTTCTCACTTATCTGCATTAGTCTTTTGGTCATCCTTTGAATTAAATGTGCAATTATAAATCTAGAAAGACCAATAAGTGATGGTTTATTTTCTAATGGTTAGTAGAATGCTTATAAGCATCACATCTCTTAAATACTTACGATTCATGCTTTTAAACCTTAGTCTCTTCCAAACAGACTTTAGCATCGAGAGCAACTGGTCTCTTTTTGTGTCTGGATTCTACAGAGATTTGACTAAGATGCTTCCCCTTACTGTATACTGCAACTTACCAGGCCTGCTTTGGCTCTACTAGATTAGATATGGCATTCCTTTATGTGAAGAATAGAATCCCAGAATTGTTAGGGTTGGAGAGGACCTTAAGATCATCTAGTTCCAACCCCCCTGCCATGGGCAGGGACCCCTCACACTAAACCATGGCACCCAAGGCTTTGTCCAACCTGGCTTTGAACACCGCCAGGGATGGAGCATTCACAACTTCCTTGGGCAACCCATTCGGGTGCCTCACCACCCTTAGACAGAATAGTGATGCCAGTCTCCCTGTTAAAAGGGCAAGAGCTACGTTGACTTTGTGCAAGTTTGTTTAGAGGAAGCTTCACTTCCTCATGACCTGACAGTGGTGTGATTTCTGCAATGAAGAGCGTAAAGAGGATGAAGATCCACTTCCTTAAGCGTCACCTACTAAATTTACACCTTGTTTTCTAATAAATAATATCCTTCTTCCAAAATGTGATTTTTAGGGGTTTTTTTATTATTTTATTTTAAAACCCAGCCATAAGAGCAAGGCATTGCTGCTTGTAAACTGGTGGGGAATCTGAGTTTTCCCTCCCATGGATGGGGCTTGGAGCAACCTGGTCTAGTGGAAAGTGTCCCTACCCATGGCAGGGGGTTGAAAGTGCACGAGCTTTAAGGTTCCTTCCAACCCAAACAAGTCTGGGATTCTCTGTAAACTGTGGTCTGTGTCAATTCTCAGGTTTAGCATCTCCCCTTAGCATGTACCATGCTTTCAGGGATCTGATTTGTAAATTAAGAGGAAACACTTGTTGTGAGCTTGCTATATTTTACTTCCGAGTGGCCTGGAAATCATAAAGGTTTCAAAGCTTTGGAGAAAACCCAATGGATGGATTGTTAAATGTGGAATTAATATGGAGTGACAGTATACTCACTCTTTTTTTTTCCTACTAAGACCATTCAGAAACTGAAGACTGAATATTTCTCTACATTGAGAGGCTGGTGGGTTTAGGAGTTGAAGCTTATTTTGTTTTGGATACTTCTTAACCACACACGTAAGAGGGAAGGAAACAAGTAGGAGTGCATGCTGAATGAGACTACAGGCCTGTTAGTGAGAAACTTCAGTGCAGGAGTTCTGTTGTCAAGTGACTGGGTGAATGGTAAGGGACAGGAGAGGCTGAAACTATCTTGAAGCAAGAACAGGCTTGCTGGGAGGAAGTATTAAGTTGGCTCATTCCAAGCTTTGAACTATTGTTTAGTTCCTGTACAAGCTAAGAGCTTAGAGTTTTCCAGGTGGTTTGTGAAGTGCCTACGTTGATAAGCTCAGTTTCTTGAGTGAGGTACCTTCAGGGACAGGTACCTCACTCAAGAGCAGAGGTGGGGATGGTGTCGAAGCCTTGGCTGTCCATATGGATGAGCGCATTATTGAATGTAAGTGAAGAGGGAAGTGAGGGAGAGGCTTGAGTATTTGTTAAAGAGGAAGCTGGTGGCAGTTCCGAGCTTGTGGTTTCCGGGCAGTTTTGCTCCCAGGCTTTGACAGAGTTTGCATCCATCTTCAGGCAGAAAACAAGCCGCTTGTCTGTGCAGTGGAGTGTAAAATACACTGTGGCACTGTAGAGCAGGGACCTCCCGCTAACATCCTCTGTTGTGTGCAGATTCAGCTGTAGGGAGCAAAGCAGACAGGTTACACACAAGTTGTTTCCTTAAGGAGTGGCTTCATCCTTTTAAAAATGTTTTGATTTTGACTATTTTGGCAAAACTGAAGCTGCATGAGAAAAAGTTTCTTTTTTAATTTATATGGCTCAGTATCAGAGTAGAACTATGCTTATTTACAGCAGTTTCTTCTGGTGTTTTGTTTCCAGGATTATAGTGCAGAAATGGAAGCTAGGGGAGGCAGCAGATCTGCAGCCTTGGCAGGATGTAGAGATGAAAATGACTGTTTTGTCTCACAGCATTCATGCAACCATGAGTGCCAGACCCATGGATCTTCCATCCGTTTGTTGCTTGTGTGACTCTCTTCTGAGAGACTTCTGGCTTTGGACAACTCTTGCAACCTTTCTCCACAGCTATGGAATGGTTAGAAATCAAGATGGGATTTCTGTCAGCCTTTTATCACCAGTAGAAATGATTGCTTTTAGTGATGTTTCTCTGTCATTGTCACCACTAAATGTTCCTGTGTAAATCCGGTTATCTGTATCTCATCCGATCTCTGCAAAATTGTCATGGAGATATGAACAGAATTACCCAACTGGGACCACTATGTGAATTCCAATAGTATTTCCCTGGCCATGGGCTATTTCAGCCACCCTTGGCTAATGAAGGCGGTAGCCATTTGCATCCTGACATATCCAACATGCACTAATTTGTATATTATTTATTATATGTTGAAATACTGTATATACTGAAACTCTTACCAGTTATTCTTAACGGAAGGAATTTCAATTCATCTTAACATTTGAAGGACAATAATACTGGTTTTGGATTAGCTGCATGGTGATAGCTGGCTGCAAAACTTTGCTACTGTTTTGTTCCACTTGTGTCAATTAAGCTTTGAACTGGAAGTTGTTTCCGTGCTTCTGTACTCATGGTACAAAAGAAACAGAACAGCTGTAACTGAAACGGTGGCTCAAGTGACTCTTGTAAGACTTCTGGAGTGGAAGATTGTGACTTTTATCTCTAGGGGTAAGGATTTTTAATTCTCTGTGTATCTGTACTTGTGGTAGAGTCATGGTTTACATCTGTGTGCAGCAGCTCTTGCAAGGCCTGTTCTTGAAATAAATCTCTGAGTTGGCAAATGAGGGGAATAACAAGGAATGAGCAGGGTCATTGAGTGTTTGTTGCAGGGATCCTGTTAGACATACAGAAATACTTCAAGCTCAGTGATGGGGATACAGGTCTGCTGCAAACAGGTAATAAAATCTCTTCAGTTTGGATAGTTTGCTTTGCCTTGCATCTACGCGGCCTGTTCCTAAACCGCAGGCTACTTACTTATTTCTTCTAGGTCCTACTTGCATGTGGTGCTGCTCACTTCCACTTGTGGGCAGGCTGACTCTAATGCAAGCCTGAATGTCTTTGGTTCAGGGAAGACTGGAGTTGTGTGCTTCAGGAATCCCACACTGTGTGAAATTGTTAAAGATGAAGCAATTTCTCAAGAAATACAGAACTTGAGCAATTCCCACATGTTTTATTTTTGTATATATATATATATATATATATTTTAATCTACATTCCTCTTTTTCTAAATATCGATCTACCTACTAGTTCTACAAACTCAGCCTTTAACCTCTGCCCCCCAAATAACCTGAGTTTGCTTGAAGCGTGAGGAGTACGTAGAAGGAAAATAATTTGACCCATGTTGTCTTTGATCCTTCTTGGATTTCCAGTCTTCACCCTGTGTAACATGCTGGCTGCCCCCGTCTTTGGGTACCTTGGTGACCGGTACGGTAGGAAAATCGTCCTTGGAGCTGGCATTTTCTTCTGCTCTGGTGTCACATGAAGCAGTTCCTTCATCAGTGAATTGGTAAGTTGCTTTTGTAGTCCTATGAAAATAATCTGCGTATGTCTTGCAGGAGTCACTAGTCTTTATCTAATTGCATTTGGAAAAGCTATCGATGAGCACTTGCTCCCCAAGCCTGGATTAAATGGACTTTGTGCAGGAAAGCTTAATGGGATGCTGGAGTCCAGCCTAGGCAATGGAGAAGCCCCCCGTTACTGTTGCGGTTGATGGGATCTTAGTTTTGTCCTGAATGTTTGTTGACCATGACCTTCCAGTGTTGCAGCTTGTTCAGCAAGCTTGTGTTCTATTGACCATATCCTGTCATTCCCTCTGGGTGTCCGTCTAAGGAATCACTACAGTGCAGAAAGGAGAAAGGACAGCAGTGGGATGCTGTCCCAGTGCTGTGGGAAGAAGCAGAAGCAGGTGCGAGTGGAGGGAATGCAGATATGCAAAAGGCAGTTAATTCTTGTTTCCTCTGGTACATTTCATTCACTAAATTGCATCTCTCTAACAGCAAACGTTCTTTCTCGCACGGGCGATCTTGGCCTGTGATGTGTCTTTTCCCTGCAGCATTACTGGATATTCTTTCTTTCACAAGGATTAGTTGGCATTGGCATGGCCAGTTATTCCCCAATAGCACCTACCATCATTGCAGACCTGTTTGAGGAAGGAAAAAGGACCGCGATGCTGTCTGTCTTCTACCTCTTCCTTCCAGTGGGAAGGTTGGTTTTCTTGCTAGTAACTGACCTGCCTTTTGGAATTCCGTCTGACCACACCAGGCATTCGATATGCCCTGAGCCTTGATCAGATCTATTTTGATGTATGTCTGGATTGGCTCTTGCAAAAGCATTTGTCCCTTGCTTAACATGTTGAAATAGAGCTGGTTCGGCTTATTTCTGTAGTTACCTTGAAGAAAAATCAGCTTTGTTTTCCCCTCAGCATTTGTTAGAGAGAATCTGAACTCCGAAAACCTTTGGGCTTGGAATAAACGATTGAATCAACTCCAAAAGAAATGTGTGCCTGGGGGTAGGTAATTTATTTCTGGCTTTTGGAAGGCAAAAGCTTTTGGATATTTGCTTACTTGACAAATTTGTCAAGAACCCCCCCATTAAATCCTCCCAAAGAAGAACTGGCCCTTCCCTCTCCTCTTTCAGTTAAATTGACAGTGTCTGATGAAGAGGAGAAGGGTTTTTCTGTGCCTTGGACACATACTCTTTATTAAAGCAGGCAGCCAAGTCTGAGCCCAGAAAGCAGATTAAAGCTAAAGGAATTCCTGCAGGGTTTTATTCATGTGGCTGGGACAGAAAAGAGCCAACTTTTCATTCACTTTTCTTTCTTCACATGTTTTACTCCAGAATCAGAGGGAGCGGTCGTGTATCTGTATGATGCAGAGGGAGGTCTTTTTTCCTCTAAAGACACCATACATCACCAAAGCCACTCTTCTTTACAAAAATGACCTACAAACCGCAAGTTACATTCATTTCTGAGCATGGCTGCATTCTCCAATCCGTAATTCTAATGCTGAATTTGAAGTTCTGTAGACTTTTCACTCCACGGGTACCCTTGCTCTAACCAGCCTTGCTCGTGTCTACAGATAACTCCTTGCCTGGGAGGTCTGGCACCGGTTCTTCTGCTTCTGCTGGTCCCTCACAGGACCCAGAGAAGGACAGCAGCACACAGAGCACTGAGCATCTCTGGCACAATACAAGCAGCAGCTGAGAAGCCAAGGAGTACACAGAACTGCCAGGACTACTTGGTGTCACGGTGTCATCTCACTTGCCGAGAAGTAAGTGATTTTAGCAACCAAGGTCCCCTCTGTCGAGGAATGGACTCAGTCGGAGATCAGTGTGATCAGACAAAAGCCATTTATTATAGAAAACTAACTCTTTATATACTATTGCTTAATGTAGCTTACAGTAACTTGGCACATTGTGATTGGATACATATCTTTAAGGCCCTTAACAACTAATGCAGAATTGGTTAAGCACAGGTGTGAGAACCTGACCTTCAAAGCTTGCCCACAGTCCACAATTCAGCAACTCGGTAAATTCCAGCTCCTTCTTACAATACAATAAAACAATGCAGAATCTCAGCCCGCTAATAAGCAAATGTTATTCTGATGACTTTTGCACCTCTTTCTGCTAAAGACAAGTTCAGCATCAGTGAAAGAACTTTTCTGTCTTTGCATAGGATGTACAGCTGGGAGCTTGGAAGATGCTGGTGTGTGAAAGCTGTGTGGAAGAGAAGGCAGTGGGACAAGTGGTCTCCAAGGCCTCAGAAGCACAGAGCCTCTTCCCTGCTAAACTTTGCAGCTTCTTGGGAAAGTTTGTCCTGCCAGGTCAGAAATGGTCCCTGTCCAGATGCCTAAACCCAGCGCGATGAGATCATGGAGAGAAGGCTGCTGCTGGAACTGACCTGCCATTGGTATTTTGGGAAGAGGAAACCGAGCCCAGGGCCAGGACGCTTTCTGATTTCTAAAAGCTCTTTCCAAAAGGGGCAGCGTACAGCTTGTTATTTGGGACCGTGGAGTCCAGTTAACATTCCCAAATGCTCAGGTGACTTAGGAACACGTGTCGTTTGCTGCATGCCACTTGATCCAGGACTTGTCCGTGTCCTGCTCCATCATGAACTTCTCTGTTATTTGTGCCACTGCAGAGCATCAGACTTTGATCTCTGCCTCTCCTGCGGCGAGATCTGATGGATGCCCTGCAAGATGCTGAATTTCTCATCATGGCCACCGCTGCAGAAGCCTCCCAGCTTAGCGAGTCTCCTTGAACTTCGGAAGGTCTTGCACAGCCCTTGTTCTTATTAGGTTGGTTTTAATGCCCTGCCTTCTGCCCCAGAGTGTGCTGGGAGTCCACTATGACCCCCTGGCCCAGGGAGCCGTACGCGGATGCAACAGGAGCCATTCGTCTGTGCTCTCAGGAGATGCTTCCTTTTCGGCATCTTTCACGGTGTCCTCAGTGGGGCTTTTCTGCTGTCCTGTCCTTGGCCCAAAGTTAAGGCATTTCAGAATGTCTGAGCTCAGGCAGCGTCTGGGTCATGGGTACAAGACAGTTTAAATCCCCTGGAAACTTCCTAACTGGATCTGCAGCTGCATAGGGGAGTTGAGCCATGCAGGGTGAGGGGCAGCTGTTGGGGAGAAGGCAGGGTTCTCTAACTGAGGTGTCTGTTGGTGTGATGTCCTTCACCAGCTCTAACTTGTGCCTTTTTCTCTTGTTTTCTCTTTTTCGCACTCAGTTGAATCCAGGTGGGTCTGTTGAGCAGAGCAACTCCTCACCAACTCCTGCTGCTCTACCACCCTCCTGCCTTGAGCCTGGGCGGGCAGTGTCCAGAGCAGGCATTGCTGGCTGTTCTGAGATGCAGTCCTGTAGCTGGTCAGAGTGAAGAGAAGAGAGGCATCTTCTTCAGAGGAAAAGAGCTCTTCAAAACACGTGGGTCCAGTAAGAGAAGTTAATAAGAGATTTGTTGTTCTGTGAAGATTGCCTGTGCAGTGCCCACAGAGACTGCCAATTCAGGAGAAGCCCTCTGCAATAAGCTGACTCTAGAGTGTTTTCACAGGGGAAAAATGCACGTTGAAGAGAGAGAAAACTCTTCAGTGGGTCTGTGAGCTGTGATCTCTGCTGAGAGCGCGGCCGTGGGTGCCCACCCAGTGTGGGCAGTGGCTCTGAACACAGCGTCATGGCACTGGGGTGCGTGAGGCCTCAGCTCTAGGACACAGCTACCTCCACAGTAGCGCGTCCTGCCCCTGGCAGCCCTCAGGGCACCAGGTGCCTGGGAATATTTTAAATTAGAACTTATATTCTGGCTGTAAGTTTGCTGAAGGGCTTTTCCCAGCAAAGCCGCGGCCCTGGAGGAAGAGATCCCTTGTCCTCCACACGCTGGTATTTCTCTGGTCCAAAGGAGGTTGTGTCAACTCCTTCACTTCCTGCACGGAGAATCTGCACTTCCCTGTTCCCGTGAATCCTCTTTGCTGTCTCTGGGCTGAGGAGTGAGTTCTTTGTTCTGTCAACCTGTGAATATGCAGCTGTGCCTAGGAGCATCCCACACTGCCTCAGTCCTGTTTGGCACCAGGATTCCCGTGCAGGGAGGAGCGATACCCTGAAGGGGTCCATACCTCTGCCTGTGGAGCCAGCGGGCTGCTGGAAGCTGCTCCTGTGGTTGCTGCTCCCTGACTGCACACTGGCTGGGGACTCCGCCTGATTTCGTTCTTTATTATTACTCTCATTTCTTTATTTATTTGCTTGGTTGGTGTCTGCCTTGGTCACAGTTTTCTTTGGCTGTTTCAGTGGGCTGCTCCCGACTTGGAGCATTTAGAAAGCAGAGCTGGGATGGAGAGATGGCAGCTATTTTCATTTGAGATGGTGTGTTCTCCGAGTTCAGGCACATCCCTTTCTAAGCCACAGAGAGCTTTGTACTACAGGGTTTCTGTTCTTGTCAGCGTTACTTTCTTTGCATATTTCAGTGGGGTACTTGTTTTGAGAAGGACAGTTCCCTGCGGTACGTGAATGATGCCAGCAGAGCGTCCAGAGTGTTGGTGATACGGTACGTTTTTATTTAATATCACATTGTATTATAATCACGTCTATTTTCACAAAACTACATTTTCCTTAAAAAAGCAAAAGATGCAGTGATGCTAATTCGGAGGGGTGGGGGGACGAGAAACATGGGAAAATGATACCGGTCACTTGCACCTTGAAGGTGCTCCACAGCACTTTGTTTTCCTGTGCTGCTGGGGGGAGCTGCCTTCTCTGGGAGTCCCAGAAGCTGCCTCTTGTTTCCCCAGTGAGGCCAAAGCCCCTGTGAGTGTGCCCGTGCCAGGCGGAGGGGCCCCTGCTGCTGTGGAGCCGTCCCCAGCACCTCTGGGCAGGTGGCAGCCTGCTGCAGGCAGCATCGGAGACCCGGAGGAGCCCGGCTGGGAAGGGAGAGGGGCTGCAGCCCCCTCAGGAGCAGCACGGGACTGTGCCAAACCCCAGCCACCCAGGACACCCCATCCCTGGCACTGTTCCCCTCCTCACCTTCAGCGTTCAGCAGCTTGCGGCCTCTGCGCATGCCTATCAGGAAGAGGCTATTGGCCCGGGTGGACTTCCCCAGCCCAGACTTATCTGGGGACCGAGGGAGCAGGGGAAACCAGGGGTGGCAGTGCCAGCCCGAGGTGGCATCACCCGACTTGGCCAAATGAGCCAATAGGTTGCAGAAGCCACAAACACACACCTAATGATGGCGGGGATGGGAGAAGAAGGGGGACACAGCCATCACTGTGGGGACAGCCCAGGTGCACCGTCAGGGGAAGGATCCCCTGAACTATTTCAGGTGACTGAAAGGAAAAGGTCATGCAAGGGCAGGAGCTCTGGCATGTGCAGCCTGCGGCTGCCCCATCCTGCCTGCGCCTTGCCCCCCCAGCTTCCCCACCTACCTTCTCCCAGCCATACGGAGGATGCCGCTGCCACCCCTGAGCTTGGGGAGCACCCTAGGTGTTTCGTTCAGCCCATCCACCTCTGCTCAAGAGCGTAAAGACCCCTCTGGTTGCCGTTGCCAAGGCACTTCTCTGTCCTTGACCTTCTGTAAACTGAGTGCTGCAGCACCATGGGGAGCATCTGCAGTCAGAGGGGATGCTTAGTGATGGGTCAAGCAAAGGGTGCTGGACAGTGGCACCTGTGCCCCGGCCCACGAATCAAACACAGAGAAGGCAGATGTGAACATAGTCTGTTTATTGTAAGTGGGGGACATAAAAACAGGGGGTGGGGGATGTAGTAGGGGGGGGTGGAAGTTGTATATTGACAGTAAAAAAATACGCTAAAATGATAGTAAAATTATGGTAAAAATACTAGTTTACTAGTGTTAACAACAGAACAGCAGTATAACAACCAGAAGCTACAATAAACCAACAAAACAAGTACAGTATAAGAACAAAACAACAACAGTATAACAAGAATATTACAACAGCCATAGACCAAACATAGAACAATAAAAATCTTCAGTAAACATCATAGACGCCGACGTTTTGCCTCTGGTGGCCTAAAAGGCCACTTGGCATCTCTGCGGTCCTCCTCCTTCGGGAAGTGAAAAAACCAAAGAGAACAGGTTTAGTCCCACCCATGTACATCGCAATTTAGAAGGAAGCAGGTGCTGTAACAGCTCAAATATCAAAACAAAGTGTGATTTCCTTAAAGAAGGTTTCAATATTTGTGGGGTTTTGGCTAATTTAGACTGCAGCCAACACACACAATTACAGGGCTCAGGGCGTAAAAGACCCAGCAGCGAAGGCCTCCTGGGGGTGGTGAGGACCCCACGGGCAGGGGGGAGCAGCTCTCGGGTGACCCCTGGCTCCAGCAGCCTCTGCCCCACTCCCACTGCACAGCACCAGGGGAGACAGCACCGCAGGTCCTGGGAGCTGGTAAATCCCAAACAGGTGGGGATGAGCCACAACTGAAAAGCAATGGGGATTTGGGGAGGGGGAGGACCCCAGTCTGCTCGGGAGTCCCCCAGTGGCTCCAGAGCACCCCAACATGGGCAAGGGGATAAGAAGGGAGGGGAGAGACTGCCAGGGCTGGAGCAAAAGTTTACACCTTAGGAAACGTGGCAAAAGAAAGCCAGGACGGAAAGGCTGCACAGACGCACAGAGGTTCATCAGCCCCGGCTGGGGAGCTCTTCCAGTAGGAAGAGTTCCCCCTGTCCCACCCCAGGCGCTGCCACCCAGCACGGCTTCTTGCTGGCAGCAGAAACGGGGCCTGGCCCCATCACTCTGGTCCCGCCTCGGGGCTGCTCTGGACCGCAGCCCGCACAGGTGGGGGCCAGCAGCACTGGCCATTACTTATTGCAGAAATGATGGATCCGTGCCTTGTGCCGCTTGCAGGCTCCGTCCTTGGATCTTGCCCGGCTGGAAGAGGTGGACGAACCTGGAAGCACAACTGTTGCTCAGGTCTCTGCAGCCGCACTCTGAGCTGGCACCGGGGCTACCCCCATCCCTATCCCGGGGGGAATGGAAGGTTTTGCATCCCTGGAGGCCAGTAGCTACCACCCGAGCCGGCCCTTCCGCCATCCCCTAGCCCAAGGGGACACCACCACCCATCAGCTCCTCAAGCCTGAAGCACCAACTGCGTCCATACCAGAGGAAGCGGGGTCTCGTCCGAGGCCTGATGGGCGCTGGCCCCAGAAGGGCGCAGGAGTCCCTGGAAAGCAGCACACCACTGTGAGCCGGGGTCGGCAAAGGAGGAAGAGCCTGGCTTTTAGGGAGTTGGCAGCAGCCGCAGGAGCCGATGCATCCAGTGCATCCAGAGGGGGCAAGGAGCAGCATTTCAGATTGCCCTCCACCCGCCAGGGCTGGGGACTGGGGCAGCGAGTGACGGAGGCACCTTCCCTTCCTTCGCACGGCAAGGCTCTGCACAGCCCCAGCACCAGCCCCTCAGGGCTGCTGAGCCCAGGCAGCTCAGCCAGGTGCGGCAGGAAAGCTGCTGCCTAAATCAAGCCCTGCCCTTCACCCCTGCAGAAGCCCTGTCCACCCCGACTCACCTGGCAAGACGGGCGCGCTCCTGCTTCTGGACTGGGTGGTGTCAGGAAAGCCGGTGGTGGTGGAAGCCGCTTGCCCAGAAACGACTGATGCTGTGGTCGTGGATGCTGCCTGTGTGTGGCTGGTGCCTGAGCAGCCCTGGGTGATGGCTGCTGGGAGGGAGCAAGAAATCAGGACCCGCAACTTGCCGCACGGGACTACCCCTTAGCAGAGCCTCCCAGCTTGAACAGCTCACAGCTCCGGCCCTGGGCAACCTCGCCCATCAACCACCCTGGGGACTGCGGGACACGAGGACTCCGTCCCGAGTCTTCACAAGTCTCGAAGAGCATCAGACCCGAGGACCAGGCAGCACTGGCCCAGGAGCTTCCTCGGCCTGCGCTGCACCCTGCCAGCCCAGGCCGTGGCTTTCTCCTCCTTGCCGTGCCCTTCGCATTCCCAGTCTGCCCTTACCAGCCTTAGGTCCCAAGAGCTGTTGGGAGCGCTGCCACGCTGGCCACAAGAGATCCGTGGGGAAGCTCTCACAAGAGCCTGCTGGGGCTCCACGGGCCGGCGGCCCCTTCCCACCTCCACAGACGCTCCTTGCACGCTGCCCACCCGAACCACAAACCACACAAACTGCCACACGGGCCCACATCTCGCACTGTGCCACGGGACCCTCTCCGCGATGGGCACACGGGGTTTCCTCTCCCTTTCGGCTGAGGAAGTGTTGCCATGAGTTCCGCCTGGAATGTGAGCAGGCCCAAGCCAGGGGCCCATCCAAGCCCGGCACAGAGCTGGGCCCCACCTACACTCACCTTCCTCGGTCTGCACGGCCTTGTTGGCTCTTCCTGGAGCACGGTCTTCCGGTCGCAACAATTCCCATTCCCTGTGCAAGTGGGAGAGAGCCAGTTAGGGTCAGCCCCAGGCTGGGACAGGACATGCCAGTGCCACAGGGCAACGCCACCGCTGCAGCAGTCTGAGCCCTTCGAGCTCCAACCCGGCCTGCGGGCAGGGCAGGGATGGTGCAGGTCAGCGCTGCCGCCAGCGCCGCAGGGGCACAAGGCAGCAGGGATGCTGATGGACACAACAAGGGAGCTTCCCCACCACTGGGTGACCCAGCAGCCATGTCTCACGGGCCTGGAATGTCCCAGCTCCGGTGGAGAGCAGGCCTTGGGCACCGGCTCAGCTGGGAAAGCGACTGCTCTCTTCCTGGCCGGCACTGACAAGCAGGCACCGGCTGGATGAGCAGTACGTTACCTTCGTGTCCAAAGTGGCACCTCGCAGCAGGATCCTGGGCCAGACTGCGGGGACTCCCTCACGCACATCCTCTTCTATTGGCATGTGGAAAGAGACCAGGAGTAACTCATTTGGTTCAGGGGAGCACAGCCTCCCTTTCTCCTGCTCATCACAGAGTAAATCCCATCTCCCAGGTGCTGGCTACTGAGCCCACAGCCTCTCTTGCTTCAACACTGCTCAACTTACCTCTGCGGTGTCTGTGGAGGGCAAAGTCTGAGCACCTCAACCTGAATCCGCTCTGGGAGCAAGCAGCCTCCAGGCTCTTTACTGGCCGAGGCAATGGGGAGGGAGGGAGGGAGGGAGGGAGGACGCTGCTGGCCCAGCCAGAGTAAACCCTTCCCTACTGACCCACCCGGGATAAAACCTTTCACTGCACAGCTGCAGAGCTCCATCAGCCACGACTACGTCCCACTCGCACATCTGCAAGCCCAGCCCAAGATGTGAGCAGTGTTTTACTACAGCTCAGCAGCTGCTGAGGAGACCTGTGTCAAAGTGGGAACACAGGGCTCCCACACGCGCTGCTGCCTCCAGCTGAAAAGGTGCCAGCACAGCAAAGAGATTTTCTCTCATCATCTGTCCCAGCGTACCGGTGGGGGAACGGTCTCAGGGCTCCGGTCCTGCGGCAGCGGGTCCTGCTGGCGCACGGACTGCGGCGGGGCTCTGCTGGCAGACAACAGTTGGAGCCGCTGTTAGTGGCAGGAAGATCCGATCCCATCCTCCCCCCAAGCTCACCCGAGTCAGCAGCGGCGGGACGGGTGCCCTCAGCATGGACGGCGCCTGCAGTCACGCCACTGTAGAGGCCGTTTTGCCGTACGGGCGACATAAGACAGGAGCGATGCAGGCTGGCAGGATCTCATCACACCCCAGGACCCCCTGTGCCCAACAGCCATCCCTGCAGCACCACGCAGGCCAGCACCAAGGGAAGCGATATGGGCCTGGCACCGCCATCACAGTGCCATCCACGTCTGCACCCAACCGTGCCCTCTGACGCCTGCATCCCTGACAACCTATGTCCCTGTGCCAGCTGTCTCCGTATCCCACCCACGTCCCTCTGCCACCCTCATCCCTGACAACCTGCGTCTCCCTGCCACCTGCGCCTGTATTCCACCCGTGTCCCTCTGCCACCCTCATCCCTGACAACCTGCGTCTCCCTGCCACCTGTGCCTGTATTCCACCCGTGTCCCTCTGCTACCCTCATCCCTGACAACCTGTGTCCCTGTGCCACCCATGTCCCTGAGAAGGAGTGTCCTACTGCCACCCGTGTCCTTATCCCACCTGTTTACCAGGGCCACCCGTGTCCTTATCCCACCCACATCCTACTCCCGTGCTCACCCGAGGCAGTTGCCGCGGGGAGGGGTGCTCAGACCTCGGCCGATCACAGTGGCCGGTCCGCCGTTACTGGCCCTTTTCCTCGTCAGGCGCCAAGCAACCTGGTCCCGAGTGGCTGGGAAGCGGGCGATCAGGCTGCGCCTGGGCCTGTACGAGGGCAGCCGCAGTCGGGGAGGGCGCTGGGGGAGCAGGAATCGCGCTGGAGAGCGCCGGGCCGGAGGGCGCCTGGCGGGCGAGCGGGACCGCAGCGCACAGCAGGCACCCCCCGCACTCAGCGCCGCTGCAAGCAGCAATCCCTGCAGCAGGCAGGCGACCGCCACCGACAGCGCCACTGCCAGCGCCGACGGCCAGCAACAAGGGCAGCGCCACGGGCCCGGCAGCGCCATCGCTCTCGATCGCTCTGCAGCAACGGCCACCGGCCCGGAGCGCGCTGCGGGAGCCGCGCGGCGTTACCTCGGCAGCCGCCGCCTTCTAGAGCTCGCGGCCCTGCTCCACCGGCCCCGCCGTTCCACCCGCCTCCTACTGACAGCCCTGTGCCACCCCAAATTAGCCTGCGTGACCCAAGTGGTTGGTGGCTCTGTGTAAGAAGCAGCTATTTGGCCATAGACAGAGCAGAATCCAAACAGCTCTGGGGGTACCACGCTTTTAGTATTACTGTTGGGGTGATCCAGAGCAGAGTTTCTGTCTCTCCACTGTCTTTTGCACCACGTTTGTGCAGTCTTGCCCTCAAATTGCAACTGCTCAAAGGAGAGGCAAAGTGGAGGAAAACTAGTGAAATAAGAAGAAGAAACAGTAATAATAATAATAACTGTTGTTCAACCACGCAGCTGAGTTTGAACAAGGGAAGCAAGTACCCACAAGCAGAGGGTGCTGGAAAACTACACCCTGTGCCCTGGCCCAGGAATCAAACACAGGGAAGACAGATGTGAACACAGGCTGTTTATTTTAAGTGTTATTATTTAATTGTTATATATATTATTATTTAATTGTTATTTTTAAGTTTTGCCCTTGGTGGTGCAAAAGGCCACTTGGCCTCAGCATCCCGGGAAGCAAGGTAGTACAACATTCACACCCAACTGCCTTCACAAGAAGCGTTCACAGTCACATCCTACCTTCTGTCTTTAAACAAACTGGCATTCAGCCCTGTGCAGTGTTCCCAAGGGTGTTTCCACAGCCGTGTGCACCTCACCTGTTAGATGAATTGCATGTCTCTTGGAGGCACGGTGACACAGTGCCCTGGACAAGCTGAGCCCTGTAAACAAACAGCGGTACCCACATTCCCACAGCTCCAGTAACAAAGGCCATGGCAGTCAGACCCAGTGAGGACCAGACAAAACTCCAGCTGAGAGGCAAAGAAGGAAATGAGAGATACTAGAAGTAGCAGGGTGTGACGAATAGGGCAGCCTACCTCATTTAGACTTCTTATAATCAAAATGCACTCCCTTGAAGATATGAACTTTGATGAGGCTTTATCTATGAACAGGGAAATCCTAATTAGTGTGAAGACTACCACCCACTGATTTCATGTTAAATTCCACTCCTGTTACCTGCAGATTTCATTGCCAGCTTTTGCTAAAACAATTGCTGTGAAATTTTGGATAGGAGAACTACGACAGCTGAGAGTGGGCAAAAAAGGTAGCAGATGAGTAGCTAAATGGAAGCGTTCTCTGGGCAAGTCTAAATGCCCCAAGATGGTTTTGTCTGTGTAACCGATACAAATGAGAGTAACATCTGGGTTTTCCGAACTGTTCAGATGCAGCAGCTGAAGCACTCCTTAACTCTGCCCGAGTCTAAAACCCAACTCTCAGTCTGCACAGCGAGTTAGCAGACAAAAGTTCTCCTTTTTCAAAACTGTACTTAGTTAGTTACTGTTACTTAGTAGAAAATAAAGCTGGATTTCAACAGGAGCACCCTCCCATCGTAACTCTGCCTCCTTCCCCCTCAAAAGAGGAGAATAACAGACACAAAGAAGTTTTTGATCTCCTGTGTAGCATTCCTGTAAAAGCGTTTATGGTGTTTCAAGCAACTTGTACACAACATGCGACACAAAGGAGCTGGGTGGGATGTGATGACCATATTCCCAAAAAGGGAATGGTCATTCTTCAGGGGAGGGCACCCTGGCTGCTAAAATCACTTACTTCTTGGCAAGTGAGATGACATCGTGACACCAAGTAGTCCTGGCAGTTCTGTGTACTCCTGGCTTCTCAGCTGCTGCTTGTATTGTGCCAGAGATGCTCAGTGCTCTGTGTGCTGCTGTCCTTCTCTGGGTCCTGTGAGGGACCAGCAGAAGCAGAAGAACCGGTGCCAGACCTCCCAGGCAAGGAGTTATCTGTAGACACAAGCAAGGCTGGTTAGAGCAAGGGTACCCGTGGAGTGAAAAGTCTACAGAACTTCAAATTCAGCATTAGAATTACGGATTGGAGAATGCAGCCATGCTCAGAAATGAATGTAACTTGCGGTTTGTAGGTCATTTTTGTAAAGAAGAGTGGCTTTGGTGATGTATGGTGACTTCAGAGGAAAAAAGACCTATTAGATCCTCCCTCTGCATCATACAGATACACGACCGCTCCCTCTGATTCTGGAGTAAAACATGTGAAGAAAGAAAAGTGAACTGTAATATTCCAGCTACAAATGCAAGAATCATGCAAGTCATGCAGACATCAGCGTTACCTGCGTAACTTCAGACTCCTATTCCAGCAAACATTCTTCCCCCCTCATCGTGTACATGCTAGTTAATTTTATAGAGAACTTGGGAGGATCTGACAGGGTACTTCCAAAGCACTTGGTGTTCTCTGTGGAGAAACATCATGATGACGTGACAAGAACAGAAGATACCTTCACATTCCTCTATTTCAGGAGGTCTTGATGCATCCAAGTGTCTCCTCAGGTAAGAAGCACATCAGCGCCTGCCCTGGCTGCTCTACAGTTTAACCTGTGCCTCTTCCATTCTGCAAGAACTAGGCTAAAATCTTTCCCTTGTCCTGCAGGAACAAGGGAAAACACCAAACTCATGATCAAGTCCTCTAAAACACCAAGTTCATGACCAGTCAGGCAGTAGAAGGTCCTTCCACTGTTCACCTTTGGCATGACGAACATAAGTAATCCCAAGCCCAGGGATGGGTCTGATTTTACAGTGAATGGCACAGCCGCCCGAGTGACAGTGAGGAACTCACCCTGAAGGCCCACTGCCAGTCACGACAGACCTGCCATGCCAGCTGCCAGGACATAGCCAAGACAACTGTAAGCAACAAAAAGGAATAATCAGTAGGCACCAAGGAATTCTTGCTGCCCAAAATGACATCTTGCCAGCTAAGGAGAGCACAGAGAACCCAGATCAGACAACCCATAAAGCAATTTATTATTGGCTCTTTTCTGTCCTAGCCACATGAATAAAACCCTGCAGGAACTCCTTTAGTTTTAATCTGTCTTCTGGGCTCAGACTTGGCTGCCTGCTTTAATAAAGAGTATGTGTCCAAGGCACAGAAAAACCCTTCTCCTCTTCATCAGACACTGTCAATTTGACTGAAAGAGGAGAGGGAAGGGCCAGTTCTTCTTTGGGAGGATTTAATGGGGGGTTCTTGACAAATTTGTCAAGTAAGCAAATATCCAAAAGCTTTTGCCTTCCAAAAGCCAGAAATAAATTACCTACCCCCAGGCACATATTTCTTTTGGAGTTGATTCAATCGTTTATTCCAAGCCCAAAGGTTTTCGGAGTTCAGATTCTCTCTAACAAATGCTGAGGGGAAAAAAAAGCTGATTTTTCTTCAAGGTAACTACAGACATAAGCCTAACCAGCCCTATTTCAACATGCTAAGCAAGGGACAAATGCTTTTGCAAGAGCCAATCCAGACATACATCAAAATAGATCTGATCAAGGCTCAGGGCATATCGAATGCCTGGTGTGGTCAGACGGAATTTCAAAAGGCAGGTCAATTATTAGCAAGAAAACCAACCTTCCCACTGGAAGGAAGAGGAAGAAGACAGACAGCATCGTGGTCCTTTTTCATTCGCAGGAGCCAATGCATCCAGTGCATCCAGAGGGGGCAAGGAACGGCATCTCAGATTCCCCTCCACCCCCCAGGGCTGGGGACTGGGGCAGCGAGTGATGGAGGCACCTTTCCTTTGGTGATGACCAGGGCTGGTTTTCTTTTAGTGTCCTGAAAGTGCAGAGAAATTCAATTCAGAAGATCTTTAGAACTATGCATATTGAGGCATAAATTGTTCAAATAGCCAAACTATCCTGTATTAAACCCGTCTCTCCTAACAGGTCAATCTCCCCAAAACACATAGAAAGAGATAGTCATTACTTTGCTTGCAAAACTGACTGGTGAAGGCTAACAATCTGATATGGATGTAATGCTGAAAAGATAAACAATAAAGCAGTGAAAAGAACACAAGCGGATCAGCCTACAAGGCAAGACAAAACTGGATGCTGAGAAGACAGACACTGAGTAAAGGGCTCCCCATTGAGAGAAACTGGCTCTCCCCATCACTTTGAGGTGGGTTTCTCAGCTTGTATCTGTGCTGCATATAGACAGGCTCTCAGGCGTTGAGATTTTCATGACAAGGATAAAGTGACTACTTATAAAAGGACAAGTAAAACTTCCCTCTAAAATATAAACGAGATGAAATTAGGTCTTGTGGAAAGATGTTAGCAAAGAGTTGAACAACCTCCAAAGCAGTTCAGCTCTGCAATAGCTTTGCAGACCTCAGAATTAAATCTCTATGAATTTTGATACCCAGATTTCTGTGACTGACTTTTTAATAGAACACAGGTTACCTTCTGATAATTTATTAAAGGAAACAGACATTGAAATGTATGTGAAATATCTAAAAGTTAGACAACCAACCTATAGCTAGTGTCACTGGGATGGATGGGGTAGGTATCCATGGGAACATTCTCCATTGAAACGTCTGTCAACAAGAGAGACTTCCTGTGCTTTAGGCTGCAGCGACTTCAAACTTCCTCAGACACTGGCAGCAAAGCTAAAAAGCCAAAGAGAGTCAATGTAAGTTTTGCAGAGAGGCAACGCTGAAGGTAAGCAACATTCCACCCACTTCCAACTCCTCCTGTGTGCATTGCAGTGCGGAGTGGTTATGTCCCAGTGGTCGTCTTTGTTCTGATTCAAAGCAGGCCATTTAAAAAGAATGCTAATCCCCATCCAGTCACAATTACATGACTTAAACACTTGCCCTCACATGGTCACAGTTTCTGTTTGTAGATCACTAGGAACTGGCACACTGTAAGGCACACACTGCAAGGCTTAAATCAAGAAACCTTCAGCCTCCCCGAAGCATTTCCATTGCTGCACAGCAGCTCCCCTGTGGGCAAAGCCTTCAGCCCCCCAAACGCTGTCTCTGATGCACCCCAGCCTGGCCCAGCCCCTCGTCCACCCCCAGTTACAAGTGTCCTTCACGCTGGTACAATTTTATCAACCTAAACCCATAAGAATTCCCACAAGAATCCATTCGTTTTCAGTCAGCACAAACTGAGAACAACGCTGGTTTGTCTGCTTTTACCTGCCAGGTAAGCCACGCACTGGGTGTTCACCTCAAACTTGTCACAGTTCCTGTGCTTGTTAACCAGAGCTAGTAGTGTGTGTAAAACCCTCACAGTTCTTGCTACAGTGGTAGGAGAAGGGTGCCTGTACCCTAACAAGTGGGGTTAAAAACCGAATACTGTATTTAATGGTCAAGGCATATTTACGAAGCATTAGTATGTTCATTAGCAAGTTCTCAGGACACTTCACACGAAGGGTAAGGAAGCACAACTCTAACAGAAGATGCAAGATGTGTTCTTACCCTTCAGGAGGTATCCCGCTACTGCAAAGTTGAAGTTGAAATTCAACCCAACAAAATGGTCCATCTGCTTGCAGTGCCACTCGAGGGGTCTCCTGATCTCCATGAACACCTCTTCCGGGCTCTGACCAGGAAAAAGAAAACCCAAGAGCTGCTCATGATAGCTCAAGGTGTTCTTTTGACAAGTGACAGAGTAATTTTAAGAGCTTACACTGAAATACCAAGCACACCTTTGAACACAACACACCTGTACATTTCTGTTCCAGTTCAGAACGCAGTTACGTACATCGCAGTTTTACTCTTGGTAGTACCCAAGTGGAACAATTCCTAATGCAAATTGCTTCCCCAGTGTCCAGCAGGACGAGAGTTGTGGTTTTTTCCTGTATCAACAGATGTAAGTGCTCACACAAACCCAGTGTCAGTCAGAGCTGGTCGCTAACAGCTCACCTTGCCGTTGAATATTCGAAGGCTGTCCAGGGTGTGCAGATTCTGCTCAAGCAGGTCTGTACCTGCTGAGTACAGGTTTACTTCATCCAGCTGCAGCACTGCCATGGCTACCCAGAAGAGGGCCTTGTGCATCGGCAAGTCCTGAAGGGAAAGAGAGAAAGCCACGATTTTCAAGTCAAGAAATCCATCACTGAACATTAAATTCCTTAATCACATTCATTAATTTCATAGGCAGAGCCTGTTAATAAAGGACAACCAATGTAACGCTTGTGAGGTGGGCCGATGCCAACCTCATGAAGTTTAACCATGCCAAGTGCAAGGGGTCCTACACCTGGGTTGGAGCAATCCCAGGCACAGCTACAGGTTGGGCAGAGAAGAGATTCAGAGCAGCCCTGCGCAGAAGGACTTGGGGGTGTCGGTCGATGAGAAAATGAACATGAGCCAGCTTCAGTGTGCGCTCGCAGCCCAGAAAGCCAACCGCATCCTGGACTGCATCAAAAGTTGCATGACCAGCAGGTCCAAGGAGGTGATCCTGCCCCTCTCTCTACTCTGCTCTCCTGAGACCTCACTTGGAGTATTGTGTGCAGTTCTGGTGTCCTCAACATAAAAAGGACATGGAACTGTTGGAACAAGTCCAGAGGAGGGCCACGAGGATGATCTGGGGACTGGAGCACCTCCCATATGAAGATAGGCTGAGAAAGTTGGGGCTGTTCAGCCTGGAGAAGAGAAGGCTGCGTGGAGACCTCTTAGCAGCCTTTCAGTATCTGAAGGGGGCCTACAAGGATGCTGGGGATGGACTATTCATCAGGGACTGTAGTGACAGGACAAGGGGTAACGGGTTAAAACTTAAAACAGGGGAAGTTTAGACTGGATATAAGGAAGAAGTTCTTTACTGTGAGGGTGGTGAGGCACTGGAATGGGTTGCCCAGGGAGGTTGTGAATGCTCCATCCTTGGCAGCGTTCAAAGCCAGGTTGGATAAGGCCTTGGGCGGCATGCTTTAGTGGGAGGTGTTCCTGCCCATGGCAGGGGGGTTGGAACTAGATGATCTTAAGGTCCTTTCCAACCCTAACTATTCTATGATTCTATGAATCTTAAGGTCCTTTCCAACCCTAACTATTCTATGATTCTATGAATCTTAAGGTCCTTCCCAACCCTAACTATTCTATGATTTTATGAATCTTAAGGTCCTTTCCAACCCTAACTATTCTACGATTCTATAATTCTAACTTTGAAGGGAAAGCAGACACTAAGTTCACGGGTATTATACATGTGGAACAATCACAGCTTAAGGAGCATCTGCTACCTTCGAACGAGCTGTAAGGTTTTAAGGTTTTTTCCCATTCAGCTTTTGAAGAGAGGCCAGAGACGATTTTTTGCTTTAAAGCTACAGTATTTGTCATTATGGCTTTTAATAACCCTGCCTTTCACCGAGATGAGGTATGTGTTCCTAGGGAAATGGTAGGACATTGCTAGTAGTCAATCCACCGAGCAAGGCCTCTTTCCACCAGAGTTCTGTTTACGGACACCACCTAAAGGGAGGTGAAAAGAAAGAAAACAAAAAGTAGAAAGGTGAACAAACCACTAGAGAAAAAACAATCAGCAAGTTCCTAATCAACAACAGGAAGCCTGCATCGGCATCGATTCCAACAAAATAGGTACGTCAACACACGCACCTCATTGCCCGTCAAGTTCCACAGCTGTATCAGTGGCAGTCCTGTTGCACTGTCATAATTTGTGGCCTGGAAACACAGAAAAACCAGAGTGGGCAGCAGTTCTGGTGTGAGCCGTGAAGGATGCAATGCCAGCATCATTCGCTCCCTATCAGACACCCCTTCCTATCTGTAGGCTGGAGGAAATGTAGCTCCTGCCACCAGGCAGCAGCTGGAACACCCTGTGGGCAAGTTCACTCTCATCACTCAAATCCATACCCTGGCTTTCTGACCACATCACTCACAAGAGGGAACACACATCCCTTCCCAGCCACACAGCCCTGAGCGGGAACTGATGCTACACCAGGAAGTTCTCATCAAGACCCTGCTCAGCAGCCAGACTTCCAGGCTCTGGCTTTGTTGTCTGTCTTCACACACACAGGATGGGGGGTGCACAGAGTCACAGCAGTAGTACTATCAGCAACAAGACTTTTCCCAACAGCTCCACGTACCTGCGCCTCAAGGACTGCGCCTCTGGTCATCTCGCCAACAGCTGCGTCAGCTTCAGGGGAGAAGTGATCCTCATCTTGGGGAAGAGCAGGAGAAAACAAATGACAGTCACAGGCTTCAAAGGCCAGAAGGGACTATTAAGCTCACCTTGCCTGACCTCCTACATCCATTAGGCCAGCAAATCCTCACCCACTGTTGCTGAAACCAGTCTATTAAGCTGGAGATCACACAAACATTATGCCTGCTGGGTTGCTGAAAGGAAGCATGAAGTGCTTTCTAAAGCCACTAGCTAAGTTAATAGGAATTTAAGTGGCTGATGAATTAGGAGGCTTTAAAGATAGAAAAGTGCGTATCTGCGGTACCTTTCAGCGGTCATTAGTGTTTCGATCCTTAATAAACTAAGCTCAAGGGCCTCAGGGCTTCACTGACCCTGAAGACACTACTGACCCGCCTGACCCCCAGCTCCCACAGAAACCCCTTCCGTACAAGGCAGCTTTTTAGGCCCCCAGACATCAGGCATCTCTACCACCATGACACTCTGCCGGGGCTTGAACGGTAGCATTTTGAACACAGAACTATACACGTCAGTCACTTTAGTAGGAAAGTATCAGAGATTGGTTTAACACATTAAAACTAGCTTCGCATTTACAGCTACTTTATGACAGAAGGTGGCAGAGTAGTTACAGCTACTTCACTTAATACACTGCCAGCCCTGCCAACTTGCTCTTTAGCAGAGTAATTCACTCTCTCCTCCAAGCCGGAAAAAGCCTGGACATTTATCATCTTTCCCCTGGAGTCTGACAGGTTCTGCCATGCTAGCACATTTAGAAGAATAAAATTCATTTTTTCCAGTCCTTGCTCTAGTCACACCAGAGCTGTGCTTGCAGTAGGAGACGGAAGGTTCAGGCACGATCATTGCTTGCCCACCGCTGGCACCCACTGACACTGCAGTAGGACCGCCAATAGTACTTGTCAGGAGCTCCATTACCTGCAAGAGGCACCACATTGTCCAGTAAAACTTCTGCTCCTTGGAAAGGCACCAATAAAAAGTCAGACCTTAAAGAAAAGAGAATTCATCAGAATAAGAACAGGGCTCTAAGTCACTCCTGTATTCTTTAAGGTGACATTGATTAATCAATTGCTGTAAGACGGATTTAGTTTAACATTGATGACAGTCAAAAACAACCTCCCAGCAATCTAAGCAGCAGCAGCAACCCATTGTCTGATGAGCACGCCACGTTGGACTGGGCTCCAAGCAAAAGCCACCTCCACCATGGAGGCTTGACTGCTTTCCTCCCACCTCTGGGCACAAGCAACTATTTAATGGGCTTGTGTAAGAAAACCCTCATCCAATACAGCTCTCTCAGACAGTGGGGCTGGAGCATAGAGAATCCCAATCTTACTCCTAGCTCAGCAACTAACTACACCTTGGGGCCTCCCAAAGGCATCCTTTTGCTCAGCTGCCATGCTGAAGTGACAGAAGTCACAATTTCCTCTTCCTTCCCCTTCAATAAAGCCTTGCGAGAGCTTGCTCTGCTGCCAGGGAACCCACCCCTGCTGCTGAGGCAAACCTTTCTACCAATTCCCACTTCAGCTCTGGAAAAACCCAGAAGGAATTCAAACAATACAGATGCCTCTGAAGAAGATTCGAGCCAGATATGGCCTCAGGCCATGGAAGAGGAGCTACAGACCTGATTGGTCTGAGTGTGTCAGCCTTCACTTTGGCATATCCTCCATAGTCCACATATCTGAGTTCCACTTCACTGGTCTCTTCAAAGTAGCTGATAACTTGAGCCCGTAGCCATGCCCCATCCAGGCCTGGAGCTGCGCAGATAATACCAACTGCGGAACATAAGGGTACAGAGAAGAAAGCTCAGCAGATTTCCAGAAATCAGCACTCCAGGCATTAGTTATGATGAATAACTCCTTTCCATGTGATGCACCCTCCACTTTAGACCATGTACAGACAGTGACACTACGAAGATGTGCGAGTAGCTCCACACTTTGTCAGCAAAAATATACCAGGTGCCAGGTAGATAAGAAATAACCCAAGACTGACTTACCTCCTTCCGAATTTCAATGTGCAACTATGTGGCTGGAGAAGTATTCAGCGATGAGTGGGGTGAGGAAGAACAGAGCTTAAAAAAAAGCCCAAATCAATAGAATAACCAACGAACTATCACACCTCATGCACTGGGAAACCTCCCAAGCCTAACTCAGGGCAGCAGGATTTCACATGACCCTCGAAGTTTCTTAAGTGAACGGTCAAGTTACTTGCCTTCTACTGGAGTTGGCAGGGTTGGAATTTCAGGTTGAGAGTAGCAGACGCACATCTGCTGCTCAAGGCTCCTCAGGACGTAGAAAGTGGGGTGAGTGTGCTGCTGCAGGAACATGTGCCCTGCATCAACTTGGTGCGCCACGACCACCGGCACAGTGACTCCATCCGGGAGGAAGAGCTGTCACGTGGAGGAAAGAAGCTCTCATTAGTGTTCACTGCAACTCGAAGTTTCCTTCACAGCAACTCCCTGTTCCACCAGCACCTCCTGAGGCTTACAGCCACGGCACTGTAGTATTTCACTTCTAAAGACTGCTTTGGATCAGGAGCAGAAGACTACCCATTGTTAACTGCATGCTGTTCTCAAGGAAATCACACTTGGGCTGGGGCCCATCTTGTTCCCAAAAAGACTATCAGCACAGAGCAGCTGCAAGACTTATTTACCCAAGAGATCAGTGAGCAGAGTCAGGAATGATGGGTCAAGCCATGCTGCACTATCAACACTGTGCAACTTGCCAGGACTCCCTGCCCATGGAGGTTCTAAATATCAAGGTAATCTTCACAGGGATTGTCCAAGATTTGTCACAGAGGCCTTATTTTCAAAGTCCTTTGCCCCGGCTGCTAGAGAGCCACTGTGCCGGGCAGCTTCCGAGCATTACCGTGCTTGGAATACATCCAAAATGCCTTTCCTTTCCCAGCATAAATTCACTTCTCCAGAATAAAGCCTATCTTCACATCCAAGGAAACAGTTACGTGCACCGTTACTACAGGCACAATGGGAACAGTAGTGGAAGAACAGGTAGATAACCCCGATCTATTAACAGCTAAATCAGCTGGATAACAGCCAGCCACACAAAATCACACTGAGTTTGAGGGCGTCTGTGAGCCAGCCACATGGATACAGCATCCTACAATGGCAGTGACCAGCAACAGCCTTCCGCCCCGACATCAGCATAGCCAGCAAGCTGGGACTCACCCAGGCAGTCATAAGGAGGGAATGAAGTGTCAGTGGTGCTGCTGGAAGTAGACCGTGGACGTTGGCATCAAGTTCAAGGAGCTGTGTCTCGCCAGTCAGGCTCAGTACTTTTCCTACTTGATGCGGGAAACCTGGAAGACAAAGTCCCACAGAAGGTCCGTAGCACAGATTTGGTGAGGACAACCCCAGCCTTGCCACATGAACCAATATAGCTACCAGAAGCCTTCTGCACTACAGCAACAACTTCAGTTTTAGCAGATTGGCCATGTAACCTGGTAGGAGACCAACATGAGCTGATATACACCCCATAGCTCCTCCTGTAGGCCAGCTAACACTGGATCCTACAGAGAGATGAATTCAGAGAGCAAATGCAGACCCACCAGCACTTGAGGGCTAAATAGTCATTTCCTGGGGAAATTAAACACGAAGATTTATCTGCACATGTCCTGAAGCAGGAGGGTTACAGCACATAAAATGCTTGTTCACCGTGCGTGTGTAAGAGCATTTTCAAATCGCTTACCTTGTGGGCAGTCTCCATCTATTCCTGGTGCCTTGCTACACTCATTACATGGGTCTGGACCATTCTCTCGCAGTACTCCATTGCTGTATGGTACTTCATTGTCTTCAGGCAGCTTCAGAGTAGGCTGAGTCTCACTTGGGCTGGAGCTCTGCCCAGCACTTGTGTCTCGGGTCGCAGATAAACTACGTAACTCTGAATGCTGGCCCGATGCAACAGCCAGCACTGTGCTCTGCAGCGGGCCCTTCACACATGCCCCACCTTCACATGTGGATGTGCTGCACACAGAGCCCTCCCTAACCAAAGGCGCCTTTTCTGGAGAACCTGTGTGGTTTTCCAGAGGAGTCCGACCACCTCCTTGGGACTCACTGCACACAGGGGTCTTCATCTGACAGTCTGTTGTGGCTCCCTCAGTGGGGCTTTGTGTTAAACAGCTTGAACATGTAACATCCTGATCCTGTCCCTCTGTCTGCGGGGATGTCAGGACCGCAGCATCATTCTTTCCAGCAGCGTTCGTATCAGCTACTGGAGCTTCCTCTGCAAGCGTCTGATCACTGGAAACAGCACTTGCCATCTCCAGAGGTGTCTCAGCTTGGCTAGCAGCAGCCTGGCAGAGCTGAGTGGACCCATCACCTGCAGGAGCGGGCAGCACTCCCTCACTGCGGACAGGCTTCTTCTGCCAACAGTCTTTTGTGTCTCCCTCTTCAGGGCTGGATGAACAGCCACGTGTTAAACAGCTTGAACGTCTCACATTCTGACCCTGTTCCTCTGCCTGCAGGGATGTTGGTACCACACCATCACTCCTAACATTCTCACTGCCTACTGGAGCTTCCTCTGCAAGCATCTGATCAGAGGAAACAACACTTGCCATCTCCACAGGTGTCTCAACTCGACTGGCAGCAGCCTGGCAGATCTCAGTGGACCCATCACTTGCAGCACCCCACAGCACTTCCTCAGTTGCTGCCAAAATGACCTCGGAAACAATTCGTATTGTCGCTTGCTCAATTTTCTCAATGTCTTCCTTGCACAAACCCACTCCTCTAATCTTCTCTCTTCTCAATTCATCTCCTTTTGGCTGTGTGTCCTCCTCCTCCTGACACACAGGGACAGTACTGGCAATTGACCTGGACACGTCTTCTTCCCCTGCCTGCTCCGAACAGGCAGACTCCCAGGGCAGAGAAACACAAGCAGGGACACTCTTTTCGTCTTGAGATCCCGTTTCTTCTAGTTTTTCACTGTCGTTCTCAAGGGTGCTGGGCTGATTCGTTGTTACTGGCAAGTCTGGCGAGAGATCCAGCCTCTCATCAGGGTGACACATAACAGAGGGCATCGTCAACCCTGCCGTCAGCAGGGAGGTCGAGGTTTTGTTCCCTGTGTCTTCCTCTTCCAGCAAGGAGAGCTGTCTTCGAGGAACACATGGTTCTGTTCCTGGTGCGGAATCCTGCTCTGTCACTTCTTCCTGCTGCTCTGCAGCACCTACTGCTTCTTCATCTTGATAGGTTCCATGCTTTTTTCTATGGGAATAAATCCACCAGCACCCGAGAAGTGCCAGCACTCCAGGTACGGCATACGCGACGTAATTCCGGAAGCATAAAGGCATTTTAGAAAGTCTCAGCAGTTATAGCTAGAAGGAGAACCAGAAAACATGTTACAATAGCCACAGGGAAGGGAACAGGAAGACTAAAGCTTCATAAATGCCTTGAGGTATCTCTAGTAGTACGAGCAGGCTTGTTTTCCATTTGCTTTTTAAATTCACATCTCTGCTCTACAAGAGACCGCAGAACGAGATCCTTACCTAAGACCAGGGATCTCTGGACATTTCTCACCATTACAGTCATCAGTTTCACCTTAACCCCCCTTTCTACGCAAAGCCGTTTCACCTTCTTTCCCCTGCCTCCCCTTTGCTACACACACGGACAGCATCCAGCGCTGCAGCCTCTCCAGCAGCAGGCTGGGTTCAGAACACCGCTGGACCACCACTTTATTCCACGTTAAATTTCCTACATGGACAGCTGCTACTCTGACTTTTCAGCTGAAAGCTTTCTCTTTTACTCCGGAAAGCGTGTGAACCCTTCGCTGCCTGGACGCCACTGGGACTCATGTCCCACCCATGCTCCTCCATCTACAAGCCTCATCTAGGTTATATAAGGCAGGGCTGAGAGGCCTTCCCGTTTCCTTCAGGCAAGCCTGCGGCTGGCACACAGAGCTGAAGTTCCCTACATCCCCAGAACAAAGAGTGCAAAGGACACTCAGTTTATATTTTCACTGGGCAGGAATGAAAGCAGAACCCACGTGTCTGACAATGCTTACACACAAGAGGCTTTTCTCCAAACAGGCCCCAAGACTTTCACCAGTAAGCAACAAAGATAAAGATTGTTTTCAGGAGATAAAATCCTAGGGATGGAAACCACCCACTGGAAAACAGTATTATCTAGTTCCTCTTCAGAAGTAGAAAGGAGTATAAAAAGACGAGACAATCAAGTCAGTCTCTCGACTATGCTTACTCTGTCTCAACCAGAAAACATCTTGGTAAAGATCAGGGGGATGAGGACAAGAATGAACCCCCACACTCGCCTACCTTACTAAACAAAGGCAAGGACAGTCAACTTATTCTACTTGCTCGCATTAGGATCCCAGAGCAGTTTTAAGCCACCTCGTTTCTCTCGCCAGCACAAACAACCCTTCAGAAGACACATCCGTACTGAAGCACGAAATCAGACTCTACAACTCAAAAGAGTTCTAAAGCAGGTATGTTTATTACGGCGCCGGGTGCAAGGGGGATCGCTTCTCCTAACTTGCACCTCGAGAGGTTAAGCGAGCAGATATTTATTACACACAAACATGCATATTCATTAGGTTCGAGAGTTCGGTGGGGAAATTACAATTAGTTTAGGTACTCATTATCATAACTCTCCTTCCTTTTGGTGCTTGCACACTGCCCTCCGATGGTCGTGGGCAGGGGTCCTCAAGATGAAGTAAACAGTCTTCCTCAGGGTGCACTTTTCACCTTCGGCACAGTTGGATGCCCCAGTAATCACAAAGGAGCTGAAACCAGCCATATCTGCAAGTTTCTGATAGCTGGCAAAGATTTAGAACAGTGGGACCTTCGTCCACAAAATTTATTGCCTCCCAAGCTAGCAGATGTTCAGGAGTCACTGTCTCCAGCCTAACTGATAATTAGAAGGATGGTCACTCATTAGAAGGACGGAAAGAAATAACTCACTCTTGTTAGCAAGACTACTAAATTCTGTTATCACACCACAGACTTACAACACAAATGTTGTTCTCTAGCTTAGACCTAAGTTAAAAGTATCTTAACCCTAGGTTTTCCAGGCACTTGCTTTCCTTATATCAAGCCCCCCCTTTTCTTTTACCTTTGCAAATCCTTTTGCTAGATAACTCCATTTTGCTCAGGAGTTCTGGCAAAGTATTTACCATTCCAACTAGTTGCCTAACCTTATGTCTTTTCCCATCTTCATAAACAGTTACAGACCTTTTACAATGCCAAAAAGAACACTAGCATGTTACAAGTAATCAGCGTTAAAACAATCATTATTACGATTCCTGCAACCAGCTGCCTCAGCTAGGAGAGATTAGGTAACCATGAAGTTAACTTTCTCCGTGTTTCTTCAAAAACCCAAGAGGTACGTATCATCCTTGGTCATTGCATGAAATATTTCAGTTTATTTCCAAATTTCCTCCAGATCTGTTTCAATTCTGCCACTTTGATCTATATAGGAACCACTGATTATGGAACAAACCCCTCCTTGTGAAGCCAAAACCTGGGTACCACAGCACCTATGGTGCACGCGCCTTCCAGTTGAGGTAGAGTCTTAGGAGCATTTTCTCCACATAACCAATACTATCCTTTCCCTTCAGGCACGGGCCACCACTGAATTATGATACCATCCCTATTAATAGTGTGATTGTAATTTGAATAGTGACCTACACCTCTGGCATTTCTTTGTACACAGGTCTAATATTCTTAAACCCAGTCTCCAGATCTCAAAGGGTGAATCAGATAATCTAAACCTGTCGCTCTTGTCCCTAATATTCTTTTAACACCAACAAATATCAATAACCTTCTTTTCTCAGGAATTCAGAAAAATCTATTTGCCACTCTTGTCCTGGATAACTTCCTCTCCCAATTGTCCCAATTTGATTCCTATTGTCAGTTTTAGGATTATTCTTAAGACAGAGCTGACATTGTTCTGTCACTAACTGAACTATGGTGTATAGATTCCTTCCTATAATCTGTATATAAAGAGTTGCTACCCAATGAGTTTTATTATGTTCCTCCTGAACTAACTTTCAGAGGTGATTAGAGGGAATTACAGTTTGCCCATCAGGTATCTGAACCCAACCCTCTTGGTTTTCCTGTCTTTTCAGATCTTCAATCAACTTTTTATCCTCTCTTGAATATCCAGGTTCAGATTTCTCAATTGTTAGCTTGCCATCAGGGATTCAGGACATGATTTCAGATTGTTCAGCTTCTTGTTTGGCTTCAAAATCGGCCAAATCATTTCCAGTTCTCTGATTAGGGTCACCTTGTTGAAGCCCTCTACAATACGTAACAGCTACTTCCTCAGGTAGCTGAGCAGCAGTTTCTGTAGCATGTTTAATCTGTTTCCCTTGTACATTCGAAAGTCCTCATTCTTTCCAGATGGCACCATGTGCATGGACCACACCAAATGCATATTTAGAATCAGTCCAAATATTTATCCTTTTGTCTTTAGCCAATTCCAGGGCTCTCATTCTGCCTTTTGGGTGGAGGTGTTTGCGGGTAAAGGGTCAGCTTCTATTATCTGTGAAGTGGTGGTAACGGCATATCCTGCCTTTCATTCACCATTTTTCACGGAGCTACTACCATCAGTAAACCAAGAAGCAAATCCGGTTGGCTCGAATATACAGCCTCTACAGTGACCAAGCAGTCATGTGTTAGCGGTTCTGTCGGTTGCTCCTGCAAAAAGGATGCTGGATTCACAGCATCAGTGACCACAATTTCTGTATCATCGTGTTCCACAAGGGTGGCCTGGTATTTTACAAACCATGAAGGAGACAACCAGTGGGCTCCTTTCTGTTCCAGGACTGCTGATACAACACGGGACACTAGCACAGTAATCTTTTGTCCCAAGGTGAATTTGCAAGCCTCTTCAGTATTCATGACAACCGCTGCCACAGCCCTTAGGCATCCGGGCCATCCTTTGCTCGCTTCATCCAGCTGTTTCGAAAAGTATGCCACTGGCCTTTTATAGGGTCCTAGTTTCTGAGCAACTATTCAATTTAGTCAATAAGGTATACAGATTAGTTACTACTGGATGAATATCCTCTACAATTTTGTTGATTGCTCTGAGATCTTGAACCAATCCGCAACTCTTCCCATCATATTTCTTTACTGTCCAGATAGGAGTATCATATTCCAATTCACATTCGATTAATAATCTATATTTTAAAATTTAACAATGATTTCTTTGATTCCCTTTGATCTTCTACTTTTAAGGGATATTGGTTTATTCTAGTTGGGCAGGCCCCCCTCTTTTTATTTCCACTAAAACAGGCAAAGCATTTTTCGCCTTACCTGGACCTTCAGATGCCCAGACTCCCATAGATATACCCGATTAAGGATTTCTTCTATTTCAGGGAGGTCTTTCTGTTCACTTTTCTGTTGAATTAAAGATAAACTCAAAACTGTAATTAATTGATCGGTTTTAATTCTTAATTCCATTTTGCCTTCTTAAATGTTGCTTCTCACCCCTTGTGTCTTGTAGGACCCAAACCACAAGACGCCCCCTGCTTCTTGTGGGTGTCCACCAGCAGCCAGATATACACCTTTACCTACGATCCGTGCTCTTTACCTCGCATAGGACGTCTCCTTACGACTGATAGGTATCCCCTTTACCTGGTTCAAACATACCTGATGATTCACTCGGGATGGTCCTTGTCTGCCCCTGTGGTGATCTGAGTCAGTGGGGGAGTCCTCTCGAGAAATCTCAGGGGCTCCCAGAGGAGTCTCCAAGCTAACTGATAATTAGAAGGATGGTCACTCATTCAAAGGATGGAAAGAAATAATTCACTCTTGTTAGTAAGACCACTAAATTCTGTTATCACACCACAGACTTACAACACAAACATTGTTCTCTATCTTAGACCTAGAGTTAAAAGTATCTTAACCCTATGTTTTCCAGGCACTTGCTTTCCTTATATCAGTAGAAGGTTAGAGATGTTTGCAGCACAACTTTCACAGAGAAACCAGATAATTCATTCTCAAGGTCCGAGAGGAGAGTTCAGCAGGCACTTGCTCCAGATTTCCAGGGCTTTCCACACACAGGAAGGCCTGCTCTGAGGGCAAGCTGCTTCCAGTCTCTAGAATAAGAGAGACAAGGACAGTTCCCAAATGATGGAGCCCACATTCCCTGCAGGGACGTTCCCCACAGTGTTGCTGGTCCCTGCCTCTTCTGCTTCCCTCCTGCTCCAGCACTCGAGAGGTTATGCTTCCAAACCCCAAAAGCAGTGGAAACCGAGGCTGGAATTAAAGACAAGCAAGCAAGCAGGCAGCCAAATTGGAAATGCAGCTTCAACAGCAGAGACAGGATGACTCTGTGCAGATCCTATAGTTACTGATAGAGCACTCAGGAAATAAATCCTACCTGGGTGAAAGAGAACTGGACAAGGCTGGCAGAGTTCAAACTAAATGGGACCACGTGGGCTCTTAAAATTTTCCATGCTAAAAATAATCAGTAGCACATGCTCTGCCTTATAGGAGGCATAGGAACGGGAGTTGACAAAACCCTAAAGAACTGGAGGCCACACCTTTAAAAATCAGTTATTGCACAGAAACACTTATTCGACCTACCCTTGCCATCAGGTGTGTTTTCCCTGAAAGCTGAACCGGTGCCCGTGTCCCCAGGCTGCAGGCCCCGGCACGGCACACTTTGAGCACCAACCAGGCTGTATAGCCTTCCTATATACCTCTCTCTTTGGTGGGGCAAGCAACCATCACCCAGAGGTGGGGGCCACCAAACATGACTCAGTAGCTGCAAGCACACAAAGACAGGAGCCAGGCAAGCAAAGTCTCATCTGGATGGCACTTTTGAAAAGAACTGAACAGGTAAGTGTCCCTATACTTCAATAATTAAAGGTAAGGGTTGTGCATCAATTGCTGCTGCTTCAAACACCAGTACTGCGAGACAAGAACAGCAGGAGACTCCCCTTAAGCAATACCACCTTTTCACAGCCCAGTTAACACAGGCTCCTCTGTGAATGAAAGCTACAGTGAAGCCACTCCACAACCTTGAACTATTTAAGAACTAAGTCCTACGTCCAGAGGGGTAAATTATGACATAGGTAAAAGGCTGAAAAAGCTGGTTGTTGGAGAGCTAAAAAGTAGGACTGTGGAACAACAAGTGCTACCACCCCCAGGCTCTCTTATCTCCAAGATAAAAACCTGCTCTTGATGTTCCTAAAAGAGCTCACCCCCCACCTCTGCAGCTGAGGCTGCTTTGCTGATGGCCCAGGCTTTATTGGTATTTCATCTTATAGTCACTTCTTCTGTATCCTTCTCACACTCCAAGCACCAAACATTGGCCCAGCACAGCTCCACACTCCAGCAGCACCACTTCTGGCCCAAAGCAGAACCCCAAAGAGTTTCTATGTTATATTCAGTTTACAATGCAAGTATCAGCCTAGTTAAACTGCAGCAGGCTTTTTCCTGATGTTTTGGAAATCACCAAGGAGCACTTGTATACACTAACACCAACCACCAGCAACCCTCCCAACAGGCACTGATCACCCCTGAGCTCATCACTCCTGCTACACAACTCATCACAGGCTATCCTCAGTAGTTAACATTAACCCTGACTGTCAAGCTCCTTAATGCATGTTCTACCCTATTACCTTCCTACTCCAATCATTTCATCATTTATGGTTTCCTCCCAGTGAATCCTCTATTACAGACACCACTTTGCCAGAAAGGTGTCTCAGATGCAGAAGCAGACTTCAGAAACTGCTTTTGCACCACTTCACCAATAGCACCTTTATCTTTCTTGGCTGTTCCTCAGAATTTGGTGGAAGCTTGTTGCTGGCTTTTTTTATTTTGCCAGCTTTGGTGTCCTCTCCAGAAACAGTCAGCTCAAATGTTCTGCCTCAAACCATCCAAAAGGGTTTAGCCCACAAGCCAGAGGCCACACGGCCTTTCTGTTCTCACCCAGCTTTAAACTGCAGTGAAAGTCCTCTGATTGAGGCTAAGGCACTCTGTGCACAGGTACCCCTGACTGGGGAATCAACACCACTTCTAAAGCCAAGGGGGGCTGGAACTGATGATCTTTCAGGTCACAAACAACCCACTTAATATCACTTGTTGGGGCTCTTTCCAAACAGCTACCTCCTCAACACACCTTCCAGTCCAGACTCAACTCTTTTAAAAGCATCCTCTACGATACAGGCAAAGCAGAATTTCACAGAAACTACATCCAATGCTTAGCATTTTCCATTTGCTTCTCCACAGTGAAGCTCATGCAGCCCTTGCTATGGGCAGTAGTGGACTGTCCACTACAGGGCAGCTTGTAAATTGAAATTTCAAAGCAACCAGCTGCGTCAAGTGCCCAATATCCAGATCAATTCCCACAAAACAGGCATGTACAACACTCTGGAGCAGAGACTAAAGAAAGCTAAGGCTTCCAATATTCTCTGCACGCAAGGCAAGAACCAGACTTGCATTTTCAAGGAGACAGACTGGCAAGGTTTAAATCACAACACGCTGATACCACTGTTAAGAACAGCGAGAAAAGAGGCAGCACCGACACCAAGCAGGTATCTGGAGAACAGCATCAAGACCTACTCACTAGATTTACTGTGCACAGCAATGAGAGCCTGATAAGCAGCTCCTCAAAACAAAAGCTGCACTAGACATAAACAGAAAGCAAGGAGTAGTGGTTTTCAGTTGGAAGTCTTGTGCCTGAGGCTTGGCTTGCTGAGAGCAAGTAGCAGAAGCACCCACAGAAGAAGAATAGCAAATATTAGTGGAAGAGGCACTTTATATTCCTCTGCACTAGGAAGGAACTGCAGAGGCTCCAGAGAGTCATCTGGACTGAATGAGCAGGGACATAACTGGTATGCGCTGAACCAGCTTGCTAAGAGAAGTTACACAACATACTTGAGACTGATGAGAGGCCTGTTTCACTTTGATCTGTATTACAGTAGCACCGACGAGCCCTTGCCCAAATTACACCAGGGGCTGTTCTCAGAGACAGAAAGGCTTCCCCTCAAGACTGCAGGCTGCCTCCCTGCCTCGGCTTTGGCAGCCCTTCCTTTAAAAAGCAAAGCCAAGGCAGATTAAGTCACCTTCCTATGGTCACATCAAGATGAAGGAAAGACATGAATGGCAAAGAGGTCCTCCAACTCGAGAGACAGGAGCCCATTCTCTCACCAGGCAAACAGAACACTATACTCCAACTTGGAATACTTTAGGGAAGTGACGTGCAGATTTCTTTCCTGCACCCCTGAACACCCAAATATTTTCCTTAACCCTGCATTTCAACAAGAAACGGAATACAAGTCCCAGCTAATAACAAACAAGGCCCTAAGGTTTATGGAGACACACACTCCAATCCTCATTCCATATTCCCAATTCCCAGATTCATCCCTGTGCAAAGCTAATGTCCCCAACACAAGAGGCACATGCAGATCATGAGCTTTTGCCAAGAACTGCTGCTATTTATACACAGGAGTCAAAAACCAGCCACAGCACATGCTAAAAGTTTCTCATCCTCATTGCCAGGTGGCAGCAGAGGTCAAAGGCAACCGGCAGCTCTTCAGGTCTACCAGCAGTGATTTGTCTGCTGAGGGAAGGATTTTCAATGATCTTCCATGAAATACTCAGCTCTGCCTGCAGTAAGGTACACGACCCACAAATTCAGGGCCAGCTTCCAGCCAGGAGCAGCAAAGTGAAACAGAATCCATGTAGCGGACAATAAAACCCCACAGTAACACAGCTTAAGACAATCATCTACAGAAGCAGCCAGTGACACTCAAACTTGTCATCACCTTCAGCAAGCCCTACGAGAAGCAAACTCAACAGCCTTCATTTCCAGGAAATATTAAGCACCTGCTGAATAAAACAGCTTCTTCCAAGTATCTGAAAGAAGCTGCCTGAAGTTAATCATCACTTCATGAAGTTTAACCAGCCATCTGCATTCACAGCACTGTAGTTAGAAAACAGGATTTAAAAAAGCCTGTCATTAGAACTGAAAGCTTACACAATCAAAAGTAATTAATTGTTTTAACTTTTGCTACTGCTTCTAAAGGTTGCCTCGGACAGCTCATCTTATTACAGTCTCCCTGGACACTAGAAATATGTTAAATAACTGACATCAGGTAAGTGCACATGAAAGATGAGAGCCACGGATAAGTGCAGTTTGTTGCTTTGAAAGCATTATGCTCTTCAGCTAAACCAGCACACTCCACTGCTGCACAAGTATGCATGGACATACGCATGGACTGAGAGTCAGGCTTCTTTGGCCTGGAGAAGGCTCCTGGGACACGTTACTGCAGCCTTTAAGTACCTTGCCGACAAGGAATCTGGAGAGGGGTTAGAACTGGATAAGCTTTAAGGTCCCTGCCAACCCAAACCAGGCTGGAATTCTATGATTTAGTGCACTAGCAGCACATGCAAGCAAACCAATTAATCAAGAACTAAACTGTGCCATCAAGATACATGCAGAGAAGCTGTACTATCCTGTATCAGGAGCACAGGTACACACCATTAATAGATGACAGGTACCATACAGTGCACAGTATCTCCACCCTTTGCTCAGTTAGCTCTTTAAAGAATGAAGAGTTGAAGTGACTTGAACCAGGTCACACGGCAAGCCCTGGAGGAAGAGCAAACTCAGCTACATTGCTCCAACAGCTCCGGTCCATGTGCTTCCAAGAGAAAGCCATCCCTCCCTCACGAGTTGAACCACACTCCAGCACGCCACATGCTCCTCCTTGGCTACACCGCACACACACGCTGGGCTGCAGCTCAGTAGATCATTCACAGGACAGGAGAAAAAGAAAGCTACCATCTACCACTACTGCCTTCCCCAGCAATAAGCCATTTCCTTTCATCTGAGACAAAGTCCACAGAGGCTCTGATAACACTCAGCAGGCACAACCACCAACCCCACAGAGGCAGCACAAGACCTTGTGAACATGCAAAGCCAGAATTACTTCCATTCTGCAGCCCCTTACTTTCCTGTAGCAGACTGGCTGTGGTCAACCACAGCTTTTGCTGCTAATCCTTACTACTGCAGATAACTCTCAGTAAAGGGTGCCCTCACCAAGGTGCCTATGCATTTTGCATTCCCTGCTTCATGATACAACTTACCGGACTGTGTGTGATAAAGCGCTCAGCCAGGCATAGACCAAGCAGCCCCATTCTGGAACATGAGTAACTCGGATCTCACTCGCTTCAAGAAGGGGGAAGAAGAATGAAAAACAAAAGATAAAAGTCAAACAACAAGGCCTCTTTCAGGGAGCAAGGCTACTGACACATTCCTTCCTCAACAGCAATACAAGTTAATTCCTTTGCTCTCGAATGTGTTCCATGCTGGCTTACAAACAAGCAGAAGTTACTGCACTATACGAAAAGCTTGCTAATAACAGTTTTTCTCAATCATTACCATAACATAAGCAAGCCTTGCCCTACCAGACACACAAGAGACAACACAAGGCACCCTTAATCTTTACTACCTCGTCTGCCACTCTTACGTCATCTCCCGCTTTCCCTTCTAAGTAGCTACAGGAGAGTTCATAGCGAGAGCGAATCACATTTAACACCAATTCACACACTCCTCCGGCCTGCACAGCCGCTTCCCTCAGCAATGCCCAGACTTTGCTATTGGCAAGTGGGAAACAAGCAATAAAAACCACCTAAAACCAAACCTACCACACGTAAGACCCCAAAACTACCACAGGCCACTGAGGAGGCCTTGGCACCCCCCTGCCTGCTACACCGCCCGGCGCACAGCACCCCTCAGCTGCTGGGATTCTGAGGCCCGCTTCCCGCCGCAGCCCGCCCCTCAGCCCTAGGACCCCGGTAACCAAGAGCCCCACCCCCGCCACGGGTGACCTACGGGCTGGACCGCGGCGGCGCTGACCTTGGACGTGGCGGAGCCGTGCGAGGGCCTGAGGAACGGCTGCCCACGGGGCTGACAACGCGGCAGCAGCACCCCGGTCCCCTCAGCCCCACACCGAGCGATGCCGCTGACAGCTCGCGGCCCGCTTCCCGCCACTGTCTGCGGGGCCTGGCAGCGCCCCGCCGCGGTACTCGCGGCCTGTCCAGCGCAACCCCACGCTCCCCGCGCCGGGGCCCGGAGCAGCTCCCGGCGGCGCAGCATCCCCCGGCCCCGCTGCCACCGCCCCGCCCACGCGCAGCCCGGCCGGGCCTCCGGGCTGCGACTGGCAGCGGCTCCCGCCGCCCCGCCCTCCCGGCACGCCCCTCTCGCGAGAGGCGGAGACGGAGCTCTCGCGAGATCCCGTCTCTTCAGACGCTGTGCATGCGCCCTCTGCACTGCCCGGTGCCTCGGGGGGTGGTACCTGAGGTGAGCAGTGCGGGTGTGGCTCCGGTTCCCGTCTGTTCTTTCTTGTTCCGTGCCCTGGGGCGGGCTGTGGCCGCCTCCATTCCTTGCTCGCTCCGCGCTGCATTTGGTGGGGAACGCACGCCCGCTCCTCATGAGGCGAGCGGAGCGGAGCCGCTGAGGCCTAGTCAGCCCTGGTGACAGCGGCCGCCCCTGTGGTGTCCCTCGTCTTCCGCCCAGGAGCAGCGGTAATAGAGGGTTCTCCGCTGCTGGCGTGGCGCGGCCCGGCCCGGCCCGGTCCGCGGTGTGGGGAGCGCTTCCTTCCTTTAGCCCTCCCGTCGGGCGTTTTGCCCCGGTGTTCCGACGTTGTAGGGAGCTGCCTCCTCTCACTGGCAGGACCTGCTGTGTCCTGTGCATCGGCCAGGCCTTGGGCACCTGAGTCATCTCTTCAAAGGGTTAGGAACGGCTGTTTCATAGTTCTTAGAGGCTGCGTCTGAGCACCCTCATCCATTCCCAGCTGCTCAGCCCTGTTCTCTGCTGGGATCCTAAGGCTCGTCTGTGCCCCAGAGCCAAAGCGCTTGATTGTCTCTTTACACAGCCAAACGCTGCTGGCCTCCACCTTGCTGTTCAAAGAAGTAAACAGAGGTGAACCTGTGTTATACAAAGCTTTAGTCATGCTACGAATGCTTTGCTGGTGACGAAACACGTTAGTAAGCAAGTGCATTTGGCAGCAGGTAGAGCAGTGGAGGACTGGAGCTGCCAAGCCTGAGCCAGAGTGCAACATGAAAATCTGTGTTTGGGCAAGGTTACTGCTTAGCTGCAGTAGCACCAAGTTGGAATTAATGGAGACTTTTGTGTTCATTTTATTGTTAAATACTCGTGATGTTAGCCACACACACTCTGGTTTCTCCTTGTGTGCAGCAGAGAGGAGACTTAGTTTGTCACTGGACCTGTCTTTGTGGTGACAGAGATGGCTTTGAATTTACAAATGGAACAACTTAGGCTGCTTTTGTGTCTTTTGGAAAGTCAGAGGGGAAAGTCAGAGGGAAAAAATGGGCCAGAGAGAGATGGCTCAGCAAAAGGGCTTTGGGGCAAGAAGAGGTAGCAGGGAAGAGCAAAGCAAGAAGTGAGACCATAAACTTCCTTGCTCTTTCCAGTAACCGCCTCCTTCTGCAGAGCCCTGTGAGCTTGCCTGGCTGTGAGCAGCTTGCTCTACACTATGTAATGATGCAGCAAATCTGCTGTAAACACCTTAACAGCAGGACACCAGGCTGCCTGGAGTTAAGCCCACTCAGTTGTTTATTTACACATGTATGCAGCAAGCATCACGTTAGAGAGTGTCAATGAGTAATTTAGGAAAACCACAGTCATGTTTGAGCAGGATTGGCCTTCCAAAATTAGTAATTTGTGGAAGTATTTTTCTATGAAAAGCTCCTGATTTGCCTCAACATTTTTGTTTGGAGCAGGCAGAAATTACTAACAAATTCTGCTTAAAGACCAGAAATTGTGCCACACATGAAGCAGAAAAAATGCAACAATGCTCAGACTTTGCCCATTTGATGTCTTTAAAAGGAAGAGCTCAGAAGTTTCTGTTAGGAATTCTGCTGACAGCCATACTTAACTGTTACAATCTGCAGTCGGGGTGTTGATGGCTCCTGACTGTAGGGTGTTAGGAGATCTGGCCAAGGTCACAGGGGTGGCCTGTGTCAGACACAGGGTGACCATCAACATTTGAAGCTCTTGGGACAAACTTGGTGTCATGCTATGTGTGCAGTGCGCAGCCAAGCTCTTGGAGCAGTCAAAGGCCATAATCTTTACTACAGTGGAAAGAAAAACACATTCTATTGAGTACTAATAAAATGACAGTGATGTCAAATAAAACAAAGACTGCTATCAGAAAACAAAGACTGCTTCCAGGTCTGACAAGTCATGTTCTTACTGAAACAGTTCATGGGTCTGAAGTTTTCCTGAGTGAGGAACAGCTTTCTAACCTGCTAGTTCAAATTTCGTGGTCATTTATAAAGCAAATACATGTTCCCAGCAAGGAAAATTGGCAGCCTACAAAGGAAAAGGATGACTAAAATTGAGAAAAGAACACGTAAGGTATGTCAGCATCCTGGAGGCCAATTTATTCTTCGTTGTTGTAAATTAGAGGTGTAGCCATTAACATCTCAAAGAGAGCTGGCAGACTGAGGCGAGCAGAGGTGTACTTGCCCAGTTGCTTTGCAGGGGATTTGAGCTGTAATTTTTCTCTCTTTCAGGAACTGTGTGAGACTAGGAGTTAAAAACAAGGATGGGCCTGGCTGGAGGGGGAGCAGGTAGTCAGCCCTGGAGAACAAGTGCAGGCTTGGAAAGGACACTGTCGTGGAATGGACTCAATCCATTCCTTCCTAGAGTAAGATTGGGATTCTCTATGCTCCAGCCCCACTGTCTGGGAGAGCTGTATTGGATGAGGGTTTTCTTACACAAGCCCATTAAATAGTTGCTTGTGCCCAGAGGTGGGAGGAAAGCAGTCAAGCCTCCATGGTGGAGGTGGCTTTTGCTTGGAGCCCAGTCCAACGTGGCATGCTCATCAGACAATGGGTTGCTGCTGCTGCTTAGATTGCTGGGAGGTTGTTTTTGACTGTCATCAATGTTAAACTAAATCCGTCTTACAGCAATTGATTAATCAATGTCACCTTAAAGAATACAGGAGTGACTTAGAGCCCTGTTCTTATTCTGATGAATTCTCTTTTCTTTAAGGTCTGACTTTTTATTGGTGCCTTTCCAAGGAGCAGAAGTTTTACTGGACAATGTGGTGCCTCTTGCAGGTAATGGAGCTCCTGACAAGTACTATTGGCGGTCCTACTGCAGTGTCAGTGGGTGCCAGCGGTGGGCAAGCAATGATCGTGCCTGAACCTTCCGTCTCCCACTGCAAGCACAGCTCTGGTGTGACTAGAGCAAGGACTGGAAAAAATGAATTTTATTCTTCTAAATGTGCTAGCATGGCAGAACCTGTCAGACTCCAGGGGAAAGATGATAAATGTCCAGGCTCTTTCCGGCTTGGAGGAGAGAGTGAATTACTCTGCTAAAGAGCAAGTTGGCAGGGCTGGCAGTGTATTAAGTGAAGTAGCTGTAACTACTCTGCCACCTTCTGTCATAAAGTAGCTGTAAATGCGAAGTTAGTTTTAATGTGTTAAACCAATCTCTGATACTTTCCTACTAAAGTGACTGACGTGTATAGTTCTGTGTTCAAAATGCTACCGTTCAAGCCCCGGCAGAGTGTCATGGTGGTAGAGATGCCTGATGTCTGGGGGCCTAAAAAGCTGCCTTGTACGGAAGGGGTTTCTGTGGGAGCTGGGGGTCAGGCGGGTCAGTAGTGTCTTCAGGGTCAGTGAAGCCCTGAGGCCCTTGAGCTTAGTTTATTAAGGATCGAAACACTAATGACCCACTGAAAGGTACCGCAGATACGCACTTTTCTATCTTTAAAGCCTCCTAATTCATCAGCCACTTAAATTCCTATTAACTTAGCTAGTGGCTTTAGAAAGCGCTTCATTCTTCCTTTCAGCAACCCAGCAGGCATAATGTTTGTGTGATCTCCAGCTTAATAGACTGGTTTCAGCAACAGTGGGTGAGGATTTGCTGGCCTAATGGATGTAGGAGGTCAGGCAAGGTGAGCTTAATAGTCCCTTCTGGCCTTTGAAGCCTGTGACTGTCATTTGTTTTCTCCTGCTCTTCCCCAAGATGAGGATCACTTCTCCCCTGAAGCTGACGCAGCTGTTGGCGAGATGACCAGAGGCGCAGTCCTTGAGGTGCAGGTACGTGGAGCTGTTGGGAAAAGTCTTGTTGCTGATAGTACTACTGCTGTGACTCTGTGCACCCCCCATCCTGTGTGTGTGAAGACAGACAACAAAGCCAGAGCCTGGAAGTCTGGCTGCTGAGCAGGGTCTTGATGAGAACTTCCTGGTGTAGCATCAGTTCCCGCTCAGGGCTGTGTGGCTGGGAAGGGATGCGTGTTCCCTCTTGTGAGTGATGTGGGCAGAAAGCCAGGGTATGGATTTGAGTGATGAGAGTGAACTTGCCCACAGGGTGTTCCAGCTGCTGCCTGGTGGCAGGAGCTACATTTCCTCCAGCCTACAGATAGGAAGGGGTGTCTGATAGGGAGCGAATGATGCTGGCATTGCATCCTTCACGGCTCACACCAGAACTGCTGCCCACTCTGGTTTTTCTGTGTTTCCAGGCCACAAATTATGACAGTGCAACAGGACTGCCACTGATACAGCTGTGGAACTTGACGGGCAATGAGGTGCGTGTGTTGACGTACCTATTTTGTTGGAATCGATGCCGATGCAGGCTTCCTGTTGTTGATTAGGAACTTGCTGATTGTTTTTTCTCTAGTGGTTTGTTCACCTTTCTACTTTTTGTTTTCTTTCTTTTCACCTCCCTTTAGGTGGTGTCCGTAAACAGAACTCTGGTGGAAAGAGGCCTTGCTCGGTGGATTGACTACTAGCAATGTCCTACCATTTCCCTAGAAACACATACCTCATCTCGGTGAAAGGCAGGGTTATTAAAAGCCATAATGACAAATACTGTAGCTTTAAAGCAAAAAATCGTCTCTGGCCTCTCTTCAAAAGCTGAATGGGAAAAAACCTTAAAACCTTACAGCTCGTTCGAAGGTAGCAGATGCTCCTTAAGCTGTGATTGTTCCACATGTATAATACCCGTGAACTTAGTGTCTGCTTTCCCTTCAAAGTTAGAATTATAGAATCATAGAATAGTTAGGGTTGGAAAGGACCTTAAGATCATCTAGTTCCAACCCCCCTGCCATGGGCAGGAACACCTCCCACTAAACCATGTCACTACAGTCCCTGATGAATAGTCCATCCCCAGCATCCTTGTAGGCCCCCTTCAGATACTGAAAGGCTGCTCTGAGGTCTCCACGCAGCCTTCTCTTCTCCAGGCTGAACAGCCCCAACTTTCTCAGCCTATCTTCATACGGGAGGTGCTCCACTCCCCTGATCATCCTCGTGGCCCTCCTCTGGACTTGTTCCAACAGTTCCATGTCCTTTTTATGTTGAGGACACCAGAACTGCACACAATACTCCAAGTGAGGTCTCAGGAGAGCAGAGTAGAGGGGCAGGATCACCTCCTTGGACCTGCTGGTCATGCAACTTTTGATGCAGTCCAGGATGCGGTTGGCTTTCTGGGCTGCGAGCACACACTGAAGCTGGCTCATGTTCGTTTTCTCATCGACCGACACCCCCAAGTCCTTCTGCGCAGGGCTGCTCTGAATCTCTTTTCTGCCCAACCTGTAGCTGTGCCTGGGATTGCTCCAACCCAGGTGTAGGACCCCTTGCACTTGGCATGGTTAAACTTCATGAGGTTGGCATCGGCCCACCTCACAAGCGTTACATTGGTTGTCCTTTATTAACAGGCTCTGCCTATGAAATTAATGAATGTGATTAAGGAATTTAATGTTCAGTGATGGATTTCTTGACTTGAAAATCGTGGCTTTCTCTCTTTCCCTTCAGGACTTGCCGATGCACAAGGCCCTCTTCTGGGTAGCCATGGCAGTGCTGCAGCTGGATGAAGTAAACCTGTACTCAGCAGGTACAGACCTGCTTGAGCAGAATCTGCACACCCTGGACAGCCTTCGAATATTCAACGGCAAGGTGAGCTGTTAGCGACCAGCTCTGACTGACACTGGGTTTGTGTGAGCACTTACATCTGTTGATACAGGAAAAAACCACAACTCTCGTCCTGCTGGACACTGGGGAAGCAACTGAAACTGCAATTTGCGTTAGGAATTGTTCCACTTGGGTACTACCAAGAGTAAAACTGCGATGTACGTAACTGCGTTCTGAACTGGAACAGAAATGTACAGGTGTGTTGTGTTCAAAGGTGTGCTTGGTATTTCAGTGTAAGCTCTTAAAATTACTCTGTCACTTGTCAAAAGAACACCTTGAGCTATCATGAGCAGCTCTTGGGTTTTCTTTTTCCTGGTCAGAGCCCAGAAGAGGTGTCCATGGAGATCAGGAGACCCCTCGAGTGGCACTGCAAGCAGATGGACCGTTTTGTTGGGTTGAATTTCAACTTCAACTTTGCAGCAGCGGGACACCTCCTGAAGGGTAAGAACACATCTTGCATCTTCTGTTAGAGTTGTGCTTCCTTACCCTTCGTGTGAAGTGTCCTGAGAACTTGCTAATGAACATACTAATGCTTCGTAAATATGCCTTGACCATTAAATACAGTATTCGGTTTTTAACCCCACTTGTTAGGGTACAGGCACCCTTCTCCTACCACTGTAGCAAGAACTGTGAGGGTTTTACACACACTACTAGCTCTGGTTAACAAGCACAGGAACTGTGACAAGTTTGAGGTGAACACCCAGTGCGTGGCTTACCTGGCAGGTAAAAGCAGACAAACCAGCGTTGTTCTCAGTTTGTGCTGACTGAAAACGAATGGATTCTTGTGGGAATTCTTATGGGTTTAGGTTGATAAAATTGTACCAGCGTGAAGGACACTTGTAACTGGGGGTGGACGAGGGGCTGGGCCAGGCTGGGGTGCATCAGAGACAGCGTTTGGGGGGCTGAAGGCTTTGCCCACAGGGGAGCGGCTGTGCAGCAATGGAAACGCTTCAGGGAGGCTGAAGGTTTCTTGATTTAAGCCTTGCAGTGTGTGCCTTACAGTGTGCCAGTTCCTATTGATCTACAAACAGAAACTGTGACCGTGTGAGGGCAAGTGTTTAAGTCATGTAATTGTGACTGGATGGGGATTAGCATTCTTTTTAAATGGCCTGGACGTAACCACTCCGCACTGCAGTGCACACAGGAGGAGTTGGAAGTGGGTGGAATGTTGCTTACCTTCAGCGTTGCCTCTCTGCAAAACTTACATTGACTCTCTTTGGCTTTTTAGCTTTGCTGCCAGTGTCTGAGGAAGTTTGAAGTCGCTGCAGCCTAAAGCACAGGAAGTCTCTCTTGTTGACAGACGTTTCAATGGAGAATGTTCCCATGGATACCTACCCCATCCATCACAGTGACACTAGCTATAGGTTGGTTGTCTAACTTTTAGATATTTCACATATATTTCAATGTCTGTTTCCTTTAATAAATTATCAGAAGGTAACCTGTGTTCTATTAAAAAGTCAGTCACAGAAATTTGAGTATCAGAATTCATAGAGATTTAATTTTGAGGTCTGTAAAGCTATTGCAGAGCTGAACTGCTTTGGAGGTTGTTCAACTCTTTGCTAACATCTTTCCACAAGACCTAATTTCATCTCGTTTATATTTTAGAGGGAAGTTTTACTTGTCCTTTTATAAGTAGTCACTTTATCCTTGTCATGAAAATCTCAACACCTGAGAGCCTGTCTATATGCAGCACAGATATAAGCTGAGAAACCCACCTCAAAGTGATGGGGAGAGCCAGTTTCTCTCAATGGGGAGCCCTTTACTCAGTGTCTGTCTTCTCAGCATCCAGTTCTGTCTTGCCTTGTAGGCTGATCCGCTTGTGTTCTTTTCACTGCTTTATTGTTTATCTTTTCAGCATTACATTGTTAGCCTTCACCAGTCAGTTTTGCAAGCAAAGTAATGACTATCTCTTTCTATGTGTTTTGGGGAGATTGACCTGTTAGGAGAGACGGGTTTAATACAGGATAGTTTGGCTATTTGAACAATTTATGCCTCAATATGCATAGTTCTAAAGATTTTCTGAATTGAATTTCTCTGCACTTTCAGAACACTAAAAGAAAACCAGCCCTGGTCATCACCAAAGGAAAGGTGCCTCCATCACTCGCTGCCCCAGTCCCCAGCCCTGGGGGGTGGAGGGGAATCTGAGATGCCGTTCCTTGCCCCCTCTGGATGCACTGGATGCATTGGCTCCTGCGAATGAAAAAGGACCACGATGCTGTCTGTCTTCTACCTCTTCCTTCCAGTGGGAAGGTTGGTTTTCTTGCTAATAATTGACCTGCCTTTTGAAATTCCGTCTGACCACACCAGGTATTCGATATGCCCTGAGCCTTGATCAGATCTATTTTGATGTATGTCTGGATTGGCTCTTGCAAAAGCATTTGTCCCTTGCTTAGCATGTTGAAATAGAGCTGGTTAGGCTTATGTCTGTAGTTACCTTGAAGAAAAATCAGCTGTGCCTGGGGGTAGGTAATTTATTTCTGCCTTTTGGAAGGCAAAAGCTTTTGGATATTTGCTTACTTGACAAATTTGTCAAGAACCCCCCATTAAATCCTCCCAAGGAAGAACTGGCCCTTCCCTCTCCTCTTTCAGTCAAATTGACAGTGTCTGATGAAGAGGAGAAGGGTTTTTCTGTGCCTTGGACACATACTCTTTATTAAAGCAGGCAGCCAAGTCTGAGCCCAGAAGGCAGATTAAAGCTAAAGGAATTCCTGCAGAGTTTTATTCATGTGGCTAGGACAGAAAAGAGCCAATAATAAACTGCTTTATGGGTTGTCTGATCTGGGTTCTCTGTGCTCTCCTTAGCTGGCAAGATGTCATTTTGGGCAGCAAGAATTCCTTGGTGCCTACTGATTACTCCTTTTTGTTGCTTACGGTGGTCTTGGCTATGTCCTAGCAGCTGGCATGGCAGGTCTGTTGTGACTGGCAGTGGGCCTTCAGGGTGAGTTCCTCACTGTCACTCGGGTGGCTGAGCCATTCACTGTAAAATCAGACCCATCCCTGGGCTTGGGATTACTTATGCTCGTCATGCCAAAGGTGAACAGTGGAAGGACCTTCTACTGCGTGACTGGTCATGAACTTGGTGTTTTAGAGGACTTGGTCATGAGTTTGGTGTTTTCCCTTGTTCCTGCAGGACAAGGGAAAGATTTTAGCCTAGTTCTTGCAGAATGGAAGAGGCACAGGTTAAACTGTAGAGCAGCCAGGGCAGGCGCTGATGTGCTTCTTACCTGAGGAGACACTTGGATGCATCAAGACCTCCTGAAATAGAGGAATGTGAAGGTATCTTCTGTTCTTGTCACGTCATCGTGATGTTTCTCCACAGAGAACACCAAGTGCTTTGGAAGTACCCTGTCAGATCCTCCCAAGTTCTCTATAAAATTAACTAGCACATACATGATGAGGGGGGAAGAATGTTTGCTGGAATAAGAGTCTGAAGTTACGCAGGTAACGCTGATGACTGCATGACTTATTATTGCATTTGTAGCTGGAATATTACAGTTCACTTTTCTTTCTTCACGTGTTTTACTCCAGAATCAGAGGGAGCGGTCGTGTATCTGTATGATGCAGAGGGAGGATCTAATAGGTCTTTTTTCCTCTGAAGTCACCATACATCACCAAAGCCACTCTTCTTTACAAAAATGACCTACAAACCGCAAGTTACATTCATTTCTGAGCATGGCTGCATTCTCCAATCCGTAATTCTAATGCTGAATTTGAAGTTCTGTAGACTTTTCACTCCACGGGTACCCTTGCTCTAACCAGCCTTGCTTGTGTCTACAGATAACTCCTTGCCTGGGAGGTCTAGCACCGGTTCTTCTGCTTCTGCTGGTCCCTCACAGGACCCAGAGAAGGACAGCAGCACACAGAGCACTGAGCATCTCTGGCACAATACAAGCAGCAGCTGAGAAGCCAGGAGTACACAGAACTGCCAGGACTACTTGGTGTCACGATGTCATCTCACTTGCCAAGAAGTAAGTGATTTTAGCAGCCAGGGTGCCCTCCCCTGAAGAATGACCATTCCCTTTTTGGGAATATGGTCATCACATCCCACCCAGCTCCTTTGTGTCGCATGTTGTGTACAAGTTGCTTGAAACACCATAAACGCTTTTACAGGAATGCTACACAGGAGATCAAAAACTTCTTTGTGTCTGTTATTCTCCTCTTTTGAGGGGGAAGGAGGCAGAGTTACGATGGGAGGGTGCTCCTGTTGAAATCCAGCTTTATTTTCTACTAAGTTTCCCCTTCCCTCTTGCTTTAACACGTTAGGGTAAACTAGATTGGGAAAAGAGCACAATTCGCAGTGTGACTCTCTCTGCCATTCTTAGTGCTCGAGGAAGGTTAGATCAGCATGGTTGAGGCAGTCTTCCTACGGTGTTTGTGAGCCTGCTGTGCCTCTGATGAATAAGCTCAGGGCCTGTAGGACTGGAACCTGGTTTCTAAAGTAGTTGCGTGTGTGTTTTGAGCAGCTAACCTGTGGCTGGCAGATGGCCTCTTGTTTTTAACCATACAAAAATCAAAGGTCAACATCAGCTGCCCTGCGGGACAAAGTCAAATACGGATTGCAGCAGATTTCCCTCTCGCGTCATCCTGCAGCCTGGAAAAGTCCTTGCCAGGGCCAGGGAGGGAGAGCGGGATCCGGTTTGGGAACAGCAGGTGCCGCTGTGCAGCTGCGCCAGACCCGGCTCTGCACTGCTGGTGCCCACAGGCTGCTCCCCGGGCTCCCCTTCAAAGGCTTTTGGTTTAAACACTTGCTTTCCTGGGACCGTGGCTGTCTGCGGAGTGTGCTTCTTGTAGGGGATTCTAATTGACAATCAGATTTGCATCCTGCTTGCAGCCGGAACAGCAAGTCCACCAGTGATGTAGTTGGATCACAATTTGGAGGCAGTAAAGGCTGAAGTGAGTAAAAAAGGAAGTTTCCTGAGTCATAAATGAACATCTCTGACAGTTCAACAACTAGACTACTGTCAAAGTTGCTCTGCTGCAAAGATGTTCCTTATAACCTCCAGCAATGCAGTAGAAACAGATTTCAGTTTTTCTTTAGCGAAGGATTTCCAAAGCATAAGGACATACTGCCGAAGCCCAGATGGTTCCACTTCAAATCAAGTCCAAGAGCCCTTTATCTCTAGAAGATGAAGAACTAGTTTCATATCTTACTGAATCCACCAGTTTGATGGTCACCTGGTGATTTGCAGCACCTTAGTTTTAAGATTTCAGACTTCCGTATTGACCTCAAAGGGGATTTTCTCCTAAACTACTAAGCAGAAAGAGGCCAGTAAAAGGTTAATTCTCTCCTAGAGCAGGGCAGGAAAGAGGCAAGATTTGGACAGTTTTGAAAAAGGAGAACTTTTGTCTGCTAACTCGCTGTGCAGACTGAGAGTTGGGTTTTAGACTCGGGCAGAGTTAAGGAGTGCTTCAGCTGCTGCATCTGAACAGTTCGGAAAACCCAGATGTTACTCTCATTTGTATCGGTTACACAGACAAAACCATCTTGGGGCATTTAGACTTGCCCAGAGAACACTTCCATTTAGCTACTCATCTGCTACCTTTTTTGCCCACTCTCAGCTGTCGTAGTTCTCCTATCCAAAATTTCACAGCAATTGTTTTAGCAAAAGCTGGCAATGAAATCTGCAGGTAACAGGAGTGGAATTTAACATGAAATCAGTGGGTGGTAGTCTTCACACTAATTAGGATTTCCCTGTTCATAGATAAAGCCTCATCAAAGTTCATATCTTCAAGGGAGTGCATTTTGATTATAAGAAGTCTAAATGAGGTAGGCTGCCCTATTCGTCACACCCTGCTATTTCTAGTATCTCTCATTTCCTTCTTTGCCTCTCAGCTGGAGTTTTGTCTGGTCCTCACTGGGTCTGACTGCCATGGCCTTTGTTACTGGAGCTGTGGGAATGTGGGTACCGCTGTTTGTTTACAGGGCTCAGCTTGTCCAGGGCACTGTGTCACCGTGCCTCCAAGAGACATGCAATTCATCTAACAGGTGAGGTGCACACGGCTGTGGAAACACCCTTGGGAACACTGCACAGGGCTGAATGCCAGTTTGTTTAAAGACAGAAGGTAGGATGTGACTGTGAACGCTTCTTGTGAAGGCAGTTGGGTGTGAATGTTGTACTACCTTGCTTCCCGGGATGCTGAGGCCAAGTGGCCTTTTTGCACCACCAAGGGCAAACTTAAAAATAACAATTAAATAATAATATATATAACAATTAAATAATAACACTTAAAATAAACAGCCTGTGTTCACGTCTGTCTTCCCTGTGTTTGATTCCTGGGCCAGGGCACAGGGTGTAGCTTTCCAGCAGCCTCTGCTTGTGGGTACTTGCTTCCCTTGTTCAAACTCAGCTGCGTGGTTGAACAACAGTTATTATTACTGTTTCTTCTTCTTATTTCACTAGTTTTCCTCCACTTTGCCTCTCCTTTGAGCAGTTGCAATTTGAGGGCAAGACTGCACAAACATGGTGCAAAAGACAGTGGAGAGACAGAAACTCTGCTCTGGATCACCCCAACAGTAATACTAAAAGCGTGGTACCCCCAGAGCTGTTTGGATTCTGCTCTGTCTATGGCCAAATAGCTGCTTCTTACACAGAGCCACCAACCACTTGGGTCACGCAGGCTAATTTGGGGTGGCACAGGGCTGTCAGTAGGAGGCGGGTGGAACGGCGGGGCCGGTGGAGCAGGGCCGCGAGCTCTAGAAGGCGGCGGCTGCCGAGGTAACGCCGCGCGGCTCCCGCAGCGCGCTCCGGGCCGGTGGCCGTTGCTGCAGAGCGATCGAGAGCGATGGCGCTGCCGGGCCCGTGGCGCTGCCCTTGTTGCTGGCCGTCGGCGCTGGCAGTGGCGCTGTCGGTGGCGGTCGCCTGCCTGCTGCAGGGATTGCTGCTTGCAGCGGCGCTGAGTGCGGGGGGTGCCTGCTGTGCGCTGCGGTCCCGCTCGCCCGCCAGGCGCCCTCCGGCCCGGCGCTCTCCAGCGCGATTCCTGCTCCCCCAGCGCCCTCCCCGACTGCGGCTGCCCTCGTACAGGCCCAGGCGCAGCCTGATCGCCCGCTTCCCAACCACTCGGGACCAGGTTGCTTGGCGCCTGATGAGGAAAAGGGCCAGTAACGGCGGACCGGCCACTGTGATCGGCCGAGGTCTGAACACCCCTCCCCGCGGCAACTGCCTCGGGTGAGCACGGGAGTAGGATGTGGGTGGGATAAGGACACGGGTGGCCCTGGTAAACAGGTGGGATAAGGACACGGGTGGCCCTGGTAAACAGGTGGGATAAGGACACGGGTGGCCCTGGTAAACAGGTGGGATAAGGACACGGGTGGCAGTAGGACACTCCTTCTCAGGGACATGGGTGGCACAGGGACACAGGTTGTCAGGGATGAGGGTGGCAGAGGGACACGGGTGGAATACAGGCGCAGGTGGCAGGGAGATGCAGGTTGTCAGGGATGAGAGTGGCAGAGGGACGTGGGTGGGATACGGAGACAGCTGGCACAGGGACATAGGTTGTCAGGGATGCAGGCGTCAGAGGGCACGGTTGGGTGCAGACGTGGATGGCACTGTGATGGCGGTGCCAGGCCCATATCACTTCCCTTGGTGCTGGCCTGCGTGGTGCTGCAGGGATGGCTGTTGGGCACAGGGGGTCCTGGGGTGTGATGAGATCCTGCCAGCCCGCATCGCTCCTGTCTTATGTCGCCCGTACGGCAAAACGACCTCTACAGTGGCGTGACTGCAGGCGCCGTCCATGCTGAGGGCACCCGTCCCGCCGCTGCTGACTCGGGTGAGCTTGGGGGGAGGATGGGATCGGATCTTCCTGCCACTAACAGCGGCTCCAACTGTTGTCTGCCAGCAGAGCCCCGCCGCAGTCCGTGCGCCAGCAGGACCCGCTGCCGCAGGACCGGAGCCCTGAGACCGTTCCCCCACCGGTACGCTGGGACAGATGATGAGAGAAAATCTCTTTGCTGTGCTGGCACCTTTTCAGCTGGAGGCAGCAGCGCGTGTGGGAGCCCTGTGTTCCCACTTTGACACAGGTCTCCTCAGCAGCTGCTGAGCTGTAGTAAAACACTGCTCACGTCTTGGGCTGGGCTTGCAGATGTGCGAGTGGGACGTAGTCGTGGCTGATGGAGCTCTGCAGCTGTGCAGTGAAAGGTTTTATCCCGGGTGGGTCAGTAGGGAAGGGTTTACTCTGGCTGGGCCAGCAGCGTCCTCCCTCCCTCCCCATTGCCTTGGCCAGTAAAGAGCCTGGAGGCTGCTTGCTCCCAGAGCGGATTCAGGTTGAGGTGCTCAGACTTTGCCCTCCACAGACACCGCAGAGGTAAGTTGAGCAGTGTTGAAGCAAGAGAGGCTGTGGGCTCAGTAGCCAGCACCTGGGAGATGGGATTTACTCTGTGATGAGCAGGAGAAAGGGAGGCTGTGCTCCCCTGAACCAAATGAGTTACTCCTGGTCTCTTTCCACATGCCAATAGAAGAGGATGTGCGTGAGGGAGTCCCCGCAGTCTGGCCCAGGATCCTGCTGCGAGGTGCCACTTTGGACAGGAAGGTAACGTACTGCTCATCCAGCCGGTGCCTGCTTGTCAGTGCCGGCCAGGAAGAGAGCAGTCGCTTTCCCAGCTGAGCCGGTGCCCAAGGCCTGCTCTCCACCGGAGCTGGGACATTCCAGGCCCGTGAGACATGGCTGCTGGGTCACCCAGTGGTGGGGAAGCTCCCTTGTTGTGTCCATCAGCATCCCTGCTGCCTTGTGCCACTGCGGCGCTGGCGGCAGCGCTGACCTGCACCATCCCTGCCCTGCCTGCAGGCCGGGTTGGAGCTCGAAGGGCTCAGACTGCTGCAGCGGTGGCGTTGCCCTGTGGCACTGGCATGTCCTGTCCCAGCCTGGGGCTGACCCTAACTGGCTCTCTCCCACTTGCACAGGGAATGGGAATTGTTGCGACCGGAAGACCGTGCTCCAGGAAGAGCCAACAAGGCCGTGCAGACCGAGGAAGGTGAGTGTAGGTGGGGCCCAGCTCTGTGCCGGGCTTGGATGGGCCCCTGGCGCGGGCCTGCTCACATTCCAGGCGGAACTCATGGCAACACTTCCTCAGCCGAAAGGGAGAGGAAACCCCGTGTGCCCATCGCGGAGAGGGTCCCGTGGCACAGTGCGAGATGTGGGCCCGTGTGGCAGTTTGTGTGGTTTGTGGTTCGGGTGGGCAGCGTGCAAGGAGCGTCTGTGGAGGTGGGAAGGGGCCGCCGGCCCGTGGAGCCCCAGCAGGCTCTTGTGAGAGCTTCCCCACGGATCTCTTGTGGCCAGCTGCTGCCCCAGGGCATCGCAGCCTTGTCTGTGGCTGAAGGCCGTGTCCCTGGCTCTGCCCTCCAGGACGGGCATCCGGAGAGGAGTGAGAAGGGACAACCCCCTTGGTGCAGGCCAAACACCTCTGCTGGGAGCTGCTCCTGACTTGTCTCCTCCTGTAGCTGTCAAGAGGCCCGAGGAGAAGCGGCGGCAGTCCCCGAGCCCACCACCTGCGCTGGGGAAAGGAAGGCCACGCAGGAGGAGCATCTGCCTGCTGGTGCCTGGCGAGACCCACCCACTGGTGCTGGTACGTCGCTGTCTCGCAAGCCTCTTTTGCCCTCCTCTGGGGATAGAATGGGCTCAGTGCAATCCCTGCAGGGCTGGGAGCAGGCTGACCTGCCTGCCTTGGGGCAGGAGGCCTCATCCTTGGCTGAGTGGGAACTGATGCTCTCCCCTGCCCCAGCGTGTGGTGGCTGTGCGTGACTGCTGCCCGCTGCTGGAGCAGGTACTGGCCTGGGCAAGGCTGCCGTGGCCTCAGCGCCAAGCCGGTGCCAAAATGAAGGGGGACCGGAGCTCCGCCGTGGCTGTGGCAGAACCACGGCTTCACGGCTCTGGCACGCGCCTGCTTGCACACCTCCTTCAGAGCGGCTCTGCTGGCTGCCCTGAGAAGGAGCTAAGCTACTGCTCTCTCTTGGCAGTTCCCTGAGCTTATTCCTGGGTACCCCACCACAGAGATGACCCTAAACGAGGAGAGGGAGGCAGCGTGGCAGCGCTACCGACAGCTCTTGGGACCTAAGGCTGGTAAGGGCAGACTGGGAATGCGAAGGGCACGGCAAGGAGGAGAAAGCCACGGCCTGGGCTGGCAGGGTGCAGCGCAGGCCGAGGAAGCTCCTGGGCCAGTGCTGCCTGGTCCTCGGGTCTGATGCTCTTCGAGACTTGTGAAGACTCGGGACGGAGTCCTCGTGTCCCGCAGTCCCCAGCGTGATTGATGGGCGAGGTTGCCCAGGGCCGGAGCTGTGAGCTGTTCAAGCTGGGAGGCTCTGCTAAGGGGTAGTCCCGTGTGGCAAGTTGCGGGTCCTGATTTCTTGCTCCCTCCCAGCAGCCATCACCCAGGGCTGCTCAGGCACCAGCCACACACAGGCAGCATCCACGACCACAGCATCAGTCGTTTCTGGGCAAGCGGCTTCCACCACCACCGGCTTTCCTGACACCACCCAGTCCAGAAGCAGGAGCGCGCCCGTCTTGCCAGGTGAGTCGGGGTGGACAGGGCTTCTGCGGGGGTGAAGGGCAGGGCTTGATTTAGGCAGCAGCTTTCCTGCCGCACCTGGCTGAGCTGCCTGGGCTCAGCAGCCCTGAGGGGCTGGTGCTGGGGCTGTGCAGAGCCTTGCCGTGCGAAGGAAGGGAAGGTGCCTCCGTCACTCGCTGCCCCAGTCCCCAGCCCTGGCGGGTGGAGGGCAATCTGAAATGCTGCTCCTTGCCCCCTCTGGATGCACTGGATGCATCGGCTCCTGCGGCTGCTGCCAACTCCCTAAAAGCCAGGCTCTTCCTCCTTTGCCGACCCCGGCTCACAGTGGTGTGCTGCTTTCCAGGGACTCCTGCGCCCTTCTGGGGCCAGCGCCCATCAGGCCTCGGACGAGACCCCGCTTCCTCTGGTATGGACGCAGTTGGTGCTTCAGGCTTGAGGAGCTGATGGGTGGTGGTGTCCCCTTGGGCTAGGGGATGGCGGAAGGGCCGGCTCGGGTGGTAGCTACTGGCCTCCAGGGATGCAAAACCTTCCATTCCCCCCGGGATAGGGATGGGGGTAGCCCCGGTGCCAGCTCAGAGTGCGGCTGCAGAGACCTGAGCAACGGTTGTGCTTCCAGGTTCGTCCACCTCTTCCAGCCGGGCAAGATCCAAGGACGGAGCCTGCAAGCGGCACAAGGCACGGATCCATCATTTCTGCAATAAGTAATGGCCAGTGCTGCTGGCCCCCACCTGTGCGGGCTGCGGTCCAGAGCAGCCCCGAGGCGGGACCAGAGTGATGGGGCCAGGCCCCGTTTCTGCTGCCAGCAAGAAGCCGTGCTGGGTGGCAGCGCCTGGGGTGGGACAGGGGGAACTCTTCCTACTGGAAGAGCTCCCCAGCCGGGGCTGATGAACCTCTGTGCGTCTGTGCAGCCTTTCCGTCCTGGCTTTCTTTTGCCACGTTTCCTAAGGTGTAAACTTTTGCTCCAGCCCTGGCAGTCTCTCCCCTCCCTTCTTATCCCCTTGCCCATGTTGGGGTGCTCTGGAGCCACTGGGGGACTCCCGAGCAGACTGGGGTCCTCCCCCTCCCCAAATCCCCATTGCTTTTCAGTTGTGGCTCATCCCCACCTGTTTGGGATTTACCAGCTCCCAGGACCTGCGGTGCTGTCTCCCCTGGTGCTGTGCAGTGGGAGCGCGGCAGAGGCTGCTGGAGCCAGGGGTCACCCGAGAGCTGCTCCCCCCTGCCCGTGGGGTCCTCACCACCCCCAGGAGGCCTTCGCTGCTGGGTCTTTTACGCCCTGAGCCCTGTAATTGTGTGTGTTGGCTGCAGTCTAAATTAGCCAAAACCCCACAAATATTGAAACGTTCTTTAAGGAAATCACACTTTGTTTTGATATTTGAGCTGTTACAGCACCTGCTTCCTTCTAAATTGCCATGCACATGGGTGGGACTAAACCTGTTCTCTTTGGTTTTTTCACTTCCCGAAGGAGGAGGACCGCAGAGATGCCAAGTGGCCTTTTAGGCCACCAGAGGCAAAACGTCGGCGTCTATGATGTTTACTGAAGATTTTTATTGTTCTGTGTTTGGTCTACGGCTGTTGTAATATTCTTGTTATACTGCTGTTGTTTTGTTCTTATACTGTACTTGTTTTGTTGGTTTATTGTAGCTTCTGGTTGTTATACTGCTGTTCTGTTGTTAACACTAGTAAACTAGTATTTTTACCATAATTCTACTATCATTTTAGCGTATTTTTTTACTGTCAATATACAACTTCCACCCCCCCTACTACATCCCCCACCCCCTGTTTTTATGTCCCCCACTTACAATAAACAGACTATGTTCACATCTGCCTTCTCTGTGTTTGATTCGTGGGCTGGGGCACAGGTGCCACTGTCCAGCACCCTTTGCTTGTCCCATCACTAAGCATCCCCTCTGACTGCAGATGCTCCCCATGGTGCTGCAGCACTCAGTTTACAGAAGGTCAAGGACAGAGAAGTGCCTTGGCAACGGCAACCAGAGGGGTCTTTACGCTCTAGAGCAGAGGTGGATGGGCTGAACAAAACACCTAGGGTGCTCCCCAAGCTCAGGGGTGGCAGCGGCATCCTCCGTATGGCTGGGAGAAGGTAGGTGGGGAAGCTGGGGGGGCAAGGCGCAGGCAGGATGGGGCAGCCGCAGGCTGCACATGTCAGAGCTCCTGCCCTTGCATGACCTTTTCCTTTCAGTCACCTGAAATAGTTCAGGGGATCCTTCCCCTGACGGTGCACCTGGGCTGTCCCCACAGTGATGGCTGTGTCCCCCTTCTTCTCCCATCCCTGCCATCATTAGGTGCGTGTTTGTGGCTTCTGTAACCTATTGGCTCATTTGGCCAAGTCGGGTGATGCCACCTCGGGCTGGCACTGCCACCCCTGGTTTCCCCTGCTCCCTCGGTCCCCAGATAAGTCTGGGCTGGGGAAGTCCACCCGGGCCAATAGCCTCTTCCTGATAGGCATGCGCAGAGGCCGCAAGCTGCTGAACGCTGAAGGTGAGGAGGGGAACAGTGCCAGGGATGGGGTGTCCTGGGTGGCTGGGGTTTGGCACAGTCCCGTGCTGCTCCTGAGGGGGCTGCAGCCCCTCTCCCTTCCCAGCCGGGCTCCTCCGGGTCTCCGATGCTGCCTGCAGCAGGCTGCCACCTGCCCAGAGGTGCTGGGGACGGCTCCACAGCAGCAGGGGCCCCTCCGCCTGGCACGGGCACACTCACAGGGGCTTTGGCCTCACTGGGGAAACAACAGCCAGCTTCTGGGACTCCCAGAGAAGGCAGCTCCCCCCAGGAGCACAGGAAAACAAAGTGCTGTGGAGCACCTTCAAGGTGCAAGTGACCGGTATCATTTTCCCATCTTTCTCGGCCCCCCACCCCTCCGAATTAGCATCACTGCATCTTTTGCTTTTCTAAGGAAAATGTAGTTTTGTGAAAATAGACGTGATTATAATACAACGTGATACTAAATAAAAACGTACCGTATCACCAACACTCTGGACGCTCTGCTGGCATCATTCACGTACCGCAGGGAACTGTCCTTCTCAAAACAAGTATCCCACTGAAATATGCAAAGAAAGTAACGCTGACAAGAACAGAAACCCTGCAGTACAAAGCTCTCCGTGGCTTAGAAAGGGATGTGCCTGAACTCAGAGAACACATCGTCTCAAATGAAAATAGCTGCCATCTCTCCATCCCAGCTCTGCTTTCTAAATGCTCCAAGTCGGGAGCAGCCCACTGAAACAGCCAAAGAAAACTGTGACCAAGGCAGACACCAACCAAGCAAATAAATAAAGAAATGAGAGTAATAATAAAGAACGAAATCAGGCGGAGTCCCCAGCCAGTGTGCAGTCAGGGAGCAGCAACCACAGGAGCAGCTTCCAGCAGCCCGCTGGCTCCACAGGCAGAGGTATGGACCCCTTCAGGGTATCGCTCCTCCCTGCATGGGAATCCTGGTGCCAAACAGCACTGAGGCAGTGTGGGATGCTCCTAGGCACAGCTGCATATTCACAGGTTGACAGAACAAAGAACTCACTCCTCAGCCCAGAGACAGCAAAGAGGATTCACGGGAACAGGGAAGTGCAGATTCTCTGTGCAGGAAGTGAAGGAGTTGACACAACCTCCTTTGGACCAGAGAAATACCAGCGTGTGGAGGACAAGGGATCTCTTCCTCCAGGGCCGCGGCTTTGCTGGGAAAAGCCCTTCAGCAAACTTACAGCCAGAATATAAGTTCTAATTTAAAATATTCCCAGGCACCTGGTGCCCTGAGGGCTGCCAGGGGCAGGACGCGCTACTGTGGAGGTAGCTGTGTCCTAGAGCTGAGGCCTCACGCACCCCAGTGCCATGACGCTGCCTTCAGAGCCACTGCCCACACTGGGTGGGCACCCTCCTTTTTGGAATGAGCTTTTAGAAATCAGAAAGCATCCTGGCCCTGGGCTCGGTTTCCTCTTCCCAAAATACCAATGGCAGGTCAGTTCCAGCAGCAGCCTTCTCTCCATGATCTCATCGCGCTGGGTTTAGGCATCTGGACAGGGACCATTTCTGACCTGGCAGGACAAACTTTCCCAAGAAGCTGCAAAGTTTAGCAGGGAAGAGGCTCTGTGCTTCTGAGGCCTTGGAGACCACTTGTCCCACTGCCTTCTCTTCCACACAGCTTTCACACACCAGCATCTTCCAAGCTCCCAGCTGTACATCCTATGCTGGTGTTCCCCAAAACACGAGAGGGGCTGCAGCTGTTCCAAGGAAAAGCTTTCCTCAGGAACCCTTCTGCCCTCATCATCAATCTGCTTGCGTCCAGCCACGTCGGGGAGTGCACCAACAGGGAAGATGTTAGTGACAGCGCAGCAGGATGCTCTGCCTGGGGTGAAAGCATTCCTGAGAGCACAGATGTCACTCCTGCACAGGCAATGAAGGAGAACCCCCAGCAGCTGCTTGCAGCGCACTGGCCGGAGTGATGCACGGGCAGAACGTGACTGCTAGAGCCACAGCACAACTGAACTTTACATGCTGTGGGCCGGTTTATTTAAAGTTTCCTGGGGTGAAAGCAAAAGCAGCACTGCTCCATCACCCCACCTCCTGTGTGACAAAGAGCACAAGCAGCAGCTGTGACCTCTCCTCCCCTTGTAGGCTGCAGTCACGCTGCTGTAGTCCAGGCACTTTGCTCCAGGAAGAAAGCACTCCTGGAACAAGGTGAACAGAAACCTCTTCTCCGAAGTCAGGCTCAGTAAACGCAAGCCCTGTTGAGCCAGTCCCGAGCAGCCAGGAGTGCTACAGACCTCACACAAAAAGAAAGCGGAGCCGTTCCTCATCCCGCCTCTTTTCTCCCAGCTGCTGGCTCGCCCCAGCCCTGCCCCAGGGCGTTTAGGGTGGGGTTACAGATCTTGCTTGTGGCTGGGAAGAGGTGCGTGCCTAAGGGCAGGGGTGTTTGTGACCTGTGGCGTCGGGTAAGTTCTTGCTGGGATCCTGCTACAGTGCTGGCTTGTTCTGATCTTAATGTCTTGCTCTGTGTGGCTGGTTTGTGTCTCTGTTAGGAGTACACTATGGACTCGGAGAGGGAGAAAAGGGGGGGGGCCAGAATGGAGCCAGTGAAAACACAGGTGGCTTGAGTTCTATTTGGTTTTTCTTGATCAGATTCATCACTTTGACTTACACCATCCTTATTCAGTACTTTGTAATTCTTTCTTAAGGAAGCATCTTAATGGATTTGGAAAACATGCTATTGACATAAGCCTCATTGTGAGGCAGAGAAGATGGGTTTTGTACTGTTTGGAAACCTGGATGACTGCAGTTCTTGAAGCTTCTTAAAGTCCTGCAACTGTTTTAGGCTTTGAAAAGAAGTTCTGAGCTTCTTAGGGATTTACACATAATAATTTCTCCTAACATTTTTCTTTCAAGTAAATATACCAGCTGACATTAATGCTCCTCTTGGTAAGGGTTGTAACATTATTCGAGCATTACTTTCTGCTCTGTATATATTTTTCTTGACACAGTCATACATAACAAGGGAACATGATTAAAAGTAAGTATTGACTATTAATGAAAGGCATCTGAAAAGCTACTTTGAAGTGTGCAGTAGAGACTTCTGGTTGCTGGCTCAAAGGGACAAAGGCAGACAAGTTCTTTCACTGATGCTGAACTTGCCTTAAGCAGAAAGGGCTGCAAAAGTCATCAGAATAACATTTGCTTATTAGCGGGCTGAGATTCTGTCTTGTTTTATTGTCTTGAAAGTGTGTCAAGTGTGCAAATGCCAGCAAAAAAGGCCAGATTTTGCTCATAGCCCTTTTAATTTCATTTGGAAGATCTTCTGAGGCTATCTTCAGACCAGGAGAAATTACAGGTAGTATAAAGAGTGGGTGGAAGGAGCTTCCGAATGAAATGACTAGATAGAAGTGTAAGATGTGCCTACTTTTTAGTTCAGGATTGCTAAGTAATTAATAAATGTCAGTGATTTGTATCCTGGTTTTATTACTGTGGTTGCAGATTTTGTGGAGAATATTGTGTGCAAAACACAGCCTGAAGAACCAAGGGCTGAAGCCCAAAAACATCTTGCACCTTAACAAAAATCAGATGTTAAGTATTACAGAAACACTGTGTAATGACAGAATTACACAGTAATTACAGAAGCACTGCCTCAGAGTTTTAATGTTTGTTGTTTTCCTTCTCTCTTTTAAGGATTTGATGGTGCCATTTGCTTTAGAGCTGGGGACCTGAAGTCCCTTTGTTTTAGGAAAGGAAAGTCATAGCGGAGCAAGGAATTTTTCCCAACTCTTCTCTCCCAGATTATCAACGTTACTGAGGCTGTCATTCCCACACTTTACAGGTTTTGGTCCATGTCCCTGGATTGTTTTGGTTTTGTTTCATCAGAAGCATCCATTTGACTGGCCAAGGTTTCTACAGACTCCTTTATCACTGCCTGATTAAAATCAAACAGAAGATGCCCAGGGACAGAGTGACTCTGGCTGCTTTCTGCCTTTGTTCTCTTGTTGTTGGAGTGGAAGCTGCCCTCTGCCTAAGTTGGGTACCTATCCGTGGTAGTATGGATATATTTTAATCCCAATTTCCTACCTAAATTGCTTCATACCTGTAAGAACTTCCCAGTAACTGTCATAAACGTCAGCATCCTGGGGATAGGGTAAGTAAGAGCTTTGAAATGTCTGACCTTTTCTTTTCCTGTGCAGGACAGCCAGATTGGGAAGTAAAGACATTCTCAATACTAAACTAGACTCTTCTTAATTTAAATCTCGATTGACTCAAGGTTTCAGTTAACCCTAACCTTAGCATTCTTGGTTGTGATTAAAATACTGTGTTCATTTGCATCTTCTGTCAGTCTGGAGCTAGCGAGGCTGGGAAGGAAAAGGCCCCACAGGGAAAGGCCTCCGTTTTTGTTCTGCCAGTACCTGTCTGCTTGGCATTACTCATAACAAATGATTCCTTATTTCTTATGTTGTCTTCTTAATGAAGAGGGCTCTGGTGTATAAAAGTGAAGTCTGCAGTGGTCAACTAAGGGTTCTTCTGGGGATGGATGTTTCAGTGTGATAGAAAGGTCAAAACGTAGGTTAAACAGCCATTTAATTCCACAGTTTTCTTGCTGAAGCCAGGCAGGTTTTCACAGCCCTTTTCTTTTATAATTGTGGCAGGAGCATCCACGATCCTAAAATGCAAGACCTGTAGTTATCAGACGCACCAACAAAAGTAAGCTTGAGCTAAAAGAACCAAAAAGATGTTAAAGGCAGAAGCAGTTCAAGGGGTCAGCAAAACAGCACCTTAGGGGTACAGGAACTAGCTATAGTTAGAAATCTGCTTTTGGCTGTAAACATCAAGCCTGGCAGTAGGTGTCAGGAGTTCAGAAGAACATAAGCCGTGCCCCAGGAACTCAGCGAACATTTAGACCAAGAGATGCTTAAGCTGCCCAGAGTGAGAGTTAAATTCTGATGAGCTGCCGTGTGGGGCGTTCCTCACGAGGTTTGAGATGTTGTCTGGGCATCATCTACGGAACACATTCCTGCCGAAGGACAGAGAGGCCAGCTCTCCTAGCTTCCGAGGAGAACAGGCATGGAAACCGATAGCACAGCTTGGGCTGTTTCAGTTCCTGTTGCTAACGAAGCTCCCTGCGCAAGCAGCGGACACCTCTGAGTTTGAATCTCCCACTCCCTGCTCAGGCTCCGCTGCCGCCTGTTGCTGTCGGGTTTCCTTTCCCATGGCATTCCGTTTCGGTGGGCGGGCGGGTTGAGGCGGGAGGCGGAGCGCTGCTGGGGCCGAGCGCCCGAGGGGTGCGTGTGTGCGCGCGCGCGCGGAGGCTGTGCCGGCCGCCAGTGTTTGAGCGCCACCCAGCGGCGCGGCGCGGCGCGGCACCGGGAGCCGCCGGTTCCCGTCGGCTCTTGCTTTGGGAATGGAGTTAAAGCAGCGCGCACGTGCGCCTCCCCCCTGTAATTCTTCAACGTGATTTGAAACATTCTTTTCAGACTTATTTATCCACCGTTGTGGGTGTAGGTAAAGTTTTCAATCCCTACGACGTTGTGCTCACTCTGTATTGTGAGTGTAGTCACCTCTTGACTTCCTTGGTTTAACACAGCAGTGGGATGCATAGAGAATGTGCCATTGACTCGGTGAAGCTTCTGTGGTCTGTAGCAGCGCAAAAGGCAGTAGTGATGATATTGAATAGTGAGCAAAAGTCGCTTCCTAATAGTAAGTTGACGCCCTCTGAAATGTGTTCAGACTCTAGCTGACTTATCATGGAATCATGGAATAGTTTGGGTTGGAAGAGTCCTTTGAAACTCATCTAGTCCAACCCCCTGCGATGAACAGGGACATCTTCAACTAGATCAGGTTGTTAGCGTCAGGACAAACACATAACCATCGGAATGGTTATATGAAGTGCTTTATTAAGGCGCCGAGAACCAGGGGTACGCACCCAAATCTGGTTCTAACCCCGTCACATCGTGTTCGCAATTTATACGTTAGAAGTTTCGCAATAGGTATCGGGGATTACTTCATCAGTCCTTTACGACATCAGCCTCTCCTGAGCTTGCGCGGCCCCCTCTGGTGGTCGTCCTGATGAAGTAAGGAGTCTTCCTCACTCTGTCCTCTTTTTACCTTGTTCTTTGGACAAATCCCAACCATTATGTGGATGCAGCATTCTTTTATCTTCCCTTGGTATGTGGTTCAGGCTTAATCTTTGGTTCTGCTAAGTTGGAGTTTCTCACTATATTCTTTTCTACATTCCCTTTACTTTACAAGGTTATATTTGTTTCTATTCCTAAAGTCACCATTGTAGCGTTTAGTTATAAAGTAGCTAGGATACAAACCAGCACAATTGCAGCATTCAGTGTATGAAGCTTCTCTATTGATTTATGATTTCTAAACACAATCACCTACTGGAATAGTGTCTAAAATACAGAACAGCAAAGTTACAAAATTTTAACCTATGTACAAAGGCTTTCTTTGCAAACTGCAAACTTTTCAAATATAATCACTGCTAGAATGGTTCCTGAAAATTTCACCCTCCTCTAACAAGGTTGCACAGAACCACATCCAGCCTGGCCTTAAATATCTCCAGGGATGGTGCATCTATCACCTCTCTGGGCAGCCTGTGCAAGTATTTTACCAGCCTCCTTGTAAAGATGTTTTTCCTCACAGCCAGCCTGAATCTCTCCATGTAGAGCTACCATGAGCAGGAGTGGGGAGAGATGCCCACAATCTGTCTCTAAATCGTCCCTTAGAAAGCTGAGGGGTAAGATGTTGCTCAAAATAAGACCTGTCCGGAAATAAAATTTGTATAGACTTACCCATGATGAAATTAAACATGCCTGCTGGTTCAGGAGCAACTAAATGTTCATGAAATGGAGGTAGAATGAAATACTAGAGTGCTGAGTGTTCATTTGACAAAATAGCCAAGAATAGTAGGTGCTATTGTTGTTTTCAGCGTAGTCTGACGTGTGAAACACACTTCCTTAAAAGAAACTCCAACCATAGGCTCTTGTCTTCATGCATGAGTCAGACGCTGCAATCAGAGCTCATTGCTATTAGCTGCCTATGAAGCTATTAGTTTTCTCTTCAATTCTCACTTTAAACCATCCAAAAAAGGTGCAAGAAACCAAATTACCTTCTGAAGTTTGCAATCCACACAATGGCTCAAAAGACGTGGGACCAGTTCTGTGTTTAAAAAAATACTGAATATAATAGGGAAACTAATGCTGGAAGAATCAAGTAAGAGTACTTGTTCAAATCTGAGTGGCCCGACTAAAGACAAGGAATAAAGGTATCTACACACCCTGAAAGAGCAAGAATGACTTCCTGCATCCTCCTTTCTTCTCCTTTCAGGCCCCTTTTTTGGGAAGAAAGGGGAAAAAATCCTGTTGCTCGATTCAGAACTGTAGAATGTGCGCAGTTCCAGCAGGGAGGAAGAAGGATGGTTTTGTTTCCATCTCTCCCTGTAACATTCTGGGTTGGTTTTTTGGTTAGGTTTTTTTTTTGTTTGGTATTCCCTCCATTGAAAGAAACCCAAACGAGCAAATAGTCTGGAGTGTAAGTCTTCTGCTTAAACTGCTGATTTGACCTAAAAACTCAGGACCTTGCTGGAAAGGATTTTGTTCTGGGGTAGATCTGGTCAGTGCAACGCAGGTGGTGGTAAAAGGAAGAAGTGACTGGTTGGGTGACAAGGACAAGGCTAGGTAGCTTAAGTAGTGTGTGTAAGCAAACGACTGTCCAGGGTACGTTGTCTAGCAAACGCCTCTTCTCTAGGAAGGCCGTTTTTAGCTCTGACAGCTGACTGAGACATTAGTGAAGTTTATTACTGATTTGGCGTATGCAATTCCTGTGAGATCCGTGCAAAGTCGTGCCCTTGGGGATCTTGGATGCACAATGGAATATTTTGCTGCTGTTTCCATTTACTTTTCCTTGTCCTCAGGGTATAGCACTTCAGCACTTTTGCAAAAACACAGGACTGCAGCTTTTTGCCTCTGTAAAGTCCTTGTAAAGCAGGGACCGCAAGGAGCGTTTCCTTTCAGTTTTTAGTGGTTGGGCTTCATGGCCAGAAATGAGCGTCGTGATTGAAGTTCCTCATAGCCCCAAACCAAAACTGACTCATAGCTTGGCGAGCTAAGGCGATACCTCATCTATGGTAGCTTTGTGCGCGGGGAAAAAAGCACAACCCCAGGGCGCATGAAAGCACAAGCTTGCAGTCCCAGCCACCTCGCGAGGAGCAGAGTTACGGAGCTGCTGCAGCACATGGGAGACAAGGTCCAGTCGTGTCTGTGTCAAGGAAGAGTCCGGCAAAGAGAGATTACCTGATAGCTGCTGTGCTGTGCTACACAAATTTGATCAACTTCACGGACTGGTGCCTTGTACCAGGTGAGAGCCCATTTTCTGCTTCTGAGCAAAAAAGAAAGGTAAGTTTTCAACAGCTCTACTTATGCCATAGTCACAAATGTTTTCTAAAGTTAAGGCTGTGCTTCCCGACTTTGATCTTTCTCACTTATCTGCATTAGTCTTTTGGTCATCCTTTGAATTAAATGTGCAATTATAAATCTAGAAAGACCAATAAGTGATGGTTTATTTTCTAATGGTTAGTAGAATGCTTATAAGCATCACATCTCTTAAATACTTACGATTCATGCTTTTAAACCTTAGTCTCTTCCAAACAGACTTTAGCATCGAGAGCAACTGGTCTCTTTTTGTGTCTGGATTCTACAGAGATTTGACTAAGATGCTTCCCCTTACTGTATACTGCAACTTACCAGGCCTGCTTTGGCTCTACTAGATTAGATATGGCATTCCTTTATGTGAAGAATAGAATCCCAGAATTGTTAGGGTTGGAGAGGACCTTAAGATCATCTAGTTCCAACCCCCCTGCCATGGGCAGGGACCCCTCACACTAAACCATGGCACCCAAGGCTTTGTCCAACCTGGCTTTGAACACCGCCAGGGATGGAGCATTCACAACTTCCTTGGGCAACCCATTCGGGTGCCTCACCACCCTTAGACAGAATAGTGATGCCAGTCTCCCTGTTAAAAGGGCAAGAGCTACGTTGACTTTGTGCAAGTTTGTTTAGAGGAAGCTTCACTTCCTCATGACCTGACAGTGGTGTGATTTCTGCAATGAAGAGCGTAAAGAGGATGAAGATCCACTTCCTTAAGCGTCACCTACTAAATTTACACCTTGTTTTCTAATAAATAATATCCTTCTTCCAAAATGTGATTTTTAGGGGTTTTTTTTATTATTTTATTTTAAAACCCAGCCATAAGAGCAAGGCATTGCTGCTTGTAAACTGGTGGGGAATCTGAGTTTTCCCTCCCATGGATGGGGCTTGGAGCAACCTGGTCTAGTGGAAAGTGTCCCTACCCATGGCAGGGGGTTGAAAGTGCACGAGCTTTAAGGTTCCTTCCAACCCAAACAAGTCTGGGATTCTCTGTAAACTGTGGTCTGTGTCAATTCTCAGGTTTAGCATCTCCCCTTAGCATGTACCATGCTTTCAGGGATCTGATTTGTAAATTAAGAGGAAACACTTGTTGTGAGCTTGCTATATTTTACTTCCGAGTGGCCTGGAAATCATAAAGGTTTCAAAGCTTTGGAGAAAACCCAATGGATGGATTGTTAAATGTGGAATTAATATGGAGTGACAGTACACTCACTCTTTTTTTTTCCTACTAAGACCATTCAGAAACTGAAGACTGAGTATCTCTCTACATTGAGAGGCTGGTGGGTTTAGGAGTTGAAGCTTATTTTGTTTTGGATACTTCTTAACCACACACGTAAGAGGGAAGGAAACAAGTAGGAGTGCATGCTGAATGAGACTACAGGCCTGTTAGTGAGAAACTTCAGTGCAGGAGTTGTGTTGTCAAGTGACTGGGTGAATGGTAAGGGACAGGAGAGGCTGAAACTATCTTGAAGCAAGAACAGGCTTGCTGGGAGGAGGTATTAAGTTGGCTCATTCCAAGCTTTGAACTATTGTTTAGTTCCTGTACAAGCTAAGAGCTTAGAGTTTTCAAGGTGGTTTGTGAAGTGCCTACGTTAATAAGCTCAGTTTCTTGAGTGAGGTACCTTCAGGGACAGGTACCTCACTCAAGAGCAGAGGTGGGGATGGTGTCGAAGCCTTGGCTGTCCATATGGATGAGCGCATTATTGAATGTAAGTGAAGAGGGAAGTGAGGGAGAGGCTTGAGTATTTGTTAAAGAGGAAGCTGGTGGCAGTTCCGAGCTTGTGGTTTCCGGGCAGTTTTGCTCACAGGCTTTGACAGAGTTTGCATCCATCTTCAGGCAGAAAACAAGCCGCTTGTCTGTGCAGTGGAGTGTAAAATACACTGTAGCACCGTAGAGCAGGGACCTCCCGCTAACATCCTCTGTTGTGTGCAGATTCAGCTGTAGGGAGCAAAGCAGACAGGTTACATACAACTTGTTTCCTTAAGGAGTGGCTTCATCCTTTTAAAAATGTTTTGATTTTGACTATTTTGGCAAAACTGAAGCTGCATGAGAAAAAGTTTCTTTTTTAATTTATATGGCTCAGTATCAGAGTAGAACTATGCTTATTTACAGCAGTTTCTTCTGGTGTTTTGTTTCCAGGATTATAGTGCAGAAATGGAAGCTAGGGGAGGCAGCAGATCTGCAGCCTTGGCAGGATGTAGAGATGAAAATGACTGTTTTGTCTCACAGCATTCATGCAACCATGAGTGCCAGACCCATGGATCTTCCATCCGTTTGTTGCTTGTGTGACTCTCTTCTGAGAGACTTCTGGCTTTGGACAACTCTTGCAACCTTTCTCCACAGCTATGGAATGTTTAGAAATCAAGATGGGATTTCTGTCAGCCTTTTATCACCAGTAGAAATGATTGCTTTTAGTGATGTTTCTCTGTCATTGTCACCACTAAATGTTCCTGTGTAAATCCGGTTATCTGTATCTCATCCGATCTCTGCAAAATTGTCATGGAGATATGAACAGAATTACCCAACTGGGACCACTATGTGAATTCCAATAGTATTTCCCTGGCTATGGGCTATTTCAGCCACCCTTGGCTAATGAAGGCGGTAGCCATTTGCATCCTGACATATCCAACATGCACTAATTTGTATATTATTTATTATATGTTGAAATACTGTATATACTGAAACTCTTACCAGTTATTCTTAACGGAAGGAATTTCAATTCATCTTAACATTTGAAGGACAATAATACTGGTTTTGGATTAGCTGCATGGTGATAGCTGGCTGCAAAACTTTGCTACTGTTTTGTTCCACTTGTGTCAATTAAGCTTTGAACTGGAAGTTGTTTCCGTGCTTCTGTACTCATGGTACAAAAGAAACAGAACAGCTGTAACTGAAACGGTGGCTCAAGTGACTCTTGTAAGACTTCTGGAGTGGAAGATTGTGACTTTTATCTCTAGGGGTAAGGATTTTTAATTCTCTGTGTATCTGTACTTGTGGTAGAGTCATGGTTTACATCTGTGTGCAGCAGCTCTTGCAAGGCCTGTTCTTGAAATAAATCTCTGAGTTGGCAAATGAGGGGAATAACAAGGAATGAGCAGGGTCATTGAGTGTTTGTTGCAGGGATCCTGTTAGACATACAGAAATACTTCAAGCTCAGTGATGGGGATACAGGTCTGCTGCAAACAGGTAATAAAATCTCTTCAGTTTGGATAGTTTGCTTTGCCTTGCATCTACGCGGCCTGTTCCTAAACCGCAGGCTACTTACTTATTTCTTCTAGGTCCTACTTGCATGTGGTGCTGCTCACTTCCACTTGTGGGCAGGCTGACTCTAATGCAAGCCTGAATGTCTTTGGTTCAGGGAAGACTGGAGTTGTGTGCTTCAGGAATCCCACACTGTGTGAAATTGTTAAAGATGAAGCAATTTCTCAAGAAATACAGAACTTGAGCAATTCCCACATGTTTTATTTTTGTATATATATATATATATATATATATTTTAATCTACATTCCTCTTTTTCTAAATATCGATCTACCTACTAGTTCTACAAACTCAGCCTTTAACCTCTGCCCCCCAAATAACCTGAGTTTGCTTGAAGCGTGAGGAGTACGTAGAAGGAAAATAATTTGACCCATGTTGTCTTTGATCCTTCTTGGATTTCCAGTCTTCACCCTGTGTAACATGCTGGCTGCCCCCGTCTTTGGGTACCTTGGTGACCGGTACGGTAGGAAAATCGTCCTTGGAGCTGGCATTTTCTTCTGCTCTGGTGTCACATGAAGCAGTTCCTTCATCAGTGAATTGGTAAGTTGCTTTTGTAGTCCTATGAAAATAATCTGCGTATGTCTTGCAGGAGTCACTAGTCTTTATCTAATTGCATTTGGAAAAGCTATCGATGAGCACTTGCTCCCCAAGCCTGGATTAAATGGACTTTGTGCAGGAAAGCTTAATGGGATGCTGGAGTCCAGCCTAGGCAATGGAGAAGCCCCCCGTTACTGTTGCGGTTGATGGGATCTTAGTTTTGTCCTGAATGTTTGTTGACCATGACCTTCCAGTGTTGCAGCTTGTTCAGCAAGCTTGTGTTCTATTGACCATATCCTGTCATTCCCTCTGGGTGTCCGTCTAAGGAATCACTACAGTGCAGAAAGGAGAAAGGACAGCAGTGGGATGCTGTCCCAGTGCTGTGGGAAGAAGCAGAAGCAGGTGCGAGTGGAGGGAATGCAGATATGCAAAAGGCAGTTAATTCTTGTTTCCTCTGGTACATTTCATTCACTAAATTGCATCTCTCTAACAGCAAACGTTCTTTCTCGCACGGGCGATCTTGGACTGTGATGTGTCTTTTCCCTGCAGCATTACTGGATATTCTTTCTTTCACAAGGATTAGTTGGCATTGGCATGGCCAGTTATTCCCCAATAGCACCTACCATCATTGCAGACCTGTTTGAGGAAGGAAAAAGGACCGCGATGCTGTCTGTCTTCTACCTCTTCCTTCCAGTGGGAAGGTTGGTTTTCTTGCTAGTAACTGACCTGCCTTTTGGAATTCCGTCTGACCACACCAGGCATTCGATATGCCCTGAGCCTTGATCAGATCTATTTTGATGTATGTCTGGATTGGCTCTTGCAAAAGCATTTGTCCCTTGCTTAACATGTTGAAATAGAGCTGGTTCGGCTTATTTCTGTAGTTACCTTGAAGAAAAATCAGCTTTGTTTTCCCCTCAGCATTTGTTAGAGAGAATCTGAACTCCGAAAACCTTTGGGCTTGGAATAAACGATTGAATCAACTCCAAAAGAAATGTGTGCCTGGGGGTAGGTAATTTATTTCTGGCTTTTGGAAGGCAAAAGCTTTTGGATATTTGCTTACTTGACAAATTTGTCAAGAACCCCCCCATTAAATCCTCCCAAAGAAGAACTGGCCCTTCCCTCTCCTCTTTCAGTTAAATTGACAGTGTCTGATGAAGAGGAGAAGGGTTTTTCTGTGCCTTGGACACATACTCTTTATTAAAGCAGGCAGCCAAGTCTGAGCCCAGAAAGCAGATTAAAGCTAAAGGAATTCCTGCAGGGTTTTATTCATGTGGCTGGGACAGAAAAGAGCCAACTTTTCATTCACTTTTCTTTCTTCACATGTTTTACTCCAGAATCAGAGGGAGCGGTCGTGTATCTGTATGATGCAGAGGGAGGTCTTTTTTCCTCTAAAGACACCATACATCACCAAAGCCACTCTTCTTTACAAAAATGACCTACAAACCGCAAGTTACATTCATTTCTGAGCATGGCTGCATTCTCCAATCCGTAATTCTAATGCTGAATTTGAAGTTCTGTAGACTTTTCACTCCACGGGTACCCTTGCTCTAACCAGCCTTGCTCGTGTCTACAGATAACTCCTTGCCTGGGAGGTCTGGCACCGGTTCTTCTGCTTCTGCTGGTCCCTCACAGGACCCAGAGAAGGACAGCAGCACACAGAGCACTGAGCATCTCTGGCACAATACAAGCAGCAGCTGAGAAGCCAAGGAGTACACAGAACTGCCAGGACTACTTGGTGTCACGATGTCATCTCACTTGCCAAGAAGTAAGTGATTTTAGCAACCAAGGTCCCCTCTGTCGAGGAATGGACTCAGTCGGAGATCAGTGTGATCAGACAAAAGCCATTTATTATAGAAAACTAACTCTTTATATACTATTGCTTAATGTAGCTTACAGTAACTTGGCACATTGTGATTGGATACATATCTTTAAGGCCCTTAACAACTAATGCAGAATTGGTTAAGCACAGGTGTGAGAACCTGACCTTCAAAGCTTGCCCACAGTCCACAATTCAGCAACTCGGTAAATTCCAGCTCCTTCTTACAATACAATAAAACAATGCAGAATCTCAGCCCGCTAATAAGCAAATGTTATTCTGATGACTTTTGCACCTCTTTCTGCTAAAGACAAGTTCAGCATCAGTGAAAGAACTTTTCTGTCTTTGCATAGGATGTACAGCTGGGAGCTTGGAAGATGCTGGTGTGTGAAAGCTGTGTGGAAGAGAAGGCAGTGGGACAAGTGGTCTCCAGGGCCTCAGAAGCACAGAGCCTCTTCCCTGCTAAACTTTGCAGCTTCTTGGGAAAGTTTGTCCTGCCAGGTCAGAAATGGTCCCTGTCCAGATGCCTAAACCCAGCGCGATGAGATCATGGAGAGAAGGCTGCTGCTGGAACTGACCTGCCATTGGTATTTTGGGAAGAGGAAACCGAGCCCAGGGCCAGGACGCTTTCTGATTTCTAAAAGCTCTTTCCAAAAGGGGCAGCGTACAGCTTGTTATTTGGGACCGTGGAGTCCAGTTAACATTCCCAAATGCTCAGGTGACTTAGGAACACGTGTCGTTTGCTGCATGCCACTTGATCCAGGACTTGTCCGTGTCCTGCTCCATCATGAACTTCTCTGTTATTTGTGCCACTGCAGAGCATCAGACTTTGATCTCTGCCTCTCCTGCGGCGAGATCTGATGGATGCCCTGCAAGATGCTGAATTTCTCATCATGGCCACCGCTGCAGAAGCCTCCCAGCTTAGCGAGTCTCCTTGAACTTCGGAAGGTCTTGCACAGCCCTTGTTCTTATTAGGTTGGTTTTAATGCCCTGCCTTCTGCCCCAGAGTGTGCTGGGAGTCCACTATGACCCCCTGGCCCAGGGAGCCGTACGCGGATGCAACAGGAGCCATTCGTCTGTGCTCTCAGGAGATGCTTCCTTTTCGGCATCTTTCACGGTGTCCTCAGTGGGGCTTTTCTGCTGTCCTGTCCTTGGCCCAAAGTTAAGGCATTTCAGAATGTCTGAGCTCAGGCAGCGTCTGGGTCATGGGTACAAGACAGTTTAAATCCCCTGGAAACTTCCTAACTGGATCTGCAGCTGCATAGGGGAGTTGAGCCATGCAGGGTGAGGGGCAGCTGTTGGGGAGAAGGCAGGGTTCTCTGACTGAGGTGTCTGTTGGTGTGATGTCCTTCACCAGCTCTAACTTGTGCCTTTTTCTCTTGTTTTCTCTTTTTCGCACTCAGTTGAATCCAGGTGGGTCTGTTGAGCAGAGCAACTCCTCACCAACTCCTGCTGCTCTACCACCCTCCTGCCTTGAGCCTGGGCGGGCAGTGTCCAGAGCAGGCATTGCTGGCTGTTCTGAGATGCAGTCCTGTAGCTGGTCAGAGTGAAGAGAAGAGAGGCATCTTCTTCAGAGGAAAAGAGCTCTTCAAAACACGTGGGTCCAGTAAGAGAAGTTAATAAGAGATTTGTTGTTCTGTGAAGATTGCCTGTGCAGTGCCCACAGAGACTGCCAATTCAGGAGAAGCCCTCTGCAATAAGCTGACTCTAGAGTGTTTTCACAGGGGAAAAATGCACGTTGAAGAGAGAGAAAACTCTTCAGTGGGTCTGTGAGCTGTGATCTCTGCTGAGAGCGCGGCCGTGGGTGCCCACCCAGTGTGGGCAGTGGCTCTGAACACAGCGTCATGGCACTGGGGTGCGTGAGGCCTCAGCTCTAGGACACAGCTACCTCCACAGTAGCGCGTCCTGCCCCTGGCAGCCCTCAGGGCACCAGGTGCCTGGGAATATTTTAAATTAGAACTTATATTCTGGCTGTAAGTTTGCTGAAGGGCTTTTCCCAGCAAAGCCCCGGCCCTGGAGGAAGAGATCCCTTGTCCTCCACACGCTGGTATTTCTCTGGTCCAAAGGAGGTTGTGTCAACTCCTTCACTTCCTGCACAGAGAATCTGCACTTCCCTGTTCCCGTGAATCCTCTTTGCTGTCTCTGGGCTGAGGAGTGAGTTCTTTGTTCTGTCAACCTGTGAATATGCAGCTGTGCCTAGGAGCATCCCACACTGCCTCAGTCCTGTTCGGCACCAGGATTCCCATGCAGGGAGGAGCGATACCCTGAAGGGGTCCATACCTCTGCCTGTGGAGCCAGCGGGCTGCTGGAAGCTGCTCCTGTGGTTGCTGCTCCCTGACTGCACACTGGCTGGGGACTCCGCCTGATTTCGTTCTTTATTATTACTCTCATTTCTTTATTTATTTGCTTGGTTGGTGTCTGCCTTGGTCACAGTTTTCTTTGGCTGTTTCAGTGGGCTGCTCCCGACTTGGAGCATTTAGAAAGCAGAGCTGGGATGGAGAGATGGCAGCTATTTTCATTTGAGATGGTGTGTTCTCTGAGTTCAGGCACATCCCTTTCTAAGCCACAGAGAGCTTTGTACTGCAGGGTTTCTGTTCTTGTCAGCGTTACTTTCTTTGCATATTTCAGTGGGGTACTTGTTTTGAGAAGGACAGTTCCCTGCGGTACGTGAATGATGCCAGCAGAGCGTCCAGAGTGTTGGTGATACGGTACGTTTTTATTTAATATCACATTGTATTATAATCACGTCTATTTTCACAAAACTACATTTTCCTTAAAAAAGCAAAAGATGCAGTGATGCTAATTCGGAGGGGTGGGGGGCCGAGAAAGATGGGAAAATGATACCGGTCACTTGCACCTTGAAGGTGCTCCACAGCACTTTGTTTTCCTGTGCTGCTGGGAGGAGCTGCCTTCTCTGGGAGTCCCAGAAGCTGGCTCTTGTTTCCCCAGTGAGGCCAAAGCCCCTGTGAGTGTGCCCGTGCCAGGCGGAGGGGCCCCTGCTGCTGTGGAGCCGTCCCCAGCACCTCTGGGCAGGTGGCAGCCTGCTGCAGGCAGCATCGGAGACCCAGAGGAGCCCGGCTGGGAAGGGAGAGGGGCTGCAGCCCCCTCAGGAGCAGCACGGGACTGTGCCAAACCCCAGCCACCCAGGACACCCCATCCCTGGCACTGTTCCCCTCCTCACCTTCAGCGTTCAGCAGCTTGCGGCCTCTGCGCATGCCTATCAGGAAGAGGCTATTGGCCCGGGTGGACTTCCCCAGCCCAGACTTATCTGGGGACCGAGGGAGCAGGGGAAACCAGGGGTGGCAGTGCCAGCCCGAGGTGGCATCACCCGACTTGGCCAAATGAGCCAATAGGTTACAGAAGCCACAAACACGCACCTAATGATGGCAGGGCTGGGAGAAGAAGGGGGACACAGCCATCACTGTGGGGACAGCCCAGGTGCACCGTCAGGGGAAGGATCCCCTGAACTATTTCAGGTGACTGAAAGGAAAAGGTCATGCAAGGGCAGGAGCTCTGGCATGTGCAGCCTGCGGCTGCCCCATCCTGCCTGCGCCTTGCCCCCCCAGCTTCCCCACCTACCTTCTCCCAGCCATACGGAGGATGCCGCTGCCACCCCTGAGCTTGGGGAGCACCCTAGGTGTTTTGTTTAGCCCATCCACCTCTGCTCAAGAGCGTAAAGACCCCTCTGGTTGCCGTTGCCAAGGCACTTCTCTGTCCTTGACCTTCTGTAAACTGAGTGCTGCAGCACCATGGGGAGCATCTGCAGTCAGAGGGGATGCTTAGTGATGGGTCAAGCAAAGGGTGCTGGACAGTGGCACCCGTGCCCCAGCCCACGAATCAAACACAGAGAAGGCAGATGTGAACATAGTCTGTTTATTGTAAGTGGGGGACATAAAAACAGGGGGTGGGGGATGTAGTAGGGGGGGGTGGAAGTTGTATATTGACAGTAAAAAAATACGCTAAAATGATAGTAGAATTATGATAAAAATACTAGTTTACTAGTGTTAACAACAGAACAGCAGTATAACAACCAGAAGCTACAATAAACCAACAAAACAAGTACAGTATAAGAACAAAACAACAGCAGTATAACAAGAATATTACAACAGCCATAGACCAAACACAGAACAATAAAAATCTTCAATAAACATCATAGACGCCGACGTTTTGCCTCTGGTGGCCTAAAAGGCCACTTGGCATCTCTGCGGTCCTCCTCCTTCGGGAAGTGAAAAAACCAAAGAGAACAGGTTTAGTCCCACCCATGTGCATCGCAATTTAGAAGGAAGCAGGTGCTGTAACAGCTCAAATATCAAAACAAAGTGTGATTTCCTTAAAGAACGTTTCAATATTTGTGGGGTTTTGGCTAATTTAGACTGCAGCCAACACACACAATTACAGGGCTCAGGGCGTAAAAGACCCAGCAGCGAAGGCCTCCTGGGGGTGGTGAGGACCCCATGGGCAGGGGGGAGCAGCTCTCGGGTGACCCCTGGCTCCAGCAGCCTCTGCCCCGCTCCCACTGCACAGCACCAGGGGAGACAGCACCGCAGGTCCTGGGAGCTGGTAAATCCCAAACAGGTGGGGATGAGCCACAACTGAAAAGCAATGGGGATTTGGGGAGGGGGAGGACCCCAGTCTGCTCGGGACTCCCCCAGTGGCTCCAGAGCACCCCAACATGGGCAAGGGGATAAGAAGGGAGGGGAGAGACTGCCAGGGCTGGAGCAAAAGTTTACACCTTAGGAAACGTGGCAAAAGAAAGCCAGGACGGAAAGGCTGCACAGACGCACAGAGGTTCATCAGCCCCGGCTGGGGAGCTCTTCCAGTAGGAAGAGTTCCCCCTGTCCCACCCCAGGCGCTGCCACCCAGCACGGCTTCTTGCTGGCAGCAGAAACGGGGCCTGGCCCCATCACTCTGGTCCCGCCTCGGGGCTGCTCTGGACCGCAGCCCGCACAGGTGGGGGCCAGCAGCACTGGCCATTACTTATTGCAGAAATGATGGATCCGTGCCTTGTGCCGCTTGCAGGCTCCGTCCTTGGATCTTGCCCGGCTGGAAGAGGTGGACGAACCTGGAAGCACAACCGTTGCTCAGGTCTCTGCAGCCGCACTCTGAGCTGGCACCGGGGCTACCCCCATCCCTATCCCGGGGGGAATGGAAGGTTTTGCATCCCTGGAGGCCAGTAGCTACCACCCGAGCCGGCCCTTCCGCCATCCCCTAGCCCAAGGGGACACCACCACCCATCAGCTCCTCAAGCCTGAAGCACCAACTGCGTCCATACCAGAGGAAGCGGGGTCTCGTCCGAGGCCTGATGGGCGCTGGCCCCAGAAGGGCGCAGGAGTCCCTGGAAAGCAGCACACCACTGTGAGCCGGGGTCGGCAAAGGAGGAAGAGCCTGGCTTTTAGGGAGTTGGCAGCAGCCGCAGGAGCCGATGCATCCAGTGCATCCAGAGGGGGCAAGGAGCAGCATTTCAGATTGCCCTCCACCCGCCAGGGCTGGGGACTGGGGCAGCAAGTGACGGAGGCACCTTCCCTTCCTTCGCACGGCAAGGCTCTGCACAGCCCCAGCACCAGCCCCTCAGGGCTGCTGAGCCCAGGCAGCTCAGCCAGGTGCGGCAGGAAAGCTGCTGCCTAAATCAAGCCCTGCCCTTCACCCCCGCAGAAGCCCTGTCCACCCCGACTCACCTGGCAAGACGGGCGCGCTCCTGCTTCTGGACTGGGTGGTGTCAGGAAAGCCGGTGGTGGTGGAAGCCGCTTGCCCAGAAACGACTGATGCTGTGGTCGTGGATGCTGCCTGTGTGTGGCTGGTGCCTGAGCAGCCCTGGGTGATGGCTGCTGGGAGGGAGCAAGAAATCAGGACCCGCAACTTGCCGCACGGGACTACCCCTTAGCAGAGCCTCCCAGCTTGAACAGCTCGCAGCTCCGGCCCTGGGCAACCTCGCCCATCAATCACGCTGGGGACTGCGGGACACGAGGACTCCGTCCCGAGTCTTCACAAGTCTCAAAGAGCATCAGACCCGAGGACCAGGCAGCACTGGCCCAGGAGCTTCCTCGGCCTGCGCTGCACCCTGCCAGCCCAGGCCGTGGCTTTCTCCTCCTTGCCGTGCCCTTCGCATTCCCAGTCTGCCCTTACCAGCCTTAGGTCCCAAGAGCTGTCGGTAGCGCTGCCACGCTGCCTCCCTCTCCTCGTTTAGGGTCATCTCTGTGGTGGGGTACCCAGGAATAAGCTCAGGGAACTGCCAAGAGAGAGCAGTAGCTTAGCTCCTCCTCAGGGCAGCCAGCAGAGCCGCTCTGAAGGAGGTGTGCAAGCAGGCGCGTGCCAGAGCCGTGAAGCCGTGGTTCTGCCACAGCCACGGCGGAGCTCCGGTCCCCCTTCATTTTGGCACCGGCTTGGCGCTGAGGCCACGGCAGCCTTGCCCAGGCCAGTACCTGCTCCAGCAGCGGGCAGCAGTCACGCACAGCCACCACACGCTGGGGCAGGGGAGAGCATCAGTTCCCACTCAGCCAAGGATGAGGCCTCCTGCCCCAAGGCAGGCAGGTCAGCCTGCTCCCAGCCCTGCAGGGATTGCACTGAGCCCATTCTATCCCCAGAGGAGGGCAAAAGAGGCTTGCGAGACAGCGACGTACCAGCACCAGTGGGTGGGTCTCGCCAGGCACCAGCAGGCAGATGCTCCTCCTGCGTGGCCTTCCTTTCCCCAGCGCAGGTGGTGGGCTCGGGGACTGCCGCCGCTTCTCCTCGGGCCTCTTGACAGCTACAGGAGGAGACAAGTCAGGAGCAGCTCCCAGCAGAGGTGTTTGGCCTGCACCAAGGGGGTTGTCCCTTCTCACTCCTCTCCGGATGCCCGTCCTGGAGGGCAGAGCCAGGGACACGGCCTTCAGCCACAGACAAGGCTGCGATGCCCTGGGGCAGCAGCTGGCCACAAGAGATCCGTGGGGAAGCTCTCACAAGAGCCTGCTGGGGCTCCACGGGCCGGCGGCCCCTTCCCACCTCCACAGACGCTCCTTGCACGCTGCCCACCCGAACCACAAACCACACAAACTGCCACACGGGCCCACATCTCGCACTGTGCCACGGGACCCTCTCCGCGATGGGCACACGGGGTTTCCTCTCCCTTTCGGCTGAGGAAGTGTTGCCATGAGTTCCGCCTGGAATGTGAGCAGGCCCAAGCCAGGGGCCCATCCAAGCCCGGCACAGAGCTGGGCCCCACCTACACTCACCTTCCTCGGTCTGCACGGCCTTGTTGGCTCTTCCTGGAGCACGGTCTTCCGGTCGCAACAATTCCCATTCCCTGTGCAAGTGGGAGAGAGCCAGTTAGGGTCAGCCCCAGGCTGGGACAGGACATGCCAGTGCCACAGGGCAACGCCACCGCTGCAGCAGTCTGAGCCCTTCGAGCTCCAACCCGGCCTGCGGGCAGGGCAGGGATGGTGCAGGTCAGCGCTGCCGCCAGCGCCGCAGGGGCACAAGGCAGCAGGGATGCTGATGGACACAACAAGGGAGCTTCCCCACCACTGGGTGACCCAGCAGCCATGTCTCACGGGCCTGGAATGTCCCAGCTCCGGTGGAGAGCAGGCCTTGGGCACCGGCTCAGCTGGGAAAGCGACTGCTCTCTTCCTGGCCGGCACTGACAAGCAGGCACCGGCTGGATGAGCAGTACGTTACCTTCCTGTCCAAAGTGGCACCTCGCAGCAGGATCCTGGGCCAGACTGCGGGGACTCCCTCACGCACATCCTCTTCTATTGGCATGTGGAAAGAGACCAGGAGTAACTCATTTGGTTCAGGGGAGCACAGCCTCCCTTTCTCCTGCTCATCACAGAGTAAATCCCATCTCCCAGGTGCTGGCTACTGAGCCCACAGCCTCTCTTGCTTCAACACTGCTCAACTTACCTCTGCGGTGTCTGTGGAGGGCAAAGTCTGAGCACCTCAACCTGAATCCGCTCTGGGAGCAAGCAGCCTCCAGGCTCTTTACTGGCCAAGGCAATGGGGAAGGAGGGAGGACGCTGCTGGCCCAGCCAGAGTAAACCCTTCCCTACTGACCCACCCGGGATAAAACCTTTCACTGCACAGCTGCAGAGCTCCACCAGCCACGACTACGTCCCACTCGCACATCTGCAAGCCCAGCCCAAGACGTGAGCAGTGTTTTACTACAGCTCAGCAGCTGCTGAGGAGACCTGTGTCAAAGTGGGAACACAGGGCTCCCACACGCGCTGCTGCCTCCAGCTGAAAAGGTGCCAGCACAGCAAAGAGATTTTCTCTCATCATCTGTCCCAGCGTACCGGTGGGGGAACGGTCTCAGGGCTCCGGTCCTGCGGCAGCGGGTCCTGCTGGCGCACGGACTGCGGCGGGGCTCTGCTGGCAGACAACAGTTGGAGCCGCTGTTAGTGGCAGGAAGATCCGATCCCATCCTCCCCCCAAGCTCACCCGAGTCAGCAGCGGCGGGACGGGTGCCCTCAGCATGGACGGCGCCTGCAGTCACGCCACTGTAGAGGCCGTTTTGCCGTACGGGCGACATAAGACAGGAGCGATGCGGGCTGGCAGGATCTCATCACACCCCAGGACCCCCTGTGCCCAACAGCCATCCCTGCAGCACCACGCAGGCCAGCACCAAGGGAAGCGATATGGGCCTGGCACCGCCATCACAGTGCCATCCACGTCTGCACCCAACCGTGCCCTCTGACGCCTGCATCCCTGACAGCCTATGTCCCTGTGCCAGCTGTCTCCGTATCCCACCCACGTCCCTCTGCCACCCTCATCCCTGACAACCTGCGTCTCCCTGCCACCTGTGCCTGTATTCCACCCGTGTCCCTCTGCCACCCTCATCCCTGACAACCTGCGTCTCCCTGCCACCTGTGCCTGTATTCCACCCGTGTCCCTCTGCCACCCTCATCCCTGACAACCTGTGTCCCTGTGCCACCCATGTCCCTGAGAAGGAGTGTCCTACTGCCACCCGTGTCCTTATCCCACCTGTTTACCAGGGCCACCCGTGTCCTTATCCCACCCACATCCTACTCCCGTGCTCACCCGAGGCAGTTGCCGCGGGGAGGGGTGTTCAGACCTCGGCCGATCACAGTGGCCGGTCCGCCGTTACTGGCCCTTTTCCTCGTCAGGCGCCAAGCAACCTGGTCCCGAGTGGTTGGGAAGCGGGCGATCAGGCTGCGCCTGGGCCTGTACGAGGGCAGCCGCAGTCGGGGAGGGCGCTGGGGGAGCAGGAATCGCGCTGGAGAGCGCCGGGCCGGAGGGCGCCTGGCGGGCGAGCGGGACCGCAGCGCACAGCAGGCACCCCCCGCACTCAGCGCCGCTGCAAGCAGCAATCCCTGCAGCAGGCAGGCGACCGCCACCGACAGCGCCACTGCCAGCGCCGACGGCCAGCAACAAGGGCAGCGCCACGGGCCCGGCAGCGCCATCGCTCTCGATCGCTCTGCAGCAACGGCCACCGGCCCGGAGCGCGCTGCGGGAGCCGCGCGGCGTTACCTCGGCAGCCGCCGCCTTCTAGAGCTCGCGGCCCTGCTCCACCGGCCCCGCCGTTCCACCCGCCTCCTACTGACAGCCCTGTGCCACCCCAAATTAGCCTGCGTGACCCAAGTGGTTGGTGGCTCTGTGTAAGAAGCAGCTATTTGGCCATAGACAGAGCAGAATCCAAACAGCTCTGGGGGTACCACGCTTTTAGTATTACTGTTGGGGTGATCCAGAGCAGAGTTTCTGTCTCTCCACTGTCTTTTGCACCATGTTTGTGCAGTCTTGCCCTCAAATTGCAACTGCTCAAAGGAGAGGCAAAGTGGAGGAAAACTAGTGAAATAAGAAGAAGAAACAGTAATAATAACTGTTGTTCAACCACGCAGCTGAGTTTGAACAAGGGAAGCAAGTACCCACAAGCAGAGGCTGCTGGAAAGCTACACCCTGTGCCCTGGCCCAGGAATCAAACACAGGGAAGACAGATGTGAACACAGGCTGTTTATTTTAAGTGTTATTATTTAATTGTTATATATATTATTATTTAATTGTTATTTTTAAGTTTGCCCTTGGTGGTGCAAAAGGCCACTTGGCCTCAGCATCCCGGGAAGCAAGGTAGTACAACATTCACACCCAACTGCCTTCACAAGAAGCGTTCACAGTCACATCCTACCTTCTGTCTTTAAACAAACTGGCATTCAGCCCTGTGCAGTGTTCCCAAGGGTGTTTCCACAGCCGTGTGCACCTCACCTGTTAGATGAATTGCATGTCTCTTGGAGGCACGGTGACACAGTGCCCTGGACAAGCTGAGCCCTGTAAACAAACAGCGGTACCCACATTCCCACAGCTCCAGTAACAAAGGCCATGGCAGTCAGACCCAGTGAGGACCAGACAAAACTCCAGCTGAGAGGCAAAGAAGGAAATGAGAGATACTAGAAGTAGCAGGGTGTGACGAATAGGGCAGCCTACCTCATTTAGACTTCTTATAATCAAAATGCACTCCCTTGAAGATATGAACTTTGATGAGGCTTTATCTATGAACAGGGAAATCCTAATTAGTGTGAAGACTACCACCCACTGATTTCATGTTAAATTCCACTCCTGTTACCTGCAGATTTCATTGCCAGCTTTTGCTAAAACAATTGCTGTGAAATTTTGGATAGGAGAACTACGACAGCTGAGAGTGGGCAAAAAAGGTAGCAGATGAGTAGCTAAATGGAAGCGTTCTCTGGGCAAGTCTAAATGCCCCAAGATGGTTTTGTCTGTGTAACCGATACAAATGAGAGTAACATCTGGGTTTTCCGAACTGTTCAGATGCAGCAGCTGAAGCACTCCTTAACTCTGCCCGCGTCTAAAACCCAACTCTCAGTCTGCACAGCGAGTTAGCAGACAAAAGTTCTCCTTTTTCAAAACTGTACTTAGTTAGTTACTGTTACTTAGTAGAAAATAAAGCTGGATTTCAACAGGAGCACCCTCCCATCGTAACTCTGCCTCCTTCCCCCTCAAAAGAGGAGAATAACAGACACAAAGAAGTTTTTGATCTCCTGTGTAGCATTCCTGTAAAAGCGTTTATGGTGTTTCAAGCAACTTGTACACAACATGCAACACAAAGGAGCTGGGTGGGATGTGATGACCATATTCCCAAAAAGGGAATGGTCATTCTTCAGGGGAGGGGACCCTGGCTGCTAAAATCACTTACTTCTTGGCAAGTGAGATGACATCGTGACACCAAGTAGTCCTGGCAGTTCTGTGTACTCCTGGCTTCTCAGCTGCTGCTTGTATTGTGCCAGAGATGCTCAGTGCTCTGTGTGCTGCTGTCCTTCTCTGGGTCCTGTGAGGGACCAGCAGAAGCAGAAGAACCGGTGCTAGACCTCCCAGGCAAGGAGTTATCTGTAGACACAAGCAAGGCTGGTTAGAGCAAGGGTACCCGTGGAGTGAAAAGTCTACAGAACTTCAAATTCAGCATTAGAATTACGGATTGGAGAATGCAGCCATGCTCAGAAATGAATGTAACTTGCGGTTTGTAGGTCATTTTTGTAAAGAAGAGTGGCTTTGGTGATGTATGGTGACTTCAGAGGAAAAAAGACCTATTAGATCCTCCCTCTGCATCATACAGATACACGACCGCTCCCTCTGATTCTGGAGTAAAACATGTGAAGAAAGAAAAGTGAACTGTAATATTCCAGCTACAAATGCAAGAATCATGCAAGTCATGCAGACATCAGCGTTACCTGCGTAACTTCAGACTCTTATTCCAGCAAACATTCTTCCCCCCTCATCGTGTACATGCTAGTTAATTTTATAGAGAACTTGGGAGGATCTGACAGGGTACTTCCAAAGCACTTGGTGTTCTCTGTGGAGAAACATCATGATGACGTGACAAGAACAGAAGATACCTTCACATTCCTCTATTTCAGGAGGTCTTGATGCATCCAAGTGTCTCCTCAGGTAAGAAGCACATCAGCGCCTGCCCTGGCTGCTCTACAGTTTAACCTGTGCCTCTTCCATTCTGCAAGAACTAGGCTAAAATCTTTCCCTTGTCCTGCAGGAACAAGGGAAAACACCAAACTCATGATCAAGTCCTCTAAAACACCAAGTTCATGACCAGTCAGGCAGTAGAAGGTCCTTCCACTGTTCACCTTTGGCATGACGAACATAAGTAATCCCAAGCCCAGGGATGGGTCTGATTTTACAGTGAATGGCACAGCCGCCCGAGTGACAGTGAGGAACTCACCCTGAAGGCCCACTGCCAGTCACGACAGACCTGCCATGCCAGCTGCCAGGACATAGCCAAGACAACTGTAAGCAACAAAAAGGAATAATCAGTAGGCACCAAGGAATTCTTGCTGCCCAAAATGACATCTTGCCAGCTAAGGAGAGCACAGAGAACCCAGATCAGACAACCCATAAAGCAATTTATTATTGGCTCTTTTCTGTCCTAGCCACATGAATAAAACCCTGCAGGAACTCCTTTAGCTTTAATCTGCCTTCTGGGCTCAGACTTGGCTGCCTGCTTTAATAAAGAGTATGTGTCCAAGGCACAGAAAAACCCTTCTCCTCTTCATCAGACACTGTCAATTTGACTGAAAGAGGAGAGGGAAGGGCCAGTTCTTCTTTGGGAGGATTTAATGGGGGGTTCTTGACAAATTTGTCAAGTAAGCAAATATCCAAAAGCTTTTGCCTTCCAAAAGCCAGAAATAAATTACCTACCCCCAGGCACATATTTCTTTTGGAGTTGATTCAATCGTTTATTCCAAGCCCAAAGGTTTTCGGAGTTCAGATTCTCTCTAACAAATGCTGAGGGGAAAAAAAAGCTGATTTTTCTTCAAGGTAACTACAGACATAAGCCTAACCAGCCCTATTTCAACATGCTAAGCAAGGGACAAATGCTTTTGCAAGAGCCAATCCAGACATACATCAAAATAGATCTGATCAAGGCTCAGGGCATATCGAATGCCTGGTGTGGTCAGACGGAATTCCAAAAGGCAGGTCAATTATTAGCAAGAAAACCAACCTTCCCACTGGAAGGAAGAGGAAGAAGACAGACAGCATCGTGGTCCTTTTTCATTCGCAGGAGCCAATGCATCCAGTGCATCCAGAGGGGGCAAGGAACGGCATCTCAGATTCCCCTCCACCCCCCAGGGCTGGGGACTGGGGCAGCGAGTGATGGAGGCACCTTTCCTTTGGTGATGACCAGGGCTGGTTTTCTTTTAGTGTCCTGAAAGTGCAGAGAAATTCAATTCAGAAAATCTTTAGAACTATGCATATTGAGGCATAAATTGTTCAAATAGCCAAACAACTATCCTGTATTAAACCCGTCTCTCCTAACAGGTCAATCTCCTCAAAACACATAGAAAGAGATAGTCATTACTTTGCTTGCAAAACTGACTGGTGAAGGCTAACAATCTGATATGGATGTAATGCTGAAAAGATAAACAATAAAGCAGTGAAAAGAACACAAGCGGATCAGCCTACAAGGCAAGACAGAACTGGATGCTGAGAAGACAGACACTGAGTAAAGGGCTCCCCATTGAGAGAAACTGGCTCTCCCCATCACTTTGAGGTGGGTTTCTCAGCTTGTATTTGTGCTGCATATAGACAGGCTCTCAGGCGTTGAGATTTTCATGACAAGGATAAAGTGACTACTTATAAAAGGACAAGTAAAACTTCCCTCTAAAATATAAACGAGATGAAATTAGGTCTTGTGGAAAGATGTTAGCAAAGAGTTGAACAACCTCCAAAGCAGTTCAGCTCTGCAATAGCTTTGCAGACCTCAGAATTAAATCTCTATGAATTTTGATACCCAGATTTCTGTGACTGACTTTTTAATAGAACACAGGTTACCTTCTGATAATTTATTAAAGGAAACAGACATTGAAATGTATGTGAAATATCTAAAAGTTAGACAACCAACCTATAGCTAGTGTCACTGGGATGGATGGGGTAGGTATCCATGGGAACATTCTCCATTGAAACGTCTGTCAACAAGAGAGACTTCCTGTGCTTTAGGCTGCAGCGACTTCAAACTTCCTCAGACACTGGCAGCAAAGCTAAAAAGCCAAAGAGAGTCAATGTAAGTTTTGCAGAGAGGCAACGCTGAAGGTAAGCAACATTCCACCCACTTCCAACTCCTCCTGTGTGCATTGCAGTGCGGAGTGGTTATGTCCCAGTGGTCGTCTTTGTTCTGATTCAAAGCAGGCCATTTAAAAAGAATGCTAATCCCCATCCAGTCACAATTACATGACTTAAACACTTGCCCTCACATGGTCACAGTTTCTGTTTGTAGATCACTAGGAACTGGCACACTGTAAGGCACACACTGCAAGGCTTAAATCAAGAAACCTTCAGCCTCCCCGAAGCATTTCCATTGCTGCACAGCAGCTCCCCTGTGGGCAAAGCCTTCAGCCCCCCAAACGCTGTCTCTGATGCACCCCAGCCTGGCCCAGCCCCTCGTCCACCCCCAGTTACAAGTGTCCTTCACGCTGGTACAATTTTATCAACCTAAACCCATAAGAATTCCCACAAGAATCCATTCGTTTTCAGTCAGCACAAACTGAGAACAACGCTGGTTTGTCTGCTTTTACCTGCCAGGTAAGCCACGCACTGGGTGTTCACCTCAAACTTGTCACAGTTCCTGTGCTTGTTAACCAGAGCTAGTAGTGTGTGTAAAACCCTCACAGTTCTTGCTACAGTGGTAGGAGAAGGGTGCCTGTACCCTAACAAGTGGGGTTAAAAACCGAATACTGTATTTAATGGTCAAGGCATATTTACGAAGCATTAGTATGTTCATTAGCAAGTTCTCAGGACACTTCACACGAAGGGTAAGGAAGCACAACTCTAACAGAAGATGCAAGATGTGTTCTTACCCTTCAGGAGGTATCCCGCTACTGCAAAGTTGAAGTTGAAATTCAACCCAACAAAATGGTCCATCTGCTTGCAGTGCCACTCGAGGGGTCTCCTGATCTCCATGAACACCTCTTCCGGGCTCTGACCAGGAAAAAGAAAACCCAAGAGCTGCTCATGATAGCTCAAGGTGTTCTTTTGACAAGTGACAGAGTAATTTTAAGAGCTTACACTGAAATACCAAGCACACCTTTGAACACAACACACCTGTACATTTCTGTTCCAGTTCAGAACGCAGTTACGTACATCGCAGTTTCACTCTTGGTAGTACCCAAGTGGAACAATTCCTAATGCAAATTGCTTCCCCAGTGTCCAGCAGGACGAGAGTTGTGGTTTTTTCCTGTATCAACAGATGTAAGTGCTCACACAAACCCAGTGTCAGTCAGAGCTGGTCGCTAACAGCTCACCTTGCCGTTGAATATTCGAAGGCTGTCCAGGGTGTGCAGATTCTGCTCAAGCAGGTCTGTACCTGCTGAGTACAGGTTTACTTCATCCAGCTGCAGCACTGCCATGGCTACCCAGAAGAGGGCCTTGTGCATCGGCAAGTCCTGAAGGGAAAGAGAGAAAGCCACGATTTTCAAGTCAAGAAATCCATCACTGAACATTAAATTCCTTAATCACATTCATTAATTTCATAGGCAGAGCCTGTTAATAAAGGACAACCAATGTAACGCTTGTGAGGTGGGCCGATGCCAACCTCATGAAGTTTAACCATGCCAAGTGCAAGGGGTCCTACACCTGGGTTGGAGCAATCCCAGGCACAGCTACAGGTTGGGCAGAAAAGAGATTCAGAGCAGCCCTGCGCAGAAGGACTTGGGGGTGTCGGTCGATGAGAAAACGAACATGAGCCAGCTTCAGTGTGCGCTCGCAGCCCAGAAAGCCAACCGCATCCTGGACTGCATCAAAAGTTGCATGACCAGCAGGTCCAAGGAGGTGATCCTGCCCCTCTCTCTACTCTGCTCTCCTGAGACCTCACTTGGAGTATTGTGTGCAGTTCTGGTGTCCTCAACATAAAAAGGACATGGAAGTGTTGGAACAAGTCCAGAGGAGGGCCACGAGGATGATCTGGGGACTGGAGCACCTCCCGTATGAAGATAGGCTGAGAAAGTTGGGGCTGTTCAGCCTGGAGAAGAGAAGGCTGCGTGGAGACCTCTTAGCAGCCTTTCAGTATCTGAAGGGGGCCTACAAGGATGCTGGGGATGGACTATTCATCAGGGACTGTAGTGACAGGACAAGGGGTAACGGGTTAAAACTTAAAACAGGGGAAGTTTAGACTGGATATAAGGAAGAAGTTCTTTACTGTGAGGGTGGTGAGGCACTGGAATGGGTTGCCCAGGGAGGTTGTGAATGCTCCATCCTTGGCAGCGTTCAAAGCCAGGTTGGATGAGGCCTTGGGCGGCATGCTTTAGTGGGAGGTGTTCCTGCCCATGGCAGGGGGGTTGGAACTAGATGATCTTAAGGTCCTTTCCAACCCTAACTATTCTATGATTCTATGAATCTTAAGGTCCTTTCCAACCCTAACTATTCTATGATTCTATGAATCTTAAGGTCCTTCCCAACCCTAACTATTCTATGATTTTATGAATCTTAAGGTCCTTTCCAACCCTAACTATTCTACGATTCTATAATTCTAACTTTGAAGGGAAAGCAGACACTAAGTTCACGGGTATTATACATGTGGAACAATCACAGCTTAAGGAGCATCTGCTACCTTCGAACGAGCTGTAAGGTTTTAAGGTTTTTTCCCATTCAGCTTTTGAAGAGAGGCCAGAGACGATTTTTTGCTTTAAAGCTACAGTATTTGTCATTATGGCTTTTAATAACCCTGCCTTTCACCGAGATGAGGTATGTGTTTCTAGGGAAATGGTAGGACATTGCTAGTAGTCAATCCACCGAGCAAGGCCTCTTTCCACCAGAGTTCTGTTTACGGACACCACCTAAAGGGAGGTGAAAAGAAAGAAAACAAAAAGTAGAAAGGTGAACAAACCACTAGAGAAAAAACAATCAGCAAGTTCCTAATCAACAACAGGAAGCCTGCATCGGCATCGATTCCAACAAAATAGGTACGTCAACACACGCACCTCATTGCCCGTCAAGTTCCACAGCTGTATCAGTGGCAGTCCTGTTGCACTGTCATAATTTGTGGCCTGGAAACACAGAAAAACCAGAGTGGGCAGCAGTTCTGGTGTGAGCCGTGAAGGATGCAATGCCAGCATCATTCGCTCCCTATCAGACACCCCTTCCTATCTGTAGGCTGGAGGAAATGTAGCTCCTGCCACCAGGCAGCAGCTGGAACACCCTGTGGGCAAGTTCACTCTCATCACTCAAATCCATACCCTGGCTTTCTGCCCACATCACTCACAAGAGGGAACACGCATCCCTTCCCAGCCACACAGCCCTGAGCGGGAACTGATGCTACACCAGGAAGTTCTCATCAAGACCCTGCTCAGCAGCCAGACTTCCAGGCTCTGGCTTTGTTGTCTGTCTTCACACACACAGGATGGGGGGTGCACAGAGTCACAGCAGTAGTACTATCAGCAACAAGACTTTTCCCAACAGCTCCACGTACCTGCACCTCAAGGACTGCGCCTCTGGTCATCTCGCCAACAGCTGCATCAGCTTCAGGGGAGAAGTGATCCTCATCTTGGGGAAGAGCAGGAGAAAACAAATGACAGTCACAGGCTTCAAAGGCCAGAAGGGACTATTAAGCTCACCTTGCCTGACCTCCTACATCCATTAGGCCAGCAAATCCTCACCCACTGTTGCTGAAACCAGTCTATTAAGCTGGAGATCACACAAACATTATGCCTGCTGGGTTGCTGAAAGGAAGAATGAAGTGCTTTCTAAAGCCACTAGCTAAGTTAATATGAATTTAAGTGGCTGATGAATTAGGAGGCTTTAAAGATAGAAAAGTGCGTATCTGCGGTACCTTTCAGCGGTCATTAGTGTTTCGATCCTTAATAAACTAAGCTCAAGGGCCTCAGGGCTTCACTGACCCTGAAGACACTACTGACCCGCCTGACCCCCAGCTCCCACAGAAACCCCTTCCGTACAAGGCAGCTTTTTAGGCCCCCAGACATCAGGCATCTCTACCACCATGACACTCTGCCGGGGCTTGAACGGTAGCATTTTGAACACAGAACTATACACGTCAGTCACTTTAGTAGGAAAGTATCAGAGATTGGTTTAACACATTAAAACTAACTTCGCATTTACAGCTACTTTATGACAGAAGGTGGCAGAGTAGTTACAGCTACTTCACTTAATACACTGCCAGCCCTGCCAACTTGCTCTTTAGGAGAGTAATTCACCCTCTCCTCCAAGCCGGAAAGAGCCTGGACATTTATCATCTTTCCCCTGGAGTCTGACAGGTTCTGCCATGCTAGCACATTTAGAAGAATAAAATTCATTTTTTCCAGTCCTTGCTCTAGTCACACCAGAGCTGTGCTTGCAGTAGGAGACGGAAGGTTCAGGCACGATCATTGCTTGCCCACCGCTGGCACCCACTGACACTGCAGTAGGACCGCCAATAGTACTTGTCAGGAGCTCCATTACCTGCAAGAGGCACCACATTGTCCAGTAAAACTTCTGCTCCTTGGAAAGGCACCAATAAAAAGTCAGACCTTAAAGAAAAGAGAATTCATCAGAATAAGAACAGGGCTCTAAGTCACTCCTGTATTCTTTAAGGTGACATTGATTAATCAATTGCTGTAAGACGGATTTAGTTTAACATTGATGACAGTCAAAAACAACCTCCCAGCAATCTAAGCAGCAGCAGCAACCCATTGTCTGATGAGCACGCCACGTTGGACTGGGCTCCAAGCAAAAGCCACCTCCACCATGGAGGCTTGACTGCTTTCCTCCCACCTCTGGGCACAAGCAACTATTTAATGGGCTTGTGTAAGAAAACCCTCATCCAATACAGCTCTCCCAGACAGTGGGGCTGGAGCATAGAGAATCCCAATCTTACTCCTAGCTCAGCAACTAACTACACCTTGGGGCCTCCCAAAGGCATCCTTTTGCTCAGCTGCCATGCTGAAGTGACAGAAGTCACAATTTCCTCTTCCTTCCCCTTCAATAAAGCCTTGCGAGAGCTTGCTCTGCTGCCAGGGAACCCACCCCTGCTGCTGAGGCAAACCTTTCTACCAATTCCCACTTCAGCTCTGGAAAAACCCAGAAGGAATTCAAACAATACAGATGCCTCTGAAGAAGATTCGAGCCAGATATGGCCTCAGGCCATGGAAGAGGAGCTACAGACCTGATTGGTCTGAGTGTGTCAGCCTTCACTTTGGCATATCCTCCATAGTCCACATATCTGAGTTCCACTTCACTGGTCTCTTCAAAGTAGCTGATAACTTGAGCCCGTAGCCATGCCCCATCCAGGCCTGGAGCTGCGCAGATAATACCAACTGCGGAACATAAGGGTACAGAGAAGAAAGCTCAGCGGATTTCCAGAAATCAGCACTCCAGGCATTAGTTATGATGAATAACTCCTTTCCATGTGATGCACCCTCCACTTTAGACCATGTACAGACAGTGACACTACGAAGATGTGCGAGTAGCTCCACACTTTGTCAGCAAAAATATACCAGGTGCCAGGTAGATAAGAAATAACCCAAGACTGACTTACCTCCTTCCGAATTTCAATGTGCAACTATGTGGCTGGAGAAGTATTCAGCGATGAGTGGGGTGAGGAAGAACAGAGCTTAAAAAAAAGCCCAAATCAATAGAATAACCAACGAACTATCACACCTCATGCACTAGGAAACCTCCCAAGCCTAACTCAGGGCAGCAGGATTTCACATGACCCTCGAAGTTTCTTAAGTGAACGGTCAAGTTACTTGCCTTCTACTGGAGTTGGCAGGGTTGGAATTTCAGGTTGAGAGTAGCAGACGCACATCTGCTGCTCAAGGCTCCTCAGGACGTAGAAAGTGGGGTGAGTGTGCTGCTGCAGGAACATGTGCCCTGCATCAACTTGGTGCGCCACGACCACCGGCACAGTGACTCCATCCGGGAGGAAGAGCTGTCACGTGGAGGAAAGAAGCTCTCATTAGTGTTCACTGCAACTCGAAGTTTCCTTCACAGCAACTCCCTGTTCCACCAGCACCTCCTGAGGCTTACAGCCACGGCACTGTAGTATTTCACTTCTAAAGACTGCTTTGGATCAGGAGCAGAAGACTACCCATTGTTAACTGCATGCTGTTCTCAAGGAAATCACACTTGGGCTGGGGCCCATCTTGTTCCCAAAAAGACTATCAGCACAGAGCAGCTGCAAGACTTATTTACCCAAGAGATCAGTGAGCAGAGTCAGGAATGATGGGTCAAGCCATGCTGCACTATCAACGCTGTGCAACTTGCCAGGACTCCCTGCCCATGGAGGTTCTAAATATCAAGGTAATCTTCACAGGGATTGTCCAAGATTTGTCACAGAGGCCTTATTTTCAAAGTCCTTTGCCCCGGCTGCTAGAGAGCCACTGTGCCGGGCAGCTTCCGAGCATTACCGTGCTTGGAATACATCCAAAATGCCTTTCCTTTCCCAGCATAAATTCACTTCTCCAGAATAAAGCCTATCTTCACATCCAAGGAAACAGTTACGTGCACCGTTACTACAGGCACAATGGGAACAGTAGTGGAAGAACAGGTAGATAACCCCGATCTATTAACAGCTAAATCAGCTGGATAACAACCAGCCACACAAAATCACACTGAGTTTGAGGGCGTCTGTGAGCCAGCCACATGGATACAGCATCCTACAATGGCAGTGACCAGCAACAGCCTTCCGCCCCGACATCAGCATAGCCAGCAAGCTGGGACTCACCCAGGCAGTCATAAGGAGGGAATGAAGTGTCAGTGGTGCTGCTGGAAGTAGACCGTGGACGTTGGCATCAAGTTCAAGGAGCTGTGTCTCGCCAGTCAGGCTCAGTACTTTTTCTACTTGATGCGGGAAACCTGGAAGACAAAGTCCCACAGAAGGTCTGTAGCACAGATTTGGTGAGGACAACCCCAGCCTTGCCACATGAACCAATATAGATACCAGAAGCCTTCTGCACTACAGCAACAACTTCAGTTTTAGCAGATTGGCCATGTAACCTGGTAGGAGACCAACATGAGCTGATATACACCCCATAGCTCCTCCTGTAGGCCAGCTAACACTGGATCCTACAGAGAGATGAATTCAGAGAGCAAATGCAGACCCACCAGCACTTGAGGGCTAAATAGTCATTTCCTGGGGAAATTAAACACGAAGATTTATCTGCACATGTCCTGAAGCAGGAGGGTTACAGCACATAAAATGCTTGTTCACCGTGCGTGTGTAAGAGCATTTTCAAATCGCTTACCTTGTGGGCAGTCTCCATCTATTCCTGGTGCCTTGCTACACTCATTACATGGGTCTGGACCATTCTCTCGCAGTACTCCATTGCTGTATGGTACTTCATTGTCTTCAGGCAGCTTCAGAGTAGGCTGAGTCTCACTTGGGCCGGAGCTCTGCCCAGCACTTGTGTCTCGGGTCGCAGATAAACTACGTAACTCTGAATGCTGGCCCGATGCAACAGCCAGCACTGTGCTCTGCAGCGGGCCCTTCACACATGCCCCACCTTCACATGTGGATGTGCTGCACACAGAGCCCTCCCTAACCAAAGGCGCCTTTTCTGGAGAACCTTTGTGGTTTTCCAGAGGAGTCCGACCACCTCCTTGGGACTCACTGCACACAGGGGTCTTCATCTGACAGTCTGTTGTGGCTCCCTCAGTGGGGCTTTGTGTTAAACAGCTTGAACATGTAACATCCTGATCCTGTCCCTCTGTCTGCGGGGATGTCAGGACCGCAGCATCATTCTTTCCAGCAGCGTTCGTATCAGCTACTGGAGCTTCCTCTGCAAGCGTCTGATCACTGGAAACAGCACTTGCCATCTCCAGAGGTGTCTCAGCTTGGCTAGCAGCAGCCTGGCAGAGCTGAGTGGACCCATCACCTGCAGGAGCGGGCAGCACTCCCTCACTGCGGACAGGCTTCTTCTGCCAACAGTCTTTTGTGTCTCCCTCTTCAGGGCTGGATGAACAGCCACGTGTTAAACAGCTTGAACGTCTCACATTCTGACCCTGTTCCTCTGCCTGCAGGGATGTTGGTACCACACCATCACTCCTAACATTCTCACTGCCTACTGGAGCTTCCTCTGCAAGCATCTGATCAGAGGAAACAACACTTGCCATCTCCACAGGTGTCTCAACTCGACTGGCAGCAGCCTGGCAGATCTCAGTGGACCCATCACTTGCAGCACCCCACAGCACTTCCTCAGTTGCTGCCAAAATGACCTCGGAAACAATCCGTATTGTCGCTTGCTCAATTTTCTCAATGTCTTCCTTGCACAAACCCACTCCTCTAATCTTCTCTCTTCTCAATTCATCTCCTTTTGGCTGTGTGTCCTCCTCCTCCTGACACACAGGGACAGTACTGGCAATTGACCTGGACACGTCTTCTTCCCCTGCCTGCTCCGAACAGGCAGACTCCCAGGGCAGAGAAACACAAGCAGGGACACTCTTTTCGTCTTGAGATCCCGTTTCTTCTAGTTTTTCACTGTCGTTCTCAAGGGTGCTGGGCTGATTCGTTGTTACTGGCAAGTCTGGCGAGAGATCCAGCCTCTCATCAGGGTGACACATAACAGAGGGCATCGTCAACCCTGCCGTCAGCAGGGAGGTCGAGGTTTTGTTCCCTGTGTCTTCCTCTTCCAGCAAGGAGAGCTGTCTTTGAGGAACACATGGTTCTGTTCCTGGTGCGGAATCCTGCTCTGTCACTTCTTCCTGCTGCTCTGCAGGACCTACTGCTTCTTCATCTTGATAGGTTCCATGCTTTTTTCTATGGGAATAAATCCACCAGCACCCGAGAAGTGCCAGCACTCCAGGTACGGCATACGCGACGTAATTCCGGAAGCATAAAGGCATTTTAGAAAGTCTCAGCAGTTATAGCTAGAAGGAGAACCAGAAAACATGTTACAATAGCCACAGGGAAGGGAACAGGAAGACTAAAGCTTCATAAATGCCTTGAGGTATCTCTAGTAGTACGAGCAGGCTTGTTTTCCATTTGCTTTTTAAATTCACATCTCTGCTCTACAAGAGACCGCAGAACGAGATCCTTACCTAAGACCAGGGATCTCTGGACATTTCTCACCATTACAGTCATCAGTTTCACCTTAACCCCCCTTTCTACGCAAAGCCGTTTCACCTTCTTTCCCCTGCCTCCCCTTTGCTACACACACGGACAGCATCCAGCGCTGCAGCCTCTCCAGCAGCAGGCTGGGTTCAGAACACCGCTGGACCACCACTTTATTCCACGTTAAATTTCCTACATGGACAGCTGCTACTCTGACTTTTCAGCTGAAAGCTTTCTCTTTTACTCCGGCAAGCGTGTGAACCCTTCGCTGCCTGGACGCCACTGGGACTCATGTCCCACCCATGCTCCTCCATCTACAAGCCTCATCTAGGTTATATAAGGCAGGGCTGAGAGGCCTTCCCGTTCCCTTCAGGCAAGCCTGCGGCTGGCACACAGAGCTGAAGTTCCCTACATCCCCAGAACAAAGAGTGCAAAGGACACTCAGTTTATATTTTCACTGGGCAGGAATGAAAGCAGAACCCACGTGTCTGACAATGCTTACACACAAGAGGCTTTTCTCCAAACAGGCCCCAAGACTTTCACCAGTAAGCAACAAAGATAAAGATTGTTTTCAGGAGATAAAATCCTAGGGATGGAAACCACCCACTGGAAAACAGTATTATCTAGTTCCTCTTCAGAAGTAGAAAGGAGTATAAAAAGACGAGACAATCAAGTCAGTCTCTCGACTATGCTTACTCTGTCTCAACCAGAAAACATCTTGGTAAAGATCAGGGGGATGAGGACAAGAATGAACCCCCACACTCGCCTACCTTACTAAACAAAGGCAAGGACAGTCAACTTATTCTACTTGCTCGCATTAGGATCCCAGAGCAGTTTTAAGCCACCTCGTTTCTCTCGCCAGCACAAACAACCCTTCAGAAGACACATCCGTACTGAAGCACGAAATCAGACTCTACAACTCAAAGACAGTTCTAAAGCAGGTATGTTTATTACGGCGCCGGGTGCAAGGGGGATCGCTTCTCCTAACTTGCACCTCGAGAGGTTAAGCAAGCAGATATTTATTACACACAAACATGCATATTCATTAGGTTCGAGAGATCGGTGGGGAAATTACAATTAGTTTAGGTACTCATTATCATAACTCTCCTTCCTTTTGGTGCTTGCACACTGCTCTCCGATGGTTGTGGGCAGGGGCAGGGGTCTTCAAGATGAAGTAAACAGTCTTCTTCAGGGTGCACTTTTCACCTTCGGCACAGTTGGATGCCCCAGTAATCACAAAGGAGCTGAAACCAGCCATATCTGCAAGTTTCTGATAGCTGGCAAAGATTTAGAACAGTGGGACCTTCGTCCACAAAATTTATTGCCTCCCAAGCTAGCAGATGTTCAGGAGTCACTGTCTCCAGCCTAACTGATAATTAGAAGGATGGTCACTCATTAGAAGGACGGAAAGAAATAACTCACTCTTGTTAGCAAGACTACTAAATTCTGTTATCACACCACAGACTTACAACACAAATGTTGTTCTCTAGCTTAGACCTAAGTTAAAAGTATCTTAACCCTAGGTTTTCCAGGCACTTGCTTTCCTTATATCAAGCCCCCCCTTTTCTTTTACCTTTGCAAATCCTTTTGCTAGATAACTCCATTTTGCTCAGGAGTTCTGGCAAAGTATTTACCATTCCAACTAGTTGCCTAACCTTATGTCTTTTCCCATCTTCATAAACAGTTACAGACCTTTTACAATGCCAAAAAGAACACTAGCATGTTACAAGTAATCAGCGTTAAAACAATCATTATTACGATTCCTGCAACCAGCTGCCTCAGCTAGGAGAGATTAGGTAACCATGAAGTTAACTTTCTCCGTGTTTCTTCAAAAACCCAAGAGATACGTATCATCCTTGGTCATTGCATGAAATATTTCAGTTTATTTCCAAATTTCCTCCAGATCTGTTTCAATTCTGCCACTTTGATCTATATAGGAACCACTGATTATGGAACAAACCCCTCCTTGTGAAGCCAAAACCTGGGTACCACAGCACCTATGGTGCACGCGCCTTCCAGTTGAGGTAGAGTCTTAGGAGCATTTTCTCCACATAACCAATACTATCCTTTCCCTTCAGGCACGGGCCACCACTGAATTATGATACCATCCCTATTAATAGTGTGATTGTAATTTGAATAGTGACCTACACCTCTGGCATTTCTTTGTACACAGGTCTAATATTCTTAAACCCAGTCTCCAGATCTCAAAGGGTGAATCGGATAATCTAAACCTGTCGCTCTTGTCCCTAATATTCTTTTAACACCAACAAATATCAATAACCTTCTTTTCTCAGGAATTCAGAAAAATCTATTTGCCACTCTTGTCCTGGATAACTTCCTCTCCCAATTGTCCCAATTTGATTCCTATTGTCAGTTTTAGGATTATTCTTAAGACAGAGCTGACATTGTTCTGTCACTAACTGAACTATGGTGTATAGATTCCTTCCTATAATCTGTATATAAAGAGTTGCTACCCAATGAGTTTTATTATGTTCCTCCTGAACTAACTTTCAGAGGTGATTAGAGGGAATTACAATTCACCCATCAGGTATCTGACACCAACCCTCTTGGTTTTCCTGTCTTTTCAGATCTTCAATCAACTTTTTATCCTCTCTTGAATATCTAGGTTCAGATTTCTCAATTGTTAGTTTGCCATCAGGGATTCAGGACATGATTTCAGATTGTTCAGCTTCTTGTTTGGCTTCAAAATCGGCCAAATCATTTCCAGTTCTCTGATTAGGGTCACCTTGTTGATGCCCTCTACAATACGTAACAGCTACTTCCTCAGGTAGCTGAGCAGCAGTTTCTGTAGCATGTTTAATCTGTTTCCCTTGTACATTCGAAAGTCCTCATTCTTTCCAGATGGCACCATGTGCATGACCACACCAAATGCATATTTAGAATCAGTCCAAATATTTATCCTTTTGTCTTTAGCCAATTCCAGGGCTCTCATTCTGCCTTTTGGGTGGAGGTGTTTGCGGGTAAAGGTTCAGCTTCTATTATCTGTGAAGTGGTGGTAACGGCATATCCTGCCTTTCGTTCACCATTTTTCACGGAGCTACTACCATCAGTAAACCAAGAAGCAAATCCCGCTGGCTCGAATATACAGCCTCTACAGTGACCAAGCAGTCATGTGTTAGCGGTTCTGTCGGTTGCTCCTGCAAAAAGGATGCTGGATTCACAGCATCAGTGACCACAATTTCTGTATCATCGTGTTCCACAAGGGTGGCCTGGTATTTTACAAACCATGAAGGAGACAATCAGTGGGCTCCTTTCTGTTCCAGGACTGCTGATACAACACGGGACACTAGCACAGTAATCTTTTGTCCCAAGGTGAATTTGCAAGCCTCTTCAGTATTCATGACAACCGTTGCCACAGCCCTTAGGCATCCGGGACATCCTTTGCTCGCTTCATCCAGCTGTTTCGAAAAGTATGCCACTGGCCTTTATAGGGTCCTAGTTTCTGAGCAAGGACCCCTCCAAGGCTATTCCTTGTTTTTCATAAGAATATAGCCAAAAGGGTTTGCTTACATTGGGAAGTCCCAGAGCTGGAGCTCTCATTAGCTCTGTTTCTGAATTTCTAAAAGCCCTCTCTGCTGAATCAGTCCATTCCAAAGAGGGAGGATTTCCTTTTAACAGTTCATATAGTGGTCTTACCAGAACACCGTAGTCACGGATCTAAAGTCTGCGGCATATGGTCATTCCCAGGAACATCCGGAGCTCCTTGATGGTCGACAGTCGTGGAGTTTGACAAATGGCTTCTTTTCTAACAATTCCAAGCTCTCTCTGTCCTCCTGTTACTTCATAGCCTAAGTAGGAAACTCAGATTTGAATTAGTTGGGCCTTTTGTTTGGATACCCGATAGCCATTCAGTCCCAGGAAATTCAATAATCCCACCATCCACTGGACACCTTCTTCCTTTGTTTCTGTGGCAATTAATAGGTCATCCACATATTGTAACAGAGTCCCCGTCTGAGTGGGTGGCTTCCGTGATTCTAGTTCTCGTGCTAACTGACTTCCGAAACTCGTCGGACTGTTTTTAAACCCTTGAGGTAATACCGTCCAAGTTATTTGGGTTTTCCTTCCCGGGTCAGGATTTTCCATTCAAATGCAAATAAATTTGGGGTTTCTTTGGCCAATGGTAAGCAAAAGAAAGCGTCCTTCAAATCCAAGATGGCAAACCATTTCTGATTATTATTCAATTTAGTCAATAAGGTATACAGATTAGTTACTACTGGATGAATATCCTCTACAATTTTGTTGATTGCTCTGAGATCTTGAACCAATCCACAACTCTTCCCATCATATTTCTTTACTGTCCAGATAGGAGTATCATATTCCAATTCACATTCAATCAGTAATCTATATTTTAAAATTTAACAATGATTTCTTTGATTCCCTTTGATCTTCTAATTTTAAGGGATATTGGTTTATTCTAATTGGGCAGGCCCTCCTCTTTTTATTTCCACTATAACAGGCAAAGCATTTTTCGCCGTACCTGGACCTTCAGATGCCCAGACTCCCACAGATATACCCGATTAAGGATTTCTTCTATTTCAGGGAGGTCTTCCTGTTCGCTTTTCTGTTGAATTAAAGATAAACTCAAAACTGTAATTAATTGATCGGTTTTAATTCTTAATTCCATTTTGCCTTCTTTAAATGCTGCTTCTCGCCCTAATAAAGATTTTAGAGAATTCAGCACGCATAAAAATTTGTGCATTCCCATTTGGTTTCCCAATTTGTACTCTAAAGGTTTCAGAAAGAATGCCCTTTTTTTTCCCCCCCTTTTCCTTGGCAGCCAGTAGCTCCTACAACTGTAACAAATTCTTTTCCCTCCGATTTAACACTGAATAAGTTGCTCCTGTATCCACTAAAAATTCCACTGGATTTCCTCTAGTCCCTAGCTTTAACGTAACCAGTGGATCTGCTAGGGTAGATTCCCCAGGTCCCCATCAGTCTAGTTCCAATTCAGTCACCAGAGCCACCCTGTGGCGCTCCCCCCAGGGCAGCCTCCACTTCCAACGTCCAGCACGCACACCGATCCCGTAAGAGCCCTCTCCCCCACCTCCACCTGACACCCCTCCGCCACCAGTTTCAAAGCAAACACCGCAGCCCTGGCTATAGCACGACTGAGCTTTTTCTTTTCTACCTGTTCCCGATTCCTATGCGCTCTCCATGCTTCCTCCTTCACTCCCGTCCGCACTTATCCAACAAGCCCTCAGTCCGTCTGTTCCCACTTGTCCGCCTGCCCCAGCACTCATCCCATGCTCAAACACAGGAGCTGCGCGAGCTCCCCTGGTTTTCCCCTTTTTCCTTTCCTCACAGCTGCTCACCCTGCTCTGCAGCGGCTCCAGACGCCTGCTTCTGCAACAGCACTTCTGGTTTAACCCTGTCTTAACTCTGAATGGGAATCTGCTGCTTGTTGCCAGTTACAGTCATCTCTTCCTCCTTATCAATATCAGATAAGACAGACGCAGAGGGTGCTCCCCTTGGAGGTACCTCTGATACATAATTTTCCAACCTATCTTCCTGATTACCCTGGTTTTTTCTTAACTTTAAACATTATTCCCCCGATATCACAGGCTGAACAACATCTCCCCAGCTTAGCTTTCTGGTTTTCCCTGTCCAAAAAGGAAAACTCAGCCAAAATTAAGGCATCTGGCAAAGCTATATTCATTTTGCATTCCGTCTGTCAAGCCGGGTGGTTTCTTAAAGTGAAAAACATATCTGCATACCTTACTTCATGCCATTTTCCTTGCCCCCTCAAAACAACATTACTTTCTGTAAAAATGTATTATAGTTCAGAGTTCCATTTTTAGGCCATTTTTCCTGATCTTCCAAAGTACACAAAGGCCACCATTGGTTACAATATTTTACCAACGTTTTCTCATTTACTGAGCCCCCAAGAAACCCTCCCAGCAGTTAACATTAACCCTATCAAGTTCCTTAATGCATGTTCTACCCTATTACCTTCCTACTCCAATCATTTCATCATTTATGGTTTCCTCCCAGTGAATCCTCTATTACAGACACCACTTTGCCAGAAAGGTGTCTCAGATGCAGAAGCAGACTTCAGAAACTGCTTTTGCACCACTTCACCAATAGCACCTTTATCTTTCTTGGCTGTTCCTCAGAATTTGGTGGAAGCTTGTTGCTGGCTTTTTTTATTTTGCCAGCTTTGGTGTCCTCTCCAGAAACAGTCAGCTCAAATGTTCTGCCTCAGAACATCCAAAAGGGTTTAGCCCACAAGCCAGAGGCCACACGGCCTTTCTGTTCTCACCCAGCTTTAAACTGCAGTGAAAGTCCTCTGATTGAGGCTAAGGCACTCTGTGCACAGGTACCCCTGACTGGGGAATCAACACCACTTCTAAAGCCAAGGGGGGCTGGAACTGATGATCTTTCAGGTCACAAACAACCCACTTAATATCACTTGTTGGGGCTCTTTCCAAACAGCTACCTCCTCAACACACCTTCCAGTCCAGACTCAACTCTTTTAAAAGCATTTAGAATTCTCATTACTTCTAAAAGCATCCTCTACGATACAGGCAAAGCAGAATTTCACAGAAACTACATCCAATGCTTAGCATTTTCCATTTGCTTCTCCACAGTGAAGCTCATGCAGCCCTTGCTATGGGCAGTAGTGGACTGTCCACTACAGGGCAGCTTGTAAATTGAAATTTCAAAGCAACCAGCTGCGTCAAGTGCCCAATATCCAGATCAATTCCCACAAAACAGGCATGTACAACACTCTGGAGCAGAGACTAAAGAAAGCTAAGGCTTCCAATATTCTCTGCACGCAAGGCAAGAACCAGACTTGCATTTTCAAGGAGACAGATTGGCAAGGTTTAAATCACAACACGCTGATACCACTGTTAAGAACAGCGAGAAAAGAGGCAGCACCGACACCAAGCAGGTATCTGGAGAACAGCATCAAGACCTACTCACTAGATTTACTGTGCACAGCAATGAGAGCCTGATAAGCAGCTCCTCAAAACAAAAGCTGCACTAGACATAAACAGAAAGCAAGGAGTAGTGGTTTTCAGTTGGAAGTCTTGTGCCTGAGGCTTGGCTTGCTGAGAGCAAGTAGCAGAAGCACCCACAGAAGAAGAATAGCAAATATTAGTGGAAGAGGCACTTTATGTTCCTCTGCACTAGGAAGGAATGGATTGAGTCCATTTCACGACAGTGTCCTTTCCAAGCCTGCACTTGTTCTCCAGGGCTGACTACCTGCTCCCCCTCCAGCCAGGCCCATCCTTGTTGTTAACTCCTGGTCTCACACAGTTCCTGAAAGAGAGAAAAATTACAGCTCAAATCCCCTGCAAAGCAACTGGGCAAGTACACCTCTGCTCGCCTCAGTCTGCCAGCTCTCTTTGAGATGTTAATGGCTACACCTCTAATTTACAACAACGAAGAATAAATTGGCCTCCAGGATGCTGACATACCTTACGTGTTCTTTTCTCAATTTTAGTCATCCTTTTACTTTGTAGGCTGCCAATTTTCCTTGCTGGGAACATGTATTTGCTTTATAAATGACCACGAAATTTGAACTAGCAGGTTAGAAAGCTGTTCCTCACTCAGGAAAACTTCAGACCCATGAACTGTTTCAGTAAGAACATGACTTGTCAGACCTGGAAGCAGTCTTTGTTTTCTGATAGCAGTCTTTGTTTTATTTGACATCACTGTCATTTTATTAGTACTCAATAGAATGTGTTTTTCTTTCCACTGTAGTAAAGATTATGGCCTTTGACTGCTCCAAGAGCTTGGCTGCGCACTGCACACAGAGCATGACACCAAGTTTGTCCCAAGAGCTTCAAATGTTGATGGTCACCCTGTGTCTGACACAGGCCACCCCTGTGACCTTGGCCAGATCTCCTAACACCCTACAGTCAGGAGCCATCAACACCCCGACTGCCGATTGTAACAGTTAAGTATGGCTGTCAGCAGAATTCCTAACAGAAACTTCTGAGCTCTTCCTTTTAAAGACATCAAATGGGCAAAGTCTGAGCATTGTTGCATTTTTTCTGCTTCATGTGTGGCACAATTTCTGGTCTTTAAGCAGAATTTGTTAGTAATTTCTGCCTGCTCCAAACAAAAATGTTGAGGCAAATCAGGAGCTTTTCATAGAAAAATACTTCCACAAATTACTAATTTTGGAAGGCCAATCCTGCTCAAACATGACTGTGGTTTTCCTAAATTACTCATTGACACTCTCTAACGTGATGCTTGCTGCATACATGTGTAAATAAACAACTGAGTGGGCTTAACTCCAGGCAGCCTGGTGTCCTGCTGTTAAGGTGTTTACAGCAGATTTGCTGCATCATTACATAGTGTAGAGCAAGCTGCTCACAGCCAGGCAAGCTCACAGGGCTCTGCAGAAGGAGGCGGTTACTGGAAAGAGCAAGGAAGTTTATGGTCTCACTTCTTGCTTTGCTCTTCCCTGCTACCTCTTCTTGCCCCAAAGCCCTTTTGCTGAGCCATCTCTCTCTGGCCCATTTTTTCCCTCTGACTTTCCCCTCTGACTTTCCAAAAGACACAAAAGCAGCCTAAGTTGTTCCATTTGTAAATTCAAAGCCATCTCTGTCACCACAAAGACAGGTCCAGTGACAAACTAAGTCTCCTCTCTGCTGCACACAAGGAGAAACCAGAGTGTGTGTGGCTAACATCACGAGTATTTAACAATAAAATGAACACAAAAGTCTCCATTAATTCCAACTTGGTGCTACTGCAGCTAAGCAGTAACCTTGCCCAAACACAGATTTTCATGTTGCACTCTGGCTCAGGCTTGGCAGCTCCAGTCCTCCACTGCTCTACCTGCTGCCAAATGCACTTGCTTACTAACGTGTTTCGTCACCAGCAAAGCATTCGTAGCATGACTAAAGCTTTGTATAACACAGGTTCACCTCTGTTTACTTCTTTGAACAGCAAGGTGGAGGCCAGCAGCGTTTGGCTGTGTAAAGAGACAATCAAGCGCTTTGGCTCTGGGGCACAGACGAGCCTTAGGATCCCAGCAGAGAACAGGGCTGAGCAGCTGGGAATGGATGAGGGTGCTCAGACGCAGCCTCTAAGAACTATGAAACAGCCGTTCCTAACCCTTTGAAGAGATGACTCAGGTGCCCAAGGCCTGGCCGATGCACAGGACACAGCAGGTCCTGCCAGTGAGAGGAGGCAGCTCCCTACAACGTCGGAACACCGGGGCAAAACGCCCCGACGGGAGGGCTAAAGGAAGGAAGCGCTCCCCACACCGCGGACCGGGCCGGGCCGGGCCGCGCCACGCCAGCAGCGGAGAACCCTCTACTACCGCTGCTCCTGGGCGGAAGACGAGGGACACCACAGGGGCGGCCGCTGCCACCAGGGCTGACTAGGCCTCAGCGGCTCCGCTCCGCTCGCCTCATGAGGAGCGGGCGTGCGTTCCCCACCAAATGCAGCGCGGAGCGAGCAAGGAATGGAGGCGGCCACAGCCCGCCCCAGGGCACGGAACAAGAAAGAACAGACGGGAACCGGAGCCACACCCGCACTGCTCACCTCAGGTACCACCCCCCGAGGCACCGGGCAGTGCAGAGGGCGCATGCACAGCGTCTGAAGAGACGGGATCTCGCGAGAGCTCCGTCTCCGCCTCTCGCGAGAGGGGCGTGCCGGGAGGGCGGGGCGGCGGGAGCCGCTGCCAGTCGCAGCCCGGAGGCCCGGCCGGGCTGCGCGTGGGCGGGGCGGTGGCAGCGGGGCCGGGGGATGCTGCGCCGCCGGGAGCTGCTCCGGGCCCCGGCGCGGGGAGCGTGGGGAGCGTGGGGTTGCGCCGGACAGGCCGCGAGTACCGCGAGTACCGCGGCGGGGCGCTGCCAGGCCCCGCAGACAGTGGCGGGAAGCGGGCCGCGAGCTGTCAGCGGCAGCGCTCGGTGTGGGGCTGAGGGGACCGGGGTGCTGCTGCCGCGTTGTCAGCCCCGTGGGCAGCCGTTCCTCAGGCCCTCGCACGGCTCCGCCACGTCCAAGGTCAGCGCCGCCGCGGTCCAGCCCGTAGGTCACCCGTGGCGGGGGTGGGGCTCTTGGTTACCGGGGTCCTAGGGCTGAGGGGCGGGCTGCGGCGGGAAGCGGGCCTCAGAATCCCAGCAGCTGAGGGGTGCTGTGCGCCGGGCGGTGTAGCAGGCAGGGGGGTGCCAAGGCCTCCTCAGTGGCCTGTGGTAGTTTTGGGGTCTTACGTGTGGTAGGTTTGGTTTTAGGTGGTTTTTATTGCTTGTTTCCCACTTGCCAATAGCAAAGTCTGGGCATTGCTGAGGGAAGCGGCTGTGCAGGCCGGAGGAGTGTGTGAATTGGTGTTAAATGTGATTCGCTCTCGCTATGAACTCTCCTGTAGCTACTTAGAAAGGAAAGCGGGAGATGACGTAAGAGTGGCAGACGAGGTAGTAAAGATTAAGGGTGCCTTGTGTTGTCTCTTGTGTGTCTGGTAGGGCAAGGCTTGCTTATGTTATGGTAACGATTGAGAAAAACTGTTATTAGCAAGCTTTTCGTATAGTGCAGTAACTTCTGCTTGTTTGTAAGCCAGCATGGAACACATTCGAGAGCAAAGGAATTAACTTGTATTGCTGTTGAGGAAGGAATGTTTCAGTAGCCTTGCTCCCTGAAAGAGGCCTTGTTGTTTGACTTTTATCTTTTGTTTTTCATTCTTCTTCCCCCTTCTTGAAGCGAGTGAGATCCGAGTTACTCATGTTCCAGAATGGGGCTGCTTGGTCTATGCCTGGCTGAGCGCTTTATCACACACAGTCCGGTAAGTTGTATCATGAAGCAGGGAATGCAAAATGCATAGGCACCTTGGTGAGGGCACCCTTTACTGAGAGTTATCTGCAGTAGTAAGGATTAGCAGCAAAAGGTGTGGTTGACCACAGCCAGTCTGCTACAGGAAAGTAAGGGGCTGCAGAATGGAAGTAATTCTGGCTTTGCATGTTCACAAGGTCTTGTGCTGCCTCTGTGGGGTTGGTGGTTGTGCCTGCTGAGTGTTATCAGAGCCTCTGTGGACTTTGTCTCAGGTGAAAGGAAATGGCTTATTGCTGGGGAAGGCAGTAGTGGTAGATGGTAGCTTTCTTTTTCTCCTGTCCTGTGAATGATCTACTGAGCTGCAGCCCAGCGTGCGTGTGCGGTGTAGCCAAGGAGGAGCATGTGGCGTGCTGGAGTGTGGTACAACTCGTGAGGGAGGGATGGCTTTCTCTTGGAAGCACATGGACCGGAGCTGTTGGAGCAGTGTAGCTGAGTTTGCTCTTCCTCCAGGGCTTGCCGTGTGACCTGGTTCAAGTCACTTCAACTCTTCATTCTTTAAAGAGCTAACTGAGCAAAGGGTGGAGATACTGTGCACTGTATGGTACCTGTCATCTATTAATGGTGTGTACCTGTGCTCCTGATACAGGATAGTACAGCTTCTCTGCATGTATCTTGATGGCACAGTTTAGTTCTTGATTAATTGGTTTGCTTGCATGTGCTGCTAGTGCACTAAATCATAGAATTCCAGCCTGGTTTGGGTTGGCAGGGACCTTAAAGCTCATCCAGTTCTAACCCCTCTCCAGATTCCTTGTCGGCAAGGTACTTAAAGGCTGCAGTAACGTGTCCCAGGAGCCTTCTCCAGGCCAAAGAAGCCTGACTCTCAGTCCATGCGTATGTCCATGCATACTTGTGCAGCAGTGGAGTGTGCTGGTTTAGCTGAAGAGCATAATGCTTTCAAAGCAACAAACTGCACTTATCCGTGGCTCTCATCTTTCATGTGCACTTACCTGATGTCAGTTATTTAACATATTTCTAGTGTCCAGGGAGACTGTAATAAGATGAGCTGTCCGAGGCAACCTTTAGAAGCAGTAGCAAAAGTTAAAACAATTAATTACTTTTGATTGTGTAAGCTTTCAGTTCTAATGACAGGCTTTTTTAAATCCTGTTTTCTAACTACAGTGCTGTGAATGCAGATGGCTGGTTAAACTTCATGAAGTGATGATTAACTTCAGGCAGCTTCTTTCAGATACTTGGAAGAAGCTGTTTTATTCAGCAGGTGCTTAATATTTCCTGGAAATGAAGGCTGTTGAGTTTGCTTCTCGTAGGGCTTGCTGAAGGTGATGACAAGTTTGAGTGTCACTGGCTGCTTCTGGAGATGATTGTCTTAAGCTGTGTTACTGTGGGGTTTTATTGTCCGCTACATGGATTCTGTTTCACTTTGCTGCTCCTGGCTAGAAGCTGGCCCTGAATTTGTGGGTCGTGTACCTTACTGCAGGCAGAGCTGAGTATTTCATGGAAGATCATTGAAAATCCTTCCCTCAGCAGACAAATCACTGCTGGTAGACCTGAAGAGCTGCCGGTTGCCTTTGACCTCTGCTGCCACCTGGCAATGAGGATGAGAAACTTTTAGCATGTGCTGTGGCTGGTTTTTGACTCCTGTGTATAAATAGCAGCAGTTCTTGGCAAAAGCTCATGATCTGCATGTGCCTCTTGTGTTGGGGACATTAGCTTTGCACAGGGATGAATCTGGGAATTGGGAATATGGAATGAGGATTGGAGTGTGTGTCTCCATAAACCTTAGGGCCTTGTTTGTTATTAGCTGGGACTTGTATTCCGTTTCTTGTTGAAATGCAGGGTTAAGGAAAATATTTGGGTGTTCAGGGGTGCAGGAAAGAAATCTGCACGTCACTTCCCTAAAGTATTCCAAGTTGGAGTATAGTGTTCTGTTTGCCTGGTGAGAGAATGGGCTCCTGTCTCTCGAGTTGGAGGACCTCTTTGCCATTCATGTCTTTCCTTCATCTTGATGTGACCATAGGAAGGTGACTTAATCTGCCTTGGCTTTGCTTTTTAAAGGAAGGGCTGCCAAAGCCGAGGCAGGGAGGCAGCCTGCAGTCTTGAGGGGAAGCCTTTCTGTCTCTGAGAACAGCCCCTGGTGTAATTTGGGCAAGGGCTCGTCGGTGCTACTGTAATACAGATCAAAGTGAAACAGGCCTCTCATCAGTCTCAAGTATGTTGTGTAACTTCTCTTAGCAAGCTGGTTCAGTGCATACCAGTTATGTCCCTGCTCATTCAGTCCAGATGACTCTCTGGAGCCTCTGCAGTTCCTTCCTAGTGCAGAGGAATATAAAGTGCCTCTTCCACTAATATTTGCTATTCTTCTTCTGTGGGTGCTTCTGCTACTTGCTCTCAGCAAGCCAAGCCTCAGGCACAAGACTTCCAACTGAAAACCACTACTCCTTGCTTTCTGTTTATGTCTAGTGCAGCTTTTGTTTTGAGGAGCTGCTTATCAGGCTCTCATTGCTGTGCACAGTAAATCTAGTGAGTAGGTCTTGATGCTGTTCTCCAGATACCTGCTTGGTGTCGGTGCTGCCTCTTTTCTCGCTGTTCTTAACAGTGGTATCAGCGTGTTGTGATTTAAACCTTGCCAGTCTGTCTCCTTGAAAATGCAAGTCTGGTTCTTGCCTTGCGTGCAGAGAATATTGGAAGCCTTAGCTTTCTTTAGTCTCTGCTCCAGAGTGTTGTACATGCCTGTTTTGTGGGAATTGATCTGGATATTGGGCACTTGACGTAGCTGGTTGCTTTGAAATTTCAATTTACAAGCTGCCCTGTAGTGGACAGTCCACTACTGCCCATAGCAAGGGCTGCATGAGCTTCACTGTGGAGAAGCAAATGGAAAATGCTAAGCATTGGATGTAGTTTCTGTGAAATTCTGCTTTGCCTGTATCGTAGAGGATGCTTTTAAAAGAGTTGAGTCTGGACTGGAAGGTGTGTTGAGGAGGTAGCTGTTTGGAAAGAGCCCCAACAAGTGATATTAAGTGGGTTGTTTGTGACCTGAAAGATCATCAGTTCCAGCCCCCCTTGGCTTTAGAAGTGGTGTTGATTCCCCAGTCAGGGGTACCTGTGCACAGAGTGCCTTAGCCTCAATCAGAGGACTTTCACTGCAGTTTAAAGCTGGGTGAGAACAGAAAGGCCGTGTGGCCTCTGGCTTGTGGGCTAAACCCTTTTGGATGGTTTGAGGCAGAACATTTGAGCTGACTGTTTCTGGAGAGGACACCAAAGCTGGCAAAATAAAAAAAGCCAGCAACAAGCTTCCACCAAATTCTGAGGAACAGCCAAGAAAGATAAAGGTGCTATTGGTGAAGTGGTGCAAAAGCAGTTTCTGAAGTCTGCTTCTGCATCTGAGACACCTTTCTGGCAAAGTGGTGTCTGTAATAGAGGATTCACTGGGAGGAAACCATAAATGATGAAATGATTGGAGTAGGAAGGTAATAGGGTAGAACATGCATTAAGGAGCTTGACAGTCAGGGTTAATGTTAACTACTGAGGATAGCCTGTGATGAGTTGTGTAGCAGGAGTGATGAGCTCAGGGGTGATCAGTGCCTGTTGGGAGGGTTGCTGGTGGTTGGTGTTAGTGTATACAAGTGCTCCTTGGTGATTTCCAAAACATCAGGAAAAAGCCTGCTGCAGTTTAACTAGGCTGATACTTGCATTGTAAACTGAGTATAACATAGAAACTCTTTGGGGTTCTGCTTTGGGCCAGAAGTGGTGCTGCTGGAGTGTGGAGCTGTGCTGGGCCAATGTTTGGTGCTTGGAGTGTGAGAAGGATACAGAAGAAGTGACTATAAGATGAAATACCAATAAAGCCTGGGCCATCAGCAAAGCAGCCTCAGCTGCAGAGGTGGGGGGTGAGCTCTTTTAGGAACATCAAGAGCAGGTTTTTATCTTGGAGATAAGAGAGCCTGGGGGTGGTAGCACTTGTTGTTCCACAGTCCTACTTTTTAGCTCTCCAACAACCAGCTTTTTCAGCCTTTTACCTATGTCATAATTTACCCCTCTGGACGTAGGACTTAGTTCTTAAATAGTTCAAGGTTGTGGAGTGGCTTCACTGTAGCTTTCATTCACAGAGGAGCCTGTGTTAACTGGGCTGTGAAAAGGTGGTATTGCTTAAGGGGAGTCTCCTGCTGTTCTTGTCTCGCAGTACTGGTGTTTGAAGCAGCAGCAATTGATGCACAACCCTTACCTTTAATTATTGAAGTATAGGGACACTTACCTGTTCAGTTCTTTTCAAAAGTGCCATCCAGATGAGACTTTGCTTGCCTGGCTCCTGTCTTTGTGTGCTTGCAGCTACTGAGTCATGTTTGGTGGCCCCCACCTCTGGGTGATGGTTGCTTGCCCCACCAAAGAGAGAGGTATATAGGAAGGCTATACAGCCTGGTTGGTGCTCAAAGTGTGCCGTGCCAGGGCCTGCAGCCTGGGGACACGGGCACCGGTTCAGCTTTCAGGGAAAACACACCTGATGGCAAGGGTAGGTCGAATAAGTGTTTCTGTGCAATAACTGATTTTTAAAGGTGTGGCCTCCAGTTCTTTAGGGTTTTGTCAACTCCCGTTCCTATGCCTCCTATAAGGCAGAGCATGTGCTACTGGTTATTTTTAGCATGGAAAATTTTAAGAGCCCACGTGGTCCCATTTAGTTTGAACTCTGCCAGCCTTGTCCAGTTCTCTTTCACCCAGGTAGGATTTATTTCCTGAGTGCTCTATCAGTAACTATAGGATCTGCACAGAGTCATCCTGTCTCTGCTGTTGAAGCTGCATTTCCAATTTGGCTGCCTGCTTGCTTGCTTGTCTTTAATTCCAGCCTCGGTTTCCACTGCTTTTGGGGTTTGGAAGCATAACCTCTCGAGTGCTGGAGCAGGAGGGAAGCAGAAGAGGCAGGGACCAGCAACACTGTGGGGAACGTCCCTGCAGGGAATGTGGGCTCCATCATTTGGGAACTGTCCTTGTCTCTCTTATTCTAGGGACTGGAAGCAGCTTGCCCTCAGAGCAGGCCTTCCTGTGTGTGGAAAGCCCTGGAAATCTGGAGCAAGTGCCTGCTGAACTCTCCTCTCGGACCTTGAGAATGAATTATCTGGTTTCTCTGTGAAAGTTGTGCTGCAAACATCTCTAACCTTCTACTGATATAAGGAAAGCAAGTGCCTGGAAAACATAGGGTTAAGATACTTTTAACTCTAGGTCTAAGATAGAGAACAATGTTTGTGTTGTAAGTCTGTGGTGTGATAACAGAATTTAGTGGTCTTACTAACAAGAGTGAATTATTTCTTTCCATCCTTTGAATGAGTGACCATCCTTCTAATTATCAGTTAGCTTGGAGACTCCTCTGGGAGCCCCTGAGATTTCTCGGGAGGACTCCCCCACTGACTCAGATCACCACAGGGGCAGACAAGGACCATCCCGAGTGAATCATCAGGTATGTTTGAACCAGGTAAAGGGGATACCTATCAGTCGTAAGGAGACGTCCTATGCGAGGTAAAGAGCACGGATGGTAGGTAAAGGTGTATATCTGGCTGCTGGTGGACACCCACAAGAAGCAGGGGGCGTCTTGTGGTTTGGGTCCTACAAGACACAAGGGGTGAGAAGCAACATTTAAGAAGGCAAAATGGAATTAAGAATTAAAACCGATCAATTAATTACAGTTTTGAGTTTATCTTTAATTCAACAGAAAAGCGAACAGGAAGACCTCCCTGAAATAGAAGAAATCCTTAATCGGGTATATCTGTGGGAGTCTGGGCATCTGAAGGTCCAGGTACGGCGAAAAATGCTTTGCCTGTTATAGTGGAAATAAAAAGAGGAGGGCCTGCCCAATTAGAATAAACCAATATCCCTTAAAATTAGAAGATCAAAGGGAATCAAAGAAATCATTGTTAAATTTTAAAATATAGATTACTGATTGAATGTGAATTGGAATATGATACTCCTATCTGGACAGTAAAGAAATATGATGGGAAGAGTTGTGGATTGGTTCAAGATCTCAGAGCAATCAACAAAATTGTAGAGGATATTCATCCAGTAGTAACTAATCTGTATACCTTATTGACTAAATTGAATAATAATCAGAAATGGTTTGCCATCTTGGATTTGAAGGACGCTTTCTTTTGCTTACCATTGGCCAAAGAAACCCCAAATTTATTTGCATTTGAATGGAAAATCCTGACCCGGGAAGGAAAACCCAAATAACTTGGACGGTATTACCTCAAGGGTTTAAAAACAGTCCGACGAGTTTCGGAAGTCAGTTAGCACGAGAACTAGAATCACGGAAGCCACCCACTCAGACGGGGACTCTGTTACAATATGTGGATGACCTATTAATTGCCACAGAAACAAAGGAAGAAGGTGTCCAGTGGATGGTGGGATTATTGAATTTCCTGGGACTGAATGGCTATCGGGTATCCAAACAAAAGGCCCAACTAATTCAAATCTGAGTTTCCTACTTAGGCTATGAAGTAACAGGAGGACAGAGAGAGCTTGGAATTGTTAGAAAAGAAGCCATTTGTCAAACTCCACGACTGTCGACCATCAAGGAGCTCCGGATGTTCCTGGGAATGACCATATGCCGCAGACTTTAGATCCGTGACTACGGTGTTCTGGTAAGACCACTATATGAACTGTTAAAAGGAAATCCTCCCTCTTTGGAATGGACTGATTCAGCAGAGAGGGCTTTTAGAAATTCAGAAACAGAGCTAATGAGAGCTCCAGCTCTGGGACTTCCCAATGTAAGCAAACCCTTTTGGCTATATTCTTATGAAAAACAAGGAATAGCCTTGGAGGGGTCCTTGCTCAGAAACTAGGACCCTATAAAGGCCAGTGGCATACTTTTCGAAACAGCTGGATGAAGCGAGCAAAGGATGTCCCGGATGCCTAAGGGCTGTGGCAACGGTTGTCATGAATACTGAAGAGGCTTGCAAATTCACCTTGGGACAAAAGATTACTGTGCTAGTGTCCCGTGTTGTATCAGCAGTCCTGGAACAGAAAGGAGCCCACTGATTGTCTCCTTCATGGTTTGTAAAATACCAGGCCACCCTTGTGGAACACGATGATACAGAAATTGTGGTCACTGATGCTGTGAATCCAGCATCCTTTTTGCAGGAGCAACCGACAGAACCGCTAACACATGACTGCTTGGTCACTGTAGAGGCTGTATATTCGAGCCAGCGGGATTTGCTTCTTGGTTTACTGATGGTAGTAGCTCCGTGAAAAATGGTGAACGAAAGGCAGGATATGCCGTTACCACCACTTCACAGATAATAGAAGCTGAACCTTTACCCGCAAACACCTCCACCCAAAAGGCAGAATGAGAGCCCTGGAATTGGCTAAAGACAAAAGGATAAATATTTGGACTGATTCTAAATATGCATTTGGTGTGGTCATGCACATGGTGCCATCTGGAAAGAATGAGGACTTTCGAATGTACAAGGGAAACAGATTAAACATGCTACAGAAACTGCTGCTCAGCTACCTGAGGAAGTAGCTGTTATGTATTGTAGAGGGCATCAACAAGGTGACCCTAATCAGAGAACTGGAAATGATTTGGCCGATTTTGAAGCCAAACAAGAAGCTGAACAATCTGAAATCATGTCCTGAATCCCTGATGGCAAACTAACAATTGAGAAATCTGAACCTAGATATTCAAGAGAGGATAAAAAGTTGATTGAAGATCTGAAAAGACAGGAAAACCAAGAGGGTTGGTGTCAGATACCTGATGGGTGAATTGTAATTCCCTCTAATCACCTCTGAAAGTTAGTTCAGGAGGAACATAATAAAACTCATTGGGTAGCAACTCTTTATATACAGATTATAGGAAGGAATCTATACACCATAGTTCAGTTAGTGACAGAACAATGTCAGCTCTGTCTTAAGAATAATCCTAAAACTGACAATAGGAATCAAATTGGGACAATTGGGAGAGGAAGTTATCCAGGACAAGAGTGGCAAATAGATTTTTCTGAATTCCTGAGAAAAGAAGGTTATTGATATTTGTTGGTGTTAAAAGAATATTAGGGACAAGAGCGACAGGTTTAGATTATCCGATTCACCCTTTGAGATCTGGAGACTGGGTTTAAGAATATTAGACCTGTGTACAAAGAAATGCCAGAGGTGTAGGTCACTATTCAAATTACAATCACACTATTAATAGGGATGGTATCATAATTCAGTGGTGGCCCGTGCCTGAAGGGAAAGGATAGTATTGGTTATGTGGAGAAAATGCTCCTAAGACTCTACCTCAACTGGAAGGCGCGTGCACCATAGGTGCTGTGGTACCCAGGTTTTGGCTTCACAAGGAGGGGTTTGTTCCATAATCAGTGGTTCCTATATAGATCAAAGTGGCAGAATTGAAACAGATCTGGAGGAAATTTGGAAATAAACTGAAATATTTCATGCAATGACCAAGGATGATACGTATCTCTTGGGTTTTTGAAGAAACACGGAGAAAGTTAACTTCATGGTTACCTAATCTCTCCTAGCTGAGGCAGCTGGTTGCAGGAATCGTAATAATGATTGTTTTAACGCTGATTACTTGTAACATGCTAGTGTTCTTTTTGGCATTGTAAAAGGTCTGTAACTGTTTATGAAGATGGGAAAAGACATAAGGTTAGGCAACTAGTTGGAATGGTAAATACTTTGCCAGAACTCCTGAGCAAAATGGAGTTATCTAGCAAAAGGATTTGCAAAGGTAAAAGAAAAGGGGGGGCTTGATATAAGGAAAGCAAGTGCCTGGAAAACCTAGGGTTAAGATACTTTTAACTTAGGTCTAAGCTAGAGAACAACATTTGTGTTGTAAGTCTGTGGTGTGATAACAGAATTTAGTAGTCTTGCTAACAAGAGTGAGTTATTTCTTTCCGTCCTTCTAATGAGTGACCATCCTTCTAATTATCAGTTAGGCTGGAGACAGTGACTCCTGAACATCTGCTAGCTTGGGAGGCAATAAATTTTGTGGACGAAGGTCCCACTGTTCTAAATCTTTGCCAGCTATCAGAAACTTGCAGATATGGCTGGTTTCAGCTCCTTTGTGATTACTGGGGCATCCAACTGTGCCGAAGGTGAAAAGTGCACCCTGAAGAAGACTGTTTACTTCATCTTGAAGACCCCTGCCCCTGCCCACAACCATCGGAGAGCAGTGTGCAAGCACCAAAAGGAAGGAGAGTTATGATAATGAGTACCTAAACTAATTGTAATTTCCCCACCGATCTCTCGAACCTAATGAATATGCATGTTTGTGTGTAATAAATATCTGCTTGCTTAACCTCTCGAGGTGCAAGTTAGGAGAAGCGATCCCCCTTGCACCCGGCGCCGTAATAAACATACCTGCTTTAGAACTGTCTTTGAGTTGTAGAGTCTGATTTCGTGCTTCAGTACGGATGTGTCTTCTGAAGGGTTGTTTGTGCTGGCGAGAGAAACGAGGTGGCTTAAAACTGCTCTGGGATCCTAATGCGAGCAAGTAGAATAAGTTGACTGTCCTTGCCTTTGTTTAGTAAGGTAGGCGAGTGTGGGGGTTCATTCTTGTCCTCATCCCCCTGATCTTTACCAAGATGTTTTCTGGTTGAGACAGAGTAAGCATAGTCGAGAGACTGACTTGATTGTCTCGTCTTTTTATACTCCTTTCTACTTCTGAAGAGGAACTAGATAATACTGTTTTCCAGTGGGTGGTTTCCATCCCTAGGATTTTATCTCCTGAAAACAATCTTTATCTTTGTTGCTTACTGGTGAAAGTCTTGGGGCCTGTTTGGAGAAAAGCCTCTTGTGTGTAAGCATTGTCAGACACGTGGGTTCTGCTTTCATTCCTGCCCAGTGAAAATATAAACTGAGTGTCCTTTGCACTCTTTGTTCTGGGGATGTAGGGAACTTCAGCTCTGTGTGCCAGCCGCAGGCTTGCCTGAAGGGAACGGGAAGGCCTCTCAGCCCTGCCTTATATAACCTAGATGAGGCTTGTAGATGGAGGAGCATGGGTGGGACATGAGTCCCAGTGGCGTCCAGGCAGCGAAGGGTTCACACGCTTGCCGGAGTAAAAGAGAAAGCTTTCAGCTGAAAAGTCAGAGTAGCAGCTGTCCATGTAGGAAATTTAACGTGGAATAAAGTGGTGGTCCAGCGGTGTTCTGAACCCAGCCTGCTGCTGGAGAGGCTGCAGCGCTGGATGCTGTCCGTGTGTGTAGCAAAGGGGAGGCAGGGGAAAGAAGGTGAAACGGCTTTGCGTAGAAAGGGGGGTTAAGGTGAAACTGATGACTGTAATGGTGAGAAATGTCCAGAGATCCCTGGTCTTAGGTAAGGATCTCGTTCTGCGGTCTCTTGTAGAGCAGAGATGTGAATTTAAAAAGCAAATGGAAAACAAGCCTGCTCGTACTACTAGAGATACCTCAAGGCATTTATGAAGCTTTAGTCTTCCTGTTCCCTTCCCTGTGGCTATTGTAACATGTTTTCTGGTTCTCCTTCTAGCTATAACTGCTGAGACTTTCTAAAATGCCTTTATGCTTCCGGAATTACGTCGCGTATGCCGTACCTGGAGTGCTGGCACTTCTCGGGTGCTGGTGGATTTATTCCCATAGAAAAAAGCATGGAACCTATCAAGATGAAGAAGCAGTAGGTCCTGCAGAGCAGCAGGAAGAAGTGACAGAGCAGGATTCCGCACCAGGAACAGAACCATGTGTTCCTCAAAGACAGCTCTCCTTGCTGGAAGAGGAAGACACAGGGAACAAAACCTCGACCTCCCTGCTGACGGCAGGGTTGACGATGCCCTCTGTTATGTGTCACCCTGATGAGAGGCTGGATCTCTCGCCAGACTTGCCAGTAACAACGAATCAGCCCAGCACCCTTGAGAACGACAGTGAAAAACTAGAAGAAACGGGATCTCAAGACGAAAAGAGTGTCCCTGCTTGTGTTTCTCTGCCCTGGGAGTCTGCCTGTTCGGAGCAGGCAGGGGAAGAAGACGTGTCCAGGTCAATTGCCAGTACTGTCCCTGTGTGTCAGGAGGAGGAGGACACACAGCCAAAAGGAGATGAATTGAGAAGAGAGAAGATTAGAGGAGTGGGTTTGTGCAAGGAAGACATTGAGAAAATTGAGCAAGCGACAATACGGATTGTTTCCGAGGTCATTTTGGCAGCAACTGAGGAAGTGCTGTGGGGTGCTGCAAGTGATGGGTCCACTGAGATCTGCCAGGCTGCTGCCAGTCGAGTTGAGACACCTGTGGAGATGGCAAGTGTTGTTTCCTCTGATCAGATGCTTGCAGAGGAAGCTCCAGTAGGCAGTGAGAATGTTAGGAGTGATGGTGTGGTACCAACATCCCTGCAGGCAGAGGAACAGGGTCAGAATGTGAGACGTTCAAGCTGTTTAACACGTGGCTGTTCATCCAGCCCTGAAGAGGGAGACACAAAAGACTGTTGGCAGAAGAAGCCTGTCCGCAGTGAGGGAGTGCTGCCCGCTCCTGCAGGTGATGGGTCCACTCAGCTCTGCCAGGCTGCTGCTAGCCAAGCTGAGACACCTCTGGAGATGGCAAGTGCTGTTTCCAGTGATCAGACGCTTGCAGAGGAAGCTCCAGTAGCTGATACGAACGCTGCTGGAAAGAATGATGCTGCGGTCCTGACATCCCCGCAGACAGAGGGACAGGATCAGGATGTTACATGTTCAAGCTGTTTAACACAAAGCCCCACTGAGGGAGCCACAACAGACTGTCAGATGAAGACCCCTGTGTGCAGTGAGTCCCAAGGAGGTGGTCGGACTCCTCTGGAAAACCACAAAGGTTCTCCAGAAAAGGCGCCTTTGGTTAGGGAGGGCTCTGTGTGCAGCACATCCACATGTGAAGGTGGGGCATGTGTGAAGGGCCCGCTGCAGAGCACAGTGCTGGCTGTTGCATCGGGCCAGCATTCAGAGTTACGTAGTTTATCTGCGACCCGAGACACAAGTGCTGGGCAGAGCTCCGGCCCAAGTGAGACTCAGCCTACTCTGAAGCTGCCTGAAGACAATGAAGTACCATACAGCAATGGAGTACTGCGAGAGAATGGTCCAGACCCATGTAATGAGTGTAGCAAGGCACCAGGAATAGATGGAGACTGCCCACAAGGTAAGCGATTTGAAAATGCTCTTACACACGCACGGTGAACAAGCATTTTATGTGCTGTAACCCTCCTGCTTCAGGACATGTGCAGATAAATCTTCGTGTTTAATTTCCCCAGGAAATGACTATTTAGCCCTCAAGTGCTGGTGGGTCTGCATTTGCTCTCTGAATTCATCTCTCTGTAGGATCCAGTGTTAGCTGGCCTACAGGAGGAGCTATGGGGTGTATATCAGCTCATGTTGGTCTCCTACCAGGTTACATGGCCAATCTGCTAAAACTGAAGTTGTTGCTGTAGTGCAGAAGGCTTCTGGTATCTATATTGGTTCATGTGGCAAGGCTGGGGTTGTCCTCACCAAATCTGTGCTACAGACCTTCTGTGGGACTTTGTCTTCCAGGTTTCCCGCATCAAGTAGAAAAAGTACTGAGCCTGACTGGCGAGACACAGCTCCTTGAACTTGATGCCAACGTCCACGGTCTACTTCCAGCAGCACCACTGACACTTCATTCCCTCCTTATGACTGCCTGGGTGAGTCCCAGCTTGCTGGCTATGCTGATGTCGGGGCGGAAGGCTGTTGCTGGTCACTGCCATTGTAGGATGCTGTATCCATGTGGCTGGCTCACAGACGCCCTCAAACTCAGTGTGATTTTGTGTGGCTGGTTGTTATCCAGCTGATTTAGCTGTTAATAGATCGGGGTTATCTACCTGTTCTTCCACTACTGTTCCCATTGTGCCTGTAGTAACGGTGCACGTAACTGTTTCCTTGGATGTGAAGATAGGCTTTATTCTGGAGAAGTGAATTTATGCTGGGAAAGGAAAGGCATTTTGGATGTATTCCAAGCACGGTAATGCTCGGAAGCTGCCCGGCACAGTGGCTCTCTAGCAGCCGGGGCAAAGGACTTTGAAAATAAGGCCTCTGTGACAAATCTTGGACAATCCCTGTGAAGATTACCTTGATATTTAGAACCTCCATGGGCAGGGAGTCCTGGCAAGTTGCACAGCGTTGATAGTGCAGCATGGCTTGACCCATCATTCCTGACTCTGCTCACTGATCTCTTGGGTAAATAAGTCTTGCAGCTGCTCTGTGCTGATAGTCTTTTTGGGAACAAGATGAGCCCCAGCCCAAGTGTGATTTCCTTGAGAACAGCATGCAGTTAACAATGGGTAGTCTTCTGCTCCTGATCCAAAGCAGTCTTTAGAAGTGAAATACTACAGTGCCGTGGCTGTAAGCCTCAGGAGGTGCTGGTGGAACAGGGAGTTGCTGTGAAGGAAACTTCGAGTTGCAGTGAACACTAATGAGAGCTTCTTTCCTCCACGTGACAGCTCTTCCTCCCGGATGGAGTCACTGTGCCGGTGGTCGTGGCGCACCAAGTTGATGCAGGGCACATGTTCCTGCAGCAGCACACTCACCCCACTTTCTACGTCCTGAGGAGCCTTGAGCAGCAGATGTGCGTCTGCTACTCTCAACCTGAAATTCCAACCCTGCCAACTCCAGTAGAAGGCAAGTAACTTGACCGTTCACTTAAGAAACTTCGAGGGTCATGTGAAATCCTGCTGCCCTGAGTTAGGCTTGGGAGGTTTCCTAGTGCATGAGGTGTGATAGTTCGTTGGTTATTCTATTGATTTGGGCTTTTTTTTAAGCTCTGTTCTTCCTCACCCCACTCATCGCTGAATACTTCTCCAGCCACATAGTTGCACATTGAAATTCGGAAGGAGGTAAGTCAGTCTTGGGTTATTTCTTATCTACCTGGCACCTGGTATATTTTTGCTGACAAAGTGTGGAGCTACTCGCACATCTTCGTAGTGTCACTGTCTGTACATGGTCTAAAGTGGAGGGTGCATCACATGGAAAGGAGTTATTCATCATAACTAATGCCTGGAGTGCTGATTTCTGGAAATCCGCTGAGCTTTCTTCTCTGTACCCTTATGTTCCGCAGTTGGTATTATCTGCGCAGCTCCAGGCCTGGATGGGGCATGGCTACGGGCTCAAGTTATCAGCTACTTTGAAGAGACCAGTGAAGTGGAACTCAGATATGTGGACTATGGAGGATATGCCAAAGTGAAGGCTGACACACTCAGACCAATCAGGTCTGTAGCTCCTCTTCCATGGCCTGAGGCCATATCTGGCTCGAATCTTCTTCAGAGGCATCTGTATTGTTTGAATTCCTTCTGGGTTTTTCCAGAGCTGAAGTGGGAATTGGTAGAAAGGTTTGCCTCAGCAGCAGGGGTGGGTTCCCTGGCAGCAGAGCAAGCTCTCGCAAGGCTTTATTGAAGGGGAAGGAAGAGGAAATTGTGACTTCTGTCACTTCAGCATGGCAGCTGAGCAAAAGGATGTCTTTGGGAGGCCCCAAGGTGTAGTTAGTTGCTGAGCTAGGAGTAAGATTGGGATTCTCTATGCTCCAGCCCCACTGTCTGGGAGAGCTGTATTGGATGAGGGTTTTCTTACACAAGCCCATTAAATAGTTGCTTGTGCCCAGAGGTGGGAGGAAAGCAGTCAAGCCTCCATGGTGGAGGTGGCTTTTGCTTGGAGCCCAGTCCAACGTGGCGTGCTCATCAGACAATGGGTTGCTGCTGCTGCTTAGATTGCTGGGAGGTTGTTTTTGACTGTCATCAATGTTAAACTAAATCCCTCTTACAGCAATTGATTAATCAATGTCACCTTAAAGAATACAGGAGTGACTTAGAGCCCTGTTCTTATTCTGATGAATTCTCTTTTCTTTAAGGTCTGACTTTTTATTGGTGCCTTTCCAAGGAGCAGAAGTTTTACTGGACAATGTGGTGCCTCTTGCAGGTAATGGAGCTCCTGACAAGTACTATTGGCGGTCCTACTGCAGTGTCAGTGGGTGCCAGCGGTGGGCAAGCAATGATCGTGCCTGAACCTTCCGTCTCCTACTGCAAGCACAGCTCTGGTGTGACTAGAGCAAGGACTGGAAAAAATGAATTTTATTCTTCTAAATGTGCTAGCATGGCAGAACCTGTCAGACTCCAGGGGAAAGATGATAAATGTCCAGGCTCTTTCCGGCTTGGAGGAGAGGGTGAATTACTCTCCTAAAGAGCAAGTTGGCAGGGCTGGCAGTGTATTAAGTGAAGTAGCTGTAACTACTCTGCCACCTTCTGTCATAAAGTAGCTGTAAATGCGAAGTTAGTTTTAATGTGTTAAACCAATCTCTGATACTTTCCTACTAAAGTGACTGACGTGTATAGTTCTGTGTTCAAAATGCTACCGTTCAAGCCCCGGCAGAGTGTCATGGTGGTAGAGATGCCTGATGTCTGGGGGCCTAAAAAGCTGCCTTGTACGGAAGGGGTTTCTGTGGGAGCTGGGGGTCAGGCGGGTCAGTAGTGTCTTCAGGGTCAGTGAAGCCCTGAGGCCCTTGAGCTTAGTTTATTAAGGATCGAAACACTAATGACCGCTGAAAGGTACCGCAGATACGCACTTTTCTATCTTTAAAGCCTCCTAATTCATCAGCCACTTAAATTCATATTAACTTAGCTAGTGGCTTTAGAAAGCACTTCATTCTTCCTTTCAGCAACCCAGCAGGCATAATGTTTCTGTGATCTCCAGCTTAATAGACTGGTTTCAGCAACAGTGGGTGAGGATTTGCTGGCCTAATGGATGTAGGAGGTCAGGCAAGGTGAGCTTAATAGTCCCTTCTGGCCTTTGAAGCCTGTGACTGTCATTTGTTTTCTCCTGCTCTTCCCCAAGATGAGGATCACTTCTCCCCTGAAGCTGACGCAGCTGTTGGCGAGATGACCAGAGGCGCAGTCCTTGAGGTGCAGGTACGTGGAGCTGTTGGGAAAAGTCTTGTTGCTGATAGTACTACTGCTGTGACTCTGTGCACCCCCCATCCTGTGTGTGTGAAGACAGACAACAAAGCCAGAGCCTGGAAGTCTGGCTGCTGAGCAGGGTCTTGATGAGAACTTCCTGGTGTAGCATCAGTTCCCGCTCAGGGCTGTGTGGCTGGGAAGGGATGCGTGTTCCCTCTTGTGAGTGATGTGGGCAGAAAGCCAGGGTATGGATTTGAGTGATGAGAGTGAACTTGCCCACAGGGTGTTCCAGCTGCTGCCTGGTGGCAGGAGCTACATTTCCTCCAGCCTACAGATAGGAAGGGGTGTCTGATAGGGAGCGAATGATGCTGGCATTGCATCCTTCACGGCTCACACCAGAACTGCTGCCCACTCTGGTTTTTCTGTGTTTCCAGGCCACAAATTATGACAGTGCAACAGGACTGCCACTGATACAGCTGTGGAACTTGACGGGCAATGAGGTGCGTGTGTTGACGTACCTATTTTGTTGGAATCGATGCCGATGCAGGCTTCCTGTTGTTGATTAGGAACTTGCTGATTGTTTTTTCTCTAGTGGTTTGTTCACCTTTCTACTTTTTGTTTTCTTTCTTTTCACCTCCCTTTAGGTGGTGTCCGTAAACAGAACTCTGGTGGAAAGAGGCCTTGCTCGGTGGATTGACTACTAGCAATGTCCTACCATTTCCTTAGAAACACATACCTCATCTCGGTGAAAGGCAGGGTTATTAAAAGCCATAATGATAAATACTGTAGCTTTAAAGCAAAAAATCGTCTCTGGCCTCTCTTCAAAAGCTGAATGGGAAAAAACCTTAAAACCTTACAGCTCGTTCGAAGGTAGCAGATGCTCCTTAAGCTGTGATTGTTCCACATGTGTAATACCCGTGAACTTAGTGTCTGCTTTCCCTTCAAAGTTAGAATTATAGAATCGTAGAATAGTTAGGGTTGGAAAGGACCTTAAGATTCATAAAATCATAGAATAGTTAGGGTTGGGAAGGACCTTAAGATTCATAGAATCATAGAATAGTTAGGGTTGGAAAGGACCTTAAGATTCATAGAATCATAGAATAGTTAGGGTTGGAAAGGACCTTAAGATCATCTAGTTCCAACCCCCCTGCCATGGGCAGGAACATCTCCCACTAAAGCATGCCGCCCAAGGCCTCATCCAACCTGGCTTTGAACGCTGCCAAGGATGGAGCATTCACAACCTCCCTGGGCAACCCATTCCAGTGCCTCACCACCCTCACAGTAAAGAACTTCTTCCTTATATCCAGTCTAAACTTCCCCTGTTTTAAGTTTTAACCCGTTACCCCTTGTCCTGTCACTACAGTCCCTGATGAATAGTCCATCCCCAGCATCCTTGTAGGCCCCCTTCAGATACTGAAAGGCTGCTAAGAGGTCTCCACGCAGCCTTCTCTTCTCCAGGCTGAACAGCCCCAACTTTCTCAGCCTATCTTCATATGGGAGGTGCTCCAGTCCCCTGATCATCCTCGTGGCCCTCCTCTGGACTTGTTCCAACACTTCCATGTCCTTTTTATGTTGAGGACACCAGAACTGCACACAATACTCCAAGTGAGGTCTCAGGAGAGCAGAGTAGAGAGAGGGGCAGGATCACCTCCTTGGACCTGCTGGTCATGCAACTTTTGATGCAGTCCAGGATGCGGTTGGCTTTCTGGGCTGCGAGCGCACACTGAAGCTGGCTCATGTTCGTTTTCTCATCGACCAACACCCCCAAGTCCTTCTGCGCAGGGCTGCTCTGAATCTCTTTTCTGCCCAACCTGTAGCTGTGCCTGGGATTGCTCCAACCCAGGTGTAGGACCCCTTGCACTTGGCATGGTTAAACTTCATGAGGTTGGCATCGGCCCACCTCACAAGCGTTACATTGGTTGTCCTTTATTAACAGGCTCTGCCTATGAAATTAATGAATGTGATTAAGGAATTTAATGTTCAGTGATGGATTTCTTGACTTGAAAATCGTGGCTTTCTCTCTTTCCCTTCAGGACTTGCCGATGCACAAGGCCCTCTTCTGGGTAGCCATGGCAGTGCTGCAGCTGGATGAAGTAAACCTGTACTCAGCAGGTACAGACCTGCTTGAGCAGAATCTGCACACCCTGGACAGCCTTCGAATATTCAACGGCAAGGTGAGCTGTTAGCGACCAGCTCTGACTGACACTGGGTTTGTGTGAGCACTTCCATCTGTTGATACAGGAAAAAACCACAACTCTCGTCCTGCTGGACACTGGGGAAGCAATTTGCATTAGGAATTGTTCCACTTGGGTACTACCAAGAGTAAAACTGCGATGTACGTAACTGCGTTCTGAACTGGAACAGAAATGTACAGGTGTGTTGTGTTCAAAGGTGTGCTTGGTATTTCAGTGTAAGCTCTTAAAATTACTCTGTCACTTGTCAAAAGAACACCTTGAGCTATCATGAGCAGCTCTTGGGTTTTCTTTTTCCTGGTCAGAGCCCGGAAGAGGTGTTCATGGAGATCAGGAGACCCCTCGAGTGGCACTGCAAGCAGATGGACCATTTTGTTGGGTTGAATTTCAACTTCAACTTTGCAGTAGCGGGATACCTCCTGAAGGGTAAGAACACATCTTGCATCTTCTGTTAGAGTTGTGCTTCCTTACCCTTCGTGTGAAGTGTCCTGAGAACTTGCTAATGAACATACTAATGCTTCGTAAATATGCCTTGACCATTAAATACAGTATTCGGTTTTTAACCCCACTTGTTAGGGTACAGGCACCCTTCTCCTACCACTGTAGCAAGAACTGTGAGGGTTTTACACACACTACTAGCTCTGGTTAACAAGCACAGGAACTGTGACAAGTTTGAGGTGAACACCCAGTGCGTGGCTTACCTGGCAGGTAAAAGCAGACAAACCAGCGTTGTTCTCAGTTTGTGCTGACTGAAAACGAATGGATTCTTGTGGGAATTCTTATGGGTTTAGGTTGATAAAATTGTACCAGCGTGAAGGACACTTGTAACTGGGGGTGGACGAGGGGCTGGGCCAGGCTGGGATGCATCAGAGACAGCGTTTGGAGGGCTGAAGGCTTTGCCCACAGGGGAGCTGCTGTGCAGCAATGGAAACGCTTCAGGGAGGCTGAAGGTTTCTTGATTTAAGCCTTGCAGTGTGTGCCTTACAGTGTGCCAGTTCCTAGTGATCTACAAACAGAAACTGTGACCATGTGAGGGCAAGTGTTTAAGTCATGTAATTGTGACTGGATGGGGATTAGCATTCTTTTTAAATGGCCTGCTTTGAATCAGAACAAAGACGACCACTGGGACATAACCACTCCGCACTGCAATGCACACAGGAGGAGTTGGAAGTGGGTGGAATGTTGCTTACCTTCAGCGTTGCCTCTCTGCAAAACTTACATTGACTCTCTTTGGCTTTTTAGCTTTGCTGCCAGTGTCTGAGGAAGTTTGAAGTCGCTGCAGCCTAAAGCACAGGAAGTCTCTCTTGTTGACAGACGTTTCAATGGAGAATGTTCCCATGGATACCTACCCCATCCATCCCAGTGACACTAGCTATAGGTTGGTTGTCTAACTTTTAGATATTTCACATACATTTCAATGTCTGTTTCCTTTAATAAATTATCAGAAGGTAACCTGTGTTCTATTAAAAAGTCAGTCACAGAAATCTGGGTATCAAAATTCATAGAGATTTAATTCTGAGGTCTGCAAAGCTATTGCAGAGCTGAACTGCTTTGGAGGTTGTTCAACTCTTTGCTAACATCTTTCCACAAGACCTAATTTCATCTCGTTTATATTTTAGAGGGAAGTTTTACTTGTCCTTTTATAAGTAGTCACTTTATCCTTGTCATGAAAATCTCAACGCCTGAGAGCCTGTCTATATGCAGCACAGATACAAGCTGAGAAACCCACCTCAAAGTGATGGGGAGAGCCAGTTTCTCTCAATGGGGAGCCCTTTACTCAGTGTCTGTCTTCTCAGCATCCAGTTTTGTCTTGCCTTGTAGGCTGATCCGCTTGTGTTCTTTTCACTGCTTTATTGTTTATCTTTTCAGCATTACATCCATATCAGATTGTTAGCCTTCACCAGTCAGTTTCGCAAGCAAAGTAATGACTATCTCTTTCTATGTGTTTTGGGGAGATTGACCTGTTAGGAGAGACGGGTTTAATACAGGATAGTTTGGCTATTTGAACAATTTATGCCTCAATATGCATAGTTCTAAAGATCTTCTGAATTGAATTTCTCTGCACTTTCAGGACACTAAAAGAAAACCAGCCCTGGTCATCACCAAAGGAAAGGTGCCTCCATCACTCGCTGCCCCAGTCCCCAGCCCTGGGGGGTGGAGGGGAATCTGAGATGCCGTTCCTTGCCCCCTCTGGATGCACTGGATGCATTGGCTCCTGCGAATGAAAAAGGACCACGATGCTGTCTGTCTTCTTCCTCTTCCTTCCAGTGGGAAGGTTGGTTTTCTTGCTAATAATTGACCTGCCTTTTGAAATTCCGTCTGACCACACCAGGCATTCGATATGCCCTGAGCCTTGATCAGATCTATTTTGATGTATGTCTGGATTGGCTCTTGCAAAAGCATTTGTCCCTTGCTTAGCATGTTGAAATAGGGCTGGTTAGGCTTATGTCTGTAGTTACCTTGAAGAAAAATCACCTTTTTTTTCCCCTCAGCATTTGTTAGAGAGAATCTGAACTCCGAAAACCTTTGGGCTTGGAATAAACGATTGAATCAACTCCAAAAGAAATATGTGCCTGGGGGTAGGTAATTTATTTCTGGCTTTTGGAAGGCAAAAGCTTTTGGATATTTGCTTACTTGACAAATTTGTCAAGAACCCCCCATTAAATCCTCCCAAAGAAGAACTGGCCCTTCCCTCTCCTCTTTCAGTTAAATTGACAGTGTCTGATGAAGAGGAGAAGGGTTTTTCTGTGCCTTGGACACATACTCTTTATTAAAGCAGGCAGCCAAGTCTGAGCCCAGAAGGCAGATTAAAGCTAAAGGAATTCCTGCAGGGTTTTATTCATGTGGCTAGGACAGAAAAGAGCCAATAATAAATTGCTTTATGGGTTGTCTGATCTGGGTTCTCTGTGCTCTCCTTAGCTGGCAAGATGTCATTTTGGGCAGCAAGAATTCCTTGGTGCCTACTGATTATTCCTTTTTGTTGCTTACAGTTGTCTTGGCTATGTCCTGGCAGCTGGCATGGCAGGTCTGTCGTGACTGGCAGTGGGCCTTCAGGGTGAGTTCCTCACTGTCACTCGGGCGGCTGTGCCATTCACTGTAAAATCAGACCCATCCCTGGGCTTGGGATTACTTATGTTCGTCATGCCAAAGGTGAACAGTGGAAGGACCTTCTACTGCCTGACTGGTCATGAACTTGGTGTTTTAGAGGACTTGATCATGAGTTTGGTGTTTTCCCTTGTTCCTGCAGGACAAGGGAAAGATTTTAGCCTAGTTCTTGCAGAATGGAAGAGGCACAGGTTAAACTGTAGAGCAGCCAGGGCAGGCGCTGATGTGCTTCTTACCTGAGGAGACACTTGGATGCATCAAGACCTCCTGAAATAGAGGAATGTGAAGGTATCTTCTGTTCTTGTCACGTCATCATGATGTTTCTCCACAGAGAACACCAAGTGCTTTGGAAGTACCCTGTCAGATCCTCCCAAGTTCTCTATAAAATTAACTAGCATGTACACGATGAGGGGGGAAGAATGTTTGCTGGAATAAGAGTCTGAAGTTACGCAGGTAACGCTGATGTCTGCATGACTTGCATGATTCTTGCATTTGTAGCTGGAATATTACAGTTCACTTTTCTTTCTTCACATGTTTTACTCCAGAATCAGAGGGAGCGGTCGTGTATCTGTATGATGCAGAGGGAGGATCTAATAGGTCTTTTTTCCTCTGAAGTCACCATACATCACCAAAGCCACTCTTCTTTACAAAAATGACCTACAAACCGCAAGTTACATTCATTTCTGAGCATAGCTGCCGTTCTCCAGTCCGTAATTCTAATGCTGAATTTGAAGTTCTGTAGACTTTTCACTCCACGGGTACCCTTGCTCTAACCAGCCTTGCTTGTGTCTACAGATAACTCCTTGCCTGGGAGGTCTAGCACCGGTTCTTCTGCTTCTGCTGGTCCCTCACAGGACCCAGAGAAGGACAGCAGCACACAGAGCACTGAGCATCTCTGGCACAATACAAGCAGCAGCTGAGAAGCCAGGAGTACACAGAACTGCCAGGACTACTTGGTGTCACGATGTCATCTCACTTGCCAAGAAGTAAGTGATTTTAGCAGCCAGGGTCCCCTCCCCTGAAGAATGACCATTCCCTTTTTGGGAATATGGTCATCACATCCCACCCAGCTCCTTTGTGTCGCATGTTGTGTACAAGTTGCTTGAAACACCATAAACGCTTTTACAGGAATGCTACACAGGAGATCAAAAACTTCTTTGTGTCTGTTATTCTCCTCTTTTGAGGGGGAAGGAGGCAGAGTTACGATGGGAGGGTGCTCCTGTTGAAATCCAGCTTTATTTTCTACTAAGTAACAGTAACTAACTAAGTACAGTTTTGAAAAAGGAGAACTTTTGTCTGCTAACTCGCTGTGCAGACTGAGAGTTGGGTTTTAGACTCGGGCAGAGTTAAGGAGTGCTTCAGCTGCTGCATCTGAACAGTTCGGAAAACCCAGATGTTACTCTCATTTGTATCGGTTACACAGACAAAACCATCTTGGGGCATTTAGACTTGCCCAGAGAACGCTTCCATTTAGCTACTCATCTGCTACCTTTTTTGCCCACTCTCAGCTGTCGTAGTTCTCCTATCCAAAATTTCACAGCAATTGTTTTAGCAAAAGCTGGCAATGAAATCTGCAGGTAACAGGAGTGGAATTTAACATGAAATCAGTGGGTGGTAGTCTTCACACTAATTAGGATTTCCCTGTTCATAGATAAAGCCTCATCAAAGTTCATATCTTCAAGGGAGTGCATTTTGATTATAAGAAGTCTAAATGAGGTAGGCTGCCCTATTCGTCACACCCTGCTATTTCTAGTATCTCTCATTTCCTTCTTTGCCTCTCAGCTGGAGTTTTGTCTGGTCCTCACTGGGTCTGACTGCCATGGCCTTTGTTACTGGAGCTGTGGGAATGTGGGTACCGCTGTTTGTTTACAGGGCTCAGCTTGTCCAGGGCACTGTGTCACCGTGCCTCCAAGAGACATGCAATTCATCTAACAGGTGAGGTGCACACGGCTGTGGAAACACCCTTGGGAACACTGCACAGGGCTGAATGCCAGTTTGTTTAAAGACAGAAGGTAGGATGTGACTGTGAACGCTTCTTGTGAAGGCAGTTGGGTGTGAATGTTGTACTACCTTGCTTCCCGGGATGCTGAGGCCAAGTGGCCTTTTTGCACCACCAAGGGCAAACTTAAAAATAACAATTAAATAATAATATATATAACAATTAAATAATAACACTTAAAATAAACAGCCTGTGTTCACGTCTGTCTTCCCTGTGTTTGATTCCTGGGCCAGGGCACAGGGTGTAGCTTTCCAGCAGCCTCTGCTTGTGGGTACTTGCTTCCCTTGTTCAAACTCAGCTGCGTGGTTGAACAACAGTTATTATTATTATTACTGTTTCTTCTTCTTATTTCACTAGTTTTCCTCCACTTTGCCTCTCCTTTGAGCAGTTGCAATTTGAGGGCAAGACTGCACAAACGTGGTGCAAAAGACAGTGGAGAGACAGAAACTCTGCTCTGGATCACCCCAACAGTAATACTAAAAGCGTGGTACCCCCAGAGCTGTTTGGATTCTGCTCTGTCTATGGCCAAATAGCTGCTTCTTACACAGAGCCACCAACCACTTGGGTCACGCAGGCTAATTTGGGGTGGCACAGGGCTGTCAGTAGGAGGCGGGTGGAACGGCGGGGCCGGTGGAGCAGGGCCGCGAGCTCTAGAAGGCGGCGGCTGCCGAGGTAATGCCGCGCGGCTCCCGCAGCGCGCTCCGGGCCGGTGGCCGTTGCTGCAGAGCGATCGAGAGCGATGGCGCTGCCGGGCCCGTGGCGCTGCCCTTGTTGCTGGCCGTCGGCGCTGGCAGTGGCGCTGTCGGTGGCGGTCGCCTGCCTGCTGCAGGGATTGCTGCTTGCAGCGGCGCTGAGTGCGGGGGGTGCCTGCTGTGCGCTGCGGTCCCGCTCGCCCGCCAGGCGCCCTCCGGCCCGGCGCTCTCCAGCGCGATTCCTGCTCCCCCAGCGCCCTCCCCGACTGCGGCTGCCCTCGTACAGGCCCAGGCGCAGCCTGATCGCCCGCTTCCCAACCACTCGGGACCAGGTTGCTTGGCGCCTGACGAGGAAAAGGGCCAGTAACGGCGGACCGGCCACTGTGATCGGCCGAGGTCTGAGCACCCCTCCCCGCGGCAACTGCCTCGGGTGAGCACGGGAGTAGGATGTGGGTGGGATAAGGACACGGGTGGCCCTGGTAAACAGGTGGGATAAGGACACGGGTGGCCCTGGTAAACAGGTGGGATAAGGACACGGGTGGCCCTGGTAAACAGGTGGGATAAGGACACGGGTGGCAGTAGGACACTCCTTCTCAGGGACATGGGTGGCACAGGGACACAGGTTGTCAGGGATGAGGGTGGCAGAGGGACACGGGTGGAATACAGGCGCAGGTGGCAGGGAGACGCAGGTTGTCAGGGATGAGAGTGGCAGAGGGACGTGGGTGGGATACGGAGACAGCTGGCACAGGGACATAGGTTGTCAGGGATGCAGGCGTCAGAAGGCACGGTTGGGTGCAGACGTGGATGGCACTGTGATGGCGGTGCCAGGCCCATATCACTTCCCTTGGTGCTGGCCTGCGTGGTGCTGCAGGGATGGCTGTTGGGCACAGGGGGTCCTGGGGTGTGATGAGATCCTGCCAGCCCGCATCGCTCCTGTCTTATGTCGCCCGTACGGCAAAACGACCTCTACAGTGGCGTGACTGCAGGCGCCGTCCATGCTGAGGGCACCCGTCCCGCCGCTGCTGACTCGGGTGAGCTTGGGGGGAGGATGGGATCGGATCTTCCTGCCACTAACAGCGGCTCCAACTGTTGTCTGCCAGCAGAGCCCCGCCGCAGTCCGTGCGCCAGCAGGACCCGCTGCCGCAGGACCGGAGCCCTGAGACCGTTCCCCCACCGGTACGCTGGGACAGATGATGAGAGAAAATCTCTTTGCTGTGCTGGCACCTTTTCAGCTGGAGGCAGCAGCGCGTGTGGGAGCCCTGTGTTCCCACTTTGACACAGGTCTCCTCAGCAGCTGCTGAGCTGTAGTAAAACACTGCTCACGTCTTGGGCTGGGCTTGCAGATGTGCGAGTGGGACGTAGTCGTGGCTGGTGGAGCTCTGCAGCTGTGCAGTGAAAGGTTTTATCCCGGGTGGGTCAGTAGGGAAGGGTTTACTCTGGCTGGGCCAGCAGCGTCCTCCCTCCCTCCCTCCCTCCCCATTGCCTCGGCCAGTAAAGAGCCTGGAGGCTGCTTGCTCCCAGAGCGGATTCAGGTTGAGGTGCTCAGACTTTGCCCTCCACAGACGTTGCAGAGGTAAGTTGAGCAGTGTTGAAGCAAGAGAGGCTGTGGGCTCAGTAGCCAGCACCTGGGAGATGGGATTTACTCTGTGATGAGCAGGAGAAAGGGAGGCTGTGCTCCCCTGAACCAAATGAGTTACTCCTGGTCTCTTTCCACATGCCAATAGAAGAGGATGTGCGTGAGGGAGTCCCCGCAGTCTGGCCCAGGATCCTGCTGCGAGGTGCCACTTTGGACAGGAAGGTAACGTACTGCTCATCCAGCCGGTGCCTGCTTGTCAGTGCCGGCCAGGAAGAGAGCAGTCGCTTTCCCAGCTGAGCCGGTGCCCAAGGCCTGCTCTCCACCGGAGCTGGGACATTCCAGGCCCGTGAGACATGGCTGCTGGGTCACCCAGTGGTGGGGAAGCTCCCTTGTTGTGTCCATCAGCATCCCTGCTGCCTTGTGCCCCTGCGGCGCTGGCGGCAGCGCTGACCTGCACCATCCCTGCCCTGCCCGCAGGCCGGGTTGGAGCTCAAAGGGCTCAGACTGCTGCAGCGGTGGCGTTGCCCTGTGGCACTGGCATGTCCTGTCCCAGCCTGGGGCTGACCCTAACTGGCTCTCTCCCACTTGCACAGGGAATGGGAATTGTTGCGACCGGAAGACCGTGCTCCAGGAAGAGCCAACAAGGCCGTGCAGACCGAGGAAGGTGAGTGTAGGTGGGGCCCAGCTCTGTGCCGGGCTTGGATGGGCCCCTGGCTTGGGCCTGCTCACATTCCAGGCGGAACTCATGGCAACACTTCCTCAGCCGAAAGGGAGAGGAAACCCCGTGTGCCCATCGCGGAGAGGGTCCCGTGGCACAGTGCGAGATGTGGGCCCGTGTGGCAGTTTGTGTGGTTTGTGGTTCGGGTGGGCAGCGTGCAAGGAGCGTCTGTGGAGGTGGGAAGGGGCCGCCGGCCCGTGGAGCCCCAGCAGGCTCTTGTGAGAGCTTCCCCACGGATCTCTTGTGGCCAGCTGCTGCCCCAGGGCATCGCAGCCTTGTCTGTGGCTGAAGGCCGTGTCCCTGGCTCTGCCCTCCAGGATGGGCATCCGGAGAGGAGTGAGAAGGGACAACCCCCTTGGTGCAGGCCAAACACCTCTGCTGGGAGCTGCTCCTGACTTGTCTCCTCCTGTAGCTGTCAAGAGGCCCGAGGAGAAGCGGCGGCAGTCCCCGAGCCCACCACCTGCGCTGGGGAAAGGAAGGCCACGCAGGAGGAGCATCTGCCTGCTGGTGCCTGGCGAGACCCACCCACTGGTGCTGGTACGTCGCTGTCTCGCAAGCCTCTTTTGCCCTCCTCTGGGGATAGAATGGGCTCAGTGCAATCCCTGCAGGGCTGGGAGCAGGCTGACCTGCCTGCCTTGGGGCAGGAGGCCTCATCCTTGGCTGAGTGGGAACTGATGCTCTCCCCTGCCCCAGCGTGTGGTGGCTGTGCGTGACTGCTGCCCGCTGCTGGAGCAGGTACTGGCCTGGGCAAGGCTGCCGTGGCCTCAGCGCCAAGCCGGTGCCAAAATGAAGGGGGACCGGAGCTCCGCCGTGGCTGTGGCAGAACCACGGCTTCACGGCTCTGGCACGCGCCTGCTTGCACACCTCCTTCAGAGCGGCTCTGCTGGCTGCCCTGAGGAGGAGCTAAGCTACTGCTCTCTCTTGGCAGTTCCCTGAGCTTATTCCTGGGTACCCCACCACAGAGATGACCCTAAACGAGGAGAGGGAGGCAGCGTGGCAGCGCTACCGACAGCTCTTGGGACCTAAGGCTGGTAAGGGCAGACTGGGAATGCGAAGGGCACGGCAAGGAGGAGAAAGCCACGGCCTGGGCTGGCAGGGTGCAGCGCAGGCCAAGGAAGCTCCTGGGCCAGTGCTGCCTGGTCCTCGGGTCTGATGCTCTTCGAGACTTGTGAAGACTCGGGACGGAGTCCTCGTGTCCCGCAGTCCCCAGCGTGATTGATGGGCGAGGTTGCCCAGGGCCGGAGCTGTGAGCTGTTCAAGCTGGGAGGCTCTGCTAAGGGGTAGTCCCGTGCGGCAAGTTGCGGGTCCTGATTTCTTGCTCCCTCCCAGCAGCCATCACCCAGGGCTGCTCAGGCACCAGCCACACACAGGCAGCATCCACGACCACAGCATCAGTCGTTTCTGGGCAAGCGGCTTCCACCACCACCGGCTTTCCTGACACCACGCAGTCCAGAAGCAGGAGCGCGCCCGTCTTGCCAGGTGAGTCGGGGTGGACAGGGCTTCTGTGGGGGTGAAGGGCAGGGCTTGATTTAGGCAGCAGCTTTCCTGCCGCACCTGGCTGAGCTGCCTGGGCTCAGCAGCCCTGAGGGGCTGGTGCTGGGGCTGTGCAGAGCCTTGCCCTGCGAAGGAAGGGAAGGTGCCTCCGTCACTCGCTGCCCCAGTCCCCAGCCCTGGCGGGTGGAGGGCAATCTGAAATGCTGCTCCTTGCCCCCTCTGGATGCACTGGATGCATCGGCTCCTGCGGCTGCTGCCAACTCCCTAAAAGCCAGGCTCTTCCTCCTTTGCCGACCCCGGCTCACAGTGGTGTGCTGCTTTCCAGGGACTCCTGCGCCCTTCTGGGGCCAGCGCCCATCAGGCCTCGGACGAGACCCCGCTTCCTCTGGTATGGACGCAGTTGGTGCTTCAGGCTTGAGGAGCTGATGGGTGGTGGTGTCCCCTTGGGCTAGGGGATGGCGGAAGGGCCGGCTCGGGTGGTAGCTACTGGCCTCCAGGGATGCAAAACCTTCCATTCCCCCCGGGATAGGGATGGGGGTAGCCCCGGTGCCAGCTCAGAGTGCGGCTGCAGAGACCTGAGCAACAGTTGTGCTTCCAGGTTCGTCCACCTCTTCCAGCCGGGCAAGATCCAAGGACGGAGCCTGCAAGCGGCACAAGGCACGGATCCATCATTTCTGCAATAAGTAATGGCCAGTGCTGCTGGCCCCCACCTGTGCGGGCTGCGGTCCAGAGCAGCCCCGAGGCGGGACCAGAGTGATGGGGCCAGGCCCCGTTTCTGCTGCCAGCAAGAAGCCGTGCTGGGTGGCAGCGCCTGGGGTGGGACAGGGGGAACTCTTCCTACTGGAAGAGCTCCCCAGCCGGGGCTGATGAACCTCTGTGCGTCTGTGCAGCCTTTCCGTCCTGGCTTTCTTTTGCCACGTTTCCTAAGGTGTAAACTTTTGCTCCAGCCCTGGCAGTCTCTCCCCTCCCTTCTTATCCCCTTGCCCATGTTGGGGTGCTCTGGAGCCACTGGGGGACTCCCGAGCAGACTGGGGTCCTCCCCCTCCCCAAATCCCCATTGCTTTTCAGTTGTGGCTCATCCCCACCTGTTTGGGATTTACCAGCTCCCAGGACCTGCGGTGCTGTCTCCTCTGGTGCTGTGCAGTGGGAGCGGGGCAGAGGCTGCTGGAGCCAGGGGTCACCCGAGAACTGCTCCCCCCTGCCCATGGGGTCCTCACCACCCCCAGGAGGCCTTCGCTGCTGGGTCTTTTACTCCCTGAGCCCTGTAATTGTGTGTGCTGGCTGCAGTCTAAATTAGCCAAAACCCCACAAATATTGAAACCTTCTTTAAGGAAATCACACTTTGTTTTGATATTTGAGCTGTTACAGCACCTGCTTCCTTCTAAATTGCCATGCACATGGGTGGGACTAAACCTGTTCTCTTTGGTTTTTTCACTTCCCGAAGGAGGAGGACCGCAGAGATGCCAAGTGGCCTTTTAGGCCACCAGAGGCAAAACGTCGGCGTCTATGATGTTTACTGAAGATTTTTATTGTTCTATGTTTGGTCTACGGCTGTTGTAATATTCTTGTTATACTGCTGTTGTTTTGTTCTTATACTGTACTTGTTTTGTTGGTTTATTGTAGCTTCTGGTTGTTATACTGCTGTTCTGTTGTTAACACTAGTAAACTAGTATTTTTACCATAATTCTACTATCATTTTAGCGTATTTTTTTACTGTCAATATACAACTTCCACCCCCCCTACTACATTCCCCACCCCCTGTTTTTATGTCCCCCACTTACAATAAACAGACTATGTTCACATCTGCCTTCTCTGTGTTTGATTCGTGGGCTGGGGCACAGGTGCCACTTTCCAGCACCCTTTGCTTGACCCATCACTAAGCATCCCCTCTGACTGCAGATGCTCCCCATGGTGCTGCAGCACTCAGTTTACAGAAGGTCAAGGACAGAGAAGTGCCTTGGCAACGGCAACCAGAGGGGTCTTTACGCTCTAGAGCAGAGGTGGATGGGCTGAACAAAACACCTAGGGTGCTCCCCAAGCTCAGGGATGGCAGCGGCATCCTCCGTATGGCTGGGACAAGGTAGGTGGGGAAGCTGGGGGGGCAAGGCGCAGGCAGGATGGGGCAGCCGCAGGCTGCACATGCCAGAGCTCCTGCCCTTGCATGACCTTTTCCTTTCAGTCACCTGAAGTAGTTCAGGGGATCCTTCCCCTGACGGTGCACCTGGGCTGTCCCCACAGTGATGGCTGTGTCCCCCTTCTTCTCCCAGCCCTGCCATCATTAGGTGCGTGTTTGTGGCTTCTGCAACCTATTGGCTCATTTGGCCAAGTCGGGTGATGCCACCTCGGGCTGGCACTGCCACCCCTGGTTTCCCCTGCTCCCTCGGTCCCCAGATAAGTCTGGGCTGGGGAAGTCCACCCGGGCCAATAGCCTCTTCCTGATAGGCATGCGCAGAGGCCGCAAGCTGCTGAACGCTGAAGGTGAGGAGGGGAACAGTGCCAGGGATGGGGTGTCCTGGGTGGCTGGGGTTTGGCACAGTCCCGTGCTGCTCCTGAGGGGGCTGCAGCCCCTCTCCCTTCCCAGCCGGGCTCCTCTGGGTCTCCGATGCTGCCTGCAGCAGGCTGCCACCTGCCCAGAGGTGCTGGGGACGGCTCCACAGCAGCAGGGGCCCCTCCGCCTGGCACGGGCACACTCACAGGGGCTTTGGCCTCACTGGGGAAACAAGAGCCAGCTTCTGGGACTCCCAGAGAAGGCAGCTCCCCCCAGCAGCACAGGAAAACAAAGTGCTGTGGAGCACCTTCAAGGTGCAAGTGACCGGTATCATTTTCCCATCTTTCTCGGCCCCCCACCCCTCCGAATTAGCATCACTGCATCTTTTGCTTTTCTAAGGAAAATGTAGTTTTGTGAAAATAGACGTGATTATAATACAATGTGATATTAAATAAAAACGTACCGTATCACCAACACTCTGGACGCTCTGCTGGCATCATTCACGTACCGCAGGGAACTGTCCTTCTCAAAACAAGTACCCCACTGAAATATGCAAAGAAAGTAACGCTGACAAGAACAGAAACCCTGCAGTACAAAGCTCTCTGTGGCTTAGAAAGGGATGTGCCTGAACTCAGAGAACACACCATCTCAAATGAAAATAGCTGCCATCTCTCCATCCCAGCTCTGCTTTCTAAATGCTCCAAGTCGGGAGCAGCCCACTGAAACAGCCAAAGAAAACTGTGACCAAGGCAGACACCAACCAAGCAAATAAATAAAGAAATGAGAGTAATAATAAAGAACGAAATCAGGCGGAGTCCCCAGCCAGTGTGCAGTCAGGGAGCAGCAACCACAGGAGCAGCTTCCAGCAGCCCGCTGGCTCCACAGGCAGAGGTATGGACCCCTTCAGGGTATCGCTCCTCCCTGCACGGGAATCCTGGTGCCGAACAGGACTGAGGCAGTGTGGGATGCTCCTAGGCACAGCTGCATATTCACAGGTTGACAGAACAAAGAACTCACTCCTCAGCCCAGAGACAGCAAAGAGGATTCACGGGAACAGGGAAGTGCAGATTCTCTGTGCAGGAAGTGAAGGAGTTGACACAACCTCCTTTGGACCAGAGAAATACCAGCGTGTGGAGGACAAGGGATCTCTTCCTCCAGGGCCGGGGCTTTGCTGGGAAAAGCCCTTCAGCAAACTTACAGCCAGAATATAAGTTCTAATTTAAAATATTCCCAGGCACCTGGTGCCCTGAGGGCTGCCAGGGGCAGGACGCGCTACTGTGGAGGTAGCTGTGTCCTAGAGCTGAGGCCTCACGCACCCCAGTGCCATGACGCTGCCTTCAGAGCCACTGCCCACACTGGGTGGGCACCCTCCTTTTTGGAATGAGCTTTTAGAAATCAGAAAGCGTCCTGGCCCTGGGCTCGGTTTCCTCTTCCCAAAATACCAATGGCAGGTCAGTTCCAGCAGCAGCCTTCTCTCCATGATCTCATCTCGCTGGGTTTAGGCATCTGGACAGGGACCATTTCTGACCTGGCAGGACAAACTTTCCCAAGAAGCTGCAAAGTTTAGCAGGGAAGAGGCTCTGTGCTTCTGAGGCCTTGGAGACCACTTGTCCCACTGCCTTCTCTTCCACACAGCTTTCACACACCAGCATCTTCCAAGCTCCCAGCTGTACATCCTATGCTGGTGTTCCCCAAAACACGAGAGGGGCTGCAGCTGTTCCAAGGAAAAGCTTTCCTCAGGAACCCTTCTGCCCTCATCATCAATCTGCTTGCGTCCAGCCACGTCGGGGAGTGCACCAACAGGGAAGATGTTAGTGACAGCGCAGCAGGATGCTCTGCCTGGGGTGAAAGCATTCCTGAGAGCACAGATGTCACTCCTGCACAGGCAATGAAGGAGAACCCCCAGCAGCTGCTTGCAGCGCACTGGCTGGAGTGATGCACGGGCAGAACGTGACTGCTAGAGCCACAGCACAACTGAACTTTACATGCTGTGGGCCGGTTTATTTAAAGTTTCCTGGGGTGAAAGCAAAAGCAGCACTGCTCCATCACCCCACCTCCTGTGTGACAAAGAGCACAAGCAGCAGCTGTGACCTCTCCTCCCCTTGTAGGCTGCAGTCACGCTGCTGTAGTCCAGGCACTTTGCTCCAGGAAGAAAGCACTCCTGGAACAAGGTGAACAGAAACCTCTTCTCCGAAGTCAGGCTCAGTAAACGCAAGCCCTGTTGAGCCAGTCCCGAGCAGCCAGGAGTGCTACAGACCTCACACAAAAAGAAAGCGGAGCCGTTCCTCATCCCGCCTCTTTTCTCCCAGCTGCTGGCTCGCCCCAGCCCTGCCCCAGGGCGTTTAGGGTGGGGTTACAGATCTTGCTTGTGGCTGGGAAGAGGTGCGTGCCTAAGGGCAGGGGTGTTTGTGACCTGTGGCGTCGGGTAAGTTCTTGCTGGGATCCTGCTACAGTGCTGGCTTGTTCTGATCTTAATGTCTTGCTCTGTGTGACTGGTTTGTGTCTCTGTTAGGAGTACACTATGGACTCGGAGAGGGAGAAAAGGGGGGGGGGGCAGAATGGAGCCAGTGAAAACACAGGTGGCTTGAGTTCTATTTGGTTTTTCTTGATCAGATTCATCACTTTGACTTACATCATCCTTATTCAGTACTTTGTAATTCTTTCTTAAGGAAGCATCTTAATGGATTTGGAAAACATGCTATTGACATAAGCCTCATTGTGAGGCAGAGAAGATGGGTTTTGTACTGTTTGGAAACCTGGATGACTGCAGTTCTTGAAGCTTCTTAAAGTCCTGCAACTGTTTTAGGCTTTGAAAAGAAGTTCTGAGCTTCTTAGGGATTTACACATAATAATTTCTCCTAACATTTTTCTTTCAAGTAAATATACCAGCTGACATTAATGCTCCTCTTGGTAAGGGTTGTAACATTATTCGAGCATTACTTTCTGCTCTGTATATATTTTTCTTGACACAGTCATACATAACAAGGGAACATGATTAAAAGTAAGTATTGACTATTAATGAAAGGCATCTGAAAAGCTACTTTGAAGTGTGGAGTAGAGACTTCTGGTTGCTGGCTCAAAGGGACAAAGGCAGACAAGTTCTTTCACTGATGCTGAACTTGCCTTAAGCAGAAAGGGCTGCAAAAGTCATCAGAATAACATTTGCTTATTAGCGGGCTGAGATTCTGTCTTGTTTTATTGTCTTGAAAGTGTGTCAAGTGTGCAAATGCCAGCAAAAAAGGCCAGATTTTGCTCATAGCCCTTTTAATTTCATTTGGAAGATCTTCTGAGGCTATCTTCAGACCAGGAGAAATTACAGGTAGTATAAAGAGTGGATGGAAGGAGCTTCCGAATGAAATGACTAGATAGAAGTGTAAGATGTGCCTACTTTTTAGTTCAGGATTGCTAAGTAATTAATAAATGTCAGTGAATCGTATCCTGGTTTTATTACTGTGGTTGCAGATTTTGTGGAGAATATTGTGTGCAAAACGCAGCCTGAAGAACCAAGGGCTGAAGCCCAAAAACATCTTGCACCTTAACAAAAATCAGATGTTAAGTATTACAGAAACACTGTGTAATGACAGAATAACACAGTAATTACAGAAGCACTGCCTCAGAGTTTTAACGTTTACTGTTTTCTTTCTCTCTTTTAAGGATTTGATGGTGCCATTTGCTTTAGAGCTGGGGACCTGAAGTCCCTTTGTTTTAGGAAAGGAAAGTCATAGCGGAGCAAGGAATTTTTCCCAACTCTTCTCTCCCAGATTATCAACGTTACTGAGGCTGTCATTCCCACACTTTACAGGTTTTGGTCCATGTCCCTGGATTGTTTTGGTTTTGTTTCATCAGAAGCATCCATTTGACTGGCCAAGGTTTCTACAGACTCCTTTATCACTGCCTGATTAAAATCAAACAGAAGATGCCCAGGGACAGAGTGACTCTGGCTGCTTTCTGCCTTTGTTCTCTTGTTGTTGGAGTGGAAGCTGCCCTCTGCCTAAGTTGGGTACCTATCCGTGGTAGTATGGATATATTTTAATCCCAATTTCCTACCTAAATTGCTTCATACCTGTAAGAACTTCCCAGTAACTGTCATAAACGTCAGCATCCTGGGGATAGGGTAAGTAAGAGCTTTGAAATGTCTGACCTTTTCTTTTCCTGTGCAGGACAGCCAGATTGGGAAGTAAAGACATTCTCAATACTAAACTAGACTCTTCTTAATTTAAATCTCGATTGACTCAAGGTTTCAGTTAACCCTAACCTTAGCATTCTTGGTTGTGATTAAAATACTGTGTTCATTTGCATCTTCTGTCAGTCTGGAGCTAGCGAGGCTGGGAAGGAAAAGGCCCCACAGGGAAAGGCCTCCATTTTTGTTCTGCCAGTACCTGTCTGCTTGGCATTACTCATAACAAATGATTCCTTATTTCTTATGTTGTCTTCTTAATGAAGAGGGCTCTGGTGTATAAAAGTGAAGTCTGCAGTGGTCAACTAAGGGTTCTTCTGGGGATGGATGTTTCAGTGTGATAGAAAGGTCAAAACGTAGGTTAAACAGCCATTTAATTCCACAGTTTTCTTCCTGAAGCCAGGCAGGTTTTCACAGCCCTTTTCTTTTATAATTGTGGCAGGAGCATCCACGATCCTAAAATGCAAGACCTGTAGTTATCAGACGCACCAACAAAAGTAAGCTTGAGCTAAAAGAACCAAAAAGATGTTAAAGGCAGAAGCAGTTCAAGGGGTCAGCAAAACAGCACCTTAGGGGTACAGGAACTAGCTATAGTTAGAAATCTGCTTTTGGCTGTAAACATCAAGCCTAGCAGTAGGTATCAGGAGTTCAGAAGAACATAAGCCGTGCCCCAGGAACTCAGCGAACATTTAGACCAAGAGATGCTTAAGCTGCCCAGAGTGAGAGTTAAATTCTGATGAGCTGCCGTGTGGGGCGTTCCTCACGAGGTTTGAGATGTTGTCTGGGCATCATCTACGGAACACATTCCTGCCGAAGGACAGAGAGGCCAGCTCTCCTAGCTTCCGAGGAGAACAGGCATGGAAACCGATAGCACAGCTTGGGCTGTTTCAGTTCCTGTTGCTAACGAAGCTCCCTGCGCAAGCAGCGGACACCTCTGAGTTTGAATCTCCCACTCCCTGCTCAGGCTCCGCTGCCGCCTGTTGCTGTCGGGTTTCCTTTCCCATGGCATTCCGTTTCGGTGGGCGGGCGGGTTGAGGCGGGAGGCGGAGCGCTGCTGGGGCCGAGCGCCCGAGGGGTGCGTGTGTGCGCGCGCGCGCGGAGGCTGTGCCGGCCGCCAGTGTTTGAGCGCCACCCAGCGGCGCGGCGCGGCGCGGCACCGGGAGCCGCCGGTTCCCGTCGGCTCTTGCTTTGGGAATGGAGTTAAAGCAGCGCGCACGTGCGCCTCCCCCCTGTAATTCTTCAACGTGATTTGAAACATTCTTTTCAGACTTATTTATCCACCGTTGTGGGTGTAGGTAAAGTTTTCAATCCCTACGACGTTGTGCTCACTCTGTATTGTGAGTGTAGTCACCTCTTGACTTCCTTGGTTTAACACAGCAGTGGGATGCATAGAGAATGTGCCATTGACTCGGTGAAGCTTCTGTGGTCTGTAGCAGCGCAAAAGGCAGTAGTGATGATATTGAATAGTGAGCAAAAGTCGCTTCCTAATAGTAAGTTGACGCCCTCTGAAATGTGTTCAGACTCTAGCTGACTTATCATGGAATCATGGAATAGTTTGGGTTGGAAGAGTCCTTTGAAACTCATCTAGTCCAACCCCCTGCGATGAGCAGGGACATCTTCAACTAGATCAGGTTGCACAGAACCACATCCAGCCTGGCCTTAAATATCTCCAGGGATGGTGCATCTATCACCTCTCTGGGCAGCCTGTGCAAGTATTTTACCAGCCTCCTTGTAAAGATGTTTTTCCTCACAGCCAGCCTGAATCTCTCCATGTAGAGCTACCATGAGCAGAAGTGGGGAGAGATGCCCATCATCTGTCTCTAAATCGTCCCTTAGAAAGCTGAGGGGTAAGATGTTGCTCAAAGTAAGGCCTGTCCGGAAATAAAATTTGTATAGACTTACCCATGATGAAATTAAACATGCCTGCTGGTTCAGGAGCAACTAAATGTTCATGAAATGAAGGTAGAATGAAATACTGGAGTGCTGAGTGTTCATTTGACAAAATGGCCGAGAATAGTAGGTGCTATTTTTGTTTTCAGCATAGTCTGAAGTGTGAAACACACTTCCTTAAAAGAAACTCCAACCATAGGCTCTTGTCTTCATGCATGAGTCAGATGCTGCAATCAGAGCTCATTGCTATTAGCTGCCTATGAAGCTATTAGTTTTCTCTTAATTTTCACTTTAAACCATCCAAAAAAGGTGCAAGAAACCAAATTACCTTCTGAAGTTTGCAATCCACACAATGGCTCAAAAGACGTGGGACCAGTTCTGTGTCTAGAAAAGTATTGAATATAATAGGGAAACTAATGCTGGAAGAATCAAGTAAGAGTACTTGTTCAAATCTGAGTGGCCCGACTAAAGACAAGGAATAAAGGTATCTACACACCCTGAAAGAGCAAGAATGACTTCCTGCATCCTCCTTTCTTCTCCTTTCAGGCCCCTGTTTGGGAAGAAAGGGAAAAAAATCCTGTTGCCCGATTCAGAACTGTAGAATGTGCACAGTTCCAGCAGGGAGGAAGAAGGATGGTTTTGTTTCCATCTCTCCCTGTAACATTCTGGATTGGTTTTTTGGTTAGATTTTTTTTTGTTTGGTATTCCCTCCATTGAAAGAAACCCAAACGAGCAAATAGTCTGGAGTGTAAGTCTTCTGCTTAAACTGCTGATTTGACCTAAAAACTCAGGACCTTGCTGGAAAGGATTTTGTTCTGGGGTAGATCTGGTCAGTGCAAAGCAGGTGGTGGTAAAAGGAAGAAGTGACTGGTTGGGTGACAAGGACAAGGCTAGGTAGCTTAAGTAGTGTGTGTAAGCAAACGACTGTCCAGGGTACCTTGTCTAGCAAACGCCTCTTCTCTAGGAAGGCCGTTTTTAGCTCTGACAGCTGACTGAGACATTAGTGAAGTTTATTACTGATTTGGCGTATGCAATTCCTGTGAGATCCGTGCAAAGTCGTGCACTTTGGGATCTTGGATGCACAATGGAATATTTTGCTGCTGTTTCCATTTACTTTTCCTTGTCCTCAGGGTATAGCACTTCAGCACTTTTGCAAAAACACAGGACTGCAGCTTTTTGCCTCTGTAAAGTCCTTGTAAAGCAGGGACCGCAAGGAGCGTTTCCTTTCAGTTTTTAGTGGTTGGGCTTCACGGCCAGAAATGAGCGTCGTGATTGAAGTTCCTCATAGCCCCAAACCAAAACTGACTCATAGCTTGGCGAGCTAAGGAGATACCTCATCTATGGTAGCTTTGTGCGCGGGGAAATATGCACAACCCCAGGGCGCATGAAAGCACAAGCTTGCAGTCCCAGCCACCTCGCGAGGAGCAGAGTTACGGAGCTGCTGCAGCACATGGGAGACAAGGTCCAGTCGTGTCTGTGTCAAGGAAGAGTCCGGCAAAGAGAGATTACCTGATAGCTGCTGTGCTGTGCTACACAAATTTGATCAACTTCACGGACTGGTGCCTTGTACCAGGTGAGAGCCCATTTTCTGCTTCTGAGCAAAAAAGAAAGGTAAGTTTTCAACAGCTCTACTTATGCCATAGTCACAAATGTTTTCTAAAGTTAAGGCTATGCTTCCCGACTTTGATCTTTCTCACTTATCTGCATTAGTCTTTTGGTCATCCTTTGAATTAAATGTGCAATTATAAATCTAGAAAGACCAATAAGTGATGGTTTACTTTCTAATGGTTAGTAGAATGCTTATAAGCATCACATCTCTTAAATACTTACGATTCATGCTTTTAAACCTTAGTCTCTTCCAAACAGACTTTAGCATCGAGAGCAACTGGTCTCTTTTTGTGTCTGGATTCTACAGAGATTTGACTAAGATGCTTCCCCTTACTGTATACTGCAACTTACCAGGCCTGCTTTGGCTCTACTAGATTAGATATGGCATTCCTTTATGTGAAGAATAGAACCCCAGAATTGTTAGGGTTGGAGAGGACCTTAAGATCATCTAGTTCCAACCCCCCTGCCATGGGCAGGGACCCCTCACACTAAACCATGGCACCCAAGGCTTTGTCCAGCCTGGCTTTGAACACCGCCAGGGATGGAGCATTCACAACTTCCTTGGGCAACCCATTCGGGTGCCTCACCACCCTTAGACAGAATAGTGATGCCAGTCTCCCTGTTAAAAGGGCAAGAGCTACGTTGACTTTGTGCAAGTTTGTTTAGAGGAAGCTTCACTTCCTCATGACCTGACAGTGGTGTGATTTCTGCAATGAAGAGCGTAAAGAGGATGAAGATCCACTTCCTTAAGCGTCACCTACTAAATTTACACCTTGTTTTCTAATAAATAATATCCTTCTTCCAAAATGTGATTTTTAGGGGTTTTTTTTATTATTTTATTTTAAAACCCAGCCATAAGAGCAAGGCATTGCTGCTTGTAAACTGGTGGGGAATCTGAGTTTTCCCTCCCATGGATGGGGCTTGGAGCAACCTGGTCTAGTGGAAAGTGTCCCTACCCATGGCAGGGGGTTGAAAGTGCACGAGCTTTAAGGTTCCTTCCAACCCAAACAAGTCTGGGATTCTCTGTAAACTGTGGTCTGTGTCAATTCTCAGGTTTAGCATCTCCCCTTAGCATGTACCATGCTTTCAGGGATCTGATTTGTAAATTAAGAGGAAACACTTGTTGTGAGCTTGCTATATTTTACTTCCGAGTGGCCTGGAAATCATAAAGGTTTCAAAGCTTTGGAGAAAACCCAATGGATGGATTGTTAAATGTGGAATTAATATGGAGTGACAGTACACTCACTCTTTTTTTTTCCTACTAAGACCATTCAGAAACTGAAGACTGAATATTTCTCTACATTGAGAGGCTGGTGGGTTTAGGAGTTGAAGCTTATTTTGTTTTGGATACTTCTTAACCACACACGTAAGAGGGAAGGAAACAAGTAGGAGTGCATGCTGAATGAGACTACAGGCCTGTTAGTGAGAAACTTCAGTGCAGGAGTTGTGTTGTCAAGTGACTGGGTGAATGGTAAGGGACAGGAGAGGCTGAAACTATCTTGAAGCAAGAACAGGCTTGCTGGGAGGAAGTATTAAGTTGGCTCATTCCAAGCTTTGAACTATTGTTTAGTTCCTGTACAAGCTAAGAGCTTAGAGTTTTCAAGGTGGTTTGTGAAGTGCCTACGTTAATAAGCTCAGTTTCTTGAGTGAGGTACCTTCAGGGACAGGTACCTCACTCAAGAGCAGAGGTGGGGATGGTGTCGAAGCCTTGGCTGTCCATATGGATGAGCGCATTATTGAATGTAAGTGAAGAGGGAAGTGAGGGAGAGGCTTGAGTATTTGTTAAAGAGGAAGCTGGTGGCAGTTCCGAGCTTGTGGTTTCCGGGCAGTTTTGCTCACAGGCTTTGACAGAGTTTGCATCCATCTTCAGGCAGAAAACAAGCCGCTTGTCTGTGCAGTGGAGTGTAAAATACACTGTGGCACTGTAGAGCAGGGACCTCCCGCTAACATCCTCTGTTGTGTGCAGATTCAGCTGTAGGGAGCAAAGCAGACAGGTTACACACAAGTTGTTTCCTTAAGGAGTGGCTTCATCCTTTTAAAAATGTTTTGATTTTGACTATTTTGGCAAAACTGAAGCTGCATGAGAAAAAGTTTCTTTTTTAATTTATATGGCTCAGTATCAGAGTAGAACTATGCTTATTTACAGCAGTTTCTTCTGGTGTTTTCCTTCCAGGATTATAGTGCAGAAATGGAAGCTAGGGGAGGCAGCAGATCTGCAGCCTTGGCAGGATGTAGAGATGAAAATGACTGTTTTGTCTCACAGCATTCATGCAACCATGAGTGCCAGACCCATGGATCTTCCATCCGTTTGTTGCTTGTGTGACTCTCTTCTGAGAGACTTCTGGCTTTGGACAACTCTTGCAACCTTTCTCCACAGCTATGGAATGGTTGGAAATCAAGATGGGATTTCTGTCAGCCTTTTATCGCCAGTAGAAATGATTGCTTTTAGTGATGTTTCTCTGTCATTGTCACCACTAAATGTTCCTGTGTAAATCCGGTTATCTGTATCTCATCCGATCTCTGCAAAATTGTCATGGAGATATGAACAGAATTACCCAACTGGGACCACTATGTGAATTCCAATAGTATTTCCCTGGCTATGGGCTATTTCAGCCACCCTTGGCTAATGAAGGCGGTAGCCATTTGCATCCTGACATATCCAACATGCACTAATTTGTATATTATTTATTATATGTTGAAATACTGTATATACTGAAACTCTTACCAGTTATTCTTAACGGAAGGAATTTCAATTCATCTTAACATTTGAAGGACAATAATACTGGTTTTGGATTAGCTGCATGGTGATAGCTGGCTGCAAAACTTTGCTACTGTTTTGTTCCACTTGTGTCAATTAAGCTTTGAACTGGAAGTTGTTTCCGTGCTTCTGTACTCATGGTACAAAAGAAACAGAACAGCTGTAACTGAAACGGTGGCTCAAGTGACTCTTGTAAGACTTCTGGAGTGGAAGATTGTGACTTTTATCTCTAGGGGTAAGGATTTTTAATTCTCTGTGTATCTGTACTTGTGGTAGAGTCATGGTTTACATCTGTGTGCAGCAGCTCTTGCAAGGCCTGTTCTTGAAATAAATCTCTGAGTTGGCAAATGAGGGGAATAACAAGGAATGAGCAGGGTCATTGAGTGTTTGTTGCAGGGATCCTGTTAGACATACAGAAATACTTCAAGCTCAGTGATGGGGATACAGGTCTGCTGCAAACAGGTAATGAAATCTCTTCAGTTTGGATAGTTTGCTTTGCCTTGCATCTACGCGGCCTGTTCCTAAACCGCAGGCTACTTACTTATTTCTTCTAGGTCCTACTTGCATGTGGTGCTGCTCACTTCCACTTGTGGGCAGGCTGACTCTAATGCAAGCCTGAATGTCTTTGGTTCAGGGAAGACTGGAGTTGTGTGCTTCAGGAATCCCACACTGTGTGAAATTGTTAAAGATGAAGCAATTTCTCAAGAAATACAGAACTTGAGCAATTCCCACATGTTTTATTTTTGTATATATATATATATATATATTTTAATCTACATTCCTCTTTTTCTAAATATCGATCTACCTACTAGTTCTACAAACTCAGCCTTTAACCTCTGCCCCCCAAATAACCTGAGTTTGCTTGAAGCGTGAGGAGTACGTAGAAGGAAAATAATTTGACCCATGTTGTCTTTGATCCTTCTTGGATTTCCAGTCTTCACCCTGTGTAACATGCTGGCTGCCCCCATCTTTGGGTACCTTGGTGACCGGTACGGTAGGAAAATCGTCCTTGGAGCTGGCATTTTCTTCTGCTCTGGTGTCACATGAAGCAGTTCCTTCATCAGTGAATTGGTAAGTTGCTTTTGTAGTCCTATGAAAATAATCTGCGTATGTCTTGCAGGAGTCACTAGTCTTTATCTAATTGCATTTGGAAAAGCTATCGATGAGCACTTGCTCCCCAAGCCTGGATTAAATGGACTTTGTGCAGGAAAGCTTAATGGGATGCTGGAGTCCAGCCTAGGCAATGGAGAAGCCCCCCGTTACTGTTGCGGTTGATGGGATCTTAGTTTTGTCCTGAATGTTTGTTGACCATGACCTTCCAGTGTTGCAGCTTGTTCAGCAAGCTTGTGTTCTATTGACCATATCCTGTCATTCCCTCTGGGTGTCCGTCTAAGGAATCACTACAGTGCAGAAAGGAGAAAGGACAGCAGTGGGATGCTGTCCCAGTGCTGTGGGAAGAAGCAGAAGCAGGTGCGAGTGGAGGGAATGCAGATATGCAAAAGGCAGTTAATTCTTGTTTCCTCTGGTACATTTCATTCACTAAATTGCATCTCTCTAACAGCAAACGTTCTTTCTTGCACAGGCGTTCTTGGCCTGTGATGTGTCTTTTCCCTGCAGCATTACTGGATATTCTTTCTTTCACAAGGATTAGTTGGCATTGGCATGGCCAGTTATTCCCCAATAGCACCTACCATCATTGCAGACCTGTTTGAGGAAGGAAAAAGGACCGCGATGCTGTCTGTCTTCTACCTCTTCCTTCCAGTGGGAAGGTTGGTTTTCTTGCTAGTAACTGACCTGCCTTTTGGAATTCCGTCTGACCACACCAGGTATTCGATATGCCCTGAGCCTTGATCAGATCTATTTTGATGTATGTCTGAATTGGCTCTTGCAAAAGCATTTGTCCCTTGCTTAGCATGTTGAAATAGAGCTGATTCGGCTTATTTCTGTAGTTACCTTGAAGAAAATCACCTTTTTTTTCCCCTCAGCATTTGTTAGAGAGAATCTGAACTCCGAAAACCTTTGGGCTTGGAATAAACGATTGAATCAACTCCCAAAAGAAATGTGTGCCTGGGGGTAGGTAATTTATTTCTGGCTTTTGGAAGGCAAAAGCTTTTGGATATTTGCTTACTTGACAAATTTGTCAAGAACCCCCCCATTAAATCCTCCCAAAGAAGAACTGGCCCTTCCCTCTCCTCTTTCAGTTAAATTGACAGTGTCTGATGAAGAGGAGAAGGGTTTTTCTGTGCCTTGGACACATACTCTTTATTAAAGCAGGCAGCCAAGTCTGAGCCCAGAAGGCAGATTAAAGCTAAAGGAATTCCTGCAGGGTTTTATTCATGTGGCTGGGACAGAAAAGAGCCAACTTTTCATTCACTTTTCTTTCTTCACATGTTTTACTCCAGAATCAGAGGGAGCGGTCGTGTATCTGTATGATGCAGAGGGAGGTCTTTTTTCCTCTAAAGACACCATACATCACCAAAGCCACTCTTCTTTACAAAAATGACCTACAAACCGCAAGTTACATTCATTTCTGAGCATGGCTGCATTCTCCAATCCGTAATTCTAATGCTGAATTTGAAGTTCTGTAGACTTTTCACTCCACGGGTACCCTTGCTCTAACCAGCCTTACTCGTGTCTACAGATAACTCCTTGCCTGGGAGGTCTGGCACCGGTTCTTCTGCTTCTGCTGGTCCCTCACAGGACCCAGAGAAGGACAGCAGCACACAGAGCACTGAGCATCTCTGGCACAATACAAGCAGCAGCTGAGAAGCCAGGAGTACACAGAACTGCCAGGACTACTTGGTGTCATGGTGTCATCTCACTTGCCAAGAAGTAAGTGATTTTAGCAACCAAGGTCCCCTCTGTCGAGGAATGGACTCAGTCGGAGATCAATGTGATCAGACAAAAGCCATTTATTATAGAAAACTAACTCTTTATATACTATTGCTTAATGTAGCTTACAGTAACTTGGCACATTGTGATTGGATACATATCTTTAAGGCCCTTAACAACTAATGTAGAATTGGTTAAGCACAGGTGTGAGAACCTGACCTTCAAAGCTTGCCCACAGTCCACAATTCAGCAACTCGGTAAATTCCAGCTCCTTCTTACAATACAATAAAACAATGCAGAATCTCAGCCCGCTAATAAGCAAATGTTATTCTGATGACTTTTGCACCTCTTTCTGCTAAAGACAAGTTCAGCATCAGTGAAAGAACTTTTCTGTCTTTGCATAGGATGTACAGCTGGGAGCTTGGAAGATGCTGGTGTGTGAAAGCTGTGTGGAAGAGAAGGCAGTGGGACAAGTGGTCTCCAAGGCCTCAGAAGCACAGAGCCTCTTCCCTGCTAAACTTTGCAGCTTCTTGGGAAAGTTTGTCCTGCCAGGTCAGAAATGGTCCCTGTCCAGATGCCTAAACCCAGCGCGATGAGATCATGGAGAGAAGGCTGCTGCTGGAACTGACCTGCCATTTGTATTTTGGGAAGAGGAAACCGAGCCCAGGGCCAGGACGCTTTCTGATTTCTAAAAGCTCTTTCCAAAAGGGGCAGCGTACAGCTTGTTATTTGGGACCGTGGAGTCCAGTTAACATTCCCAAATGCTCAGGTGACTTAGGAACACGTGTCGTTTGCTGCATGCCACTTGATCCAGGACTTGTCCGTGTCCTGCTCCATCATGAACTTCTCTGTTATTTGTGCCACTGCAGAGCATCAGACTTTGATCTCTGCCTCTCCTGCGGCGAGATCTGATGGATGCCCTGCAAGATGCTGAATTTCTCATCATGGCCACCGCTGCAGAAGCCTCCCAGCTTAGCGAGTCTCCTTGAACTTCGGAAGGTCTTGCACAGCCCTTGTTCTTATTAGGTTGTTTTTAATGCCCTGCCTTCTGCCCCAGAGTGTGCTGGGAGTCCACTATGACCCCCTGGCCCAGGGAGCCGTACGCGAATGCAACAGGAGCCATTCGTCTGTGCTCTCAGGAGATGCTTCCTTTTCGGCATCTTTCACGGTGTCCTCAGTGGGGCTTTTCTGCTGTCCTGTCCTTGGCCCAAAGTTAAGGCATTTCAGAATGTCTGAGCTCAGGCAGCGTCTGGGTCATGGGTACAAGACAGTTTAAATCCCCTGGAAACTTCCTAACTGGATCTGCAGCTGCATAGGGGAGTTGAGCCATGCAGGGTGAGGGGCAGCTGTTGGGGAGAAGGCAGGGTTCTCTGACTGAGGTGTCTGTTGGTGTGATGTCCTTCACCAGCTCTAACTTGTGCCTTTTTCTCTTGTTTTCTCTTTTTCGCACTCAGTTGAATCCAGGTGGGTCTGTTGAGCAGAGCAACTCCTCACCAACTCCTGCTGCTCTACCACCCTCCTGCCTTGAGCCTGGGCGGGCAGTGTCCAGAGCAGGCATTGCTGGCTGTTCTGAGATGCAGTCCTGTAGCTGGTCAGAGTGAAGAGAAGAGAGGCATCTTCTTCAGAGGAAAAGAGCTCTTCAGAACACGTGGGTCCAGTAAGAGAAGTTAATAAGAGATTTGTTGTTCTGTGAAGATTGCCTGTGCAGTGCCCACAGAGACTGCCAATTCAGGAGAAGCCCTCTGCAATAAGCTGACTCTAGAGTGTTTTCACAGGGGAAAAATGCACGTTGAAGAGAGAGAAAACTCTTCAGTGGGTCTGTGAGCTGTGATCTCTGCTGAGAGCGCGGCCGTGGGTGCCCACCCAGTGTGGGCAGTGGCTCTGAACACAGCGTCATGGCACTGGGGTGCGTGAGGCCTCAGCTCTAGGACACAGCTACCTCCACAGTAGCGCGTCCTGCCCCTGGCAGCCCTCAGGGCACCAGGTGCCTGGGAATATTTTAAATTAGAACTTATATTCTGGCTGTAAGTTTGCTGAAGGGCTTTTCCCAGCAAAGCCCCGGCCCTGGAGGAAGAGATCCCTTGTCCTCCACACGCTGGTATTTCTCTGGTCCAAAGGAGGTTGTGTCAACTCCTTCACTTCCTGCACAGAGAATCTGCACTTCCCTGTTCCCGTGAATCCTCTTTGCTGTCTCTGGGCTGAGGAGTGAGTTCTTTGTTCTGTCAACCTGTGAATATGCAGCTGTGCCTAGGAGCATCCCACACTGCCTCAGTCCTGTTCGGCACCAGGATTCCCGTGCAGGGAGGAGCGATACCCTGAAGGGGTCCATACCTCTGCCTGTGGAGCCAGCGGGCTGCTGGAAGCTGCTCCTGTGGTTGCTGCTCCCTGACTGCACACTGGCTGGGGACTCCGCCTGATTTCGTTCTTTATTATTACTCTCATTTCTTTATTTATTTGCTTGGTTGGTGTCTGCCTTGGTCACAGTTTTCTTTGGCTGTTTCAGTGGGCTGCTCCCGACTTGGAGCATTTAGAAAGCAGAGCTGGGATGGAGAGATGGCAGCTATTTTCATTTGAGATGGTGTGTTCTCCGAGTTCAGGCACATCCCTTTCTAAGCCACAGAGAGCTTTGTACTGCAGGGTTTCTGTTCTTGTCAGCGTTACTTTCTTTGCATATTTCAGTGGGGTACTTGTTTTGAGAAGGACAGTTCCCTGCAGTACGTGAATGATGCCAGCAGAGCGTCCAGAGTGTTGGTGATACGGTACGTTTTTATTTAGTATCACATTGTATTATAATCACGTCTATTTTCACAAAACTACATTTTCCTTAAAAAAGCAAAAGATGCAGTGATGCTAATTCGGAGGGGTGGGGGGCCGAGAAAGATGGGAAAATGATACCGGTCACTTGCACCTTGAAGGTGCTCCACAGCACTTTGTTTTCCTGTGCTCCTGGGGGGAGCTGCCTTCTCTGGGAGTCCCAGAAGCTGCCTCTTGTTTCCCCAGTGAGGCCAAAGCCCCTGTGAGTGTGCCCGTGCCAGGCGGAGGGGCCCCTGCTGCTGTGGAGCCGTCCCCAGCACCTCTGGGCAGGTGGCAGCCTGCTGCAGGCAGCATCGGGGACCCGGAGGAGCCCGGCTGGGAAGGGAGAGGGGCTGCAGCCCCCTCAGGAGCAGCACGGGACTGTGCCAAACCCCAGCCACCCAGGACACCCCATCCCTGGCACTGTTCCCCTCCTCACCTTCAGCGTTCAGCAGCTTGCGGCCTCTGCGCATGCCTATCAGGAAGAGGCTATTGGCCCGGGTGGACTTCCCCAGCCCAGACTTATCTGGGGACCGAGGGAGCAGGGGAAACCAGGGGTGGCAGTGCCAGCCCGAGGTGGCATCACCCGACTTGGCCAAATGAGCCAATAGGTTGCAGAAGCCACAAACACGCACCTAATGATGGCAGGGCTGGGAGAAGAAGGGGGACACAGCCATCACTGTGGAGACAGCCCAGGTGCACCGTCAGGGGAAGGATCCCCTGAACTATTTCAGGTGACTGAAAGGAAAAGGTCATGCAAGGGCAAGAGCTCTGGCATGTGCAGCCTGCGCCTGCCCCATCCTGCCTGCGCCTTGCCCCCCCAGCTTCCCCACCTACCTTCTCCCAGCCATACGGAGGATGCCGCTGCCACCCCTGAGCTTGGGGAGCACCCTAGGTGTTTTGTTCAGCCCATCCACCTCTGCTCAAGAGCGTAAAGACCCCTCTGGTTGCCGTTGCCAAGGCACTTCTCTGTCCTTGACCTTCTGTAAACTGAGTGCTGCAGCACCATGGGGAGCATCTGCAGTCAGAGGGGATGCTTAGTGATGGGTCAAGCAAAGGGTGCTGGACAGTGGCACCCGTGCCCCAGCCCACGAATCAAACACAGAGAAGGCAGATGTGAACATAGTCTGTTTATTTTAAGTGGGGGACATAAAAACAGGGGGTGGGGGATGTAGTAGGGGGGGGTGGAAGTTGTATATTGACAGTAAAAAAATACGCTAAAATGATAGTAGAATTATGATAAAAATACTAGTTTACTAGTGTTAACAACAGAACAGCAGTATAACAACCAGAAGCTACAATAAACCAACAAAACAAGTACAGTATAAGAACAAAACAACAACAGTATAACAAGAATATTACAACAGCCGTAGACCAAACACAGAACAATAAAAATCTTCAATAAACATCATAGACGCCGACGTTTTGCCTCTGGTGGCCTAAAAGGCCACTTGGCATCTCTGCGGTCCTCCTCCTTCGGGAAGTGAAAAAACCAAAGAGAACAGGTTTAGTCCCACCCATGTGCATCGCAATTTAGAAGGAAGCAGGTGCTGTAACAGCTCAAATATCAAAACAAAGTGTGATTTCCTTAAAGAAGGTTTCAATATTTGTGGGGTTTTGGCTAATTTAGACTGCAGCCAACACACACAATTACAGGGCTCAGGGAGTAAAAGACCCAGCAGCGAAGGCCTCCTGGGGGTGGTGAGGACCCCACGGGCAGGGGGGAGCAGCTCTCGGGTGACCCCTGGCTCCAGCAGCCTCTGCCCCACTCCCACTGCACAGCACCAGGGGAGACAGCACCGCAGGTCCTGGGAGCTGGTAAGTCCCAAACAGGTGGGGATGAGCCACAACTGAAAAGCAATGGGGATTTGGGGAGGGGGAGGACCCCAGTCTGCTCGGGACTCCCCCAGTGGCTCCAGAGCACCCCAACATGGGCAAGGGGATAAGAAGGGAGGGGAGAGACTGCCAGGGCTGGAGCAAAAGTTTACACCTTAGGAAACGTGGCAAAAGAAAGCCAGGACGGAAAGGCTGCACAGACGCACAGAGGTTCATCAGCCCCGGCTGGGGAGCTCTTCCAGTAGGAAGAGTTCCCCCTGTCCCACCCCAGGCGCTGCCACCCAGCACGGCTTCTTGCTGGCAGCAGAAACGGGGCCTGGCCCCATCACTCTGGTCCCGCCTCGGGGCTGCTCTGGACCGCAGCCCGCACAGGTGGGGGCCAGCAGCACTGGCCATTACTTATTGCAGAAATGATGGATCCGTGCCTTGTGCCGCTTGCAGGCTCCGTCCTTGGATCTTGCCCGGCTGGAAGAGGTGGACGAACCTGGAAGCACAACCATTGCTCAGGTCTCTGCAGCCGCACTCTGAGCTGGCACCGGGGCTACCCCCATCCCTATCCCGGGGGGAATGGAAGGTTTTGCATCCCTGGAGGCCAGTAGCTACCACCCGAGCCGGCCCTTCCGCCATCCCCTAGCCCAAGGGGACACCACCACCCATCAGCTCCTCAAGCCTGAAGCACCAACTGCGTCCATACCAGAGGAAGCGGGGTCTCGTCCGAGGCCTGATGGGCGCTGGCCCCAGAAGGGCGCAGGAGTCCCTGGAAAGCAGCACACCACTGTGAGCCGGGGTCGGCAAAGGAGGAAGAGCCTGGCTTTTAGGGAGTTGGCAGCACCCGCAGGAGCCGATGCATCCAGTGCATCCAGAGCGGGCAAAGAGCAGCATTTCAGATTGCCCTCCACCCGCCAGGGCTGGGGACTGGGGCAGCGAGTGACGGAGGCACCTTCCCTTCCTTCGCACGGCAAGGCTCTGCACAGCCCCAGCACCAGCCCCTCAGGGCTGCTGAGCCCAGGCAGCTCAGCCAGGTGCGGCAGGAAAGCTGCTGCCTAAATCAAGCCCTGCCCTTCACCCCCGCAGAAGCCCTGTCCACCCCGACTCACCTGGCAAGACGGGCGCGCTCCTGCTTCTGGACTGCGTGGTGTCAGGAAAGCCGGTGGTGGTGGAAGCCGCTTGCCCAGAAACGACTGATGCTGTGGTCGTGGATGCTGCCTGTGTGTGGCTGGTGCCTGAGCAGCCCTGGGTGATGGCTGCTGGGAGGGAGCAAGAAATCAGGACCCGCAACTTGCCGCACGGGACTACCCCTTAGCAGAGCCTCCCAGCTTGAACAGCTCACAGCTCCGGCCCTGGGCAACCTCGCCCATCAACCACCCTGGGGACTGCGGGACACGAGGACTCCGTCCCGAGTCTTCACAAGTCTCGAAGAGCATCAGACCCGAGGACCAGGCAGCACTGGCCCAGGAGCTTCCTCGGCCTGCGCTGCACCCTGCCAGCCCAGGCCGTGGCTTTCTCCTCCTTGCCGTGCCCTTCGCATTCCCAGTCTGCCCTTACCAGCCTTAGGTCCCAAGAGCTGTTGGGAGCGCTGCCACGCTGGCCACAAGAGATCCGTGGGGAAGCTCTCACAAGAGCCTGCTGGGGCTCCACGGGCCGGCGGCCCCTTCCCACCTCCACAGACGCTCCTTGCACGCTGCCCACCCGAACCACAAACCACACAAACTGCCACACGGGCCCACATCTCGCACTGTGCCACGGGACCCTCTCCGCGATGGGCACACGGGGTTTCCTCTCCCTTTCGGCTGAGGAAGTGTTGCCATGAGTTCCGCCTGGAATGTGAGCAGGCCCAAGCCAGGGGCCCATCCAAGCCCGGCACAGAGCTGGGCCCCACCTACACTCACCTTCCTCGGTCTGCACGGCCTTGTTGGCTCTTCCTGGAGCACGGTCTTCCGGTCGCAACAATTCCCATTCCCTGTGCAAGTGGGAGAGAGCCAGTTAGGGTCAGCCCCAGGCTGGGACAGGACATGCCAGTGCCACAGGGCAACGCCACCGCTGCAGCAGTCTGAGCCCTTCGAGCTCCAACCCGGCCTGCGGGCAGGGCAGGGATGGTGCAGGTCAGCGCTGCCGCCAGCGCCGCAGGGGCACAAGGCAGCAGGGATGCTGATGGACACAACAAGGGAGCTTCCCCACCACTGGGTGACCCAGCAGCCATGTCTCACGGGCCTGGAATGTCCCAGCTCCGGTGGAGAGCAGGCCTTGGGCACCGGCTCAGCTGGGAAAGCGACTGCTCTCTTCCTGGCCGGCACTGACAAGCAGGCACCGGCTGGATGAGCAGTACGTTACCTTCCTGTCCAAAGTGGCACCTCGCAGCAGGATCCTGGGCCAGACTGCGGGGACTCCCTCACGCACATCCTCTTCTATTGGCATGTGGAAAGAGACCAGGAGTAACTCATTTGGTTCAGGGGAGCACAGCCTCCCTTTCTCCTGCTCATCACAGAGTAAATCCCATCTCCCAGGTGCTGGCTACTGAGCCCACAGCCTCTCTTGCTTCAACACTGCTCAACTTACCTCTGCGGTGTCTGTGGAGGGCAAAGTCTGAGCACCTCAACCTGAATCCGCTCTGGGAGCAAGCAGCCTCCAGGCTCTTTACTGGCCGAGGCAATGGGGAGGGAGGGAGGACGCTGCTGGCCCAGCCAGAGTAAACCCTTCCCTACTGACCCACCCGGGATAAAACCTTTCACTGCACAGCTGCAGAGCTCCACCAGCCACGACTACGTCCCACTCGCACATCTGCAAGCCCAGCCCAAGACGTGAGCAGTGTTTTACTACAGCTCAGCAGCTGCTGAGGAGACCTGTGTCAAAGTGGGAACACAGGGCTCCCACACGCGCTGCTGCCTCCAGCTGAAAAGGTGCCAGCACAGCAAAGAGATTTTCTCTCATCATCTGTCCCAGCGTACCGGTGGGGGAACGGTCTCAGGGCTCCGGTCCTGCGGCAGCGGGTCCTGCTGGCGCACGGACTGCGGCGGGGCTCTGCTGGCAGACAACAGTTGGAGCCGCTGTTAGTGGCAGGAAGATCCGATCCCATCCTCCCCCCAAGCTCACCCGAGTCAGCAGCGGCGGGACGGGTGCCCTCAGCATGGACGGCGCCTGCAGTCACGCCACTGTAGAGGCCGTTTTGCCGTACGGGCGACATAAGACAGGAGCGATGCGGGCTGGCAGGATCTCATCACACCCCAGGACCCCCTGTGCCCAACAGCCATCCCTGCAGCACCACGCAGGCCAGCACCAAGGGAAGCGATATGGGCCTGGCACCGCCATCACAGTGCCATCCACGTCTGCACCCAACCGTGCCCTCTGACGCCTGCATCCCTGACAACCTATGTCCCTGTGCCAGCTGTCTCCGTATCCCACCCACGTCCCTCTGCCACCCTCATCCCTGACAACCTGCGTCTCCCTGCCACCTGCGCCTGTATTCCACCCGTGTCCCTCTGCCACCCTCATCCCTGACAACCTGCGTCTCCCTGCCACCTGTGCCTGTATTCCACCCGTGTCCCTCTGCCACCCTCATCCCTGACAACCTGTGTCCCTGTGCCACCCATGTCCCTGAGAAGGAGTGTCCTACTGCCACCCGTGTCCTTATCCCACCTGTTTACCAGGGCCACCCGTGTCCTTATCCCACCCACATCCTACTCCCGCGCTCACCCGAGGCAGTTGCCGCGGGGAGGGGTGCTCAGACCTCGGCCGATCACAGTGGCCGGTCCGCCGTTACTGGCCCTTTTCCTCGTCAGGCGCCAAGCAACCTGGTCCCGAGTGGCTGGGAAGCGGGCGATCAGGCTGCGCCTGGGCCTGTACGAGGGCAGCCGCAGTCGGGGAGGGCGCTGGGGGAGCAGGAATCGCGCTGGAGAGCGCCGGGACGCAGGGCGCCTGGCGGGCGGGCGGGACCGCAGCGCACAGCAGGCACCCCCTGCGCCCAGCGCCGCTGCCAGCAGCAATCCCTGCAGCAGGCAGGCGACCGCCACCGACAGCGCCACTGCCAGCGCCGACGGCCAGCAACAAGGGCAGCGCCACGGGCCCGGCAGCGCCATCGCTCTCGATCGCTCTGCAGCAACGGCCACCGGCCCGGAGCGCGCTGCGGGAGCCGCGCGGCGTTACCTCGGCAGCCGCCGCCTTCTAGAGCTCGCGGCCCTGCTCCACCGGCCCCGCCGTTCCACCCGCCTCCTACTGACAGCCCTGTGCCACCCCAAATTAGCCTGCGTGACCCAAGTGGTTGGTGGCTCTGTGTAAGAAGCAGCTATTTGGCCATAGACAGAGCAGAATCCAAACAGCTCTGGGGGTACCACGCTTTTAGTATTACTGTTGGGGTGATCCAGAGCAGAGTTTCTGTCTCTCCACTGTCTTTTGCACCACGTTTGTGCAGTCTTGCCCTCAAATTGCAACTGCTCAAAGGAGAGGCAAAGTGGAGGAAAACTAGTGAAATAAGAAGAAGAAACAGTAATAATAATAATAACTGTTGTTCAACCACGCAGCTGAGTTTGAACAAGGGAAGCAAGTACCCACAAGCAGAGGCTGCTGGAAAACTACACCCTGTGCCCTGGCCCAGGAATCAAACACAGGGAAGACAGATGTGAACACAGGCTGTTTATTTTAAGTGTTATTATTTAATTGTTATATATATTATTATTTAATTGTTATTTTTAAGTTTTGCCCTTGGTGGTGCAAAAGGCCACTTGGCCTCAGCATCCCGGGAAGCAAGGTAGTACAACATTCACACCCAACTGCCTTCACAAGAAGCGTTCACAGTCACATCCTACCTTCTGTCTTTAAACAAACTGGCATTCAGCCCTGTGCAGTGTTCCCAAGGGTGTTTCCACAGCCGTGTGCACCTCACCTGTTAGATGAATTGCATGTCTCTTGGAGGCACGGTGACACAGTGCCCTGGACAAGCTGAGCCCTGTAAAGAAACAGCGGTACCCACATTCCCACAGCTCCAGTAACAAAGGCCATGGCAGTCAGACCCAGTGAGGACCAGACAAAACTCCAGCTGAGAGGCAAAGAAGGAAATGAGAGATACTAGAAGTAGCAGGGTGTGACGAATAGGGCAGCCTACCTCATTTAGACTTCTTATAATCAAAATGCACTCCCTTGAAGATATGAACTTTGATGAGGCTTTATCTATGAACAGGGAAATCCTAATTAGTGTGAAGACTACCACCCACTGATTTCATGTTAAATTCCACTCCTGTTACCTGCAGATTTCATTGCCAGCTTTTGCTAAAACAATTGCTGTGAAATTTTGGATAGGAGAACTACGACAGCTGAGAGTGGGCAAAAAAGGTAGCAGATGAGTAGCTAAATGGAAGCGTTCTCTGGGCAAGTCTAAATGCCCCAAGATGGTTTTGTCTGTGTAACCGATACAAATGAGAGTAACATCTGGGTTTTCCGAACTGTTCAGATGCAGCAGCTGAAGCACTCCTTAACTCTGCCCGAGTCTAAAACCCAACTCTCAGTCTGCACAGCGAGTTAGCAGACAAAAGTTCTCCTTTTTCAAAACTGTACTTAGTTAGTTACTGTTACTTAGTAGAAAATAAAGCTGGATTTCAACAGGAGCACCCTCCCATCGTAACTCTGCCTCCTTCCCCCTCAAAAGAGGAGAATAACAGACACAAAGAAGTTTTTGATCTCCTGTGTAGCATTCCTGTAAAAGCGTTTATGGTGTTTCAAGCAACTTGTACACAACATGCGACACAAAGGAGCTGGGTGGGATGTGATGACCATATTCCCAAAAAGGGAATGGTCATTCTTCAGGGGAGGGGACCCTGGCTGCTAAAATCACTTACTTCTTGGCAAGTGAGATGACATCGTGACACCAAGTAGTCCTGGCAGTTCTGTGTACTCCTGGCTTCTCAGCTGCTGCTTGTATTGTGCCAGAGATGCTCAGTGCTCTGTGTGCTGCTGTCCTTCTCTGGGTCCTGTGAGGGACCAGCAGAAGCAGAAGAACCGGTGCTAGACCTCCCAGGCAAGGAGTTATCTGTAGACACAAGCAAGGCTGGTTAGAGCAAGGGTACCCGTGGAGTGAAAAGTCTACAGAACTTCAAATTCAGCATTAGAATTACGGACTGGAGAACGGCAGCTATGCTCAGAAATGAATGTAACTTGCGGTTTGTAGGTCATTTTTGTAAAGAAGAGTGGCTTTGGTGATGTATGGTGACTTCAGAGGAAAAAAGACCTATTAGATCCTCCCTCTGCATCATACAGATACACGACCGCTCCCTCTGATTCTGGAGTAAAACATGTGAAGAAAGAAAAGTGAACTGTAATATTCCAGCTACAAATGCAAGAATCATGCAAGTCATGCAGACATCAGCGTTACCTGCGTAACTTCAGACTCTTATTCCAGCAAACATTCTTCCCCCCTCATCGTGTACATGCTAGTTAATTTTATAGAGAACTTGGGAGGATCTGACAGGGTACTTCCAAAGCACTTGGTGTTCTCTGTGGAGAAACATCATGATGACGTGACAAGAACAGAAGATACCTTCACATTCCTCTATTTCAGGAGGTCTTGATGCATCCAAGTGTCTCCTCAGGTAAGAAGCACATCAGCGCCTGCCCTGGCTGCTCTACAGTTTAACCTGTGCCTCTTCCATTCTGCAAGAACTAGGCTAAAATCTTTCCCTTGTCCTGCAGGAACAAGGGAAAACACCAAACTCATGATCAAGTCCTCTAAAACACCAAGTTCATGACCAGTCAGGCAGTAGAAGGTCCTTCCACTGTTCACCTTTGGCATGACGAACATAAGTAATCCCAAGCCCAGGGATGGGTCTGATTTTACAGTGAATGGCACAGCCGCCCGAGTGACAGTGAGGAACTCACCCTGAAGGCCCACTGCCAGTCACGACAGACCTGCCATGCCAGCTGCCAGGACATAGCCAAGACAACTGTAAGCAACAAAAAGGAATAATCAGTAGGCACCAAGGAATTCTTGCTGCCCAAAATGACATCTTGCCAGCTAAGGAGAGCACAGAGAACCCAGATCAGACAACCCATAAAGCAATTTATTATTGGCTCTTTTCTGTCCTAGCCACATGAATAAAACCCTGCAGGAATTCCTTTAGCTTTAATCTGCCTTCTGGGCTCAGACTTGGCTGCCTGCTTTAATAAAGAGTATGTGTCCAAGGCACAGAAAAACCCTTCTCCTCTTCATCAGACACTGTCAATTTAACTGAAAGAGGAGAGGGAAGGGCCAGTTCTTCTTTGGGAGGATTTAATGGGGGGTTCTTGACAAATTTGTCAAGTAAGCAAATATCCAAAAGCTTTTGCCTTCCAAAAGCCAGAAATAAATTACCTACCCCCAGGCACATATTTCTTTTGGAGTTGATTCAATCGTTTATTCCAAGCCCAAAGGTTTTCGGAGTTCAGATTCTCTCTAACAAATGCTGAGGGGAAAAAAAAGCTGATTTTTCTTCAAGGTAACTACAGACATAAGCCTAACCAGCCCTATTTCAACATGCTAAGCAAGGGACAAATGCTTTTGCAAGAGCCAATCCAGACATACATCAAAATAGATCTGATCAAGGCTCAGGGCATATCGAATGCCTGGTGTGGTCAGACGGAATTTCAAAAGGCAGGTCAATTATTAGCAAGAAAACCAACCTTCCCACTGGAAGGAAGAGGAAGAAGACAGACAGCATCGTGGTCCTTTTTCATTCGCAGGAGCCAATGCATCCAGTGCATCCAGAGGGGGCAAGGAACGGCATCTCAGATTCCCCTCCACCCCCCAGGGCTGGGGACTGGGGCAGCGAGTGATGGAGGCACCTTTCCTTTGGTGATGACCAGGGCTGGTTTTCTTTTAGTGTCCTGAAAGTGCAGAGAAATTCAATTCAGAAAATCTTTAGAACTATGCATATTGAGGCATAAATTGTTCAAATAGCCAAACAACTATCCTGTATTAAACCCGTCTCTCCTAACAGGTCAATCTCCCCAAAACACATAGAAAGAGATAGTCATTACTTTGCTTGCGAAACTGACTGGTGAAGGCTAACAATCTGATATGGATGTAATGCTGAAAAGATAAACAATAAAGCAGTGAAAAGAACACAAGCGGATCAGCCTACAAGGCAAGACAAAACTGGATGCTGAGAAGACAGACACTGAGTAAAGGGCTCCCCATTGAGAGAAACTGGCTCTCCCCATCACTTTGAGGTGGGTTTCTCAGCTTGTATCTGTGCTGCATATAGACAGGCTCTCAGGCGTTGAGATTTTCATGACAAGGATAAAGTGACTACTTATAAAAGGACAAGTAAAACTTCCCTCTAAAATATAAACGAGATGAAATTAGGTCTTGTGGAAAGATGTTAGCAAAGAGTTGAACAACCTCCAAAGCAGTTCAGCTCTGCAATAGCTTTGCAGACCTCAGAATTAAATCTCTATGAATTTTGATACCCAGATTTCTGTGACTGACTTTTTAATAGAACACAGGTTACCTTCTGATAATTTATTAAAGGAAACAGACATTGAAATGTATGTGAAATATCTAAAAGTTAGACAACCAACCTATAGCTAGTGTCACTGGGATGGATGGGGTAGGTATCCATGGGAACATTCTCCATTGAAACGTCTGTCAACAAGAGAGACTTCCTGTGCTTTAGGCTGCAGCGACTTCAAACTTCCTCAGACACTGGCAGCAAAGCTAAAAAGCCAAAGAGAGTCAATGTAAGTTTTGCAGAGAGGCAACGCTGAAGGTAAGCAACATTCCACCCACTTCCAACTCCTCCTGTGTGCATTGCAGTGCGGAGTGGTTATGTCCCAGTGGTCGTCTTTGTTCTGATTCAAAGCAGGCCATTTAAAAAGAATGCTAATCCCCATCCAGTCACAATTACATGACTTAAACACTTGCCCTCACATGGTCACAGTTTCTGTTTGTAGATCACTAGGAACTGGCACACTGTAAGGCACACACTGCAAGGCTTAAATCAAGAAACCTTCAGCCTCCCTGAAGCGTTTCCATTGCTGCACAGCAGCTCCCCTGTGGGCAAAGCCTTCAGCCCCCCAAACGCTGTCTCTGATGCACCCCAGCCTGGCCCAGCCCCTCGTCCACCCCCAGTTACAAGTGTCCTTCACGCTGGTACAATTTTATCAACCTAAACCCATAAGAATTCCCACAAGAATCCATTCGTTTTCAGTCAGCACAAACTGAGAACAACGCTGGTTTGTCTGCTTTTACCTGCCAGGTAAGCCACGCACTGGGTGTTCACCTCAAACTTGTCACAGTTCCTGTGCTTGTTAACCAGAGCTAGTAGTGTGTGTAAAACCCTCACAGTTCTTGCTACAGTGGTAGGAGAAGGTTGCCTGTACCCTAACAAGTGGGGTTAAAAACCGAATACTGTATTTAATGGTCAAGGCATATTTACGAAGCATTAGTATGTTCATTAGCAAGTTCTCAGGACACTTCACACGAAGGGTAAGGAAGCACAACTCTAACAGAAGATGCAAGATGTGTTCTTACCCTTCAGGAGGTATCCCGCTACTGCAAAGTTGAAGTTGAAATTCAACCCAACAAAATGGTCCATCTGCTTGCAGTGCCACTCGAGGGGTCTCCTGATCTCCATGAACACCTCTTCCGGGCTCTGACCAGGAAAAAGAAAACCCAAGAGCTGCTCATGATAGCTCAAGGTGTTCTTTTGACAAGTGACAGAGTAATTTTAAGAGCTTACACTGAAATACCAAGCACACCTTTGAACACAACACACCTGTACATTTCTGTTCCAGTTCAGAACGCAGTTACGTACATCGCAGTTTTACTCTTGGTAGTACCCAAGTGGAACAATTCCTAATGCAAATTGCTTCCCCAGTGTCCAGCAGGACGAGAGTTGTGGTTTTTTCCTGTATCAACAGATGGAAGTGCTCACACAAACCCAGTGTCAGTCAGAGCTGGTCGCTAACAGCTCACCTTGCCGTTGAATATTCGAAGGCTGTCCAGGGTGTGCAGATTCTGCTCAAGCAGGTCTGTACCTGCTGAGTACAGGTTTACTTCATCCAGCTGCAGCACTGCCATGGCTACCCAGAAGAGGGCCTTGTGCATCGGCAAGTCCTGAAGGGAAAGAGAGAAAGCCACGATTTTCAAGTCAAGAAATCCATCACTGAACATTAAATTCCTTAATCACATTCATTAATTTCATAGGCAGAGCCTGTTAATAAAGGACAACCAATGTAACGCTTGTGAGGTGGGCCGATGCCAACCTCATGAAGTTTAACCATGCCAAGTGCAAGGGGTCCTACACCTGGGTTGGAGCAATCCCAGGCACAGCTACAGGTTGGGCAGAAAAGAGATTCAGAGCAGCCCTGCGCAGAAGGACTTGGGGGTGTTGGTCGATGAGAAAACGAACATGAGCCAGCTTCAGTGTGCGCTCGCAGCCCAGAAAGCCAACCGCATCCTGGACTGCATCAAAAGTTGCATGACCAGCAGGTCCAAGGAGGTGATCCTGCCCCTCTCTCTACTCTGCTCTCCCGAGACCTCACTTGGAGTATTGTGTGCAGTTCTGGTGTCCTCAACATAAAAAGGACATGGAACTGTTGGAACAAGTCCAGAGGAGGGCCACGAGGATGATCTGGGGACTGGAGCACCTCCCGTATGAAGATAGGCTGAGAAAGTTGGGGCTGTTCAGCCTGGAGAAGAGAAGGCTGCGTGGAGACCTCTTAGCAGCCTTTCAGTATCTGAAGGGGGCCTACAAGGATGCTGGGGATGGACTATTCATCAGGGACTGTAGTGACAGGACAAGGGGTAACGGGTTAAAACTTAAAACAGGGGAAGTTTAGACTGGATATAAGGAAGAAGTTCTTTACTGTGAGGGTGGTGAGGCACTGGAATGGGTTGCCCAGGGAGGTTGTGAATGCTCCATCCTTGGCAGTGTTCAAAGCCAGGTTGCATAAGGCCTTGGGCGGCATGCTTTAGTGGGAGGTGTTCCTGCCCATGGCAGGGGGGTTGGAACTAGATGATCTTAAGGTCCTTTCCAACCCTAACTATTCTATGATTCTATGAATCTTAAGGTCCTTTCCAACCCTAACTATTCTATGATTCTATGAATCTTAAGGTCCTTCCCAACCCTAACTATTCTATGATTTTATGAATCTTAAGGTCCTTTCCAACCCTAACTATTCTACGATTCTATAATTCTAACTTTGAAGGGAAAGCAGACACTAAGTTCACGGGTATTATACATGTGGAACAATCACAGCTTAAGGAGCATCTGCTACCTTCGAACGAGCTGTAAGGTTTTAAGGTTTTTTCCCATTCAGCTTTTGAAGAGAGGCCAGAGACGATTTTTTGCTTTAAAGCTACAGTATTTGTCATTATGGCTTTTAATAACCCTGCCTTTCACCGAGATGAGGTATGTGTTTCTAGGGAAATGGTAGGACATTGCTAGTAGTCAATCCACCGAGCAAGGCCTCTTTCCACCAGAGTTCTGTTTACGGACACCACCTAAAGGGAGGTGAAAAGAAAGAAAACAAAAAGTAGAAAGGTGAACAAACCACTAGAGAAAAAACAATCAGCAAGTTCCTAATCAACAACAGGAAGCCTGCATCGGCATCGATTCCAACAAAATAGGTACGTCAACACACGCACCTCATTGCCCGTCAAGTTCCACAGCTGTATCAGTGGCAGTCCTGTTGCACTGTCATAATTTGTGGCCTGGAAACACAGAAAAACCAGAGTGGGCAGCAGTTCTGGTGTGAGCCGTGAAGGATGCAATGCCAGCATCATTCGCTCCCTATCAGACACCCCTTCCTATCTGTAGGCTGGAGGAAATGTAGCTCCTGCCACCAGGCAGCAGCTGGAACACCCTGTGGGCAAGTTCACTCTCATCACTCAAATCCATACCCTGGCTTTCTGCCCACATCACTCACAAGAGGGAACACGCATCCCTTCCCAGCCACACAGCCCTGAGCGGGAACTGATGCTACACCAGGAAGTTCTCATCAAGACCCTGCTCAGCAGCCAGACTTCCAGGCTCTGGCTTTGTTGTCTGTCTTCACACACACAGGATGGGGGGTGCACAGAGTCACAGCAGTAGTACTATCAGCAACAAGACTTTTCCCAACAGCTCCACGTACCTGCACCTCAAGGACTGCGCCTCTGGTCATCTCGCCAACAGCTGCGTCAGCTTCAGGGGAGAAGTGATCCTCATCTTGGGGAAGAGCAGGAGAAAACAAATGACAGTCACAGGCTTCAAAGGCCAGAAGGGACTATTAAGCTCACCTTGCCTGACCTCCTACATCCATTAGGCCAGCAAATCCTCACCCACTGTTGCTGAAACCAGTCTATTAAGCTGGAGATCACACAAACATTATGCCTGCTGGGTTGCTGAAAGGAAGAATGAAGTGCTTTCTAAAGCCACTAGCTAAGTTAATATGAATTTAAGTGGCTGATGAATTAGGAGGCTTTAAAGATAGAAAAGTGCGTATCTGCGGTACCTTTCAGCGGTCATTAGTGTTTCGATCCTTAATAAACTAAGCTCAAGGGCCTCAGGGCTTCACTGACCCTGAAGACACTACTGACCCGCCTGACCCCCAGCTCCCACAGAAACCCCTTCCGTACAAGGCAGCTTTTTAGGCCCCCAGACATCAGGCATCTCTACCACCATGACACTCTGCCGGGGCTTGAACGGTAGCATTTTGAACACAGAACTATACACGTCAGTCACTTTAGTAGGAAAGTATCAGAGATTGGTTTAACACATTAAAACTAACTTCGCATTTACAGCTACTTTATGACAGAAGGTGGCAGAGTAGTTACAGCTACTTCACTTAATACACTGCCAGCCCTGCCAACTTGCTCTTTAGGAGAGTAATTCACCCTCTCCTCCAAGCCGGAAAGAGCCTGGACATTTATCATCTTTCCCCTGGAGTCTGACAGGTTCTGCCATGCTAGCACATTTAGAAGAATAAAATTCATTTTTTCCAGTCCTTGCTCTAGTCACACCAGAGCTGTGCTTGCAGTAGGAGACGGAAGGTTCAGGCACGATCATTGCTTGCCCACCGCTGGCACCCACTGACACTGCAGTAGGACCGCCAATAGTACTTGTCAGGAGCTCCATTACCTGCAAGAGGCACCACATTGTCCAGTAAAACTTCTGCTCCTTGGAAAGGCACCAATAAAAAGTCAGACCTTAAAGAAAAGAGAATTCATCAGAATAAGAACAGGGCTCTAAGTCACTCCTGTATTCTTTAAGGTGACATTGATTAATCAATTGCTGTAAGAGGGATTTAGTTTAACATTGATGACAGTCAAAAACAACCTCCCAGCAATCTAAGCAGCAGCAGCAACCCATTGTCTGATGAGCACGCCACGTTGGACTGGGCTCCAAGCAAAAGCCACCTCCACCATGGAGGCTTGACTGCTTTCCTCCCACCTCTGGGCACAAGCAACTATTTAATGGGCTTGTGTAAGAAAACCCTCATCCAATACAGCTCTCCCAGACAGTGGGGCTGGAGCATAGAGAATCCCAATCTTACTCCTAGCTCAGCAACTAACTACACCTTGGGGCCTCCCAAAGGCATCCTTTTGCTCAGCTGCCATGCTGAAGTGACAGAAGTCACAATTTCCTCTTCCTTCCCCTTCAATAAAGCCTTGCGAGAGCTTGCTCTGCTGCCAGGGAACCCACCCCTGCTGCTGAGGCAAACCTTTCTACCAATTCCCACTTCAGCTCTGGAAAAACCCAGAAGGAATTCAAACAATACAGATGCCTCTGAAGAAGATTCGAGCCAGATATGGCCTCAGGCCATGGAAGAGGAGCTACAGACCTGATTGGTCTGAGTGTGTCAGCCTTCACTTTGGCATATCCTCCATAGTCCACATATCTGAGTTCCACTTCACTGGTCTCTTCAAAGTAGCTGATAACTTGAGCCCGTAGCCATGCCCCATCCAGGCCTGGAGCTGCGCAGATAATACCAACTGCGGAACATAAGGGTACAGAGAAGAAAGCTCAGCGGATTTCCAGAAATCAGCACTCCAGGCATTAGTTATGATGAATAACTCCTTTCCATGTGATGCACCCTCCACTTTAGACCATGTACAGACAGTGACACTACGAAGATGTGCGAGTAGCTCCACACTTTGTCAGCAAAAATATACCAGGTGCCAGGTAGATAAGAAATAACCCAAGACTGACTTACCTCCTTCCGAATTTCAATGTGCAACTATGTGGCTGGAGAAGTATTCAGCGATGAGTGGGGTGAGGAAGAACAGAGCTTAAAAAAAAGCCCAAATCAATAGAATAACCAACGAACTATCACACCTCATGCACTAGGAAACCTCCCAAGCCTAACTCAGGGCAGCAGGATTTCACATGACCCTCGAAGTTTCTTAAGTGAACGGTCAAGTTACTTGCCTTCTACTGGAGTTGGCAGGGTTGGAATTTCAGGTTGAGAGTAGCAGACGCACATCTGCTGCTCAAGGCTCCTCAGGACGTAGAAAGTGGGGTGAGTGTGCTGCTGCAGGAACATGTGCCCTGCATCAACTTGGTGCGCCACGACCACCGGCACAGTGACTCCATCCGGGAGGAAGAGCTGTCACGTGGAGGAAAGAAGCTCTCATTAGTGTTCACTGCAACTCGAAGTTTCCTTCACAGCAACTCCCTGTTCCACCAGCACCTCCTGAGGCTTACAGCCACGGCACTGTAGTATTTCACTTCTAAAGACTGCTTTGGATCAGGAGCAGAAGACTACCCATTGTTAACTGCATGCTGTTCTCAAGGAAATCACACTTGGGCTGGGGCCCATCTTGTTCCCAAAAAGACTATCAGCACAGAGCAGCTGCAAGACTTATTTACCCAAGAGATCAGTGAGCAGAGTCAGGAATGATGGGTCAAGCCATGCTGCACTATCAACGCTGTGCAACTTGCCAGGACTCCCTGCCCATGGAGGTTCTAAATATCAAGGTAATCTTCACAGGGATTGTCCAAGATTTGTCACAGAGGCCTTATTTTCAAAGTCCTTTGCCCCGGCTGCTAGAGAGCCACTGTGCCGGGCAGCTTCCGAGCATTACCGTGCTTGGAATACATCCAAAATGCCTTTCCTTTCCCAGCACAAATTCACTTCTCCAGAATAAAGCCTATCTTCACATCCAAGGAAACAGTTACGTGCACCGTTACTACAGGCACAATGGGAACAGTAGTGGAAGAACAGGTAGATAACCCCGATCTATTAACAGCTAAATCAGCTGGATAACAACCAGCCACACAAAATCACACTGAGTTTGAGGGCGTCTGTGAGCCAGCCACATGGATACAGCATCCTACAATGGCAGTGACCAGCAACAGCCTTCCGCCCCGACATCAGCATAGCCAGCAAGCTGGGACTCACCCAGGCAGTCATAAGGAGGGAATGAAGTGTCAGTGGTGCTGCTGGAAGTAGATCGTGGACGTTGGCATCAAGTTCAAGGAGCTGTGTCTCGCCAGTCAGGCTCAGTACTTTTTCTACTTGATGCGGGAAACCTGGAAGACAAAGTCCCACAGAAGGTCTGTAGCACAGATTTGGTGAGGACAACCCCAGCCTTGCCACATGAACCAATATAGATACCAGAAGCCTTCTGCACTACAGCAACAACTTCAGTTTTAGCAGATTGGCCATGTAACCTGGTAGGAGACCAACATGAGCTGATATACACCCCATAGCTCCTCCTGTAGGCCAGCTAACACTGGATCCTACAGAGAGATGAATTCAGAGAGCAAATGCAGACCCACCAGCACTTGAGGGCTAAATAGTCATTTCCTGGGGAAATTAAACACGAAGATTTATCTGCACATGTCCTGAAGCAGGAAGGTTACAGCACATAAAATGCTTGTTCACCGTGCGTGTGTAAGAGCATTTTCAAATCGCTTACCTTGTGGGCAGTCTCCATCTATTCCTGGTGCCTTGCTACACTCATTACATGGGTCTGGACCATTCTCTCGCAGTACTCCATTGCTGTATGGTACTTCATTGTCTTCAGGCAGCTTCAGAGTAGGCTGAGTCTCACTTGGGCCGGAGCTCTGCCCAGCACTTGTGTCTCGGGTCGCAGATAAACTACGTAACTCTGAATGCTGGCCCGATGCAACAGCCAGCACTGTGCTCTGCAGCGGGCCCTTCACACATGCCCCACCTTCACATGTGGATGTGCTGCACACAGAGCCCTCCCTAACCAAAGGCGCCTTTTCTGGAGAACCTTTGTGGTTTTCCAGAGGAGTCCGACCACCTCCTTGGGACTCACTGCACACAGGGGTCTTCATCTGACAGTCTGTTGTGGCTCCCTCAGTGGGGCTTTGTGTTAAACAGCTTGAACATGTAACATCCTGATCCTGTCCCTCTGTCTGCGGGGATGTCAGGACCGCAGCATCATTCTTTCCAGCAGCGTTCGTATCAGCTACTGGAGCTTCCTCTGCAAGCGTCTGATCACTGGAAACAGCACTTGCCATCTCCAGAGGTGTCTCAGCTTGGCTAGCAGCAGCCTGGCAGAGCTGAGTGGACCCATCACCTGCAGGAGCGGGCAGCACTCCCTCACTGCGGACAGGCTTCTTCTGCCAACAGTCTTTTGTGTCTCCCTCTTCAGGGCTGGATGAACAGCCACGTGTTAAACAGCTTGAACGTCTCACATTCTGACCCTGTTCCTCTGCCTGCAGGGATGTTGGTACCACACCATCACTCCTAACATTCTCACTGCCTACTGGAGCTTCCTCTGCAAGCATCTGATCAGAGGAAACAACACTTGCCATCTCCACAGGTGTCTCAACTCGACTGGCAGCAGCCTGGCAGATCTCAGTGGACCCATCACTTGCAGCACCCCACAGCACTTCCTCAGTTGCTGCCAAAATGACCTCGGAAACAATCCGTATTGTCGCTTGCTCAATTTTCTCAATGTCTTCCTTGCACAAACCCACTCCTCTAATCTTCTCTCTTCTCAATTCATCTCCTTTTGGCTGTGTGTCCTCCTCCTCCTGACACACAGGGACAGTACTGGCAATTGACCTGGACACGTCTTCTTCCCCTGCCTGCTCCGAACAGGCAGACTCCCAGGGCAGAGAAACACAAGCAGGGACACTCTTTTCGTCTTGAGATCCCGTTTCTTCTAGTTTTTCACTGTCGTTCTCAAGGGTGCTGGGCTGATTCGTTGTTACTGGCAAGTCTGGCGAGAGATCCAGCCTCTCATCAGGGTGACACATAACAGAGGGCATCGTCAACCCTGCCGTCAGCAGGGAGGTCGAGGTTTTGTTCCCTGTGTCTTCCTCTTCCAGCAAGGAGAGCTGTCTTCGAGGAACACATGGTTCTGTTCCTGGTGCGGAATCCTGCTCTGTCACTTCTTCCTGCTGCTCTGCAGCACCTACTGCTTCTTCATCTTGATAGGTTCCATGCTTTTTTCTATGGGAATAAATCCACCAGCACCCGAGAAGTGCCAGCACTCCAGGTACGGCATACGCGACGTAATTCCGGAAGCATAAAGGCATTTTAGAAAGTCTCAGCAGTTATAGCTAGAAGGAGAACCAGAAAACATGTTACAATAGCCACAGGGAAGGGAACAGGAAGACTAAAGCTTCATAAATGCCTTGAGGTATCTCTAGTAGTACGAGCAGGCTTGTTTTCCATTTGCTTTTTAAATTCACATCTCTGCTCTACAAGAGACCGCAGAACGAGATCCTTCCCTAAGACCAGGGATCTCTGGACATTTCTCACCATTACAGTCATCAGTTTCACCTTAACCCCCCTTTCTACGCAAAGCCGTTTCACCTTCTTTCCCCTGCCTCCCCTTTGCTACACACACGGACAGCATCCAGCGCTGCAGCCTCTCCAGCAGCAGGCTGGGTTCAGAACACCGCTGGACCACCACTTTATTCCACGTTAAATTTCCTACATGGACAGCTGCTACTCTGACTTTTCAGCTGAAAGCTTTCTCTTTTACTCCGGAAAGCGTGTGAACCCTTCGCTGCCTGGACGCCACTGGGACTCATGTCCCACCCATGCTCCTCCATCTACAAGCCTCATCTAGGTTATATAAGGCAGGGCTGAGAGGCCTTCCCGTTCCCTTCAGGCAAGCCTGCGGCTGGCACACAGAGCTGAAGTTCCCTACATCCCCAGAACAAAGAGTGCAAAGGACACTCAGTTTATATTTTCACTGGGCAGGAATGAAAGCAGAACCCACGTGTCTGACAATGCTTACACACAAGAGGCTTTTCTCCAAACAGGCCCCAAGACTTTCACCAGTAAGCAACAAAGATAAAGATTGTTTTCAGGAGATAAAATCCTAGGGATGGAAACCACCCACTGGAAAACAGTATTATCTAGTTCCTCTTCAGAAGTAGAAAGGAGTATAAAAAGACGAGACAATCAAGTCAGTCTCTCGACTATGCTTACTCTGTCTCAACCAGAAAACATCTTGGTAAAGATCAGGGGGATGAGGACAAGAATGAACCCCCACACTCGCCTACCTTACTAAACAAAGGCAAGGACAGTCAACTTATTCTACTTGCTCGCATTAGGATCCCAGAGCAGTTTTAAGCCACCTCGTTTCTCTCGCCAGCACAAACAACCCTTCAGAAGACACATCCGTACTGAAGCACGAAATCAGACTCTACAACTCAAAAGAGTTCTAAAGCAGGTATGTTTATTACGGCGCCGGGTGCAAGGGGGATCGCTTCTCCTAACTTGCACCTCGAGAGGTTAAGCGAGCAGATATTTATTACACACAAACATGCATATTCATTAGGTTCGAGAGATCGGTGGGGAAATTACAATTAGTTTAGGTACTCATTATCATAACTCTCCTTCCTTTTGGTGCTTGCACACTGCTCTCCGATGGTTGTGGGCAGGGGCAGGGGTCTTCAAGATGAAGTAAACAGTCTTCTTCAGGGTGCACTTTTCACCTTCGGCACAGTCGGATGCCCCAGTAATCACAAAGGAGCTGAAACCAGCCATATCTGCAAGTTTCTGATAGCTGGCAAAGATTTAGAACAGTGGGACCTTCGTCCACAAAATTTATTGCCTCCCAAGCTAGCAGATGTTCAGGAGTCACTGTCTCCAGCCTAACTGATAATTAGAAGGATGGTCACTCATTAGAAGGACGGAAAGAAATAACTCACTCTTGTTAGCAAGACTACTAAATTCTGTTATCACACCACAGACTTACAACACAAATGTTGTTCTCTAGCTTAGACCTAAGTTAAAAGTATCTTAACCCTAGGTTTTCCAGGCACTTGCTTTCCTTATATCAAGCCCCCCCTTTTCTTTTACCTTTGCAAATCCTTTTGCTAGATAACTCCATTTTGCTCAGGAGTTCTGGCAAAGTATTTACCATTCCAACTAGTTGCCTAACCTTATGTCTTTTCCCATCTTCATAAACAGTTACAGACCTTTTACAATGCCAAAAAGAACACTAGCATGTTACAAGTAATCAGCGTTAAAACAATCATTATTACGATTCCTGCAACCAGCTGCCTCAGCTAGGAGAGATTAGGTAACCATGAAGTTAACTTTCTCCGTGTTTCTTCAAAAACCCAAGAGGTACGTATCATCCTTGGTCATTGCATGAAATATTTCAGTTTATTTCCAAATTTCCTCCAGATCTGTTTCAATTCTGCCACTTTGATCTATATAGGAACCACTGATTATGGAACAAACCCCTCCTTGTGAAGCCAAAACCTGGGTACCACAGCACCTATGGTGCACGCGCCTTCCAGTTGAGGTAGAGTCTTAGGAGCATTTTCTCCACATAACCAATACTATCCTTTCCCTTCAGGCACGGGCCACCACTGAATTATGATACCATCCCTATTAATAGTGTGATTGTAATTTGAATAGTGACCTACACCTCTGGCATTTCTTTGTACACAGGTCTAATATTCTTAAACCCAGTCTCCAGATCTCAAAGGGTGAATCGGATAATCTAAACCTGTCGCTCTTGTCCCTAATATTCTTTTAACACCAACAAATATCAATAACCTTCTTTTCTCAGGAATTCAGAAAAATCTATTTGCCACTCTTGTCCTGGATAACTTCCTCTCCCAATTGTCCCAATTTGATTCCTATTGTCAGTTTTAGGATTATTCTTAAGACAGAGCTGACATTGTTCTGTCACTAACTGAACTATGGTGTATAGATTCCTTCCTATAATCTGTATATAAAGAGTTGCTACCCAATGAGTTTTATTATGTTCCTCCTGAACTAACTTTCAGAGGTGATTAGAGGGAATTACAGTTTGCCCATCAGGTATCTGAACCCAACCCTCTTGGTTTTCCTGTCTTTTCAGATCTTCAATCAACTTTTTATCCTCTCTTGAATATCCAGGTTCAGATTTCTCAATTGTTAGCTTGCCATCAGGGATTCAGGACATGATTTCAGATTGTTCAGCTTCTTGTTTGGCTTCAAAATCGGCCAAATCATTTCCAGTTCTCTGATTAGGGTCACCTTGTTGATGCCCTCTACAATACATAACAGCTACTTCCTCAGGTAGCTGAGCAGCAGTTTCTGTAGCATGTTTAATCTGTTTCCCTTGTACATTCGAAAGTCCTCATTCTTTCCAGATGGCACCATGTGCATGACCACACCAAATGCATATTTAGAATCAGTCCAAATATTTATCCTTTTGTCTTTAGCCAATTCCAGGGCTCTCATTCTGCCTTTTGGGTGGAGGTGTTTGCGGGTAAAGGTTCAGCTTCTATTATCTGTGAAGTGGTGGTAACGGCATATCCTGCCTTTCGTTCACCATTTTTCACGGAGCTACTACCATCAGTAAACCAAGAAGCAAATCCCGCTGGCTCGAATATACAGCCTCTACAGTGACCAAGCAGTCATGTGTTAGCGGTTCTGTCGGTTGCTCCTGCAAAAAGGATGCTGGATTCACAGCATCAGTGACCACAATTTCTGTATCATCGTGTTCCACAAGGGTGGCCTGGTATTTTACAAACCATGAAGGAGACAATCAGTGGGCTCCTTTCTGTTCCAGGACTGCTGATACAACACGGGACACTAGCACAGTAATCTTTTGTCCCAAGGTGAATTTGCAAGCCTCTTCAGTATTCATGACAACCGTTGCCACAGCCCTTAGGCATCCGGGACATCCTTTGCTCGCTTCATCCAGCTGTTTTGAAAAGTATGCCACTGGCCTTTATAGGGTCCTAGTTTCTGAGCAAGGACCCCTCCAAGGCTATTCCTTGTTTTTCATAAGAATATAGCCAAAAGGGTTTGCTTACATTGGGAAGTCCCAGAGCTGGAGCTCTCATTAGCTCTGTTTCTGAATTTCTAAAAGCCCTCTCTGCTGAATCAGTCCATTCCAAAGAGGGAGGATTTCCTTTTAACAGTTCATATAGTGGTCTTACCAGAACACCGTAGTCACGGATCTAAAGTCTGCGGCATATGGTCATTCCCAGGAACATCCGGAGCTCCTTGATGGTCGACAGTCGTGGAGTTTGACAAATGGCTTCTTTTCTAACAATTCCAAGCTCTCTCTGTCCTCCTGTTACTTCATAGCCTAAGTAGGAAACTCAGATTTGAATTAGTTGGGCCTTTTGTTTGGATACCCGATAGCCATTCAGTCCCAGGAAATTCAATAATCCCACCATCCACTGGACACCTTCTTCCTTTGTTTCTGTGGCAATTAATAGGTCATCCACATATTGTAACAGAGTCCCCGTCTGAGTGGGTGGCTTTCGTGATTCTAGTTCTCGTGCTAACTGACTTCCGAAACTCGTCGGACTGTTTTTAAACCCTTGAGGTAATACCGTCCAAGTTATTTGGGTTTTCCTTCCCGGGTCAGGATTTTCCATTCAAATGCAAATAAATTTGGGGTTTCTTTGGCCAATGGTAAGCAAAAGAAAGCGTCCTTCAAATCCAAGATGGCAAACCATTTCTGATTATTATTCAATTTAGTCAATAAGGTATACAGATTAGTTACTACTGGATGAATATCCTCTACAATTTTGTTGATTGCTCTGAGATCTTGAACCAATCCACAACTCTTCCCATCATATTTCTTTACTGTCCAGATAGGAGTATCATATTCCAATTCACATTCAATCAGTAATCTATATTTTAAAATTTAACAATGATTTCTTTGATTCCCTTTGATCTTCTAATTTTAAGGGATATTGGTTTATTCTAATTGGGCAGGCCCTCCTCTTTTTATTTCCACTATAACAGGCAAAGCATTTTTCGCCGTACCTGGACCTTCAGATGCCCAGACTCCCACAGATATACCCAATTAAGGATTTCTTCTATTTCAGGGAGGTCTTCCTGTTCGCTTTTCTGTTGAATTAAACATAAACTCAAAACTGTAATTAATTGATCGGTTTTAATTCTTAATTCCATTTTGCCTTCTTTAAATGCTGCTTCTCGCCCTAATAAAGATTTTAGAGAATTCAGCACGCATAAAAATTTGTGCATTCCCATTTGGTTTCCCAATTTGTACTCTAAAGGTTTCAGAAAGAATGCCCTTTTTTTTCCCCCCCTTTTCCTTGGCAGCCAGTAGCTCCTACAACTGTAACAAATTCTTTTCCCTCCGACTTAACACTGAATAAGTCGCTCCTGTATCCACTAAAAATTCCACTTGATTTCCTCTAGTCCCTAGCTTTAACGTAACCAGTGGATCTGCTAGGGTAGATTCCCCAGGTCCCCATCAGTCTAGTTCCAATTCAGTCACCAGAGCCACCCTGTGGCGCTCCCCCTAGGGCAGCCTCCACTTCCAACGTCCAGCACGCACACCGATCCCGTAAGAGCCCTCTCCCCCACCTCCACCTGACACCCCTCCGCCACCAGTTTCAAAGCAACCACCGCAGCCCTGGCTATAGCACGACTGAGCTTTTTCTTTTCTACCTGTTCCCGATTCGTATGCGCTCTCCATGCTTCCTCCTTCACTCCCGTCCGCACTTATCCAACAAGCCCTCAGTCCGTCTGTTCCCACTTGTCCGCCTGCCCCAGCACTCATCCCATGCTCAAACACAGGAGCTGCGCGAGCTCCCCTGGTTTTCCCCTTTTTCCTTTCCTCACAGCTGCTCACCCTGCTCTGCAGCGGCTCCAGACGCCTGCTTCTGCAACAGCACTTCTGGTTTAACCCTGTCTTAACTCTGAATGGGAATCTGCTGCTTGTTGCCAGTTACAGTCATCTCTTCCTCCTTATCAATATCAGATAAGACAGACGCAGAGGGTGCTCCCCTTGGAGGTACCTCTGATACATAATTTTCCAACCTATCTTCCTGATTACCCTGGTTTTTTCTTAACTTTAAACATTATTCCCCCGATATCACAGGCTGAACAACATCTCCCCAGCTTAGCTTTCTGGTTTTCCCTGTCCAAAAAGGAAAACTCAGCCAAAATTAAGGCATCTGGCAAAGCTATATTCATTTTGCATTCCGTCTGTCAAGCCGGGTGGTTTCTTAAAGTGAAAAACATATCTGCATACCTTACTTCATGCCATTTTCCTTGCCCCCTCAAAACAACATTACTTTCTGTAAAAATGTATTATAGTTCAGAGTTCCATTTTTAGGCCATTTTTCCTGATCTTCCAAAGTACACAAAGGCCACCATTGGTTACAATATTTTACCAACGTTTTCTCATTTACTGAGCCCCCAAGAAACCCTCCCAGCAGTTAACATTAACCCTGACTATCAAGTTCCTTAATGCATGTTCTACCCTATTACCTTCCTACTCCAATCATTTCATCATTTATGGTTTCCTCCCAGTGAATCCTCTATTACAGACACCACTTTGCCAGAAAGGTGTCTCAGATGCAGAAGCAGACTTCAGAAACTGCTTTTGCACCACTTCACCAATAGCACCTTTATCTTTCTTGGCTGTTCCTCAGAATTTGGTGGAAGCTTGTTGCTGGCTTTTTTTATTTTGCCAGCTTTGGTGTCCTCTCCAGAAACAGTCAGCTCAAATGTTCTGCCTCAGAACATCCAAAAGGGTTTAGCCCACAAGCCAGAGGCCACACGGCCTTTCTGTTCTCACCCAGCTTTAAACTGCAGTGAAAGTCCTCTGATTGAGGCTAAGGCACTCTGTGCACAGGTACCCCTGACTGGGGAATCAACACCACTTCTAAAGCCAAGGGGGGCTGGAACTGATGATCTTTCAGGTCACAAACAACCCACTTAATATCACTTGTTGGGGCTCTTTCCAAACAGCTACCTCCTCAACACACCTTCCAGTCCAGACTCAACTCTTTTAAAAGCATTTAGAATTCTCATTACTTCTAAAAGCATCCTCTACGATACAGGCAAAGCAGAATTTCACAGAAACTACATCCAATGCTTAGCATTTTCCATTTGCTTCTCCACAGTGAAGCTCATGCAGCCCTTGCTATGGGCAGTAGTGGACTGTCCACTACAGGGCAGCTTGTAAATTGAAATTTCAAAGCAACCAGCTGCGTCAAGTGCCCAATATCCAGATCAATTCCCACAAAACAGGCATGTACAACACTCTGGAGCAGAGACTAAAGAAAGCTAAGGCTTCCAATATTCTCTGCACGCAAGGCAAGAACCAGACTTGCATTTTCAAGGAGACAGATTGGCAAGGTTTAAATCACAACACGCTGATACCACTGTTAAGAACAGCGAGAAAAGAGGCAGTACCGACACCAAGCAGGTATCTGGAGAACAGCATCAAGACCTACTCACTAGATTTACTGTGCACAGCAATGAGAGCCTGATAAGCAGCTCCTCAAAACAAAAGCTGCACTAGACATAAACAGAAAGCAAGGAGTAGTGGTTTTCAGTTGGAAGTCTTGTGCCTGAGGCTTGGCTTGCTGAGAGCAAGTAGCAGAAGCACCCACAGAAGAAGAATAGCAAATATTAGTGGAAGAGGCACTTTATGTTCCTCTGCACTAGGAAGGAATGGATTGAGTCCATTCCACGACAGTGTCCTTTCCAAGCCTGCACTTGTTCTCCAGGGCTGACTACCTGCTCCCCCTCCAGCCAGGCCCATCCTTGTTTTTAACTCCTAGTCTCACACAGTTCCTGAAAGAGAGAAAAATTACAGCTCAAATCCCCTGCAAAGCAACTGGGCAAGTACACCTCTGCTCGCCTCAGTCTGCCAGCTCTCTTTGAGATGTTAATGGCTACACCTCTAATTTACAACAACGAAGAATAAATTGGCCTCCAGGATGCTGACATACCTTACGTGTTCTTTTCTCAATTTTAGTCATCCTTTTCCTTTGTAGGCTGCCAATTTTCCTTGCTGGGAACATGTATTTGCTTTATAAATGACCACGAAATTTGAACTAGCAGGTTAGAAAGCTGTTCCTCACTCAGGAAAACTTCAGACCCATGAACTGTTTCAGTAAGAACATGACTTGTCAGACCTGGAAGCAGTCTTTGTTTTCTGATAGCAGTCTTTGTTTTATTTGACATCACTGTCATTTTATTAGTACTCAATAGAATGTGTTTTTCTTTCCACTGTAGTAAAGCTTATGGCCTTTGACTGCTCCAAGAGCTTGGCTGCGCACTGCACACAGAGCATGACACCAAGTTTGTCCCAAGAGCTTCAAATGTTGATGGTCACCCTGTGTCTGACACAGGCCACCCCTGTGACCTTGGCGAGATCTCCTAACACCCTACAGTCAGGAGCCATCAACACCCCGACTGCAGATTGTAACAGTTAAGTATGGCTGTCAGCAGAATTCCTAACAGAAACTTCTGAGCTCTTCCTTTTAAAGACATCAAATGGGCAAAGTCTGAGCATTGTTGCATTTTTTCTGCTTCATGTGTGGCACAATTTCTGGTCTTTAAGCAGAATTTGTTAGTAATTTCTGCCTGCTCCAAACAAAAATGTTGAGGCAAATCAGGAGCTTTTCATAGAAAAATACTTCCACAAATTACTAATTTTGGAAGGCCAATCCTGCTCAAACATGACTGTGGTTTTCCTAAATTACTCATTGACACTCTCTAACGTGATGCTTGCTGCATACATGTGTAAATAAACAACTGAGTGGGCTTAACTCCAGGCAGCCTGGTGTCCTGCTGTTAAGGTGTTTACAGCAGATTTGCTGCATCATTACATAGTGTAGAGCAAGCTGCTCACAGCCTTAACCTCTCGAGGTGCAAGTTAGGAGAAGCGATCCCCCTTGCACCCGGCGCCGTAATAAACATACCTGCTTTAGAACTGTCTTTGAGTTGTAGAGTCTGATTTCGTGCTTCAGTACGGATGTGTCTTCTGAAGGGTTGTTTGTGCTGGCGAGAGAAACGAGGTGGCTTAAAACTGCTCTGGGATCCTAATGCGAGCAAGTAGAATAAGTTGACTGTCCTTGCCTTTGTTTAGTAAGGTAGGCGAGTGTGGGGGTTCATTCTTGTCCTCATCCCCCTGATCTTTACCAAGATGTTTTCTGGTTGAGACAGAGTAAGCGTAGTTGAGAGGCTGACTTGATTGTCTCATCTTTTTATACTCCTTTCTACTTCTGAAGAGGAACTAGATAATACTGTTTTCCAGTGGGTGGTTTCCATCCCTAGGATTTTATCTCCTGAAAACAATCTTTATCTTTGTTGCTTACTGGTGAAAGTCTTGGGGCCTGTTTGGAGAAAAGCCTCTTGTGTGTAAGCATTGTCAGACACGTGGGTTCTGCTTTCATTCCTGCCCAGTGAAAATATAAACTGAGTGTCCTTTGCACTCTTTGTTCTGGGGATGTAGGGAACTTCAGCTCTGTGTGCCAGCCGCAGGCTTGCCTGAAGGGAATGGGAAGGCCTCTCAGCCCTGCCTTATATAACCTAGATGAGGCTTGTAGATGGAGGAGCATGGGTGGGACATGAGTCCCAGTGGCGTCCAGGCAGCGAAGGGTTCACACGCTTTCCGGAGTAAAAGAGAAAGCTTTCAGCTGAAAAGTCAGAGTAGCAGCTGTCCATGTAGGAAATTTAACGTGGAATAAAGTGGTGGTCCAGCGGTGTTCTGAACCCAGCCTGCTGCTGGAGAGGCTGCAGCGCTGGATGCTGTCCGTGTGTGTAGCAAAGGGGAGGCAGGGGAAAGAAGGTGAAACGGCTTTGCGTAGAAAGGGGGGTTAAGGTGAAACTGATGACTGTAATGGTGAGAAATGTCCAGAGATCCCTGGTCTTAGGGAAGGATCTTGTTCTGCGGTCTCTTGTAGAGCAGAGATGTGAATTTAAAAAGCAAATGGAAAACAAGCCTGCTCGTACTACTAGAGATACCTCAAGGCATTTATGAAGCTTTAGTCTTCCTGTTCCCTTCCCTGTGGCTATTGTAACATGTTTTCTGGTTCTCCTTCTAGCTATAACTGCTGAGACTTTCTAAAATGCCTTTATGCTTCCGGAATTACGTCGCGTATGCCGTACCTGGAGTGCTGGCACTTCTCGGGTGCTGGTGGATTTATTCCCATAGAAAAAAGCATGGAACCTATCAAGATGAAGAAGCAGTAGGTCCTGCAGAGCAGCAGGAAGAAGTGACAGAGCAGGATTCCGCACCAGGAACAGAACCATGTGTTCCTCGAAGACAGCTCTCCTTGCTGGAAGAGGAAGACACAGGGAACAAAACCTCGACCTCCCTGCTGACGGCAGGGTTGACGATGCCCTCTGTTATGTGTCACCCTGATGAGAGGCTGGATCTCTCGCCAGACTTGCCAGTAACAACGAATCAGCCCAGCACCCTTGAGAACGACAGTGAAAAACTAGAAGAAACGGGATCTCAAGACGAAAAGAGTGTCCCTGCTTGTGTTTCTCTGCCCTGGGAGTCTGCCTGTTCGGAGCAGGCAGGGGAAGAAGACGTGTCCAGGTCAATTGCCAGTACTGTCCCTGTGTGTCAGGAGGAGGAGGACACACAGCCAAAAGGAGATGAATTGAGAAGAGAGAAGATTAGAGGAGTGGGTTTGTGCAAGGAAGACATTGAGAAAATTGAGCAAGCGACAATACGGATTGTTTCCGAGGTCATTTTGGCAGCAACTGAGGAAGTGCTGTGGGGTGCTGCAAGTGATGGGTCCACTGAGATCTGCCAGGCTGCTGCCAGTCGAGTTGAGACACCTGTGGAGATGGCAAGTGTTGTTTCCTCTGATCAGATGCTTGCAGAGGAAGCTCCAGTAGGCAGTGAGAATGTTAGGAGTGATGGTGTGGTACCAACATCCCTGCAGGCAGAGGAACAGGGTCAGAATGTGAGACGTTCAAGCTGTTTAACACGTGGCTGTTCATCCAGCCCTGAAGAGGGAGACACAAAAGACTGTTGGCAGAAGAAGCCTGTCCGCAGTGAGGGAGTGCTGCCCGCTCCTGCAGGTGATGGGTCCACTCAGCTCTGCCAGGCTGCTGCTAGCCAAGCTGAGACACCTCTGGAGATGGCAAGTGCTGTTTCCAGTGATCAGACGCTTGCAGAGGAAGCTCCAGTAGCTGATACGAACGCTGCTGGAAAGAATGATGCTGCGGTCCTGACATCCCCGCAGACAGAGGGACAGGATCAGGATGTTACATGTTCAAGCTGTTTAACACAAAGCCCCACTGAGGGAGCCACAACAGACTGTCAGATGAAGACCCCTGTGTGCAGTGAGTCCCAAGGAGGTGGTCGGACTCCTCTGGAAAACCACAAAGGTTCTCCAGAAAAGGCGCCTTTGGTTAGGGAGGGCTCTGTGTGCAGCACATCCACATGTGAAGGTGGGGCATGTGTGAAGGGCCCGCTGCAGAGCACAGTGCTGGCTGTTGCATCGGGCCAGCATTCAGAGTTACGTAGTTTATCTGCGACCCGAGACACAAGTGCTGGGCAGAGCTCCGGCCCAAGTGAGACTCAGCCTACTCTGAAGCTGCCTGAAGACAATGAAGTACCATACAGCAATGGAGTACTGCGAGAGAATGGTCCAGACCCATGTAATGAGTGTAGCAAGGCACCAGGAATAGATGGAGACTGCCCACAAGGTAAGCGATTTGAAAATGCTCTTACACACGCACGGTGAACAAGCATTTTATGTGCTGTAACCCTCCTGCTTCAGGACATGTGCAGATAAATCTTCGTGTTTAATTTCCCCAGGAAATGACTATTTAGCCCTCAAGTGCTGGTGGGTCTGCATTTGCTCTCTGAATTCATCTCTCTGTAGGATCCAGTGTTAGCTGGCCTACAGGAGGAGCTATGGGGTGTATATCAGCTCATGTTGGTCTCCTACCAGGTTACATGGCCAATCTGCTAAAACTGAAGTTGTTGCTGTAGTGCAGAAGGCTTCTGGTATCTATATTGGTTCATGTGGCAAGGCTGGGGTTGTCCTCACCAAATCTGTGCTACAGACCTTCTGTGGGACTTTGTCTTCCAGGTTTCCCGCATCAAGTAGAAAAAGTACTGAGCCTGACTGGCGAGACACAGCTCCTTGAACTTGATGCCAACGTCCACGATCTACTTCCAGCAGCACCACTGACACTTCATTCCCTCCTTATGACTGCCTGGGTGAGTCCCAGCTTGCTGGCTATGCTGATGTCGGGGCGGAAGGCTGTTGCTGGTCACTGCCATTGTAGGATGCTGTATCCATGTGGCTGGCTCACAGACGCCCTCAAACTCAGTGTGATTTTGTGTGGCTGGTTGTTATCCAGCTGATTTAGCTGTTAATAGATCGGGGTTATCTACCTGTTCTTCCACTACTGTTCCCATTGTGCCTGTAGTAACGGTGCACGTAACTGTTTCCTTGGATGTGAAGATAGGCTTTATTCTGGAGAAGTGAATTTGTGCTGGGAAAGGAAAGGCATTTTGGATGTATTCCAAGCACGGTAATGCTCGGAAGCTGCCCGGCACAGTGGCTCTCTAGCAGCCGGGGCAAAGGACTTTGAAAATAAGGCCTCTGTGACAAATCTTGGACAATCCCTGTGAAGATTACCTTGATATTTAGAACCTCCATGGGCAGGGAGTCCTGGCAAGTTGCACAGCGTTGATAGTGCAGCATGGCTTGACCCATCATTCCTGACTCTGCTCACTGATCTCTTGGGTAAATAAGTCTTGCAGCTGCTCTGTGCTGATAGTCTTTTTGGGAACAAGATGGGCCCCAGCCCAAGTGTGATTTCCTTGAGAACAGCATGCAGTTAACAATGGGTAGTCTTCTGCTCCTGATCCAAAGCAGTCTTTAGAAGTGAAATACTACAGTGCCGTGGCTGTAAGCCTCAGGAGGTGCTGGTGGAACAGGGAGTTGCTGTGAAGGAAACTTCGAGTTGCAGTGAACACTAATGAGAGCTTCTTTCCTCCACGTGACAGCTCTTCCTCCCGGATGGAGTCACTGTGCCGGTGGTCGTGGCGCACCAAGTTGATGCAGGGCACATGTTCCTGCAGCAGCACACTCACCCCACTTTCTACGTCCTGAGGAGCCTTGAGCAGCAGATGTGCGTCTGCTACTCTCAACCTGAAATTCCAACCCTGCCAACTCCAGTAGAAGGCAAGTAACTTGACCGTTCACTTAAGAAACTTCGAGGGTCATGTGAAATCCTGCTGCCCTGAGTTAGGCTTGGGAGGTTTCCCAGTGCATGAGGTGTGATAGTTCGTTGGTTATTCTATTGATTTGGGCTTTTTTTTAAGCTCTGTTCTTCCTCACCCCACTCATCGCTGAATACTTCTCCAGCCACATAGTTGCACATTGAAATTCGGAAGGAGGTAAGTCAGTCTTGGGTTATTTCTTATCTACCTGGCACCTGGTATATTTTTGCTGACAAAGTGTGGAGCTACTCGCACATCTTCGTAGTGTCACTGTCTGTACATGGTCTAAAGTGGAGGGTGCATCACATGGAAAGGAGTTATTCATCATAACTAATGCCTGGAGTGCTGATTTCTGGAAATCCGCTGAGCTTTCTTCTCTGTACCCTTATGTTCCGCAGTTGGTATTATCTGCGCAGCTCCAGGCCTGGATGGGGCATGGCTACGGGCTCAAGTTATCAGCTACTTTGAAGAGACCAGTGAAGTGGAACTCAGATATGTGGACTATGGAGGATATGCCAAAGTGAAGGCTGACACACTCAGACCAATCAGGTCTGTAGCTCCTCTTCCATGGCCTGAGGCCATATCTGGCTCGAATCTTCTTCAGAGGCATCTGTATTGTTTGAATTCCTTCTGGGTTTTTCCAGAGCTGAAGTGGGAATTGGTAGAAAGGTTTGCCTCAGCAGCAGGGGTGGGTTCCCTGGCAGCAGAGCAAGCTCTCGCAAGGCTTTATTGAAGGGGAAGGAAGAGGAAATTGTGACTTCTGTCACTTCAGCATGGCAGCTGAGCAAAAGGATGCCTTTGGGAGGCCCCAAGGTGTAGTTAGTTGCTGAGCTAGGAGTAAGATTGGGATTCTCTATGCTCCAGCCCCACTGTCTGAGAGAGCTGTATTGGATGAGGGTTTTCTTACACAAGCCCATTAAATAGTTGCTTGTGCCCAGAGGTGGGAGGAAAGCAGTCAAGCCTCCATGGTGGAGGTGGCTTTTGCTTGGAGCCCAGTCCAACGTGGCGTGCTCATCAGACAATGGGTTGCTGCTGCTGCTTAGATTGCTGGGAGGTTGTTTTTGACTGTCATCAATGTTAAACTAAATCCCTCTTACAGCAATTGATTAATCAATGTCACCTTAAAGAATACAGGAGTGACTTAGAGCCCTGTTCTTATTCTGATGAATTCTCTTTTCTTTAAGGTCTGACTTTTTATTGGTGCCTTTCCAAGGAGCAGAAGTTTTACTGGACAATGTGGTGCCTCTTGCAGGTAATGGAGCTCCTGACAAGTACTATTGGCGGTCCTACTGCAGTGTCAGTGGGTGCCAGCGGTGGGCAAGCAATGATCGTGCCTGAACCTTCCGTCTCCTACTGCAAGCACAGCTCTGGTGTGACTAGAGCAAGGACTGGAAAAAATGAATTTTATTCTTCTAAATGTGCTAGCATGGCAGAACCTGTCAGACTCCAGGGGAAAGATGATAAATGTCCAGGCTTTTTCCGGCTTGGAGGAGAGAGTGAATTACTCTGCTAAAGAGCAAGTTGGCAGGGCTGGCAGTGTATTAAGTGAAGTAGCTGTAACTACTCTGCCACCTTCTGTCATAAAGTAGCTGTAAATGCGAAGTTAGTTTTAATGTGTTAAACCAATCTCTGATACTTTCCTACTAAAGTGACTGACGTGTATAGTTCTGTGTTCAAAATGCTACCGTTCAAGCCCCGGCAGAGTGTCATGGTGGTAGAGATGCCTGATGTCTGGGGGCCTAAAAAGCTGCCTTGTACGGAAGGGGTTTCTGTGGGAGCTGGGGGTCAGGCGGGTCAGTAGTGTCTTCAGGGTCAGTGAAGCCCTGAGGCCCTTGAGCTTAGTTTATTAAGGATCGAAACACTAATGACCGCTGAAAGGTACCGCAGATACGCACTTTTCTATCTTTAAAGCCTCCTAATTCATCAGCCACTTAAATTCCTATTAACTTAGCTGGTGGCTTTAGAAAGCACTTCATTCTTCCTTTCAGCAACCCAGCAGGCATAATGTTTGTGTGATCTCCAGCTTAATAGACTGGTTTCAGCAACAGTGGGTGAGGATTTGCTGGCCTAATGGATGTAGGAGGTCAGGCAAGGTGAGCTTAATAGTCCCTTCTGGCCTTTGAAGCCTGTGACTGTCATTTGTTTTCTCCTGCTCTTCCCCAAGATGAGGATCACTTCTCCCCTGAAGCTGACGCAGCTGTTGGCGAGATGACCAGAGGCGGAGTCCTTGAGGTGCAGGTATGTGGAGCTGTTGGGAAAAGTCTTGTTGCTGATAGTACTACTGCTGTGACTCTGTGCACCCCCCATCCTGTGTGTGTGAAGACAGACAACAAAGCCAGAGCCTGGAAGTCTGGCTGCTGAGCAGGGTCTTGATGAGAACTTCCTGGTGTAGCATCAGTTCCCGCTCAGGGCTGTGTGGCTGGGAAGGGATGCGTGTTCCCTCTTGTGAGTGATGTGGGCAGAAAGCCAGGGTATGGATTTGAGTGATGAGAGTGAACTTGCCCACAGGGTGTTCCAGCTGCTGCCTGGTGGCAGGAGCTACATTTCCTCCAGCCTACAGATAGGAAGGGGTGTCTGATAGGGAGCGAATGATGCTGGCATTGCATCCTTCACGGCTCACACCAGAACTGCTGCCCACTCTGGTTTTTCTGTGTTTCCAGGCCACAAATTATGACAGTGCAACAGGACTGCCACTGATACAGCTGTGGAACTTGACGGGCAATGAGGTGCGTGTGTTGACGTACCTATTTTGTTGGAATCGATGCCGATGCAGGCTTCCTGTTGTTGATTAGGAACTTGCTGATTGTTTTTTCTCTAGTGGTTTGTTCACCTTTCTACTTTTTGTTTTCTTTCTTTTCACCTCCCTTTAGGTGGTGTCCGTAAACAGAACTCTGGTGGAAAGAGGCCTTGCTCGGTGGATTGACTACTAGCAATGTCCTACCATTTCCCTAGAAACACATACCTCATCTCGGTGAAAGGCAGGGTTATTAAAAGCCATAATGACAAATACTGTAGCTTTAAAGCAAAAAATCGTCTCTGGCCTCTCTTCAAAAGCTGAATGGGAAAAAACCTTAAAACCTTACAGCTCGTTCGAAGGTAGCAGATGCTCCGCTGTGATTGTTCCACATGTATAATACCCGTGAACTTAGTGTCTGCTTTCCCTTCAAAGTTAGAATTATAGAATCGTAGAATAGTTAGGGTTGGAAAGGACCTTAAGATTCATAAAATCATAGAATAGTTAGGGTTGGGAAGGACCTTAAGATTCATAGAATCATAGAATAGTTAGGGTTGGAAAGGACCTTAAGATTCATAGAATCATAGAATAGTTAGGGTTGGAAAGGACCTTAAGATCATCTAGTTCCAACCCCCCTGCCATGGGCAGGAACACCTCCCACTAAAGCATGCCGCCCAAGGCCTCATCCAACCTGGCCTTGAACACTGCCAAGGATGGAGCATTCACAACCTCCCTGGGCAACCCATTCCAGTGCCTCACCACCCTCACAGTAAAGAACTTCTTCCTTATATCCAGTCTAAACTTCCCCTGTTTTAAGTTTTAACCCGTTACCCCTTGTCCTGTCACTACAGTCCCTGATGAATAGTCCATCCCCAGCATCCTTGTAGGCCCCCTTCAGATACTGAAAGGCTGCTAAGAGGTCTCCACGCAGCCTTCTCTTCTCCAGGCTGAACAGCCCCAACTTTCTCAGCCTATCTTCATACGGGAGGTGCTCCAGTCCCCAGATCATCCTCGTGGCCCTCCTCTGGACTTGTTCCAACACTTCCATGTCCTTTTTATGTTGAGGACACCAGAACTGCACACAATACTCCAAGTGAGGTCTCAGGAGAGCAGAGTAGAGAGAGGGGCAGGATCACCTCCTTGGACCTGCTGGTCATGCAACTTTTGATGCAGTCCAGGATGCGGTTGGCTTTCTGGGCTGCGAGCGCACACTGAAGCTGGCTCATGTTCGTTTTCTCATCGACCAACACCCCCAAGTCCTTCTGCGCAGGGCTGCTCTGAATCTCTTTTCTGCCCAACCTGTAGCTGTGCCTGGGATTGCTCCAACCCAGGTGTAGGACCCCTTGCACTTGGCATGGTTAAACTTCATGAGGTTGGCATCGGCCCACCTCACAAGCGTTACATTGGTTGTCCTTTATTAACAGGCTCTGCCTATGAAATTAATGAATGTGATTAAGGAATTTAATGTTCAGTGATGGATTTCTTGACTTGAAAATCGTGGCTTTCTCTCTTTCCCTTCAGGACTTGCCGATGCACAAGGCCCTCTTCTGGGTAGCCATGGCAGTGCTGCAGCTGGATGAAGTAAACCTGTACTCAGCAGGTACAGACCTGCTTGAGCAGAATCTGCACACCCTGGACAGCCTTCGAATATTCAACGGCAAGGTGAGCTGTTAGCGACCAGCTCTGACTGACACTGGGTTTGTGTGAGCACTTCCATCTGTTGATACAGGAAAAAACCACAACTCTCGTCCTGCTGGACACTGGGGAAGCAATTTGCATTAGGAATTGTTCCACTTGGGTACTACCAAGAGTAAAACTGCGATGTACGTAACTGCGTTCTGAACTGGAACAGAAATGTACAGGTGTGTTGTGTTCAAAGGTGTGCTTGGTATTTCAGTGTAAGCTCTTAAAATTACTCTGTCACTTGTCAAAAGAACACCTTGAGCTATCATGAGCAGCTCTTGGGTTTTCTTTTTCCTGGTCAGAGCCCGGAAGAGGTGTTCATGGAGATCAGGAGACCCCTCGAGTGGCACTGCAAGCAGATGGACCATTTTGTTGGGTTGAATTTCAACTTCAACTTTGCAGTAGCGGGATACCTCCTGAAGGGTAAGAACACATCTTGCATCTTCTGTTAGAGTTGTGCTTCCTTACCCTTCGTGTGAAGTGTCCTGAGAACTTGCTAATGAACATACTAATGCTTCGTAAATATGCCTTGACCATTAAATACAGTATTCGGTTTTTAACCCCACTTGTTAGGGTACAGGCAACCTTCTCCTACCACTGTAGCAAGAACTGTGAGGGTTTTACACACACTACTAGCTCTGGTTAACAAGCACAGGAACTGTGACAAGTTTGAGGTGAACACCCAGTGCGTGGCTTACCTGGCAGGTAAAAGCAGACAAACCAGCGTTGTTCTCAGTTTGTGCTGACTGAAAACGAATGGATTCTTGTGGGAATTCTTATGGGTTTAGGTTGATAAAATTGTACCAGCGTGAAGGACACTTGTAACTGGGGGTGGACGAGGGGCTGGGCCAGGCTGGGGTGCATCAGAGACAGCGTTTGGGGGGCTGAAGGCTTTGCCCACAGGGGAGCTGCTGTGCAGCAATGGAAACGCTTCAGGGAGGCTGAAGGTTTCTTGATTTAAGCCTTGCAGTGTGTGCCTTACAGTGTGCCAGTTCCTAGTGATCTACAAACAGAAACTGTGACCATGTGAGGGCAAGTGTTTAAGTCATGTAATTGTGACTGGATGGGGATTAGCATTCTTTTTAAATGGCCTGCTTTGAATCAGAACAAAGACGACCACTGGGACATAACCACTCCGCACTGCAATGCACACAGGAGGAGTTGGAAGTGGGTGGAATGTTGCTTACCTTCAGCGTTGCCTCTCTGCAAAACTTACATTGACTCTCTTTGGCTTTTTAGCTTTGCTGCCAGTGTCTGAGGAAGTTTGAAGTCGCTGCAGCCTAAAGCACAGGAAGTCTCTCTTGTTGACAGACGTTTCAATGGAGAATGTTCCCATGGATACCTACCCCATCCATCCCAGTGACACTAGGTATAGGTTGGTTGTCTAACTTTTAGATATTTCACATACATTTCAATGTCTGTTTCCTTTAATAAATTATCAGAAGGTAACCTGTGTTCTATTAAAAAGTCAGTCACAGAAATCTGGGTATCAAAATTCATAGAGATTTAATTCTGAGGTCTGCAAAGCTATTGCAGAGCTGAACTGCTTTGGAGGTTGTTCAACTCTTTGCTAACATCTTTCCACAAGACCTAATTTCATCTCGTTTATATTTTAGAGGGAAGTTTTACTTGTCCTTTTATAAGTAGTCACTTTATCCTTGTCATGAAAATCTCAACGCCTGAGAGCCTGTCTATATGCAGCACAGATACAAGCTGAGAAACCCACCTCAAAGTGATGGGGAGAGCCAGTTTCTCTCAATGGGGAGCCCTTTACTCAGTGTCTGTCTTCTCAGCATCCAGTTCTGTCTTGCCTTGTAGGCTGATCCGCTTGTGTTCTTTTCGCTGCTTTATTGTTTATCTTTTCAGCATTACATCCATATCAGATTGTTAGCCTTCACCAGTCAGTTTTGCAAGCAAAGTAATGACTATCTCTTTCTATGTGTTTTGAGGAGATTGACCTGTTAGGAGAGACGGGTTTAATACAGGATAGTTGTTTGGCTATTTGAACAATTTATGCCTCAATATGCATAGTTCTAAAGATTTTCTGAATTGAATTTCTCTGCACTTTCAGGACACTAAAAGAAAACCAGCCCTGGTCATCACCAAAGGAAAGGTGCCTCCATCACTCGCTGCCCCAGTCCCCAGCCCTGGGGGGTGGAGGGGAATCTGAGATGCCGTTCCTTGCCCCCTCTGGATGCACTGGATGCATTGGCTCCTGCGAATGAAAAAGGACCACGATGCTGTCTGTCTTCTTCCTCTTCCTTCCAGTGGGAAGGTTGGTTTTCTTGCTAATAATTGACCTGCCTTTTGGAATTCCGTCTGACCACACCAGGCATTCGATATGCCCTGAGCCTTGATCAGATCTATTTTGATGTATGTCTGGATTGGCTCTTGCAAAAGCATTTGTCCCTTGCTTAGCATGTTGAAATAGGGCTGGTTAGGCTTATGTCTGTAGTTACCTTGAAGAAAAATCAGCTTTTTTTTCCCCTCAGCATTTGTTAGAGAGAATCTGAACTCCGAAAACCTTTGGGCTTGGAATAAACGATTGAATCAACTCCAAAAGAAATATGTGCCTGGGGGTAGGTAATTTATTTCTGGCTTTTGGAAGGCAAAAGCTTTTGGATATTTGCTTACTTGACAAATTTGTCAAGAACCCCCCATTAAATCGTCCCAAGGAAGAACTGGCCCTTCCCTCTCCTCTTTCAGTCAAATTGACAGTGTCTGATGAAGAGGAGAAGGGTTTTTCTGTGCCTTGGACACATACTCTTTATTAAAGCAGGCAGCCAAGTCTGAGCCCAGAAGGCAGATTAAAGCTAAAGGAGTTCCTGCAGGGTTTTATTCATGTGGCTAGGACAGAAAAGAGCCAATAATAAATTGCTTTATGGGTTGTCTGATCTGGGTTCTCTGTGCTCTCCTTAGCTGGCAAGATGTCATTTTGGGCAGCAAGAATTCCTTGGTGCCTACTGATTATTCCTTTTTGTTGCTTACAGTTGTCTTGGCTATGTCCTGGCAGCTGGCATGGCAGGTCTGTCGTGACTGGCAGTGGGCCTTCAGGGTGAGTTCCTCACTGTCACTCGGGCGGCTGTGCCATTCACTGTAAAATCAGACCCATCCCTGGGCTTGGGATTACTTATGCTCGTCATGCCAAAGGTGAACAGTGGAAGGACCTTCTACTGCCTGACTGGTCATGAACTTGGTGTTTTAGAGGACTTGATCATGAGTTTGGTGTTTTCCCTTGTTCCTGCAGGACAAGGGAAAGATTTTAGCCTAGTTCTTGCAGAATGGAAGAGGCACAGGTTAAACTGTAGAGCAGCCAGGGCAGGCGCTGATGTGCTTCTTACCTGAGGAGACACTTGGATGCATCAAGACCTCCTGAAATAGAGGAATGTGAAGGTATCTTCTGTTCTTGTCACGTCATCATGATGTTTCTCCACAGAGAACACCAAGTGCTTTGGAAGTACCCTGTCAGATCCTCCCAAGTTCTCTATAAAATTAACTAGCATGTACACGATGAGGGGGGAAGAATGTTTGCTGGAATAAGAGTCTGAAGTTACGCAGGTAACGCTGATGTCTGCATGACTTGCATGATTCTTGCATTTGTAGCTGGAATATTACAGTTCACTTTTCTTTCTTCACATGTTTTACTCCAGAATCAGAGGGAGCGGTCGTGTATCTGTATGATGCAGAGGGAGGATCTAATAGGTCTTTTTTCCTCTGAAGTCACCATACATCACCAAAGCCACTCTTCTTTACAAAAATGACCTACAAACCGCAAGTTACATTCATTTCTGAGCATGGCTGCGTTCTCCAATCCGTAATTCTAATGCTGAATTTGAAGTTCTGTAGACTTTTCACTCCACGGGTACCCTTGCTCTAACCAGCCTTGCTTGTGTCTACAGATAACTCCTTGCCTGGGAGGTCTAGCACCGGTTCTTCTGCTTCTGCTGGTCCCTCACAGGACCCAGAGAAGGACAGCAGCACACAGAGCACTGAGCATCTCTGGCACAATACAAGCAGCAGCTGAGAAGCCAGGAGTACACAGAACTGCCAGGACTACTTGGTGTCACGATGTCATCTCACTTGCCAAGAAGTAAGTGATTTTAGCAGCCAGGGTCCCCTCCCCTGAAGAATGACCATTCCCTTTTTGGGAATATGGTCATCACATCCCACCCAGCTCCTTTGTGTCGCATGTTGTGTACAAGTTGCTTGAAACACCATAAACGCTTTTACAGGAATGCTACACAGGAGATCAAAAACTTCTTTGTGTCTGTTATTCTCCTCTTTTGAGGGGGAAGGAGGCAGAGTTACGATGGGAGGGTGCTCCTGTTGAAATCCAGCTTTATTTTCTACTAAGTAACAGTAACTAACTAAGTACAGTTTTGAAAAAGGAGAACTTTTGTCTGCTAACTCGCTGTGCAGACTGAGAGTTGGGTTTTAGACGCGGGCAGAGTTAAGGAGTGCTTCAGCTGCTGCATCTGAACAGTTCGGAAAACCCAGATGTTACTCTCATTTGTATCGGTTACACAGACAAAACCATCTTGGGGCATTTAGACTTGCCCAGAGAACGCTTCCATTTAGCTACTCATCTGCTACCTTTTTTGCCCACTCTCAGCTGTCGTAGTTCTCCTATCCAAAATTTCACAGCAATTGTTTTAGCAAAAGCTGGCAATGAAATCTGCAGGTAACAGGAGTGGAATTTAACATGAAATCAGTGGGTGGTAGTCTTCACACTAATTAGGATTTCCCTGTTCATAGATAAAGCCTCATCAAAGTTCATATCTTCAAGGGAGTGCATTTTGATTATAAGAAGTCTAAATGAGGTAGGCTGCCCTATTCGTCACACCCTGCTACTTCTAGTATCTCTCATTTCCTTCTTTGCCTCTCAGCTGGAGTTTTGTCTGGTCCTCACTGGGTCTGACTGCCATGGCCTTTGTTACTGGAGCTGTGGGAATGTGGGTACCGCTGTTTCTTTACAGGGCTCAGCTTGTCCAGGGCACTGTGTCACCGTGCCTCCAAGAGACATGCAATTCATCTAACAGGTGAGGTGCACACGGCTGTGGAAACACCCTTGGGAACACTGCACAGGGCTGAATGCCAGTTTGTTTAAAGACAGAAGGTAGGATGTGACTGTGAACGCTTCTTGTGAAGGCAGTTGGGTGTGAATGTTGTACTACCTTGCTTCCCGGGATGCTGAGGCCAAGTGGCCTTTTGCACCACCAAGGGCAAAACTTAAAAATAACAATTAAATAATAATATATATAACAATTAAATAATAACACTTAAAATAAACAGCCTGTGTTCACATCTGTCTTCCCTGTGTTTGATTCCTGGGCCAGGGCACAGGGTGTAGTTTTCCAGCACCCTCTGCTTGTGGGTACTTGCTTCCCTTGTTCAAACTCAGCTGCGTGGTTGAACAACAGTTATTATTATTATTACTGTTTCTTCTTCTTATTTCACTAGTTTTCCTCCACTTTGCCTCTCCTTTGAGCAGTTGCAATTTGAGGGCAAGACTGCACAAACGTGGTGCAAAAGACAGTGGAGAGACAGAAACTCTGCTCTGGATCACCCCAACAGTAATACTAAAAGCGTGGTACCCCCAGAGCTGTTTGGATTCTGCTCTGTCTATGGCCAAATAGCTGCTTCTTACACAGAGCCACCAACCACTTGGGTCACGCAGGCTAATTTGGGGTGGCACAGGGCTGTCAGTAGGAGGCGGGTGGAACGGCGGGGCCGGTGGAGCAGGGCCGCGAGCTCTAGAAGGCGGCGGCTGCCGAGGTAACGCCGCGCGGCTCCCGCAGCGCGCTCCGGGCCGGTGGCAGTTGCTGCAGAGCGATCGAGAGCGATGGCGCTGCCGGGCCCGTGGCGCTGCCCTTGTTGCTGGCCGTCGGCGCTGGCAGTGGCGCTGTCGGTGGCGGTCGCCTGCCTGCTGCAGGGATTGCTGCTGGCAGCGGCGCTGGGCGCAGGGGGTGCCTGCTGTGCGCTGCGGTCCCGCCCGCCCGCCAGGCGCCCTCCGGCCCGGCGCTCTCCAGCGCGATTCCTGCTCCCCCAGCGCCCTCCCCGACTGCCGCTGCCCTCGTACAGGCCCAGGCGCAGCCTGATCGCCCGCTTCCCAACCACTCGGGACCAGGTTGCTTGGCGCCTGACGAGGAAAAGGGCCAGTAACGGCGGACCGGCCACTGTGATCGGCCGAGGTCTGAGCACCCCTCCCCGCGGCAACTGCCTCGGGTGAGCACGGGAGTAGGATGTGGGTGGGATAAGGACACGGGTGGCCCTGGTAAACAGGTGGGATAAGGACACGGGTGGCCCTGGTAAACAGGTGGGATAAGGACACGGGTGGCAGTAGGACACTCCTTCTCAGGGACATGGGTGGCACAGGGACACAGGTTGTCAGGGATGAGGGTAGCAGAGGGACACGGGTGGAATACAGGCACAGGTGGCAGAGAGACGCAGGTTGTCAGGGATGAGGGTGGCAGAGGGACGTGGGTGGGATACGGAGACAGCTGGCACAGGGACATAGGCTGTCAGGGATGCAGGCGTCAGAGGGCACGGTTGGGTGCAGACGTGGATGGCACTGTGATGGCGGTGCCAGGCCCATATCGCTTCCCTTGGTGCTGGCCTGCGTGGTGCTGCAGGGATGGCTGTTGGGCACAGGGGGTCCTGGGGTGTGATGAGATCCTGCCAGCCTGCATCGCTCCTGTCTTATGTCGCCCGTACGGCAAAACGGCCTCTACAGTGGCGTGACTGCAGGCGCCGTCCATGCTGAGGGCACCCGTCCCGCCGCTGCTGACTCGGGTGAGCTTGGGGGGAGGATGGGATCGGATCTTCCTGCCACTAACAGCGGCTCCAACTGTTGTCTGCCAGCAGAGCCCCGCCGCAGTCCGTGCGCCAGCAGGACCCGCTGCCGCAGGACCGGAGCCCTGAGACCGTTCCCCCACCGGTACGCTGGGACAGATGATGAGAGAAAATCTCTTTGCTGTGCTGGCACCTTTTCAGCTGGAGGCAGCAGCGCGTGTGGGAGCCCTGTGTTCCCACTTTGACACAGGTCTCCTCAGCAGCTGCTGAGCTGTAGTAAAACACTGCTCACGTCTTGGGCTGGGCTTGCAGATGTGCGAGTGGGACGTAGTCGTGGCTGGTGGAGCTCTGCAGCTGTGCAGTGAAAGGTTTTATCCCGGGTGGGTCAGTAGGGAAGGGTTTACTCTGGCTGGGCCAGCAGCGTCCTCCCTCCCTCCCCATTGCCTTGGCCAGTAAAGAGCCTGGAGGCTGCTTGCTCCCAGAGCGGATTCAGGTTGAGGTGCTCAGACTTTGCCCTCCACAGACACCGCAGAGGTAAGTTGAGCAGTGTTGAAGCAAGAGAGGCTGTGGGCTCAGTAGCCAGCACCTGGGAGATGGGATTTACTCTGTGATGAGCAGGAGAAAGGGAGGCTGTGCTCCCCTGAACCAAATGAGTTACTCCTGGTCTCTTTCCACATGCCAATAGAAGAGGATGTGCGTGAGGGAGTCCCCGCAGTCTGGCCCAGGATCCTGCTGCGAGGTGCCACTTTGGACAGGAAGGTAACGTACTGCTCATCCAGCCGGTGCCTGCTTGTCAGTGCCGGCCAGGAAGAGAGCAGTCGCTTTCCCAGCTGAGCCGGTGCCCAAGGCCTGCTCTCCACCGGAGCTGGGACATTCCAGGCCCGTGAGACATGGCTGCTGGGTCACCCAGTGGTGGGGAAGCTCCCTTGTTGTGTCCATCAGCATCCCTGCTGCCTTGTGCCCCTGCGGCGCTGGCGGCAGCGCTGACCTGCACCATCCCTGCCCTGCCCGCAGGCCGGGTTGGAGCTCGAAGGGCTCAGACTGCTGCAGCGGTGGCGTTGCCCTGTGGCACTGGCATGTCCTGTCCCAGCCTGGGGCTGACCCTAACTGGCTCTCTCCCACTTGCACAGGGAATGGGAATTGTTGCGACCGGAAGACCGTGCTCCAGGAAGAGCCAACAAGGCCGTGCAGACCGAGGAAGGTGAGTGTAGGTGGGGCCCAGCTCTGTGCCGGGCTTGGATGGGCCCCTGGCTTGGGCCTGCTCACATTCCAGGCGGAACTCATGGCAACACTTCCTCAGCCGAAAGGGAGAGGAAACCCCGTGTGCCCATCGCGGAGAGGGTCCCGTGGCACAGTGCGAGATGTGGGCCCGTGTGGCAGTTTGTGTGGTTTGTGGTTCGGGTGGGCAGCATGCAAGGAGCGTCTGTGGAGGTGGGAAGGGGCCGCCGGCCCGTGGAGCCCCAGCAGGCTCTTGTGAGAGCTTCCCCACGGATCTCTTGTGGCCAGCTGCTGCCCCAGGGCATCGCAGCCTTGTCTGTGGCTGAAGGCCGTGTCCCTGGCTCTGCCCTCCAGGACGGGCATCCGGAGAGGAGTGAGAAGGGACAACCCCCTTGGTGCAGGCCAAACACCTCTGCTGGGAGCTGCTCCTGACTTGTCTCCTCCTGTAGCTGTCAAGAGGCCCGAGGAGAAGCGGCGGCAGTCCCCGAGCCCACCACCTGCGCTGGGGAAAGGAAGGCCACGCAGGAGGAGCATCTGCCTGCTGGTGCCTGGCGAGACCCACCCACTGGTGCTGGTACGTCGCTGTCTCGCAAGCCTCTTTTGCCCTCCTCTGGGGATAGAATGGGCTCAGTGCAATCCCTGCAGGGCTGGGAGCAGGCTGACCTGCCTGCCTTGGGGCAGGAGGCCTCATCCTTGGCCGAGTGGGAACTGATGCTCTCCCCTGCCCCAGCGTGTGGTGGCTGTGCGTGACTGCTGCCCGCTGCTGGAGCAGGTACTGGCCTGGGCAAGGCTGCCGTGGCCTCAGCGCCAAGCCGGTGCCAAAATGAAGGGGGACCGGAGCTCCGCCGTGGCTGTGGCAGAACCACGGCTTCACGGCTCTGGCACGCGCCTGCTTGCACACCTCCTTCAGAGCGGCTCTGCTGGCTGCCCTGAGGAGGAGCTAAGCTACTGCTCTCTCTTGGCAGTTCCCTGAGCTTATTCCTGGGTACCCCACCACAGAGATGACCCTAAGCGAGGAGAGGGAGGCAGCGTGGCAGCGCTACCGACAGCTCTTGGGACCTAAGGCTGGTAAGGGCAGACTGGGAATGCGAAGGGCATGGCAAGGAGGAGAAAGCCACGGCCTGGGCTGGCAGGGTGCAGCGCAGGCCAAGGAAGCTCCTGGGCCAGTGCTGCCTGGTCCTCGGGTCTGATGCTCTTCGAGACTTGTGAAGACTCGGGACGGAGTCCTCGTGTCCCGCAGTCCCCAGCGTGATTGATGGGCGAGGTTGCCCAGGGCCGGAGCTGTGAGCTGTTCAAGCTGGGAGGCTCTGCTAAGGGGTAGTCCCGTGCGGCAAGTTGCGGGTCCTGATTTCTTGCTCCCTCCCAGCAGCCATCACCCAGGGCTGCTCAGGCACCAGCCACACACAGGCAGCATCCACGACCACAGCATCAGTCGTTTCTGGGCAAGCGGCTTCCACCACCACCGGCTTTCCTGACACCACGCAGTCCAGAAGCAGGAGCGCGCCCGTCTTGCCAGGTGAGTCGGGGTGGACAGGGCTTGATTTAGGCAGCAGCTTTCCTGCCGCACCTGGCTGAGCTGCCTGGGCTCAGCAGCCCTGAGGGGCTGGTGCTGGGGCTGTGCAGAGCCTTGCCGTGCAAAGGAAGGGAAGGTGCCTCCGTCACTCGCTGCCCCAGTCCCCAGCCCTGGCGGGTGGAGGGCAATCTGAAATGCTGCTCCTTGCCCCCTCTGGATGCACTGGATGCATCGGCTCCTGCGGCTGCTGCCAACTCCCTAAAAGCCAGGCTCTTCCTCCTTTGCCGACCCCGGCTCACAGTGGTGTGCTGCTTTCCAGGGACTCCTGCGCCCTTCTGGGGCCAGCGCCCATCAGGCCTCGGACGAGACCCCGCTTCCTCTGGTATGGACGCAGTTGGTGCTTCAGGCTTGAGGAGCTGATGGGTGGTGGTGTCCCCTTGGGCTAGGGGATGGCGGAAGGGCCGGCTCGGGTGGTAGCTACTGGCCTCCAGGGATGCAAAACCTTCCATTCCCCCCGGGATAGGGATGGGGGTAGCCCCGGTGCCAGCTCAGAGTGCGGCTGCAGAGACCTGAGCAACAGTTGTGCTTCCAGGTTCGTCCACCTCTTCCAGCCGGGCAAGATCCAAGGACGGAGCCTGCAAGCGGCACAAGGCACGGATCCATCATTTCTGCAATAAGTAATGGCCAGTGCTGCTGGCCCCCACCTGTGCGGGCTGCGGTCCAGAGCAGCCCCGAGGCGGGACCAGAGTGATGGGGCCAGGCCCCGTTTCTGCTGCCAGCAAGAAGCCGTGCTGGGTGGCAGCGCCTGGGGTGGGACAGGGGGAACTCTTCCTACTGGAAGAGCTCCCCAGCCGGGGCTGATGAACCTCTGTGCGTCTGTGCAGCCTTTCCGTCCTGGCTTTCTTTTGCCACGTTTCCTAAGGTGTAAACTTTTGCTCCAGCCCTGGCAGTCTCTCCCCTCCCTTCTTATCCCCTTGCCCATGTTGGGGTGCTCTGGAGCCACTGGGGGACTCCCGAGCAGACTGGGGTCCTCCCCCTCCCCAAATCCCCATTGCTTTTCAGTTGTGGCTCATCCCCACCTGTTTGGGATTTACCAGCTCCCAGGACCTGCGGTGCTGTCTCCCCTGGTGCTGTGCAGTGGGAGCGGGGCAGAGGCTGCTGGAGCCAGGGGTCACCCGAGAGCTGCCCCCCCCTGCCCGTGGGGTCCTCACCACCCCCAGGAGGCCTTCGCTGCTGGGTCTTTTACTCCCTGAGCCCTGTAATTGTGTGTGTTGGCTGCAGTCTAAATTAGCCAAAACCCCACAAATATTGAAACCTTCTTTAAGGAAATCACACTTTGTTTTGATATTTGAGCTGTTACAGCACCTGCTTCCTTCTAAATTGCGATGTACATGGGTGGGACTAAACCTGTTCTCTTTGGTTTTTTCACTTCCCGAAGGAGGAGGACCGCAGAGATGCCAAGTGGCCTTTTAGGCCACCAGAGGCAAAACGTCGGCGTCTATGATGTTTACTGAAGATTTTTATTGTTCTATGTTTGGTCTACGGCTGTTGTAATATTCTTGTTATACTGTTGTTGTTTTGTTCTTATACTGTACTTGTTTTGTTGGTTTATTGTAGCTCCTGGTTGTTATACTGCTGTTCTGTTGTTAACACTAGTAAACTAGTATTTTTATCATAATTCTACTATCATTTTAGCGTATTTTTTTACTGTCAATATACAACTTCCACCCCCCCTACTACATCCCCCACCCCCTGTTTTTATGTCCCCCACTTACAATAAACAGACTATGTTCACATCTGCCTTCTCTGTGTTTGATTCGTGGGCCGGGGCACAGGTGCCACTGTCCAGCACCCTTTGCTTGACCCATCACTAAGCATCCCCTCTGACTGCAGATGCTCCCCATGGTGCTGCAGCACTCAGTTTACAGAAGGTCAAGGACAGAGAAGTGCCTTGGCAACGGCAACCAGAGGGGTCTTTACGCTCTTGAGCAGAGGTGGATGGGCTGAAGGAAACACCTAGGGTGCTCCCCAAGCTCAGGGATGGCAGCGGCATCCTCCGTATGGCTGGGAGAAGGTAGGTGGGGAAGCTGGGGGGGCAAGGCGCAGGCAGGATGGGGCAGCCGCAGGCTGCACATGCCAGAGCTCTTGCCCTTGCATGACCTTTTCCTTTCAGTCACCTGAAGTAGTTCAGGGGATCCTTCCCCTGACGGTGCACCTGGGCTGTCCCCACAGTGATGGCTGTGTCCCCCTTCTTCTCCCAGCCCTGCCATCATTAGGTGCGTGTTTGTGGCTTCTGCAACCTATTGGCTCATTTGGCCAAGTCGGGTGATGCCACCTCGGGCTGGCACTGCCACCCCTGGTTTCCCCTGCTCCCTCGGTCCCCAGATAAGTCTGGGCTGGGGAAGTCCACTCGGGCCAATAGCCTCTTCCTGATAGGCATGCGCAGAGGCCGCAAGCTGCTGAACGCTGAAGGTGAGGAGGGGAACAGTGCCAGGGATGGGGTATCCTGGGTGGCTGGGGTTTGGCACAGTCCCGTGCTGCTCCTGAGGGGGCTGCAGCCCCTCTCCCTTCCCAGCCGGGCTCCTCCGGGTCTCCGATGCTGCCTGCAGCAGGCTGCCACCTGCCCAGAGGTGCTGGGGACGGCTCCACAGCAGCAGGGGCCCCTCCGCCTGGCACGGGCACACTCACAGGGGCTTTGGCCTCACTGGGGAAACAAGAGCCAGCTTCTGGGACTCCCAGAGAAGGCAGCTCCCCCCAGCAGCACAGGAAAACAAAGTGCTGTGGAGCACCTTCAAGGTGCAAGTGACCGGTATCATTTTCCCATCTTTCTCGGCCCCCCACCCCTCCGAATTAGCATCACTGCATCTTTTGCTTTTCTAAGGAAAATGTAGTTTTGTGAAAATAGACGTGATTATAATACAATGTGATATTAAATAAAAACGTACCGTATCACCAACACTCTGGACGCTCTGCTGGCATCATTCACGTACCGCAGGGAACTGTCCTTCTCAAAACAAGTACCCCACTGAAATATGCAAAGAAAGTAACGCTGACAAGAACAGAAACCCTGCAGTACAAAGCTCTCTGTGGCTTAGAAAGGGATGTGCCTGAACTCAGAGAACACACCATCTCAAATGAAAATAGCTGCCATCTCTCCATCCCAGCTCTGCTTTCTAAATGCTCCAAGTCGGGAGCAGCCCACTGAAACAGCCAAAGAAAACTGTGACCAAGGCAGACACCAACCAAGCAAATAAATAAAGAAATGAGAGTAATAATAAAGAACGAAATCAGGCGGAGTCCCCAGCCAGTGTGCAGTCAGGGAGCAGCAACCACAGGAGCAGCTTCCAGCAGCCCGCTGGCTCCACAGGCAGAGGTATGGACCCCTTCAGGGTATCGCTCCTCCCTGCACGGGAATCCTGGTGCCGAACAGGACTGAGGCAGTGTGGGATGCTCCTAGGCACAGCTGCATATTCACAGGTTGACAGAACAAAGAACTCACTCCTCAGCCCAGAGACAGCAAAGAGGATTCACGGGAACAGGGAAGTGCAGATTCTCTGTGCAGGAAGTGAAGGAGTTGACACAACCTCCTTTGGACCAGAGAAATACCAGCGTGTGGAGGACAAGGGATCTCTTCCTCCAGGGCCGGGGCTTTGCTGGGAAAAGCCCTTCAGCAAACTTACAGCCAGAATATAAGTTCTAATTTAAAATATTCCCAGGCACCTGGTGCCCTGAGGGCTGCCAGGGGCAGGACGCGCTACTGTGGAGGTAGCTGTGTCCTAGAGCTGAGGCCTCACGCACCCCAGTGCCATGACGCTGCCTTCAGAGCCACTGCCCACACTGGGTGGGCACCCTCCTTTTTGGAATGAGCTTTTAGAAATCAGAAAGCGTCCTGGCCCTGGGCTCGGTTTCCTCTTCCCAAAATACCAATGGCAGGTCAGTTCCAGCAGCAGCCTTCTCTCCATGATCTCATCTCGCTGGGTTTAGGCATCTGGACAGGGACCATTTCTGACCTGGCAGGACAAACTTTCCCAAGAAGCTGCAAAGTTTAGCAGGGAAGAGGCTCTGTGCTTCTGAGGCCTTGGAGACCACTTGTCCCACTGCCTTCTCTTCCACACAGCTTTCACACACCAGCATCTTCCAAGCTCCCAGCTGTACATCCTATGCTGGTGTTCCCCAAAACACGAGAGGGGCTGCAGCTGTTCCAAGGAAAAGCTTTCCTCAGGAACCCTTCTGCCCTCATCATCAATCTGCTTGCGTCCAGCCACGTCGGGGAGTGCACCAACAGGGAAGATGTTAGTGACAGCGCAGCAGGATGCTCTGCCTGGGGTGAAAGCATTCCTGAGAGCACAGATGTCACTCCTGCACAGGCAATGAAGGAGAACCCCCAGCAGCTGCTTGCAGCGCACTGGCTGGAGTGATGCACGGGCAGAACGTGACTGCTAGAGCCACAGCACAACTGAACTTTACATGCTGTGGGCCGGTTTATTTAAAGTTTCCTGGGGTGAAAGCAAAAGCAGCACTGCTCCATCACCCCACCTCCTGTGTGACAAAGAGCACAAGCAGCAGCTGTGACCTCTCCTCCCCTTGTAGGCTGCAGTCACGCTGCTGTAGTCCAGGCACTTTGCTCCAAGAAGAAAGCACTCCTGGAACAAGATGAACAGAAACCTCTTCTCCGAAGTCAGGCTCAGTAAACGCAAGCCCTGTTGAGCCAGTCCCGAGCAGCCAGAAGTGCTACAGACCTCACACAAAAAGAAAGCGGAGCCGTTCCTCATCCCGCCTCTTTTCTCCCAGCTGCTGGCTCGCCCCAGCCCTGCCCCAGGGCGTTTAGGGTGGGGTTACAGATCTTGCTTGTGGCTGGGAAGAGGTGCGTGCCTAAGGCCAGAGGTGTTTGTGACCTGTGGCGTCGGGTAAGTTCTTGCTGGGATCCTGCTACAGTGCTGGCTTGTTCTGATCTTAATGTCTTGCTCTGTGTGACTGGTTTGTGTCTCTGTTAGGAGTACACTATGGACTCGGAGAGGGAGAAAAGGGGGGGGGGGCAGAATGGAGCCAGTGAAAACACAGGTGGCTTGAGTTCTATTTGGTTTTTCTTGATCAGATTCATCACTTTGACTTACACCATCCTTATTCAGTACTTTGTAATTCTTTCTTAAGGAAGCATCTTAATGGATTTGGAAAACATGCTATTGACATAAGCCTCATTGTGAGGCAGAGAAGATGGGTTTTGTACTGTTTGGAAACCTGGATGACTGCAGTTCTTGAAGCTTCTTAAACTCCTGCAACTGTTTTAGGCTTTGAAAAGAAGTTCTGAGCTTCTTAGGGATTTACACATAATAATTTCTCCTAACATTTTTCTTTCAAGTAAATATACCAGCTGACATTAATGCTCCTCTTGGTAAGGGTTGTAACATTATTCGAGCATTACTTTCTGCTCTGTATATATTTTTCTTGACACAGTCATACATAACAAGGGAACATGATTAAAAGTAAGTATTGACTATTAATGAAAGGCATCTGAAAAGCTACTTTGAAGTGTGGAGTAGAGACTTCTGGTTGCTGGCTCAAAGGGACAAAGGCAGACAAGTTCTTTCACTGATGCTGAACTTGCCTTAAGCAGAAAGGGCTGCAAAAGTCATCAGAATAACATTTGCTTATTAGCGGGCTGAGATTCTGTCTTGTTTTATTGTCTTGAAAGTGTGTCAAGTGTGCAAATGCCAGCAAAAAAGGCCAGATTTTGCTCATAGCCCTTTTAATTTCATTTGGAAGATCTTCTGAGGCTATCTTCAGACCAGGAGAAATTACAGGTAGTATAAAGAGTGGATGGAAGGAGCTTCCGAATGAAATGACTAGATAGAAGTGTAAGATGTGCCTACTTTTTAGTTCAGGATTGCTAAGTAATTAATAAATGTCAGTGAATCGTATCCTGGTTTTATTACTGTGGTTGCAGATTTTGTGGAGAATATTGTGTGCAAAACGCAGCCTGAAGAACCAAGGGCTGAAGCCCAAAAACATCTTGCACCTTAACAAAAATCAGATGTTAAGTATTACAGAAACACTGTGTAATGACAGAATAACACAGTAATTACAGAAGCACTGCCTCAGAGTTTTAATGTTTGTTGTTTTCTTTCTCTCTTTTAAGGATTTGATGGTGCCATTTGCTTTAGAGCTGGGGACCTGAAGTCCCTTTGTTTTAGGAAAGGAAAGTCATAGCGGAGCAAGGAATTTTTCCCAACTCTTCTCTCCCAGATTATCAACGTTACTGAGGCTGTCATTCCCACACTTTACAGGTTTTGGTCCATGTCCCTGGATTGTTTTGGTTTTGTTTCATCAGAAGCATCCATTTGACTGGCCAAGGTTTCTACAGACTCCTTTATCACTGCCTGATTAAAATCAAACAGAAGATGCCCAGGGACAGAGTGACTCTGGCTGCTTTCTGCCTTTGTTCTCTTGTTGTTGGAGTGGAAGCTGCCCTCTGCCTAAGTTGGGTACCTATCCGTGGTAGTATGGATATATTTTAATCCCAATTTCCTACCTAAATTGCTTCATACCTGTAAGAACTTCCCAGTAACTGTCATAAACGTCAGCATCCTGGGGATAGGGTAAGTAAGAGCTTTGAAATGTCTGACCTTTTCTTTTCCTGTGCAGGACAGCCAGATTGGGAAGTAAAGACATTCTCAATACTAAACTAGACTCTTCTTAATTTAAATCTCGATTGACTCAAGGTTTCAGTTAACCCTAACCTTAGCATTCTTGGTTGTGATTAAAATACTGTGTTCATTTGCATCTTCTGTCAGTCTGGAGCTAGCGAGGCTGGGAAGGAAAAGGCCCCACAGGGAAAGGCCTCCGTTTTTGTTCTGCCAGTACCTGTCTGCTTGGCATTACTCATAACAAATGATTCCTTATTTCTTATGTTGTCTTCTTAATGAAGAGGGCTCTGGTGTATAAAAGTGAAGTCTGCAGTGGTCAACTAAGGGTTCTTCTGGGGATGGATGTTTCAGTGTGATAGAAAGGTCAAAACGTAGGTTAAACAGCCATTTAATTCCACAGTTTTCTTCCTGAAGCCAGGCAGGTTTTCACAGCCCTTTGCTTTTATAATTGTGGCAGGAGCATCCACGATCCTAAAATGCAAGACCTGTAGTTATCAGACGCACCAACAAAAGTAAGCTTGAGCTAAAAGAACCAAAAAGATGTTAAAGGCAGAAGCAGTTCAAGGGGTCAGCAAAACAGCACCTTAGGGGTACAGGAACTAGCTATAGTTAGAAATCTGCTTTTGGCTGTAAACATCAAGCCTGGCAGTAGGTGTCAGGAGTTCAGAAGAACGTAAGCCGTGCCCCAGGAACTCAGCGAACATTTAGACCAAGAGATGCTTAAGCTGCCCAGAGTGAGAGTTAAATCCTGATGAGCTGCCGTGTGGGGCGTTCCTCACGAGGTTTGAGATGTTGTCTGGGCATCATCTACGGAACACATTCCTGCCGAAGGACAGAGAGGCCAGCTCTCCTAGCTTCCGAGGAGAACAGGCATGGAAACCGATAGCACAGCTTGGGCTGTTTCAGTTCCTGTTGCTAACGAAGCTCCCTGCGCAAGCAGCGGACACCTCTGAGTTTGAATCTCCCACTCCCTGCTCAGGCTCCGCTGCCGCCTGTTGCTGTCGGGTTTCCTTTCCCATGGCATTCCGTTTCGGTGGGCGGGCGGGTTGAGGCGGGAGGCGGAGCGCTGCTGGGGCCGAGCGCCCGAGGGGTGCGTGTGTGCGCGCGCGCGCGGAGGCTGTGCCGGCCGCCAGTGTTTGAGCGCCACCCAGCGGCGAGGCGCGGCGCGGCACCGGGAGCCGCCGGTTCCCGTCGGCTCTTGCTTTGGGAATGGAGTTAAAGCAGCGCGCACGTGCGCCTCCCCCCTGCAAAGCCCCCTGTAATTCTTCAACGTGATTTGAAACATTCTTTTCAGACTTATTTATCCACCGTTGTGGGTGTAGGTAAAGTTTTCAATCCCTACGACGTTGTGCTCACTCTGTATTGTGAGTGTAGTCACCTCTTGACTTCCTTGGTTTAACACAGCAGTGGGATGCATAGAGAATGTGCCATTGACTCGATGAAGCTTCTGTGGTCTGTAGCAGCGCAAAAGGCAGTAGTGATGATATTGAATAGTGAGCAAAAGTCGCTTCCTAATAGTAAGTTGACGCCCTCTGAAATGTGTTCAGACTCTAGCTGACTTATCATGGAATCATGGAATAGTTTGGGTTGGAAGAGTCCTTTGAAACTCATCTAGTCCAACCCCCTGCAATGAGCAGGGACATCTTCAACTAGATCAGGTTGCACAGAACCACATCCAGCCTGGCCTTAAATATCTCCAGGGATGGTGCATCTATCACCTCTCTGGGCAGCCTGTGCAAGTATTTTACCAGCCTCCTTGTAAACATGTTTTTCCTCACAGCCAGCCTGAATCTCTCCATGTAGAGCTACCATGAGCAGGAGTGGGGAGAGATGCCCATCATCTGTCTCTAAATCGTCCCTTAGAAAGCTGAGGGGTAAGATGTTGCTCAAAGTAAGGCCTGTCCGGAAATAAAATTTGTATAGACTTACCCATGATGAAATTAAACATGCCTGCTGGTTCAGGAGCAACTAAATGTTCATGAAATGAAGGTAGAATGAAATACTGGAGTGCTGAGTGTTCATTTGACAAAATGGCCGAGAATAGTAGGTGCTATTTTTGTTTTCAGCATAGTCTGAAGTGTGAAACACACTTCCTTAAAAGAAACTCCAACCATAGGCTCTTGTCTTCATGCATGAGTCAGACGCTGCAATCAGAGCTCATTGCTATTAGCTGCCTATGAAGCTATTAGTTTTCTCTTAATTTTCACTTTAAACCATCCAAAAAAGGTGCAAGAAACCAAATTACCTTCTGAAGTTTGCAATCCACACAATGGCTCAAAAGACGTGGGACCAGTTCTGTGTCTAGAAAAGTATTGAATATAATAGGGAAACTAATGCTGGAAGAATCAAGTAAGAGTACTTGTTCAAATCTGAGTGGCCCGACTAAAGACAAGGAATAAAGGTATCTACACACCCTGAAAGAGCAAGAATGACTTCCTGCATCCTCCTTTCTTCTCCTTTCAGGCCCCTGTTTGGGAAGAAAGGGAAAAAAATCCTGTTGCCCGATTCAGAACTGTAGAATGTGCACAGTTCCAGCAGGGAGGAAGAAGGATGGTTTTGTTTCCATCTCTCCCTGTAACATTCTGGATTGGTTTTTTGGTTAGATTTTTTTTTGTTTGGTATTCCCTCCATTGAAAGAAACCCAAACGAGCAAATAGTCTGGAGTGTAAGTCTTCTGCTTAAACTGCTGATTTGACCTAAAAACTCAGGACCTTGCTGGAAAGGATTTTGTTCTGGGGTAGATCTGGTCAGTGCAAAGCAGGTGGTGGTAAAAGGAAGAAGTGACTGGTTGGGTGACAAGGACAAGGCTAGGTAGCTTAAGTAGTGTGTGTAAGCAAACGACTGTCCAGGGTACGTTGTCTAGCAAACGCCTCTTCTCTAGGAAGGCCGTTTTTAGCTCTGACAGCTGACTGAGACATTAGTGAAGTTTATTACTGATTTGGCGTATGCAATTCCTGTGAGATCCGTGCAAAGTCGTGCACTTTGGGATCTTGGATGCACAATGGAATATTTTGCTGCTGTTTCCATTTACTTTTCCTTGTCCTCAGGGTATAGCACTTCAGCACTTTTGCAAAAACACAGGACTGCAGCTTTTTGCCTCTGTAAAGTCCTTGTAAAGCAGGGACCGCAAGGAGCGTTTCCTTTCAGTTTTTAGTGGTTGGGCTTCACGGCCAGAAATGAGCGTCGTGATTGAAGTTCCTCATAGCCCCAAACCAAAACTGACTCATAGCTTGGCGAGCTAAGGAGATACCTCATCTATGGTAGCTTTGTGCGCGGGGAAATATGCACAACCCCAGGGCGCATGAAAGCACAAGCTTGCAGTCCCAGCCACCTCGCGAGGAGCAGAGTTACGGAGCTGCTGCAGCACATGGGAGACAAGGTCCAGTCGTGTCTGTGTCAAGGAAGAGTCCGGCAAAGAGAGATTACCTGATAGCTGCTGTGCTGTGCTACACAAATTTGATCAACTTCACGGACTGGTGCCTTGTACCAGGTGAGAGCCCATTTTCTGCTTCTGAGCAAAAAAGAAAGGTAAGTTTTCAACAGCTCTACTTATGCCATAGTCACAAATGTTTTCTAAAGTTAAGGCTATGCTTCCCGACTTTGATCTTTCTCACTTATCTGCATTAGTCTTTTGGTCATCCTTTGAATTAAATGTGCAATTATAAATCTAGAAAGACCAATAAGTGATGGTTTATTTTCTAATGGTTAGTAGAATGCTTATAAGCATCACATCTCTTAAATACCTACGATTCATGCTTTTAAACCTTAGTCTCTTCCAAACAGACTTTAGCATCGAGAGCAACTGGTCTCTTTTTGTGTCTGGATTCTACAGAGATTTGACTAAGATGCTTCCCCTTACTGTATACTGCAACTTACCAGGCCTGCTTTGGCTCTACTAGATTAGATATGGCATTCCTTTATGTGAAGAATAGAATCCCAGAATTGTTAGGGTTGGAGAGGACCTTAAGATCATCTAGTTCCAACCCCCCTGCCATGGGCAGGGACCCCTCACACTAAACCATGGCACCCAAGGCTTTGTCCAACCTGGCTTTGAACACCGCCAGGGATGGAGCATTCACAACTTCCTTGGGCAACCCATTCGGGTGCCTCACCACCCTTAGACAGAATAGTGATGCCAGTCTCCCTGTTAAAAGGGCAAGAGCTACGTTGTCTTTGTGCAAGTTTGTTTAGAGGAAGCTTCACTTCCTCATGACCTGACAGTGGTGTGATTTCTGCAATGAAGAGCGTAAAGAGGATGAAGATCCACTTCCTTAAGCGTCACCTACTAAATTTACACCTTGTTTTCTAATAAATAATATCCTTCTTCCAAAATGTGATTTTTAGGGGTTTTTTTTATTATTTTATTTTAAAACCCAGTCATAAGAGCAAGGCATTGCTGCTTGTAAACTGGTGGGGAATCTGAGTTTTCCCTCCCATGGATGGGGCTTGGAGCAACCTGGTCTAGTGGAAAGTGTCCCTACCCATGGCAGGGGGTTGAAAGTGCACGAGCTTTAAGGTTCCTTCCAACCCAAACAAGTCTGGGATTCTCTGTAAACTGTGGTCTGTGTCAATTCTCAGGTTTAGCATCTCCCCTTAGCATGTACCATGCTTTCAGGGATCTGATTTGTAAATTAAGAGGAAACACTTGTTGTGAGCTTGCTATATTTTACTTCCGAGTGGCCTGGAAATCATAAAGGTTTCAAAGCTTTGGAGAAAACCCAATGGATGGATTGTTAAATGTGGAATTAATATGGAGTGACAGTACACTCACTCTTTTTTTTTCCTACTAAGACCATTCAGAAACTGAAGACTGAGTATCTCTCTACATTGAGAGGCTGGTGGGTTTAGGAGTTGAAGCTTATTTTGTTTTGGATACTTCTTAACCACACACGTAAGAGGGAAGGAAACAAGTAGGAGTGCATGCTGAATGAGACTACAGGCCTGTTAGTGAGAAACTTCAGTGCAGGAGTTCTGTTGTCAAGTGACTGGGTGAATGGTAAGGGACAGGAGAGGCTGAAACTATCTTGAAGCAAGAACAGGCTTGCTGGGAGGAAGTATTAAGTTGGCTCATTCCAAGCTTTGAACTATTGTTTAGTTCCTGTACAAGCTAAGAGCTTAGAGTTTTCCAGGTGGTTTGTGAAGTGCCTACGTTGATAAGCTCAGTTTCTTGAGTGAGGTACCTTCAGGGACAGGTACCTCACTCAAGAGCAGAGGTGGGGATGGTGTCGAAGCCTTGGCTGTCCATATGGATGAGCGCATTATTGAATGTAAGTGAAGAGGGAAGTGAGGGAGAGGCTTGAGTATTTGTTAAAGAGGAAGCTGGTGGCAGTTCCGAGCTTGTGGTTTCCGGGCAGTTTTGCTCACAGGCTTTGACAGAGTTTGCATCCATCTTCAGGCAGAAAACAAGCCGCTTGTCTGTGCAGTGGAGTGTAAAATACACTGTGGCACTGTAGAGCAGGGACCTCCCGCTAACATCCTCTGTTGTGTGCAGATTCAGCTGTAGGGAGCAAAGCAGACAGGTTACACACAAGTTGTTTCCTTAAGGAGTGGCTTCATCCTTTTAAAAATGTTTTGATTTTGACTATTTTGGCAAAACTGAAGCTGCATGAGAAAAAGTTTCTTTTTTAATTTATATGGCTCAGTATCAGAGTAGAACTATGCTTATTTACAGCAGTTTCTTCTGGTGTTTTCCTTCCAGGATTATAGTGCAGAAATGGAAGCTAGGGGAGGCAGCAGATCTGCAGCCTTGGCAGGATGTAGAGATGAAAATGACTGTTTTGTCTCACAGCATTCATGCAACCATGAGTGCCAGACCCATGGATCTTCCATCCGTTTGTTGCTTGTGTGACTCTCTTCTGAGAGACTTCTGGCTTTGGACAACTCTTGCAACCTTTCTCCACAGCTATGGAATGGTTAGAAATCAAGATGGGATTTCTGTCAGCCTTTTATCACCAGTAGAAATGATTGCTTTTAGTGATGTTTCTCTGTCATTGTCACCACTAAATGTTCCTGTGTAAATCCGGTTATCTGTATCTCATCCGATCTCTGCAAAATTGTCATGGAGATATGAACAGAATTACCCAACTGGGACCACTATGTGAATTCCAATAGTATTTCCCTGGCTATGGGCTATTTCAGCCACCCTTGGCTAATGAAGGCGGTAGCCATTTGCATCCTGACATATCCAACATGCACTAATTTGTATATTATTTATTATATGTTGAAATACTGTATATACTGAAACTCTTACCAGTTATTCTTAACGGAAGGAATTTCAATTCATCTTAACATTTGAAGGACAATAATACTGGTTTTGGATTAGCTGCATGGTGATAGCTGGCTGCAAAACTTTGCTACTGTTTTGTTCCACTTGTGTCAATTAAGCTTTGAACTGGAAGTTGTTTCCGTGCTTCTGTACTCATGGTACAAAAGAAACAGAACAGCTGTAACTGAAACGGTGGCTCAAGTGACTCTTGTAAGACTTCTGGAGTGGAAGATTGTGACTTTTATCTCTAGGGGTAAGGATTTTTAATTCTCTGTGTATCTGTACTTGTGGTAGAGTCATGGTTTACATCTGTGTGCAGCAGCTCTTGCAAGGCCTGTTCTTGAAATAAATCTCTGAGTTGGCAAATGAGGGGAATAACAAGGAATGAGCAGGGTCATTGAGTGTTTGTTGCAGGGATCCTGTTAGACATACAGAAATACTTCAAGCTCAGTGATGGGGATACAGGTCTGCTGCAAACAGGTAATAAAATCTCTTCAGTTTGGATAGTTTGCTTTGCCTTGCATCTACGCGGCCTGTTCCTAAACCGCAGGCTACTTACTTATTTCTTCTAGGTCCTACTTGCATGTGGTGCTGCTCACTTCCACTTGTGGGCAGGCTGACTCTAATGCAAGCCTGAATGTCTTTGGTTCAGGGAAGACTGGAGTTGTGTGCTTCAGGAATCCCACACTGTGTGAAATTGTTAAAGATGAAGCAATTTCTCAAGAAATACAGAACTTGAGCAATTCCCACATGTTTTATTTTTGTATATATATATATATATATATATATTTTAATCTACATTCCTCTTTTTCTAAATATCGATCTACCTACTAGTTCTACAAACTCAGCCTTTAACCTCTGCCCCCCAAATAACCTGAGTTTGCTTGAAGCGTGAGGAGTACGTAGAAGGAAAATAATTTGACCCATGTTGTCTTTGATCCTTCTTGGATTTCCAGTCTTCACCCTGTGTAACATGCTGGCTGCCCCCGTCTTTGGGTACCTTGGTGACCGGTACGGTAGGAAAATCGTCCTTGGAGCTGGCATTTTCTTCTGCTCTGGTGTCACATGAAGCAGTTCCTTCATCAGTGAATTGGTAAGTTGCTTTTGTAGTCCTATGAAAATAATCTGCGTATGTCTTGCAGGAGTCACTAGTCTTTATCTAATTGCATTTGGAAAAGCTGTCGATGAGCACTTGCTCCCCAAGCCTGGATTAAATGGACTTTGTGCAGGAAAGCTTAATGGGATGCTGGAGTCCAGCCTAGGCAATGGAGAAGCCCCCCGTTACTGTTGCGGTTGATGGGATCTTAGTTTTGTCCTGAATGTTTGTTGACCATGACCTTCCAGTGTTGCAGCTTGTTCAGCAAGCTTGTGTTCTATTGACCATATCCTGTCATTCCCTCTGGGTGTCCGTCTAAGGAATCACTACAGTGCAGAAAGGAGAAAGGACAGCAGTGGGATGCTGTCCCAGTGCTGTGGGAAGAAGCAGAAGCAGGTGCGAGTGGAGGGAATGCAGATATGCAAAAGGCAGTTAATTCTTGTTTCCTCTGGTACATTTCATTCACTAAATTGCATCTCTCTAACAGCAAACGTTCTTTCTTGCACAGGCGTTCTTGGCCTGTGATGTGTCTTTTCCCTGCAGCATTACTGGATATTCTTTCTTTCACAAGGATTAGTTGGCATTGGCATGGCCAGTTATTCCCCAATAGCACCTACCATCATTGCAGACCTGTTTGAGGAAGGAAAAAGGACCGTGATGCTGTCTGTCTTCTACCTCTTCCTTCCAGTGGGAAGGTTGGTTTTCTTGCTAGTAACTGACCTGCCTTTTGGAATTCCGTCTGACCACACCAGGCATTCGATATGCCCTGAGCCTTGATCAGATCTATTTTGATTTATGTCTGGATTGGCTCTTGCAAAAGCATTTGTCCCTTGCTTAGCATGTTGAAATAGAGCTGGTTCGGCTTATTTCTGTAGTTACCTTGAAGAAAATCACCTTTTTTTTCCCCTCAGCATTTGTTAGAGAGAATCTGAACTCCGAAAACCTTTGGGCTTGGAATAAACGATTGAATCAACTCCAAAAGAAATGTGTGCCTGGGGGTAGGTAATTTATTTCTGGCTTTTGGAAGGCAAAAGCTTTTGGATATTTGCTTACTTGACAAATTTGTCAAGAACCCCCCCATTAAATCCTCCCAAAGAAGAACTGGCCCTTCCCTCTCCTCTTTCAGTTAAATTGACAGTGTCTGATGAAGAGGAGAAGGGTTTTTCTGTGCCTTGGACACATACTCTTTATTAAAGCAGGCAGCCAAGTCTGAACCCAGAAAGCAGATTAAAGCTAAAGGAATTCCTGCAGGGTTTTATTCATGTGGCTGGGACAGAAAAGAGCCAACTTTTCTTTCACTTTTCTTTCTTCACATGTTTTACTCCAGAATCAGAGGGAGCGGTCGTGTATCTGTATGATGCAGAGGGAGGTCTTTTTTCCTCTAAAGACACCATACATCACCAAAGCCACTCTTCTTTACAAAAATGACCTACAAACCGCAAGTTACATTCATTTCTGAGCATGGCTGCATTCTCCAATCCGTAATTCTAATGCTGAATTTGAAGTTCTGTAGACTTTTCACTCCACGGGTACCTTTGCTCTAACCAGCCTTGCTTGTGTCTACAGATAACTCCTTGCCTGGGAGGTCTGGCACCGGTTCTTCTGCTTCTGCTGGTCCCTCACAGGACCCAGAGAAGGACAGCAGCACACAGAGCACTGAGCATCTCTGGCACAATACAAGCAGCAGCTGAGAAGCCAGGAGTACACAGAACTGCCAGGACTACTTGGTGTCACGATGTCATCTCACTTGCCAAGAAGTAAGTGATTTTAGCAACCAAGGTCCCCTCTGTCGAGGAATGGACTCAGTCGGAGATCAATGTGATCAGACAAAAGCCATTTATTATAGAAAACTCACTCTTTATATACTATTGCTTAATGTAGCTTACAGTAACTTGGCACATTGTGATTGGATACATATCTTTAAGGCCCTTAACAACTAATGCAGAATTGGTTAAGCACAGGTGTGAGAACCTGACCTTCAAAGCTTGCCCACAGTCCACAATTCAGCAACTCGGTAAATTCCAGCTCCTTCTTACAATACAATAAAACAATGCAGAATCTCAGCCCGCTAATAAGCAAATGTTATTCTGATGACTTTTGCACCTCTTTCTGCTAAAGACAAGTTCAGCATCAGTGAAAGAACTTTTCTGTCTTTGCATAGGATGTACAGCTGGGAGCTTGGAAGATGCTGGTGTGTGAAAGCTGTGTGGAAGAGAAGGCAGTGGGACAAGTGGTCTCCAGGGCCTCAGAAGCACAGAGCCTCTTCCCTGCTAAACTTTGCAGCTCCTTGGGAAAGTTTGTCCTGCCAGGTCAGAAATGGTCCCTGTCCAGATGCCTAAACCCAGCGCGATGAGATCATGGAGAGAAGGCTGCTGCTGGAACTGACCTGCCATTGGTATTTTGGGAAGAGGAAACCGAGCCCAGGGCCAGGACGCTTTCTGATTTCTAAAAGCTCTTTCCAAAAGGGGCAGCGTACAGCTTGTTATTTGGGACCGTGGAGTCCAGTTAACATTCCCAAATGCTCAGGTGACTTAGGAACACGTGTCGTTTGCTGCATGCCACTTGATCCAGGACTTGTCCGTGTCCTGCTCCATCATGAACTTCTCTGTTATTTGTGCCACTGCAGAGCATCAGACTTTGATCTCTGCCTCTCCTGCGGCGAGATCTGATGGATGCCCTGCAAGATGCTGAATTTCTCATCATGGCCACCGCTGCAGAAGCCTCCCAGCTTAGCGAGTCTCCTTGAACTTCGGAAGGTCTTGCACAGCCCTTGTTCTTATTAGGTTGTTTTTAATGCCCTGCCTTCTGCCCCAGAGTGTGCTGGGAGTCCACTATGACCCCCTGGCCCAGGGAGCCGTACGCGGATGCAACAGGAGCCATTCGTCTGTGCTCTCAGGAGATGCTTCCTTTTCGGCATCTTTCACGGTGTCCTCAGTGGGGCTTTTCTGCTGTCCTGTCCTTGGCCCAAAGTTAAGGCATTTCAGAATGTCTGAGCTCAGGCAGCGTCTGGGTCATGGGTACAAGACAGTTTAAATCCCCTGGAAACTTCCTAACTGGATCTGCAGCTGCATAGGGGAGTTGAGCCATGCAGGGTGAGGGGCAGCTGTTGGGGAGAAGGCAGGGTTCTCTGACTGAGGTGTCTGTTGGTGTGATGTCCTTCACCAGCTCTAACTTGTGCCTTTTTCTCTTGTTTTCTCTTTTTCGCACTCAGTTGAATTCAGGTGGGTCTGTTGAGCAGAGCAACTCCTCACCAACTCCTGCTGCTCTACCACCCTCCTGCCTTGAGCCTGGGCGGGCAGTGTCCAGAGCAGGCATTGCTGGCTGTTCTGAGATGCAGTCCTGTAGCTGGTCAGAGTGAAGAGAAGAGAGGCATCTTCTTCAGAGGAAAAGAGCTCTTCAAAACACGTGGGTCCAGTAAGAGAAGTTAATAAGAGATTTGTTGTTCTGTGAAGATTGCCTGTGCAGTGCCCACAGAGACTGCCAATTCAGGAGAAGCCCTCTGCAATAAGCTGACTCTAGAGTGTTTTCACAGGGGAAAAATGCACGTTGAAGAGAGAGAAAACTCTTCAGTGGGTCTGTGAGCTGTGATCTCTGCTGAGAGCGCGGCCGTGGGTGCCCACCCAGTGTGGGCAGTGGCTCTGAACACAGCGTCATGGCACTGGGGTGCGTGAGGCCTCAGCTCTAGGACACAGCTACCTCCACAGTAGCGCGTCCTGCCCCTGGCAGCCCTCAGGGCACCAGGTGCCTGGGAATATTTTAAATTAGAACTTATATTCTGGCTGTAAGTTTGCTGAAGGGCTTTTCCCAGCAAAGCCGCGGCCCTGGAGGAAGAGATCCCTTGTCCTCCACACGCTGGTATTTCTCTGGTCCAAAGGAGGTTGTGTCAACTCCTTCACTTCCTGCACAGAGAATCTGCACTTCCCTGTTCCCGTGAATCCTCTTTGCTGTCTCTGGGCTGAGGAGTGAGTTCTTTGTTCTGTCAACCTGTGAATATGCAGCTGTGCCTAGGAGCATCCCACACTGCCTCAGTCCTGTTTGGCACCAGGATTCCCATGCAGGGAGGAGCGATACCCTGAAGGGGTCCATACCTCTGCCTGTGGAGCCAGCGGGCTGCTGGAAGCTGCTCCTGTGGTTGCTGCTCCCTGACTGCACACTGGCTGGGGACTCCGCCTGATTTCGTTCTTTATTATTACTCTCATTTCTTTATTTATTTGCTTGGTTGGTGTCTGCCTTGGTCACAGTTTTCTTTGGCTGTTTCAGTGGGCTGCTCCCGACTTGGAGCATTTAGAAAGCAGAGCTGGGATGGAGAGATGGCAGCTATTTTCATTTGAGATGGTGTGTTCTCTGAGTTCAGGCACATCCCTTTCTAAGCCACAGAGAGCTTTGTACTGCAGGGTTTCTGTTCTTGTCAGCGTTACTTTCTTTGCATATTTCAGTGGGGTACTTGTTTTGAGAAGGACAGTTCCCTGCGGTACGTGAATGATGCCAGCAGAGCGTCCAGAGTGTTGGTGATACGGTACATTTTTATTTAGTATCACGTTGTATTATAATCACGTCTATTTTCACAAAACTACATTTTCCTTAAAAAAGCAAAAGATGCAGTGATGCTAATTCGGAGGGGTGGGGGGCCGAGAAAGATGGGAAAATGATACCGGTCACTTGCACCTTGAAGGTGCTCCACAGCACTTTGTTTTCCTGTGCTCCTGGGGGGAGCTGCCTTCTCTGGGAGTCCCAGAAGCTGGCTCTTGTTTCCCCAGTGAGGCCAAAGCCCCTGTGAGTGTGCCCGTGCCAGGCGGAGGGGCCCCTGCTGCTGTGGAGCCGTCCCCAGCACCTCTGGGCAGGTGGCAGCCTGCTGCAGGCAGCATCGGAGACCCGGAGGAGCCCGGCTGGGAAGGGAGAGGGGCTGCAGCCCCCTCAGGAGCAGCACGGGACTGTGCCAAACCCCAGCCACCCAGGATACCCCATCCCTGGCACTGTTCCCCTCCTCACCTTCAGCGTTCAGCAGCTTGCGGCCTCTGCGCATGCCTATCAGGAAGAGGCTATTGGCCCGGGTGGACTTCCCCAGCCCAGACTTATCTGGGGACCGAGGGAGCAGGGGAAACCAGGGGTGGCAGTGCCAGCCTGAGGTGGCATCACCCGACTTGGCCAAATGAGCCAATAGGTTGCAGAAGCCACAAACACGCACCTAATGATGGCAGGGCTGGGAGAAGAAGGGGGACACAGCCATCACTGTGGGGACAGCCCAGGTGCACCGTCAGGGGAAGGATCCCCTGAACTACTTCAGGTGACTGAAAGGAAAAGGTCATGCAAGGGCAAGAGCTCTGGCATGTGCAGCCTGCGGCTGCCCCATCCTGCCTGCGCCTTGCCCCCCCAGCTTCCCCACCTACCTTCTCCCAGCCATACGGAGGATGCCGCTGCCATCCCTGAGCTTGGGGAGCACCCTAGGTGTTTCCTTCAGCCCATCCACCTCTGCTCAAGAGCGTAAAGACCCCTCTGGTTGCCGTTGCCAAGGCACTTCTCTGTCCTTGACCTTCTGTAAACTGAGTGCTGCAGCACCATGGGGAGCATCTGCAGTCAGAGGGGATGCTTAGTGATGGGTCAAGCAAAGGGTGCTGGACAGTGGCACCTGTGCCCCGGCCCACGAATCAAACACAGAGAAGGCAGATGTGAACATAGTCTGTTTATTGTAAGTGGGGGACATAAAAACAGGGGGTGGGGGATGTAGTAGGGGGGGTGGAAGTTGTATATTGACAGTAAAAAAATACGCTAAAATGATAGTAGAATTATGATAAAAATACTAGTTTACTAGTGTTAACAACAGAACAGCAGTATAACAACCAGAAGCTACAATAAACCAACAAAACAAGTACAGTATAAGAACAAAACAACAACAGTATAACAAGAATATTACAACAGCCGTAGACCAAACATAGAACAATAAAAATCTTCAGTAAACATCATAGACGCCGACGTTTTGCCTCTGGTGGCCTAAAAGGCCACTTGGCATCTCTGCGGTCCTCCTCCTTCGGGAAGTGAAAAAACCAAAGAGAACAGGTTTAGTCCCACCCATGTACATCGCAATTTAGAAGGAAGCAGGTGCTGTAACAGCTCAAATATCAAAACAAAGTGTGATTTCCTTAAAGAAGGTTTCAATATTTGTGGGGTTTTGGCTAATTTAGACTGCAGCCAACACACACAATTACAGGGCTCAGGGAGTAAAAGACCCAGCAGCGAAGGCCTCCTGGGGGTGGTGAGGACCCCACGGGCAGGGGGGGGCAGCTCTCGGGTGACCCCTGGCTCCAGCAGCCTCTGCCGCGCTCCCACTGCACAGCACCAGGGGAGACAGCACCGCAGGTCCTGGGAGCTGGTAAATCCCAAACAGGTGGGGATGAGCCACAACTGAAAAGCAATGGGGATTTGGGGAGGGGGAGGACCCCAGTCTGCTCGGGAGTCCCCCAGTGGCTCCAGAGCACCCCAACATGGGCAAGGGGATAAGAAGGGAGGGGAGAGACTGCCAGGGCTGGAGCAAAAGTTTACACCTTAGGAAACGTGGCAAAAGAAAGCCAGGACGGAAAGGCTGCACAGACGCACAGAGGTTCATCAGCCCCGGCTGGGGAGCTCTTCCAGTAGGAAGAGTTCCCCCTGTCCCACCCCAGGCGCTGCCACCCAGCACGGCTTCTTGCTGGCAGCAGAAACGGGGCCTGGCCCCATCACTCTGGTCCCGCCTCGGGGCTGCTCTGGACCGCAGCCCGCACAGGTGGGGGCCAGCAGCACTGGCCATTACTTATTGCAGAAATGATGGATCCGTGCCTTGTGCCGCTTGCAGGCTCCGTCCTTGGATCTTGCCCGGCTGGAAGAGGTGGACGAACCTGGAAGCACAACTGTTGCTCAGGTCTCTGCAGCCGCACTCTGAGCTGGCACCGGGGCTACCCCCATCCCTATCCCGGGGGGAATGGAAGGTTTTGCATCCCTGGAGGCCAGTAGCTACCACCCGAGCCGGCCCTTCCGCCATCCCCTAGCCCAAGGGGACACCACCA